>NC_092132.1:36967412-38329079 GCF_043159975.1 Macaca nemestrina | reverse complement strand
TCCTTCTTAGGTCTCTGGCCATGTGAGGGGAGGGGCTGCTATGAAGGTCTCTGACATGCGCTGGAGACATTTTCCCCATTGTCTTGGAGATTAACATTCAGCTCCTCATCACTTATGCAAATTTCTGCAGCTGGTTTCAATTTTTTCCCCAGAAAATGAGTTTTTCTTTTCTATCATGTCATCAGTCTGCAGATTTTCCAAATTTATGTTCTCTGCTTCTTCTTGAACACTTTGCTGCTTAGAAATTTCTCCTTCCAGATACCCAAAATCATCTCTGTCAAGTTCGAAGTTCCATAGATCTCTGGGGCAGGGGCAAAATGCCACTAGTCTCTTTGCATAGCAAGAGTGGCCTTTACTCCAGTTCCCAAGAAGTTCCCCCATCTTCATCTGAGACCACCTCAACATGGACTTCATTGTCCATATTACCATCAGCATTTTGATTAAGGCCATTCAACAACTCTCTAGGATGTTCCAAACTTTCCCACATCTTCTTGTCTTTTGAGTCCTCCAAGTCTCTAGGAAGTTTCACATTTTCCCACATTTTCTTGTTTTCTCCTGAGTCCTCTAAACAGTTCCAGCCTCTGCCTGTTAGCCAGTTTCAAAGTCACTTCCAAATTTTCAGGTATTCTTATAGCAGCACCCCACTCTACTGGTACCAATTTACTGTATTAATTCATTCTTATACTGCTAATAAAGACACACCCAAGACTGGGTAACTTATAATGGAAAGAGGTTCAATTAGCTCATAGTTCAGCATTGCTCAGGAGGCCTCAGAAACTTACAGTCATGATGGAAGGGGAAGCAAACACATCCTTCTTCACATGGTGCATAAAGGAGAAGAATAAGAGCCTGGTGAAGGATTCTCTTTATAAAACTATTAAGTATTGCATAAAACTATTGGATCTTGTGAGAACTAACTATCATGAGAACAGGATAGAGGAAACTGCCCCATGATTCAATTATCTCTATCTGGGGGATATGGGGATTATGGGAAATGTAATTCAAGATGAGATTTGGGTGGGGACACAGCCAAACTCTATCATTTTCTACTTTCATTAATAAAGACGTGTTTTAGCCTAGTTAAGTTTATTTGAAATTCATGGTCCAAAACCACAATTACATTTGCACTAACCCAATTTATAAAACTTTAGTTGAGAATGTGATTATGGCACATATACTTTTGATATGAGCTCAGGCTCTGTGCTTAAAAGTCTACATAACAGATAGGTATACTGAAGTTTACAGCATTTAAACTACTAAATATTGAAAGTGTGATGTGTACAGAGGCAGACTAATACTGGAGCAGTGGCCCTTAATCATTAGTCATCGTAGTTTCTGTTCCAGAGGGCTAAACCATTCATTAGTCACTAACTTTGGGAGGGTTTCTCAAATATAGGTGAGTGAGAAAAATCTGTGATAACTGAGTTTCAAACCCAAAGGCACTAGGGTCATTTCCTATGGCATTGAAAAAAGATTTCTTGAACCCAGATCTTGATTGCAGATGGTAGACTTCATCCAGACTTTCAGTCCATCCAGAGTTTCAATTCAGTAGGAAGTATAGTCCTCAGTAAATATATGTTAAACTATTACATATCTCTGGGTAATCATGCATTCATGCAAGTGGTTTCATGCCTTTTATAATTTTGAATTACAGGGTCCATTATACAGACCATTGTTATCTTAAACCAAGGCAGGACAACAAGTTGATGATAAACTATTTTTTGGCTCTAGTTTCTACCAAAAATTTTATAGCTATCCATCTTCTCTTTCAGAGTCTCTCTACTATTCCCTGGGAGGCCTCTGGGGATATCTCACATGTGCTCACAAACAGGTCACTTCTGCTATCATGTGCAAGTGCCATTTTCTTTCCAAGATATTTGCCTTCTCTGGGCCTCACATGTCTGTAAACCCTCATGAGAGCAACTCCCTTTACCACTGCTGGCTGTGTGCACTGCGCAGGGAGCTGATGTTCATGCCTCAATCAGGTTTTCCTGTTTTCTGGGCCCCTGAGGTACTTTTCTTGTATCAATGGCAGATTTTGTTCTACAGATAACCAGGATGTGTTATCTGCTAAGGAAGGAGCATCTTTTTTCTTACTTTTTTGTGTTACACTGGTAGCAAAGCAAAAAGGTTTCACAAGGATTTAGGGATGAAAGATCTTTTGATTCTTATTAATTATTTTTAATATGATCATACTTTTTTCCTTAGACCTGAGACACATGTGTGGAGAGGATAGGAAGGGGGAAAGAGGGAGGAGGTGAATAGTGGATGAACTGCAGCTGCAGATAGTATTTCTGGGGTCCTGGGAGTGTTCAACATATGGCAGATGTTAATTAAGAACCATGCTGTTTTCCAATAGGCCTATCAGATGACTGATGTGTTCATACTGGCCAATCTCAAGTGCCTGTCCTTTTCTTCTTCTTTTCCAGGTAGCTGTTTCTATTAGATGGCTCCTGGTGGAGCCATCCTACAAATGCTCCCTTCATATCCAAGCATGCTGAAATCTCAGGCTGGAGATCTGGGTATAAGTATAACCTGGGTCCTCCTAAACAGCATTGCTTAGCTGTTTTATACCTACAGTCTTATTTTAATATAACACTGTATTTCTTTGCTGCATTTTTTCTTTTAATTCACTTTACACTTAAATACAAGGGTTTACATTATTATCCCGAAATCTCTAACATCTGCCATCTATTTAGCTGCTTAAATCTCCACCCCTGTAATTTAAATATAATTCGATTTCTATTTCTTCCATTTCTTGTTGGTTTCTTCTCATATTTAAAAAAAATTTCTCCTGTTATCTTAATTTTCTGTTTTCTATTTATGTATTTTCTAGCTGATTGTGGTTTCAGGTTTTAAAAGCTGAGTTGATGTCTGTTTCTTCTTTTTGTTTCCTTCATTTGAGGAATTTTTGTGCTTTCTGGCTTTTATCCCTTTCTCAATGTTGTTAAGACTTTCTTTGGCAATTTGGCTTCCTAACCCTATTCATATACTTAAAAATTAATTGACTAAAGATTTTGCTGACAAAATTCAGTCTGTCTTGCATGGAGCATATTTTAATTTCAACTTTTATTTAAACTTATATAATGCTTTATAAGTATTAATTAATCTACTCCCCTTCCTCAAATGAAAGTAAGGACCCACGGTGATTGAATTCCAGCTAAAGTCTGGTAAAATGATACTCATCTCATGAGAAATGTTGGCCACCACTGGTGAGACTGTTATTGAACCCAGAAAAAATAAGTGATGTCCTTGATACATAAGATTACTTGGCTTGAACTTGCAGAAATACAAATGTTTTGTTCTTTGGTCTCACTTCAATATCAAAGTTCAACAGTAAATCTCCGTGTTTTAAATTATCACTTTCATTTTAAGAACTTGAATCAGCATCAGAATAAATATGAGGTATTAGTAAGCTTTAAAGTAGAATCAGGATTCTTAAGGCAATGATGGTAGAGTGTGTGTGTGTGTTTGTATGGAGAATCTCAGCAACATAAAAGAATGTATGTAATGCATTGAGCTTCTTATATATGCCTGGAATTGTATATATACCTTGATATCTGTATATTTGATATTGTATAAAGTGATTTAGAATTTTTCCTAAAATAGGTATTTATTCCACCAACAACAGTTGAATATATTTATTCCTGAATGTGCTTTTGATATGAGATATTTTTTTAAATTGCGTTAAAAATATCTTTAACCCACACTATAAATTACTAGAGGGGGAAGAGAAGAAGGGGGTTAAGGGCTGAAAAACTACGTATTGGGTACTACGCTCATTACATGTGTGATGGAATTATTCATACCCCATACTTCAACATCATGCAATATACTCATATAACAAACCTCTACATACATCCCCTAAATCTAAAATAAAAGTTGAAATTATAAAAAATAATTTTTCTTAACCCAACCTTTACTTTGGACAAATAGACAGTATAATTTGTCACTGACAGAACTCAATGCTGGCTGATCAATCACACATAAGCTACCCATAACAATGTGCAGGGCAATCTTTCTGCAGGACCGGTCATCACAGAAGCCCATTTCCACCCATTATACTTTCCTGGGCACAGTCTCTACTTCTGCTCCCCAAGGATCCTGTTTCTTTTGAGAGCTCCTCTCCACCCCTTTCCTATTGGCGTTCTAGGTCCACTTTCACACACCACTCCCTTCCTCCTTGCGTAGTCCTATGTTTTCTCTTTCTCCTTTGGCTGGGGATATCTGTCACGCAGTTCCAATCGTTCTTCCTTTTCTCTACGTGAAACTAGAGAGTGTTCAAATCCAAGGAGGGTTGAAGACATTTGCAGGGAGACAATTAAAACAATTCTGACTGATCTCAGTGCCAATTCTCTAGAGGCAAAACAGATTTTGGTATAGCTAGGATGGCTTGTCTCTTGCAGGACACCTGAGTATTATTTCACTAGAGAGACCTTCTATCTCTTATCTTGCTCTCAGGTACAGTGAAAAGGGCCTCTTCTTCATTGTCCAGGCTTTCTACGTTCAAGTTCCAGAAGGTGATGGTTGTGTTTTATGTTCCAATGTGAGGATAAAGAGAGAAAAACTTCTTACCTTCTGAAATGGTTGAAAATGAATTTGAACACATCAAAAAACCATTACAGATGGTGTTGGGCAAATCATAAGTAGAAACTCATAACATTTCTTGGTAAGTTCTGGTTTGAAATCCATTGGTTTAAAATGAAATTGAGAAAGTAGATCTAGTTAGGTAGAAGCAAAGATGACTATCAGGTTTAGCTGATGATATTTTCCCAAACCTTCCTTCCTGCATATGGTTAGTGGGGAGCCTGTGGTTTTTGAAGGAATTCTGCCTGTGGGCAGACTTCCATCAGATTGAGCAAATAATAGTTCACTCTCCACCTGCTCAGCATAATGGACATTTTCAATGTTTTCTGCACTATATTGTGCTCTGGAGTTAGGAACCTGGGCTTGAAGAATTGATTATTGATGTGTGTGGTCATTTGAAATATTCTTGGACTCATCTCATCTGCTTTTGGCAGAACTCAAAGTTAAGTTCAAAATACTGAAGGCAAAGCAAAGCAAGTGCCAGCTTGAAGTGTTCCTCCGAGATTTTTTTAAAGGACACTTATATGAAATTCTGTGTATTAGGAAAATATACATTTCAAATATAAATGAGAACATGAATAAATAAAATAATCACCATAGTATTTAATCCCCATAACGATGATTTGATTATCTTTATTTAAAAGATGCCTAAAAATAAAAGCCAAACCATATTCTCAATGAACATTGATTTAATAATTTTTAAAATTCTAATGGAGTATGCACTAGTTCTTTAAAGCCTAATATGATAAAAATCTCCATGCTGATTAACTTAAAGATGCATGTTTTACATCCTGTCCCTGAAAAGCAGCACAAGAAAAGTAACATATGCATGCTATACAATGCCCCCTAAAGTGATTGGGGTTAATGTCCTAAAATATTATTGTTGCTTTATCTTATTTAAACCTCTGAGGTTTAGATTCATCCAATTATCATAAGAATATAAGCTCAGGCTTTTAGACTTGAGTCTTTAAATTAGAAATGACTTAAACAGTATAGAACAGTGTTTTATGAAATGTGAGCTATAGGATAATAGTGTCTAGAAGTATTAGTATATTTTAAACACAGAAAATTTAGTTTTTATAAATAATTGGGAAATTCTTGGTTAAACAAATTTAAATAGGATTCTTTATTAAAACACTGTAATATGCTAAGATACTTCACAGCTCTAGATAGCATTTAAGCAATAAATATTTATCTAGTTCCTACTGTGTGCCAGGAATGGTACCATGCTTTGCTCAAAGAAACATCAACAAATCAGACATGGTTTCTGTCCTCACAAGGTTTCCAAAGTAGTGGGAAGATAGAGATTAAACAAATAAAAATGTAAATATTTAGATAGCAGTGAATCATAATGTACTATAGAGGGAAAGAATAAGATGCCATGAGAATGAAGAAGAGGTATCTATTTAATTGGAGGATGGATTTAGGAAAGTCTTCCCACAAAAAGGTGATCTAAACTGAAGCAAGAAGTGGGAATTAGCCAGATAAAGAGGGGCATTGACATAGAGTAAAAAAGCAAATTCAAAGCTTCAAGGCAAGAAAGAGTTTGCTATATAGGAGGAAAGAAAAGGCCAATGTGGTAGATCTAGCAAATAAGAGACTTGAGATGAAGTAGGAGAAATAATTAAGGATAAGCCCATGCAGTATCTTACAGATCATATGAATGATGATTTTTATTCTAAGTGCAAAAATTTTTAAGGAGGCAACTGGTGTTTAAAATATCATTTTCCTGAAAAAGATATTTAGAATTCCTCAAATGTATTGACCATGAAAATTTATTTTAATGATAAATTTCCTGAGGAAAGTTTGGAAAATATTTTGGCTAATACTTTAAGAAATCCTACTCTAACCAAGGACTGTGTATCAGTTAACAACTCCAATTGTATGGGACCAAAAACAGTAAAAGAGACTTCAATCAGTTCAAATACAATTATCAGCATCAGAAATATTCAGAAGTAGGGCTGCCAACGTAGATTTGCGGCTCAAAGGTTATCAGTTTCCCTGGCTCTCTCGCTCTCTCTCTCTCTTTTTTATTTTTTATTTTATTTATTTATTTTTATTTGTTTTTGAGACGGAGTCTCACTTTGTCACCCAGGCTGGAGTACAGTGGCGTGATTTCGGTTCACCGCAAGCTCCATCTCCCGGGTTCTGGCCATTTTCAGGCCTCAGTCTCCCGAGTATCTGGGACTACAGGCACCCTGACCACCATGCCTGGCTAATTTTTTTTTTTTTTTTTTGTATTTTTAGTAGAGATGGGGTTTCACTGTGTTAGCCAGGATGGTCTCGATCTCCTGACCTCGTGATCCGTCCACCTCGGCCTCTCAAAGTGTTGAGATTACAGGCGTGAGCCACCGTGCCTGGCCCAGTTTCTCTTTATTGGTCCTTACTATTCCTATTTTGGTTTTATTCTGAGGCTCAATAATATAACCCCAGAATGCCAGGATTTTTCACTGTGGTTTACGAGGTAACTGAATCATCTCCTCATATGCTCCCAGACAGAATGCCAGTGAAAAAGAGAAACCTCTCTTGTAACATTTCAGAAAAATTCCATTGCATTTTGCTACCTATCATGGAAGTGCCTGATTTGGTTTGGATTTGTGTCCCCACCCATATCTCATATTAAATTGTAATCCTCAATGTTAGAGGAGGGGTGATTGGATCATGGGGGTGCTTTTCCCTTTGCTGTTCTCATGGTAGTGAGTGAGTTCTCACAAGATCTGGTTGTTTAAAAATAAGTAACACCTCCCCCTTCACTCTCTTCCTCCTGCTCCTGCCATATGAGAGGTGCCTACTTTCCCTTCACCTTCCGCCATGACTGTAAGTTTCCTGAGGCCTCAGCAGCCACGCTTCCTGTACAACCTGCAGAACCCTAAGCCTATTAAACCCCCTTTTCTTATAGGATTATCCAATTTCAGGTATTTTTTTATAGAAGTGCAAGAACAGACTAATACAATGCTCATCTGGGACCCAATCATTCATATCAAGGTATGGTACATGTTGATCAGTTTAGGCTTAAGTAACCTGTAGCCTTGCCTATTTGGATTCCCACATATAAACCTGGGATAAATACTACAAGAAGAAACAATGCTGGAGAAGAAGAGCACAAAACTCCATTACAGATATTTTTTTTTAATTTTAGTGTTTAAAATTACATGAATATATTTTGAGTAATCATGTATTTCCTTTTGAAATATGGAAAGGAAATGCAATAAAGCTTCTAAAATAGCACTATCTAAAGGACTAAGTAGGGCACAAAACCAAAGTGCTTTTTGTTGCTTCTGGGTGGTTACAGAAAGTAGAAAAATTATGTGACAATGAAACAGGATACTTCTGTCATTACTACTACTTAATTCTTCACCCCTATCTATAACTACTACAGGGAGGTTATTCTATCTACACTAGTGAATTACTAAATAAATGAAGTTATGTGATTCATTTAAATTATTGCCTGCATCCCTACCATTTTGTGTTTCCAAATACATATACCTTTCACTGCATCAGACATATGGCTAAATTTGCTTAGACTTCTGCTCAAACATTTCTAAGGAAACTAGAAATGCATATTCCTTTATAAAAATACGAGTCTTAAGGATTATACAAGACGATTTCATGGTTAGATTCTTTGGCCAAAATGTTCTCCAGTCCATTTGGGATAGTAATAAATATTGGAATTTATAAGAGGCAGTGTGTCAAACCTAACCATATAAAATAAATTTTAAAAGTATAAAAGGAAAAAATGCTCTTCCATGAGATAAAAATATGGCCTGAGTGTATCAAAGTAGACTTAGTTAAATTGTGGAACCTGAATAAAAACTACAGGTCAAGGAAAAGCTATGACCCTTACAGCATCAACTAGTAACATATTTTTAGTCTTACAGATGTTGGTTAACACTTTTGGTCATTTAAACTTTGTTCTTCATTTTATGACCGTTGTACAAAAATAACTGGGGCCATAGCAGGGAAGGAAATTGTCAGGGAGGATTTTGTGGATGGAATGAGAATTCAGGGAATTTTTTAAAAAGGGGTATGGAAATATGTGGCAGATAATCCTAACAGGGAGTCAAACACAGGGGCAAAACAGCTTGACAGATAGAATCGTATTGTCCTCACCTCAAAAACAGTCTCTATTTCCCGCTAATACCAAGAAGTGTCCTGTAGCAAATTTCTTAAAGATTTCTAGACTGGTAGACAACCAAAGCCAGATGGTGTTTTCTGATTTCATTCTAGGTATCTGTGTCCTTCCAAACATCCCTCTCATGTTACAGAAAGAAAACTAGATTTGCCTTTAGACATGAAGAAAAAGGAAAGTATGCTGATATTCTTTTTCTTCCGCTTCCTCTTTTTCTTCTTCCTATCCTTCTCCTACTACTTCTTCCTCTTTTTCTTCTTTTTGGTCCTTTTAAACTAGGAACATAGGTATGGAAGTTTGGATGCAGGTGGGTTTAAGCATAAATATTGTATGAAGGTACTTTAAAAAAGCAATCATGGAATATTAAAAAACTTAGCATACAATTTATATCTGTTAGTTGTCCAGTGACATTTTTGGAGAGTTAATGTACAGGCATACCTCAGAGATATGACTGGTTCAGATCCTTACCACTATAATAAAGCAAATATCACAAAACATGTCACATGAATTTTTTGTTTTCCAAGTACCTATAAAAGTTATATTTATGCTCTACTGTCATCTATTAAGTGTACAATAGCATTATGTCTAAAAACACAATGTATATATCTTAATTAAACAAATACTTTATTGCTAAAACTATTACGAATCATTTGTGCCTTTAGCAAGTTCTGATGTTTTTGTTGGTGGAGGGTCTTGCCTGGATGTTGATGGCTGCTGACTAATCAGGGTGGTAGTTGCTGAAGGTGTGGGTGGCTGTGGCAATTTCATAAAATAAGACAACAGCAAAGTTTTCTGCATTGATTGACTCTTCCCTTCATGAAAGATCTCTCTATAGAATGAAATGCTGTTTCACAACGTTTTACCCGCAGTAGAAAATTTTCAAAATTACAGTCAATCCTCACAAACTCTGCCACTGCTTTAACAATGCTGTTTATGTAATATTCTAAATCCTTTGTTGCCATTTCAACAATGCACAGCATCTTAACTGGGAGTAGATTTTATCTCAATAAACCACTTTCTTTGGTCATCCATTGAACCAGCTCCTCATCCGTTCAAGTTTTATCATTAGATTGCAGCAATGCAGTCACATCTTCAGCTCCACTTCTCATTCTAGTTCTCTTGCTATTTCTACCACACCTGCAGTTGCTTCTTCCACTGAAGTCTTGAACTTCTCAAAATCATCCATGAGGATTGGAACGTGTTAAAGTTGATATTTCCAAACTTGTGTTAATGTTAATATTTTCACCTCCTCCCATGAATGATGAATGTTCTTAGTGGCATCTAGAATGATAAATCCTTTCCAGAAGGTCTTCAGTTTACTTTTCCCAGGTATAGCCTTACAAAAGGCTGTAAGTATATGCTGAAAAATTTACAGTAAAAATTTACTATGTACTATATATTTTATAGTGTATACTAAAATTTTTATTATATTTTATAGAAGTAACCACAGTAATATAGTAATTTTATAGTATCTAAAATTTACTATTTACCATATATTTACTATTTACTTATACTAAAAATTTACTATAAGTAAATTTACCATACCTCTGGCAGTTATAGCCTTACAAAATTTATTTCTTAAATAGTAAGACTTGAAAGTCAAAATTATTTCTTAATCTGTGAGTTACCGAATGGATGTTGTGTCACCAGACATGAAAACAGCATTAATCTCCTTGTGTATCTCCATCAGAGTTCTTGAGTGAACACGTGGATTGTCAATGAGCAATAATATATTGAAGTAAATATTTTTTTCTGAGCAGTAGGTTTCAACAGTGGGATTAAAATATTCAGCAAACCATGATGTTAACAGATGTGCTATTATTAAGGCTTTATTGGTGCCACTTGGCCATTTATGGAGTACAGGTAGAGTAGATTTAGCATAATTCTTAAAGGTTTTAGAATTTTTGAAATGGTAAGTGAACATTGTCTTCAACTTGAAGTTACCAGCTACATTAGCGTCTGACAAGCTAGTAAGCCTGTTCTTTGAAGCTTTGAAGCCAGGCATTGACTTTTCTTCTCTAGCTATGAAAGTCCTAGAGGGCATCATCTTTTAATATAAGGATATTTCATCTACATTGAAATTCTATTGTTTGGTATGGCCATTTTACTTAAATCTGGATAACTTGCTGGAGCTTCTATATCAACACTTGCTGCTTCACCTTGCATTTTTATGTTATGTTCATGGCTTCTTGATTTAAACCTCATGAACCAACCTCTGCTAGCTTCAAGCTTTTCTTCTGTAACTTCCTCACTTCCCCAAGACTTCATATAATTGGAGAGAGTTAGGGACTTTCTCTAGATTAGGTTTTGGTTTAAGGGAATGCTGTGGCTGGTTTGATAATCTATCCAGGCCACTACAACTTTCTCCATATCAGCAATAAAGTTGTTTCACTTTCTTATCATTTGTGTGTTCACTGGAGAAGCACTTTTAATTTCCTTCAAGAACATTTCCTGTGCATTAGAAACTTGGATAACTGTTTAGCAAGAGGCTTAGTTTTTGACCTGTTTCAGCTTTTAACATGTCTTCTTCACTAAGCCTAATCATTTCTAGCTTTTAAAAAATAGTACACATGATCATTTAATACACTCATATAATTTATACAAATCAAATCATTGTACTTGGAATATCCATTACCTAAATTAATTCATTACCTTTTATTTATACTAGAAACATTTAAATTTTTCTCTTCTAGCTACTTTGAAATGTATAAAAGTTTATTGTAAACTATAGTCATGCTATTAATCTATCCAATAATACTATGGCTTATTTCTTCTATCAAACTGTGTATTTTTAACCTGTTAATCAGCTTTAATTTAAAGGGAGAGACCTGTGTCTCTTCTTTTCACTTAAACACTTAAAAGTCTTTGTAGGATTATTAATTTGCCTGATTTCAATGTCGTTGTGTCTCAGGGAAAAGTGAAGAGGGGACATGGGGAATAGCCAATTTGTGGAGCAGTCAGATCACACACATTTAGCAATTAAATCTGCCATCTTTTACGGGCACGGTTCATGGTGCCCTCCCCCAAGTACAATAGTAGCATTCAAGATCACTGATCAGAGATCACCATAACAGACACAATAATGATGAAAAAGTTTGAAGTATTGTGAGTATCACCAAAATGTGACACAGAAACACAAAATGAGCATATGCTTTTGGAAAAATGGCAGCACTACATATGCTTGATATGGGGTTGCCACAAATCTTCAATTTATAGAAAATGAGATATTTGTGAAGCACAATAAAGCAAAGTTCAACAAAATGAGAAATGCTTGTATTCTTATAAAAGTCCAAGTGTGTTTATCCCTAAATACCCATCTCTTAGTTTTTGTAAGAAAAGGGATGAGTAAATAGCTAATAATCACAAGACTCTGTAAAGTACAGGAAGCATGTTTGGAAATCCTATTAGAATTATGTATTAATATAACTTTCACAATTGTTTCCTGAATCATAAAAAATCCCATGCATAATGTTCTGTTGATGATATAAACGCTTTTAAAAATTTATCAAGATATATTAACTCAAGCAAGCCATACATATAAATGAACAGTGGTCTATTTCTGAATAATTTCTTGAAAATAAAGTAGTATGGTATGTTTATTCTTTGTTCCAAATGATAGATACACTTTCTCTATAGAAAGTGAGATTATTAACATTTATATATAAATGATGCTAAGGTGATGCTTAAGTATAAAGATATTTTTAACAGAACAAGCATGATTTAAGCCTTCCCAATGCCATATACTGTAAATCATTAGATATTAGTAAACTAACATTTATACTAAAATTTTGGAAGGATATTTTCCCACTAGGTAAATTACCATAAATGTAGCAGTTTGGAAACATGGTGCCTTATAAAAAGAGAGCAACCACGATGTTTTGTTTGGTGTCACATTTTACATTGAATACATTATCTGAGTGTTTTAATCTGCCACATTATTTTTAAAAACAAACTAGGAGGGGATAATGAAAAATGTCTATTGGTATCTGGCTAAATTCACATTAAAGTAGAACTCAAGAATTCCAATTTTCTTTCCCTTAATTTATGTTAAAACGTGGGTTTTCTCTTAAATATACAGGTCATGGGATAGAACATTGCTTTTAACTAATCTTCCTTGGCCCCATCAAATGGTCAAATAGAAAATTTGCATATTTACCAGTTTACCTCCCCTACCTCTGGGATTCCCCATGGCAGGTTCTACACAGTTCTCTTCACAACAACTGTGAACTTCTGGCATACCAGCCTAGACCTTGTGCTTGAATCTCTGCAGGACAACATGTAACTAATTCCTCCTACTCTCATTAAATCAGCTTCTCTACACACAAGACAAGCAAATGGATTTATCTATCTATGATCCAAGCCTCAGAGCTTTCAAAGAAGCTGTTTTGGTATCAAATCAAAGAAAAGTCAGCAGAGATAAAATAGCAAACTTCCCTTGCATAATTTCTGCCCCTCCCAGTTGCCAAATGCACTGAATCATGCTACAATTATCCAAAGCACAAAGCCTGAGGGTAAATATTAACAAGTGCTGATTTTTTTCTATTCAATATTTCCATTGTGCATTTCTTCCTCTCCGCCTTCTTCATTTAAAGTGTGATTATCTCCCATCCTGATTATTATATTTTACTTTCAAAAAAAATCAAATTCCAGCATCAACCCATTATTACTAATTATTGGTCTTTTGCCTTCCTTTCAGAAAACATGCCATCCTTTACATAAGGATAGTACAATGTTCGCAATTACAATTTTAAATGAGCTTCACCTTTCTAAAAGTAGGCAAGATATAGCCAAGTGTGATTATACGAAAGATAGATTTGTGAAAGAAGTTATTAAATCAAATTTGTCAGGATTCTTCCACCTACAAGTGACAGATAAAAATAATTAAAACTTTCCTAAATTAAAAAAAAAACATCAATCATGGCTAGATCTAGATCCAGGGGCTCAAACAAAATCAGCTGAACTTCTATCTATCTTTCAGTTTGGCTTCTGCATTGGCTCAGGTCTCAGAAAGGCTTTTTTTTTCTTCTGGTGGTTGCCAAGAGTTTTAACTTACAATCTATCTTTTTATCATTCTACCCAATGATTTACACAAATGTCATAAAACTGTGTCTCATTGTCTTTTACTGGGACACATGCTTATTCCTGAGCAGGGACAGGAGACCTGGGGGCTCTAGTTGGCCGTATCTTGGTGACATTCCATCCCTTGGATCTAAGGGTAGAGCCAACTCCCTAAAACCACATGGACAAGAGTAGAAAGGGGGACTTGAAAAAATTAGGGAACATTTTGAGAATCCCAAACCAACCAATGTGAAGTAAATATGACATGAGGAAAAATATGTAGATATGTAAGTAAGGAGTATATGTATAATATAAACAAATAATCATGAAGCTCAGTACATCATGATATAATATTGGAAATATTTTACATTAGGCAGTAATAATTAATTATTCCTTATTTTAAAAAAATACATAATATCTAGGGTTATCTAGAGAACTAACAAAGAGTAGATGAAATAATTTTGCATCAGGATCTCTTTATAAGTGTTTGATTTTCTTTTTTCCCCGGAACCAGTGACTTATTTTCTTTAGAAATGTATACAAAAAATTCCATGTTTCCTCAAGGCCCAAGCTCATTCACAATAAGTCTCACAATGTCCAAACTCTTCACTATTATACATTTTCTGCTGTCCGCTTATAAATATTTTTCAAAATAGTCACAAATGGTATACTCAGGTGATTAAAGATGCACTAATAACCAGGAACATAATGAAACATGGGTAACAAAGATAATTATTACAGTCTATAATTTATATCCCTTTCAGTTGTATTTTGTTGCCTCTAAACTAACAGCAAGTAAAGTTCACAATTTCATGTAGCAGCCACTTTTGCTGAAGTGGAGTGTAATCAGCATAGTTATCTTTAGGGTACACTGAAAGATGCAGCTACTCTTGTTGAAGAGTAGTGCTGTAGACACAGAAACAATCTGCATTTTGTGAACAAAGAAATGGATTATGAGTGGTGATTGGTGACCAAGAAGTATCCAGATTAATATAGGAAGAAGAAGACTAATTTGTAAGTCCCTAGACTTGACTTCTGGTCATAATTTATTAACTTGCTGTGTGACATTAGGTAAGCATTTCACCTATTTGGGCTTCAGTTTTCTCATTTTTTTTTTTTTTTTTTTTTTGAGACGGAGTCTCACTGTGTCTCCCAGGCTGGAGTGCAGTGGCGTGATCTCGGCTCACTGCAAGCTCCGCCTCCCGGGTTCATGCCATTCTCCCGCCTCAGCCTCCCAAGTAGCTGGAACTACAGGCGCCCGCCGCCACGCCCGGCTAGTTTTTTTTTTTTTGTATTTTTAGTAGAGACGGGGTTTCACCATGTTAGCCAGGATAGTCCCGATCTCCTGACCTCGTGATCCACCCGCCTCGGCCTCCCAAAGTGCTGGGATTAAAGGCTTGAGCCACTGCGCCCGGCCCAGTTTTCTCATTTTTAAAGTGTGCATATACGTGTGTGTGCCTTCCATTTTCTAAATTCACTTTGATGTGCTGAGATTCTATAATCCACCTGGAGGAGAGGAAAAAGGCACATAGATTAAGTAAGCACTTTTGAGAACCTGGACCATTTGCATCAAGGCTAGTAACGGTGCTAATAATAGAAGTATTATAGAAAGATACCAGGCTTGGGAGAAAAATGGCATCAGCAACAACAGAATCCAAAATCTCTAAGATAACACAAGCCCCAACATAAGGCAAGAGCTGAACAGAGTTGGAGAAGGCTGGGAATTTTATGGTTACCCAAGAAATCAATTGCAAGAAACTAAATAGTTCCTTACTACTATTCACCCTTCCTATTATGATGATCGTAGCCAAGGGGCTCTCTGATTTCAGTTATTGGACCAGCAGTAGGCTCTTGAGCCAGAGTGGACTAGTGAAGTTTTGATCAGGGATTTGGATTTGGCAGGTAAATAACAAGTAATTTTCCTTCTTAAATGGATGAACTTATAACCTTTGGGAGTTGTTAATGGTCATGACCTCTACCATGTGGTCAAGAGAAGGGAGAGAAAACAGAGTAGAGAGAAGGACAAAGTGGATATTCAGAAATGTGAATAGGTGAGAGACAGATAATTCTGTTGGCTTTGGAGTTTCTCTTCCAGTTCTTCCTGAGACCAGCAGCATTCCTGTCCTTGAGTTATATAAGACACCCTAGTATTATTTTGAATTATTATTAAGGAAGTTTTTTCTTATGTTAATTTGAATTAGTTTTAATTAATACAAGCTGGTGGGAAATGGAAGCTTTTTTTTTCTGATGGTAACTTAAGCTTTTTAATATTTGCTTTAACTCTTGGAGTTTCTGTTGATGAACCATAGAGTAGATACTAGGTACTACACATAGATTATTTTCTTTAATGCCCTCCAAAATTCTATGAAGTGGACAATATTATCTCTTTTATGTAGAAGATTAAAGTGAGGTTTAGAAAAGTTACCTAATTCACCCTGAGTTAGATGGCTATTAAGTGGTGAGGCTACTTTCTAATGGGCTTACATTAATTGGATTCTAACTCTGATCAGTTATCTCAGGTCCATGCTTTTAACCATTATTTCATAAGACTAAATAAGGTGTGAATTGCTAGCGGGAAATTCAGGTTGAAGAGAATGTATCAAATGCTGATTTTCCTAATACTTTGCAAGTTTTCAAAAAAGGAAATCAATATTGTTCTGAGTCAAGAATGGAGATATAAGGAGTGGTGGATTTTTAGGGAGTTTGATTTCAAAATAAATGTATCTTGTTATGTCAGATTCTGTAATTCTAAGTATTGCAGCTCTTACGGAGTTGTTTAAAAAAGGAAATTATGTAAGGGTTAGTTCATTTAGAAATGCAGTCTGTGCCTCATTTAGCTGGTATTTACAGTGCCAGAAGTCAAAAGCTACCACTTCAAGAGTTAGTGGATTCTCCCTCAATGAATTTCTCCAAGTCTGCAGGACCTTATAACTCTTTCAAGTCTGGCTGCATTGCCTTCACAAGTATTTTAAATGATGAACCTCCAGTTGGCCACAAACACATTCTTGTACAATTCCTTCATTGATGTACTCTTAACAGTTAACCAAACTGTTAACTTACTTTTAAACAAAACTGAATATTTGAAATGTCTGACTGCTTCCTATCAGTATAAAAATGTAAGTTTGGACAACAGCTGCAATTCATTTCAGTGAGGATTAAGTTTTGCCCAAAGAAGGGGAAAAAAGTTGTCTATAACAAGGAAAGAGTGATGTTCTCAATGGAAAGAAACAAATATACCCACAGCTTTTTAAATGTTGGTTAACATAAAAATGGTTTTGAAGAATAAATGAGAAACATTCTTTCTATTAAATTCATCTTATTTCCAGATGATGAGTAGCATAAGACCATAACTATTGTAAAAGTATTAAAGAAAATGGGAGATAGGATTTGAAGTACATTACAAAAATTCAACAGCATTCACTATACAATGGTTGGTCAAACATTATAAAATGTCACAGTTGCTTTGTAAAGAATGAGAAAGTATGCCTTTGAGGTCTTTTCTCATTGAGAGCCCTTACAGTCTTTCCTCATGAATGAACTAATTGGTATCTTTTCAACTGACTAAGGTTATATAACAATATTAAATAGATGTAAAAGATTTTACAAGCACTCACAAACCACCACTACAGCCTAACAACTCTCTCAAATATGCACAATATCGTAGGAGTAAATGTGAAGGAAGCTCCTACGGTCACTGGTTGGACCTCTTAGGGCTAATGTCTTGGCCAAGTCATGGATTTCAAGGTCAATCATTGCTTTTTACATTCAGAACTGAGCATTCTCAGCCCACCTAGCAAGGATCAGTTTCTTAATAGCCAACTTGTTCATTAAATCTTCCAATTAGTGTTTCCGGAAGCAAAGCACAGAGGATGAGAGAAGTAATTTCAGAGCCAGCTGGCAGTGTGAATCCAGTATGAAGCCAGCTATCCCACTTGGGCAAATGGCTTAACCATCTTGTGGTTCAAATTGATAATCACGCAAATGGAGATAAGTACTAATTCCAACCTCATAGGAACATTGTAAGAAAAATATTAATAATTAGAAGACCTGTAGCATTATAGGAAGCACTATGTAATTGTTCAATATAAAAGTAAAACTTACTAATTTGTTCCAGCAGTATTGATTATGTGCCTACCAAAGGCTAGTTAGTCACCATGGTTTGCTTGAGATAGGTAAGGTACCTGCCCTCATGAAGCTTCCATCTTGGTTAGAGAAGGAAGACAGTTTGAAATGTAAACAATTAAATAGACATCATTTTTCTAGGTACTGATAAATTTTATGAAGAAAATAAACTGAGTGATGAAATGGAGAAGATTTGAGGTGGGGTAGGGAGCAGTATTGAGCAGAGATAGTATCCTTAATATTTGAACCATGGCCTGAGGATGAGAAGGAACCAGCCATGAGAATCACAGAAGGGAGACCGGGAAGAATGAGGCAGGATAATCTCGAATGTCCAGAACTTTGTTGTGGAGGAAGGGTATAGTAAGAGACTGAAGGGCCCAGCAAGGAACTGATGATATAAGACCTGGTAGGTCATGCTAAGAAGTTTGTGTTTTATTTTCAATTTCAATAAGAATGTATTTCTATTATGGCTCTTTTAGGTACCCAAATTCGGGTAAACAAATTTTACTTAAACAACCAAAACAATTTTGTTGCATATGACCAAAAAATAGTGAAGAAAAAAAATCTGGTCCAGACAGAGCTAGATCCAGACTTCCAGTAATAATTTCAGGACAGTTTCGGTTTCTCTATGTATTTACTTTCTCTATTTTGGTTCTACTCTCAGGCAAGCTTTTACCTTAACATGGGAAGGACGACTCAGAACAAGAGGGAATGGATTCTGTGCAGGCAATCACAAAATATTTTTATCAGATATTTGAAGAATTTTTAACAAAGTAAGTGATACACTCTTGGCTACATTTATGAGGTACAATCTTTTTGATCCATCATTTGTTCATCCAAGAATATATCGTTCTTATTATTCTATAACTCAAAGTAGATTTTCTATTTAGCTGCCACTTTTCCTGACTGCATAAAATATAATTTTAATGCCAAGTAAACTCAACTTAGGAATTTCCTCATTCAGGTCAATCCTCTTTTTTTACCTGAAATGATCTGCAATCCAGTGAGCTTTTGTAACATTATGTATTTATGAGGCTGGGTTTGAAGGATCAGGGATATGGTCCAAGCTCCTAATATGTCCATACTGGCATCCACTCAAATGTACATTATCCCTACTCTACATTTTGGCATCCATCTTCACTGGCATCTGTGGAGAGGCAAGTTCTCATTTGATGTGCATCTGTCCATGCACATAGGATGCTCTTGGACTCTCAGAGGAGTTGTGTTAGTCCATTCTCACACTGCTATAAAGAACTGCCCAAGACTGGGTAGTTTATAAAGAAGAGGAGTTTAATTGACTCTCAGTTCCACATGACTGGGAGGCCTCAGGAAACTTACAATCATGGCAGAAGGGGAATCAGGCACGTCTAACATGGCGGCAAGCAAGAGAGAGCAAAGGAGGAACTGCTAAACACTTATAAAACCATCAGATCTCATGAGAATTCATTCAGTACCATGAGAGAGCATGGGAGAAACTGACCCCATGATCCAATCATCTTCTACCAGGTCCCCCCCTCAACAATTGGGGATCACAATTCGAGATGAGATTTGGATGGAGACACAAAGCCAAATCATATTAGGAGTCAAACCTCTCTAGGGTATTTCTGCATCCCTTATAAGAACTTGAGAAACTTCCTGATTCTCTGCTATATAATCAAAACTTGGAAGGCCACATACATCCCTCCTGCCTAGACACCAAGGTATTGTGCCTTCTCTTCCACTGCCAATCACTCCTGAGTGTGAGTATCTCAGAAAGGCTTCCTGCCTCCTTAGGCTCACTTAGAGGCTAGGCACGTTTAATGTACTCTCTTATTATTCTAAACCTCTTTTAGAGAGAGGACAATCTGGAAAAGATGGCATAAAGCTCCTACCCAACGTGTATTCCTGCTGCTCTCTTATTAGGCTTTTCTTCTCCCTCATTGGCTTTTTCTTTTTAATTAACTTCAGGATAGAAAAATTGACTCTTATATACATTCTTCTCATTTCACACTAAGTTGGATTTTAGTCAACCAAAGCTAGGCTTCAAGAACTCAAAAATCCTTGATCATATATATCTTTTGCTTAGTATTCTAAGGTCTATTTTTGAGAATTTACTTTTTTCCTGTTCTGTGTGACATCCCTTCTCCAGAGCAGTGAGCCCAATCCATACTAGGTGATCTCTGAATGTCCTTTTATAGATAAAACTACTGCATGCTTATGATCCGCTGTCAATCAAGTGATGGATGGTCATTGATAAGGTTAGTTTATCTGAACCTTGTTTTGCAGGTGACAATTCTCATCTTGTTTATGTCTTTTTCCTAAAATGGAACTTCCAAGATTTCTTCCAATCCATGAAATGACTCTAAAATTCAGTTTTTGGTTGTAAGCAACAAAAAAAATCTACTCTGGCTATTTAAAGCAAAAGGAATTCACTTGGATCACACTTGAGGATCACAGAGGAATGACATTCAACAGGAATTTAGGTAGCATGTCACCACTGCAGTGATAAACAATAAGCTCTAACCATGACTTACATCCTTTATCATTCTGGTCCCGGGAGAACGTATTCTATTTTTCTGGCCCAGATCACAGTCTACTGACTCTGTGTGCAGGAACACGGTGAGGGAGGATCTGACTCCCAGACTGTGATAGGAAGCAGATGCTACTTCCCACTGAGACTACATATAATGAGGAAAGGATGACATCTTTGACAGAAACCAAGGGGAGATTAGGAAGGAGAAGACCTCCTGGATAGATGAAAAATGACATAGATCCACCAACAATTCTGATTCTATATTTTGTATATAATATTGCTTCAGGCTAGAGAAGTCACTAAGGTGGTATTGGGAATGCTACTGTAGCCTCTTTCTGAAGATTAATAAAAGAAAAATAATCTCCATAGTATTCCTTCCATCAAAAGCAAACTTCTTAGAAAATTTACTTAATGCCTCCTCCTATACAAAACTTTAGTCTTTTTTATAAGGGAGAAGGACATAACATTGTTATTCAGTTCCTCTGCTGACCTGAATGGATCATTATTTTCTATTAACAAACAGAAAGCAAACAAAATGTTAGACCCAACAGAAGAAACCAGACTTTGAGAAGAGTCAAAAGATACAGAAAAAATTAGGTAAGAAAGATGAACGTAAGAAAATCTGGAGAATGAGAAGGAAAAGCAGAGAATTGCATTTATAATAATGCCTTAGCAACAGCTTTAAATAGAAAACACAAAATGAATCACTATGACAACTGGAGATCTCTCTCTCTTTTATCCTCCTTCTAAGCCTTTCTGCTTCCCTTGCTACCTCTCTCTCCCTTTCTTCTTTTATTTTTGACATCAATACCAGATCCCTGCTATCTGCTACTGGCGAAAGACTTGCAAGCTAACATCACCAATCTTGATTACACACCTCACCCAAAATGATCACTTCAAAAGATTAAACAATTCATCAAAAATAAAAATACTACACAGAATTTCCTGCTTTTTTTCTTTACTTAAAGCTTCTGTAAACACCTTTAATTTCTTCTTTGTATGTAATTGTAAGCATTTCCCATACAATGCTGACTTACAGCTTTGGCTCTTTGTCATAACAACATGGTAAATAATCATAACATGCTTTGAAAATGTATAGTTTGTGTAAATCTAAACTACAGTTCTATGTAAGCTTGCCCACAAATGTGTTTTCACTAAATCGGGACTGCCTACACCCAATGGTGAGAAACGTGTATAACTCTATTTCCCTAGCTTTAATGATTTCTTTAACAGAAGAGCCTGTTAGATCTTAGTTGGATGCAGACCAACAAATTTATTCACTCGGCTCAGTAACTATCATATAGGTATGCCATTTGCTTGACACATTTGATAGGATAACTTCTTTAAGATATATGGCTTTTAATAAAAATAAAACAAAATATTTATATTAATATTTTATATTAAATGATAATATATTTTAATAAAGTTAAAATCATCATTATAATCTTCAATATTTATTGAATACTGCCTGCTAACCACCTGTGCCCAGCACTTTAGTTTCATTCAGTCCTGATAACCATCATATGTGATTATATGTAATGTTTTTATATATATATATATATATATATATATATATATATATACACACATACATATATGTTATCTCCATTTTAGAGGTGTCATGAATAGCTAATGAATAGTAAATGGTACACCAAGGTTTCAAACTGAGCTTATTCAGGAGCCCATTAGGCATTAAATAACCCTGAAATCGATGGACTGGAGTGTGCATTGGGCAAGGATGTTATATCAAATTTAGTTTTGTAATCAGTACTTAAACTCATAAGACTGGTGTTAGTGCTCCACCTGCTGAGTTGATTTGTTGGAAGAAGAATCTTTGCTAAGCTCACCAAGGCACCCTTAGTAGATTACCCTGTTTTACTTTCCTCACAGAACTTCTCCTATCTGAATGTAAGTTGAAAAGAGCAGGGACTTTGCTTATCTTGTTAGTGCTGTTTTTCCAGCAACTTAGATTGCCTAACCCATAACAAGTGCTCAATCGATATTTGTTGAATGTTGAACTTGCATATTGGATCTCAACCATAAAAATCAGCTCTGTATCAGCTGAAATGGAAATCAAGTCATAGTCTCATGGATAATGTCATCCATTTTTCCAGTACTTCCTTTGCATTCATGTGTGTTTGTGTGTGGGCATTGTGTGTGTATAGGTGTTTGTGTGTTTGTGAGGTGGGGGTTTAATTTCTATTTGTGGGGAACAGTGTTATTTCTAGCTATAGCATCATGGAGTACATGGGACCTAAAAATGTGCCACAGACAAATGTTTAAAAGATTTTTTTTTTTTTTTTTTGAGACAGGGTCATGCTCTTTCACATGGGCTGGAGTGCAGTGGCACAATCTCAGCTCGCTGCAGCCTCGACTTCCCAGGTTCAAGTGATCCTCCTGCCTCAGCCTCTAGAGTAGCTGGGACTACAGGCACAGGTCACCATCCCTGGCTAATTTTTGTAATTCTGTGTGTGTGTGTGTGTTTAGAGACAGAGTCTCAACTATATTGTCCAGGCTGGTTTCAAACTCCTGGGCTGAAGCCATCCACCTTCCTTAGCCTCCCAAAGTGCTGGGATTACAGCCATGAGCCACTGCCCTGGGCACACTTGTCTTTGAGAATTTAAGAGGACAACATATGCAGACGATTAAAAATATGAGCTCATAGTCTGGCAGCCTAAGTTAAAAATGATGTAAATTTTAATTATTTATCTGTAGTCTCTTATGATTTTCATGAAAATATAATCCTTTTGTTCCCTTTGATTTCAATGCTTATATGTTTTGTTTCATTTTTATTTAACTGGCTAGATCTTTCAGTTAAATGTTGGAGAAATGATAGCTAGAATCTGTGCCCTTTTCTTGATTTAAAAAGAAATATTTTAAAATATTGTAAAATTATAATAATTGCTCTATATGCTATATTTTTTGTCTGATTTCTATTACTAGCTGCACTGGGCATCAAATTATTGCCTCTTCACTCCAAATACACTCTTCATTGTCTGCCTGTATAAATGGAGATGGGCCCTTTAAGATTTTTCCTTTGACAGCTGGCATAATGTTAAACTTTGCCAGTAGTGGGTTGTAGAGATAGATTGCAGGAGGAAAGGGTTTTCTTTCCTGATTTTGGGGTGGTAACTGTGCATGCTCCTGCTCATATGGATTGTCCACTGCCCAGCCCCTACAGCACAGGCAGCTCCTCTAGCATCTTCTCTTGAAGCACTACAGCTTCTCCAAGATCAGGTTCCTGCAGCATGGGCAGCTTCCCCCATGTCCAGCTCCTATGGCACAAACTGCTTCTTCAGTGCTAGGCCACCAGAGTGCATGGAGGGGAGAAGCCACCAGTGAACAGCAGCTTCCACTGGCATGCCTCTTCTATTGTTTCATTGCACAGTTCCTCCAGGAAGATACTGCTCTATGAACAATTTTCCCGCAAAACCTCAGAGCAGGTTTCTTGCAATTTCCTGAGGGCAGATTTTCATCGAATTCCAGTGGCATGGCACCCTAGTAACTTCTCTACCATCTCCCACTCCAAGGAGTTCTGGATCTGGAATGGGGAGAGGGTCTTCTCTGGGCACTGTATCTCAGCCCTCGTGGTAGTGGTGCATTTTATATTTGCTGTAGCTAATCCCTCACCCACTCTAATAACACGTTTTGCTTTAAAAAATCTTTTAATTAAACTTTTCCTATTCATATTGCTGTGTGGTTTTCCTTTCCTGATTAGACCCAAACTGATATACCAGGTTAAGTCACATCTTATTATTTTGCTAAAGATTTTGTCATAAGTATCATGAATGGGCACTGAACTTAAAGTCCTTTTCTCCACAAGTTGGAATAATGATGTGTTTTTAAAAGTATGTTGATGTGGTAATGTATATTAATGTCTTTTTAATATTGAACCATCATTTCACGGCTGGAATAAATCCAACGCGGTCATGATTTTTTAGGCATTGTTATCTTTGGTTTGCCAATATTTTCTTAGAACTTTTCTGTCTATGTACACACAGTTCAAGATGTAATTTTCCTTTTTTTGTTTCTCTTTGTGTGGCATTGACATCAGGTTTATACAAACTTCATGAAACATCTTAGAGAAAGTTAGATGATATTCTGTCATCCAATTTCCTTTCTTTTCTGACCTTCCTTTCTCTTCTCTTGAGCAGCTGCTGTGGAACCTCCGCTCATGCTCTCCACTTTTGCCTTAGGTCTCCATCATCTTTAATTTGAACTATAGCAAAGCTTTCTTCCCTTACCCACAGGGTTATCCAAGTTATCTTTTCAAAACATCAGTTTCAAATAGTCCCGTTTTCTTACATAACAACATTCCTGAAAACTTAACCAAAGGCAAATATGTACAAGCCACCAGTGAAATACATATTGTAAGAAAAAAACTCCTGGAGTACAAAAAATTGATCCAAACTTCCTAACTATAGTTCACCTTTTAGATATTGTCTTAGAAGTTTGTAATTAGCATTTCACATATGTTCTTTGACTTTGTTCTCTTCATTCCTAATTACTAATGTAGTCAACAGGCTTAGGTTCAGTGAGTAACAAATTGAAGGCTAACAGTCTCTATGTGATGATTTCCATCTTTATCTCAAAGCTTATTCAGTTCATGAGGTCTTTGCTTCTCACCTATGTCAGCACTTTAATTTATTTTCTGTTGGTATAATAATATAGGTAAAATGCAATAAACATACAATTTAAAAATTTGTGCTAAGACGCTGGCACACCTAGAAATTACACAGCTTGCACTACCAGCAAAAACACATGCAAATTTAGAACATAAAAGGCAATTTGAGGATTTTCAAGCATCATGTTTGAAAGTGAGCATTCTTTGAAAATGTTAAAATGGTCAAGGGTTCTATTTACAAAAATTTTTGCTGTTTCTTCATTGCTTGAAGAGTAAATTTAAACTTCTGAACATGCCATTCAACGCTATCCCTACTCCCAGCTTACTTTTCAAACGGGAATGCCCACATTTTTCATTTCCATTATCCTGTGTACCACTCACTGTTTTCAGATATACCTGGTTTTCTTGCCATCTCCACAGTCATGATGTACCATTAATCTGGCTTTCCCATCTCCTCTTCTCTTCTTTTAAAATCACTTAAATTTGTCCAGGTTTTTGAAAATAGTAACTCCAGTATGAATTTTCTTCCTTCCCTCTTATACAATTAGCTTAGGTTTGTAGGACAAGTTAATTTTTCCTCTGTGTTGCCAGAATACTTACTTGTTTTGAAACAGTATCTTCTGATTAGAGATAACTATACCAGTTTGGGGTACAGCATTAATCACTTCTTGTTTTCATATTTCAATTAAATGGTTTCAGTCATTGTATAATTCTTCCAACAATTTCTTCTTATTCCCAGGGCCTACATTCTAGAATAATTCTAAGGATAATAAAAGTTCTGCTAACCACTAACACTTATGCAATGCTTACAATGTACATTTTGTATACTTGAAGCATATGGTCGTAACAGCAATTCTACTGAGTACATATTAGTATAATACTTATTTTATATGGCAGGATACCAAGGTACAGAAAAGTTAAGTAACTTGCTCAAGATCACACAGCAGTTCTCTATGGCTTCTATCACTGAGCTTTGTGGGGAGGAAAGCTGTAGGCAAATGGTGAAGAAGCTGATTGTGTGAGTTACTCTGAAAACCAGGGTGGCACAAGTAGGTTTTGGGCTCAGGTGACATAGTATGTCACAGAGTAAAAGACAAAGAGACTCTCTTCTCACTTCTGAGTAGGCCTCATCCTGGCTTCAGTGCAGACAGGATTTAGGGGAAGGCAGTGGCTCAAAACCTTGAAGGTGTTCCATTTGGGCAGCTCTGGAAGCCAAAATTCCTAGAACATCTATTGGCCTTCTCATGAACTGCAACAGCAGTGTTGGCATAGGAAAGCTTTCAGGCTCAGAGAACGTTGCAAAGGAAAGCACTGGGGTAGTAAATACTGTTGGGGTGATTTATCTAGTAGTGTCAAGAAATAACTGGGTGAAACTTGGCTAGACTGTAAATCCTCCATTATGAGGGACTGGGCAAAAAACACTAAGGTCTGCGTTATTTCCATCAGTAAGAGTAAGGCCCCAACTGTGCCTAGGATTTTGAGAAGTCTAGAAACTGGGATACACAAATGATCTTATCTATTCCTCCACAATTAGCTTGCAAGATATGCATTATCATTTCTACCATAGATATTTAAGAAACTGAAACTCAGAGAAATAACGTACTCAAAACTAGGACTCTTGTAAGTGGTAGAGCTAAGATTCAAACCTAGCTATTTCTGACTGTGAAGTTCATGTTCTTTCCAATGTACTCTACTGCCTTCCTGTAATCATGCATTAAAAAAAAAAAAAAAAAAAAAACCACTCTATCTTCTGTTTGACAAATATAGGCAAAGCATTCCTTTCTCAGTACGTGGCATTTCTCATGACCTAGAAATTAGAATTCATTGATAATTTTGTAAAATAAACTCCCCAGTGAAGGGTTTTGTCCTCACCTAAGATAGATAAGCTTCGGTAAGCTGCTACAATGTGATGATTCTCAATGTGGTTTTCCTTAGAAAATGTAGGTTCAGATGTAGCTATCACTTTTAATATGTACATAAATGTGTGTATATACCACAGCTGTTCAACTATCAGTTCATATGGTGCACAGATGAGGGGAGGCCCTCTGTTTCCCACAATACACAGCCTACCTCTCAGAAGAATTTAAAAAAATGTTTACAACAAAATATGTTTCCCAAGACATAATATTCCCCATAAATCTAGGCATTATTCTACTTAAGACATTCTTTGAACTCCTTCCTTTATTAAAAAGAAAAATAAAAATAAAATAGTGTCTCAGAAGTAGAAAGGAGAGAGGGTGCCATAATATCATTAGTAGAAACACAGCCCAAGCAGGGGATTCCTTCCACATCGAACTCGAGTGCATGTATCTCAGTTCTGATGAAACTGCAAATTTGATTTTTCTTATAGGAAACGTGATTTTGCATTAGATTTAATTTTGAGGAATTTATGACTCAGAAGAAACTTTAGTTCAATTCATTCCAAAGAAGGGGGAAATGCCGTTGCTATAGCCAAAGTTAACAGTTTCTTTGTGAACCTGAATTGAATTTTTTACCGTTACATGTAGGTCAGGAAAGCATGTTATTGATTCATTTGGACACCTCAGCCAAGGATGTGAACGTTCTCTGGGGTGAGCTAGTTTAATCTGTATTTGCTTCTGTTTTGCTCTCAGCTGGTCCGAATTGATTGGGTCAAGTTGGTGAAGTGATGGCATCCTTCCTTCTTGGTATCTAATTCTGACCCACTGAATGTCAACAAAGTTTCAGAAGGCAACGCCCCCTTGGTGGAGCTGAGAATTTAAGTCCTCATGCTACACAATTCGTGTTTTTATTGAAATGTACAAATAAAACAGATATGTGTTTATATAAATGTATATTATTAAAAACCATATTCATAAGCTGGGACAGAGGTGATGGGAGGAGAGGAGGAAAGCTATGTCTGGGAGTCCCAAGAGTCATTCCCTCATAGTTACGCAAAAGTTTCCAAATTAACGGCCTGAAGAAAAATCATGAATATATTTTGCCAAGAATGTTTCCCCTAGTCTTTTCATCTCAATACATTTTCTGTGTGTCTCAGAAAACGAATCCATTCCTTTCAAACATCTTTAACTTATTGATGTTCATGATTTTCTACACTTTTCGAATCAAAGTGCGAAATAGAACATTTGTTCCAAAAAGATGCACTTTGAGTTTTGTATTCGGGATCTAGTAGGTTGTTTAGATTATTTGAGGTTTTTCTTTTAACAATTATGAATAAACTACTGTTCTGGCACCAATATGGATGATTAAACTATAACACTTGGAAGCAAGTTCAATAATGGAATCACAATGACAACTCATAAGAGTTATACCCCGTGCGAGGCCATGGCATTTCATTGAAATGCCTATTGTTTCTTTAACAAACCAGGTGTCACAGCTTTTGGGACTGGTTTGTGCAGGCCAAGTTACTACTGAAAGTTTAGCATAGTGTTAGAATATTTTAAAAGGAAAATTTGTTGAAACATATCTTCAAGTCAGTATTAGAATCTGAAAACCTTGCAAAGTGAATACTTATCCTATTCCCTTATGAAGCAATGCATTATCTCACTATTTTCCTACTACTCTGTGCCACTCCCATCTTTAGTTAGTCAAACTTTTTGTCTTTTGAAATTCAGTTCAGAAACCCCCTTCTCCACAAATTCCTCCCATATTCTCCTCTCTCTTTTAAAGTGAGTTCTATCCTTTAAATGCCCATCTTATTTTACCTGTATCTCTCTGGAGACAGATTTAGTCTTTATTATGATCACTTGACCGCATGTCTTACTTTCCCTACTTGATTCTAAAAGCTCTTAGAGTTAGGTTCATTATCTGATTCATCTTTGAATTCTTCATAGGTACTTAGTCCTATATACAAGCCAGGAATACTAATAAAAAGACCCAACATTTATTGCATGTTTACTATATCCCAAGCAGTCCAGAAGGCATCATTTAATTCTTTGAAAACCATACAACATAGGTACTATCATTTTTGTAGTTTATGAGTATGAGACCTCAAACTTCAAGAGAGTAAGTAACTAGTAAATATTCAAACCCAGGCAGTGAGACTTTGGAGCTGGTGCTCTTAAAACACAGAGAGAGAAAAGGCACGAAATTAAAAAAAAAAAAAAAAGTTTAGCAAGTAACTGACAGGAATTACAAAACAGAGATTAAGATGATATGTTTCAGTCTTCACTACAAGGACATTAAAATAATCTAAACCCCACCCTCTCACCCTCTTTATTACAAAAATAACAATTCACAGTTTCTCTATTTCTACAGTTTTCTGGTCAGTTTTATCTTAACCTGGCAGAGCCAGAATTTAAATCCAGGGATAATAAAATCCAAAGTCCTGTATTAACCATGAGGCTAGGGCTTTCTCACCCTTTAAGTTTTATCCTAAACTTCTGTTGTGGCCATTTCCATCGTGTTGTTCTGTTGCCCTATTGACCAAGTGCTAGTGCCTCCACCTTTAAAGTCTGCCATATATTCTTAGGCTTCTCATTTCTTCTGCCGGCCTCCTGTTTCCAAGGTCAAGGCAGGTTATCATTTTCATTCTTTCTTTGCAGGTCAAACATTTATACTTTGTGACATTCTTGTTGCTCCTCTCTGTGCCCTTTTCAAGTTATATACATATGATTTTAATATTAAGTGACCGCCTTGAATTATACAATTGTTGATCTAATAATTGTCCTGTGCCTTTTTTTTTTTCTAACCACAATATCGACATGATGACACAGGCCAAACTGGTTACTCCACTGTCCTGTGCATGAATACAAAAAAACAAAGGAGCAGGTGAGAGTAGGGGAGCTTCCTGCCAGCTGGAACTTTAGAAAAGAATGATGTTCTGTAACCTCAGGAGCCATTGAGCACAATTGAACCTTGTCTAATTTTGGCAATATATAAAGGATAGATGTAATATTGTGGCTTCCCTCCCCTGCCCCCTCCACTTTGGGGATATATGGAACTAATCTAGTGCATAATGGTAAGCAGGCTAGTAATCTTGGTTGCATGGTACTTTGGGTTAGAGTGCAACTCAGAACTATTTTTGGCATTTTCCTCCTATCAAGGTTCATATAGATACAGCAATCCTGGACACACATCTTTTCTATATTCCAGGACTTCGGTGCTTGTTCTGTACAAACAGCATGACATAATTTTTTTTATACACATGGGATATAGATTTTATGATATGATTATGTAGAGCTTTAGTTTTCTTAAGCTATCTTTGTTTTCTTAAGTTAGCTTCTGTCAAAATACTTAGGTGTAATTCAAAATTTTAACATTTTTTTGCACACACTATACAATAGTCTTTTCTTCCCCTACTTGTAAGGATTTTTTTCTTTCATATAAATTTCCCTAACAGAAAAAATATATATACACACATACACTAATGATAAAACACAATGTAACCCTTGTCATTACCACAATTATTATTACTCATTTAGGCAGAGAAATAGTCTTATCACAAGCATTGTTTTATGAGTTTTCAATTTTGAAAATTCAATTTGGCAAATTTGGTGACAAGTTTCCATAAAAGATTCACCAAATTATGTACCAAAGTAAATCTTTAATAGGCTGTTATCTTCAATCCATGTATAATTTAAATACATTCTGCATTTCTTTCTTTTGGTTTCAACTGTGTGCCTGAGCCTCAATGTTGCCCTACCTGAGAGCACGCCTCAAATTTTAATGTGCGCACAAATCATCGAAGGATCTCATTAACAGCCACATTCCTAGTAGTTCTGAGAGGAGGGCCAGAGATTCTGCATTTCTACCAAGGTATCAAATGAAGCTGATGCTGCTGGTCTGTGGAAAACTCTTTGAATAGAAAACACCTTTGTGCATAAGAAGTTCTCAGTTAAACCAGTGGAAGAGGTATGCCTGATTCTTCTCTTTTCCTAAATGCTAAACCAATCAGTCATTCATTTAACAAATGTTTACTGAACTCCACTCTGTACCAGATAAATCAAGTGTTCTCCTTTACATTGCAGATCCATCTACATTTTTTCATTTCCACTGATTCTACTATCCAACTTTATGCTACTATTTTTGTGTTTTGGAACTTTTGCAATAGCTGCTGAATGCATCTCTCTATATACGTCTTTGTTCTTCCTTCAATTCATTTTTAAAATAGCAAAAAAAAATTGATATTTAAAAATACATAGTATTCTGATGTATCAAATACATCAAACTTTCCCATTGACTCAAGATAAATTTCAAATTTTTTACACAAAAATTTTGGAAAGATTCTGCTTACATTAATACCTTCATCTCCCTTTACCCTCCCCCTTGCTTTTGAGCTTCCAGCCACTTTGGCTCTTTTAATTATTAAACTTGTTACACTTTTTCCCATCTCATGTCTTTCACACATGCTGTTCCTTTCCCTAGAATGCTCTCTCTTTATCTAGTATTATCCATACTTCATATCTCAGATTAACATCACTTCCTCAAAAAACTTTTATTTGATTTTCCAAACTAAGTCAGAATATCCCGTTATAAGTTATTTTAGTGCCACTAATTTTCATTTAAGGGAAATTTTCATAGACATAATTATATCATTAAATATGAAAATCTACTTCCTTTGATAAACAGTTGTACGAAGGCATGGGTCTTTTCTCTTTTAAATTCCTTTTAAAAAATATTTATTTATTTATTTATTTATTTATTTATTTATTGGAGACAGGGTCTTGCTCTGTCACCCAGGCTGGAGTGTAGTGGTGTGATCTCGGGTCACTGCAACCTCCGCCTCATGGGCTCAAGCGATCCACCCACTTCAGACTCCTGAGTAGCTGTGACCATAGACACATGCCAACACAACATGCTATTTTTTTTGTATTTTTGGTAAAGATGGGGTTTCATCATGTTGCCCAGGCTGGTCTCGAACTCCTGAACTCAAGGGATCTGTCTACCTCAGCCTCCCAAAATGCTGGGATTACAGATGTGAGCCACCGTACTCAGGTTTTTAATTCCTATATGCTTAGTGCTTAGCATAGTGCCTGCGACATAGTAGGAAATGAATGATTTTAAAAATAGAAAGGGAATATTCTAGATCATCTGAATCCCTCTGTTAAAAACAGAAGTAGTTTACCAGTTTTTAAAGAACTAGGCTATAAAAACACATATGATTAAAATATGCTCCAGTTTCTTAGATGTGTTAATGAGGTGTTTCAGAATGTTCCAGTTCTTCCACACCATTTATAAGGTATCCATTTTTTCTCTGAAATTCATCAGATGATTAATAGAGAACTTAAATTATTTGCATATTAGAAAACCCCTGCTGCCTATGTATTTGAAAAGTGTTTAATATATTGCCACATACAACCTTCTACTGCTTCATAAATTGTTTCTGATGACACATAGCTTTTGTATATGGTGAATAATTATATTTGTTTAAGAATCCTTTGTCAAAAAGGAAGATGAATTTTCAGGAATGGTATCCCAGGAAACCCTTGTAATTTTATTATTTGGGTACTCTCAAATGGATGGCTTCATCCTTTATCTAGTTGACAAATTTCTTCTCTAAGCATTTGTCAAAACATATTTCAAATCTATTTCTTAAAGTTCAGCCATCACTTTGGGACATAAAAGGAAAGAAATGCAGGAATGCCTGACAATGACCCTTGAGCCTGCATGTCGCCACTACTTTGGACCACAGGTCTAAGAGTTCTCTATGATTTCTTTAGAAAATATTATTTGATAAATATTTTTCAAGGTCTGGAAAGTTATCCTCAACTTTCTGAAATGAGTGGAGAAGCAAAAGTAATTTTGGAAAGTCCATGTGTTCTTCATTGCATAGCAAACAGGAAAATAATGCAAATTGGTGAACTGAAGTGATTCAGTTTGTGGCGTGTTTAACGTATTTTCAGAAGGCTGCTATTATTGTGTGACCCAAGAAGATCATAGGCAAAGACCTCAGCTGTCCCCAGGAGGACACATTGTGTATCTCCAAAATGGTGAGTCAGCTTTATTTTAAGCCCTGAGTGAAGTGGGGAGCATTATTCTCCTCAGGTCCATAGTGGGCTCCAGGCCAGCAGCAGCTGTCAGCTCAGTGGGGTTTCAGCTCTCTGCTCAGTGCAGATTGACTTGGAGCCCTTGGCAGGGACAAGTGAGAGATGAGTGAGTGCTTACGGGAAAACACTTAAGTTGTCTATTCCCTCTTCATTGCTGATGTTTTACGTCCAAGTTCTACTTAGTAAACATCAGGAAAAAGCTGCTCCATCCTCAGTAGCAGTGCAAACATCTATTCTCACCAGTACATTGCATCAGTACAGCTTAACTGAAGGTCACTGAATTCCTGAACCAACCAACAATGTGATGATGTGTGTTTTATCCCCACAGAGGGCATCTGACTAAGGATTACTGCAGGGTTATTCTCAGCTGCATTTTTGCTCTGATTCTTAATGTTACTCACCTTCTCACATGTATGTCTCTAATCTTACACTGTTCCCAATGATTTCATACTATGAATATAATAAGCATTCTTTTTACTGTCTTTTGCCTTTTTCTAACAAGTCTTTTCCTAATTTTTGTCTTTTTAATTAACCATTTAACACATTTAAGATGTTTAAAATTTATCTTCTAGCAATGTTCAATTTCCCAATTTACAGACAGGGTAAATGGCTAAGGTAACTAGTAGGAGTGCATCCAGAGACTCTATTAGTCCCTTTAGAGTATGTGAAGACTTGTTTTTGTGGTATTTTGGCTATTTCCCTCTGATTTTCATTTTCTTCTTTAAGTCAGACCTCATTGTTACATTCCCAAAGGATCCAGGGATACACTTAAGAACAATTTCATCTTGTCCATGTGGATTCTGGGGAAAACCACAGTGTTTAGAAAGAGTCACAGGAAATAAGCAACTTCTCACCCTAATTCTAATACTCTCATCTCCTTCACCATCGACATGAACCTCTCTCCTTCTTCCATCTTTTTTCATTGATGTATAATATTTGTATGTATTTATGGGTTGCATGTGATATTTTGTTACATGTATAGAATGTAATGATCAAGTCAGGATATTAATCATATCCATCACCATCAGCATGCATTATTTCTATGTGTTGAGAACATTTCAAGTCCTTACTTACAGCTATTTTGAAATATATAACACATTGTTGTTAACTATATTCACACAACTCTATTACTGAGCATTACAATTTTTTTCTTCTATTGAACTGTATGTTTGTACCCATTAACCAGACTATATTCTCCATCTTCCCATACACACCCACATACTTGCCAGCCCCTGGTAACTGCCATTCTACTCTCTACCTCCATGAGATCCACTTTGTTAGCTCCCACATGAGTGAGTACACGCAATATTTGTCTTTCTATATCTGGCTGATTTCACTTAACATAATGACCTCTAGTTTCCTCCATGTTGCTACAAATAACATGGTTTCATTTTTTTTATAACTAAGTCATATTTCATGCTATTAATACGTCACATTTTGTTTATTCATCTGTTGATGGACACTTAGGTTAATTACATATCTTTGCTATTGTGAATAGTGCTGCAATAAACATGGGGTACGTGTATCCCTTTGATATACAGATTTCATTTCCTTTGAATACTCAGTAGTGGGATTGCTGCATTGTAAAGTAGTTCTAGTTTTAGTTTATTGAGAAGTCGCTATACTATTTTCCATAATGGAAATTTTGCATTTTCACCAATAGTGTATAAGTTCCTTTTTCTCTGCATTTTTGCCAGCATTTGTTATATTTTTATCTTTTTGATAATAGTCATTGAACCTAAAACTAAAAAATTACTAGAAGAAAACATGAGAGAAATATTCTAGGACATTTATATAGGCAAGGATTTTATAAGTAAGCCCCCAAAAGCACAGACAAAAAAATAGACAAATGGGACTATATTAAACTAAAATGCTCTTGCACAGCAAAGGAAACAATTAACAGAGTGAAGAAACAGCCTGTTAAATGACAGAAAATGTTTGCAAAATATTCATCGGACAAGGGATTAACAGTAATATCCAGAATACACAAGGAACTCAAGACCAAAAAGCCAAACAATCCCATTAAAAGGTGGGCAAAGGATCTATATAGACATTTCTCAAAGGAAAATATACAAATGGCCAAAATGTATATGAAAAAATGTTCAACGTCACTAATCATCAGGGAAATGCAAATCAAAACTGCAATATCGTCTTACCCCAGTTAGAATGGCTATTATTTCCTTCTATCTTTCCATTTCACCATAAAAACGTTTCATTCTTCTGTTATTTAATAACATTATTCTGAGGCCTATGTTGCAGAAGGTGTGCTAGGCAGTAGGGGGACACGATAATAAATGAGACAGAACTTTTCCCTGCCCAGCTACATTCTGGGGAGGAAAACAAAAAGTAAACAAGTGAACAGTAATAACCAGGAGAATAAAGGGCTGCTGTTACAAATAGTAACAGAGACCAGTTCCTTTCTACGTAAAATATAAACACTTTACCTAGCATTCAGGAAGACCTTTCAGAGTTGTATTTAAGCAGAGATCTGAAGAATAAGACCACTTCAAACATGCAAAGAACCCAAGGGAAAACATTTCAGGCAGAGAGAAAGAGAAGGATCAGGAAAGAGCTTGTGTGTTTTTGAAAAGACTTTCTGAAATCCAGTGTAGCTGTGGGATAGCAGAGTTTCACCGATTGAGCTTGGTGAGTGAGGCTGAGGACAGATCACTTGAGAACCCTGGAGGTCATAGCAAACTCCTGAAGAACAATCTAGGCTCTTTGGATGGAGTGACCCTGTGAGAACTGTAGTAATTGACTCTTAAACCCAAGTAATAATTCCAGGAAAATCACCGGCTTGGTAGATTATGTACAGACATAATTGGCCTGGTCCTGGGGTGGGGGTGAGGAAAGAAACTCAGGAAGTCCATTCTCATGACTATTGTTCACAGAGAAGTATCCAGAAGAATCAGCTTTTGCATTTTCAAGAGAACATTGTGGAAATGTAATGTATACAGTATGTATCTCTTAGCAATGGGGGAATGTCTCACGTTTTATTTCCAGTCCATACTTCTACCCACTGGGTGATATGCTTATCTGTGCATTTAAGATCTGTTTATCAGTCATCCAGGTTGGCAGCGAAATGGAAATTTTTAGGAAAATTTAACTGAGCCCAGCCTACTTGAATTCAAACTAAAACCACCTCAGGAAATTTCTTTTAGCTTTTTCATTTTCATGGTTATTTTCTACATGGATGTCTATTGAGTTTGGACTTTGTACAATATTCCACATCTGTTAGTGTTTTACTCTTTTTTCATTCTTAATATGCTTTCATCACCTCCCTTGTTGCATTTTAAAATGTAATCATTTGATTCCTAACCACCCCCCCTCCAGTTGATTTTTGTTTGAGGATTACTATAAAGCTGTAAACTTCTGATACTTTGGTAATTGTTTTAGAAATTTAAAATACAAATGCACTTTATGCATTATTTTCCAACAAAGCATTTTTTAAAACTTACTTCAAATGAAAAGTTTAATTGGCTTCTTTGAATAATAGGTTGAGCCAAAGGTGAAATAATATGTTATTATTTGTATTATTGTATTTCAGAGCATGTGACTCTGTGGAGACCTAGGAAGAGTTACAAATACTGGTCCCAGATGGTGGAATAACACATGTTCTATGTCTTAGTATGAGGAACAAATCAAGCAAGTAAACTATTCCCAGACCTTTATTACATAGCTCAGGTCTGGAATGATTATTGTGCTTCTGGCAAGACACAAAGGTGGAAAACAGACATTTAAGTGGAGTTAACATTAAAGGAATTATTGCATTCTTTTCTGAACATAATCACCTGTAACTGAAAAAGCAATGGTTCCACATGTCATGTTCTTTATTGATTTCTGTTAGATATTGGTACTTATTTGACCTGAGTATAGATGTAGGAGGTTGCTAACATAGAGATAATTGAGAACTTAATAAAAGTATACTTGGTTTGCCAAGTGGTTATTGATAAGAATAGAGGAGTATATTTAGAGCAGGGGTCCCCAACCCTGAGGCCATGGTCCAGAGACAGTCCGTGGCCTGTTAGGAACCAGACTGCACAGCAGGAGGTGAGTGTTGGGTGAGAGAGCATTACTGCCTGAACTCCACCTCCCATCAGATCAGTGGTGGCATTCGATTTTCATAGGAGCGCAAACCCTATTGTGAACTGTGCATGTGAGGGATGTAGGTTGCATCCTCCCTTTGAGAGCTAGTGCCTGATGACCTGAGGTGGAAATGTTTCATCCCAAAACTATCCCTTCTGTCATCTATCTGTCCATGGAAAAATTGTCTTCCATGAAACCAGTTCATGGTGCAAAAAAGGTTGGGGACTGCTGATTTAGAGTATATAAAAGTTGGTATTTCAAAAAACATAAATAGTATGCTTGTGTTAAAATACATAAAATCATGCCCTCCCTCTAACACCTATATAATTTTAAATAAATTGACATCTATTTTGTTCTCTTAGTGTAAATTTGTGGAAAGAATTTTGTTTAATCACCTTGTCATATATATTTCTGAATATGTGTTGCAAACCTCATTCTCAAGACATTTCTTGATCTGAAGTCCCTATTTTTGAGCTACCATCTCAATATTTCATTATTATTATTCTTCATTAACACTTTATTTCTCTTATTGAGATTACCTGGATTTTCTGAATATATTGTTATGGTCTAGGAAGAATTTTTCTGTTATACAGCATGAGAGTCCTTTGATTAATACAGCTTTTACAAAATTCAAAAAATTAGTAATTAGATCAAGGCTGGTTCCAGAAAATACCTTTTTTTGGCTGAATACAACCAATATGTGCCAAGCAGTACATCGCCCAGGCTGGAGTGCAGTGGCACGATCTCTGCTCACTGCAACCTCCGCCTCTTGGGTTCAAGTGATTCCCCTGCCTCAGCTTCCCAAGTAGCTGAGATTACAGGGTCCCACCACCACACCCGGCTAATTTTTTGTATTTTCACTAGAGACAGGCATTCACCATATTAGCCATACTGGTCTCAAACTCCTGACCTCAGGTGACACAACTGCCTTTGCCTCCCAAATTGCTGGGATTACAGGCCTGAGCCACTGCACCTGGCCCATCCTCCATCTTTTAGCATAAAACATAGTTATATACAAGAGACAGATACTCAGAACTCCAAAGAGAAAAATCACAAATAAACTCTATTCATAAAGCTCTCTGGGCTTTGATAATACAATGTGTTATAATGGGAAAGAATAAAAATAGTTATCCTACCTTTTCTGTATGATTTTTATCTTAAAAGTATTCCAGATTGTTTGTGAAGGAAAGTTTTTATTTATTAACTAATTCAAGCTAGTAAATTCAAGAAACGAATTTAGAAAATCACCTAAAACAATCCTCGCAAAAACAGAAGTATAACTCAGGCCAAAGTGTCAAGGTATTTTATTTAGTTAATAACAATGATAATAATAAAATCTTGTATACAGAATTTCAAACACTACTTCAAGGTCTCCTTTAACTAAGGATGGAAATTTAGACACAGAGAGGTAAAAGAACTTGGCCATTGTCATGCAGGAAGCAAGTGGCTTTAACCATACATAACACTATCACAAGCTAAGTCTTGAATGCTGGTCTCTTGAGACTCTTAAGATATCAGACTCTTATTTTGGTGCTTTTTCTATGACACCCAAAGTAGAATGTCCTTGGAACGTCCCTGAGGATCTACCAGGGAAATAAAAACAATGAGTCATCAAATAGCTGTTGTTTTTACTTTTATTTTGCTGGAAGGAGCCTAAAAATGAAATAGCGAGTGAAAACTCTGAGGCCTCTCTCAGCAGACTGAAGTTTAGGGAAGTCCATGTCTGCAGTGGTTAGGTTCATCGATTGTTCCATCAGTTTAAGCAAAAACTTTGGTTCTCCATAATTAGTGGACCTGTGGGAAGGAGGAATCGGCCACAGATTCTTCCCCAGCCTTTTCCATAACTCTGTGGCTTACTGCTCAGAAAGAAGGAAAAGTATGAGGAAAACAAACAGAGACGGACCTTCTTTGCACATTGGCTCTCAGCCTGCCGAATCAGCGGGCTGGACACGGAGGCAACTTCCTGTGTGCGGTCTTCTGCGGACTTCCCGGTGGGGAAGTTGGGGAATATGTATTGTCGAATGAGACCCTGAGAGATTATCCTTGGAAGGAACAACCTCTGAACCTGTGTGTTGATCGAAAATCTCTTATAGCCAGAGTTTCACAAACTTGATGTGATTGCTCCCTCCCAACACAAAAATTATTGGGGAACGGAAAAAAAATGAAGTTTTGAAATTCAATCGTATGAGTGTAGTTTCTTCTCAAGACAATTTATCTCTGGAGCACTGAGTTAGGGAAGTGTGGAAATAGGGATAAATGGTAAGATACTCTGCTGCTTTCTAGGGTTTTGTGAATCATTAAAATGTTAAAATAGTGATATCTATTTACTCATAACTCATTCAACAGTGGTTTCTGAGCTCTGTCTACATGCAGAGCCATGGAATGGGTACACGAAGAGATACAAAAATAAGAAAAAATTTTTAAAAAGCATGATCCTTCAACTTAAGGAGCTGAATCAAACATTTTCTTAAATCAAACCATCTTCTTAAATCAAACATTTATAAGAATAAATACTTGATGTAACTATTACTTTAAGTGTTCAGTCTTTCTTGAAACAATATATATAGCCATTCAAATATCATTTTGTCACTCTCTCTCCCTAAGTTAGTGTCCTATGAGAGTTAATATCCGATGTCAGTCTGAGCACATGAAGAATGGAATATGGCACACATAACTTTCAGTTAATGGGAAGGGCCCGGGTCCTCAGGCTCCATGGGTTCTGTTGTGACCGGTTCTAGGACAACATCCTTCCTTCAGCTGGTGATGCTAGTTGTCTTGCCATTTGCCACTGAAGCCTGTAGCTGACAAAATATCCGAATGAGTCTTTCTCAGCGTGGTCAGGGCTGAGTAGTCTGCCCTGGCAAATGAGACTTGGATTGGCTTCTGCTGTGTTCAGACCCTGCAGGGGTCTGACTCTGTCAAACTTCAGCCTTGTCCTCTGCTTAGCAATCCCTGGTACAAGTCATCTTGTCAAAATAGAGTGACAACCTCCCCAGCTACAATCTCAGTTGCTTTAAAACTCAGAGTGGTTCCAGAAAATTACCTCTGAGGCATTCCTCTGTCTGACTGCCACATGGTGCCCAGGTGCGTGGCCACATCCTGGCTTTGTTACTGGGGGATTTTTTCAGAGGTAGCCTCTTTCTATAGGCCTTCATGTGGAACAGGCATAGCTTTTCTGTGCCTTAAGTGTTTCCCTCACCCTTCTGAAATGTTTTCTCTTCTCCTCAGAGAGGATATCCATCTCACACTCTCGTTTTTCTCTTCTTTTCTCCTTCCCACAAATTCCTAGACCTGAAATGTGTTGAGCATTTCTTTTATTTCTCTCAAATCACATCTTGTGTTTACATTCAATTAACCCAGATGGAACATGTTCTCCACACCATAGTGTGTTCCTAGGCTTGTTGTAACCTAAAAGGGGGATAAAACCTCTGAATGGAATCTGAAAATTCTCTGCTCTTAACAATTGCCTGTTTTGATCTTAGAGGTTGAGTATTACTTTGCTTTGCTCTTTATAATATCCAAACGTCCCCCGAGGCTAATGGATGCTTTGGGTAAATGAATTTCATATTCAGAAAGGCAAAAGGAAAAACACATAATAATATGTAAGGCATCACTTTGTTTACACTTATTGTGTTGATCATTTGGGCTTGTCTTTCTGCCAGAGGTTCAAAGGACTCAGGACTGAATCCTCATTCAGCACTAAAGAAATAAGTGAAACCTAATTATCAGTGTAACCTTCATGAAACAGTGAGACCATAAACTTTCAGGAGTTTCTAGCAGTGATGAAATAGGCACTATTTATCATCCCTAGAAACTTTCAGAAGTTTCTAGAAATGACAGAAGCTACTCTGGATACAGTCAGTAGAGCCCTTGATGTAAGTAATCAATTTTCTCAAGACAGCTATGGCTGTCTGGCAATACCTCCCTTTGGTGCCTATCAGTTCCTGACCAGTCCCAGCAGGAGTGGAGGTGAGAATGCAGGAGAGTTACTTCTTCAGGTTGCTTAGACAGAGAATGGATGAAAGAGTAGGAAAAATGGAAGAGGTCAAGAGTTCTAGTCCATGAAGCACATGGGAGATAGTCTGTAGGAGATTTTTGGAACTTTTCCGGAAGCATGTGAGAGAGTCTAAGTTTCTTAAACATCGGTGGCAGCTTGGAGAATGGTGAGGAAGACAACCTGGAGCATTTCAAGATTTCTAGACATTTTTTCCCCTTTCCCTCTGTTGGGACCTGGGAAAATTCCCACTTTGGGTCAAAATGGAAATGGCTAGAGCCATGTAATTACTATTGATTTAATTTCTTTTTTTATATTGCTGATTTAATTTCATTATTTAGGAATTTAAGTATTGTTATTTTTTCCATTTGTAAGCATCAAATCATTCACAGATCATTTGATTCTGAAACCCAGCTGGTTTCTGGGTACTGATGACTGCTTTTTAGAGTTAACACAAGTGATGCTAAAATAGAACTTTTGTACCTCCCTCTGCCTAGAAACCCCCTTTTTCCTCCTTTGTACATGTTTAGCTTCTACTTATTCTATTTCACCAATTCTCAAATCCAACCCCCATACTTAAATTAGGCCCTAATATACTTTCTCATTTCATTCTCTATTTTTCTTACTTAGCACTTAACTTGATTTGTAATTATATATTTGTGGGTTTTTTTATGTTTGAAACTACAATTCATTTTTCAGAGAGCCAAAGAGGGGAGGGATAAAGAGATGATTGTCACAGATGGTAAGTGGGGGCCAGGAACCTGAGAACACAAAGGGAATGTTGAACACAAACACCTCTGGCCAGGCACAGAGCACTTGCTTCTTGGGTTTTACACTGGATGGCCCCAAGTCATCCTCGGCCTTCCTCCTCTGCCCCACCAACAGCTCATATTCATGATCGTTACTTCCCTACTCAACTCCCAATTTCTTCTTCTTCACTCTCTATTGTTCCTTCTCCAACATCCTCTGTGTGAGCCTCAGCCCTAGAAAATTAGATGGGAAAGACATTTCCCTCCATTTTCCAGCTGAATGGGAAGGGACAGATTTTGAAGGAGGTAGTGGGAGGAATGTTATAAGTCAATGAAGAGCTAAAGTATACCAAATGTGCTGTGTACTTAAAAAAAATAATATGGTCATGAGGATCTAAAGTAGTAGGAAAATGAGTCAGTGAATGTAAAAACATGCCTTATGGTATGCAACGGCTTGGGAATTGAACCCTGGCCAGTCTGACTCTAAGGTGCATGATACTCCTGTAACATCCAGCTGCCTGGTGCTCAGAGCTCAGCATCGTGATTGACCTAAATTCAAATCCATTCCTGACACTGCACTCATGACCTAGGCTCCTTAACTTGGTTCATTTATGACAAAGTTCCTATTTCAATGATTTTCAGGATTCCATCATTTTTTATCTGCCCCAACATACCTTCAAACGAGATGCTTTCCTATCAGTAAGAGTGCATATTATGATAGAGTAGAGGGTGGATGGAGGTAGAGTTATATAACTTGCATATGGACTGCCTTTACTCTGATCAGTTTCTGACACATACTGCCGAGGCGGAATTTTCCCCCTTCCTATTTTTGAGAATCCTTTTCAGATTAGAAGGAGGGTCATTTGTGCTGCAGTCCTTGCTTTGTGAACCCCTCCAATGTCTCAGTTTCTTGAGAACCAGGGCCCACAGATGTGTCAGAGATTTATTCCTGAACACACCTCCCCTGGTACTGTAGCAGGACGAGTAGCAGACAAAACTCCTCAGACACCCAGTTAAAGAAGGAAGGAGCTTTATTCGGCTGGGAGCTGAGCTCCCTAACTGAGCAATTCTTGTCCCTTTTAAGGGCTTACAACTCTAAGGGGGTCCACATGAGAGGGTCGTGATCGATTTAGGAAGCAGGGGGTATGTGACGGGGTGGGGGGCTGCATGCACCAGTAATTAGAACAGAGCAGAACAGGACAGGGATTTCCACAGTGCTTTTCTATACAATGTCTGGAATCTATAGATAACACAAGCAGTTAGGTCGGGGCTGATTTTTAACTACCAGGCCCCGGGCACATGCTGGGCTGTCTGCCTGTGCATTTCATTACTGCCTTTTAGTTTTTACTTCTTTCTTTGGAGGCAGAAATTGGGCATAAGATAATATGAGGGGTGGTCCCCTCCCTTAGTATATGCTACAGCTGCACCTCCCAGGTCCTGACTTCCCAGGTATCTTCCTTAACTTCTCTGTGTTGCTGGCTGTTCATTCTTTTCCAGCACCATTCCCATGTCCTGCCGCATCTCTCCTGACCCCAGCACTCTCCAGCACCACACTTTCTTCACTGACTGGAATGTCTGCCAGCTGTTTACCATGAGTCTTTGGCACATCTGTGTAGATCTCCTACTCTTTATTTATTCTCCAATAAGTCCCCAGAGGACATCCTTGTGGTCTGTCTGGTGTCTGGTTCTCCATCATTCTAGCCTCGCTGCCATGTCTGGGTCTTCCCACCACATAGATCCACACAATTATCTTTTGTTCTTTATTGTTAACTTGAATTACTTTTAATAGCTTCATCATGGATGAATGAACTTTTAAAAAGGGAAACGTGTCTTCCTTACATACACTTTTATATGAATTGTTTTATAGTCCCTGAATGAGTTGATTTGTTCAGGAAAACACAATAGAGCACAGATGTGTGGGCCAAGGGTGCTTGCTACCTAGTATTCTGCATAGGATGCTTTCAGACCTATGAATATTCATAACCAAAGATGGACATGTTTCCCATTTGGAGGACTTAATATATTTTTTGAGGGTCAGACTTGTCAAAAGTTGGATTTACAAATCAAATCTGTGAAATATTTACTTAAAAATATCACTAGCAAAATGCATGAACGCCTAATAAAGCCCATGAAACCACTTTACTAAAAACATTGAACCTTTTAAACATAAACTTTCTTCACTAGGTTGGGGCCTGCTGGCTCATATTCTTGCCCAGAGGAATTTCTATTGTTTTTACCTCTGAGCCATTGAGAATAACAATGGCAAGAATGTGTTGGCATGGCATGGTGTGTTGTGGTGCTACTGGATGGGACCGTTGTCACAAATCCGTTTTGTAAAATTCACTGAAGGAAAAAATGCTGCAATGTGAATTTCTATTCCTTCTGGTAACTGTGGCCATAGCAATTGCCTGAGACAAAATGGGCAATTGACTTCCTTTTCCCCACTCAAAGTGGACATAGGCTAATAACATACTCTGGGGATTTAAACATTAGCTACTTTGTTTTACATTTTTTGATCTTCCAAGGTTTTTGCTTATGATGGGAAGACTCACATAGGGACAGATAATAGTGGGCAAAACATTTTCAGTTAGTAACAAAGTACATTCAGATTTTCATATGGAGAAGTTTTGAATACCTGAAACTTTGGAGTATCATTTCTCTGCTAACACTGGCAACTATCTATCTATCTATCTATCTATCTATCTATCTATCTATCTATCTATCTATAGATGTATGCCAATATAGATATATGCAGATATATAGAAATAGATATATTCAAACTCCAGTAAAATGATTGGGTCATACAAATATATTCAGTTGACTGTGCTGTTTGAGAGAAGTTCAGGATGAGGTCACATCTGAAAAGTGAGCCTGAGCTGCATTCTGGAGAAAATGCCAGTTTGGAATTTCCATTTTTAAGATACCCCTCCCCCGCCACCAATAAAATATAGGCTATATGATTCCAGAGCTTTCAGTTAGAAAGGTTTCCTTTCAGGGCAGAAGGAAAAAACTGCAAGTTATTATAGCCCATGGTATATGTTTAGGGAGAATGGGTAGTAACACATAATTTCAACTTATTTCTGGACTAAATTAATGTGATTCTATATTATTTCAGACTATAGAGCAAAATTATCTGATAGAAGCTGATTGCTTTCCCAAATGAACTGGACTGTTACTTACTTTGATCAGTATTTCCTATTAGAACTACTACCAGCTAGATATTTTAAGAAAATAAAATCACATTTGTCTAATCCTACTGCAAACTAATAATACAAATACAAATAACAACTTAACATAAACTTGCAGGATATGTGCCTATGTTTTCATTTTCCTGTTAGTTGGATTTTGGTTGATAAGGGGGGATTGCCCACTAGCAGTTATCTGTCTGCACAGCCATCCTGGAGTGTTCTAATGACTAACTACCTTTGTAATGTCACTAGTTAGATCAGTTAGAGTTGATGTATGGATTTGCATATCATGCTTTCAACTCCCAGTCACCTTGAAATTGAATTTAATTTTTTTCTGGTTACCTGAGAATTTATGCAACCCATAATTACCTGTAGCCCAGATGCTAGAAAATGTGGAACATTTAACTAAATATGGCTACCCTATTAAAGGAAAACAGCAGACATTTACAGGAGGCATTTAAATAGGTTGAAAAGGTTGTCTGAGAAAAACTTGAGAATTAAGGTTTTCTAAAAACAACAAAAAACTATATTTACTTAGAAGCATTCAGAAAGTCAAAAAAAGCTACCTTTTTTTTTTTTTTTTGCAATTACAGAGTAGTTAGTTAACAGAACAATTTCATGTAATTATTTCAGTGCATCTGAGATAAATGGGGATGAAAAACCCCCATCCCTGTATATGATTAATCTGTGCTGTGCACCAAGAATCTACTTTAAATTTCCATGGCAATTTACAACTCCCATACTGTACCAGGCAAGGTTAGTGTCTACTGAAAACACCACTAGGACTGGGCTATCTAAAGATACATTTGGTAGTATGTTAATTACACAAAATAAAGACACTGATCAGTTTGAAAATAAATCTTAGCACCACTTTTTAGTTTTTTTCTTTCAAAGGAGTTGTGTACAGGAGGATTAAATGATCTATAGACAAGAAGAAAAACTGTGTTACAACCAACTCATTCATCATGATCTTCATCATCTTCGTCTTCCTTCTTCTCATCCTTTTCATCTTCCTCCTCTTCTTACTTTATCTTGCTTTGTTTGCAGCCTTGATGACTGCCTTTTATGCTGCATCAGGCTTTCCTTTAGCTCCATGTACAGCAATATCTTTTTCATATTTTTCCTTCAGCTTTGCGCCTTCTTTTCATAAGAGTGTGTGTCATCTGCAGCAGTGTCATTTCACATCTCTGTTTCTTCACAGCATCTCCAATGGATAGGCTGGGATGTTCTCCTTTGACTTTGGAGCAATACTCAGAATAGAACAAGAAAAGAGCTGAAGGAGGCCTCTTCAGTACATTGGAAACCTTGAACTTCTTTTTTGTCTCCCCTCTAAGAGGGCTATAGGTTTTCATTTCTTACTTAACGGGTGTTGTTCGCTTTTGACAGGTCTGCGAATTTTCTTTTTTCTTTAGCAGACATAGTCTTCCTCCTATCTGAGAACTTCTTTGAAAACTCTGAGAAGTTGACTGAAACATCTGGGTACTTCTTCTTGAGCTCCTTCTGACAAGTTTGCACAAAGAATGCATATAATGACATTTTGCATCTCGGCTTCTTAGGACATCCTTTGCCCAGGCTTAGTTATCTTTCCTCAACAAGGCACAGAGTTTCTCAGTGCCCGTCCAGCTCTCAAGTGCCCCCGTGCTGTCTCTACAGAGCTCAGTGTACTGCCAGTTAAGATTCTTAATTGATGGTAAACTACACATTTTAGAGGGCACATGCTGGTGCCCTTCTACTAAGAGGAATGGTCAAGAGATAGTCACCATGCAGGAAGAATTTATCTTAGTCAAGATGAATGGATGTGTTCTCCTTCAACCAGATGAATGAAAAAAAAAAGAGTTAGAATTGAGAAATGTGCTTTTCTTTACATTATCTGGTTAGTTGCCCCCAGATAACACCACTGAGTGAGTTTAAAGGTGTGCCTCCAAAATGAAGGAAAATTGAAGTCTACAATACAGAATATCATGGCTCTCAAAGTGTTTGGGGTAAAAAAAAAAAAAGGGTAAAACAAGTACTTAGCAAATATTTGTCACTTTTATCTTTATCATATAAATATCTCATAAAAATAAAAGCCTCAATAGTTTTAATAGACATGCACAAAATGTATAAATAACTAATCAATATTGAGAAATGGAAACATTTTCAATATCAGTAATAATGTAATATAAATGAAAATGTCATTTCCTGGTAAAAAATAAAAGGGATATTCTTACCTATTAATTGTAGCACAGAAAAATTATTAATGGAAATTATTTTCTAGGAATCAATTTGTCAGTTCAGTGTGATGGAAGCTCCATTCTAAGTCAGTACAGCCAAGAACTCAAGATTCCTGTCCTCTGCCCCAAGCTCCCAGTTGAGAACTATGGTATCTCCCCAAGTGGGGCAGGAAACCAACATTTCTCAATTTCTCAAAACCCAGCATTTCCTAAGTGGGGCAGGAAACCGGCCCCTTCAAATTTCGTGCTACAGAGGCTATATTCTAGGTGAGTGAGGTCAAGAGGTTGGAAAGGGGCTTTCTCCACCCAAGCCCCTCTCAGGGTGAAGGCTCTACTCCAGAGGTAGCAGGCCAAGAATGCTGGGGCCCCAATCTACCTCACCCAAGATCACTTTCAGGGAAAAAGTTCAGTCCTTGGAGAGGTAAGTTAAGAAGACTAGATGCCACTGTCCCCGCTGGGTGACCTGCTCTTAAAGCAGGGCTATAACTCCATCCTGTTGAAGAAGTTCAGAGATTTTGCCCAGCAGGGAGACCCAGGCCATACTAATACAAGGCCCTAACACTCTCACCAGGGAACTGACTTTATTTAAAACAGATGATGGGGGAGTTCAAGCCTAATGACACTTTGGGAAACCATGAGATTTTGGTAGTAGGAAATAAAGAGGAGGCTGGTAGTTCCATAAGAACAACAAACTAATAATACAAGCCCAGCTAGTTTATTAGAACCGGGAACAGAAACAGCTAAAAAGAGTACTATTCAGGTTCAGAACTAACCTCCAAGTCTGGCCTCAGAAAGTATCCCCTCAAAGACACTCAAATTTAATAGGATCAGACTGAAGCAATTTATGTCCCAGGGAATTGTTGAAAACAATAGAGTGATCAGATAGCAATAAATAGAAGCTAACAACTGGGTGTGATACCTAAAGAGGCATATATTTAAGAGATCAGGGAAAAAGACAAAGAGAGACCTTGCTGAAATTAATATCATAGCAGGATAACTGTGCACATGCCCAAGGCTGTACCCTGTGAGGAGCAGCATCAGAAGCTTCATACTGCTAGAGATACAGACATCACTAAAATAGTCCAGTCACGTTACTAAACAAATAAACAATAATCTGGTATATGGAGTGGGGAGGGTCAGTATTTAGAGCTGTTATACTGTTTTATCTAAAATACCAATTTTTGACAAAAATTATGAGACATGCAAAGAAACAGAGAAGTATGACTCATATTCATGGGGTGAAGAGGGGAGTGGGGAGAAACTTTCAGAAATTACCATGAGAAGGTCCATATGTCAGACTTAACAGACAGACTTCAAAGCAGTTATTACAAACATGTTCAAAGAACTAAAGCAAACCATGATTAAAGAAGAAAAATATGATGATAATGTCTCAACAAATAGATACTATCAATAAAGAGAAACATTATAAAAAGAACCAATGGAAATTTTGGAGTTGAAAAGTACAACTGAAATGAAAAATTCACTCAAGGGGCTCAACAGTAGATTTAAACTGGCAGAAGAATCAATAAGCTTAAAGAACAATTGGTAGAGAGAGATAATGTAATCAGAAGAACACAGAGAAAAATTAATAAAAGAAAAGTGAAAAAATAATAAAGAAAAGTGAGAAATGTGGGATAGCACTAAGCTTGCCATATTTGTTGGTAGAGTCAGAGTGGAAAGAGGAAAGTGTAGAGAAAACAATCAAACAAGACTACCCAAATTTGCTGAAAATCATTAATTTATACTTTAAGTAACTCAAGGAATTCCCCATAAGATAAATGGAAAAGATTCATACACAGACACATCATAGAGAAAATGATGAAAGCCAAAGATAAATACAATTATCTTGAAAGCTGTAAGAGAAAAACAACTCATCACATACAAGAGAATAGTAATATTAACAACTGACTTTTGATTAGAAACAATGAAGGCTAGAGGCAGTATGATAACATTAACATTGCTAAAAGAAAAATAAATGATCACTAAGGATCTTATATCCAGCAAAATTATCTTTGAAAAGTGAAAGCAAAATAAAAACTTTCCAAGACAGACAAAACCTAAAACATTTTGCTGGAGGCCTGCATTGTAAGAAATACTAAAGGAAGTCCTTTCAAGCTAAAAGCAAGTGACACCAGACAGCAATTCAACCCATGTAAAAAATGAAAAGCTTCACTAAAAACAACTATATAGGTAGTTATAAAAGATTGTAAAAACTACATATTTCTCCTTCTTTTTTCTTTTAACAGATCTAAAATCACATAAAACAAAATAGTGTTATTGGCCTATATATGGAAATGTAACCTATTTGGCAATAATAGCACAAAGAATTTGATAGGGGGACCCACTTTTATTAAAGAAATACCACCACATGGTGATTTGAATCCACAGGAAGAAATGAGGAGATCAAGAAAGAGTAAATAAGAAAATTAAAATTAATATAACAAACTACATAAATATAAACTAGCTCTTTTTCCTTCTGTCAGCCTCTTTAGAACACATAATACAAAATCATAGATAGAAAAATGTATTGATGGCTCTCTAACATATGTATATGTCAGATGTATGGCAATAATAGCACAAAAAATGAAGGAGGAGAAAAGAGAGGAGAAAAGAGCTACATAGGAGTCACAACTCTATATCTAATTTGAGTAGCATTATTCATAGAATATATCTGAAGAGATTCTGATAAGATATATATGGTAAACCCTAAAGCAACCATTGAGAAATAACTAAAAAATAGTGAAAATATTATTAAAGGAATTAAATATGATTAAATCTTTGCGACTTGGGTTAGGTAAAGCCTTCTGAGATAATGATGTTCGAAACACAAGCAACAGAAGAAATATAGATAAATATTTCATCAAAATTAAAATCTTTTGCTTTTTAAAGGGTACCACCAAGTATGTGAAAGGACAACCGACATAATGCAAGAAAATACTGCATTGATAAGTGACTTGCATTTCTAATGTATAAGCCTTTTTTTAAGAAGAAAAAAAGAAAGAAAAAAAGAAAAGGATTTGCTTTGTCACGCAGGCTGGGGTGCAATGGCATGATCATAGCTCACTGTAACTTCAAACTCCTGAGCTGAAGCAATCCTCCTGCCTCAACCTCTCAAGTAGCTGGGACTACAGATGTACACTGCCAAACCTGGTTAATTTTTAAAATTTTTAGTTGACATGAGGTCTTGCCGTGTTGCCCAGGATGGTCTCAAAATCCTGGACTCAAGCGATCCTCCCACGTTAGCCTCCCAACATGCTAGGATTACAGGCCTAAGCCACCATTCCCAGCCTGAAATCTTACAATTAATAAAAGACATAACCCAATCAAAAAATGGATTAAGGAATTGAAGAGACAATTCTCCAAAGGTGATATACAAAAACAGATAAAGGATGCTCAGCATCATTATCCATCAGGGAAACATAGGATACATTCAAAACCACAATGAAATACCTCTGCATGCCCACTAGGATGGATTTAATTTTTAAAAGTCAGATTAATACTAAATGATGGCAAGTATGTGGAAAAATTAGAACACTCTTCCATTGTTGGCGAGAATGCAAACTGATAAAATAAAAAAACCAGCCTGGCAGTTTCTTAAAAGGTTAAACATAGAGTTACCATATTGCTTAGCAACTCCACTCCTAGGAATACACCTAAGAGAAATGAAAATATATGTCCTTACAAAAACTTATACATAAATATCCATAGAAGCATTATTCATGATAGCCCCAAAGTAGAAACAACCCAAATGTCTATCAACTGAGGAATGGATAACCAAAATGTGGTATGTGCGTATATAAATATATACACACATACATACACACACACACATACACATATACATATATATGCAATTCCATTTATATGAATTGTCAGTAATGGGCAAATCTATTGAGACAGCGATTAATGATTGCCTAAGAATGGGAAGACTGGGACAAAATGGGAAGTGACTGCTAGTGGGTATGGGATTTCTTTCAGGGTAATACTAATAGTCTAAAATGTATGGTGGTGATGCTCACACAACTCTGAATATACTAAAAATTACTGGAATGTGCACTTTAAATGGATGAACTATATGGTATGTGAATTGTGTATCAATGAAGCTGTTATATGTAAATAAACTAATTAAACATATTAAATAGATATAGCCTGTATTACAAAAGCTGCACAAATGTACAACCCTTCTCTATAGAAGTAGACTGTTTCATATATTCCCTCTAATGTTAAACACCATGATTCTATCAAAATATTTAAAAAAATAAAGATTTCTATAATGGCAAGTTGAATGTAATTAAGTAGCAAAGTATGAAGAGATCTCAAGAATGAGAAGAAAGTGGCAAGATCCAGATTTTGGCAAGTTTTGGGGAGGGTTGTTCTGGAGAAGATGAAATTTGATGGAATCTTTAATGAATAGGGATCACTATTAAGTAACAACGTTCTCATGGATAGTCATGTTTTGTTTTAAAAGTGCTTTTTTCTCTCAAGTAGCTGCTATTTTGTCAGGTATTTTTTCATCACACATGAATTTTACAAATGATAATACTGTACCACAGTTTTTAAAAAGGTAACTTTGCTAATTTTTATACAACCAGTATGTGGCAGAGTAAAGACTAGAGTTCAGAAGTACTATATCACTCTGGATTAATTATTATTATTTAAAACCCTGAATGATTCACAAAACAAATTTTATTAAAACATTTTCCATATTGTTTGAGTCAAAATGAAGAAGAGAAAATGGAAATTCATACTGAAAGTTATTAATTCATGGATAAATTCCAAAATTCCCGAAGTTCCCGAGATTTTCAAAAATATTAAACCTTAACATAGTAGATCGTTCTAGTAACTTTTCCAAGTGAAAGTAATGTTATTTTTTCTCTTCCTGGACAGGTATCAGTGAACATTTTTATTTCTTGTTTAGTTCATTAAAAAATAATTGCATTAGTCTGGTAAGTTAGGAAATAATAGTCGCATCTAGGAAACATCTTAAGAGGTTTCTTCTCTCTCAGGCTGGAACATGTAACATATCAAATATTTTTTCAAATCAACATATTATAGCAATGTTCCTTGTGTAAATAAGATGTCTTAACATAAGCAACATATGATATACTCAAATGTTACACTCATTTTTATGCTTTAGAGTAGATAGTAAAGGGAGAGAAACATCAAATTTGTGAGAATTTTTAAAATTATTTAATTGTTTGCAGTTACTTTTGTACAGAAAAAATTTCCCAATGGAGACATAAACCAGCAATGGAATTTTGACAAGAGGCTTGTGTTATTCCAATTATAATTTAGGTCACAAAGAATAATAAATATATTACTCATAACTTCCTGCTTGTGTGAATCCGTCAGAATCCCTTCGTATAGAATAGAATCTTTGATGAGGTCATGCCTTTGCAAACATTTCACCAGCATCTGGTACAAAGATACCTCGGGTTTGATTCAGACAGGTTGATTTAGACAGACTATGCTAATTAAAGGGGAGAGAAAGGGTGTCCTCCAATTAGCATAACCAAAGCTTAAACAGACTAGAACTTTACTTTTAGGGATTGATTTATTTAACATTTTACACATTTATAGACTTGTCTCCATTCACTTTATAGAAACCTAAATGATTCGCAGAGAGGCAAAATGCCCAACATGTCTTTGAGAACAGACGTGTACATTGCATGCCAGCTATGTCTTTTGATATAAAGGGAAGATCTGTCTGCTTTTGAATTTGCAATGACTTATTCTTTTTGGCCAGCATAACAGAGATATCGTCGATCAAGATGAAAGGTAGAAAGAGTAAAAGGTAGATCACAGGAAGCAATTACAGAACGGTAACACAGAGCAGGAAATGCTTGTTTAGATAAATGAGGCATATTAAAGGCTAAATGTCATTCATGGTGACTCCCATCTAGAAAGGATCTAAAACTCTAAAATATGTTGAGATAAAAGCACATATGGCTTTTAAAAACACATGGTCAGTCAAGTACAGTGGCTCTCCCCTGTAATCCCAGCACTTTGGGAAGCCGAGGCCGGCGGGTGGCTTGAACTCAGGAGTTGAAGACCAGCCCGAGTAACATGGCAATACCCTGTCTCTACTAAAAATACAAAAATTAGCCAGGCATGGTGGTGCGCTTGTGGTCCTAACACGAAAGTTCAAGGCTGCCGTGAGCTGTGATCATCACGGCACTCCAGCCTGGGTGACAGAGTGAGACCCTGTCTCAAAAAAAAAAAAAAAAAAGGAAAAAGAAAAAATACATGATCACACAAGTACAATCCAAAACCTCTTTTTTTTAAAAAAAGGTTATATAAGAAAGATGTCATTAATTAAACTCCCTTCCCACATACACACCAAAAGGAATGATTAAAGAAAAGCCTAATGCTGGAGGAAGACATTTCTGAGTTTCGGTTTTCTTATCTTAAAAAAATCACAATAAAAATACTTGCCAGCTTGAACTTGTGACCTCTGAAATTCTTTCCAAATTAGTTTTTCTGATTCTGGGTAAGATATACTTATTATAAGTTCAAGGTGTCACATCTACCAGGAGTATATGAATTTTAGTAAGTAATGAAGAGCCTTCAAAGCTCAATGGGGTGAATCTCTAAGGATGAAATGTCACGCAGCCTGACAGGTTTGTGGTAGACATGTATGTGTGTGGTGGGGGGAGGGGAAAAGTCTTCCCACCGCCATTAAATCATACTGCCGTTTTCCAAGCAATCCCTAACAAAGAGTTCTCAAGCTTAGCTTCACATTAGAATCTGGGGAGCTTTAAATAATCCTGATGCCCAGGCCACACTGCAGACCCATGAAATCAGGATCCCTAGGGATGGAATCTGCACATCAATATTTTTTACAGCTTCCTAGGGAATTCCATCATGCAGTCAGTGATGAGCACCACCACCTCATGCCTTTAGTTCACAAAGGAGAACACTGAGGCCCTCTGAAGTCCAATGATTGTGTTTATAGGTCAAGTAGTCAGTGATGAAGTCAAGACAAGAGTCCAGGTCTCTCAGCTCCTAATTCTCTTCTTTTCACCATACTCTTGTCTTCCTATCTCTCCTTATTTCATATTGTTGCCTTTGAATTGGCCTGTGAGCTTAATTTCAGATCTTTCATTAGGTATTTTTACGTACCCCATGCAAAGATGTGAGCAGCCTCTCCCAGTGCGATTTTCGCATATTATTTTCATCTTCACAGGCATTGTTTTTCTAGGCTTGCCAACTTAGAGGCCACCCTAATTCTTCCATTTTATTCATGAGAAAATTGAGGCCCAGAGAAGTTAAATGGCCAGCCTAGAATTACTCCAGCAAAGAGTAAATTCCAGAACTGACATTGTTTATCATATTATCTAAGTTCCTTCTACTCTTCCAAGCCCCCAACTTTGATGATGGGAGTTCTCTGCAGGAGAACTGGCACCTTTCATCAAAAAGCTAAAACGCATTTGTCAGAGGAATAGAGGAGCTGAAAGAGGATCAGGTAGTGGCTGCCGTTGCAGCAGCTATCTTTCTATGTTTGGAGATCAGAGGAGAGTCCAAAGCACTGCTGCAGTGCACAAGTTATTGCTTATAGGCTAACTCAGCTGGTTTGTAGGGCAGCAACCCAGCCCACAGCTTCTCCTGCAGGACACTTATTTCACTGAAGTTGGAAGCCTGGGAACAGTGAGAGGCCACTGCAGGTTTTTCTTCCTTGTGAGTTCCAGTTCAGCCTCACAGGTTCTAGATTTCCCTTGCTTTCCTCTCATGTCCACTCTTCCTTCCTAACGTCCTGCTTTTTGAACTTCTGATTCTAGCACCAGACACAGAAACAATGAACAATAGCCTCAGATCGACTATGTACCACATTTTATTTATCCATTCTACCATGGATGGGCATTTGGGTTGGTTCCAAGTTTTTGCTCTTGTGAATAGTGCTGCAATAAACACACACGTGCATTTGTCTTTATAGTAGAATGATTTATATTCCTTTGGGTATATACCCAGTAATGGGATTGCTGGGTCAAGTGCTATTTCTGGTTTTAGGTTCTTGAGGAATCGCTATACTGTGTTGTACAATGGTTGAACTAATTTACATTCCCACCACCATGGAATACTATTCGGCCATAAAAAGAAATGAGATCATATCCTTTGTGTGGACACGGATGAAGCTGGAAGCCATCATCCTCAGCAAACTAACACAGGAACAGTAAACCAAACACCACATGTTCTTACTTATAAGAGTGAGTTGAATATTGAGAACACATGGATACACAGAGGGGAACAACACACACCATGGCCTGTTGGGTGTCAGGGGTAAGGGGAGATAACTTAGAGGACAGGTCAATAAGTGCAGCAAACCATCATGGCACATATATATCTATGTAACAAACCTGCATATTCTGCACATGTATCCCAGTTTTTTTTTTTTAAATAAAAAATAAATCTAAAAATAAAATTGACTGTGTAACCAGTTCTGATAATTACACAAGGCCAAAACCCCATAGTAAATATTACATGTCCTAGTGGTTACGCTTTTTTTGACTGGAACCCTGTCTGACAGAGGGGCTAGGACTCTATAATTAGAATCAATTGGCATCACTATCATACCCATGACTCACTCCCTTTTGTCTTCAGGCAAAAAAAACTGGAATTGGAAAACCCAAGACCTGCCAACACCAGGTCTTCATAACCTTTTGACAACCTGCTGGGAAAGAGAAGCAATTGCCCCCTCTCCATGTTGTCACTGTCTCCATCCCTGTCTATTACGTCTTATAGTGGCCTGTTTTGCACATTTGCTTTTACCTGTCTGGACCTGTGGCCGTAGTTTGCATCTTCCAGTCTGCTCGAATCCAACCAATGTTCAGCTTTTCCCGTAACCTTTTTCTGATACCCACTTTGACCACTTCTCTGATTTTTTTCATGTTGCAGATTTCTATGACTTTTCTATGTCCTCAAACATGCTTGCATTGCTACTAGCTTTCTCACTTGTTCTTCTCTTTTTGTTAAAATTCCAATCCTTGAGTTTAGAAGGTAATCATTCTTAAACCTTTTTATCTATGGAAGGAGTAAGACAGAGTTCGGATTGTAGTAGAGGCTCACTAAGTAGCTGTTAATAGCTCTTTATTGAAGGCCCATTGTTTATGTACTACTATGCTTGTTGGGTTGAAAGAGTGCTGATAATTTGCCTTTGTGCGTGTGCTTTAAGCAGAGCAATAGCATTAACCTAGAGCAACTGCTGTCTGCCTGCCTTTAGGATGTCTTCATAACACTCAAAGACCTGGTTAATTTTGTTAAGTAGTTGAAGACAGACAATGACTACACACACACAGTCACACACACACACACACACAGACACACACACACTGCAAACTTTTATAGTCACAGTATTTTGAAAAGAAATACTGTATATTAATGACTCAACAGTAGAGAATAGCTTTCTTTAAATAATTTAAACAAATTGTTAAAAGAAAGCTATTCTCTACTATTGAAAATACCTTGAAAATTGTGTTTTTAGAGCAATATCAGTAATCTGTTTTCAAAAAGCATCATATTATATGAAATTATTTAATCTTGCTCTTACAGTGTGAGAAGATGGACTTGGTTTTAAAAGTTGCAACCTGCAAATTATTAGCTTTTTACTCTTATGTTCTATGTCTACAAATGCTTATAGAATAGTTCTGTACATTTTTAAATAGCGTAATTATGTTATAATTCTGATCTATTGTGAAAAAGAGATATGGGCCGGGTGCGGTGGCTCACGCCTGTAATCCCAGCACTTTGGAAGGCCGAGGCAGGCGGATCACAAGATCAGGAGATCGAGAACATCTTGGGCAACATGGTAAAACCCCATCTCTACTAGAAGTACAAAAGTTAGCCGGGCTTGGTGGCACATGCCTGTAATCCCAGCTACTTGGGATCCCAGCTACTTAGGCTGAGGCAGGAGAATCATTTGAACCTAGGAGGTAGAGGTTGCAGCGAGCCGAGATTGCACTGCTGCCTCCTAGCCTGGGCAACAAGAGTGAACCTCCATCACAAACAAAAAAAACATATGAAAAGAACTTAATACTTGAAAAATAGAAAATAATTTACTTATCTAGAGTTGCAAAGTTTTTCATTTCAGGATAAATATATGCATGACTCTCTCTTTCTCTCTCTCTATATATACCCTCATTCCATATGTGCAGATTTATAGTCTAATTTTTACTTACAAGTATTTTACATTAAAACATAATTTTTAATGCCCAATATTATAATATTTTATCCCATGAATATAACCAGTATACTTCAATCTCCTGCTGTAGAAGATCTGATATATAACAGTTCAGCAAATTTCCTTGCTCATCTATCTATCTGCCTTTTTTTTTTTTTTTTTTTTTTTTTTTTTTTTGAGAGGGAGTCTCGCTCTGTCGCCCAGGCTGGAGTGCAGTGGCACAATCTCAGCTCACTGCAACCTATGCCTCCCGGGTTCAAGCAATTTTCCTGACTCAGCCTCCTTAGTAGCTGGGAGTACAGGTACCAGCCACCACTCCTGGCTAATTTCTGTATTTTTAGTAGAGTCGGGGTTTTACCATGTTGTCCAGGCTGGTATCAAACTCCTGACCCTAGGTGATCCACCCACCTTGGCCTCCCAAAGTGCTGGGATTACAGGCGTGAGCCACCATGCCCAGCCTACCTATGCTTTTAATAGTAATTTTAGGATAAGGATTTTAAGGTGAAGTTGCTTAAAATATAAGTGTACTTTAAAGCTTTTATTACATATCTTCTGTTTGTTCTCAGAAAGACTATACCAATTACACATTCATAAATAATTTATCCTGCTTTTTAATTTTTGACAAACTAATAAGCATGAATTATATATAATTTTTCATTTTTCATTTTCTTTAGGAAACTACACACTTTTACACCTGAGATAACTTAAGATTTGATGTGTTGAAACACGCATTTCTTTAGATAGTGATAGAAAGAATTGTTTTCAGAAGAGAGAGAAAAAGCATAATTTTAAAATGAGAGAAACAAAGTCCAAGCAGGAAAATTGCAAAATAATCCTTTTTCTATTCAAAATCAGTGGTGGGTAGGGAAGAGTGAGATCTACCCAAAGTGGGGAATAAGTATCTCTGGATATCAAACGGAGAGTAAGACTCTGCTAACAGCTTTGGCTAGAACTCTGAAAATGTTAGCTGTTTTAACTGATAAGGCACCAAGGCAAACTTTATATATCCAAGACCGATAAACAAAGTTAGAGCAGAAACATCAGTAGATATTTCTACAGTTTTATTTAGCTCAAAATGAGATCCTTGAAGATGAAGATGGTGAATAGAATAGCCTTATTATGAGAAAAAGGGGGACGGTCTGGCAAATTACTCAGAAATTATACATTCATCTATGCTAATTTCATTTGAAAGGGAAACTATATAAGTTTTTTGTGCAATCAGGCAGAGCTGCACTAGGTATGATGGAGATCAACCCTATGCTCTCAGTCCTTGGCTCTTCAGAATTATTTGAAGACATCATTACTGTGAAGGGGCTAAGTTGTTTTCAGAAGAAAAGAGGAAACACAGAGTCACACAGGGTAGGTGCTGGTATTGCTTTGAATGGAACTCAGCTTGCTTGGGTGGGTTTCGAGTTGATATAATCTACTGAGAGAAGACTTAATTGTAGTCATAAACAGTCTGTGAACGACTTGGGTCCTTCTGAAGTGCTGTATATGGGAAATTTCTTTTTAACTCTCCGACATTTGGTAAGAAAAATCTTCCAATAAATGGAATTGCCCTTCTATTAAAAAATAAAAAAACCTTGAGAACATGGCAGTTTTTTATTTTTGTTTTCTGTTTTTTTGTTTTTCTGAGATGTGGTCTCGCTCTGTGGCCCAGGCTGGAGTGCAGTGGCGCGATCTCCGTTCACTGCAAGCTCCGCCTCCCGGGTTCACGCCATTCTCCTGCCTCAGCCTCCGGAGCAGCTGGGACTACGGGCGCCCGCCACCGCGCCCGGCTAATTTTTTGTATTTTTAGTAGAGACGGGGTTTCACCGTGTTAGCCAGGATGGTCTTGATCTCCTGACCTCGTGATCCACTCGTCTCGGCCTCCCAAAGTGTTGGGATTACAGGCGTGAGCCACCACGCCCAGCCGAGAACATGGCAGTTTTAAACAATGGGTTAGAATGGCAAATGTGCGAGGAGACTTGCATACATCTGAACCCACAGCTTCTCCAATACATCTGGGGACCTCTGAGAGGCAGAATAGTCTGAAGGCTTATTGTGGCCCAAAGTTCAAAGAAAATACAAGAGGGGAAGATTTAAATAGCAGAAGAGAGAGAGATAAAGTATAGCCAATCATTCTCTCAGGAAGTTTTCTAAGAACAGTGCTGTTTTATGCATTCTTCACTCTCAGCTTTAGTCTTTCTTATATCTAAGGTCCCTTGGGCCCACGAAACTGGGCAGAAATTTTCCTAGCCAATAAAATGATTGACATTTCTCTTCTGACATGCAAGGAAATAGAACAGTCTATCATTTCCTGCTTTAGAACTAACTGGAAAAAAAAGGAGCATACCATGTAATTTACCAAGTATCCATTTCAACACAGTGAACACTATGTTAAAAAAAAAAAAAAGAAAGGAAATGTCAGTTATCTACCTAGGATAGTTGGTATATACCCTTTTGTTCCATGGACCCAGTCTTGGCCACTCTAGCAGTTCTCGAAACCAAATGAAACAAAAATACAAAAACATTAACAAAACCCTCCTTGAAGGCCTGAGTCACTATCCTAATTCAAGAATCTATGAATTGCTTCTATTGTCGATTTTCTGTCCTAGTTTAGATTTAACTTTCTGTAATCCAGAACTAGTCATTGTGAAACTGAATAACCACAGAACATTTACCAGTTCAAATGGTGGAGCCTCTCAGAAAAAGGCTCAATTACTATTTAAGCTAAGCATGCAAAGGAACAATCCTGAGTCTAGGATTTCCCCTGAATAACCCATTCTGCCTGGAAAACAGCTTCCTGCCTTTGGCTGCATCTGAAGCATTCCTCAGGGCATCCTTAGACAGAATGTGCCGCCCTGGCTTGATGGTCATAGGGTACACGGGACACTTGGTTGCACCTGCATGCCCCGATGGTGCCCATGATCTGTATTTATTTTCAGAAACCAAAGACAAAAGGATTCCATTTTATTAAGCCACAATCCTAGTTACTGGAGAACATTGAGATCAAAGGTATTGGCACTGCAACCAGCTTTGGCAAGCCTCTGGGAAGAACATGTCTTTTCTGGCCTAGTTGAGTGTGTTTGCAATATATTTCCTTAGTTCAAATGGGGTCACCCAAACATAATTCTCCACTCTAGTTTCTTTTTAATAATCTAACCTTATCTTTTATCTGGATATGCTCAGCTCTGAGTTACTGGAGAAGCTGAAATATTTTATAGGGGATAAAAGAAATACAATTATGGGCACTATGCTAAACAGTTTCTTGTGACATCAACCACCCTTTGTGAGAGGGTTATGATGGTCGAGGGGGTAACACAGTAGGTGAGAAATGGGAGAAGAGGATTTGTCAGGATTGTTTGTGTTCCCCAGTAAATCAATAATGAAAGACTTGAGAGTCATTTTAAAAGCAGAAAAGCAGAGTTCAGCCAGTGGGAATGTTTCTACAATTAGGCAAAACAAGTAACTGTGCATGTTTAATTACCATAAATTTTCCTGACCACTTCAGCATGAAGAATTGGTTTTCCAATCTTCGTGCTCTCACATAACATCTCTTTCTATGCTATGTCTTAAACCAACCAGTTTCTCATCAGATTTCTGTGTATTTCTTGTAACACTACTAAGTTAACAGCTCTTTGAAGGCGAGTGCAAGCCCTTGTAGAACCTTCAACAGGGCTCTGTAAACATGGTAAACTTTCATCAGAGTTTTTTGATATCCCATTGGTATGATTTTATGGACACTGGATAGCTCATAATACCCCAGCACACATTCAAATACTTTCCATCTTAAACGTAAGTCATACCACTTGATTTCCCAACATAAAGCTTCATTTCTTCAGGCTTGGAAATTTCTCAATCTTTAACCACGTCCAGTTAAAAATGCAAATATCCCTGGGTAAAGTCCACTGTGTCCTTTTATGGCAATGGGTGCCTACTCACCTAAGATATTTCTCTTTTGTAGGTTTCTTTCTTCTAGTGTCTTCTTTATCTATTTTCTGGAGAAAGGATGTAGAAGATATTAAATATTTTAATTTTCCTTGCAAGGAGCTTAAAATCATTGCCACTTTGTATTAGTATACCAACTTAAAAATTTTATTCTTACTCATACTTATGACATTTTTGACTTGTAACTTGGATGTAGGCAAGTATCTGTGGCTTAAAAACCAATTTTGACTCACTATTTAAAAAGTCCAGAATAATTTCACTTAGGCTTATGATTGTTCCTTTGTATGCTTATCTTAAATAGTAATTTAGCCTTTTTTTGAGAGGCTCCACCATTTGAACTACCATGATGTTCCTCTTTGGTACTTAGGAGAAAATGCATTAATTTGTATAAAAACTAAGAAGACAAATGATTGCTCAAATCAGTTATGGTCTGTATTTCCCTATTACGCATGGATATACAATGCTGGAAAAAAAAATAAAAAATTTCACAATTTCCTAAAATTTATGCTCCAATTGCTTTAATCCGCAAGGGCGATGTCAGGATTGCAATAGAGGAGGAGGCCTGTTTCTAATTGAGAAAGCCCCATCCTGCTCACCAGCCGTGCTGTCTGTGAATCCGAAGCATTTTAAAATTTGGGGAAATTCATTCCCTTGCTCTTCACTTCATTATCTTAAGTTCATGAATGTTCTCCACTCTTCTCTGGCTCTTTCAAAAATAATTAGTACACTCATCAATTTCCCTGCCCTGGCTCATTTGACAAACAAGTGCCATATGAGTCAAATGTTTGCATTGTGTGCTGAGCAGAATTTGGGGGCAGTTTCTAAATCTGTAGGTTTCACAGCAGTGGTACTCCCAGGAGAGTCATAAGTGAATTCGTAGCAATGCAAACAGTTCTGGACGCCTGACAGGCTTGTGTTACATCTTTGAATTGGCCTTTCATTTCAGTGATTAACAGGTGAGGTTCAGGAAGCCTTTTGTTTCAGCTCCAATTAATTCAACAGCCCACTTTACTTTGTTCCCAAGTCTAAGAAACCAGAATACCAGGCTTCCAGAGGAATATTTCTGCACACATATTTTAGAAATGACAGGGCTAGAAAAATCAAATGCAAAGCTTGGTAGTAAGCATAATTTCCTGGGTTTTTAAAATAATTTAATAAACAGAATACATTATTTCAAGCTATATATCTCCCTAAAAACTCTTAATATCACATTATAAATTCTGATTGTTAAGCAATAAGATGAATCCTAACTCAATCATTTTCCTGATTTTCTTCCTTTTCTCCCCAAGTACCTATACGTGGGCAATATAGTTGCTGTTGCAAAGGATGCTTATAAAGGAGAGTGGGGGGATGTAATAATATAGTTCATTAATATTTGTTTTCACAGAGGATTAACAAACTGCAAGAGTGAGTGGGCAATATAACTCTTTTGGGAAGTTTCTCCAAATTGCATTGCTGTCTCTTCATTCATCAAGCATATGTGACATATCTACTGCAGACTGAGTATTACAGTTGGCTCTGTGTGAGTACCAAGAAAAAACTACATTGTTACTGCTTCTCTGAGAATGAGAGACAGATCACTGACACATAAAGTAAAGAGTAATACACATAGCTTAAAGGGTCAAGGAGTTAAAAATAGAAGAAATGGCACCCTGGAGTTGAGGCTGTCAGAAGTTTCTTGACTTTTAAGAAAGAAAAAGGAAAGATATTGAAGGCAAGAGACACAGAAGCAATGAGAATCAAGTATGTACACCAAAAGGGTAAGGCAGAGTCAGTGGTACATACTGGCAGGAGTAGGATGTCATTTAGATGGCTATGGAAGCTGTTATTCACAGGTTGAGAATAATGAAACTCATAGTGTCAGCGAAACTCTAGCTTCTTAATCAGGACGCTGATGTGCATAAAGCTTTTGTACCTTTTCTTACTACCATCTGAATCAGACTTGATGTTCGGGAACAGTTAAAGCTTGTGTATGAAAGGACAATTTGGACAAACAAATCAAACATTAGTAATACGAATAATCAAGAGAGTGCTCAAAATCATCTAACGTTGGTTTGTTATTCCTGAGGTTAATATTAATTAAAATTGATCAATATTAATAAATTTGTTTAATGGTTCCAAGTAACTTTAAATATTAAGAGTTCCTTTGGCCATCCATGTTTCCAAGTGATCTTCCTTAAATAATTATGAGGCAAATTTATTACCTGAGATGTGATCAAATCCAGACATCTAAGACAGGAAACCCACAGAGCAGGTTATTGACATATTCTATTCCTTATCATGACACTTAAAGCCCTGGAAAAATAAGGGCTACTTATTCACAAGTTTATGGGATTCATTGGAACCAACGATGACCTTGTAATCCCTGTAGTCGATATTCAGAGAAATCTTGCCAACAATATAACTGTTTGAAAGCAGAGCTGTCATTATAAAATCTAGATTTAAAGTAGGGATTTATAATTGGTACAATGTTCATGATATGCATTGCAGTGTGAATTAGGCTATGATATAGTTTGACATTCACTGGACATATTTTAAAAGCAAAACTTGGCTTTAGTTTTAGTCAATAGTTTCTTCTTTATCTAAAACAGAAGAAAGTATTTATCAATGCATCAATCAAAATTTCAGAGATTTGGGAATGTGCAATTATTAATGGACTCAGGGGAGCCTTTGCAAATTGTCTACCTAAAATGACTTCAATGTTATTTTTATTTTTAATGTGAATACTAAAGTTATTTGATTATAGCAATTTTGCCTTACACTTACTCAAGAACAGATACATGATCCTGCTTTTAAGCTGAGTTTAAAGTTTAGAGAGATTTCAAACTGTAAGTAAACATTGTAATCAATACCACCCTTTTGACAAGACTCAGGGAAATAAATTTTAAAAATGAAACAAATTTTTCTTCTAAAATGAAACATAAATTAACAAGATTTTCAAAATGTAGTTTTCATGATGTATTTTGGCTGCATCTCAAATATGTTTTCAAAACATGAAAATTAAACTAGAGCATCTTGAATTGAGAATCCAGCAGACTTTGGGATCAGCAGGAACATTTCCATATGCTATAATTTTCTGGGCATTATTTTGATTTTAATTTATTCTTTTATATATATTTAGCACTATTTTGAACTTGTTATGAAAAATTATAGCATACATAAAGAAATGGGAAGAAAACTACTTGCCCCTATCCATTCTCCCATTACCTCAAGATATTTTTTTCTAAGTTTTCAGACTATTTGGGCCATGATTTTTTTATTTTCCCCACATAATCTAAAGAAGGTTTCAGTTGGAATCTAAAGGTAGATTCAGCTTAAAATATGGTTGGGTGAGTCTAGGTTATTGATGAAAATGTATAAATAATCAATATGTACTCCCCACACACCCCCAGCTTTTTAAGAGTAGTATTTCAAGTGGGCTGCTTTGGGAAACTCTTGATTTTCTTTGAAAGACAGGGCTCCTAAAATACTTTTTAACTCAATAAGAAAGATTGTTCTAGATTTCAGAATGTCATAGAAGTGTAGAGGTAATGAGAATGAAAGAGTTGAAGTAATCCAATGCCCAACTTGATTTCAGGAGTCAGAAGGAAGAAGGCAAAGAGTGCAAATAAGGATAAATGTATGGTCAACATTTAAGCCACTCTTCTAAGAGTTTATAAATTCTGTAGAGAAACGGGGTGTGTGTGTGTGTGTGTGTGTGTGTGTGTGTGTGTGAATGTAATCATGTTAGAGTCTTTGAAAACCACATTTACTATGGACAGAAAAACCAAGTCAAATTAAATGGACAACACAAAAGAGAGGTCAGTGTTACACACAATTCCTCCATGTGTTTAGCAAGCTATGGGTTCCTCCTCTTGCTGTAAATGGGGATATATTGCAAATACTGTGAACAAAGAGCAGAGGACAAAAATAAACTAAGAGAAAGAGTTAAAATGATCTCCACATTGGCTGCCTGCAAGGATTGCAGTGGTTTTTTGCTCCTATTAGCAATAATGACAAGCAAGATAGGAGCATGGCCTTGGGGGCAAATAGCAAGCTTTATATTTGTCTATAGGATCATATGTTTGCAGACTGTGAAACACTTGGGCAAAAATATCTGAAAGCTTAAAATGCAGGCCTAGATAAGGGGAGTAGTAAGATTGGCTTAGAAAGGTAGTCTGGGAATGATCTACAAGATAATACTGCTGTAGGGAGAGTGTAGTTTTATGCTAGGGAAAGGGAGCTCTGGGCACCATTTACTCCAGGAGCCAAGCCAAGTTGGAGCCAGTCCCAGACACAGGCGCAGCAAGATGAGGTAGGAGTGCAGAAGGCACTTTCCTGGAGTCTAGAATTTCAAAATTCTATATCTGTACTATTCCTGCCTCCTATGGTTTGCAATTCAGAAGCTGAAAACTAACAAAAGACAAAAAATATTCCTGAAAGCAAAGAGAAGACAAACGCCTGTAAGAATGAGGACAAGCAATCAGAAGATGGAGGTGCTCACACAGGCCAAGTACAATGAGGGTGGGTGCACGGGATGTTCATCAGAGATGTGTGGGTTACATTATTTTATCTTAGGTTATTTGCCACAACATTGTCCTGTACCACTTGAAGTACATGTTTGATTCAGGACTTAATTGTACTTCTTCTCATCGACACTATGAATCAGCATTTCAAGTCTGGTTTTCTTTTCTGTGCAGAACACCTTGAAAATTTCTGGGTAGTAGAGAGGAGAACTTCAAGTAGTTGGCAGTTTGGCTGAGAAACTAAGACTGACAAAGAAACACTGAATAGAGGTTAGAAATGTGCATAGTTACGTACTAAATTATGAGAATAAGTCAATTGTGGTTACAAAATTTCACAATTTTCAGAATCAATGCAGGCTAGAAAAATAAAGAAAGGTTCAAGGAAGAAGAATATGAGCTTGGCTTTGAGGGAAGAGAAGGAAATGACTGACAGGAAAGGAGAAGAGCATTATAGGTATGGGAAAACGCACTAAGGTGGGACCAAAGATGGCATATTAGAGGTGTTGTCAGATAACCAGGCTTTCAAGAACAAGAGTAGATTTAAAAGCAGTGGGACCTAAGTTATCCAGTTTAAGGAGAACTCAAAGAGCCCGAGATGAAGAGTTTAAATTTCAAGCTGTGTCTAGGCAACTCACCTGTCTTCACTTTTGGAAGGTGAGGTTTGATTGCCGCTGACAAGGTGCCTGATTTGGAGGATTTAGGAGCCTCTGTGAGGTGATGGGGCCAGTCTCCCTTCCCACACCACAGCTAATGAAAAGGCCGCTGTGCTGAAGTTCCCTTCACCTCATTGGAAATGCTCCATGTTCTACCAGCAGCCAGCTGGTCCTGGGAGCTGCAGCTCTACCACGCCAGGACCAACACTATCCTGAAGCTCCTCCTCTCCTCCAGAACCTATTAACTATGATTCTAACACTCAGCTAAGTCAAAGCCTTATGCATAAGACTTGGCAATTATGTAATGTAGGTATCTGAAATGAAAGTTACAAATTTAATGCTCAACACAGAATGCTTCATGCAATAAATGGCAATAAATGAACTGTGTGTCTTATTTCTCCGCATACCGTAATACCCTAATTTATCCATTCCACCTCGAATTTTCTTTCTACCATTTAAATACTGCATTAGTTTGTTTTCACACTGGTATAAATAAATAACCAAGACTGGGTAAGTCGTAAAGGAAAGAAGTTTAAAATTGACTCACAGTTCCACATGGCTGGGAGGCCTTGGAAAACTTATAATCATGGTAGAAGACAAAGGAGAGGCAAGTACCTTCTTCACAAGGCTGCAGAAAAGAGAGAGAGAGAGAGCAGGGGAAACTGGCACTTATAAAATGATCAGTTCTTGCAAGAACTTACTCACTATTATGAGAGCAGCATGGGGGAAACTGCCCCCATGATCCAATCGCCTCCTACCAGGGCTCTCACTTGACACGTGGGGATTAGAGTTGGAGATGAGATTTGGGTGGAGACACAGTCAAACCATATCAAATACTATTATACTTTTAATTTTCTTTTTAGGAATAAAACCTGCTTCTGGCTTACAGTTACCAATAATAATTTGCAAAGTGTGATCCCCTGACCAGCAGCATCAGCATCACCTGGGAACTTATTGGAAATGTACATTCTTGACTCCACTCAGACATGCTGAATCAGGAATTCTGCAGGTGGGGCTCAGCAATGTGTGTTTCAAAAAGTCATCCAGGTGATTCTCAGGAGTGCTTGAGTGGAGAACTACCCACCTGCAGGTACAGTGATGACTCCTTAGAATATCATTCGAGGCTCTTTACAATCTTCCTAACTTTTGCAGCCTCACTTAGCCCTAGTCTGCCACCCAGCTACTACACTGAGGAGGTTTGTATTATACTAGACACATACACAATTTTCAGAGTTTCCTGACCACACCAAGCTCTTTGCTATTGTATTACCTCTACTATCTCATCTAGACTATACTTCTCTCACTCTAGCAAACCCCTACTTTTCTTTCCCAGTTTCCACATTACCTCCTCCATAAAGACTTCCTTGATTCTGGCCAACAGTTACTCTCTGCTATATTCCTGAAATCTTTTCTTATCCAATATCACAATGAATTGAATGCTCTGTTTACATGTGTCTAGGCTTAAGGACAGGATTCTTGTATTCAAGGAAATACTTAGGAGCTAGCAAGGTGTTAGGCACATTGCTAAGACTCAGTAATGCTTGTTTAACCACCCAAAGACATGATTTAACAAAGCAACAATTTTATATTTAAATCACCAAATTAGTTTCCAATTGAAGATAAAATGACATAGCCTCTCCAGCCCCAATTTCCCATGTACTAGTCCTTACAGTTTTTGAAAAGTGGTAAACATCAAGGAATGTACCTATATGAACTCTGTGGATTCTTTTCCTTATCAGCAATGGCTGACTCAGTGGCAGAGACAGGCCACCCACAGTACATTGAAGCAGCAGTTTGCTACCAGCAATGATTTGGTTAACCTTTGATTAAACATAGGAATTTAAAGCATGAAAAGGTCTGGAACCTGACACAACCCTTTGACACCATGCTGTCTGTCATTAATGATAATCCGCCATTAGATGTTCAGCTTTGAAAATGGAATTAGACGACTTCAGTTTTCAACCCTAACCCTGATGTACTGTAAAGTGAACCCTGCTGTGTTTGGAGACTCCCTGATTTACTGCTTTGCCTTTTAACTATTTTCAGGCAGATGGGGGGCAGGGGGAGGGTAAAGAAGTCCAGGGATCAAGTGAGTACAAACAAGGCATCTTAACCACCATCAAGGGAAGCAACTTTCTGCTTAGATAAGTCACCAGGTCAAAAGAGCTTTATTACCACAGTTGATTTTATCTTCTTCTTCTTCTTTTTTTCCAAACTAGGTGTAAGAATTTTCTTGCTAGGACATCATGCAAGAAATATTTGGTATCCTTTTACACTTCCTTTTAAAAACAACAGCAATAATGTTAGAGCTCCCTGGGGTCCCTCGTCTCCAACATTTTTTTTCCTTCTTAGCCATAATGTATTGGTACAGCTGAAGGTCCTACACCCCATTTCATGCGTAGCACAGTGTTCCCAGCAGGGTACAGTACATGCCTACATGCTTGTTGAATGAACAAATGACCAAATCTGCCTCCTAGTTCCATAGCTGTGGTTTACACATAAAAGCAAATTTCAGACAGCAATAAAACTACAAGCAATTGACCTAGACCTCTTCCTGTTAACAGTCGACTTGTTATTGTTTGGTTCACTTTCTTCTTCTGGCTTTTGAATCCCTGGCTACCCCTCCCTACTCCCACCTCCCAGGCTTTTTGGCTAATTGGAGTTGAGAATCTCTCTCAACTTAGCTCAGTTGACTCCTGGGATTTCAGTGTTCCTAAAAACATTGGTGAGAGACTTCTCCTCCAGTATTTACCCTGCAGAACCCTGGTGGAGAAGCAGAGTTCATCTCTCCCATCCTCTGACAGGTGAGAGATTTGGGCATCATTTCCCACCTACCTAGGTGAGAAGGACTGGGGAGAACTGTATTTTCGTTGGATCCTTCTCAGATATTCTGATGGATCATCTGTGTTTTCTTTCCCAAATATGATTACATCATTTCACTGCCATACAAAGACTTTCCAAACTGTAGTAACCCCAGTGAAATATTTGTTTCAAGAAAGGGGATGTGATTACCACTATAGCAACTACAGCAGCATTACAGTACTTTTGAGAATCTGTGAGCTCTTCCAGATTAAATCATCTGGCCACTGTGCTGGGAAATTGTACTTTATTTAACAAACTTAACATTTACCATGAATCAGACACTGTTCTATGTGCTTCATATGTATTAATTCACTTAAATTTTAAAACAATGTAAGAGGCAGGTACTATTGTTAGCCCCATTTTATAAAGAGGAAAGTGAGACAGAGTTACTTACCCAAGATGAAACAGGTAATGAATGACAGAGTCGAGATCCAAATCTGGCTAAGTACTCTAGCTACAATCTGTGCTCATAATCATTTTATGTTGATTACCTACCTGATTCCATGTATTAGTTAGGATTCTCCAGAGAAACAGACATGGATTATACATTATACATATGACATATGAGAGGAGATTTATTATGAGAATTGGTTCACATAATTATCGAAGCCAAGGCATCCCACCATCTTCTGTCCACAAGCTGGAGGACTTGGAAAGCTAGCCATGTAACTCAGTCTGAGTCCGAAGGCCTGAGAACTGGGGAGCTGACAGTGTAACTCCCAGTGATGCAAATCCTACAGGCCCAAGGCCTGAGAACTAGGAGCTCTGATGTCCCAGAGCAGGAGAATATGGATGTCTCAGTTCAAGAAGACAGAGAATTTACCTTTCCTCTGCCTTTCTATTCTATGTGCTCTAAATGGATAAGATGCTGCTCATCCACACTGGTGAGGGCAAATCTTCTTTACTCAACCTACTGATTCAAATGCTAAACTTTTCTGGAAACACCCTCACAGGCACACCCAGAAATAATGTTTTAGTATCCCTTAGCCTAGTCAAGTTGAGAGGTAAAATTAACCATCACAATCCGTCAGGCATTTCTCAAAGCAGCTTGAGTAATAGACATATGATTCAATGATATCATTAAATATAACTGCTGATAAAATGATAACAGGATAAATGTTATTATTAATAATGACAGGAAAATAAGATAATTTCTCCTATTGAGAGTATTGTCCATGTTCTGGTATATACATAACCTCATATATATACATATTAGACATAGTTTTGATATTCATTTTTAAATGAGATCACCATAATATTTACTGTGATATACAGGTACTATAATGTTATTTTTTTCTTTGCGGTAAACATAAAACCATCAAATTTGCCATTTTAACCATTTTATATGTACAATTCAGTGGCATCGATTATATTCACAACATTTGTAACCATCACTACTATCTACAATTTTTTATTACCCCAAACAAAAACCAGTAAGCACTAATTCCCCACTTCCCTCTTTTGTAACCACTAAGTTAAGTTCTATCGCTGTGAATTTGTCTATGCTAGATATTTCACATAACTGGAATCATATGATATTTGTCCTTATGTATGTGACTTATTTCACTTAGTGTGATGTTTTCAAGATTCTTCCATGCTATGCATGTATCATAACTTCATTCCTGCTTATGGTTGAATAATATTTCATTGTGTGTATTTAACACATTTTGCTTATCTGTTCATCTGTTGATGGACATTTGGATTGTTTCCAGCTTTTGGCTATTGTATATAATGCTGAGATGAATATTGGAGTACATGTTTCTGTTAAAGTCTCTGTTTTAAATTCTTTTGGAATTGTTAGGTCATATAGTTTTTTGAGGAACCACCAAACTGGTTTCAACATGATCTCTACCATTTTATACCTCCACTAGTGATATATGACAGTTTCAATTTCTCTGCATGTTCACCAGCACTTGTTATTTTCTGTTTTGTATTTTATTATGCCATTTGATAAGGATTAAGCAGTATCTCATTTTGGTTTTGATTTGAATTTTCCTAATGGCTATGATGTTGAACATATTTTTAAGTGCTTATTGGTCCTTTGTATATCTTCTTGGGAAAATATACATTCAAGTCATTTGCCTATATTTTAATAGAAATATTAAAATATTTATCTTTCTGATATTGAGTGGTGGAAGTTATTTATATATTGTGGATATTAATTCTTTGTCAGATGTGTTATTTGTAAACATTTTCTTCCATTCTGAAGGTTGTCTTCTTTCTTGATGATATCCTATGCACAAACATTCTTGATTTTGATGGTCTAATTCATCTAATTTTTCTTTTGTTACCTGTGCTATTAGTGTCATATTTAAGAAACCATTGCCAAATCAAAGGTCATGAAGATTTGCTCCTATGTTTTCTTATATTTTATTCAGTTTTGGGTCAATTTTTGTATATGGTCAAAGTAAGTGTCCAATTTCATTCTTTTACATGTGGATATCCAGTTTTCCCAGCACTAATTTTCCAATTTCTTGTTGAAGAAAATGTTAATTCCCTGTGGAATGGTATTGACATCCTTGTGAAAAATTATTTGATCACATATGCAAGGGTATAAATATGTGAGCTCTCTGTTCTAAGTCATTGATCTACACGTCTATCCTTATGCCAGTATCACACTATTCTGATAACTGTAGAAAATTAGTATTCACACAACTATATTCTAGTCAACCACTATCAGGCTTGAGGGTTATCAACTCTGTATAGTTAGATCATTTGTATTCCATAAAAGACTGAGGCTAATTACCCTAAACATGCAATTCTAATGTTACAGAACTAGAGCTCACTAATATCCTGTTTGTTTTCAGTTGGAGAAAATGGAGTCTACAGTCACTCTGCATTCCTCTTACCGAATTCTAGAAAAATTCTAACCTACTTCTATCTTTATAGATTTATCTTCTTTGGACATTTCTATAAATGAAATTATATAATATGCAGTACTTTGTGACTAGCTTCTTTTACTTATGACCCTCATAAAGCTGTGAGGGCCGTATGACTAGTTCTGGCCAATAGGCTCTAAGCAGACATGACATACATCACTTCTAGGCCAAGGCATAAGCGAGGGGACTTGAGGGCCCCATGTCTCTCTTCTTCTTTGGCAACCAAAGATGTGGTGGGATTTAGAGGATCCAGCTACAGAGATGAAGCCTGACCTGTGTCCCTGGGTGACTACTTGGAACAGAAACCTCCATCTCAATATTAGCCTACCTTAGGTGGACAAGTAGCATGTATGACAATTTTTTTTTTTTTGTTGTGCAAATATGCCACAAGACTTTGAAAACATTTTTGTTAAAATATCATATGTGTTCTGGATGTGTGGTTCCCAGACCAAGAACAGTAGCTTCAACAAGGAATTTATTAGCAATGCAAATTCTCAGGCCTCACTGGGACATGCTGAGTCAAAAACTCTGGGAATGGAGCCCAGCAGTCCGCATTTTAATAATCCCTTCAGGGTATTCTGATGCAAGTTGAAGTTTAAATACCACTGCAGAAGCATAATCTAGACTATCCTTTCTAATAATTGATAATGAGTTTTTCAACATGTTAAATAATTAAATATAGTCTTTGTAGAGGAAAGGGAAAGCAGTAACTGTGTATTTTGGTTCGAATCTTCCTTACCAATCCTACAACTATCACTTTAGTTCAAGGGGATATTGAGTTTAGCTGCAGTATAGTATAGGTCAAGAGGAGTATTGAAAGGATATTGTAAATAAAGATTTGGGTCATATTAAACATGCTATAGGCACAATCAGTGTTCAATCAATGATGACTGTCTTTCTTTTCCTTTCACATCCTTGGTACTTCTTGAATAGACTAAGGCAGAAGCTCCCAATTATCCCTATGTTCAATTTCTCTTCACTCTAGTTCCTGCATATTAAGATTACATTTAACTTTTTGGAGAAATTCAGCTTTGATCATATTGTTAGTTTTAACAGTTTTATTGAGATGTAATTCAGAAACTGTATAATTTACCCATTCAAAGTATACAATTCAATGGTATTTAGTACATTAACAAAGTTGTGCAGCTATCACCACAATCTAAATTTAGAACATTTTCATCATCTATAAAAGAAACCCAATAGTCCTTACGGTCACTCTCCACACCCCGATCTAATTCTAGAAAAAGTCTAATCTACTCCTGTCTTTATAGAGCTATCTATTTTAGACATTTTACACAAATGAAATCATATAATATGCAGTACTTTGTGACTGGTTTCTTCCACTTGGCATAGTGTTTTCAAAACGCATCCATGCTGTGTCATGTCTCAATACTTCATTCTTTTTTTGTGGCTGAATAATATTACATTTTAAGGTTGTAGTATATTTTGTTTATGCATTCATCAATTAGTAGACATTTGAGTTGTTTTCACTTTTTGGCTATTATGAATAATGCTGCTATGAACATTTGTGTACAAGTTTTGTGTGCTCATATGTTTTCATTTTTGGTAATTATCTACCTAGTAACAGATTGCTGGAGTATGTGACAGCTCTATGTCCTTTTAATTTTTTTATTTTTATGAATTTATAATAGTTGTACATATTTATGGGTTGCATGTGATACTTTGATATGTTTACCATTTTGACAAAGTGCCAGAATAATTTTCCAAAGAGGCTGCACCATTTTACATTTCCACCAACAATATATGAGGAGTTGAGTCTCTCTCACCCTTGTCAACACTTGTTATTATTTATATTTATGATTAAGGCAAGCCTAGTAATTATAGAGTGGTATCGTATTGTGACTTCTATTTGTATTTCCTTAATGACTAAAGCTGTTGATAATCTCTTTCTTTGATAATTGACCATTGGCATATTTTCTTTGAAGATATGTCTATTCAAGTCCTTCGCAATATTAAAATTGGATTGTTTATCTTTTTATTATTAAATTGTAAGAATTCTTCATGTAATCTGGATATGCCTCTCTTATTAGAGGTATGATACGCAAATATTTTCTCTCATTCTGTGAGTCATCTTTTCACTATCTTGATTACATAATTTGCAGCAAAATTTTCAATTTTGATGAAGTTCCTTTGATGTATTCTTTTCTTCACCACTTGTATTTTTAATGTCATATCTCAGAGATAATGGCCTAACCAAAAGTCTTGAAGATGTTCCTGTAAAGAATACAGTTTTGCTTTTACATTTAAATCTTTGATCTATTTTGAGTTTTGGGTTTTTTATTGGATTGTTTATACTGTGAGGTAGTAGTTCAACTTCATTCTTTTGCACGTGGACATCTATATTAGTCCATTCTCATGTTGCTAATAAAGACACACCTGAGACTGGGTGGTTTATAAAGGAAAGAGGTTTAATTGACTCATAGTTCAGCATGGCTGGGAAAGGTCTCAGAAAACTTACAATCATGGTGGAAGAGGAAGCAAACCTGTCCTCCTTCACATGGTGGTGGGAAGGAGAAGAGAAGAGCTAAAGGAGAAAAAAGCCCTTTATAAAACTGTCAGATCTTAGGAGAACTCACTCACTATCATGAGAACAGCAGCATGGGGGTAATCACTTTCATGATTCAATTACCTCCCACTACATCCCCCCCATGACATGTGAGGATTATAAAAACTACAATCCAAAAATGATGTTTGGGTGGGGAAAAACCATATTATTCCATTCCTGTCCCTCCCAAATCTCATGTCCTCACATTTCAAAACACAATCATGCCTTCCTAACTGTTCCCCAAACTCTCAACTCATTCCAGCATTAACCCAAATGTCCAAGTCCAAAGTCTCATCCGAAACAAGGCAAGTCCCTTCTGCCTATGAGCCTGTAATATCAAAACAAGTTAGTTACTTCCTAGTTACAATGTTGGTACAGGCATTGGATAAATACACCCATTCCAAATGTGAGAAATTGACCAAAACAAAAGGGCCACAGACTTTTCTTCAGAGTGAAAGCTCCAAACCTTGGTGGCTTATAGGTGGTGTTGGGTCTATGGGTCTCCTTATATATTGTCGGTGGAAATGTAAAATGTAAAATCTAATAGGGCAGTCACTAAACCTTAAAGCTCCAAAATGATGTCCTTTGACTCCATGTCTCACACCCAGGTCATGCTGACACAAGAGGTGGGTTCCTATGACTTTGGGCAGATCCACCCCTGTGGCTTTGCAGAGTACAGCCCCACTCCTGGCTGCTTTCACAGCTGGTGCTGAGTGTTCTGTGGCTTTTCCAGACATATGGTGCAAACTGTCAATGGATCTACAATTCTAGGGTAGATCCACAGAATTTTTGCATGGCCAGGCTGCAAATTTCCCAAACTTTTATGCTATGCTTCCTCTTTGTCACTTAGAAATTTCTTCTGCCAAATACCATAAATCATCTATCTCAAGTTCAAAGCTCCACAGATATCAAGGGCAGAGGCAAAATGCCACCAGTCTCTTTGCATAGCAACAGTGACATTTACTCCAGTTCTCAACAAGTTGGTCTTCTCCATCTGAGAGTACCTCAGCCTGGACTTTATTGTCCATATCACTATCAGCATTTTGGTCAAAGCCATTCAACATGTCTCTAGGAAGTTCCAAACCTTTCCACATTTTTCTGTCTTCTGAGCCCTGTAAGTCTCTAAAAAGTTCCAAATTTTCCCAAATTACCTGTCTTCTTCTGAGCCCTCCAAATGAGGGCCAATATTCAAATTCAGGAAATACAGAGAACACCACAAAGATACTCATCGAGAAGAGCAACCCCAAGATATGTAATCGTCAGATTCACTATGGTTGAAATGAAGGAAAAAATGTTAAGGACAGCCAGAGAGAAAGGTTAGGTTACCCACAAAAGCAAGCCCATCAGACTAACAGCAGATCTCTCTGCAGAAACCCTACAAACCAGAAGACAGTGGGGGCCAATATTCAACATTCTTAAAGAAAAGCATTTTTAACCCAGAATTTCATATCCAGCCAAACTATGCTTCATACGTGAAGGAGAAATAAAATTATTTATAGACAAGCAAATGCTGAGAGATTTTCTCACCACCAGGCCTGCCTTACACTTATAGATTCTTTTACACACAAAGTACTTTCTGGATAAAAACAAGGAATTTGAAATGGTATAAAAGAACTGCATTTTATAAAAGACCTGCATTTTAGTTCATTTATAATTTTCTATTTATTATTTTTAATTGATTGGAGTCCAACCAATAAGTTGAAATGCTACATATTGTCAATATATTGTTATTCACTTTCTTTTAACTTTAAATTTCTCTAATATTCTGACATTCTGATGCATTATTTTTTAATCCAGTTCTTAAAATATTCTAGACTTTTCACTATTTTTTATGTGTTACTCAATTATAACTGATATTTATGTGGCATGTTTTCAATAAAAGCAAGAGGTGTATAATAGTAAATATTTATAGCAAACAATTCACTTTCATAGATATGAAACAATTTCAAAAAGAAACTACTAAAGAACCAAAACAAAACAAAACAAAACAAAATTACGAGTAACTTACACAAACCTAAATTTGCGGAAGATAAATTGAATTAATTTGAAAATGTGTAGTTTGTAGTCTTTTAACTAAAAGTGAATTTATTTCAAAAATTATTTTCTTCATTGTGTGTATTATTCAACTAACATAAAAAGGTAAGTTTAGAATGCATAGCTATAGACAAAGGAGTGTTTAACATGAGCTTAATTGACAGCTTTCTTCCTCCCTTGAAATAAAGATTAAATTACAGTCTTATAGTCTAGGTTCACTTTAAAGAAATTTAAATTTTGACTTTTTTTGTCTGATTTTTGCTAAAAGATGGAAATCACTATTTTTTAAATTGTTGTCTCTGATAACATTGCCCAGAACATTTGCTAAAGATAAACACAATGGAATCAATGCAGTAATATGATATTTCCTGATGGAATACTAAGCTTACCCATTGCAGGATACAAATCCCATAATCAACTGGCAGGGCTGCGAAGGTCTTTCTTACATGCTAGATTGATCTGATAATCCATACTATGTTTTGACATATTCTGTATATTACAACCTGTGTTCTTTTGCTTCTATGGCTAGTGATGGCTATATACACTAGATTTTGAAGCACTAGGGAAAGAAGTACATTGGCAGAATGCTTAGAGTTTCACTTTTCCATAAGATAGAAAAAGCAAGATACTCAACAACTAGCTATGATGATGTGACAAGAGATTATTTAATCATTCTTGGCATGCTTCTATGTAGCCAAGAAGTAACCTTAACTTGTCTAAAGCCTACATTGATTTAAAAACAAACTTAAATACAGAAATTTATCTTTGCTATTGTAATTAAATAATGTATTTCTTTTCAGTATAACTGCATGCAAGGCATATGCTCTGTTTCAGTACCAGTGTGGAAACAAATTGCAATTTTTAGTATACAAAAGGATTTTAGTTTTCAATAATTCTGTTTCAATGATACAAAATTATATACATATATATTTAATCTTGAGTTTCTCAAGTGTATTTCTATAAGGAAATTTAGTTAAGTATTTGCATGTTTTTGTTAAGTTTTTAAAATTTCTTAATTGGCTAGTAATTTCTATTGAAATATGTCAGGGTTTGGCCTGTGATTCAAAAGCAGTCCATTTATGTTTTGTTTGTCTTGTGAGCTATTATATTTACTTTCTTAAATTGCTAAAAAAGAATTTTTAGTTATAATAATATGCATGAAATTTATCTGAAATTCAAATGTTAGTGTCCATAAGTAAAGTTTTATTGGAAGACAGCCATGCCCATTCATTTGCATATGGTCTATGGCTGCTTTTGTTCTCTAATAACAGAATTGAATCATTGGGCCAGAGACCACCTTGTCTACAAAGCTGAAAATAATTTACTCTCTGGTCCTTTATAGAAAAAGATGGCCAACCCCTGAGACAGTTACCTCTATAAATCTTAGATGACTCCTAAAATGCATATACACACTCACACAAAATGTACCTGGGTCTGTGCTCTGTGAAAATGTTTTCATTTCAAATACTTTGATTATGGGAACTACCATTTAATATTTTGAATATCCAAGTTTCAAAATTATTAGGAAAATAATTCTCTATATTGTTAAGACCACGCCATTAAATAAAAAAAAAAAACCCAAAACACTAAAAGCAACAGTTGTGCAAATAAAAACCCCTTGAGGGATACTTAAATCCTGGAGTAACACGTAGATTGAACTGATACATGGAAAATCCATGTTCTTCTACATTCTGCACCATTGGGTTAAAACACTGATGTCACTATTTTAGGACATTTGTTGTCTACATGGTTGATACCAGTATTAATGGTGGTATGTTGGATCATTACTGAAAAATTATAGAATCTAATGTAACTTACAGAGTTCATTTAATTTTAATAATTTGCATTCTATTGACTGGAATTCTGTTATTTAACAGTCTAATGCCTAATTGACATCATAGCTCTGTGATACAGGAAGCATATCTGACATTTTACACTCTGGTCTGCATTTTACAGAGAAAGAGAAATCAACTGAAAATAGTTTTCAAACTGCGCAGAGTTCTGGGGAGGGAGTAGCTTGCGGGAGATATATAAGGAAGAAGCCAATGGGTTTAGATCCTTGACCTTTGCTCCTTTTCAGTTAAAGCATTTTTGTCTTTGGTTTCTGATACAGTATTTCCCCCTTATCCACAGGGATACTTTCCAAGATCCCTAGTGGATGTCTGAAATGCAGATAGTACCGAATCTGACTGCCATCAATCAGAACACATTTCTGTTCATGTCTTCCACCCACGAAGTTAATGCCTTTTTTACTTTAAACTCTTATTACATACTATGGCTATAACTTTTGCGTTTTGAGGTGTGACAGCAAAACTGGCACAACTTTCTTTTTCCTTCTTCAAAATTTCATGCATAGATTTGTTCTTAAGGTAGATTTTAGCAACTTCAGCGTACGGTTTCTTTTTCTTTTCTTATTAAGTGAAGAACGTTCACCTTTTCACTTGAAAGCACTCTCCATCCTCTCTCTGGCATATCCATATTGCAAGCGTCACTAGTCTTGTACTTTTGGGTCATTATGAATAGTAAAGTAAGAGGGACATGAACTCAAGCGCTGTGAAGTTGTGCCGGTCCATCTGACAACCCAGACAACTACTAAGTAACTATCAGATGGAGAATGTCTACAGCGAGGATATGCTGGACAAAGGGAAGACTGATATCCCAAGTAAGAGCAGGACAGTGTGAGATTGCATCATACTACTCTGAACGGCATTCAATTTAAAACTTACGAATTGTTTATTTCCGGAATTTTTCATTTAGTAGTTTCAGACCAGGGTTGACCATGAGTAACTGAAACCACAGAAAGTGAAAACACAAATAAGTGTGGACTACTGGATTATAGATCTTACATGAAGATTTTTTATGATTCTATTGCTAAATGCAGTGATTTTGTACTGTATCAGCTTAGCCTAACTACAACTGCATTTTCCAGAATTCCTTTCTCTGTATTATTTCAGATTAGGGTTGGTCACAGGAAAGTTTGCACTAGATTTGGTAGGTAAGTGAAGAGACATCATTATACTGTGAAGTTCAGTATAGAGACCAGCTTTTATATATTGTCACTGATCTGCTGGATTACTCTGTTTGCATGAGACAACAACCAGTCCCGTTGTTTCTTCAACTTCTCTATGTCCTGAGCCAGTAGCAATGCAACTCTGCTATGGCAAAGGGTGCTAGTTTTTTCTGAAAGTTGCGTCTCTCATCACAGGTAGAGGGGGTACAGAACAGAGACAAGTTCCAATTTGATCTCCTGGGTTTCTGTTGTACTTAAGAGTTCTGTTTTGTCCATGTTTTCCCTGCTTCATGTTAAGCATTTCTTTCCAGATGTTGATGCTGGCTCTGTTGACCTATGGCAACTTCAATTCCACTACTGAATATAGATGCAACAGCCTTCTATAGATATCTTCACAGCTTCCACCATTGTATATGGTATGATACCTAAAATAAGTTCCTTATTCTATATCACTCAAAGACGCTCTGCTTCTCTGATGGAACCATAGAAGATACACTAAATATAATTGAAAGCTACTCATTATTCATACATGTTGTTTTATAAGTGAGGAAATTGCAATACAGAGAAAATAAAAGTGGTAGTAATAGTAGCAGCAGTAGCTGTAAAAATTTACTGAGAGCTTACTCAGTAATACTTTAAACATGTAATGTTACCTAATCCTCACTCTAACCCTATGAGTTCATGTTATTGTCTTCTCCATCTTAAAGGAGAGGAAAAAACTGAAGCAGAGAGGATATAAGTTTAAGGCCTGAGGTCACAGTTATTTAAATAGTGGAGTTGGAATTTACATCAAAGTAGTTTGACTCCACTCCAAGCTGTTAATCAGAGGTTATGAATGAGTTTTGTAGAGATATAATAATAATTTTACAAACACACTATTTTTCTAGGTTTCTATTTTTCCAGACAATTGCTTAAACAATTCACAAATATTTATTGAGTAACTACTATATGGTTTGTTTTAGGCAAGCATAACAAGAATAGTAGATGGAGAAACGATGTATTTTGTTATACCTGTATTTATGAAATGAGAACTGTGCTCTTATTTCTGGCTCTATCTGGATCTATCGCTCTTGCTCTCTATCTCTTTATGTAGCTATATTTAATTGCATTTAAAACATGAAATATTAGAGGTGATTTTGTTAGAGTAGGTAACTAGACAGACATGAGCAGGGCAGGAGATGCTCCCCTCCCAGACCAGGAATACCAGGTGACCATCAGGTGATAGAGGCATTTATTAATCTGTCTCTCAAAAATGATAATTGGCCACAGCCAGCACCGGGAAAAGATAGTCTCCCAATAGATACAAAACTGAAGCTGGTGATCAGCAGCTTCCTGAGAAGATCTCAGGAGTTGGGTGAGTGAGCTTTAAGTATGTGCAGTAAGAGGCAAAATGGAGGAGTTCAACCAATATATGACCTTCCTCTGGGAATGCTTGACTGGTAAGGGAAAAATGCCTCAAGTGAGCATGCACGCAACTTCAGTAAACACACTGCACATGTGGACTCTCCAAAGTACTGCACATGCAGACAGCCCACCTCAAGGGAAAAAGCAAGGGGGGGAGAAACACAAACCTTGGAACCATGTCAATGCATAGAACCCTAAGTCAAAGATCGAATTGGGCACTTTGATTTCTCAAGTTGCTGCTCGACCTTCTTCCAAGTGTATTTTACTTCCTTTTGTTCCTACTCTAAAACTTTTTAATAAACTCTCACTCCTTCTCTAAAACTTGCCTTAGTCTCTCCCTCTGCCTTAAATCTACTTCTGTCTTCAGCTGAATTCTTTCCTCTGAGGAGGCAAGGATCAAGTTGCTGCAGGCCCGTATAGATTTGCCACTGATAACAATTTGAAGAAAAACATAGGCATTTAGGTCAGATGTATGCAATGGCAAAGAATAATCAAAATTGTGTTATTTCCAAAATATTTAAATTTGTATTTTTAAAAAATATAATCATGTGACATGAAAATTATGCCACATGTAATTTCTGAAGAAAAGTACATAGGTTCATTTTTAAATTCACAAATGAATAGACAAGTCAAATATGTACTGAGGTGGCCTGTATGTTATCATGAATAAGCTACAGTAATAAAATCTCTTTAGACATTTATGCCATTTGCAGAACTCTATTAGTCTATCAGTGGTCACTGTAAAGATTCTTGATACCCCATGTAATGACCTTAAACCAGGATCTACAATAGCTCTGGATCTAGCATGGGATTTCTGTTATCCAAGAACCATCTTTCCAGAAACCTCAAGTTTCTGGAATAAGTTCCAGCCTTTAGGTAGTCTTTTAAAATGTGCTTTTTGTTTGCTTGTGAGGAAGATGCCCTAAATAACAGAGAAAACCTGCTGGTGTCTGTCATTACTCAGGTTGCTAGGACAAAAGGGTTTTCTTTTGAAAAGCAAGTATAGCCAATAAACCTTATGCCTCCATGCATTAACTGGGAGGCTTGTGGGAGAAGTGAGAGGAGGTGAAGGAGACAAGAAGAGAGTGGTCTAGACAAAGTAAAAAGGCAGCATAATTAGATTCCCCACAGAGGTGACTGCAATTAGATGGGACTGCAGGAGGGTTGAGTGGCAAACATTGGCTCAGAGGAGGAATCAGAATGGGAGAACTGTGGGGGAGGGCCATGAGCACTTGTCTGTGACCATCCTTGAAATGCACAGGACACCATGAAGTCTTAACTCTGTGTCTTGTTGGATTCAGGAACCTACATTCCCCCTGCTTTCTGCTTCCTTTTGTGTAGCATGTCATCTTCCTCCTGCTCCCTGACTCGCTCTTCCCCTTGCCAGGTGTGGTGATTTGTCTATAGAATTTGCAACAAGGACTCTGTAACATTGTTCCTTCTGTTCCTTTTTCTCAATGGGGATATGCTGGCTATTGAGAGCATATGTTCAGGTCGACTGCCAGCAGTGGGACAGGTAGAGAGGAGAAGGATTTGCCCCTGTTTTGTGGTAGTCTGGAGGTTGGACGACATTGCCTATGACTGAGGGTAAATCTCTCTGATTCTGAGGGCTACCATTAGAAAGTCCACTGTTCCTTGCTCAAGTGCCACCATGTCAGGCTGTCCCAGAACGTGGATAGCAGCATACCCTCTTTTCTTACTGAGAGACCAAGAGATATTTGGGAGGACTGAGAAAGAGGAGATGTGACTATTTCTGGGTAATCCATTCCCTTGTACCTCACATGGTGTAAAGGCTGCCCAATCTATTATATGAGGAATCTTTAACATATTTATGGAAAGTACTTACTGTAAAAAGAAAATGCATGGATTTCATGTTTTTTTCACCAAAATAAACTCATACTAACTTGTTATAACATGTTTGAACAGGACCTAGTTTGAGGCACTAAGAAGTCTAAAGACATCAGTTTAAAAAAAGCTCCTATCAGAGCAATTTGAATTTTGCTAAAATTGAAGCAAGAGCAAACATCAAATTATTCTGAAACTTGGGTGGAAGAATGGTGAAATTATTGATGCTTTATGAAATGTTTATGGAGGCAATACCCCAAAGAAGCCAGCAGTTTTCAAATTCATAACTCATTTTAAGAAAGAAAAGGCAATTTTGAGGAAGAAGCCTGCTGCAGCAAACAATTTGCATCAACTTGTCAGGAAAAACCTCATCTTGTTCATGCCCTAATTGAAGACAACTGATGATAAACATCAGAAATGATTACCAACACCATCGACATTTCAGTTGGTTTAGCTTACACATTTCTGACTGAAAAATTAAAGTTGAACACATTTTTCACATCATGGGTGCCAAACTATTATGCCCAGATCAGCTGCAGACAAGAATAGCGCTTTCAATGGGATTTGAAACAAGTGGGAGCAAGACCCCGAAGCATTATTTCAAAGAATTGTAACAGGAGATGGAACATGGCTTAATAAAGCGTAATCAAAGCAATGGCTACCAAGAGGTGGAAGTGGGCCAGTTAAAGCAAAAGCAGACTGGTCAAGAGCAAAGGTCATGGCAACGGTTGCTTGGGGGATGTTCAAGGCATTTTGTTTGTTGACTTAATGAAGGGCCAAAGAACAATAACATTTGCTCATTATGAGAGTGTTCTGAGAAAGTCAGTTAACACTTTAGAATGAAAATGGCCAAGAAAGCTTCACCAGAAGGTCCTCCTTCACCACGACAATGCTCCTGCTCATTCCTCCTCATCATACATGGACCATTTTGTGAGGGTTTAGATGTGAAATGATTAGGCATTTACCTTATGGTCCTAATTTGGTTCCTTCTGACATTTTGTTTCCTAATCTTAAAAAAAATCTTTAAAGGGCACTCATTTATTCCCATCAGTCCTGTAAAAAAAGACTGCTTTGGCTTGGTTAAATTCCTAAGACCCTTAGTTTTCAAGGGCTGGGCTAAATGGCTGGTATCATTGCTTACAAAAGTGTCTTAAACTTGGTGGAGCTTGTGTTGAGAAATAAAGTTTATAGTTTTTACTTTTTTTTTTTAATTTCATTTTTCCATGAACTTCTTGAAGTGCCCTTGTATATACAGTCTGATGTCACATACCTAACCCCCAGGGATCCCACTGGGCTGCAGTGCTACAGAGTGACAATGGCATTATCATGCAACTAGAAGTGACCTCCTACTCCTTTTTCTACTGCTTATAATGCCCATGACAGGAAGGAAAGCATCTAGGGAATGACTTGGACAGCTCTATACTAGGCATCAAAAATGCTCATTTTTCTGTGGGTTTCTCTTCTCATGTCTCTTCTTACCATTTATAATGATGAAAACTACAAAGGCTGAGTTTGGTGTGAGATAAACATGCAGACAAAAGTCTGCTTAGGCAAGCTGGAGACAAGAGTGTCAAGAGAGAACCTGTGTGTTTGTCACAGCAGCCAGCCAAGTTTGTGGCATAGAAGACCAAAGAAGGACTCAGGGCTAAGACCTATCGAATAATACAGAATATTTTTGTCCAGAACATCAAGTGAGCCTGTCTCTCAGAGATCTGTGTTGGCAAAAGGCATCTGGTCAAGGATGGTCATTTCTGGATTCTGGCTATGTTTGTTTCTTTTTCTCAGAGACGGTTCTGATGAAACTGATGTCATTTCACAAATAAATTGGTAAAAGCCCTAGGTCAGTAAGTCTAAGGGGATAGATTATGGACAAAAGTGTGTTAATCTTTTGAATTCTGCTAACATTTGTTATAATGTGACATTCTCATCTTGTGAAATATCATCATCTGGGTTCAGGTTGTAACTTTTCTTTTTGTGATCCTTTATTTTAATTTCAAGCCTCATTTATATACATTGAAAAAAGTCCCCTAGTCTTTATCAATTTGTTTATTCAGACATCTACTTTGAAAAGGTTCTGCAAAGTGTTGGATTGTGCCAGTTAATCCTAGGTATTGTGTTTATCTGCCTGCTTCATCCTGTTGCTCTCTGTGGCCTGAATGTTCTGTTCTTTTAGTCTGCTCTTTACAGGATATGCTCTATGGACACAGATGATGGTCACATTCTCCTACCTTAGAGGGAAAGACTTTCTCACTTCTTTATCAGGTTTGGTGTTGAAAACTAGATCCCCCTTTGCATAGCAACATGCAAAGATTTTTGTGTAACACCATTACAGTCAGGTCAGAGGCACTGCTGCTGAGAGACTTCACACCCACTATCATGTGGGATTTGGGATTTGGGAACCTGATTATCTACACCTCACTTCTGTGACTGTCAAAGGCATTAAGAAACAATAGTACAAGCCAAAACATGGTTCATAGCACATCTATCAGTATCAAAATATTGGTTGTGCTGTAGATGCCGTATTCTAATATAAGCAATATTTTTATAACTGTGCTCTAGGGAGTTTTGAAAATTTTGTATAATTGACTAATTAAAAGAATATTTAGATTGAGAAGTGCTGCATAACTACCTTATGCAAAATTTAAATCATGCAGCCATATTAAAAGCAAGTAATTCTGCAATAAATATAACTGTTTAATTTTGTTTTATCCAGTATTTCTGGAATTTATTTGAATGTAGAACTTTTGTTCTCATGAAATCCCTATTTCAACTGGAAAATGATATTGAATGAAAAGCAAGGTACATAGCCGTATTATGGGTTGTGCTCATGTAAAGAGAGTAAATGAACATTTATTTGCACCCAAAAACATAAGCACAGGAAGGATCAATATGGTAATACAATATAGATTTATGTCTTCTGGTTAATATTAGGAGTAAGAAAGGAAAGTTGTTGAAAGTCCTTGTAGGATACAAACATTCACAGACTACCTGAGTAGAAAGGGTATGATCAAACACCTCTTTTAGTGGTGTATTAAAACTGTGCTCTGAGGCATCTTTTAGGCCCCCTTGATGCATATAGTGAACATTGCTGGGTTTCACTGATAACTGCTCCTATTCTAGCAGGCATTTGGGAGACTGCATTTCTCAGTCCTTTCATAGCTGACTTGGCCATATAACTATTTCTGGCCAGGGAAATGTCAGTAGAAGCCACACATTTCATTTCCTGGTTAAGTCAAATAAAGATTCTATGTAATTATTCAATCTATCTCTTTCTCCCTCCTCATAACCAAAACGTCCATGAACTTCTGAAAGTAAAGCAATGAGCTGGAGAAGTCTCCACTACCTCCACCTTTCCTTGTCCCATCACTTATGCTTACTTATCTTAGACATAGAGCATGAACAAGAAATTCTTGCTGACTAAAGTGACTTAGAACTTGAGATTGTTTGTTTCTGCAGTATAACCAAATCTCTCCTGAGTGTGTGTGTGTGTGTGTGTGTGTGTGTGTGTTTTATAGGGTGATGATAGCTCAGGCCTCACTACTCTCTGTCCCCCACCCCTTGAAATCTCTTTCCCCTCCTGTATTATAATCAGAGAAGCTATATGTTGGTCTGTTTACCAGATTGGACTTCTAAAATAGATTTTCTTAAAACAAAGAATTCCACTGCTAAAAATATTGAAAGTCACAGCCAAATAGCATCCCCATTTAAACGCAGTGAAGTTACTCTGACAGTAGTGGAAGCAGTAGAACCTGGGATTATTATTGTTTTTTAACTTATTTTATGTTTTTATTTTATTGTACCATAAAGTCCAAAATTCATGATAAAGTAATTTAAAGATAATACAGAACAATAGAAGAACGAATATAGCATTCCTGGACCCATTACCCAAAGACAGACCCTCTCTATTTTTTTATATATTTCTTTCTTATCTTTTAAATTAGTAACAATAGGAATAATCATCTATATTTATTGGTTCCTCCCAGATGCCAGGCACCCTGGGAAAAGCAAAGCTTAAAAACAAGGCTCTCTGAAGGCCACCTGGCAGACTTATCATATGTGACCTCAGAGTCCTCTTTTTATCAGATTCCTCACCTTTAAATGTTTTACTATGGCTTTATGGAGATTAAATAAATTTAGAATATGTACAAAATACTAATACTTTGAAGAGTTCCTGTATTATTATAAATCACTTAATAAATGTTACCAATCTTACTTTCCATTTTTTCCCAGTTAATCCCCACATCAAACCTATGTACTAGGTATTATAATCCCTCTTTTCCAGATAATGAAGGATTCGAGGTTAGTAATTGCCCAGTCACATCTTCTTCCCTGTCTCTGCAAGCACTTTTCTAGATCAATAGTTTTTAAGTCAGAATGCACATTAGAATCACCTTGGGATCACGTAACAAAAACCAATGCCAGCACCTTATTTCTAGAGCCTATGGTTTAATTAGTTGAGATAAAATTTGGGCCTTGGCATTTTTAAAAAATTCCATGAAGGATTCTAATGTGCCACCAGAATGAGACCCACTTCTTCTTACCAGATTAAACTATTGTAATCTCCGAATTCTATTTTTCTCTCTTGTCTCCATGCCACGGAAATCCTTGCTCACCATTTCAATCTTGCAAACCTCTGTTCATCTTTAAACACTCAGTTGAAATTAGTTGTGGCACTGAGAGGAGAGAAAGAGACTCAGAACAACTTTAGCACTCTCATAATGTATGTCCGCTCCCCTCCACATTTTTTCTCCTGTGAAGAGTGACATTTTATCTATTAATCTTGTAAAAGTAGCTATGTATGCAAACACAACTTCAAACCAGCCACTGGGGACCGAATTGCTGCCCCAAGCCTCTCCTAGGCAGGTATTCTGGAACCACTGTTTCTAGTATTACAACTTCAGTGAAGTCTTTTCTATCCCTTGGGTAAATTAGAATGCCCCTTTCTGTGCTGTACATAATATGTTGCATTTTGGCAGTGCTTTGGTAATTGTCACTATACTGTACCGTCACTTGCTATTTGCATGTTTCTAGGGTCACTGAACTTTACAGATGGCAGCAGCAGAAGTGTCTTTGTCATCTTTTTATCTCTACAGTGTAACCCGGCATCTGGCTCTACAATAGATAACTCAATAAATGTTTATCCAATGCATGTCTTTGATAACCAACCCAGCTGCTGCCAGTTAACTACTACAAGCTCTGCAGATTTCTGAGGGAGTTAGGCAGATGAGGAATCAAGTTATAAGGAAATAACTCTGACCTCTTGCATCTTGGCTTACCCACCAAGTTCACCTTGAGGTCATGTGGCATTTCTATTATCAATCTTTATTTTCAAATCTTTGCAGTTTATATGGAAAAAAACCTTCCATGTGTTAGAGTTTAAGTGAAATAGTTCCAATCTTTAAAACATTAGTTTCTGTTTCTGGAGTATGGAGTATATGCTTACTCCATTCCTTCTTCAGTTTAGGAGTTTGGGATATCTAATAAGTTCAGGATGTGCCTCTCTCCAGTTTCTTTATGTCTAAATAAATCAAATTAATGAAAAGCCATTATTTACTGTGTTTTTAATAAGGCTTATAATCTTTAAACTGAGATAGGCAGAAAAGTCCAATTTATTTCAGTTTTTCTTAAGGGAAAATGTGATCCTTAATCTTAATTAGCTTGTAGGAGTGTGTTTTTCTATTCTATAATTCTATAATTTCAACTTAACTAAAGATGTCTGAGTTTGTTGGTTGATAAACTTTGTATTTCACCCTGTGTGCTCTGATAAGGCTCTATTAAGCAACTGTCCTCCCCTTGGGTTAGGAGTTAATGAAAAGAATAATAATAGTAGTGATAAAGATTTTAATTATATACTGACTGCTTACTGTGGACCAGACAATAACTATGTACATGCGATGCATTAGCTTATGTAATACCTAGTATTAAAGTTCAAAGACGTAAAATTATTTCTCAGTACTGTCATTGCAGGAAGGAGCTGGACACAAAGCTGGGTTTCTGAGAGGCCTCTGGATATGTGACTGACACATAGAAACACGCTGCATCGCCCAAACCAATTGGTGCAAGCTGCTGAGTGCCCCCAGAAAGTGACTCTGGAGAGTTCTCATGATCCCCCCATAACCATGAGTTACCTAATGCAAGAAGTTGTCTGAGCATTTCTGGCATAAATAGTTTGAAGCCAAATTTTTCTTGTGTTTTCGTATTGATGGTTTACAAAAACATGTAATAATATGGATAAAGAGATGTTAAGCCATGATGTAATCATGTACCAAGTAAACTTGACCTCTGTATCTTTTGCACTCTGTGAAGACTTACCTTTCAACTAAGCAACACAGATAAAGAGGTTTTTTTTTTTTTTTTTTTTTTTTTTTTTTTTTTTTTTTTTTTTTTTTTTTTTTACAAACTAAGCACTGTGTTTGTTGAAAGCTCACCCTGAAAGGCAGAACATATAGTTTCAAGGAAATTTGAAAGAAGATTTTAGATTTAGAGTTGGTTTCTTAATAATAAAGAATTATACTTTTAGGTTTCTCTCATGTGTTGTGATTAATTTATTAGCTAATTAGTTAATATAGCCTGCATATTTAGTATTATCTTGATTTTACATAAATTGTTGTCCTGTCATGTCCATGCCAACTTCTGTTTAGAGTGTTCAAGAAAAATCATTATTATGTTTTTCCAAAAAAATTCTTTCTGTGTATTAGTGATTTTACAATATAAACAATCTCTTTTGGTTACAAATGTTTAGTGATATTTACTTGCTTTCAAAATAAAACTTCATATACTCTGTTAAACCAGTAGCATTGTATATGGTTGGTGATTTTCTAATCACTAGGAGAAGTAAACACTGTGTATGGACTCATACCATGGGCTCTGTTTAAATTAAAAGTGGACTCGTCCAGTCATGGTGGCTCACGCCTGTAATCCCAGCACTTTGGGAGGCCGAGGCCGGTGGATCACCTGAGGTCAGGAGTTCGAGACTAGCCTGGCCAACATGGTAAAACCCCATCTCTACTAAAAATACAAAATTAGCCGGGCACGGTGGTGCATGCCTGTAATCCCAGGTACTCGGGAGGCTGAGGAAGGAGAATTGCTTGATCCCAGGAGGCAAAGTTGCAGTGAGCTGAAATCACACCATTGTACTCCAGCCTGGGCAACAAGAGTGAAACTCCATCTCAAAAAAAAAAAAAGTGGACTCATTCTCCCAATGGAAATCATGTTACAGCACTCTGTATACAAGGAGCTGAAACTGACTTTCATTAATCAAAACATTTTCCCTAAAGACAACTTGGTTTTTGTAACTAATTAATAATTATTCTTCTGTTTAAATTTCACACTCTCAAAGAGATTGAGCCACATTTCCCAAGGATGAATAATTGTTTGATTAAGATGTTGGTGAAAAAAATCTCTTTCTGTTCCTCTCTCTCCCCCTCACCTCCACTCTTCGTCCCTCCTCCCTCCTTTCTTCTGTCTTTTCTTTTTTTGGGGGGGGTCCTAGTTTCTGAAACTCTCATTGAGTGTATACAGTGTTTATTCATGAATGTATGTGAGCTCACTGTGTACCTAAAATCAGGCCTCCTGTCTTATATCCCAAGCCTACTACTTGAAAGATAATTTCAATTCAGTCCATACCAACAATAATAGCAACATCACCAACAAGAGTAATTGTATGCTGGAAATACAATATCAGCATATCCTTTATCTGTATTATTAAACCACTTCAAATCATACCATGTCTGAAGTGCTCCCTCTCTCTAAAATTAAATACACATGAAAGACACCTGGTGTTGAAGTTGGAAATGAAATGCAAACCAGATGTATTCTGTTGAAAATGTGGTCCTTGACTCTTACGCTGAAATGGGAAATTGATTTTTTAAAATGACATCTACAAATACAAACTTAAAAGGTTGGTCACAAAGTCAGATGTTAGGGATCATGGGTTTTGGCCTGTCCCAAGAAGTTGCTTTGTAAATTATGTGGCCTCTTGTATTTGAAGATAAGGAAATACAGCTTCTGATGGGATACAGTATCTCAAAGTACAAAATCGTTACTTTTTTCCAAATTTTAAAACAAGATCATTGCTTTAGCATAGTAATTCAGGTCCTAGAATGGAAGGAAAATAAAGAGAAAATTTTAATCTTAACTTGTTTTTTCAAATCTGTATTATTAAATTTTATAAATGACAATATCAACCTAATTATTTTTGAGGACTTACTTCGTGCCAAGTCCTAGGTCTATCATGGTAAACAACCAGATTTGATTCTTACCTTCATGCTGCTTAGTGTTATGAAAATATTTTTCTTCATTGCTCAAAACAAGTTTTACAAAATGAATCAATTAATCAAAGAGAACAAAACTAACATAAATCAAGTACTCACTGTACCAGGACTCGGCTAGGATTTGCCCTCTTACTTAAATTTCCTAATGGCTTTGCAAGGTAGTTACCATTATCTTCATTTCGCAGGTGAAAAAGTGAGGCTCAGAGAGATTGAGTTCTTGCTTAGGGTCACACAGTTAGTCAATTAGTAAATAACAAAGAAAGCAAGAGAATCCAGGTATGATTCCATAGTTTGACACCTCTCCTGAGTTTAGTGCCATCAACTACTTTATGAAATTTTTATTCAAGTTGCCCTTTCCTCTGTTCACTCAATAATTTAACTGTATCAAAATAAATAATGTACAGTGGAACACAAAATATTGTACTGAAAATAGAGAAGTTTGCTCACTCAATATTGTTATTGGCCATGAGAGCTTTTTTTTTTTTTTTTTTTTTTTTAATTCTTCCCATAGGGCTGAAGAAATGAAGTGAGTAAACATACTGGACAAATTTTACAACTAAAAATCCATATAAATAAGAGGATTATTTTTAAAATTATGTCTTAAAAAGAGGCCAACATTTAACTGTTGCATTTTCCTTGCTTTGGTCTTTGATGGTATAAAAAGACTGAGGTCTTTGCTGGCAAAGATGGGATTTTGTGGGAGGTGGTTTCCACTCACTGCTGTTATTTTCTCCCGAGAGATACCCTCAGTGCATGCTCCTGTCCTTCCAGGCCAACTGACATAAACTTTAAAGCTTACTTTTTTCGTGTACTTCCTGATTTCTCTCTATAGTCCACTTGCCAAGTTTCTTTCTGCCTTTTTTTGAATATCTCCAATGATGAGACTCTCACTACCTTTTGAAAGAGCTCATTCCATCTTTGAATATTTCTAATAATGAGATCACTGTTTTCTCAAAATATGACAATGCACATGTGCTTCTCAGGTACAGAACACATTTAATTCCTATTCTGTATGACAATCATTCAAATTTATCCCATGTAGGATATATCTAATTTATTTTCTGTGTGGCGAGCACTCAAATTTGATACTATTTAAAAATAGCTGTTGTGATCTCTATAACTTCCCCCAAACCCCAATTCCTTCACCAGCTCCTTTAAGAACAGAACTTAGAATATCTTCACTTGAAACAAAGATAGTAATAGAACTAAGTCCCACATTCCCAGTGTAATTTTACAAGTAAATAGCACATCGATTCTAAAACCTCTGCCTTCCTTATTCTAATATCGTTACTATGTTTTTATAAATGAGCTCTAAATTCATATTAGTTTATTTTGGAAGTCACTGCTTAATTTTCGCTGAAAATAAGTATATTCTTTTTTTTTCTTTCTTTCTTTCTTTTTTTTTTTTTTTTTTTGAGATGGAGTTTCGCTTTTGTTGCCCACGCTGGAGTGCAACGGCACGATCTCGGCTCACAGCAACCTCCGCCTCCGGGTTCAAGCCGTTCTTCTGCCTCAGACTCCAGAGTAGCTGGGATTACAGGCATGTGCCACCACCCCGGCTACTTTTGTATTTTTAGTAGAGACGGGATTTCTCCGTGTTGGTCAGGCTGGTATCGAACTCAGACCTCAGGTGATCCACCCGCCTCGGTCTCCCAAAGTGCTGGGATTACAGGCGTGAGCCACTGTGCCTGGTTGAGAATAAGTATATTCTTAACTCAAACTCCTCTGATTTTTTTTTAAACCTGTGCTGTGTTCCATTCCAAGTATTACTTTCAATATTGTTGTAAAGATGTTTACTGTCAGTCTAATTTTCCTTCCTTTTTATGTTATCTGCATTTCCTCTTTATTTGCTTTTGAAATTTATTTTTTGTGTTCTATAATTTTATTATGATGGGCTTAGTTGTTGATTATTATATTATATTCTTCACGTCTTATATCCCCTGTATTTCTATTGTGTTTTCTGAGTATTTTATTCAGATCCATGCTTGTTTCTTTAGGATTTTGTTTTGTGAGCAGAGTTTCAGTTTGGACATTTCTAGAGATTTTCTAGTAGTTAACAGAAGTTTTCATGTATTTTCACACTTTGCTCCAATAATTCCACTTTTTAAAACTCACGCGAGTGCATAAAGATCTGTGTATAACATTGTTTATTTCAGCATTATATGTAGACCTGAATCTCAACCTATAGGAAATTAGTTAAATAGATATTAGCTCATATAATGGATTGTTATGCAATTGCTAACAAGAATTATGTATGGGTATACATACATACATACATACTATATATAGATCTCTCTGTATATGTATGTTTATGTGTAACTTGATCCATTTATGCAACCTTTAGAAAATGTATACAAATTAGCTACATGTGCATCTATATGCATACAGTCATATAGAAAATATTAAAAATGTAGGCAAGAAATATTGAGGCATGATTATATTTGAGGAGATTGTAGAAGTCCAAGAAAAAATAAAGAATCTTATAACATTCACTTTATAGCCTTCTTTCTTGTTTGATTTTTTCTATTATTTTTTACAGTGAACATGTACTGTGCTTTTACATTTAAAATAAAATTAAAAACCTATTAGATTCTTCTCTTCACTCCATTTATCTTTTTCTGTGTGTGGGGAGGGAGGGATTCTGACAGATGGTCAATAGGTTAGATAGCCTCTAAAATACTTCATGTCATCTGAGAATTGGTTGAGCATGAAGTCTATAACATCATCAGTCATTGGTAAAAGTTTAGAATGCCTTTCCAAAACCTCCTTTCAGGGAGGTCTTATCAACTGGTAGGCCTGGAACAAAGAAAAAAGACCTAATCTTTCTTTCTTTCACTCTTTCTCTCTCCCTCTCTCTTTCTCTCTCTATTTTTCTCTTTCTTTCTTTCCTTTCTTTTTCTTTTTCCCTCCCTCCTTTCCTTCCTTCCTTCCTTCCTTCCTTCCTTCCTTCCTTCCTTCCTTCCTTCCTTCCTTCCTTCCTTCCTTCCTTCCTTCTTCCATTTCTGTCTCTACACTTCTCTCTCTCTATCTCTTTCATGTGTATACAACATGCCATATACTCTGCCAAGCATATTTATTTTTTAAGAGAACTTTGAAATATATAAATATTGGCATGTTCATTCCCTGTGTATTAGAAATGTTATCCTCAGCTTTCCTTGGGATTACCGAATTGTGAAAGGCATATTTCGATCATTTCTCAAATCTTTTAAGCATCTCCTTTTATTATGTCAAGCTACAAAAGCATTCTTGACCTACTTTTTCCTTCTTGACACTCATGAACTTCAAACTATAAGTCTAGAAGGGAGAAGACCACCCTAAATTAAGAAGAATTATTGCTATAATCCACATAAAGTCTTCAATTTGAGTCCTTCTTTCCATGTCATCCTCCCTCAATATAACTTTAAGAGTTCAAATTAAAGACAAAATTGAAACTGACTTTTGTCAAATCTGAAGAAGGAAATAAAACTGCTTGCTGGGAAGTACAAGTTTTTTGTAGTGATTCAGTTTGACTTTCTCTTTAGTGATGCTTCTTTTGAATGTACTTCTGTGAGGTACCAACAAGTCAACGGGGTTAAAAGTGCTTTTTCAGTTGCTGTACATTTAAAACCCTGTAGCATCTTTTCCTAAGCTCTCCAAGCATGTGAGATACTACTGAAAGTCCCTGGACAACTATCCAGAAGCCTCATGCCTCCTAAACTTTTCTACTAAATTCCTGGAGCAAAAGAGAATAATTGTTTTGCTGTCCTTATTTTCTTCCTATTCATTCCTAGGTACTATGCAAGATGACAATTTCAAACTGCACATCTTTGTGTTGTTGTAAATTGCCACCTTTGAGATTACTTCTGTTTATTCTCCACATTCTATGAAGATCAATCATTATTCTCATCTTGATTGGGTTAATATTGTAGAAAGTCTGGAGTGTACTGTAATTTGGCATCCTCTGGTTGACTTTCAGAGAACAGTGAGCATACCATTTTAGGGCACTTGTTCTTTGGAAGTCCAGAGAGGTTGCTTCTTTTTAGAAGTGTGGCTTTGTTTTGTGCATTTTAATATATATAAATTTCTTAAGCTATAGTAACTCATTATAAATAATTCATCCTGGGGGGTGGCTAACTTGTCTGAATACATAGAAATACAAGAGAGATCCAAATAAAATTATTGTTGTATTCTTTTTCTTATAGTTGCTCAGTCCTAGACAATGAATTAGGCTTCAGAAACAAAAGACAAAATTACATAAGTTTAGAATTGAGTCAATCTCAAGTAATGTTTACAGACAAAATTGGCCCAACTCTTTGGACTGATTTGAGTGCTGAAATGAAAATTACATGTATTCCACAAAATAAAACTAACCAATATCTGCTAGAAGGGATCACTTTTTTTCTCATCTAAATCTGTGAATTTATTAATATAGCTTATCCTGGTTGTATATCTAACCCAATATGTATAAATAAAATTTGCTTCTTTTATTCTGAATTTACAAGTCTATAAAACAAAGTAATACATCCCAAATCTGCTAAACACTGCTTGAAAACTTTATAGAATTTTTTATATTTTATCCTTGATTTAACCCTTAATTAGAGGAATTAATATTGCTAGTTCTGTTTTGCAAATGGGAAACTGAGGCTTGAAAAGGTTAACTAACAAGTCCAAGGTCACTCAGCTAATAAGCAAAGAATCTGTGATTAAAATAGAGGCCTAGGTCAATGACACAGCCTAAGCTCATGACCATTGTACTAAATAGCTTATCATTATTGCTGGATTTTGCCCATTAGATGAAGATAATATTCACTAGTGGTAACGCCATACTAAGGAAAAAGTCAAGTTTGCAATTTAATCCTAATGTATCTGATACAAGAAGTTGTGCGTGTGTGTGTGTGTGTGTGTGTGTGTGTGTGTGTGTGTCTTCTTTTTAAGGCAAGTACCTGCATAATAGTGGTCCAATAGAAATCATGAATGTTACAGGTCAACAGTTAACTGAGGAGAATTTCAGAGATGCTTGTGCTGGGTCTGGTTCTAATTAGTAGTTCACTGTGAAGAATACCAAACACAGACAGGCGCTCAAGATTAAATTAAAAAATAAAAGGCCATTTTATCCAATGGAAACCTTTAAAAAAAAGTCCTGAATAAATTGTTGCATACCTAACAATTTTCTCCTGGTGTTTATTACAGGATGTTGCCAAAGTTGGCCTATTTGGTGCACGGCCAGAAGTTTTGCAATTTCCCTCTGATCTGAAAACATTTTTGTCAGACTTTCTTGTGAGTCATCAAATTTTCCAGACATCACACAGTTGAGTCAATTAAAATAAAGTTAATTGGTATTTTTGTCCTTTGCCAAATTAAATCATTCCTTATGGAGGAGTTTGTACCTTGCTGGAGATGCCTTTTGGGAAGGTGGGAGTTCAGAGGTAAAGGCCAAGATACTGTTATACTCCTTTGGAAAAAAAAGGTGATTCTTTTTCTAAAAATAAGAAATATCATTTTAAAGTAATGTAGATGCCAACCCTTGGAAAAATAATCTCTTGTGTTTCCTAGGGTTTTACTTAAGTGTGCCTGCAGAGGAATGTAAGTAAAACTGATGGTCATAGAGAAATCACCCTGAGAGGCTGTTCTCTTTCATAAATGTTTAATTATATTATTTTATTCATTCTTTAACATTTTTTGCTTAATGCTTATGGCACACATTTGAAGTTGAGCTCTTTGGTGGTGTCTTATGTAAAGTTTAGTGGAAAATAATCATATGTTCTAATAACTTCTTGACCTTCCTTCTAAAACTCCTCTCATGTGGTTGTCTGTATTTTTTAGATGGATCAGGAACCAGAAATTGTTATAGGCTCACTGCGTTCTTTCTTTTAATCAAAGGACTATGCTGCACTGCTGATGGTTATTTTAACAACTTTAATAATGAAAGTCATCATTTATTTTACCTGTCATGAACATGGTGCTGGAAATATCAAATAAATTAATATATTTTTTCTTTTCGTCTACAGTTATAATACCTTTATGAGGTAGAAATTATTCCTATCAGAAAACTGAGGTCCAGATAGGTTAAGGTTATTTGCATGAGATCACACAGCTTTAAGTGGGAGAGATTCAACCCTTTCTCTGCATAGAAAAGGTCATTTTCAAAAGCTCTTCTATTTATTCTGAATATAGTTCTGAGTATAGGCATGGAAATGATCAAATATTATATTTATTGGTAGTGAGAATTAACTAGAAGTTTTGACAATATAGAGACACAGTCAGGTGATTAATCTGAAGGAAACGTACACAAAATGAAACTGTTTATTTTTTTCATATGTACATAATGCTTTTCGTTGACAAATAAAAAGTATATACATTTATGGTGTACAACATGATGTTTTGATATATGCATACATATGAAATGACTAAATGAAGTTAATTAACGTATGCATTGTCTCATATATGTATCTTTTTTTGTAGTTAGAGCACTTTAAATTTACTCTCTGATATGGTTTGGCTGTGTCCTCGCCCAAATCTCACTTTGAATTGTAATAATCTCCACAAGTCAAAAGTGGGGCCAGGTGGAGATAATTGAATCATGGAGGTGGTTTCCCCCATACTGTCCTTGTGGAATAAGTCTCACAAGATCTGATGGTTTCACAAATGGGAGTTCCCCTGTAGAAGCTCTCTTGCCTGCTGCCATGTAAGACGTGACTTTGCTCCTTATTTCACTTCTGCCATGATTGCGAGGCTTCCCCAGCCATGTGGAACTGGGAGTCAATTAAACCTCTTTCCTTTATAAATTATCCAGTCTCGGGTATGTCTTTATTAGCAGTGTGAGAACAAACTCATACACTCTCTTAGAAATTTTTAAGTATACAATATGTTGTTATTAACTACTATCACCTTGGTACAGAACAGATCTCTTTAACTTATTCCTCCTTGGGATTTTCAAACAAATAATTGTGCCTGTCCTGGTGGCCAGTAACAGATGTCCCGGGCTGCGACAGGGAATGTGCCCCTGTTGCCTGAAAAAAAAGTGACAGTCAGTGTAAGAACACTGGGGAGCAGACCCTGAATTGAGAAGCATCTGTCTGTTGCCTAATTCCGTTCCAAAGGTTTATTTTGATTCTGATCATCATTTAGGAATTTTTGGCACTGATTTTTTCAATAGAAGTCTACTCTTGTTACTACATCCTGCAACAACAGAAGGACTTGACTATCTTAGAGAACATTTCACATCCTGAAAGTTTTGCTTCATGGACTTCATTTTTTAAAGATAGCCTTTATTCACTACTTTCCTTCCTATAGTTACCCTCTAAAGAATTTAAACTTCTGCCTGGTAGACATTGCCAGAATAATATTAAGGCAAATATTTGGCATATGCCCTGGGTCATAGTGCTATTAGAAATAAGACAGGGATGAAAGTATCACAGATCCAAGTGTAGCTCTCATCATAAAGCAGAAACATTTGGATAACTCTTACATAATTAATCGGATCACACTGTTCTCTGCTCAAAACTCTCCACTGCTTCCTACAGTACCTGCAATAAAAACTAAATATTTAAGTACCCTATAACAGTCTACAGGACATGGGTACTGCCACCCACTCAAGGTGCCAAAGGCCACTTTGACCACTCCCAGCATTTGATTCCCTCCACACTGACTTCTCTATCCTTAGCACACCAAGCTTGTGCCTGCCTCCAGGGCTTTTTACTTGCTACTTCCTCAGGAAATATTTCTGTCCCCAAAGCTTTTGCCTGCTTCATTTCTTCATGTAATTCCAGCCCCACTAAAACCTTCTCACAATGATCTGACCAAGTTCTCTGAAATAGCCTTCTTATCCCCTGCTCCTTTGTTCTCAAGTCCTGCTCTGTTTTGTTTTCTTAATGGCGTATTTCGCTATCTGAAGCTATATAATTTATTTATGTATGACTAAGTCTCCCCCACAAAGATACAAACTCAGTGATGTAGAGAATATGTTAATCTTATTCCCAGTTTATGACAGTAACTGGTTCCTAGCATTTACTTATTATATTTTTAAATAAACAAACAAATAAATGTTGCAGTAGGTGGCCTCTAATCCCCTTCCCACCCTCACCCACACTCCCACAAGTCTCTGGTGTTTCTGTGTTTAAGCCCTAAAAAAAAAAAAAAAAAAAAAAGGGAAATTTGCTTCTTACTAGCCTAAAATTGACCTTCTGAAGGTAATACTTTCTCTGCAGGGAATGTTCTCTACGTTCAGGGGAAAAAACACCTAAACTATACGTTATAAATTATCCAGGACAACTTTTTGTGTGTGTGTGTGTGTGTGAGACAGAGTCTCTCGCTCTGTCACCCAGGCTGGAGTGCAGTGGTGCAATCTCTGCTCACTACAAGCTCCGCCTCCCGGGTTCACGCCATTCTCCTGCCTCAGCCTCTGGAGTAGCTGAGACTACAGGCGCCCGCCACCGCGCCTGGCTAATTTTTTGTATTTTTAGTAGAGACGGGGTTTCACCGTGCTAGCCAGGATGGTCTCGATCTCCTGATCTCGTGATCCGCCCGCCTCGGCCTCCCAAAGTGCTGAGATTACAGGCGTGAGCCACCGCGCCCGGCCCAGGACAGCTTCTGAAAACGACTGTTTTACCTTACTACTGCCTTACCTCTTCCACCCTCACCTCCCACCTTATCCTAAACTGGAGGTTGCTGTTGATTGTCTTGTTTCTGATCAAATTTCCTAAATAATTTTGGATGCTCTATTTGCTCCAAATTCAACAAAATATTAATATGATAACTTCCTACTCCAGGCCACAGGACAAAGTTCCCCCAAGCAAGCTTCCACACACATACCCAGATATGCACCAGATCCAAGGCCTTCTTGTAACACTAGTGAAATTCTTGATTTCTTTTTTGGATGTATGCTTAATTAATGTTGGTTCCCTGGCAATCCCATCTTTCTAGTTGGTTCCTCCATTATTCCTGGCACACTTATTAGTAATATTTGCTGATCAGAGATGCATATTGACTCCTAGGTGGGGATGATCTTTTTACCTGTCATTGGGTACACCTTTTATTTTGGAGGCACCCTCAGTTTTTTCTTCCCCTTTCTTATTTCAGAGTTTCAGTCTTCTCTTTGGGAATCAGGCCCTAATTCTCTTTCATTATTTTCAGGAAGAGATTAAAAGGCTTCATTCAAAAAGAACCTAGGAAACTTGCCTTAGTGTCTCAGTGACAGGTGAAATTGATCGGCAAGCTGTATCTGGTTGCTCAAAACAGTGCAGCATCCACAGTGTGACAGATCATGGATGAGACGTTAGTGTTGTAGAAACAAAAAAAACTTTAGTGAATTCACTTATTAACATGCCATTCAATTTTATGTCTGAGTCAACAGCATGGTATTAAGGGTTTGACACAGTGGTGTCCCAACTGTACTGTTTATCCCTTGTAATAAAATTATTATTTTGTTTTTATGCATGGTGCCACTACAGCATTTTCCACCCAGTGGGTGCTCTATAAATATTGACTGATTGGAATTTGGAACTGTAAGTGTCATAATTTAGAGGTTATTGGCTCCTTATAATTGCATTTGGGAACTACAAATTCAGCTAAAATTGGAGCTCTACTCTGAAACATTTCCATTGAGCTTCTGGTCTAAGTTACCCAGAAAACCCTTAAGGTAAAAATTCTCCTCTTTTTACAGCCTCAAGTCTATTATTTAAAGCCAATAAACAGTGGTTAATAATGGAGAAGTTTTACATTTCAGGCATGTTTTTAGAGACTAAGCCTAATAAAATTATTAAGTGGAAGCAAAGCAATATTATTTGTTTTGGTCGTAGACTTTGAATATCCAAGAGAATCATGGATATCATGTCTCAGTAATGGTTTTGAGGTTTGACTCCTGCTTCCTTAAATGTAGGAAATGGCACTGAGAGTGGTACATGGCTTTATTTTTAGGTTAAGAGTCTACCTTTTAAAGGAAGCAGTTACCTGTATATGTAACATCCTGAAGCAGATTTCAGATACTTGAGGAGAGTCTGTTTTTGAGAATCATGATGAAATATTGCTTGTCTTAATGAAATGGCTGTTATTGTAAAACACTGATAATATCTGTAAACAGTGTCATTAAAAGGTGAGTGAAATAAACCTTAGATAATAAGTACAATAAACCAGACAAAATATCTGTCTCTGAAAGAATAAGAATATATATAAGAAAATATATAACTTCATTGAGATCTAATCTTTCAGTTCTTTTTTAGCTCCATTAACAATTCTTTAGCATATGCCAAGCCCTGAGCTTTCACATAGGTTTACAAATATGAATAAAACCTCATCCCTACATAGAAGAATCTTAGGAGAGACATGGTTTCAATATGGGGTTCCTACACCATGAATTTCCAAGAAAAGCCTTTGATTACAGGAAGAAAATACCAAAATGCTTATTTCTGTTTATTTTTATAAAATAAAGAAATAGGTGAAATGTAAAACGCAAAGATGTCCAATGCAAAGAAATTAAGACAAACTAATCACCCACAGGGATCGTGGCATCTTGACTCTCTCACATTTACTATGACGAGTTTGGAGTGATGGAAAACATAAAACCAAATACCTATACCTCTGCGTAATGTTTAAAATCATAAGAAATGCAATTAAATTCTTACAAAATTTTATTAAACATAATAATCAATGTTTAAAAGGTTTATTTGAGGTATGTTACTTAATGATGAAAAAAATACTTTTAGAAACATGCTTATTCTTCCTACCACAATAACAATGGCCAAAATAATACATAGAAAATGATATAACATACAATTATATACTTAAATGCATTCCTTTGTCATAAAATCGTTGGAAGATGCACAATATTGATGCAGTTGTAAATATTAGACAGAAGCTACAACTTGGGAATTTTGCAATGCCTTGGAAGAAGGAAGAAATGTTTCTAACATGTCCCAGCTGCTGGTATTTTCTCTATTCTGTTTCAACAATAACATACACAAAGAACTACTTGTTTTTTCTAACCACCAAAGGAGATAATATATTCTCAGCAGAAAATTTTTTTAATAAAAACAATGTTTGTGGAAATAACTGTGAAGTGTAGTTACTGATGAAGCGGTTGCTCTTTACTGGAATTTTTCAGATGGATTTCAGGGAAATGTTGAGGAGAGAATATAATTTCCTGAATCCTTCATAGGCAAGCAATTTAGGCCAAAAAAAAAAAAAAAGTGCATACACTCAGAAACGCATAGAGTGCATAAATTCTTAAGAAATATCCTCTTTATAATAACAAGGCATCTCAGATACAGTAGGATCTTTGAAATATTTTTTAAAGACTTTTTTGAAAAATGTTGTTGGACTTAAAGCTAATCTATATGCTTACTCTTTTACATAAAAAGGTATTCCAAATTTTTTGAAAAATGAACTTTACTGGTATGATGCCTAAGGAATCTATTTTTAGGAATCACACACTCTAAAAACTGATTTTTAAAGAAACACTGGTTATAGAAAAATCATTTTGAAGAAGGATATAAACTGTTTCCAGGTTAAATTATTTCCTTTTTGCAAGTGTTATGAGTACATTCATCTGTGGCATTACTCATTATTTCTACTTATTGAAAAAATATTGGAGCTATGGTATTATCTTACCTGTTAAAATTTTACAAATAAAGAATTCTTATGGGTTTTGAAACCTTTTATTAAATATTCAAATTAATAGTTTGCAAAACTGGTGACATCAAGGAAAATGAAGTTATCAATCAAATTTCAACAAAACTTTGCCTAATTTATAAATCGAGTTTAAAAATGCGTTTCTTCATCTAATAAACTCAGTCTCTGATGCCCTTCTACCATTTGAACTTGCATATCTTCATAAGATTTCTATCTCAAAATACCTGATTATCTTACAAATATACATAATAGCTTATTTGTTTAAATAGGGATCCTATAAGCTGGTCATTAGACCTAGCTAGCAGTGGTTGCACCATATTGTATTCAATTTTGTTTTCACCAAGAATGCTTCATAGACAATGTTGTATGCTTCAGTTAGGAGTCATTTGATATTTAATTCTTTATTTGTATTACACTAACAACCATCAGGTAGACCCAATGGTTCATTATGGGCTGCAAATAGTAATATTGTGATTTTATCAGTCTGTAAAGAGAAACATCTACGTCAACTATTTTTTTTTACCCTAAGGTACAGTTTGTCTAGGACAAGAAGGATAAACACCTGATTCTTTCATTTGTTAGTTTTCAACAGAATGATTTTGTTTCTTAGCATTATCCAAAGATGTCCAATGTATTTAAAAAATAAATTGACCATACTTGTTGTTTTCAATAAATTCAAGCAAATTTCTTTCTTTTAATCCATTGCATCTTTTATTGTTGTTGAGTGGGGGCCTCTTTAAGCTTATTTCAGAGTTTTTTGACATGCCCCCTCTAGCCTTGATAGCATCATGCTTTTTTGGTGCCTTCAGATCTGAGTTTAGCCATTTCTCCAAAATGTCCTATTTCCTTTTAGTGAGAAATAATAGAAATTATAATCTGGATGTTAGATGCTTCTTTTTTGCTTATTGGTTGGTCATTGATCACAGGTCTTTTCAGGAGAAACTGCGAAAAAGCATGAATTTTTTAAGATAGTAAAATGCATCTTGAATCCATACTGATAATACTAATTCAGAGTCAGGACTTGGCTTTTATTTAACCTAATTGATCTTTCATCGGCAGCACCTTTTATCCAGACGGAAACTCCTGGTCTCCAAAACATTAACATAATTTTTCATGTAATTTATCCTACAAAATACACATAGCAGTCTCTGGATGACAAAAATTCACAATACCAACAACAATATGACTAATTTTGTGAGTACGTTTGGCATATATTCCACCAGAGCATATTGTCAAATCACTGTGCTCTAAAATTAATTCAAATAGTTTCTCTGTTTTTTGGTTGAGCCAGCAATGCAATGCACAGTTAACACATATAATTCATTTGCCATTCAATGTATCAGTTTCGTTTTTCAATAAAGTTTGCATTATAATTCTGTAAAACAATCACATGGTTCCAAAATGAAATCAATAGAACAAGGTATATCCATGGAAGTCCTATATTCTGGTACTCTTTATATCTGTTCCCGGGTTCGCGCTATTCTCCTGCCTCAGCCTCCTGAGTAGCTGGGACTACAGGCGCCCGCCACCATGCCTGGCTAATGTTTTTGTATTATTAGTAGAGACAGGGTTTCACTGTATTAGCCAGGATGGTCTCGATCTCCTGACCTCATGATCCGCCCGCCTCGGCCTCCCAAAGTGCTGGGATTACAGGCGTGAGCCACCACACCCGGCCCCTTATAGGTAACTTTTTAAAAAATAGAAGTATTTGTTTTGGTTTTGGTCCCTCCAAACACTGCTTTATACAGAGTTTATCTCTACAGTGAGATATGTTTTGCCAAATGCACATTCTCACGCAATTCACATTCTTATCAACATAGAGACCATTTATTTATCCTAGAAGATTCTCCCAGACCCTTTCTCAGTCAATCCCACTCCTCAGAGAGAGTCACTGCTTTTATTTCTTGTCCCATAGTTTTGCCTTATCTAGAGGTTTATATAAAGAAAATTCATACAGAATGTATTCACATGTGACTGACTTCTTCCACTTAGAATAACGTTTTTGAGGCCCTTTTATTTTAGTGCACTTGTCAGTAGTTTAGTCCTTTTTTGTTGCTGAGTAGTATTCCATTGTTCGGTGGTACTACATTTTAAAAAGTACATATATTCACATTTGCTAGACACTTAGGTTGCTTACCATTTTACCTATTTTATATATAAAACACATATTTTTGTACAAGTCGTATTTTCTGTAAGTATGTTGTTCTTCCTTGTGTGTGCTACAGTTGGTACATGTTTAACTTCATGAGAATGTGCTAAGCAATGCACAAGCTCTCCATCTGTTTCACAAACTCTATAGCTTTTGGTGTTGTTCATCTTTTAGTTTCTCTTTTCCATGCAGGTGTAGTGGTATTTCACTGTGGTTTGAATTCCCATTTCCATGACGGCAATGCTATTGAGCACTTTTACCTGTGCTTTTTGGCTTTTTCTGTATCCTACTTTGTGAATTGTCCAAGTCTTTTCTCTATTTTTCAAAAGGTGTTTGATGTTGTTTTTAAATCTTTTCATTTTAAGAGTTATCTATTTGAAATACAAATCCCTTTTTCCAGTTTGTTTCTTTTTGTGTGTGTATGTGTTTTTGCTGAGTAGAAGTTTTTAATTTTGATTAAGTCCAACTTATCAATTTTTTCTGGTATGGGCTTTCTGAATCTTTTGAATAGGTATATCCTAATTAACAAACCAATCAAGGTACATGACTTTCTGTAAAGAGCATTACTGACTGTATAGAAAAGTGTGTTTTTCAATGCATTAAGACATTTCAAATTGCCTTAAATGTTGTCATTTTACCTTTATCTGGTGCTTACAATGTCTATTTTACATAAACCTTAAAATACACAATACATAATTAATAGAGGAGTATATATCTAAATTTATGCACACATAAATATATACCTGCATACATAAACAAATAAATATATATTGAGGTGCATATTCAGTAATGTTATTGATTAAGAACATGATAAAAATTTTGAGACCACTGGACAGTCATCTCAAAGTAGAGACAAAGGTATATACAGGATATTATTGTCATCCAGAGGAAAGATATTAAGCCAAACATGGAATTTAGACAAAACTTTCTGAATAAGATGACTGTCCATGTGAGTCTTAAGGAGTTAGTAATAATTATACAAGAGGCTATAAGAGAAGGCATGTAAGAAAGATACAGCAAGATGAACAAAAGCATAGATGCGTGAAATCTCATGGATTATGGGGGAAATTATATTTCACATTTATTAGAATTTTAAATCCAAGAAGAGATTATATGGGTTGGTAGGGACCAGATGGTGGAGGTCCTTGTTTTGCCATGCTGAGAGAATGGATTTAATGCTCAAGGTGACAAGGAACCACCCACTGAAATGATTTAAGAAGAGGAGTGCCATATTCCAATTCTAAATGCTCACCTTTGTAGCAATGGGAAGATGAGGTTGAGAAGAACAAAGCTAGAGCCTTGAGAACAGTTAGGGGATATTGCAATTGTGCAGGTAGCAGATTATGAGGACCTGGATAGGAGAGGAAGGGGTGTGTTTGAGAATCGTTCAAGGGGTAAAATCAGGAGGACCTGGTGATTTGCTGTGAAGGTGGATCAGGAGGTAGAGAAAGGAGAAGTGTACCTAACTCTCAGGTTCTGGTTTGGGTAGCTGAGTATGATGGTGATACCACTAATCAATATCAAGGGAAACACGAGACGAGAAGCTACACCAGCATGGTCGCTGTTTCCAAGCTTTACTCTGCCTGTGCATCCATACAGGCTTCTCCACATTGACAGCTACCGGCTCCTGTCACTGTAAAATAAACTCCCTAGGAAAACATTTCTAATTATGTTATATTTGGAACCTAAAGTTCCCTTACACTATACTATCTTTCCAAGTATTTCTAAATGGTATACCGAACACAGATGGAAGTGCAAAATGGGGTGTAAAAATGACAAGCCTGTGTTTGAATAAAATTTATTCAACTATTTATTCAAGAAATATTTATTGAACAACCACTTCATGTCACACAGTGTCCCAGGTACAGGGGATACAGTGGTAAACAAACCTGACCTGGCCTCTGCCTTCAGGTTTCTTGTTTCCAGAAAGGTGCACAGAGTATGATGTTGGGGATAGTGCAAGGAGTAGTGAGGACATAGAGAAGGAACATCTATTTCCCTCAAATTCAGGAAAACCTTTCAGAAGAAGAATAAAGAATGAGGAGTTGGCTGGCTGAAAGAAGGAGCGGGTACATGGAGGGAGTACTGCAGGCAGTACTGCCTGTAATATCACATGATAATATAAATATCATATACACATACATAATACACAAGGCATAGGGACGAGAAAGAATCAAATCAACAGGACGAAATGAAAGTTCAACAGGACTGGAATACAGAGTGCAAGGGAGAGAGAGGAAATGATGAGATTCAACAAATATTTGCTGTACAATGTTCGACAAGGTTGGGTTTTTACACTAAATTTAAAGAATATGACAATAAATTAAAAAGAAAGTTCCTGCTCTCAGGAGCTCATGTTCTACTGAGAAAGAAAGACAGTCACAAATCATAAACAGATCCTGTACTGGGTACTCCAATAAGGATTTTAAAGTATCATAGACTCATGGGCATCCTGTTGAGGTTACTGGGAACTGGGGAAAGGATAATAGAAGAAGGGATGTTTCAGCAAAGTCTTAAATGATTTTATAAAGATTCCCAACAGCCTTGGACACAGGGTATAAAATGTAAAGCATTCCAGACAGTGGGACCCAAATGTGCAAGTATATAGGACTTGGGTTGGGGGGGAGACATTTATGTTTGAGGATCATATTTAGAATAATTGTTGCTGAAATACTTTTCTGGCCAGTTCTCAGCCCTCCAGCATCCCAGAGCCATCCTTCTAATGGACACACTCCTACAGGCAAAGAACAGATAGAAATGGAGCATCATTTGAAGTCATTTCAAATGGTGAAAGATGTAAGGTAAAAGTATGGCCTTGCAGAATAGTAGAACTTCCTAAAATTATAAAATGCAGTCATTTTATGTTATATGTAATAAAGGCTTATGTAGTCAAAAATTATTCTTTTTCCCAATTTCTGTTATATAATGTTATATGAAATTCCTTTCCATCTTTAGTGAATATTCAGTACAGAAAGATTATAGGCTGATGTTCATACTTAATAACATTTGCACATAAAATTAATATAAGAAAGGTATTTTAATTTGTTTTTCAAGAATTGCTAAAGGAAGGTATGTGTTTTAGGGATTGAACCAGAAGTTTCTTCACAGAAAGAAGAAAGGAGTAAGGGGATTATAATCCAGTGTGAATTGATATAATATGTTAAGTTGATAAGAATATTTTAAAACTGTTCTTGTAAAGCTCTTCCTCTGGAAGACTTAACAGCTTTATTAAGGCTCGCTTGGAATGCTAGAAAGCATAAAATATTAAAAGAATTACAGAATCCCTATAGCCTGGTTATAGATTATAAGAATTTTACATGACTTCAGAGTGAAGCACACTGGATCAGGGATCATGAGACCAAAGTTTATTCACTGTGTGGTCATTGATAAGTGCCTTAATGGACTGCATCTGGATTGCTTCATTGGTAAAACGGAAGTGCTAATACCTTCTTTTTAGGGTTATTTAGAGCCTAAATGAACTACAGTTGATGTTGAACAATGCAGGGACAATGACCCCTTGTGTGGCAAAAATCCACATAGAACTTTGACTCCCCTAAAAGCTAATTACTAATAGCCTACTGACCAGAAGCCTTATAGATAACACAGTCGATTAACACACGTTCTGTGTGCTATATGTATGATATACTCCAGGTTTACAGTAAAGAAATCTAGAGAAAAGAAAATGTTATTAGGAAAGTCATAAGAAAGAGAAATACATTTACTATTCATTATGTGGAAGCATATCTTCATGAAGGGCTTTATCCTTGTTGTCTTTATGTTACATAGGCTGAGGAGTAGGACAAGGAGGAGAAGGGCTTGGTCTTGCTGCCTTAGGGGTGGCAGAGGCAGAAGAAAGTCAGCCTGTGGGTGGACCTGCACAGTTCAAATCCATGTTGTTTAAGGGTCAATTGTAGGATGCCTAGCGCATTTAGTATGATCACTGATGCTGTTAGGATATGTATCTGTAAGTGTGCTCTCTGGACAGCTATTTCTGCACAATAGAGGTAGATTGCATGCCATATGTGTAATTTAAAGTACTCTAGTCTCTACATCAAAAAGTGTGAGAAGAAATGGATAAAATTGATTTTAGTAACATATTTTATTTAGCCCAATACATTCCAGAAATGGATATTTCAATATGTAATCAATATAAAATTATTAATGGGATATTTGACATCATTTTCAAAATATGGTCAGACTTCTTAATCTGGTGTGCATTTTCCATTACAATACATCTCAATCTGGATGAACTGCATCTCAAGTGCTCAATAGTCATATGTGGCTAGTGGCTATAAAAATGGGCAGTGCAACTTTGGGTTACACTGCTGAGTTTAACTCCCAGCACCACTTTGTGGCTGCATCTCCTTGGGCAGTTCTTTACCTTCTCTGTCCTTCAGTTTTCTCCTATATATAAAGGGTATACTAACAATGCACACATGATGGTGTCATAGGATGAAATGGCTTATAGTAATACTAAATGTATGCTAGCTACCGTTAGTAGTAGTCTTGCTAATAATAGTATCAGTGTTCAAGGTCAATGCTAACTACTACAATTGTTATGATTGTTTTATTTTCACAATCATCATCATCATCAGCAGCAGCAGCATCATCATGCAAAGGATCCAGTCTGATGGTGGAGCTCTGTATATAAGTCGCAGGTTGGAAGCTGGTCATGACATTTCTAAGAGGTTGTAAGTGTCCATTCTGTAAGAAGCGGCATCTTAGCCAGTGTGTATGGGTGCATGAAGGCATGATCCAAGCTTTTGGAAGAAGTAGCTGGCATGACTTAGATGTGCTACCAAGGCCCTAGACAAATAATCTGTGATTCAGTCCAGGGTCTCAGCTTCAGGGAAAAAAATAGTGGAAATCAGACAATCTTGTCTGAAACCCATGTTTTTCAACTGGCATAAACGATAGAAATTAGAGACCTTTAGGGTTGGTGGGCATATGAATATCAAGGTCCTCAACCCAGACTGATAAGCCACCACACTGAGATCTGTAAGGTTAACTTCAGATCCCCTGGTTTCAAGTATGGTCTTGGATTATCAAGAATTGGCTCAGGAACTGAGTGATGCCTAGCTGTTCAAATGGGCCTAATACAGGCATAACACCCACCCCAAAATTAATTATTTAGTTCTAAACATTTTGTGTGGCAGAATAATTTTTAACGTATTAATGTATATTTTTCTACCTGTATTTTCCTCATTCAAGAAAAAGTCAAGCTCTTTGCTTAGGTATATTTTTGTGAAAAGAAAAGCAGAAATTGATTTCAAGAATTTTTCATTATTAGATATTGTGTTCAAGAACCTAAGGCCATTGGGATTATGCTAGGTTTCCTGGAGAGTGATCCAACAGGGTGTGCCTCTGAACAGACCTGCTCTTAAGTAGGGCACCGGGGAGCTGCCATGAACCCAGGACTTAAGGTGGGTGGGGCCTTTGAGACACTGCTCCTTACTCTTTTTTTCTTATATTTCAAGGGCCTATGAAATAAGCTTCCTTTCAAGAGCGATTATCTTGGGCAACCCTGCACTTGCGGCGTTGTTCTAGGCATTGCACCCTTCCAGGGAGCAGCCAGGCCCAGGGGAAACGCAAGAAGAGAGAAAGAGAGGGACCTCCCCAGACTTAAAGGTAGGGATGCCTGGAGACTGAGAGAGGAAAAGAAGTCCTGGAGTTTTTCAAATAGCAGACACCCATACCTTATTTGTAGATCATTCCTAAAAGTGCAGGCAAAATGGGTGTTGGGGAAAAAGACTCTGTGGTTTCCTGCCCAAAGTGTGGCTTGGCCTCTTTAGGGTTGGATGGACTGAAGGAAGCAATGGGAGAAGAACAATGTGTGTCTCAGGGATCAAGGATGTGGAATGATGACTGGAGATGTGTCTCCAAGGCCTAGGCTGTCCATTTGCCTCTGGGTCCTTTACACTGTGCTAGAGTGGGGAGGTTGCAAAATGACTGAAGTGATTTCCTTGCTGGCTTGATGGGGAGTTTGTAGGCAAAATGAAGTTGATTCAAAACACATAGACCAAGCGGAGTGGCTCACGCCTGTAATCCCAGCACTTTGGGAGGCCGAACGGGGTGGATAACGAGGTCAGGAGATCAAGACCATCCTGGCCAACATGGTGAAACCCTGCCTCTACTAAAAATACAAAAATGAGCCAGGTGTGGTGGCGTGCGCCTGTAGTCCCAGTTACTCAGGAGGCTGAGGCAGAAGAATCACTTGAACTTTGGAGGCAGAGGTTGCAGTGAGCTGAGATCGCACCACTGCGCTCCAGCCTGGGGTGACAGAGCAAGACTCTAGGAAAAAACAAACAAACAAAAACAAACAAACAGAAACCTCCATAAAGTATTGTGATATTCTTTGCTTGTCTGTACTGGTGAAATGAGATTTACACCCAAAGTAGATACTTAAATGATCTCATTTTTATTCTGAAAATGGTACAGAAAAGAAGAAAGCAACTAAGTTACCAATGTTTAGTAACTGAGGAAACAATTTCAGAAAGGTTAAAATAATTTTTCAGGATAAATACCAGTGTTCGGTCACTGGGCTAGATCTTCTGATAAATAGGTAGTTAGATAGGTAGATAAATAGGGAGATAGATGGATAGATAGATAAACAATGTGTTTCTTCATATGTATCATTTTCAAAACCTTAGATTCTTTTCCTGATAAGCAGAGTATTATTATGCCTTTGGTTTGCCATCTATGGTAGGCAGAATTCTACGATGGCCCCCAAGACTTCCTACCCCCTATTGTACTTCCTCTGTATAATCCCCAAGACAATGAATGTGTTGGATTTAACTCCTGTCTCAGACCTCTAGATCCATATTTAAAGGGCCCACTCATATGATCAGACCAAACCCATTCAGATCATCAGCCCTGAGAGTAGCCAGGTGCTGAATATGACCTCCCATCTGACATCCAGCAGACCATGGGACATCAGTTCTACAACCCCAATAACTTAACTCTGCCAACAATAAACTTGGAAGAGGACCCTGAGCTCCAGATGAGAATGCAGCTGCTCACCATGATTTTTGCCTTATGAGACACTAAGCAGAAAGCTCAGTGCAACAATGCAAAAGGATTATGACAGTTTGAAATGAATATTTTGATAAAATGTTTCTTGGAACAAATAAAGTTATGTTGGAAAGCAATAAAACACCTTAAAATATTTTAAGCCAAATAAATATTTTCCACTGAAAGAGTAATGCTGAAAATCATCATGAGTTTGCACTTTTGACAGCATGGAAGTCTGGTACAGGACTAAATATATTGTGGGTCTGTATAATCAGAAAGGAATGAGGTTGGAGCAACAGAAAGATTTCAGGGAAATTAGCATGGGGCAGTGGAAAGCATACCAAAAATGGCAGACTAAGGAACTGTGTGGAAGTAGGCCACTAGCTTGGATCTGGCACAATGCAACCACTACATACGGGGTGCATTTGAATTGAGGGGCACTCTAAAAAATTGGATGACTCCCTTAATACTTAAAAATTTCAAGGTTACAGTTGTGGAAGCATCCTCCCATGAGGAAGGGAAGTATGACTGCCTATTCTCATTCATATCGCTCTAGGTTCATCTCCCACTTGGAGAATTCTCCAGTCTCATAGCCATGCTCACAATTACCTCACTTATTCTTGATGTAATTTACTTACCCAACTCCTATGGCTCCATTCCTCTTTGGATTTCCTCTTGTGTATCTAACCACAGTCTTACACTTTAATCCTGCTTGAGTTCAGACTCATATATCCAACTACCAGACTTGAATCACTACTTCTAAAACTCAGCATGTAAAACCTAGCTCATTAGCTACTCCCCAGAACCTGTGTTTCCTATTTAGGTGATTTATACTGCCCCCTATTTAATTAACCAAGCCAAAATCTGGAATGATTTTGATTTCCCCCCACCTCCCTTTCAATTATTAAGTTCCTTAGATTATTTTTACTTAATATCATTCAAAATCCAACTTCTTCAGTTCATTTTTACTGTCATTGCTGTATGGATCAGGTCCCCATCCTAGCTGGCTTCTATAATAAATAGGCTTCCCACAGGTCCAAACTTCTCCATTCTTATTCCCTTCCAACTTATCTTCTAATTCCAAAAAGTGAAAAATTCTTCACTGTCTCTCTCTAATGAGAAGAGAAAGCCTAAGCTTAGGAACATGACTTAAAGTCCTTCATTATGTGGCCCCAGATCCAGCCTCTTCTCCTAGTGCTCTTCCCTCAAATAAACATTACAGTCAATTTATACTGAAAAACGTGGAGCTCCCCACAACTCCATGCTTTCTGACACCTGTATGCCTCTTCAGTTCCCCTTCTCAGCCTCACCTCCTGGGCTCCAGTGACCCTTCCCCCTCAGACTCTGAAGCAGCTAGGACTATAGGTGCACACCACCATGCCAGGCTAATTTTTGTATTTTTTGTTGAGATGGGGTTTCACCATGTTACCCAGTCTGGTCTCAAACTCCTGGACTCAAGAGACGCAACAGCCTTAGCTTCCGAAAGTGCCATAGATCCCATCTTCTATGAAAATTTGTGCAAATTGAGGGAGACCTATATATTCCTTTTAATTTTAAAAACATCTCTATATAAAACTTACTATTGCATGGAAGTTCTCATCTGTTACACACTTGTTATTTACAACTATACACAACATAAAATTCAGCAGATTTAATCACTCCCATCTCCGTGTTCTTGTAGGTTTAACATAGATTAATTTATTAACATAAACACTTTTGTATTGCTTATTTATTTATTCTTGTTTTTCTGACTATTGTGAATGTCCATATGCCTTAATTATCTCTGTATATTTAAGTACCTTCCTAATGCTTTACCTGGACACTAGTTCAATATGTCTGTTAAATATAATGCACATTCTACCATTAAACCTGTACAATTATTTCTCTAGGGTAGGACTTATGTAAGTATAATCCAGCATTTCAGTATGAATATTATGATGGTTTGTGCCTTTCTCCTAATGGAAATATTTAATTTAGAGCCTTAATGATGTTCTCACTCTAACCTTTCACACCATTATTTGATGTTTACGCATTATATTAAAGTCCACACGATTGATATTATCTGCTTATAATATTTTCTTTTAAATTCATTTTTAACTTACAAAGTTTAATACTTTTTTAGTTGATTCCAGTTCCTTACAGCATATCTAGAAAGCAGATCTATATTTTTAAAATTTAGTTAATGTAAGAGAAACTCAGGTAAGGGAGTCACAGTAATTCTGTGGCACAACTGCGTGATAGTGGTACCCCCCCCAGCTTTCACCTTCACAACCAGCACATGGGCTCCCCAGGGGCCAAGATAGAGTGCACGGATGGGCAGGAGGCAGACTGCTTTCATAAGGAGATAGAATAGGATCTTGTTTGTAAAAGATACCAGGATGCAGTCTCCTCTTCACCAAAACAAAATAAAATAAAATATCCTTTTACATTTGATGACAGTTCACATGTCAGAGACTGTCCTGTGTTAAAAGGGAGTTATTAAATTTTAACAAAGATCTATCATTTACTCCTCATTGAAGATGACTCTAACTTGCTTTCTTGAACGAATACAGGCGATACCATGACTTCTTTGAGTTTTTCCCAGGAATCCTTTAATTATGTTCACTATCTTAACTTCAACAACGATATGTTAGAGTAATACGTGAGGAAAATCATAAGCTGCCCAAATTTGTGTGTGTGTGTGTGTGTGTGTGTGTGTTTGAGACAGAGTCTTGCCCTGTCACCCAGGTTGGAGTGCAGTGGTGCAATCTTGGCTCACTGCAACCTACGCCTCCTGGGTTCAAGCGATTCTCCTGGCTCGGCCTCCTGAGTAGCTGGGATTACAGGTACCTGCCACTACACCCAATTAATTTTTTGTGTCTTTAGTAGAACTAGGGTTTCACCATGTTGGCCAGGCTGGTCTCGAACTCCTAACCTCATGATCCTCCCGCCTCGGCCTCCCAAAGTGCTGGGATTACAGGCGTGAGCCACTGCGCCTGCCCCCAACAATAATATATGTGTAAAGAATAAATGAGTAATTACCATTCAATAGTACATTTTATATATTTACATAGGTTTAAATTTAGAAGAAGCATGCAGATTTCCCTCAATTTATATAATATGTATGTTCTAGCGAAGTTGATAATAAAGTAGACATCTGAGCCAACTAAAATTATAAATTCAGACCTCTTTTTCTGGAGGAGAATGGCCTAAGTTTAAAGTTTGAAAATAAATGTCTCAACACAGTGGTCAAATCTGAGAGTTGAATTTTGTATAAGTAGAAGGGATTTCTTAGTCTTTCAAAGCAATTCAATTCCATTCAACGAATAACAAGTTTCTGGTGGGTACTGTAGGGAATTAAAAAAAAAAAAGTGAGAGGCAGCCTTTTATAAAACTCAAGCAAAATATGTTGAGTTGTAAAAGTATGTGAGCATAGAGAGGGTGACAATTAATAGAGGGCATCAGAAAAGAGGTCATGAAACAACTAATGTTTTTATGCATCCCAGAGGGTTGTTAGAGGTTGTTAGAGGAAGGGACAATCGAGACAGTGGTTCTGAAAGTTCAGGAAGTTCAGGATGCATAAAACTCACATGGCTGGTAGAAGGGTAGGTGGCAGCTGCAGCACTCTATTCTGTATCAGTTAGTTATTGCTACAATAATGATGTTTAACAAAACTCTGAAAAAAAAATGCAGTGGTTTAAAACAACAACCCATTATTGTTTCTCATGATTATGCAGGTTAGCTGAGCAGTTCTGCTGATCTGAGCCAGGTTCAGTTGATCTCGGTTGAGAGCTCTTATGTATCTTGAATCATCCATGGGTCAGCTATGGGCTGGCTGGTCTAGGGTGGTCTCAGCTGGTAGACTAGGCTTTGCTCCACGTGGTCTCTAATCCTCCATTAGGCTACGCTGGGCTTTTTTTCATGCCAAAGGTAGAACGTTTCCGACCAGACTCAGAACTGGCACAGAGTCATCACTTCTGTTGTGTTCTATTGGCTACAGCAAGTCCGGAGCTAGCCATTCGGGGAGTAAGGAAATAGAATTTATCTCTTTATGGAACAAGCTGCAAATTCGCATTGCAAAAGGTATGAATACAGAAAGGAGAAGAATAGACATCATTTTTGCAAGTAGTCGACAATGGGGCTTCTTTGTTTTGATTGGAATACTGAGTAGGTGGAATGAAGCTGTCTGGCAATGAAGGCAGAGATTAACCTGACCTGTTTATTTTAAATTCAGGGAGTAGTGAGGAAACATTGAAGTGTTTTGAGCTGGGAAAAACCATGTTCAGAAGTCTGGCTTTAGAAGGAATAAGCTTTTATGGTTATGAGGTGAATAATAGCACAGAGAGGCAGGATGAAAGAGTGTCTTTTCCAATCATCTAGGAGAAAGAAAATTAAGGAAGGTTTGAATCAATGTGATGGAAATAGGAGAAGAATCAAGGCCACAGGCAAGAAATTTCTTGCAAGGACTGATAAGACTGCTGACGGCATGTTAGGTGAGAGGGACAAGTAGCATCTCCTTTATGCTCCTTCCTTTTCCTCCTGTATGCCAAACTCAAATTTTTAACACACATCCTCTTATTCTACATTCAGAGTTCCCAGAATATATTGTCCATTGTCACATGATAATGTGGCATTTAATAATTGGCAGGACACGACAATCATATTGTAGGGACATGGGCCTGAGACCCACTGCTTTGATCTACCATTCTAATGAGGCTAAGCTTTCTTAATTCATCCAAGACTGAAAGTTTTTCTAAGATCGAGGCTTTAGTTCATTTAGTAGATTTTTGTCAATGATTCTATAACTTCATAAATCTTTAATTTAAATTTCACAAAATATATATTAAAAATAAAATGAAGTTGCACAAATATTACTTTCAATTTTATTTAAATCAAATAATGTTGTGTTGATATGAAAAACTTTGCAAGAAACCACATGAATTTTAAAGACAAAATTTGAATACCTAATTACCCTATTCTGAAATAATTAAATGCAAAGAATACATATGTTAATTTGCCATAAACATGTAGGTATTACATAATACACATAACGGAGTCATAAAACATTTTACACTGCTTTATTATAAATAATTGGAAACAATATTTCATTTTTCAAACCCAGACAACAAAATAGTAAATATCATGCTTTCTTTTTTTTTATTACTTTATTTTATTTTTGTAATATGAGTCTGGAAATAGTATTCTTTATCCAAAAACTGGTTTAAAAAAGTGTCTGTAGGAACACAAAAGGACAAAATACTCATTTTCTTTCCCTTAATTGAAAACAGTCGAGAAGGTGTTTAGAGGGAGAGGCTTGCCTGCTACGGAGGAGCCACCAAGAATAGAAAAATGGTATAATACCTACAAATATCACTTGTAAGGCAAAAAGGGGTAGAATACAGACACATAAATATAAAAAAGACTTGATTGTAGACTTTAAAACATATTTTTCTTGACAATGTGAATAGCTTTATTTTTGCAAATGGAGGAGACCATTAAGGCATAGTGGATCAAGTCACCAAGTTTGAAGCTGGTATTGCTACCTTGCCAACAACTGTCTCTTTTGTAAGAGAAGAGACCCAATAGCTTTATTTCAATTTTCTCATCCCATAGTGACTCATGTTTTAATAAAAACTGTTTACTGTTATAACCTCGGACACTTAGAGGCAGAGAAGACTTCTCGAAAAAATACTGTAGTAACTTCAAGCACCCCCAAAATTCACTTAAAATAGATTATCCCATAGGAATATTTCCATTAAGTTATTTATAGCAACTAGCAGTCAGAATTTCTCTTAGGTGACTATGATTAATTTTCTTTTTGTATATATTTCCTTTACATATAATAGTTTTGCCAATTTTTCCCCCCGATAATAATTTTTAAAAATTTAAAATTGCCTAAGGGAATGGACTGAAGGAGACAAATATGAAGAGTGATGTATTTCATTAAGGGATATAGTAGATTTCTTTGAGCGCTTGTGTTTATTTGCATCAATTAAGGACAATGTTGCATATTCCAGATTAATTAGCTATTAGGTTTATTGCAGATATAAACATGGTATGTACAATGATATTTATAATTATTTTATTTTTCATAGACTTCAAAGTGTTTCCTTTATAGACACTGGAACAGTGTGAATCTGGTAAGTATGTTTCCGTTAATTAGCAAAATTTAAATTAGCAAGACATAACAGGGTGAGTATTGAAGTTCTAAAAACATTTTTAAAATAATGAAGTTACATGTATGTATACACATGCTAATAGATACTGTAAAATGAACCGCTCCAGAGTACTTGGTTTTACTTCAACTTAATATACTCCAAAATATTGCTTTCCTGTATAATATCAAAGGAAATATTAAATGCATGTATATTATTTTAAGAACTTGATGATATATTTTACATTCTTTTAGCTTTACTCAGGCTATAAATATATTTATATATCATTCAATCAGTTTTTAGAGTAAATGGAAACCATAGTATGAGGTGGTAAGTTTTCACCACATACATCCTTACTTGATTATGTCCATTTTTTTTTTCTGAAAACTGTATCAAAAATCAGAGTATGTTTGTTTCTACTACACAGTTATTGTCCATGTACTACAATTCATTATGGCTTACAAAAATGGAATTTTCATTTGAAGATGGGTAAGAAGAAATCAGCCAGTAAGTATGACACTGGAATTAGGCTTCTGAAATCCATTAACATTTAACCAACTCAGAGGACAATGCTGTTCTAAATTTGTATCAAAATTGTGCAACAGTATAATTTGTTAGTAGGTTTGCATAGATATAACACCTTTTCACTGGTGTAATACATCTTTTCCAAAGGATTATGGCAGGCTTGTTTCTATTCTTCCTGTATATTCTCTTTTTCACTCTTTTTTTTTTTTTCCTGTTTTACATGAAATTAACCATATTTATCATCTGGCTACCATAGTTCCAAAATAAGGTCCAGTAGTAGTTTGAAGCACAGCAAAGCTGAGCAGGTTCTTCCCTTTTTAAAGCTCGACAGTCAATGGAGTTTTCTATAGTGGAGCCACGTGAGCACTGTTTCCCCAAGTAGAGACTCCTGTGAACTCAAAAGGCTCCAGATTCACAGTCAAGGACCTTGGTGACTTCACATAACTACCACTTATTGCTGGAAGGGAGACAATTTTGTTTGCTTCTGAAGTTTTCAAGCACTTTCTCACCTGGCAGCTTCTCCAGATTTCTTTGTTGTTTTTATAATCACTTCTGACATTGTGCTTTCAAAAATCTAAAGGTCGAATCATCATAGTTGTGGAACGTAAGGAGTAACTGGGCCCTTTGAAGTAGTGCCACTTTATCCCATTCAGTTTTCCATGGTTTTGTCCCGCAGTATAGAACATTCCATTTAAATTGGAGGGGCCACAAGCATCAAACCACCAGCCTGAAAAAATAGTTCATGATAGAAGAGAGAAGGGGAGGCAGCAATTATAAGTAAATGGAATATTTGGAAATTAATGGCATTAAATGATGGGAAGCTTGCTTGTTTTTGTTATGCTTATTTGCAATTAGGAGGCATCAGTAAATACATTCCCAGTAGTGAAACTGTTTTAAATGACTTCTGATACAAGATTTGTGTGACCCATCAGAGACAGCAATGCTGTCATGGAAAGCAGCTTTCAGTGTGACTCCACTGGGACTCACTTCCTCTTGTAATGATGGGAAGCCTCTGGGCTTCAAGATACAATCTATATAAGAGATGGATTTACATGTAAGACAAGTGCAATAAGGAAAATGTATATACCCATAAGAGGCATTCCATCTTAAGACTGTTATTGGGAATAGAACAATTAATTATTAGTAAAGAAATTCAGAAACTTAGACAAGCAACTGAGATCTAAATAGAAAGATATTCTCCATCTACTGCATATGTTTGTCAATAATTGGCCCTAAGCTGCTTCTAAAATTAATTGGATACTGTGCGATGACTATGATGCTCAAAAGGACTTTTAATTACTGTGCCCTCTCTGTAGTTTATAACAATAGAAAAAGTGTTCTGCAATAATAGCCATTCAGTTCCTGTACAGCTATATTTTGTCTATGGTTATTTAAGTGCTTTCCAAACTTAGTAAAAAGAAAAACAATTTGATGAGTAACATGGAAATTCTGTGCTTATATAGCTCTCTATAAGGATAACTGGATAACTCAGTTTTATTTTTTAAATAAATTAAGTTCTTAGATTTTTAGATAAAGCATAGTGTTTTTTCCTGTCTCCTGAAGTAACACTACTGAATCTTTAGGGAGAGATTTATGCCAGAGACATTCTGGCATACTTTTTATTTGGATACAGTTGACCTCTCTTAGATTACAGACTTATACCTAAGGGACTAATAGCTAAAGAAAGAGAAAGCTGTACAGCTGATGTTTAACTGTAACATGAGCACCATCTTGCAGAAACTTTAGAAAAAGTTAAGTGGAGAAAAGCTAGTTCTCATTTTTCAACTTTAGAAGATGAATATAGCTGGCTTGTGTTTATAAAGTCACACTAGAGGCGTAACAAGCTGCATTAATCACCAGTTCATACTGCGGAACCACAAGGTATGTCTTGATGAATTTGGAAAGACACTATATTCCATGCAGTTTTATCAACTGTATGCAAACAACATAAATGTTAATGTAGTCAAAACACGAGGGACAAAAATGTTCTTGTTTGGCAAAGAAGGAGGAACTGCAAGTAAAATTCTACCTTTGTTTTTCTTAAGATTAATTCCCCTAATTTTTGATAAGTACAGCTGGTAAAAATGTGCTGTTTATATTATAAAAAGCATTCTAATATTAGTGAATTTATTTGCCCAAAAGACTTTTTCTAAAGGACTAAAATGAAACTCTAAGATGAAATTCAACTTGATTGCTTCTGTGTTTTAACTTTTCTCCTCCTTTTTTGTGACCTTCTTGAGGCACTTTTCCATTGCATTAATGAACTTTTTATAGTCTTTCAAATATGCACCATGGTCTCTCAAGCAAACACACTAACTCTATTGTTGAGACTGACAACGATTCATAGAATTCTCTTCCAAGTTGCATTAGGGTAAAATGTGTGTTTTTGTTTATTTGGTTTATAGAAAGTCACAAGAGTCCCAGAGGAGTACAGAAAGACAGACGTCTGTTGCAACAACAGCCTGGCAATAAAGAGCATAGGCTGAAAGATGCGTTCATCGGGAAACTTTGGGAAAACTTAGGAAACAGACAAGAAACAGTAAGAGCCTGTGAGAGAGGTAAATTCATCTTGTGTATCTTCTTGAATGAATAAAGTGGGGTAATGTTTGCAATGAGTAAAATGGCATTTCGGAGACATTGAAAGAAGGCCAGTATGGCTGTGTCACAATCAACGAGGGGGATAGTCGCCTGAAGCTGAGAGGGTCTGAAGCACATCACCCAGTGTTTTGTTCATCATCCTAAAAACAATGGAAAGCCATGGTTTGTATATTGGCCTATCTCCTGTACTTAGTAGGACACCTAACAAAGTTTGCTTCCCAAATGACCGGTGGGTCACTGCTGGCTTGTTAACTGATTGACTCTCTGATTGGTTCTCCTTGTGAAGTCTTTGTTGTCTGAAGTTGTTTAGCTTACAAAAATGCTATATTTGATAGATACCCCAATATGTAACATCTGTCCTTATTGTATCCATTTTTTTCTTTATGTATCCATTCAATATATAATTATCGTGAAACGTTGTTACACAGTACTCAAGACAGAAGTAGTCCTTGCCTTCATGAAACTCATTTCTAATGAGAGAAACAGATGAATATATGTAAGCAGGCACAAAAATTACTATTAGGTTGGTGCAAAACTAATTATGGTTTTTGTCATGACTGTTCTTGACAAAAAAATGCAATTACTTTTGCACCAACCTAATATAAATTATGACTTAAAATGTCATGAAGAAAATAAGTAGGAGCTCTGAAGGGAATAACTCGAGTTTTCACACTCGTGAAAGAAGCTGATATTTAACGAGACCTGAAAGAGCAGAGAGGCAGCCCCAGGAAGATGGGAAAAGACCCTGATAAGCAGAGTACAGCACCTGCAAAGGCGATGAGGAAGAAAGCCAGCTTGGGATGTGTAGGGACATCAGTGCAGCTCGTGCACAGCGAACAAGAAATGACTTGCAGGAAATGAAGGTGGAGGAATAGGCAGTCCTGGAGAGAAGTTCAATGTTTATGGAACAATTTGTAGTTTAGCCAGCCTGCTTGTCCATGATGAGGCAAACAAGTAAAACATTCTCTACAGATGGGAACCACAATCGAACCAGAAGAACCAGATCTGCTAGGTTAAATGTTTCCTCAAACACTGTTTAGAGCCCTCATTCTCTATGATCTTCCAAAGCTATCCTGAGCATATGTGACAGCATAAAAAAAGAAGAAAATTGAGTCTAGAATCAATTCTGCAAATATTAACCAATGGATAGAGATAGGGGACAGGAATTTTTGGAAACAAAATTTCTGACTTTAAAGCATGCACAGTTTTGTGTAGGAGACAAACAAAATGCTACACATTGAGATGATAGCCTCTAAACAAAGAGAAGAAGAAAATGTTATGGAAATACAGAGGCAGTAGGTGCTAACTGTCTGAGGGACCACAAAGCTCACTCATCCAACAGCTGCTCTGGGTCCTGAAGGATGGGTAGAGTTCACTGAACAGAAAGAGATTCTACACAGTCTGTACTCTGGAAGAGCAGGAGAGAGTGTCTGCCAGCAGGTTGGCTTGGCTGGAGTGCCAGTGGGTTAAAGGGTTGGAGAATATAGGGCTAAAAAATAAACAGGAGGGAGAACATAAAGGTTTTTATTACACCTTTAGACATTTTCTTTCGGGCAATGGGAAGCCTGCAGAACGCCGGGGCAGAAGTTAGAAGACCCAGACTTTTCATGCTTACTTCATCAATTAATAACCAAGAGATCCTCCACAATAGTACCAATGGTATTTGATATTTACTGAATCTTTCACATGAAGGTATTTGTATGCATTTTCTCATTTTATCCCCCAAACAGCCTTAAGTGATGTGGCAAATACCATAATAAAGATACTAATGCTCACAGAGTTTAAGGAACTGTTTAAGGTCACATTCATAATACATAGATTCTAAGAACTGACCAACCATTTTCACAGCACAGTTATAAGGATTAAATAAGATAATGCACTATTATAGCCTATAAAATCCTACTTAAGTGCCAGCTGTAAGTTATCTAGAAAATGGGGCAGAATGTTTAGGGCAGGAAAAAAAGAGACAAGACCTTGTGGAACATCATAATAATTTAATAATAAAGACAAGGTCATCAGTGCCAACATACTTTCTTATTTGCTTAGTGGGGTTTATTAGAGAAATATGAAAATAATTAGACCCAAATAAGTACAGTTGTACAATGTTCATGTTATAAAATCTTGGCATTTAAGCTCCTAATTTTTTTAAATGTTTCATTTTGATTTCATTACAAATCAAGGAGTTTGAAATGTTCAATTAACTCTTTATCTTAAGACCAGTGGGCCATGAATTCTGTGATCTATCTCAGAGCAATTGATAATAAAGATGATGAATTAAGATGGAAGAAAATGAAATAAAAGAGCAATTATTTCTCATTACCATTTCAGTTTTATTATAAGATATCCTAACTTCAAGGTAGCAGAAGTAATTATTTCTGTGTAGGCAAGGATTCTCTGTTTTCTCTGATACATACATTAAAACAAATTAAATAATTTTTTCATATCAAATATTTAAAATAGTTTGTCCACTTTCTACCTTTATTTTTAAAAATTAAGCATGGCCAAGTCTTTTATACACAAATCCTGAAAATACGTGGTTTAAAGCATTTTTTCAAAGCAGGCAAAAGTATAGCAGAGTCCTCATTACTCATATGCATTTCTTGTATTTATAAGTGATCATAGATACTCAGTACATATGATACATTTGCATGGGATGAAGATGTTCTATGAATATACAGAGGAGTATGCCTGAGTTTGCAGTTCCTCTCTGATAAGATACTGAATAGCTGAATTATATATTCTGTGCAATCCTGGGAAAATATTAACTTTGTATTTTGTTTATGCTTGGGAATAACAAATAAGAAATATCCTAAAGCAATTCATCTAGGGAAGGCACTTCAGGCCTAAAAGAACTCAATGATGCAAGCAAAGGATTGAAAAAGCAGTTACCATCTGCTATTGGGACAACTGATAAAATGTCTCAAATGTTTTTTTGTTTTGTTTTGTTTTGGTTTGGTTTGGTTTTTTTTGAGATGGAGGCTCACTCTGTCGCCCAGGCTGGAGTGCAATGGCGGATCTTGGCTCACCGCAACCTCCGCCTCCCGGGTTCAAGTGATTCTCCTGGCTCAGCCTCCTGAGTAGCTAGGACTACAGGTGTCTGCCACCACGCCTGGCTAATTTTTGTATTTTTTTTTTTTTTTAGTAAAGGTGGTGTTTTGCCATGTTGGCCAGGCTGGTCTCAAATTCCTGACCTCAGGTGATGCAATCACCTTGGCCTCCCAAAGTGCTGGGATTGCAGGCGTGAGCCACCACACTCAGTCTCAAATGTTTTAAGGTTGGCAACTGCTGAGATGTACTTTGCCAAACATTTTTCTTCATAACTTGTAACCTCATGTATATTTTAATAAGAAATCTGAGATTCATGTTTCCAATTCATTTACACTTAACTCATTAAAATTTAGTTTTGTAATAACTATTCCAGGTCTTTTAAAATCATTTGTGTCTTTTATCTTTGAAGCAGAAAATTCACATTTTATCGCTAATAAATGAAACTTTGCCCAGAAAATAGGAATTTGATTCTCAACTTTGTACTCAGGAAGTTCAACTTTATTTGAATATCAGGAAACCTAACTCTTAAATTCTTCTGATTCTAAACAAAATGTCTCTCAACACTTCTTTTCTGTGATAAAATGTAGAGCAAAATGAAAAGGTATATCTGTTTTTGTAGATTTCTTTTGTTCGTTTTCAATGCATGCATTCTAATCAGCAGTATGCAAAAGAACTTGCACAGAAATTAAGATTTTCGTCTTTCATCACTAACTAAGGATGAGTTTAAACTAAATTGACTGGTGCCATCAATGGGATCATAATGGAAAAAATCTCTTGGTGAATTTATGTGGACAAAGTTGGCCCTACCCAAAGCCAGCCTCGAGAAGCAGCTGCATGGGTCTTGCATGCAGGAGGCAAAGGACCTTGCTAGAAGTCTGCATTCCTTCTGTCATCTCGTACTATATCCCCTTCAGGCCAAGGACTTGTTTTTGTTTTTTGGGGGGCTGTTTTTTTTTTTCTTTCCTTTCTCTTCTTTTTGTTCTAAATATGAAAAGCTGTTTATCCTGGCTAGGAATATTGAATTCATTTAAAACTTCTAGGAATTCTTTTACTGCCTCTCTTCTCCCTCATACTTCATTTTGCTTTTAACCATGTTTAAGTGAGGAAATGCTTGCGAAAAGATGCTGCAAACAGTACAATAGAGCTCTATCATTCTCTTTGAATGTCATTCCTTTTAATGGAAGCAGTAGAAAGAGTAGATAGAACAAAGGTCTCTGAAGGTTGAGTACCTGCATTTAAATTCTACTTCCGACAAAATTCTGTGACCTATGGCAAATTATCTAACTTTTCTGTATCTCAGTTCTTGCCAAAAGTATTATTGTGGTCTCTATTTCCAAGAGTTTTTGGAAGCTTCATAGAAGTTATTAAATACAAATCATTTAGGATAATACAAACATATCTGTTAGAAAGAGTTCAATAAGTTTTTAAATATTATTACTGAGTACAATACAAAGTTAATTGGTTATTTTTCATCCACTGCCAATCATTAAGCTTTGGTTGTAGCCTTGCGCGAGAGGACTATCAGTTCTGATTCACCTTTTTCCAAACGTATAAAAGACATTTTCTGATACTCTTTGCTCTTTTCCTAATAAATGAAACTTTGCCCCAGAAAATAGGAATATAATCTTAAACTTTGCATTTTAGGAAGCCCAAATTTATTTGAAAGTTGGGAACCTAACACTCAAATTTTCACAATTCTGCAGTTTAGTCTTTGGGGTTATTCTTAAGTTAGTTTCAGTTCTTGATAGTCACCTCTTTGTTTCTTGTTTGAGCATAGAAATACATGTATGTATTAGGCATTTTAAAAATAAGTTCATGCAAGAGTCACATTTATACTAACATTCATTTACTTTATGTCTTTTCACCAGAATAATTTGTAGTTTTGCAATGTCCTTTCAGAGTCTCTGCTAACTCATCAAACCAATATTTATTGAACATACGCTATATGCCACACACTTTGGCAGTCACTTGGAATACAGTAGTGGACAGCACAAAATCCGTGCATTCATAGAACTTACATTTGTGTAGAATAGGCTTACGTTTTATGTACTAAATATAGAAATTGGGTTGAAATAAAAGTAATGCAATGTATATTTATATAGTCAATCTTACATTAGTCATATGGATCTTCTTTTCTCTCAATATTTTTACCTTGAAACTTAGAGAATTTTAGTTATCTGATCATGCTTAGCAGGTCCTTACTGGATTCTCAAAAATGCTAAGACGATTATATTTTCCCAAAGATCTTGTCACTTCAAGGTCATACACCAGTTGAAAAAACTGCTGGCTTCTATCATTTTCTTTGTCTTCTTTAAGATTATATAGTAGGCAAAGTGAGCATTTATCAACTCTCTGCTGTTAGCATCTGGAAAGTTCTAGATGTACTAAGAAATTTATGTGTATGGCTTTTTCCCCTCTTTAAGGACTGAACTGAAAAATATCCTTTGTTAGCTTTAGAAAGTCTTGTCTATCAGTTAACATGGTTTATGTGTTGGGAAAATAAATCAGAGTTTCTACTTCAATAGATTATTTCTATAGAAAGTTAGGTCACATTTTTACATAGCCTTTATATTATGCACTAAATATGGAAATTATATTGAAACTAAAGTAAGGAATGTAAAACAATAATGTATTTGTTTTTGTGGTTAACAATTTTTAATAATTACAGTTTATGACAGATTTTTAGAAATAATTCTTTAAATATAATTTTAATAATTTTAGTTAACTGTAGCTTAAGCAAACTTTCAGAAATGCTGATTTTGAAAGCTCCTAATTTAGTACCAAAGATCGTTTGTTTTCTGCTGAAGATAAGTTTGTTTTGAATGTGACAATCTAGTAACAAGAATTTGTTATTGTCTTAATTCTGGAATCAGAATTTTTCACATATTTATCTCCACATACAATAAATCTATACAAAAAGTATGCATTGAATGAGATTACATTTTCATTTTCTTAATGTTAAATAGTAGATAAAACTATTTCTTTTACATTTTTAATGAAACTTATGCTCTAGCCTGTCTTGCTCATTTCTTTAATAGTAATTAACCCCTTTAATAGGTGCTCATTAAAAATATCTTAAATTGACAGAAGAAAGCAAAGAAATAAGGAAGTTAGGAAATGAAGAACAAAGATCAAGTCCTACCTTCGGTCTAGCTGAAATACCTTCTGCTTTCAATTAAGCCTATTTCCTGCCATTCAGTCTTTTACCGATAAGGGTAATGATACCAGATTTTCCAACTAGAATTCCTCTTTGTACTTGAAGAAAACTAGGATAGTTAGTGGGAAATAAATCTTATTTTACTCTTAATTCCTTTTAGAAGAAACAAAGGAAAAATATATAAATAAAGAAGATAAAACAAAACTTTAATTGATAATGACAAAGAGCTATGAGTTACTAGCTTCAAAGAGTACGAAGTCTCACTGCTTAAGAGAGGCTATTTTAAATAGGCAACAGGCTCAAATACTAATTTTAAAAAAAAAGAAAGGAAAAATCATTAGATGAGGAAAATGGCTCTAAGGGAAACTTTGACAGAATAAGTAGTAGTGGTGGGGAGCATCTAAGTAGGACCTAAGTTCCAGGCAATACTCCAGTTACCTGGACTGTCAATGACATTCATCCTTACGTTCTCCAGTTCTTAGCTATCTAAATTCCACATTTTAGCTTTCCATAATAAATAACTTTGTAAGACCTGGATTCTTCCAAAGGGACATTTGATAAGGTAATGGCATTTATTACAAAAACACATTTACTTAGACTATTCCAGCCCAAGCAATAAGTGGAAATATTCTCTCCCAAACATGTGTTTATTGGTGAGTAAGAACTGGGTCCAAGAATAATTATGGATGAAAGAACATGACAAAGTTCAATCATTTAAAGTAGAAATAAAATCATAAATCTGAGCAGTGAAATTTTCTCAATGACAACCAAGATGTACATTCTCCTCTTTGCTTTACTCCATATTTTCATTATTATGACAGAAATATGAACATATTGGAATACTCTTCTAAGGACACATTTGAAAGATTTTACTGTTGGTTTTTCATGTATTGTATTTATTTGGTAAGAAAAAATACCTGTAAAAATAGACATGGAGAAAATAATATTTCAATATTAAAATGTGCAGGAAATTGAAAAATAAAAGTACCTTTGTCCTTGTATACAGTTGCTGACAATTTCATTTATGAGATCAGGGATGTAATAAAAAGAAGAATTTTATTTCAGGAAAAAGCTCAAGACCTACCTTGTGTGCACCATTTTTTTAAAAAAAATCTTAGATTTGTAGCAACTATTTCTGGGGGTGAGGGCTGAGGGAGGAGTCATAAAATTACATATAGGAGACTTTTTAATATTTGATGATGTTAAATATTATGCCAAAAGGGTATGTTCAAAGCTTAAGGAAAAGAATATGAGGCCGGGTGCGGTGGCTCACGCCTGTAATCCCAGCACTTTGGGAGGCCGAGGTGGATGGATCACGAGGTCAGGAGATCCAGACCATCCTGGCTAACATAGTGAAGCCCCGTCTCTACTAAAATTACAAAAAATTAGCCGGGCGTGGTGGCGGACGCCTGTAGTCCCAGCTACTCCGGAGGCTGAGGCGGGAGAATGGCGAGAACCCAGGAGGCGGAGCTTGCAGTGAGCCCAGATCGCGCCACTGCGCTCCAGCCTGGGCGACAGAGCGAGACTCCATCTCAACACACAAAAACCAAAAAAACAAAAGCAGAAAAGAATACGATAGAGGCAGAATCATAATAGGTTAGTTTTGATAATATTGGGGCGGGTATCATATTGAAAAGATGTCAACATAGGTGGCATGGCTGGGGTCAACGGGTTGTGATTTGATGATAGCAGTAATGGAAGGGTTGGCAATAGGGAGGAAGACAAAAGATTTATCCCAAACTGGCTGGGCATGGTGGCTCATGTCTCATGCCTGTAATCCCAGCACTTTGGGAGGCTGAGGTGGGTGGATTACCTGAGGTCAGGGGTTCCAGACCAGCCTGGTCAACATGATGAAACCCTGTCTCTACTAAAAATACAAAAATTAGCTGGGCATGGTGGTGCGCACCTGTAGTCCCAGCTACTCGGGAGGCTGAGGCAAGAGAATCGCTTGAACCCAGGAGGCAGAGGTTGCAGTGAACTGAGATCACGCCATTGCACTCCAGCCTGGGCAACAGAGTGAGACTTGGTCTCAAAATAATAATTATCCAAAACCTTCACTCCATACTTTTCCAAGCTCTATTCATTGATGAAGATAACATCAACCTAATGATTTATTTCATTGGTTTTAAAATTTGAAAGTTATTTCAAGAGTTACAAGATGGTCATTCATGTACTACACTCATTCATGTACACTACTACTTCACTAATTCATGTACTACATTTTCTAATAGGTTTCTATGTGTCACAATCAGCTGTGCTAGATGTTTGGGATGAAATGGCAAACATTAACTGTCATTCATTTTCCTGAGGTACAATATAGAGATGAGTTTCTCTCCCTGCTGTCTCACAGAGTGGATCTGGAGTTCAAGTAAGATAGTACAACATGTGCAGCAATATGTAATATGTTATAATAATGGTAGTAATGTAGTGTTGGGAAAAGAAAATATTAGATTTGAACAATTTTTTCCTTACTAATATGAAAACATGTTTTGTAATAGAATTAAGACAGAAAGTATATTAGAACAATTGAAGGTGGTAGTGATTGTTACTATAGTAAGAGAGAGAAGCAGCAGTAAAACTGTGAGAGGAGAAACACTGAAATAGGAATTTCTCTTACAATTTTGTTTGATGCCAACTCCTTTCCTGCCAGACCCTATAACATTCTTGAGCAATAGCATTTGCCATTGGGTTTTATCTTAGTGTTTCCCAAACTTCAGTCAGTCATGTATCAACTTCACAGTTTTCCCATATCCACTTATAACTTTTATTAATATGGATCAATTTTTTCTTTAAATCAATTATTTGTTAAATACAGAATATTGTGAATGCATTCTAAAATGCAAGTTTATATCATTCATTTAAAGAGGAAACCAGCACCACTTGCTGTAATAGAAGTTAGACATAGCCAGATGCCAGGGTGGCTCATGCCTGTAATGCCAGCATTTTGGGAAAGCAAGGTGGGCAGATCACTTGAGGTCAGGAGTTCAAGACCAGCCTGGCCAACATTGTAAAACCCCGTCTTTACTAAAAATAGAAAAATTAGCCAGGTTTGGTGGTGGGCGCCTGTAATCCCAGCTACTCAGGAGGCTGAGGCAGGAGAATCACTTGAACCCGGGAGGTGGAGGCTGCAGTGAACTGAGACAGCACCATTGCACTCCAGCCTAGGCAAAAAGAACAAAACTCTGTCTCAAAAAAAAAAAAAAAAAAAAGAAAGGTAGATATGAAACTCATAAAATTAAAACAAAATAACATTATTTAATTTTAGGTATGTGCCATTGCGTAACCAAGGCTCTGAGACTACGGGGTTTTTTTTTGTTTTTTGTTTTTGCCAAGAAGCATCATTGGTAAGTGCTGAGGAAGTATTACAGATGTGATAGCACCAAACTGAGAATTTCTCTGTGGGGCAATCATAAGGCTGGAAAAATATTTAAAATGTACAAAAGGATTAACTTTCTTACTCTATGATATTATTTAATGATGTCTCCTATACTAGCTAAAATATCTTGCAATGATTAATATTACATAGCGTAAAACTCTGGTATACCTGGTCTGAACTGTGTTACTTTTGGTTTAACCACACCTCTTTATTTTTCTTATCTCATTTCAACAAAATGATCAATTAACTTACTATATAATTGCAAAGTAGTTTGTAAGAAGTAATTACTGTATATGTTGAGTTCCCAAACTATTGTTCATCTTACTAAGGGTATCAAGATGCTTATTTAGAAAGTAGAATATCTGGGACTTAAGAGACTAAAAAATGTATTCAGAACCAAGCTTAGCACACTTTCACTATTGATGTTGGAGGAGGATGCAAACCTCTAAATATGCTAGCAATGTCTTACACAAGAATGCGGGGTAAATTCGTGGACAGAACAAAATGATCTCTAGGGACTTGCTCTTAACTTTCCTGACCATAAGATCATACCCCGTTCTCATAGATAAGAAACCTTAAGCCCCAAACCAATGAAACATAGCTTAGAGAGTGGCCCCATAGGACTTACCTCCTGTTAACATGAGGGCACATTTGCACATACAGTTGTCATTATCAGCATCTTTAGTGCTGAAATCAGCACCGTGTAAGATCAGGCTGCTCTGTTTTCCTGCTGTCCCAGTGTGACCTTTTAAATACAACCTGAAGTCAAAAAGAAAAAAAAGAAAGATAAGCCATTCGACAGAATAACAGAACCCAGAAGACCAACTTGTTGAATGTTTGCCTTTTCATCATTTTCTTCTTTCTTTGAACTCAGCCCTTCCAACAAACCTCTAGAAGATGCAAGCTATGTGAACCAAAAGAACAAAGGAAGGAAAAGGTTTATGTCATTATGCATGCTCAAACTCATATGGTTCTCTGATAATGCAGGATCCAGAAAACATAAAAACCTTGGTTTATTTTTTAATACAGGTATTAACCTCTAAACCTAAATGCTTTTTACAATGTCGATTCAGCATCTCACTCCCTTAATCCATTAATATATAATATTGCAGATGTGCTAAAAATTATTCATAGCAATACAAGGAGTAAGTGTCATTGATTGAGGACTTGCTCTGTGCCAGGCACTATGCTAAATAATTTCCAGTGGTTATTTGATTAAATTTTTATATTAAATCTGTGATCCCTATATTAACATCCCCAAATTGTATACCAAGGTTTAGTGAAGCTATGTAAGCTGGAATTTAGCTTGTATGAATCTAAAACTCAAGCTTTGAATCATTATGCATTCCCTGGACAAATGTTTGCTGAGCACAAGCTATATACCCGTTATTGATCTAGGCACTTAAGACATATAAGAAAACAAAACAAAAATGCATGCTTTTGAGGGACTTGTATTCTAGAGGTATCTCTAACATTAAATTCAAAATCCCATCTGTTTAATGTGGCATTCTTTGAAGAACCTATCTTATTATTTAGAAACATTTCTTACATAAAACTTGCATTAACCTAGATCAGTGGCCCTCTAATGGTTGTGCATATAACAAATAATCTGACCTTTTGTTTAAAAGGCCTGTTTACTAATCCCAGAAATATTTGTTTTCAGCTAGCATCTCAGATTTCTCTGCAGACTGTCCAAAGAGAGCATTTTGTCAAGTATTGTCCTAGAATCCAAGAACTAGTGGACGAATCACAATAGTTGCCAAATGTAGCGCCCTGTCTGATGTTTGCTCATTCCCTACTGATCGTACACACTGCTTTCATATCCTTCTGGGCAATGTAGTGCTTAGAACTAATGTAAACTTGCTCAAGTCCTTCAGTGGCTTCACACGGCTTACCGTACTAAACTGAAGTTGTTGTATTGACAGTTTGATGCCCAAGGTGTTCTCTGGCTTAGACTCTAGCCCCTCTCTCTCTAACTCTACCTAACACTGCTCCTGCATACCAGTACAATGTTTTCATCAGAATCATGTAGTAATATCCCCTTCAAATTCATATAGGTCATCACCTGCATGCCTGGATCTTATTTATGAATACTATCCACCCACAGTATAGTTAATGGGTGATTTGTGTCTCTGTATGAATGAGACACTCCTAAAACCTAGGCTGGCTCTGAGCAAAACATTATACTACTATGAAATAGAATAATAAAGATCAATTAATATTTGGAGATATATTTCAACTTGTGTTTGCATCTAGGTATATGTATATATCCTATTGTTTGTGGTATTTGATATTATTTTTAGCAAAAAACAATATTATTGGATGTTTGTGCAATATTTTACAAATATTCTGCAGAGATTTTGAGCCAGAGCAAAGTATACAAGTAAACCTCAGTCAGCTTTTGTTGGTTCCAATAATTAATGGAACTTCTGTTTCACAGTAGTACAAATAATTTTCTAATGTTGAATTACCACACAAAAGCTTGTATTTTAAAACTCTGAGAGGCAGGCTACAAGTCATTGGTGATACAAAATTGCAGAATTTTTTAAAGTGCCAATTCACATTTCAGGCTGCAGCCAGCCCAAGTGGAGGTGGGTTTCACCAGGGAAAGTAAGGTGACAGATCACCAAAGGGAGTTTTGGGACATGTTACCTGGATGAATTCACCACCTTCCAGAGCTGGTGAGAACTTTCAATTTGATCACTCTTTTGGAGGTCCTTGACCTCCCAAAGACAGACACACATTGGCAAAACTAACAGAGACTTTTGTCAGGCCTCCATTTGCAGTCAAAGTAGGAATATGGTAGGGACCCAGTCTCATGGTCTTCTTAGAGAGAATTTCACACAGAAAGCCAAATTATAATCAGAAAGTTCCTTGTTTGGTGAAGACAGAATCAGAATTGAGAGAATAAGTGAATGATTCCAAAATTAAGTAGCTACGTCTCTCCTAGCCTGAAATCTGCTCTACTGGGACTGGGAGAGTTTAGCCCATAAGCACTCTTGAATGAGCAATGGCAATTTTAACTTTGATTTTTTGTTTCTCTGTGATTTGTAATGGCCTTCCTTCTTATGGTAAGTCAATGCCATTTTCTCTGCAGTAGCTTTAAGTTCACTAATAAAGACAGACTTTCCAGGATGCAATGATTTTCTACAGTGTCTTTTGCAGGGAATTCAGCACAAATGTTCGATTCTAAATAACAGACTGCTTGCTATGTGCTTGAATACATTGTTTATACTTTTATCGTTTCACATAAGAGTTACAATCTAAGTCTCATAATTTATAATTATTTATTTGTGTAATCAAGGCAATACAAATGCACAATTATAAATTTGAGAAGAAAAGCTAAAAGAAGAAATAAAAATCAACCCAAATCTCATCACTGAGTTTAACTACTTTTATCGTATTACAGATTTTTAGTATTTTCCTTGTTTCTCCCCACTAAATATAAAATATTATTTATTTTTAAATATACATGTATCTGAACACATTCTTATAACATTTTGAACACTATAAGTAAAGCTTCTGCTCACAGCCCCATTTCATCTCTCTCTTTAGAGGTATCCTTCAAGAACAATCTCTCCCCATGTGAAAATACAAATAGAAATAGAATTATACTTTACATGCTTCTGTATGAGATGATTTTCAAATATAATTTTATGACCACTTTTACATGCCATTACATTTTTTTCTCTAACAGCATTGGGAAGCTATTGTATGAATATATCATCAGTTGTCACAAGATTAAGGCTGCCTTCAGGTATCTCTCTATATGTATGCTGGTATAGGTATTAGGATTACAATAAAATCCACATTTCTTTCTTGACCTTTCCCCGTATGAATGTCATCAATGCTATGTTAGGCTCCATGAGTAAAGAGACGTCTTTCCAGATCTATTTAAGACTTGGAGGTCAGTTTCTAGTCTTGGCAGCTCTTCTCTAGATTATAAAAAATGATTTACAGCTAGTCTCACTGCCTTGAGTTTCACTCCTTCTTCCCCTTCTCCATGAAGTCCATGCAGCTCATTCAAAAACATGTGTCTCATCATTCCTCCATCCTGGTTAAAGTCGCTCAGTTGTTCCTCCAAAATTCAAAGATAAAGTTCAAATTCTTTACTGTGGTTTGCAAGGCCTGTGAAGTCTAGTCCTTGTCTACTGTCTACTTTTCCCACATCTCACCCACTCCAACCCTCCCATGTCTTGTTATTTTCTGCACATACACATAGTGCTCTAGCCTTACCCACTCACTTATTCTAAGCAACACTCTTATTTCTCCATACATTTGCAAGTACCATCCCCTCTTCCTAGAAGGTACTCTCCAGGTTTGAACAGCTGCTGAACTCCTATCCATCCTTTAAGATTTGTTCCAAGTATAACCTCAAAAAGCATCAAATCAGCATCTTCATGATGACACTTACTTGCTGTATTTTAATTGTCTTTTCACTTATCTGTTTCCCATAATAAACTGTGAGCTCCTTGAGGCATAAACTATGTTTTACTCATCTTTGAATCGCCAGAATCTTGAAATCTTGAACAGTCTCTGAGATAGAGAAAGGCCTCAATGTTCATTGAATAGATGGATGATGGGTGCGCTAAGCAATTAACTTTTGGTAAGCTCAAGGTAGCAAGCAAAAGCAAACTCAAATATAAAGAGCTCTACTATCAAAATATACTTGGTCCATGTTTCAGAAGGACAGCTTTTACATCTCATTTAGTTAGGTGCTCAACATATCTACCTAGGTACCCACTTCATTGCCTATCCAACTCAAATGATTAAAAAAATATATGTAGGTGTGTGTATGTGTGTGTATATGTATACACACACACATATACATTATATATATATACACACACACACACATATACACTATCTCATATCCTTCTTATTTTTCCAGTTTTTTGTTCTTATTTTCTCAGAGACTCCAGAATATAAAAACATGAGCGAGGCACTATGCAGATAGAGTAAAGGAAAAAAGACTATGTCTTAATTCTTATTACTCCTTACATTTTATTGAATGATTTATTTGTATCGTATGAATAGCCAACTGAGAACAATTTGAAAGCAAACTCAAAATAAAAATATGCTTAAGGTTAATGTTTCAGCTAAAATTATTTTTTTAAAAAGAAATATTCTATTAAGGTGTGAACCTAATTCCTTAAGGTCCTGCCTTGAATAAACATTAAAACATAAACATACAGCAGAAGTGGAGAGGAGTTGCAAGATGTGCAATGTAAACAGTGGCATATATTGGTTGGAATGATGTACGAGTAGAAGAGACTGATATTTTGAGGAATAATGAATGTTTCGCGGTTCAAGACTTAGTAGCACTTGTAATTTACATGAAGTAGCATTCATCCCCCATGTTTATATCCTTAGCATGTCACAGAGGAGTGGCTTATGCTCTTCTATGGAAGAGACACACAGTCTCTTGCACTGGGAGATAAAGATGAAATTTCATAAAAATCATTTCTTCTAAACACTATTTTAAAAACTTTGCAAATGAGGGCAACTGTGCTTCTGTGGAATCCCAGAAGGACTCTGGGAGAAACTATACAGTCCAGAATAGGTCCCCTGCACAGTTCAGGGGCTCATTCTTTCTTAGCAGCTCTTTAGCTAGCTCAGAGTCCCAATTTTTGGCCCAAAGCCAACAATCACAGCTAGTTATTTGATACAGGTAAATTAAGGACCAGTCACTCATTAATGCCAAGTATTTCTGTAACTAGATTAGAAAAACAAAACAACAAAAAAAACTTGTTTGAGTTGAGGCTCAAACAGAACATTTGGATGATTCTTTTTAACACTGGTTCTGGCTAATATCTAAAGTCCTTATGTGTAATTGACTATCTGTGGCTTTCTCTATGAAGCTAATAGTTGTTCCAAATAGACTTCCAGTTTATGAAAGAAAAATCAATATACAGGACGGCTTTGCACCTGACTACGGTGACAGTGAAGTGGAAGTGTGAAACATTAGTGAGAATACATCTCCCAAAATAACAGCCTGGGAATCCTGGTTATTTATTTCTTGAGTTTAGCCAGTGTAGACATGGCTTGTATGAAAGACGATATGTTAGAAGATAAAAACAAAATGTTCCTCCAGTAAAAAGCATTAGGGACAGACATATGGAAGCTGTGAAAAACAAAACAAAACAAAAAACTCCAGAGAATCTCATTTGATGTGACCAAAAATGCAGCCACAAAATAGAATTATGGCATTTAGTCTCGTCCATGTATTTTCTCTTAATAAAGAAAAAAAAATATGAGTCCTTCAGAAGAATGACTATAAAGAATGTCAACATTTTTATTTTTTCAATTAGTATATTGTAGGAAAACTGATGTCTATTGAAATTAGTCATGATTCTCTAGTCATCTTTGATAAACATAGTTACTCCTTTACAACCACTTTTAGAAATTTCAGTAATTATAAAGACTAAATCATCACATTTCTTAATGAATATAGGACAACAGTGAGTTCTATTATGGAAGAACAGGCTTGAAAATATCCCTACATATCATCCAAGAGATTCTAGAATTTTCTTTTCTTTAAAATGGGCAGCACAGTCTCATGAATCCAGTTTCTTATTAATTTTGTCTACTTAAGAGACTCACTCTCTTCACATTTTTGCATGTTCACCATACTCAGGGGGCCAAGCATCTCTTTCATGATCCAAGGCAGTGGGAGTTGTTTGTATGACAAATTGAAGTTTGGCCTCAACCCTTTAAAACAGTAGACAGACTCTCAGATATCTGAACTTTAAGGTCGTAGGTACTGACAAGCTGAGCAGATTTTTATTTTGGCTCTGAGCTCTCTCCCTGCCACCATATGGAACTAGTTTATCTTTCTCACAATTACTAAGAAATTCAGAATGACCTTCATGGTTCTCTTTCAGAGGCTGGTAGCAATGACTCAATCTGACAGAGTTTCCTGACATGGCTATGACTTCTAGTTGCTGCTTTTGGGCTGTCTCTGCCATATTCAACCTCTCCAATCCTACCCCCTTTCCACTGAAAGAACTGGGAACCGTTAGCCAAGAGGGATGTCAGAGCATGTATGTTAGCACTGACTTTTCCACATCCTGGAGATATATTCTGTAACTCTATTGTCCACACATGAACAAAATTCTGTACTTATTTGCAATAGCCTATCAATGAATATGTGAGAAAATTCTAGAAAAATATATGAAGCAAAGTTAACACACCTATGAAAAAGCAAGTGAATATCAGTTGTATAATCTGTATTCCAGAAAAGAAATGTTTGAAAGAAGTTTCCAAAGAAAAGAGGATGTGAGTAGGAAGATTAAAAGAATTGATAATGTGAAGTGTGACTAATCAAGAATTAAGGCTGTGATAAAGACTTATAGATATCTAAAAACATTTAAAAAATATACAGATCAAGCAGATACAGGTAATTTGGTACAAAATAAGTTGTAATGAAAGAAATAACCATCTATAAAGCCATTAACTAAAACTTTTCCTTTTTCCTCCTTCTCCTCCACACACTTTCTCCTTCTCCTCCACACACACAAAATGGAGAAATAAATAAGCCATTGGCTTCTGCAAATTAAGGCTGTGTCATGAACACTTGTGTCTGGAGAGACAGCATGTCATCACAGAGTTTGTGGTGTACCTGTCTGGGTTTGCGATCTAGCTCTTATTCTTTCTGATTCTCAGTTGCCTCATCTGTAAAATACTTCTACTAATAGTAATGTCCTGCCAATATTTTGTGAAGATTAAACGAGGTGATACCTGGAAAGCCCTTAAAAAGATTGCTGCATGCAAAGTAAAGTAAGTACTTGACTATTTGCAAAAAAAATCAAAGTAATCAAACTTGCCTAAGCAATAACCATAAAATACACGGTAGTTCAATAAGCGTCAGTTATGGGAATGACTAAGTCTAAATTACACAAGTATAAACATATATGACCTTGATAGACATATGTAAGTGTTCTGAGAGTGATAAAAACAATGGGATAGAGATATAGTTCATGAAGACAGGCATGGAGACAACAAGCCAGAGAAATTAAAGATGAAAAGGATCAATTTTCTCAAACCCGTGAGGCCCCATATCCTTTGGAAGTTTTTCTTATTTTATATAGATGAAGAAGAGTACTAAATATGAAGGACAAGAAACCAAAAAGTTGCTTTGCTGATTGACTACGTGGTTAAGGTCTATGTTAATTTGACTCTAGATTGTCTGAATAAATATCCTTCAATTCAAATGTTTATCTTTTAATAAATTAAAATTTCAGACTTTTGAGAACCCTTCAATTTTCTTGCCATCATATAATATTTTATTGACTGAATCCAGTATATATTTATTTGGTTTTCCTTTCTTTACTCATAATTGATACTGGCAAAAAAAAAAAAAAATCCTGGAAAAATCATTCATCCCAACCTAATCTTTAATTCTCATGTCAACTTGCTGAAAGCTTTCTTTTTCTCATTAAATCTTCCATAATTGGTGTCATTTGTTTTGACAGGGAATTGGATCATTGGGAATCACCAGAATTTGTGCATAATAATTTAACCATTATGTTAAGAAGGAAGACATTATCTTATTTGTTTCAGAAGCTACAGATGACCTGCGGCAGGCATGCTATTTATGTTTGAATATGTGTAATGGAAGATGTACATAAAAGTGTGAAAAAATATGAAAAATGTTTAAGATAGTAATGGTCCTGGGAATCTGTGCTGTGATTAAGGAAAATAAATTTCCAAAGCTACAGAAAAACCTCACCCTAAATGATGAAAAATCTTTAGAAAATAGAATTTCACTTAATCTCTGATTCTAATATGATTGTTTTAGGTATTAGCTTGTATAACACCTGTATAAATTGTACTCTGGATTTCCATCTAAGTTTTTGATAATATACATTTTTAACATCTCCTCTTTACTTACAAACATTAATATCTTGTAGAATTTAGATAAAATGAGCTTATCAACCTCCCAGGTCTTCTCAAGCTCTTGACATTAGGAACAGTGTTGTCAGTAACTTTTGTTTCAAAACTCTGGTAAAATACAGTTCTTAGTGTTTTGCAGTCATAGATATGAAGCTTGCATATGCTCAAAACTCATGATAAAATTTTCTTCCAAAGAAAATAGCAAACCCACATACTGCTATGGTTGTATGCCTTTGGATAGTGCTGACAGAGTGCTCTCTATACATCATATAGTTATATAATATATATAATTATATATAATATATAAAATTATATATAATGTATAATATATAAAAGATCTATTATATATCTATATGATGTATAATATATATGTATGTGTATATATGAGATCTGTGACAATGAAACATTTCCCAAAGTTCAGAAATATATGCTCAGTGATTATCTGTTTTTAGTTCAAAATAAAATAGTTATTCTAGTATTCCTTCCTTTAAGAATACATAAAAAGGCCGGGCGCGGTGGCTCAAGCCTGTAATCCCAGCACTTTGGGAGGCCGAGACGGGCGGATCACGAGGTCAGGAGATCGAGACCATCCTGGCTGACACGGTGAAACCCCGTCTCTACTAAAAAATACAAAAAAACTAGCCGGGCGAGGTGGCGGGCGCCTGTAGTCCCAGCTACTCGGGAGGCTGAGGCAGGAGAATGGCGTGAACCCGGGAGGCGGAGCTTGCAGTGAGCCAAGATCACGCCACTGCACTCTAGCCTGGGCGGCAGAGCGAGACTCTGTCTCAAAAAAAAAAAAACAAAAAAACAAAAAAACAAACAAAAAAAAGAATACATAAAAAAAAAACACAAAAAACTGAGTGCCAAAATGAATTACGTGACAGCAAGACCCCTGTTAAAAACACAAACAGTCCCTTAAACATATTTGGATTCCCTTGGCGTCATGTGTGACTGATAGAGTTAGCTTCAAGTGAGTGACTCTCTGGTCTGACCCTCTTGTGGTGCCTAAAAGACCAGGCCAATGGCCATCTCAGAGAGTTTATGGGTTTTGCTTTGTTACCAAAAATTAAGTCAGGACCTTGTAAAACTTGTGATTGAAACTGGTGATTTTTCAGTCTAAACAAATTCTCAGGAGGTAGATTTGTTCTCATTTTTTATTTGGGTTTAAAGAGCAATAAGAAACTTTCTTTCCAGCATCCCCTTGAGGCAGATAGAGAGAGGAGAGGGTAAGCAAAATGTTGAAAACCATTGAGATGCATTGTCTGAGGTTTCTTGCAAAGAGGAAATACTTTCCCTTGTTGTACTTGGACATTGTATTGCTATAAGGTCTGCAAATAAGCCTCCAGCATGCATTAGCAGATTCTTCTGTTGACCAAAGTCATCAGTGTGCTTATTTGTCTCCACAATCAGTATAAGCTAGAGTTGAAACTCTTCCTCATGGATTCTAGCCCTCTGTTATCTGTAGCACAGTAAAGCCCTGCATACAAGATGTCCTCTAAATAATTGCTGTCCTCTAAATAATGCAGGCTGTCTCTCACCTCAGAGTGTGTGTCCACATTGCTTCTCTGGCTGGGATCTCAAGTCCTTCCCCCTGCCATTAACCACCACACTTGCCTCATGAGCGCTTACTCATTTCACAAATCTCTAAGGATTTCCTCTATGAAGCTTTCCCAGTCCCATTTAATCTCCTTCAATGAACCTTATCCATTCCCAACTCCAGTAGAATTGACCACTAGTTTTTTTTTTAAGTAACCAATGATAGCCTAATTCCAAGGGTTCTTTCCCAGGGACTGTGAGTGTAAAGTTGAGTTGCACAGAAATTTATACAAAATTTTGTGTTTCTTCATTATTCTAGGGAAAAAGTCCTTGGCTCCATCATTTTGTTTTTTTAAATCCATGGCTCCTTGATCAGAAAACAAAACAAAACAAACAGACATGCTAAATCACTTCAGCTAAAACTTTTGAGTCTAGTATTCCATGTTTGTTTCCCTCTCCTAAACTATTAGCCCCACAAGAGAAGGCATGGTGTGTCTGTTTGGTGTAATCAAAGCGTTATTTCTGCATCAGCATCACCTTAGTGTACTTGATAGGACTGAGAGCTCTAGGTCCTAACACAGGATAAGAATCTCTTTAGGTGCAACTCAGAAATCTGTACTTTAAACAGGCACCCTGGTTGCCCATATGCACACTCAAGAAATAAAACAACTGGCATAGTGCCACGAAAATAATAGTAACATGATAAGTGTATGGTGGTTGGCTGGCTAGATAAAGCAATGAAGACAGACTCTGATTCCAAAAGAACTATAATAACTTTTAAGAGGGTAATTTTAGTAAAGTTATGTAGGTAAAAGCAAAACTGTAGCCAGTTAAAAGAGAAATGAACAATGTGTGCTGTGGGACAATTTTATTAATTTTTTAAATTTACTTACCATCAGCAATATAGAAATTCTTGCATATCATTTGCAGGTAAAGATAAAAGAGATAAAGATAAAAGAGTCTAGAGTTTAATAATTCTAGAAAACAAGTCTTATTTAAGCAAAAATCCAGGGAACTTAAGGACATGACACTTTATTAGAAATCTTAGTGGAAACTGTCATTTCATACCATAAACCTTTGGAGGCAGGATTTTTTACTTGTTGCTCTTTGAATTTCTGGTATCTAGATCAAGAATTGCCATATATTAGTCAGCTATGTGCATTCACACAAAAAAGTCACCTGCGTTGAATGCACAAAAAACCTTGTCAATAGGTCTTTTATATATCTATTAAGAAATGCTTTTTTTCGAGACATGTGCCAAGCATTGTGAAGAGGTTCCTGTCCTCCTAGAGATTACACTCTAATAATAGGGAACAGCAGTTACAATCCAGTGTGATATGGACTCTGATAAAGACATGCCAAGAGCACAGTGGGAAGACATGGAAGGGGCTCCTTACCCAGTCAAGGAAGAAGAGCTCTACAGACTGAGCTAAGACTTAAAGGATCAAGAAAATCCAATTAGGCAAAGTGAATAAACTCTTGAAAAACAGGGGTTGAGTTCTGTGGGGTTTTGTTTCATCCACAGTAGCTTGCATATTGTTGTTGCTCATATTTACCAAACAGAGTAATCAAAATATTGAGTGAGAAAAATATTGATGTGAGAAAAGGCCATATCAGAGGAATTGCCCCCAGAGGCCATGGCTGCTTACCTGTCCCAAGTCTGCCACATGCAGCTCAGCTCTCCTTTCTCTTAGCGTCATGATTGGTAATTATTACCTCCTTACGCTCTAAGCTTAAGCTACACTTAACCACTTGTGGTTTCCTAGCAAGACATGCTGAGTCTCACTTCTGAGCTAATCCCTCTTCTACCCCCATCTCTGAACTATTCCCCAACTCATACCAATTTGCCATGTTTATGTCACTCTAGGCCACCATTTGGAAGCTTTTTCAACCTTCCAAAACTGGTTAGCCCTCTTTAGTAACACCATATTTGTGATTGTAAGTGAACTGACTGTGCTCATGGCATTGTAATTGCATGTTTGGCTATCTGCAACTGTCCAACCCACTCCATCTCCATTACATATGGGTGTGCACCTGCACGAACACACGTATACATGTCTGTACTGAAATCTCGGTGGACATTTTATCCTAGGATAGCACATGATGGATGCATAACAAATATTTCATGGAGCCTTCATCTTTTTGATAGTGAACAGCAGTAAGGGAATCTAGAGCAGTGGATCACAGGAGACATCACCTTAGATAATTTCTTGGAGGCAGTGCTTGCTAGCTGGTTCTAGCAACTTTTGCCAACCTGTAAGTTTCTAGGGCAGCAGTGATCTGAGTCTTAACATTACCCATTCCGTGACAGGAATCCTCTGGGAATTCTTAGACCTAACAGCTTGGAGGCATTTGTTTTCATCAGTTTGAAAAATATCCAAGACTCTAGAGACTGACATTCATCTGCATTTTTAAGTGAAGAGATTTTCCCAGCACTTAAAAGATTTAAAGAAGGAACAAAGTGACTGTAAGACTGTGCCCATTCCATGCATCTGAAGACCTAGGAAGCCTTTTTCCTTTTCAATGTTTCATCTCAGTCAAGGGGATTAAAATATATATTTTGATGATTAAAACAATTCCTTCTCTGTTTTATGAAGTAACCACAACAAAAATCACAGTCTAAATAAAAGTATTGCACCTTCCAAGTTGGAGTAACTATTTGAAAATACAAATAAGACTGTTTAAAACCTTGAGTTTGAAAACCTATGTTAGGAATTCAGGGGAGTAGAAACTGTCAGGAGATTTCTTATATATTTTTTCGTACCTTGATCAGTCCAGAACTGCTGTAAAAAAATAACTTTCTTCTTAGTATTTCAACACATTTGCTACTGGTTCCATCCAGGACTATGTAGCCCAGAGGATCAGAGAAATAAGAAACATTTTACTGAAAGAAAAAAGTGAAACAAGTTTTGCAGTATCTACAAAAATGCAGGGCTTAAATTTACATGGGAGGCTCCAGAGAATTCTTTTCAATCCACATGAATTTATTTTGTCCTTGAAATATATACACGGCATGGGAGTACTTTAATGATCAAAAAAAAAAAATGCATTGGGGAACTGGAAAGAACTTCGGCCTTACCTCCTCCTTTTCCTTCTGAGGATCTGAGACTTGGAAAAGTGAAGCAAATTGTCCAAGGTCGTTCAGAAAAGTAACTGCAAATCCAAGTCTAGAGTTCATGTCTCTGGATTCCCGATACAGTGTTTTACAAATTACATCAAACTACATCCCAATGAAGGTCTTGGCCAAAAACAAACCTTGTGCCAAAAGATATTTAATGACCAAATTATTTTCAAGTTGTTTTCTTCACAATTTTGGTTTAAAATTCAGTTCGTCTCTTCATGTGGAATCTTTTCCAGAACAAGGCTTATGATAGACATTAATTAGTCAGTTCTAACCTAATGATGTCATTTATCCTCAATAAATAATATAAAGTCGATAAAACATAAATATCCACAAAATGTGCATTATAAATTATGTAGTAAGATTATAATGATAAGATGTGCATGAATAATTGTTAAACATTATCATTCGGACTTAACTAATACAAATTTTCTATTGCTTAAAAGAGAGGCTTATGATACCATCTGTGATAGAGGATTTACTAATTAAGTTAATAGCATAAAAGACAACAAAATAATGAACTGTCAGAAACAAACTGTTCCCAAGATCTGAAAAAAATTATATGCAAAATGACTTTCTAATGGAATATGCTCACTAAAATTGTGTCCTTTTAACATTAAGTCAGAAAAATTTTTATATAGTTTTCTTTCTACATTTAAAAATAGTACATTATACTTTAAGTTGTAGGGTACATGTGCATAACGTGCAGGTTTGTTACATATGTATACTTGTGCTATGTTGGTGTGCTGCACCCATCAACTCGTCATTTACATCAGGTATAACTCCCAATGCAATCCCTCCCCCCTCCCCACTCCCCATGATAGGCCCCGGTGTGTGATGTTCCCCTTCCTGAGTCCAAGTGATCTCATTGTTCAGTTCCCCCCTATGAGTGAGAACATGCGGTATATAATAATAATAAATAAATTTAAAAAAATAAATAAAAATAGTACAGCAAAATTTATTTCCAATTGGTAAATCCTACTTTTTTATTTATAATAATATAACACAATGGTTTTTAAACTGTGCTATACTAATGTTTGAGATAACAGCAAGAGGAAACATTATACTACCTTCCCACAACCATTTCAAATAGATCAGCTTTACGTGTTTTATACATTGTGATCCCTTGTAAGAATTTTCTTTGAGAGAGTAGGTATTGCATTAAAAAAAAAACTTTAACAAGTGATTAAGCTTAGTCCAATCAATAATGGAACAATTAATCTTTTGTGCCTTTGGATGTGATAGAATGGGAAATAGACAATATCATTTATTTAGTATTCTTCTCAAGAAAGCTTTAATCTGAGCCTAATCAGGCAGAAATAGTCAGATAAACCCAGAAGGAGATATTCTGGGAAAAGCTGACCAAAAGTCTTGAAAAATGTAATTGATAGATGAGTGGTAGATTGTTCCAGGTAAAAGGCGACTCATGAGACATAACTGCAAATGCAAAGAGTGAAGTTGGATGGGATCCTGAATTCAAGTAAATAAGCAACTACCAACCAGCCAAGGACATTTTTGGGGATAATAGTGGTGATTTCAATATAGAATATATAATTTAAAATTGTTTATTGACTCAATAATATATTTCTTGGGCATGATAAAAATTGAATTTAAAAAGTCTGTTTGCTTTTTTCTTTTCTTCTCTTTTTAAGACAGGATCATGCTCTGTCACCAAGGCTTGATTGCAGCAGTGCAATCACAGCTCACTGCAACCTCAACCTGTTGGGCTCAAGCAAACCTGCCTCAGCCTCCCAAATAGCCGGGACAATGGGTGTGCACCACCATGCCCAGTCAATTTTTGTTTTTTAAATTTTTAGTAGCGACAAAGGTCTCGCTATGTTGCCCGGGCCGATGTCAAACTCCTGACCTCAACCAATCCTCCCACTTCATCCTCCCTAAGTGGTGGAATTACAGGTGTGAACCACTGCACCCAGCCTATGGCTTTCATATTTGTATAATATTTAAATTTACCAAATACAAGGTATATTTGTATACTCTTTTTGTTTCGAGGATATTATTCCCACTGAAAGATAAGAAAACTGAGGCATAAAAGTAATATCAACTTGGTTAATCTGGGTACTCCATTTCCCTGGTGAGAGTCTAAGCTGAGGTTGGCTAAAAGGGAATTTTGTGTGAGATTTGGAAGGCAAAAGTGAAGCAGTGGTCTGACTCTCAGGACGTCATCAGATATGGTGAAGTCCAGGGGCAGAGATGCCTGGCAGTTTCTGTATTGTCTATTTCTTCACTTAGCATCCAGCTTGGCTTCTTGATGCTGGCAACAGCTCCAGACCCACCACAAGATGCTTGACTGCACAACCACATGCCACGGACTACAGCAAGGCAACAGATTTCTGTAGATCTTCCTTCTTGTGGTTCCATTTTGGTGGCTACACGAGTTTGGTTTCTTAGATTTTCACAAGCTGTGGCTTGTCTGCCATGCCAGGTTTCAAGCATATGTTTTAACCTCATTTCTGTAAAACTCCTCATGGCTCTGCTCCCCTGACTGAACACTGACAAATACAACCATGCCATTTTCCCAGGTGGAGGAGCCAGATTACTTCTCAGCCTCCACATCCTGATTCCTATTCCAGAGCTCCTTCCAGTGGACATAGCATCTCCTCAACCATATGATAAATCTGTTATTATTAAAATATTTTTAAAGTAGTTATTGTTGCAGTGGGTTTTTTTTTTAACTTTATGTATTGGAACAAGCAAAGCTTTCATGAGAAGTAAAACATCACTCTATCTCTAAACTGATAATAAATTCTCAAGTGTTTATTAGAGAGATCAAATTTAATTTTTTATCAAAGAATTGAAAGGTAATAAAAGTAGTGATGCACACATAAAGGTAGTTCTATTGTAGAAAATGTTTGAGCTGCAAGATGCTTTATAAATACTTTAACTTATAAGAATAGAAAATTGAGAACTAGAAAGATAGGTAATGTGTCCAAAGGCATTCAAATTATTAAAGAGAGTAGAAGAGTTAGAATAAACATATACTATATCATAGAATATGTGTTTTGAGTTTATTTAATTCTAGAAATTAACTGATGAACTTCTCTTTATTTGAGTATGGCCATATGGTGGGTAGTTACAAGACCAAATTTCAAATTGGACTCATACTCATCGTATCAGTGTCTGTGACCTTGTGCAAAGTACTATGCCTCAGTTTTCTCTTGTGAAAACAAGACATCTGGTGCATAGTATGTGTGCCTCAAATATAGGTTAGCTTAGTTAGTAATTTGGCTAAATTAGTTACATATCTTGAATTTTTCCAAAAATGGTTTCTACACTTTAAAATCGTAGAACACACACACACGTGTACACACACACACATTCAAAGGGAGGGAGAGAGGGGTTGTGGGGAGAGAGAGAGAGCACAAGTTAGAGAGTTAATAGCCACTCGTTAATGACTTATAACAGGATTTGAATCCTGGATAGTTATCCAAAGTGCTATGGGTCAATGGGAACACAGAATATCCAAATTGGCCTAAGAATGAGGGTGGTGCATTTCTCTGGGAAATCAGCGTAGGGAGGTGGAGAAGGGAGAGGTCCCAGGATCTGTGGCAGAGTGAAGCATGCAGAACTCAACAGAGGGAAATGCAGGGCTCACATGCTGTCATGGTGAAGATCTCAGTTAATCTCAAGTGGAATTTTGGATCGTGAAGGGCTCTTCAGAATTGCCCCAAATTGGGACAAGAGGGTCTTTATACTCTTATATTGACCAGTCATTAGATACCATCTATCTTGCAAGAAGTAATCTTGGGTGATGTCACTTTATTATTTTTTCCTTTTTTTGAGATGGCGTTTCACTCTTGTCGCCCTGACTGGAGTGCAATGGCACAATCTCGGCTCACTGCAACCTCAGCTTCCTGGGTTCAAGTGATTCTCTTGCCTCAGCCTCCCAAGTAGCTGGGATTATAGGTGTGTGCTACTACGCCCGCCTAATTTTTCTTTAACTACAAACAGTGCCTGGAAAGCGGACTTCAGCTACAACCTGTCAGTCAACATTTCCTGGAGGTGGAAGGAAAAAGTGCTTTAGTATTGAAGGGGGCAATGAGTTGACACATTACATCTACCACAGCAGATATCAGGGAAGACCTCCTGGAATAAGAGAGAATCTTAAAGATTTAAGATGTATGCATGTGACAAACTTAAGTTTATGTGTTGAGTAACAATATAGCATAAAAAAAGGCATGGAGGATTTATGGAAATTGCAAATAGTTACCAGAACATAACCGTTAATGAGAAGGCTATCCAGGTGGGTAAAGTTAGGGAGAGTGTATGGCAGAAAATGGTGCATAATTAGGTCGTGGTCAGGTCATGAAGAGTCTTAGTGGTGGACTTTCACATGCAGATATTTGAACACTGTTGAAATATATGAAGGAGGGAAAGACCAAGTTGTCTGTTAGAAAAATCATCTCAACAATAGCATGGAAGATATATTTGAGAGTATGAAGACTAGAGAGGCAGGAAGGTTGTGTAATTGTCTGGGTGTCAGATGATGAAGATCTGGATAATACTACCTCTCTAGAGGAAGTATTAAATAAATTCACATTGGTACATGTTAGTTCATATACTATGTTTATAATGACAGTCTTAAATTATTATTTTTTCTTATTTATATTCTCTTGGGTTCTATAGATTTTATTTTCTATCTGGGAAAATTATTTGGAGTTTCCTTAGAGGATAAAAGAAAAATATGTGTAATATGTGCACATTTATAAGCTCATCTATCCATTCACAACACTTTCTTTAATTAATATGTGTCAAGAGCATGATAAAGGTTTTTCTTAAAAACAACAACACAGTTAGCTTTATACATTAGGACCACACCTGTTACAAGAATTTTCAAACAAAATTTCCAAGATAGAATATGTTTTAGAAAATAAAACCTCAAAAAATTCTGAATTAAAAAAGAAAAAACATAGAAAACAAAAACATATAAAACAAAAACCTAGTATGAATTTCATAGTTTTATATTTCAGTTGGAATTTAGTTGAATTTGACCAAGTCAATTCACCAAAACCTTAGTTTTCTTATTTTTAAAATGTGTCTAGGCCGAGAGCAGTGGCTCACCCCTGTAATCCCAGCACTTTGGGAGGCTGAGACGGGCACATCATGAGGTTACGAGATCGAGACCATCCTGTCTAACACAGTGAAACCCCATCTCTACTAAAAATACAAAAAATTAGCCAGGCGTGGTGGCATGCACCTGTAGTCCCAGCTACTAGGGAGGCTGAGGCAAGAGAATTTCTTGAACCGGTGAGGCGGAGGTTGCAGTGAGCCGAGATTGAGCCACAGAACTCCAGCCTGGGCGATAGAGTGAGACTCCATCTCAAAAAAAAAAAAAAAAAAAAATGTGTCTAATAATACCTACCTCCAAAAGAAGTTTATATGCTTGTACTGTTAAAAATCATTTCATAGATTATGGAATACTATGCAAATCTTAGTATTAATACTTGAAACAATTGATCACAAAGAGATATGCCAATTCAGAGGGAAGAGACATGAATGGAGAAAAAGCACATGAGGCAGTGATGGGCAATGGGAGTTCTAACTGGGACGCCATGGGAGGCATTACTGGGCCTAGAGAAGCAGTACTGGGCATACTTGATGATACAGGCAGGAAGAAAAGTTGCAAGGGCTTAGCTTCTGTTTTCAGGCTTCTGTTCCATTTTTCTTTGAAAAAGTGAATAACATCATCTTACAGTGTGTTTATTTTGATGAATATTTCACCAGAGTAAGCATTATGTTTAAATGAGTTATCATTTCCCATTTCATGCCAACACGAATCGTATACTGAATTGCATGAGAAGATGATGACTGCAGATCTACTTTCTGTTAGGTCCCTGCAGGAAAGAGGCCAGAACCACTAGCTTCAAGTCAGCAGCATGACAGAACAGAAACTACACTGAATGAAGTAGGAGTCAGACTTCCCTTCTTTAAGTCTTTTTCCCTTTTTGGGCAAAATTATATATATGAGGTTCATATGTATGTGTGTGTGTGTGTGTGTACACATGCATATGCCTGTGTGTGAGGCTTGAAGTGTTCACATATATTATATATTATATTATATATAATATATTATATGTTATATGTAATACAATATTATATATAACACAATATTTTATATACATACACACACACACACACACATATATATATATATATGTGAACCTCAGCTTTCCTTCCCACAAAACCAGAGGTTTGAAATTAAATTGTTACATTTCTTCTGGCTTTATAATTTTGATTCTCAAGAAAGAAAAATGGGGATATCAGAGTGTATGCATTACCCTAGCAGGGAAGACTTATTTTTTTGATCATAAATCCTTATTGTGTGGTGAGAATACAAAATCACACAGATGTCAAAGAAATGAGAAATGCTCAAAAGGGCAGTGGGGCACTCTAAGAGGAAGTGAGTGCTCCTTCCTCATGCAGATGGCAGAATGGCATCCACAGGATACACTCTGAAGTGCACTGCAGATGTCAACAATCCTCCTAAACCTTCCCCAACACTCTGTGCCCAAACACCCTCTAAGCCTGACACACATGCATATGCATGTGTACGCACACACACACACATACACAGCCACCTATGAAGAATTGAGAGACATTTTAGAAAGGAACCAAAGCAAATTCTTCAGGAGCCTAGAAAAAGACTAGACTAATTATTTGCTAGTCCTATTGTCAGGCTGTCTGACATTAGCCAAGTTTCATATAGTTTCAAGTTTCAGGTCAAAACATTTACATAAGAGTATCCCTGATGTTTAACAGTGGTTTTTCTTGTTATAAAACTCTCAAAATATTGACCTCCTTGGAAACATTTCTTCTTACACTCCATTGCATTTTATAAATGTCTCTTCTTTGGTTTCTTGAGCTGCCATTAAGTACACCCTCGCTTCCCCACCAACCCCACCATGAGACTATAAACTCTTTTAGATCTATTTCTCATTCTCTGTTGTGGTGACATCATTACTATTTGTAGAGAAAATGATTATTATGTCTCTAAGGATCCAATCCCATACGTAATCCATTAAAATGAAATGAGTTGTGCCCATGAAAAGATGCAGAATTCAAACTTCTAAAAAATAAAAAAAAGTTTGTCTTGAAAAGACAAATAAGCAGCAGAAAGAGTTGAACTATGAGATAACCACACAGGTTGAAACAACACACACACACAAGGGTTGGGTTGCTGTTGTTGCAATTATTTGAAGCAATGTGCCCACCCTTTAATTCATACAATCAAATTGTCAAGACAGAGGTAGAGCAGTCCCAATATTGAGAGTTAAAAATCATTGCAACTCTAATTTACTAAGAACGAAACTGAGGCACACATAATTAAAGACAATTTATATAGGCATCAAGAATTGCACTAATGAGTAGCGGTATAAAAGTAACTAAAATATCTTCACTGTTCCCAAGGAATGCCAGCCAGTTTTTAGTGACCTAGTTAGTAACAAAGCTTGACTTTGACATCTGTAAGACCAGTGCCCAGTAGAATTCCAGGAACATAGAAGTAACACAATAAGTGTTCGTGCAATGAATCTACCACATCACATTATTTCTTTAGCCATATTTTTGTGTGTTTATTTTTCCCTAGTAGACAAGCTCCTCATTGAAAAAGGATAATTGGAAACATGTATCATTAGGTGTATAGTTTATCTATTTTTACATCTGCAATGACATATTATGTATATTGATACCATTATTCCATTTTTTTACTTTTTAGATTATTTACCAAGTAAAACCTCTAACTCATGCCTCATCTTCTCTTTAACGTAAATCATTCAAATATATAAAATTTTACTTTTGTCATCTTCAAGATCATTTGAAAAATACTAATTCAAGAAAAGTCATCAAAAAAAGTAGAACTAGAAAATCTTTTTTAGAATGAAGAGATTATTTAAGCCAATGAGTTTGAGTATAAAACTCATCATTTTTATAAATATGAATTCACTGCAACTTCATAATAATAACCTAATAACCACATAACAACAGTATGTTTGACTTCATTCACCATTCTCTAAAATTTAAGCCAATGTCAAAGAGAGTCAACCTATGAAAACTGAAATTTAAATCTTTGAAAAAGTCTTTACAGGCTTTTTTTAATCTCTTTGTAACAGGTCTAGACAAAAAACCCAATTTTCATTTTGAAGGATGATTCTCATTTCTTTTTTTCACATTTTCCCACTACAATTATTAAGTGGCTAGGTCAAAGGTAGTTGAGCACTACACTGTAACATGACTTACCTATAGTTTTGCTTTTCATTTCCTATGTGGAATCTGTCATACTGTGAGTAGGCTCGGTTCCCTTCCCAGTCCATTAACTCAATTCTTAGCATGTACTGCCTCTGACTGGTAATGGCAAAAATAAACTCATTCCCCAGCCAATATTCACCGGAGGGATTTCCAAAACCCTGGGAAACAATATAGAGATGCAGTTGTTACTTTAGAGAGGAATTCTTTTAATGTTCAGCATTTAACTATTTTCTAAATAATAATTAAAAATTATTAAAAAGTAAAGGTTTTTTGTGTTTTACATTTTACACTTTTTTCTCCAATGATTGACATTTCAAGAATTCTCTTGTTTCTTTTCATCAAAGCTTCTGTCCAATTCTTACTTAATACAATAAAACCTCTGTTATTCAAATCTGTGTGGATGAGATATTTTGTATAAAATAAATCTAGTTAATAGGTTTAACGGGAAAACAATTCTCAATTCAAGTTTTGCTTTTGAAAATGTTTCTAAACTACTAGTTAACAAAATATTTTGAATAGAGTTTAAAGATTTTTCAATGAACACTATAAGGGTGATATTAGACAAGTTATTTAACAATATTATTTTTACTATTATTATTCACAAATGCAATTACATTTCAACAATAACTTCATATTTAGGTTGGTGCAAAAGTAATTGCAGTTTTTGCCATTACTTTCAATGGTTAAAACCACAGTTACTTTTGCGCCAAACTAATAGATTACTAGAATCATGACTTTTGGAGCTTTAACTTTCTTATTATTAAATATTAATAAGCAACCCTGTAAACCCATGACTGTAATAATTTACAAAGCTGCACTGGCATTGGAATTTTGAGGCAGAACGCTGATTTGTAAGCACTCCTGAGTGAACCTAGCTGACTACTTGGCTTCTAAATGTCAACATGAGTCTATTGTTCTCTTTGGGTGAAGTCAAGGTTGTTAAGTATTCAAAATAGTTCTTTGTAGGGAGAAAAGAGTGGTCTCAAAAGAAAGCCAATGCTTAATGTTGGAGCTGTTAGTCATAGGAAAAGAAAGAACTAGAAACTTGCTGGCATTCTAGATTTGGGCTATTCACAATTGCCCCAGAAAATACTCATTGGCAATGCTTGAAGTTCCATGTAATTCTTGATCTACATATTTGTTTCACTGGCTGTGTTGTGAGCTCCCTGATGATAGAAGCTGTGTTGTATTTGTGAATTTCCAAAAGCCAGTGAAGAGCTGACATGCACTGAGCATTCCAGTAGGGTTCTTTTGAAATTCAAAGAAAAAGGTAGAAAGAAAAGAATAGATGAAAGAAGCAAGAAAGGGAGGGGGAAACGGAGGTAAGGAGGAAGGAAAACAAAATATTATAGCATTTTGCAATAACACATGGAAAAGTAATCGTAAAGCACAATTCTTGTTGTAGACAATACAGTTGAGTCTTGAGGAAATGTTTCTTAAACTGTCCAAACTTGTGCACTACCTCTTCCGCCAACCGAGTTACTTACCAAAGTTCACAGGTGTTTGGTACCAAACCCATTTATGCCAGTTCATTTATTGCAATATTTATAAAATTTTATGCAAATAAGTTAAATATTAGTGAGAAATGAGAGTTTTAATTTTTTATAAATATCCAGATTTGCTCAATAAAAGCAAATTACTGAAACTTTTTTTTTGAATTAGGAATTGTTGAAATGCTAAAAGACTGGGAAAAATATAAAAAAAATTAAAGAATTTTTAACATATTGCCTCGCATGTGTCTTTATGTACTGTTCTATATTTTAAAAACTGAAACTAGAGATTGGATGCATTCTACTACTGGAAAGTTTTAGGAAAGAACTGATGACACAGAATTCCAGACTTTGGCCCTCATTTTACTTTTTTTATTAATGGGTAAGTGATGTATATTGTCATATTTAAAGTTAAAATTAACATATGTGTACACTTTTATTACTCCCGAATTTACCTAAGTTTTTTGATAGGCTGAATATGCTTGGTACAGATTGCATTGAGTATATACTCTTCTGAAGACCATCTACCCATAGCTCACAGAAAAGATATAAGACCCACTGAAGTTAGTACTCCGTTGGCTCTTTGCTTCTCTGTTCCTAAGATGCTCAAGTCACACTTTGTAAAAGTTTCACAGTGGCAAGAAATATTAGAGCAATTTCTGGTGTGCTAAGAATTTTACACATTTTTATGGCAGCCAATGCTACCTACTAAGGAGAAGAGCAAAGCTTACCTTCTCCAAAGCATAAACAAAACAGAAAGTTACAGGAGGCTGAAAGTCAAAGAATGACCACTTTCTCAATTGCAACAGCCCCTGGGAAGAAAAAGAAGGCCACTGGGATTTTCCTTGCATTTTTTTGCAGCTCAAACATGTCGAAACTCTCCCTCTAGCCACTTGATGATTCCCTTTTCTGTGCAGTCATTGAAAAGGGATTCAACAATTATACTCAATGTGAATAAAGAGGCTGGGAATGATGAAGTGTTAAGTTTTGGGTCACATATTTCCATGCTGTTGAAAGCGTTGTGTGGATAAAACTCTCCAGCTTCCCCAGGGAAACATGCAGTGATTTTGGGTGAGCCTTAGAAATGAACAAGGATTAGCATCATTCGTAGGAGAGCCTCCATCCCTGTCTCCACATGCAGGCCTGTACTTCCCTCTAAATGGAAATAAATATGCCTTCCTAAACAGTTGTTTGCATTTTTGTCTTTCAGGAAGAAGCGACTAAAAAGAAAGCAGTATAATTTGCATTTAGAAACTAACATTTACTTCGAGCCTCTTCCCAAAAAACTGTCCAAGCATGCTCTATTACGAGAGCAAAATGTTTGAGTACAATGAATCAAAATGGCTGCAGTATAGGGAGGAAACCTTCTAATAGCCAAGTGCAGTGATCCAGACACAGCTGTTTCATCATCAAGATGAAAAATACGTGAAAGAAGGGAAATTGTGTTCCCACATTAATAAACTGTCTTTTGGAGAGTTTATCAGGCACGGCCACAGATCTGATATGTAGGACAAAGGCTTGGTTTGGATGAAATAACTTCTACCCCTTATCTCTGGCTCCAGATTAAAGCCTTGATCTGCCACATATTTGCTGTAGAACTATCGACTTTGTTTCTGAGCCTCAGTTTTTCTGTCTGCAAAACAGGGATTACAGACATCATTTTCATATACAAGGTTTTGAGAATAAAATTGAAAATACACCTGAAGCACTTAACCAAGTACATCTGATACACAGAAAACACTTAAAAATCTAGCTGTCGTTATAGTTAAAATATATCTCACAATATATAGTAATTTTCTTGTTAGTTTCTTCTCTTCCATGAGACTGTAGTCATATGCAGGCAAGCAAGTTCCTTTCTACTTTGTATAAGAATAGGAAAAAGAATAATCTAGGGTCTTGTCTTAGCCTAAAAATTAATAAAGGGATACTGAAATAATTATTTAAAAGCCTCTCAGAGGACTAATGTTTTATTATACTAAATTGAGAGTTGGTTTATACAAGTCAGTATTGTCATTTAAATCTAAAAAGTTAATTATTAAATAAGAAATTACAACCAACTGATTGCAATTGGGACTAAACTATAGTACTAATGAGAGCACAGACTACTTTCTTATTCTTACCTTTGCTTCCAGGTACTAAAGTATCTGTTTCCTTCAACTCTCCCTTAGTGCTATCTCTTTCAATCCCTCTCTTTCCATATCTCATGAGTTTTAGGAGCTACAAAAGAGGTAATTTTTAAGGTCTTATACCATGCTAATAAGTTAATAGTTGTGATAATTGCTTTCAACCAGGAATGCATATCAGAAACAGCTGTGGGGCTTTTAAAAAAATATAGATGGTTAGGCCCCCCATGAAGATTCTGATTCACTATGTCTGGGACGGACTCAAAGAGCTACACATGTAAAAGGTTGCACATGTTAGTCTGCTATGAACTGAAGGTAGAGATCCATATAAATGTGATTGGAATAGATATTCCAAGTGCAAACTCAAAAGAATATATTAATCAAATCAAAATATTTGTGAGGTACACAGGAAAAATGCAGCAGTAAAACCCCATCTTTCTACTGAGGTCCCTATGGGGAGGAAAGTTTTGATTATGTGTCTGGGACTGTCCTTCAAAAATTCATGTTCTTGCCTAAAAGACAGAGTCAGCCAATGCATATGCTCCGAAATAGGCTTACATATTATGGCACATAACAGTTTACCGCAGGTCTTTATTTTACCCCAAATAGCCTGTAGCTTCCATAAAAATAAAAATGAGGAGATCGAGACCATCCTGGCTAACACAGTGAAACCCCGTCTCTATTTAAAAAACTACAATAAATTAGCTGGGCGCAGTGGCGGGCGCCTGTAGTCCCAGCTACTTAGGAGGCTGAGGCAGGAGAATGGCGTGAACCCGGGAGGCGGAGGTTGCAGTGAGCGGAGATCGTGCGACTGCACTCCAGCACTCCAGCCTGGGCGACAGAGCAAGACTCTGTCTCAAATAAATAAATAAATAAATAAATAAATAAATAAAATTAAATTAAAAAAATAAAAATGAAAGTATATATGAAATTCTGTGCTGATATTGAAAAAGCAGCAATGAATGAGTAAACATTACACTACAATTTCCCCTTTTTCATGAATAAAATCTAAGGATACTATGTCATGTACTTTTGTAAAAACGATGTTTAATAATGTCAATCACAATCAGCTGAAAGGTTTTGATTCAGCAACTCAGATACATTGTTAATTGATTTTATTTCTTCTCTAGCTCTCTAATAAAGGGATAAAAAGACACTGAAATTTAATCTGAACTAATGCTGACTTAAAATTGGCCTTATAAAGCACATCTTACTCAAAAAACACATGCAAAGGAAAGATCAACATTTGTTAGTTTTTGCGAAAACCTGCAGAAATGTTCAATTTCGGTTTGTGCTTTTCCAAGTTAATAAAATAATTGTCTCTGATACGTTATTTGTTTTGTCTGATAATGCTCACAGGAAGCGTTGACTTTTTATAGATGAAGTAAAATTGAAACCAGACACAGTCCATGTATTCCATGGGATTCATCTTTTTTCATACAAATCATTTAAAAAAAAAAACAGATAAGACAGAGCTGTGGCTTTCAGGGCACTTTCAAACACAGTTGAATGGTATATCTCCTCTAAATGCTGAGACACGCAACCCAAGAAAGACTGAAACAAATTTTGAATTTCAAAATTTTTAATTTCTTATGCATTTTTTCTCTTTTTAATGTGAAGATGTTAAAATATAGTTGAAAATGTGCTCTCAACTTCTTTCCAGAAACAAAGAACTCCCAGAAGGAATGGTGCTCACATTGAAATTTTTGAGTGGATAGGAAGTTCTGTTTATGGGGGTAATTGTTCTCAAAATAAAGCAAGTTTGTCTCCAGGGCATCAGTCACTGCCTACTACAGTATGAAATTAGGCCATTTAGCGTACTGTTTGGAGCTCGTAGCTTCATTGCGCTTTATATGTGAAAGTACTGCTGATAAGTGTTATTGCTGGAGGCTGCTAAAGGGTATCCTTATGTCTTGAAAGAACTAATATCTTCTCTAAGTGCCTCATTAAAAAGCCCACTCCAGACTTTCCTTTCAGGCAAACATCTTTACAAATCTGTAAACCAGATTTTGCTGAATCTCCTCATGAAGAAGGTTAAGTGAAAGCTAAGCTTAGGTAAGAGACTTGTAGGCTTAAAGCCAATGTCAACAATCCACAAATTCGTAAACTTTTCATATTGACAGAGGTTTAAAAATAATGATAATATATAATATATATTTGTAATTACATGTGATGGGAATCTTACGAAGCAAGAGGCAGCCCATAGATATCAATCAGTATGAAGGGAAGGAAGGAGAGAGGAAAGGCAGAAAAGAAAGAGAGAGAAAACTTGATTTCTGCACTCATTGCCCAAGGAAGAAATGTAGCATCCTACTGAATATAATAGTAGATTGGTAAAGACTGGAGAAGAGTTGGGGTATGCCAAGTTCTTGTTATCCCGAAGGTTGTACACCCTTAGCTGAAGAAGTCAGCCGGCAGTTCTTTGGATGCAGGAAATAGAAGTAGGCGTGATTGATAAGAACTGGCATAAGGAGTCTATATCCATTCCTGGTGGAGTCATGTTATTTTGTCTTTAGGTGAAAGAAAAACTAGATAAAGAACCAAAACACTTTCTACCATGTGTTTTAACCATCTTGTAACATATGATGAATATTTTCAATAAAAAAAAAAATTCTTCAGCCTAATTTTTAGCCAGAATGTTTCAAAATGTTGGAGCTTATTTCATTTTTTGATCATGCAAAATTGACATTCATCTGATAAATGTTTCAAGTTTGAATAAAGCATGATAGTCTTTCTTGTTTTAAAAAAGGGAGGAGGGGTAAACTCCATAAAACATGATGAGTAAAGAATTTCAGTTTTGTTCCAATAATGAAAAAAGAATTGCTTAGAAATAGATATATTTGGTAAATACTTACAAGACATGAATTGATTCCATACTTAACAAGTCAGTATCTCTTACTTAACATGCCTAGCTTGCCGAGGCAGCAGATGTTTACAGTTAAGAATTCACCATTTTGGAAAGTCACCATGATGACAACTTTATATTTTTCTGTTATCATTAATTTTAATAGCAATGTATTTCAGATTAGCCTGAGTCTCTATCTATAGTCTGATTTTCAGATGACTTCTTCACATCACATTTTAGTGGTGAAAATAATCATGAATTAAGATGGTTTGCAAAACAGTATTTTTGGCATAGTTAAGTGAAATTTTTGGTGTCTTTGATGTTTTCAACTTGGATCATAAAAATAACTACTGTTCACTGAAAATTCAGTGTGCTGAAGTGCTTTACTTACATTATTTCTAATCCTTGAAACATCCCTGTGAGGCAGGTGAGGTATTATCATTGTCCTATTTTAACAAGTTAGTTAGAAAGCTAAGGTGCGGGCTAGGTGATTTGTCAAAAATCACTCCTCTTGTAAATGGTAGAGTGATTTTTTTTGTTTGTTTTTTTGTTTTTTTTTTTTTTCAGACGGAGTCTTGATCTGTCACTAGGCTGGAGTGCAGTGTCGTGATCTCAGCTCACTGCAACCTTCACCTCCCAGGTTCAAGCGATTCCTCTGCCTCAGCCTCCCAAGTAGCTGGGAGGCATGCACCACCACACCTGGCTAATTTTTTGTTATTTTAGTAGACATAGGGTTTCGCCATATTGGCCAAGATGGTCTCGATCTCGTGACCTACTGATCCACCCACCTCGGCCTCCCAGAGTGCTGGGATTACAGGTTTGAGCGACTGTGCCTGGCCTGTAACTGTTAATATAAACATAATTCAAAGTCTGTTTTTTCGAATATAGGTAATCTTTTATCCCTCATATATTTTTAGAATCCCCTAGGCAGGAAGAGGCCTTCAAATATGACCTAACATTCCAATTCTCCATAGCAATTCCAAAAGATAATGATCTACCTTCTATTTCCACTGAAGATGGGGAGCGCTTGCCACTTAATAGGCAGTCCATTTGGTATTGGGATTAATCATTGGAGAGTTTTGTTCATACTTGGTCAAATTTTGCCTTCTTGGAATTTTACTTGATTCATTATTGCACTACCCTCTCAGGCATTGTTCGAATGCACATTCTAATTCAGGAAATCTGGGCCGGAGCTTGAGATTCGTGTTTCCATTAAGTTTCCAGAGGATGCTAATACTGCTGGTCCCTGGACCACATCTTGAGAAGCAGGCTCTAGTACCACCTACCTCCATCCAGTTAACTAAAATAGCTATCAGGTTTATGTCTAATTCTTTTTTTCTCCAGGTGTTTACCTGTTAGAGATGCAATTTCCAAATTCCTCCCATCCTGCTTATAATCCCTAGGATAAGTTAACGTGTTTGAAAACCTCCAGAATTTAAACTATATTTTTGATGTAACCAGATCATGGCAGACACCAGTGAGTTCTGCATCTTATGTGATCCCCTAAACTACTAGTAATGTACACTGAGTACATTAATCTTTGTTAATTCAAAATGAGCTTAGAACCAAATAAACCTCTTTCAAATTCTAAGTCCTTAATGCAATTTGTCACTCTCACCCTGTTTTCTCACAGTTAATTTAGGTATTTTTTATCTAGGTGAAATAGTCTACAATCATCTCTGTGGAATTATATCTTGCTGGCTTCAGCCTGCCTTTCTGAGTTTATGATATAACAAAGACATCAGGATTCCAACTTTGTGTAAGTCCAAACTTTTTAAACATGCTTTCAGACTGTTCAACTGAGTATCTGATAAAAATGTAAAAGCAGTGACACCACTAGAAACCTCCGTTCATTTATTCAAACCCCTTATTTACTTTCATTTGACCAACTATGAGCCTATTAATGGGCAAACTCTGAGGCAAATCAACCATAGTTTTCACAAACTGTCTACAAGAATATCAAGACAGAACCGAGGCTAGTATAGCATTTCTTTCTCTCTACCTGTTGAGAGAAAATTTGTCAAAAAATCAAGACACGAATTATCTAGAGGTTTCAGCTGCAAAAGAATGAGAATCCATAAATATAGATTCTCCTGCATTACTATGCCTTTACATTCTGTCAGCAGATTTTAATTTTTAATATTATAGGCACCGACTATGTGATTACTGGATTTTAGATTATTTCAACCCTTGCTCATCTCTGTTTCCTTTTAAAATGGGCATAGTGTTAGCTAATAGTGCTGATATTAAAAATTAGATAAGAAATTACATATAGGGCTGGCATATTGAGCATTAATAAAGAGATGAGCTGTGATGATGATGATAATGATGATGATGCCTACTGTTATTTTGCAGACCCCAGTGAACCATGGCTCACAGTTCATACCTTTGTGTACTCCTCGTGCCTTAAATCTGGACTTTCCCTGTGACCAACCACAACCAACACAATGCAATGGAAGTAATACTGTTTCATTCCTGGGTCTAATAAAACTAAAAAAGGCTGAAAGCTCCTGCTTTGTCTTTGGAGGATGACAAGTGCTACGTAAGAAGTCTGATAACCCTGGATCACTTTACTGAAAGAAGTTTAGCCTAGCCACATGGAAAGGTCACATGGAGAAGCTTCCAGTCAACAGCCAGCAACAATTAGCCAGTTATGTGTGTGAGGCTATTGCTATTACCCATCCTGTTCTACAACCTGCAACCCTGCACAGCTCACTTGGTCAAGCTCATGTATCCAGAGAAGGTCTGAGTTCTAGCTTCCCCCACCCTCATTCAACTAGGAACAAGCGCAAACAATACACAACAGTTCACCAAATAATTTCAGTAATACGTTTTTCTTTCTGATGACATGTGGAAATCATTTACTGAAAATGATTTATGAGTGTTTTGTGTCTAATGAAAATAATAACACTAATGTATCATTTTATTTCAAAAATAACTCAGAACCACCTAAAAATACAAAGATTCATCAAAGAGTATGGAGAAGATAACTTCAAGATAAAACAGCAAAAGGCACTGTAAATTCTTCCATCTTACCATTTTATATTCTTTCCAGCCTCTTTGGAAATCTAGACTTCCATCTTCACGATGTTGTATTACAGTCCAACCTCCCCCATTGACATCCATATTGCAAAATACCTGACAAATGGAAAACAAAGTCAAGTAAAAAATACTTCTACTTTGAAAACATATATCGTACATGTTTCAAAATAGGAATAAGGTGAACAGGTCTGTAGATTACAAAAACTAAAATTACTATATTGAACAATGTTAAGTTAGATATATTATTGGTTATTTCTTCCTATGATTCATATTTGAATTATTTCTGATTAAATTCCATCAATGATGAATAAATTACTTGCACAAATTTTAGTCAGCTGAAAAATAAGTCTTTGTCTCAGACTATAAAACATTTAAAAAATATCTTTGTTTTAAATGAAAATAAGCATTTGAGTATGTTCAAAGTTTTGGAAATGCTACCAAATTTCCAAAGTTACAGACCATTTGATTGCCAAAACACACAGCCCAGAATTTTAAAACTTTAAATTGATTGAAATGGGTGTACAATAAGAACAAAAAAAATTGTTAAAATATCATGTCTTTATCACATATTTCATTGCCTATCAATTCTTATATATGTACATGTTACAATAGTTATCCTTGATGAGTCAATATTTCATTAGAGGCAACATTTGTGGCATAACATGTGGAGAATGTATTATTTGCTTGTATTTTAGTCATGAACAATAACAGGAGAACATGACATACTGTATCTCTTCTGACTGTGACAAGAATTTCTTGCCCATGTGGAAAATTTATACAAATCTTTTAAAGACTTATGCTTATTTTAATTATTCAAAATACAATGGTATTTATTTAGAAATTGACTCATTTCCCCCAGAGCCTACCCAAGAAGAGAAACATATCTGTAATGGGATTATCTTCGGAGAGCAATCACTGTAATTGATGTAGCATGAATGTGGCAGCTTGATTATTCAACGGGGACTATTCCTCAACAACTGAATACTAAAGCACGTTGAAGGCTGGCTAAAGGTGGGATATGATGTAACAGCAGCAAGCAGGCTATAAAGACACAGAGCTAAGCTCTGATTAAAGGAAAAACCTCAAGTGTTTTCCCTGAAGCATTGCATTTGGAACACAAGTAGCAAAAAGGGTATAAAAGCAGTGGCAAGACACATCATTCAAAGAACAAATTGTCCATGTACTGCCTCAGAGTGAAAGGGTCTAAGATACACATGCCTACTTGTGGGCATATGAACTAGGACAACTCTCCTCCCAAGGCTCTCCCCCTACTTTGACAACAGCCACACATACAGTATGTCTTCATTAACCCCAGGAATTGACTCACCTCCAAGACTGTACATTTGAAATTTTGATTCCTGTCCCAGTCATCCCCACCAGCACTAATCCTTTAACTTCTGCGCCTGCTCTTAGTCCTCAACATAATCTCTAGCTACACTTTCATCTTCCGTAATTCCAATTAACGTATTCATTTATGTTTTGTTTTACTCAACAACCATTCTTGGGCATCAGTTTTCACTTACAGCTGGGGGTATTATTATAAATACATTATGGGTCAGTTATCAAACCTCTCAAAGTTTCAATAGTGACTGATCCCATAGGATTAAAGAGACAGAGTTCAGAGATTTCAGCTCTAATAGGCTGAAAAATCACGGAGACAATAATCTAAATGAGAAATTTAAGAAAGAAAACACGAGCAAAGAAAATGATCATAGTTTTGGACACCTCAAAGGCTAGCAAAGAAAGTGATCGTAGTTTTGGACACCTTAGCCTTTGAGGTAGCATAGATATCCAAAGAAAAAAGTTTATTGAGCTGTTCGAGATGATCTAGACCAAGGATAAACATATGGATAAGAGCATAAGGAAGTAAGAAAGGAATTGCTATTAACAATGACATGATTGTTAAGGACCATATAATATAAACACCTTACATGCATTTTCTAACTTATTCTCATGATAGTCCTATGTAGGAAGTAGGTATGATGATCATCTCCATTTTACAGATGAAAAAATACTGAGGCTTAGAGTAGTTCAGTAACTTACCAGTGATTATATTCAACAATAAGCTCTGGATCTGGGATTTAAAATTGATTTGAACTGGATTCAGAATTGAACCCTGTGTCTACCTAATTGAAATTTATTGGGAATAATCTGCTTAAAAGCATTTGTTAATAGCATGAAGACAAATGCAATTACTTAAATAAGTAAAGAAAAAGTTGGAAATAGTTGTGTGTGGCAGAGAGTGAGAAGGGTCAAAGAATGGGCTTTGGTGAACACCTGAGAAAGATAGAATACATCAGAAAACTTTAGATGGGCAGGGATTTCCTTCAATTTACTGCTGTCCCAGTACCTAGAGGTATGCCTATCCTGTAGTGGGTACTGAATGAATATTTGATAAACAAATAGAGATGGAACAAGAGAGATAAAATAGGAAAAATTGATTAATGGAATGCTAAGAAAGAGATGGATTTAGAGTTGGGGAAGTGACCATCAAAGGTTTCAGAAAAGTCAAGATAAAAAATGATTAATAAAATATAACTTCAATTTGAATGAAGGAGCCTTTAGTGACCTTGGTGAGAGAGAATGCGGATTCCTGTGGGAACAAAATCAGATGGCATGGTTTCAAGAGGGCATAGGTGGTAATTCAAGAGAAGCAGTCAAAGTGGAGCTTTACTGGTGAAATTTAAATGAGAAAAAAAGGGAAGTGAAAATGTCAAGGAAATATTTTGCTAGAAGCAACTAATATCACCATTTTCTCAATTAAATTTGATCGTGCCCTGACTTGTTAATCCAGAATGAATGTTTTTATTCAAATTTTTATTTCCTAATGGACATTGATTGCCTGAAAGTTGGCCAAGTTGTATTTGCAAATCTGTGAAGTCCACTTACATACTCAGGGAAAAGAATCACTACATTTATAAATGTAGAATACAGAAAGGACACTATACTGTACAGGTTTTAAATTACTGTTACCTAGATTATTAAAACTCTATGCACTTAGTTTTTAAATCACTCACAAATTTTTTAAAAAGACAACTTTCCTTCTAAACAGAGGAATCCAGTGACTTGTAAATGTTCAGATGTGCTGAGAATGCTTCTTAAATAAAGAGCTAGAGAAAAAAACCATTGGGAAATATAAATTACCCAGGCAGATTACTAAGTTGGAAGCTGAGGGGCAGAGAGGTTAAAGGGTTGAACATGTGCTTCCCAGTTCTTATGAAGACTTAACAACATCAATGATAACAACTGCTCTTTGTGTTATATAGAAACAATGGAGCTGAATAACACCTTGGTTAACAGCGCCAACTTGAGTGCTATGTTGCCTGGATTCAAAATCCACCTCTGCTCTCTCTACGTATCTCTTAGATATTTTCTGATAATTTGATGAGTTAATGTATATAGAATTTTTAGAATAGCGTTTGGCATTAATAGGCATTGACGCTACTCCCCTCTCTTACATATATTACTGATGACATAATATATACTTATGCTATGCATTATACACTCTATGTATATAATGTAATATTTAATATGTACATGATATTTAAATTTAATATACTATAGTTATATAACATTGCATAGAAATTTTATAATTTATTATAAATAATAGAAAATATACAAAACCAAAACATGTAGAAGTTCAATAAATTATCCTTATAATTGTGATTTCTAGGCTCTATTTATTATAATATTGGCATCACTAATCTTTGAGCATGTTGCCTTTCTATATGTATTATGTATACATTTTATATATACATACACACATACACACATATATGTATATTTAAGAGGTTGGACTCACTCTAGCAAAGATAAAACAAAAGCCTATAATTTTTAGTCAGAAAAAAAAATGCCGTATGCTTAACAGATGAAGGAAATTCAAAAAAAATACATGGTAGATTTTAGAAAGATTTGAGACATGAAAGACTTGAAAAGTTCATTTGCCAGTATTGTGTGGTCTGTGCTATCTGGCAGTGTCCTTACTGTGAACAAGGCCCTGCTACATAAACTATGGCTATTGCATTTATCGATCATATAACTTGGGCTTAACTCTATCCAAGAAATGACTGAACTGGCTTCTATCCCAGGCAAGGTCAAAGCTTTCAAGCATTAAACACTTTTTAACATAATACGGAGGCTTAAACCCAAACAAAACGGGGAAATTTGATTCACGCAGTTTTTACACTTTTATGTTACATAGAGGTTGGAATGATTAGACTTGTGAATGTTAATTATTTTTCCATACCATAAATGAAAAGGGCTTAACCCATTTGTTATAATACTTTTCCAAGAATTAGGGGAATTGTGAGTTCAGAATCAAATTTTTAATATTTTACAATAAGCAGAGTAATGATTAAATGGTTTGTTTTTTGGATAAAACTAGGCATTTGGTTTTGGAAACATAAAATGAAAGCAAAAGTCCTGTTTCCTACTACTATACATTGAAGGGAATTCAGAAAGAAAAATAAACACAAGACATTAATAATATAAAAGCAAAAGGTAAATATAGAAATGACCAAAATCTAATTTTCTTTCTGCTTGAAAAATCAAATAGTCCTACAAAACCGTCTTTGGCTTCCACATTTGAAAAGATAACATTTCTCTAACTTTCAAAGACTTTTTTTTTTTTTGGTATGGAACAATGTCAACTGAAAAAATTACTGTATTACAATCCTGTTATACTTGCAACTCTCACACTGACTACAAGATGAATAGTGTCTGTACATTGTTTTGTCACTTTCCTTTAATAACCCTAGTTTATTTATTGGTCTATACCATGCATATTTGATGCTTCCGTTTTTGTGTGGGTTGCCTTGAGATTCTTACCCTTGCCAAAACTTCTGGAAACATCATAATGAGCAATGCTTTGGCTAAGCATATGCAGGGGTAGCACCAACCTTCCTATTTACAATGTACAGTCTACATGGAAGGGTGAAAGTCCTAAAGATGAATTTTGCTAGCACTTTTTATAGGATTGACAGAATGCTGACAATTTATTTCAAGATGGAAGAAACAGATTATAGGATGGTGAGAATGAGGTGGGTTATAGTGAGAACATGAGTCAACTTACCTAATTTTCTAAACATAAACCCTTGCCTGTGTAGCTCACATGTCACACATGTGTTTACCACCCCATGGGGCAACAGGTTCATATTCAAAATTATAAATGATACAATTTCAATTTTCGTTAACATAATGATTCTGCTTAATCCTCTGATTAAAAGGGTGTATTCTAGAATTAGATTCCTTTGTTTCGAAGTCAATGTTCAATATTTGCTAAGAATTTGTTTGGGGCAGGTTATCTTTGTAAAGTAGGGATAATGGGAGTCTCTATATCAAAGGGTTGTTGAAAAGAGTAAATGAAGGAGTATACATATATATACACACACACACATATACTAAGCATACATATACAGTAAGCATATATAGATATTTAGATATCTATATAGCATATATAGATATATAGCTATATAGCAGATATATAGATATATACTATATAATATATCGTATATATTATATCTATCTATCTATCTATATATGCTTAGAAGAAGACTGGCAAACTGTAAATGCACAATACATTTGAGCTATTTTGTTAATCAGCTTGTAAATTACTTTTGAGGAAATTCATACAATATTTGTTCTTACCAGTGCTATGCTATGCCATTATACTAAGGGATTAAACACTAAATTTTTTACCTGCAAAAATGTGTATGTATGTCAGTCTGAAATACCCATCTTCATTATAGAACAATATTACTACTTATAAGAGAATCCATGATTATAACAGGGAAATAATAAAACAAGAGAACGAGCATCTAAGTCCAGAAGAAGGCCAAAGTCTTTCTCTCTTTAGCTCAGTTATCTCCCCTTCTCACCACACTCTGTTAGTATTTCAACAAAACTAAATCTAAATCTAACAATAGTCCTGACCAGCTAATGTGGGAAGTTCTTCTCTCTGAAAAGCCATGGGAGCCATTCAGCTGTGATAAAATTTGCTCTTTGTGGGTACGTATGGGTATGTTACTGCTAACCTGTTCAGGTTATTATTTTTTTAGACTAAATATCAGAAGTTAATTCAGTAGATACTTGACATTTGTGAATTTAATATTCTAAGTTTTATTTATTTAAGAAAACCCAAAAGCTCCATCATATTTAAAATCCATCATTTTGTAGAAGCGTAAGCTTGAATCTTGCTTTCCTGATGAAACCAACCTAGGAGCCAGCCATGGAAGGAGTGAATTGGATTCACCAACTTTCTATTCTATGTAAGCATTGAAAGCAAACCTATTCAAGATTATGAATTGAGGTGGGATCTTTTTCTTCACATTACCAGTCCATAGAATGACTAAAGCTGTATTTGCACTGCACCCTTTTCCCCACGGGCCACATGGTAGTACTGGTGAGAGTAAAAAAAAAATTCTAAAATTGTGAATATTCTTGATCTGAAAACTTTGGGAATTATTTTTAGATTAATGTATATCATAGAATCACTATGAGTCTAAATGGAAGTTCACTTAATATTTTTAGTTAATTTTATTTTTATAGTCAGATTATAAACTATAGTGGAACTGACAATAATTTAGAGGTTCCTTCAGGTCTTGAGTAGTACTGTAGGGAAATGATAAAGCAAATATTTTAGCTCCACCTCCTACTCCAGAACAAATTCTCACATACTTCATCTGCTATGTGTATGGTGTGTGTTTATGACGTGTGTGTGTGTGTGTGTGAGAGAGAGAGAGAATTGAGTTTAAGCTAAAGTGTGATTTGAGGATAACTTCCTTAGAATAAGTTATCCTCATCTCCTCATTCCCAGGCTTGCCATTGTATTTCCATTTTTCATTTGTTTGCTTGTTTAAGCCATGGGATTCAATGAAATCTTGCACAGAAATCAAAAATGAAAATCAGGCAAAACCACACTTCTCTGGTAGATGGCTGAGGTAGCAAAGTACAGAACAGTGTCTCCTGCCTTTCCTCCCTCCTGTGCCCACTCGACTCCTACATTTTACCCCCTTATAGACAATATCGAAGGTATCTTTCAAGAAGAAAATTTTGTCACAGCAAAGGGGAAAAAGAAACCATTTCGAGCTAACATAAACGATTCATTATGGAAATCAAGAGAGAGAGAGGACAGTGGTAAAAGGGAAAATAGAACTGTATCAGTCCTGGACTATAGTCCAGACTTCCTGGGTTGCCGGTTAAATGGCATCTGGCAAACTGGGCTCCAAGATTCATTTCCTTTGCCTATCAAAGGAGACTAACAATCAGGAAGACTAAGCAAGTTAGACTGGCTTACTATGCACCACATGGAAGTGTTGATATTGCCATCAGCGGGTCACTTACTCATTCATTTATTCCAGCACATATTTATTGAGACCTACTATGTGCCAGAAACTATGCTAGGTTCCAGGAAATCAAAGATAAAAGGCACAATCTCTGCCTTTTAGAACTCTGGTAGTGAGAAAGTCATGTAACGTTGCCTGAGGGAATCAGAGAAGATTCCAAGAGCATTGCACAGACCCCAGAGGAAATGGGGATAAGAGACAAGAAATTTAGGTGGGGGCATGAGGGGAGGACAGTTTTTTTTATCCTGCAAAGGCACATGATCCTTTTGGGACCCTGGGCTTCCAGCTAAAATTCATAGACACTAAAGAGCAAAGCTCTTGCCTAATCTCACTCTCTTTGGCTGTCTCACCTCAAAACTTCCCACATACCGTGCTTTAAATGGACCATTTATATTGCTATACTTATTGATAGTATTTTATAACTATCTGAATAATTGTCTATCTTCATCATTACACTAGAAACTGTTTGCTCTATATCTATGTTCCTGACAAATGCATGACATCCACGTAATAGTATTGAATGAAGGCATGGATGGATGATTTAATGAAGAAATGGTGGAAGAGAGTATACAAAAGAGATGTCACAGCAGGAAGATAATGTTTGCTTACTCCAAAATTTACCTTGGGTCCTGTTCAACATACTGATGGATCCGATCTTCCAACCTACTCTTTTAAGTAAATATGGAAAGCAAATTCTTTCAAGATTATGAAGTAAGATAGGAAATGTTTATCCTATCCTAACAGGAGCAGTAGTTTGCAAATAGCTATATCTACCCCTCCCTCTCCTCTCAGTATTTGACTTTGTATTATGTGTGTTCTCTGGATTGTTGGGTCTTTGGAAGATGGGCTTCTCTTTCCCATACACTCACGGTAGACATGAACTCAACATGTAATCTGTACAAGGCAAACATTTATGAGCAATGGGACATCCTATGAACACCAGGGAATAAATGCAAAATTTTGTGTGAAAGAAAAGTTATGGGGGTTGGAGATTTCTGTACAATAGGGTTTTCATCCTTTATGGACCTGGGAAACAGAGTATCTCTGGGAGAAAAAGGTTCAGGCATCTCTCTATATATTTCCAGTTTAACAAGCTCACAAATCAATCTGATTATCCAGCATTTCAACTGGGATCTGGCTTACATCTCGTAAACAAACACTTCTGGTTTTACCTTTTTGGGTTCTGGCATATTATTAATATAAATAGTGTAGATTCCACTTTTATTAAAACCAGCTTGATATACATCTGCACAGTCTCTAAATGGTTTCTCTTCCTCTCTTTTTCCTCCCTTTAGTAAAACTGCAAAAAAAAAAAAAAAAGATTGCAATATGTGAATATCAGTACCATTAGTAGCCAAATGGACTCCAATAATAGCTAAGCATGTCTTCATTTCCTCCACACAAATGTCAGTATTGCACATAGTAAAAAATCAATCATAAAGACAATACTAGATTTTGAGGTAGCTTACAAAATTTAAAAAAAAACTGAAGGGAAAAACTGTAGAACCATTTCTAGCTGAATGCTTATATTTTACTTAATTTCTTACTTCTTTTTTTTCTGTGTATCCTTTCCAAAACATCAGCTCAAGGAACAAATGACCTGGGCATGTAATATCTTCAATTGGTAGCAATTACATCAAGTTTCCTGAAAAATCTCTAAAACATTCTTACCTACATTTCACAGGAAAGTCTAAAAAATTGCTAACGCACTCTTTGGAACAGGAAGAGATAAAGATAAATTCAAATATAAAAATGCAATATGGAAGTTTAAAACACTAAAAAGCAAGTAGTACTGTTTCTGTGACTTTATATTGAAGAGTTTCTAGAAAATTTTACCAACAAAACAAAACAAAACAAAAAGAATCAACAACTGTTACAATAATTAGATTTGGGAAGTAGAAAAGACTTTATGACCGAACTTAACTACCTACAATGAAAATGTAACCAAACTTTACTTTGTTCTTTCTTTAATGCCCTGAAGTCAAATCATCAGGCAGATGATACACAAATAAAAGAACAATCACATAAATAAGACTTTGAAATTAAATTATACAGGGGGAAGAGTCACAGTAAAGCTAGAAGTCAAGTGAAGACAGGAAATCTATTAATAGTTAGAGACTGTCTCTACTGAGGAAAATCTTATTTTATTTACTGAGCTTTACCCATTATTAACTTCTTACAACTGAAATAAAAGTACAAAATGACGCACATTTAATAGTTCTTAGCTAACGATATATGTGTTATATTTATAAAATATTCATGATTTAGTATTTTCTATTGTGTATTATTTTAGTGGTCAGTTTTATTTAACCTTTTTCTAGAAATTAAGATTAAGACTATTTTGTAATCTTGCCCTTAAAGTTTCCTATCACTTAATAAATATCTGCTTTCAAACACACTGAGTTATAATAGTCTTTCATAATAAAAATACCAAAGGCAAACTATGAGTCAAAACTTTTACATTAATTTTAAATGTTCTAAATATCTAAAATCCTGGCCTGACTTAACACTGGGCTTCATACTAAATACTGGCCTTTAGTTGCCTAATGTTTACTAACTTATAGGTATTGAGCAGTCTAATCTTAGTGGAAAGAATTACTATTTCAACATAAATTACTCAGATTCTTAAAAATACTAAATTATGTTTCAAGAAAATGAAATATTTATGTCAGATATGTTGCCATAACAAAAAAATAGTACTGAAGCATTTAACAACATTATGATTTTCTATGTAGCTCAAGTCTGCACTAATGGTTTTAATGAATCATACTAATAATTACATCTAAATACCACCATCACAATTTCCATGTCAACACAAAATAAATCAACTAATTAAAGGGCTACAGATTCATATGATATGAAAAAGTACTGCACAGAATGTATGCAAATAGCAATTTAAAGATGCATATATACATGCTTACTCAAAAGTCATCTTTAATAACATTGAGGATGTCAATGGATTATATAAAGGTATTCATTCCAAGAGCATTGATGTAGTTTACTGGTTTCATTTATTCTGACTTTATGGACTGCTATTTTTCTAAAACCAAACAAAATTTTTAAATTCCACCTACTGGATCCTTTCTTCTGTTGAAATGTTGAAAACAACCAAATTAGATGCCCAAAAAAAGAGATGTGAAGAAATACCAACTAAAATTTATGATCACTTGAGAGGACAAACAACACAGAAAGATGTGGTCAGCAGGAACCCAATGGTAAACCCATTTTTCTCTTTTGAGAGAGAGAAGGTCATTTATCTATGGAGAAAATGCTTCTCTTGTATATACCACATCCTGCTCTCCCCTTTTTAGTTATGTATGGAGAACACATTCCCTTCTCTTGTCTGCCATCTCTCCTCTCGTTTTTATTTTTTTTCCCCCCCACTTCAGGAAGATGTCGGAGAAGGGACTATGTGTGGGAAGAGGAAGCTATTTCACACACATTTTTAGTAGCTGAGGAAAAAGGAAATAGTTGGGTAATTTTTGTGAAAACTAACTGTATAAAATTTGTTGTCAAAACCATGAATACAAATTTATACTTGGGAAAACGGTTTGAGAATTCTACCATCAAAAGGTACACCTAGTATTATGGTTATATTATGGATTTTTTGTTGTTATGGTAACATGTATGAAATATATATTGTATTTTCTTGAAATTTAACTTGGTATGTTTGAAAAGTTGAAATACTCATATTCTTTCAAAAAAAGTCATTCTTTCCAGAAAGATCAGATTGCCTGTTTTTAATTACTTACCAGTTATGCCTTAATTCAGGCTACATTTTAGAGTAGCAAAGCATTGAAAATCAATGTAAAAGCTTCATCCACAGCTTACATTTGGTATTTTTATTATATACTATGGTTTGAATAAGGTCCCTTCGATAAGGGTAGATTGACCTTTAGAGTTTTTTTCCTTATTCTATAAAGTGAAGTAGTTATAAATACCTCTGAGATGGGTGTATGAATTACATAACACAATGCAAAGACACTGAAGCATAATAAGTACTCAAGAAATGGTATTTGTTGTGGTAATGACAACACTGTTAATAGCAATATTATACTGTTACTCCTTCTTATGGAAGGGACACTAGCAGAATGTGGAAGGCTGGCCAGTCCAGTCTAGTGCGTGGTGGATGCTGCTGTCTTCCACCTTCCAATTAAAACATAGCAGTTATAGTTGACTGGTTATATTTAGGATCACATTGAATTAGCCTTTCCTGGTCAAATTTGGCTAATTGGCTGGTTTCATTCATTGAATAAATCAGATTATACCATTGTTTACATTTAAAAATAAACCCAAAACAGGTAATCTCATCTTGCTGTATATTTTAAGCTTTACCTAAAGAGTTAAGATTTAAAGATTATTTCAGAGGAAATTATAAATGATTTATATATCAACGTGTTGGTTATAGAGGTTTCAATCCCATGACTTTTTGCATGACTCTTTTCTTTGTAAAGTACTGCAGAGTTCTGAAGTCCAATGTCATGCATAGATATTGTAAAACTGGACACCTAGGATATATTTTAAAACCTAAAGAGACCATAACATTTGAATTTCCTGAACATTGGAAGTGTCAGCATCAGTGATAAGTTTTCTTAGGAAGTCTTGAGATTCAGTTAGATAGAAGATAGAAATTGGAGGAATATTTAGTAAATGACACAAGACAGATAGAAACAATAGACTTGATGGGGCTGAGAGCAGTAGCTCACAACTGTAATAATAATGCTTTTGGAAGCAGAGGCAGGAGGATCCTTTGAGGCCAGGAGTTCAAGACCAACATGGGCAGTATAGTGAGACAATGTCTCTTCAAAAATTAAAAATTAAAAAAAAATGTCTGGACTAAGATTGGACGGAAGAGTAAAAGAAGCATCACTGGACAGACGTTGGTGGGAACCCTCCGGAGACCTGAAAGAGGACTGTATCTATCTCTCAAAGTGGTTTAAACTTTTTGTAATAACGAACTGATTTGAAAGCATGAGTTAAAAGGTTGATCTTTATGTCTAAAATTCTTTCTTTGACCACATATTCTTATTTTTCCTTTATTATTATTTAATTTCTAACGAGTTCATTTTCCCTCTCATTGAGTTTAGATCCCTGCCATTCCTATCACTGCTTTCCTAGCCTCCCTTTTCTTTCTTCTTAGCCTCAATCCCAGAGTCAGGAATTTAATAATGGTCCATTTGGCATCCCTGGTCTCTCCATCTACTGTCCTTTCATCCACTCATCTTTGCATACGTAAATCCCAACCCCTAGATGGGCATTCATTCACTTTCTCAACCCCCTTGTAGACTGCAAACACTGAGTCATGTATAATAAACTTTCTATGACATTTCCTGTAGAGTATATTGCAAATCTTTCTACTTTTTAAAAACCTGAATCCTATTCTTATCTTCTTTCACTCTTTATAAATGACCTTTATGGTTTACTATGAAGATCAATGCCATTTGATATGTCTCCTCCACTCCCTTCTACCCTACAGAAGTTGTCTTTGCCTATCTTTCCCCTTGCCTTCTGTATTGACCTCTCCCAGTCCCTTTCAACTTCTCTAATTGTTTTTTCTCTTTCCTCTTTTATCGATTTATTTCCTCTCATCACCTACCATATAGAAATTCACTAAGATTCCATACTTGGATGTCTATTTCTTATACATCTGTTCATTTTGCACACTGTCTATCATGGCTTCCAACTGCTGCAGAAAAGATTGATAATATACACAGGCACTTTTTAACACTGAGTATTTGCCTCTCTTTGCCTTCAGATTCATATATCTACTTGCCTGTTGGGCAGTCCTTCCTGCTATGCTAGCTTTCATTTGTTTAATGTTACATAATCTTTCCTTCCAAACCACGTGTTTGCTCTTTCCTTATTAGTCCTACTATCCTTCTTCAGTATTTATCAGTTAAAAATTAATGAAAGTGTAAATTTTTTTCTAATGAGACAATTATAGTATGGTTTTTCCATTTGTCCCTCTGCTTCTTATCCTCTCTTAGTTCAATCATCCTATATTATTAATTCAACAAATATTGATGGACATTTGCTATTTTTAAAACTTTTCGTAGGCCGTGGAGATACAGACATAAAAAAGCCCAAGCCTGCCCTTCATGTGCTCACAGCCTGATGCGAAAAAGATCTTCCATGAAAGCTATACCCATGATTAGTAACTTTTATGATAGGACAAAACTCAATTCAAGGTGGCTTAAGCAAAAAGATAATTTATTGGATCACGTAACTAAAGAATCCAATGTAGACTTTAAGTAAGTCATGATAAGGTTTCAGACAATGTGACCAGAAATTGGTTTCTTAGTCTTTTTCTTAACCCACTTATTCTTGGCAATCAACCTGGTCACAAGATAGCTGGCAACCACTTGCAGGGCTATAATGTCACCAGTTTAAATACAGCACCAAAGAGAGAAAATTCAGACAATTGTTATCTTAGAGGTATGTATCAAGCACATTGGGAACGTGCAAGAATATACTCCACCTGCCAGGTGGACTCCAGGAAGGCTACCTAGAGGAGATAACAGTTGAAAGAATAAAACATATAGAAAAGCTTATCTGACCTAAATTTAAGAGCCTGGTATGCTAGTTCAAAGATTTTGCCCACACCAATATCAGCAAATAAATCTAGAAAGTCCTAGGAATGAACCATTATTCATTCTTTTCATTTAGCCTTATCTGTACAACCAAATCTTTGTTATCTAAAGGGGTAGAATAGAAACACAAACAGGTGCATGTCTGTCTTTCACCAGCCAACATTCAGTCAATAAGCAACCTGAGACCTGATGCTAGCAGCTGTTGACTTTATCCTGATCTTCCCTTCCTTTACCCAACCAATTTCAAACCAGATGGTACATTCGCCACCAGACTGACTTCAGGGGAGGACCATGAAAGCTGAGGCAGAGGGTCACTTCAATTCAGATGAACCCTCAAGAGAAAACTTCCTGGAATGTGGAATTGGTAATTATGAGCCTCAGCCACACTAGCCGAGAACACAGAAGGCAATTAGCCTTGCTACCAGAGACAGTGTAAAAAGTCACAGCCCTTTCTCTTACCCATTTTCTGATGAGTTGCTATAAAGAAATCAGTTCTTCAATTGTTCTTTTTAAATCTTAAATGTGGCTAATTGTTCATATATTTCCAGTATTTACCAAACATCAGAATACATGTGGATCAGGTTATTTGTTCAAGGATAGTCCTTGAGACATCATCATTAGGGAGATCATAGCACTAGAAATTGACCCTGAACCTGTGATTTCAACATAACAGGTCACTGAAATTAACTGAGAATATAAAAGAAGGAAACAGCACATCTGACAAGTTGCAAACAAGCAAACAATTGATTGATTAGATTTTGTACTTTTCAGTCAGGTGTGTGGGCATTTCATAGAAAAAACATTTTGAAGACACTCTAGAATCCTAATTTATTTGAAAGAATCTTTAAAAGTGGAAGAAGGTAATGTCTTGCATTTCAAGGGTGTGGAAGAATCAAAAGATTTCCAGGCAGTCCAAGTTTCAGTATTTTATGGGTGGGTATAGGGGTGAGGGATATTTACCAATGACTTTATAAATACATATACAAATATAAATAGTTACACAAATACATACAAGCTGTATGCTTATAAATGGAAAATGTTGAGGTTGGTATTTTTTCTTATAGAAAACATATGCATACAAACCTAAATATCTGTGGGCTGATATCTCAGCATGACTGTTTTTAACCTATAAAAATGGCAATTGAATATGGTTATATGTGTGCATGTGTGTGAGACAGTATAACAAACATATTCTATTCTTAAATGCTCTTAATTTGAAGTCTTTGATTAACTAGAAGTGTACTTTTTTACTTAAAAGAACTACTTCTTTTTTCAAAGTCCCTCCAACCCTGGTATAAGGGAACACTTGAACATCATTTATCTAGTGAATTATTATTTTAATTAAACATTTTTTAAAAAGAACTGCTTTGCTCTTATTTAAATTATTTATATGTAATTTTATGGATATCTATAAAATCTTAACTATTATTTTTTATGGAACTATAATAATCATGATCATAATAAAACCAACTAGCATTAATTGAATGCTTACTATGTGGTAAACTCTGAATTTTATGTGCCAAGTATGTTTTACATGCTTCATTTTGTTCAATCCTTATAAATATCTTATAAGGAATATTTATCAATATATTGTTTTATATGAGGAAATTGAAGCTCAGAAATGCTACTAACTTCACCAAAAGTTGTAAGTAGTAGAACTCTCTGACTATAAAGCTGAAAATCTTAACTACTTCTTACTGGCCTTTTGAGTAAAGTGAAACCCAAATAGAACTTCAATGAGTCATCTGTCACAGAATCCCCAGCAATACTTATCTCTGCTGACAAGGGCACACCCAAGGTCCTGAGTGATTCAGGGTAAGCCTTAAGTCTGAAAGGGTGCAGCCTTGTCTCATGGTAGCAGGACGTATGGGAAAAGAGAGAGGAGGCAGCAATGACAAAGACAAAGGATATGTTGACATGAGGATAGCAGAGGGCCATAGGCAATAGAATTGTCTGAGAAGGAAACCCTCAACAGAAAAGTGAAGCCATGATGGCCCACAATGTCAAGAGCTAACAGAGGATAAGGAAGTGAGAGGTCCCAAAGCAGCCATATTGGATTTCATCATGTCCATACCCTAAAAGTCACACTGACTCAGGATTTACCCCCACTAATTTTAGGTGTTATTCTCATAAGCCTGGTAGCTGGTCTCCCAGCCTACGGACTATTTGCTAGAAGCTACAAAGACAGAGGATAGGCTGGTGGGAAAGTGAGAGTGGGAATGTGTATGTGTGTGTGTGTGTGTGTGCATGTGTGTGTGTGCGCACGCACGTGTGTGTGTGCATGTGCGTGTGTGTGTGTGTGAGAGCATGTGTATGTGTGTGTGCGCATGTGTGTGTGTGTGTGCATGTGTGTGTGTGTATGTGTGTGTGAGTGTGTGTGTGTTTTTGTGTTCATCTTCTAGTATCAGGCATGGAGACAAGAAATTGGATCACTGAAAGTTTGTGTGTGTGTGAGGAAAAGACAAAATTTTAAAAAGTAGGCAAAACTAAGAAATTGTAAGGATTTGGGCATTGAACAATAAAAAGGGGGCAAACTATGTACTTTTCCAGAGGCATCATGGTATTACGATGACAATTCATATGGATAATAACAGATTAAATTCTTAGAAAAAAAAAGCCTGTTTTTTTCAGTTTTCTCTTCCAAGAAAGAGAGGAGAGAATAAAAAAAAGCAGATAATTTTTCATCACATTAAAAAATTTTCATAAAATTTTACGACTTGAAGGGATACATTTTAATTATCTGGAGAATATATTGTCCAAGATGTATAATTGCAGATATATAAATTTTCAATAACATTAAGATATACATAAGGTATATAAAGTCTTAAATTTATGCAGACATGCAAAGCCTCCTATGTCATAAGTGAATCTCTAATGTAAGGTACTTTTTTAAAGTGGAAGAATAATTAATCATCAATTAATTCTACCTATTTCTACTGTAGTTTGATTACTATGCTCAAATAAATTTTGCAATTGTCTTCTAATGTGAAATGATTCTCATTTGTATAACAACATATATTCAATGCCTATTACTACCTAAAGTAACCAAGAATGGGGAAAAAATACTTGACTAAAAGGTAAAAATGGAAATACACACCATCTTTGTTTAATCAAGTAATCTTTCATTTTACATAAAATTAATTTCTTTGTTTTTCCCTTGGGCACCCTGTTGGGCAGTTATGAATGCCACACGGCCCTTGCCATTTGTTCAGGAGCTCATTTCAGTCACAAAGACATTTCAGGTGTTTCATGTCTGTTAATTTTCCATATAATTTTTTTCAGCCTGGCTACAATATATTGATTTTGTACAAAAGATTCCCCATGCATGTGGGAAAGCTTAAGGGGCATCTTTTGTGCTCTGCTATGAGCAGACAAATATAATTTATTTCAGCAACAGTCATTAAAAATGGAATGAAAGTCCTTGGGCAATGCTGTAAACATAGAAAGCAGTTGCCAGATGCTTTTGAAAACTGACACACACACACAAAACTCCACTTTAAAGTTTTGAGTAAATAAGTCCTGTCACCATAAGTAGGTCACCTTGATTCTTACTCTTGTGGTGTAATATACTTGAAGAACACTACTTGACTCCCAGCCCTGGCTCTACGTGGGCTTCTGCTCTGAATCCAGGGCTTCACTGGTTATTAGGAGTGACACAAAACCAAGAGACAAAGTTGTAATGTTTGATATGAGTCATAAAGTATGTGGGTTTGTGTAGGATACCAGGCAATCTCTAAGGTGTGCCATACTTCTATGTAAAGCAACCTGGCAGCAGAGCTGGGACTAGAACAGAGGTGTCATGATTCCTGCTCCTTCTAAACCACCATGTCTGCCCTCTTGATGGCATACATATGCTCCAAGATACTGGAGAGAAACCATCTCAATCTATAATTCCTAGCTCTAGAGAGATAGGTTGGAGAATTAATTATGATTCAGATTAGGTTTGTGTGTGGTCTGTGTGTTCATGAGGCCTAAACAACTGGCAAAATCTCCCTTTAGAACCAAATTGCCACTTAAAATTATACCCAAATTTCAAACTCACTATTCTAAAGGACATCATCCCACTTGTGAAAATGGAATGTTCACACCTAAAAATAATTAAGATACATGCAAAGATATAATAAATACACATGTTAAAAGAGGTCTGACATTTGATATTACATTTGATAATTTGACTTATTTATAAATCCATCAAAAAGATGAGTAATTATTTGTAGGTTACATATTAATATGACTCCTTAGCAGACATAACCCCACTCTGAATGTGAACACCCAAACCAGTACAAGCATGATATTCCAGTGTACTTGAAATCAATTTTCATGTTGATATCCTTTGGTTGATAATAAATTATGAGTTCCTATAGGAAGCAAAAAATGTTACTAGTTTTAAAGGTTATTTGCAATTGACTTTTAGAAAATCTTATGCTAAAAATAAATATTGGTTTATACACATTTAAAGCTAAATGTACAGTTGCAACATTCTTCAGGTTTTACCTTCTTTTTCTCACTTCTTATAGTACAAAAAATTTCATGAGGTTTTCACTCTATAGTTGATATAATGCATACATATTTAATGCTGTTAATAAAACATTTTTTTTTTACTATCTCTCAGAGTAATTATAGGTGTCATTTGGCTCAGTGTAAAGTAGAATATCTTATCCGTGACTGATGTCTACTGTTCCGTTTTGTCCCTTGATTTCGAAAATATGTGTTGAATTTGACTTGAGTGTGCATGAGTCCAGGAAATGATTTAGTTGAAAGTCTATTCAAACTATTTGTGCTTCTTCGCTTTAGCCAACCAGGCTATGAAAGTATAAGGGAAGAAGGATGGAGTTTGCTCATGGTAATATTGGAACATCAAGGAAACACTCTTTTTTTGTGGCCTTTTACCCCTGTAACTTCCAAGCCCAGCTGGAACCAGGAGATATCCCTTTTCAGATAGTTCATCTTGTTTCTGAAGTTAAAAACTCCAATTCCAAATGAGAATTAACCACAAAATTTCAAATCTCCCCCCAAAGATGGGGTTTAGAAATAGTTCATGGGAGAGGTCAAGGACTATGTTATTTTTTATTTTGTTATCATTAGTTTGGCCATCCACTATTCACAATTTTTTTTTTTTACAAAAATTATGACTTTTCTAAAAGGCAGATAACACGCTCCATCAAAAAGGAGAAATATACCATTTCCAAAAATAAACAGTCAATTTCGCCTTAAGCCATTGGGTTTTATGAAAGGAAGTGCTAGATAGTGTGGTTCATTTTAAGGAAATTGTAAATGTTTGACATATAATTTTCTGTCAAGATAAAGCATTTCCCTCATTAAATGGGAACAAGTACTCACTGTAGTGTTCAGCAGATGACTTTCTGTATTTTTCTTTCTCTTTCTACCTAATCTTAAATTGTGCATTACAAGTACTAAATGAAAAAATGAGTATTTTACCCAGTCAACAAAACTGATATTTTCCATTTTTATCAATGTTTATATGAGTGACATTCAAAAAGTTTTAATTTCCTCCCATCACTTGTGATGTTTTTAGAGTCATTCTTAACTCAAGGGACTTGCAGTTCAAACTATCTCATCCCTTACAGAATGATATAAACTTCATAAACTCAACAGACACTGCATGGGAGGTAAATTCCTTTCAGATGGTAGAATTATTCTGAGAATCAAGCCAAATGACTCCTCAGCACTGAGAAGAAAGCAAATGCCTCATTTCCCCCTTTAAAAAGGCTAGAGGCTCAAATCCCCCAAAATAATGATCAAGTGTTCCATACCATTGCAATCAGATTCTGGGAAAGACACTTTAGCCCGAATAGTCGTCACTTAAATATTTGTAGTATCAGCCATTATGTCTTTGAGATAATGTGAAAGAATTTTTAAAAATGAACTACATGAGAAGCTCCTATGAATTGAAATTTGTACTTCTTATTAGAGAACTAAGTATATAAACATGTTCATGTCTCTCAGTACTTATTTTTAAGTTTCCTCTACTCTGTGTGCCTCCCTACTTAAAGTTATTATCTGTCCTTTCACATTCAAGTTTCTTGAATGCGAGTATATAATGATTTCTGTTCTTACTTCCTCTCACTCATTTTAGTCTTTGAGATATGCAACTGAGCCATGTAGCATACCAAACCTCTGCATATAGACGGTTCACTTTTTAAAAATTTGACTGTCATGCTTACTTGCCACTGAAAAGAACATCTTTCATAACTGTCTTTTTTTTTTTTTTTTTTAACCTTCCCAAAACTCTGTTCACTGCTGTTTTTCACACTAAGTCTATGTTTTTCTTTTGGTCTCTTTTTTTGAATCTGTCCCTTAAAAACTTCAAATTTTTCTGTCTTTGATTTTACACTGTCATTATCTCATACAATGCACTCATAACTCTATATGTAAATGCTCTCAAATTGTACACAAATGTGTGCCCGTATCCTTGCATTTTGGGGTTGGGGGAAGCGGAAAGGAAAAAATAGCATAGTTTGCATCAGGTTTCCTGCTGGATCTGTGACCCCCACGTGAATAAGAGCCATTGCTTTATATGCACTTTCTATGATTTTACCTCTTATCTCCTCTGAGAACACATAATTGTTCTCCTTCTAGAATCCGATTTATCTGCCTGCCTGACTCTGTCCCACAGGCAACTCAGTCAAAATGTCCCAAACTAAAACTCACTATTTTTTCCCTGCCAACCTATTTCTTCTCCCATGTTGCTGGTTTTAAAGAATGTGATGAATGTACCCTCAGTTGTTTAACCTAGAAATGTGCAATTGGTATTAGATTCGACTTCTAGGAAGTCATTATTTCTTGCTGATTCTAATTTTTCTATTTTTAAAAATTTCTTCTACTTACTTTTCCATTTACCCCTGTTTAATATGGACCTTATTATTTCTTTCCTAGAAATGACTTTGAAATTCTGACAAAAATCATCAACGCTACCTTCCCTGTCCAACATGGTGCAGTGTGTAATGTACAGTATTCAGAACAAGACTCTGGGATCAAATCTCAGCTTGCTCACTTGCTAGCAGTACAATATTTAAGCATTATTCACCTCTTTGTACTTAGCTTATCTTTCATATAGAGTTGGTAATAGCACCTATCATACAGTGTTGTTACCGGATTTAAATAAACTAATATATGCAAAGGTCTCAGAAGACTGGCTTGTGTTAAGTATTTGCTGATATTATAATAATGGCAAAAGCATCCATCTGGTCCCCTGCTCCAGGCTTCTCCGCTTTCCAGTATGTTTTTCCTACATTGTCACCGGGGAAATTTTTTCTAAAATGCAAATATCACCATTATCCTTATATATTGACAATGACCACTCATTGATTTTAGAGAAAAAATGTGGCCTTTTTAGTCTCCGTCAGTTCCTCTCTCTAAACTCATTTTAAGACTTAGGCTACAGCCCGCTCCCATTACTTCTGGAAAATATACATGCTGCTTGTACTCTCTGGTGTGTCCTTCACTTTCTTCAGTTTTTAGACGTAACTATCATCTCCCCATTAGAACAAGCTTGTTTATGTTTTAATCCTAGATCAACGATTTCCAGCTTTGTAACTTTGGGCAAATTCTCAAATTCTCTGTAGAGGTTATAAAATGATGCTAGACATGGTAACTCCCTCATGTTGCTGTTGTAAGGGCTAACACATGTAAAGCCTAAGCAAACTAGAATCATAATAAGGATTCAGTAAAATCCCCAAGAAAACTCTAGTGATGCTGGATTCTGCACTTATCCTTCTGTTCCTGCCATGATTTTAATATTTCTCTGTGAGCTTTGCTGGGGTCCAGGTACCAAAGGCTCACTTCTAGCAAAGAATTCTGAAAAATAATTGTTTACTTGTTTCTCTCCTAGCAAACCCTAGGTTCCTTAAAGCCACAGGATGAAATACATCTTTTGTTTTTCCTAGTGGTCTGAGCAATATTTGACACACTATAGAAAGTTACCAAATATTTGTTAAATAAAAATGAATAAATATCATTTCCCCAGAATAGAACAGTTGCTGCAGAACTGTTTTGAATGAATGGATACATTTATGAACCACATCTTGCTACAGCAGAAATGAGCTTCAAGCTGATTTGGGCAGTGTGAGACAATCAGACTGTGTAAGTTTATAATACAGTCTAAATACTATTTAAAAAATTTTTATTTTCTTTTTTCCTTTATTTCTTTTTTAACAGACTTTGTCAGTAAATTCCCAATTATATATTTGCCCCATGTATGTTCCACATGTGATATTTTAATCACCACTGTATATAGATAACCAGTGAATTTTTTTTTTTTTTGAGATAGAGTTTCACTCTGTTGCCCAGGCTGGAGTGCAGTGGCGCGATCTCAGCTTGCTGCAACCTTTGTCTCCTGGGTTCAAGCAATTCTCCTGCCTCAGCCTCCTGAGTAGCTGGGATTACAGGCATGTGCCACCATGCCTGGCTAATTTCTGTATTTTTAGTAGAGATGGGGTTTCACTATATTGGCCAAGCTGGTCTTGAACTTCTGACCTCAAGTGATCCACCCTCCTTGGCTTCCCAAAGTACTAGGATTACAGGCATGAGCCACCGCGCCTGGCCAACTAGTGATTTTTTAATAGTCACAGTAACTGATTATTCTCCCCTGAAAGATTCAAAACCTTGTTTGTATGCCATTATTAGTGTAAACTATTTAATTCCAGCAACTATTTAAGTTTGGTAATTTCGAATTGCCAAAAACTTGAAGCAATCAGCTGAGTTTTGACATTGTGATAACATTGAGGGCAATATTTCTTTAGTGGATAATGTTTCTAAGAATAAATGTGGCCCAATGTTTGCAGATGAAGGTTAGACAAAAATAAATGTGTTACTCAGAAGCTTTACAAAATGGATGCAATTCAGTTTGAATTGACTATTTGCCTAAGACACCACTATTGTCTATTAGGAACAAGAAGAGGAAAATTTGCAGAATTATTTCAGAGAGTGTGTTTATTAGTTGTTCTTACTTAAAAGTATCTCACAACATCAGATGTGTTAGTAGAAAAAGTGCTGTGAAACTAAACGAAAGTACTCTCTTAATGCAAAGACAGATCTACTGTTTCTGGATCAAACAAATGTTTGGGAAAAAAGTACATTTCTAGCCAACACTTCCTAGGAATTCTTTGTCATATAACTTTAATGCATTATAGGCACTTTAGAAGGCATTAAAATAAAGATAACTACTATTATTTTAATATTCACTATGAGTTAACACAGAAGCTATGTGTTTTATACTACCCTTTTTAAATTTTTCAACATTTAAAAAATTAATTAATTCATTTACTTGTTTATGTATGTATTTATTCTAGGCCCTCTATTTCTTTTTTAAATTTAAATTTTATTTTTATTGACAAATAATAACTGTATATGTTTATGGAGTAAAACGTGATGTTTTGGTACATGTATACACTGCAGAATGATCAAGCTAATTAACATATCCATTACCTCACATACTTGTCATTTCTTTGTGGTGAGAACATTTACAATCCACTTTTTTGGCAATTTTGAACTACATAATTGACAAATAAAATTTGCATATATTTATGGTGCACTACACACCCACCGGGTAAATATTATGATCCCATTTTAGAGATCAGAAAAAGGAGGTCAAAAAAGCTGCCTGGATGGCTGTCGACACTCAAACACTCCGGGGCATTGTATTTAAACATTTTCTGCAAAAGAAGTTTTGCTTATAAAGCACATAATGAATGTACTTAACGGAATCTTGTCCATTGAAGGAGAAAGAAGAAACTAAAGTTTAATGAATCAACTGTGTCTTCAGCAATGTTACCTTTGCTTGTATATTGAGCATCAAATGTAATTCTTTCCCTATTGTGGTGAAATAGACAGAATTCTCCTGACTTTATACATGATGAGACAGCTTCATAAAGGTTAAACTAGTTGCCAGTGACAGGGGAAGCTCATTAACTTTTTTTATCTTGCCTTGCAGTATTATATTCAGGCTGTCTCTACAAATTAGTCGGTCAGATTGAAACCAGAAGACCTTTAGGGTGAATTAAAATGGTTGGCTTTTTGGATGATGACACAGCTCGTGTTTTTGAAGATCTTGTAGAACATCTATATTTGAGTTTTAAAATATACATTTTAGAATATTTGATGCATTTATTGTGGTATAATTATTTTAAAATATTTGCATATATATAAATTTGTAAGTAAAATATTTACATATAATCCTTCAATAAGTAATAAATTTATATGATATATAAATTTTGGTCATAAAACAAAGAAAGGCTTTACCCATGTGTTTTAGAATTTGAATAAAAGTTCATTTTAATAACTGATATTTAATCTAGTATTATGCTATTAGCCATTTAAAATTTTAAATTCACCATAGCCAAACACTATGGCTCCAGTGAAAATAAAGATATGCAGACAATGAAAATCTTCATAAAAACCTTATGAGAGCCACTTTCCATTTTTGTGTCTCTTATGAGTTCTAAAATAACGAAATATTTAGTTAGAATACTTCACAGTAAGATTAAAGAAAAAAAGATTAACAAGAAGCAAATAAAATCTATGATCATGACAGCTCAGAACCCATTGGAAAATCAGGCAATTCCCTTAAATGAAGATGGCAAATCCTGTAGTTAAATCAGGATTCATCTTAGAGTGTTGTCATTAAAAAGAAAAGATATCTAGAGGCCTGGAATATTTAGACCAATTCAGTTTCTATGATTATTATTTCTATTTTTTGGATATACTACATCATAGAATAGACACCGTTACTTTTTTCACTTCCTGAATGGCTATTAAGGGTCTATCCTCATTTTTCAAAAAAAAAATGTTTCTTAAATTGAACAGATGTTTGCTTCCCTGATATTGCACCCAAAGTTCAAACCTAGCCAGAATATTTACTTTTAAAGTCACACCCTCTTCCTCTAAAAGCTTAAAGACACATTTATTAGGCAAATACTCAGAAAAGAAGTTAAATTATGATAAGTACGCAGACATATGAGCTCTGTGAGAATCACTAGGGCTTGACATCTCTAAAATCATGAAATAAAAACCACTATTCCACTCCATGTGCTTTAAGTCTCAGGATGATAAGAAAAATGTGTTTTCAATCTTTCCCAAAATGTATTCAGTTCAATATGAGAATAGATATATCTCATATTAATACTTAATTTTTAAATACTCATGAGCTCTATTAAAATTCTCTGGCAAAATACTACCATGCTTTCCTTCTAGTGGACTCTAACTCAAGATTTTGGCAGGGTCTGACTGATTAGCAGGCTTTTCCCTTCCCAATCACATTACTGAGCACACCCAAATGGAGCTCCGGGAACTCACTGTTTAAAAAAATTTTGCTTTACAAAGTATATTAAAGGCTTGTTTAGACTATCTAAAGGAGATATAACTCAAGGTAATGAAGTGTAATAGAGAAATGTGAAATGTCTTTAAAACAAAATCACTTAATATGGAGTTATCTTCCCTATTCATAGCTATACACGAAAGTATGAAATTGAACAAATTTGTCACATAGCTCAAATCCACTTTTAAATAAAGGAACCTCCCCATGTGTATGTTGCATATGCTCACTGAACCACTTCATGAATGGTCACATAAGCCACAGCTTAATAACAACAACTTTCAGATATAAGTGGTGTTCTCTTTCACTCATCACCATTTACAATTCCGTCTTCATTCAGAGAAAGGCTGATTAGAGAAATACAGAAGATGACTTCAAGTTCCAAACTTTGAAGAGCTCTACTGAGGCTCACTAAAGGTTCTGCTTGAAGGAAACAGGTGCAAGCAGAGGCATTCATTCGATAATTGTTAGGTGGATGGATGGATAGACAGATGTGTGCCTTCTAAAGAATGACAGACTTGTAGATGTTCCCAAAGGTTAAATGGCTTCAGACATTCTAGTGATATCAAAAATTTGTATCTCCACTGTCACAATGACACCCCAGAATTAATGTATCCTGCACGGGACTAAGCACAAGTGATCTTAATAAATAATTTTGATAACAATAATCCTGCCTCACTCATAATACTTGTTACAAATAGTCTGTCTGATTTTCTCTGCAACCCACAATTTCCTACCCCATTCCCTTTAAAAGGAAATAATAAATATTAGCTTAAAAATGGAAATCCTCCTGAAACTCTCCCAGCACGATGAACTAATTTTTAACATTGGCTCATCTCTGTCCTATACATAGTTAAGTGTCTAACACCATAATACCAATTATTTATTCACGACAGTATCACAGATTTTATCTAAGGTTAAAAAGACAAAGAAAGAAGAAATTAGAGCACTCTTTCAGAAAGACATTGTGGATTCACAAATTTCAGCTTATGAATCATTCTCTAGGTAGCAACGTGAGAAAATTATCAACATAAATTCATAAATGATTCTAACCGTAAAGTTCTTCTGCTGCTTTTTATACAGCAATCAATGCACTGTAGAAAGCTATACTGAGTATTTACTTGCTCAAAGGAAATAAAATATTAACAATACCAGAGTGAGGAAGACATTCTTACCACCTTCTTTAGTGCAAAGGTTGACAAGGTTGTGGACTGTGTCCATCAGCTCCAGTTGCTGCTTCTGAAGGACACTATTGTTGGTGGTAGCTCTGTTTAATTGCTTTTCCAGCTCCTGGATTATATATGTTTGACGAGCAACCAAGCCTTGAAGGTTCTCTTTCTCTTCTTTTAAGGTGTCCAACTCTTCCTTGTGTTTTCCTTCCATTTCTAAGATTTTATGTTCTAATAAACTACAAGGAAGTGAAAATAAAACTTAGATTTGAAAAAATGTTATTCAAAAAAACCCTTATAATTCAACTGGTTCCTGAATTTATTTAAGATGAAAAATTTTAATCAGGTGTTTCACTGTAAAAATATTTTTTAGTGAGAGACTTAAGAATATATATTCTTTAGAATAGGAGTTATATATATATAACATGTCAAATAAAAAATTATTAAACCAGATATTTTCAGAGTAATGTTAGATTTTAACTATGATTTAGTTTCTTGGTTTCCTTGGGTATAACTTATATCCAAGGTAGCTAACTTACACCCGAAGAGCTATACTCTAAAGAAGTATAGTATAATTTCACTAAGGAAATGGGCCTAAGAGGAAACAGAATAGTTCGGGAAAAAAATAAACAACATGTAGAAACTACTTTTTATTCACTTTGCTATATTCATTTGGGGTTTTCAAAACATTAACATTGATTAAATTTCACAGTAGTTCTATGGGATCAAGAATAGTATATTGACAATCTGAAAAATCGAAAATAAAGGGAAAAATATGAATCAGAAACACAAAGATTTATGTACAATGACATTAAGACAGAAAAAAACTCTTATTTTGAAACTGTTGAAAATAATATTTTTAATCATTTTCAGGATATTAGAAAATGCTCAAAATATAATGTTAGGTGAAAAAAGAAAAAACAGCAATATACATTCTCAACCACACACACATACAAAAAGAAAACTATATTGACACAGAAACCACAGGAGCCAAAAGTAATCCATCTAAAGTCACAATGAATTCTTGTGATTTTTGATAACTTGTCCCGTATCATAACCACTAGCTTCCTTTATTTCTTAGCTCAAGCTTCAGGATGAGGCTTAATAACACTACAGGTCCCCAAGTTACTGTATAAATGGTAACAAAAGGAAGACTCCATTGGGCTGATGGTACGGTCTTCAGAAAGGAGTTGGGATGCTTTGCTCAGTGTGTTGCAAGCTTTAACTGAGGCCCTTCCTTCTCCCTGAGCTCTTTACAGGATAGTCCCCTGGTATACTGCACATTAAAGATAATAGAGAAAGCAGAAGCATTCTTGGAGCCTAGCAACTGACTGGAATAAAAAGCATTAACATTTTATGGAGTGTCTAATATACTAGTATTCCTCAGGGAAAAGGCTTACTCAGTTTTCTCAGCTCTGTTTTCAGAAGGTTCAACCCGTCCTTAGTTTACAAGGTGTTATTAAAATGCCACATACCAGAATGGGCACTTAATTTACCTTGGAGAAATACAGCACTGAATCATTCCTTTCAAAAAGGGGACACTAGGGAGTGTTTTAGATTCAATAGCTAAATTACAAAATGGAGCATGTTCGAAGAGCCAAATCTTCCAACACCAGGTACTGGGGGACAAATTGTAACATCTGATTGTCCTTTACACAGATTAAGAAGTGTGGGTCCAAGGGTTAAATAGCATAAAAGACTACGAGGGAATGGAGAGAAGTCCATGTGGCAGAAGCTGTGCCATCCTGGCAGATATCAGAAACCTTGCGGATGGGGTGAATATGGCAGAGCATGTTAGATAGTGATGATGATGTCAATCATACTAGTCATGATACCTCTCATTTATGACACGGTTGCTGTGTGTCAGGTACTGTTTTTTGTTTTTTTGTTTTTGAGATGGAGTCTTGCTCTGTCGTCCAGGCTGGAGTGCAGTGGCGTGATCTCCACTCACTGCAAATTCCGCCTCCCAGGTTCACGCCATTCTCCTGCCTCAGCTTCCAGAGTAGCTGGGACTACAGGCACCCACCACCACGCCTGGCTGATTCTTTGTATTTTTAGTAGCGACAGGATTTCGCTGTGTTAGCCAGTATAGTCTCGATCTCCTGACCTCGTGATCCGCCCGCCTCTGCCTCCCAACGTGCTGGGATTACAGGCGTGAGCCACTGCACCCAGCCGGTGTCAGGTACTGTTTTAAGTAGTTGTTATGAGTTCAATTATGGCCTGCCCATGTTTGCCCCCAAACAACAACAACAACAAAATTGTGTTGAAGTCCCAACCTCCAGGAACTAAAGAATGTGGACTTATTTAGAAACAGAGTCGTTGCAAATGTAATTAGTTAAGATGAGGTCATCCTGGAGGAGGATGAGCTTCTAATCCACTGTGGTTGGTATCCTTATAAAAAGGGAAAATGTTGAGAGACAGATCAGATGTGCGCGCAGGGGAAAGGTTGTGTAAAGATTGGAGTAATGCTGCCTCAAGCCAAGAACTACCGGCAGGTGGGAGAGAGGCCTGGAACGGGAGCCTTCCCTAGCGCCTTCAGAGGGAGCCTAGCTCTGCAGGCACCTTGATCCTTGATCTGGGACTTTCAGTCTTCAGAATATTCAGAGAATATATTTCCATTGTTTAAAAGAAGAGGAAGAAGAAAAAGAAGTGTGGTCAGAACTACTCCTGGGCATTCCAAATCTTTGCCAACAAACTTGTACTCCAAGAATATGGCAGGAAAGCTGCCTGTGAAGTCAAGACCAAAAAAAATACCTGGAGGCTTCTAAGACTGTACTAATTTATAATACCTTTAGTAGTGTGCACAAATTCACACAGGAAAGTTTCTCATTGAGACCCATTAGCAGAAACTGTGTGACTTCTGCAGCAGAAGAAAAGTCCCATTTCTTTTTTGAATTGCTTTCATTCTACCGACACCAAGAAAGGAGCCCTGCCTTGTACTGATCATAAAGTAAACCCAATTTAGATAGAGTTTGAGTACAGTAATATAGGGAAACTGTGATGATCACTTATTTATTTTTAATTCTTTTGGAAATGAAAAACTTAGGCAAGGAAAGCAGCTGAAGATGAAAAACAACATCTGTAAGGGGTAGGTATGAATCATCTTCTTTTACCATATATTTTTTCTTTGCTACTAACTTTTTGTTGGAGAAGTTCGTGGTAAAACACAAACAACAAAAAACTTCTCCATTGTCTTTATTGGTTAAAAGTTTCATCCCACCTACTGGTTAAGTGATTAGTGTACTTGCTGTAGGCGTCAAAGGAGATCTTCTCTGTGCCCAATTAATTTTTGGCCTTCAGAACTGAGAATTAACCACAACCAGTGTCTTAGCTCATTCCCTGTTTACTTTTTATTTACTTTTCTTGCTACTCCTGGGGTAATGATCAGAGGCAAGATGCCCATAATTTAGAGTTGCTAACTTATAAGAAAATTGTCTTTTAAATTCATAGGCATTATAGTCTACTAGTGAGAAAACTTAGCATTACCTATTAAACTGACAAGCATGTATATATCAAAATTTGAAAGTTATAGTCACATAATACTGGATAAAATTTCTGAATTGCCATTTTGTCCTTGAAATAAGATGAGCACTGGCCTTTCAGTTTTCCTAATCAGTAGGTAACATTTTTGTTTGGAAAATATCATGTTATAGTTATAGTTTGTATTTATTAGTTGCTAAGTGCCAATAATTCTGTAAAATATAAAATGACACTATTCCTACTGTAAGGTTTATTTTTAGAGAATAAAAACCTCAAATGAAAATGCAGAAGCTATAAGAAACTTCTGTTTCAAACATAATACTTTAAAAAAAATTTTTTGCATCAGTGTTTTTCTACTGTTTATTTTTGATGCATTCCTTGTTCAAGAGTACATATGCGCAGAGATGGCTACTATCTGAGATGCCAGTAAGGGAGGTGGGCTTGTTTCATTTGTTTTGTTTTTCAGGATCATTTGGAAAGAGCTGAGGATGGAAAGTTGATCAGAGAAATCCTGGTAACAAAGGAAACAATTCTGAACCCTGGCTTATGGAAAAGATCTGCTTTTCTGAGTAAAAGGAATAGATAATATGTATAATATATAATATAACATACATTAGCATGTTAGACAGAACATTAATTTTCATAATTCATCAAACAACCTTTAATGCTCCCTTACTAGAAGGTATCAGAAGATACCAATTTAGTTTGGTATCTTAGAATAGACAGTACATGCAACGTGAAAAAGAGACTGTCCATGAAACTAAGAAGCCTAATCTACATCACAGACATTCCAAAGGATTTGGAAACCCAAGTAATATGCATAACAACTACAAGCAAATTGGAAACATATTACTTTGTTTCTCTAATGGCTGGTCTTACCAGTTAATTATCTCTTCTCCTCATTTTCTCATCACATTTCTTCACTCGGAGTGCCCTTAATAACATTTGTACTTCAGTAATTATCTACTAACTTTATTTATTAGGGACATTTTTCATATTAATGACAACTTTTTAGACTTCTTCAGGCAAGAGTGATCTCTTCTTGACCCTTCCATTTCTTTTGACTACATTCATCCCTTTTTTCATCTTCTCTTCATATTTGGCTTCCAAAAGACTGCTCTCTTCTCTTTGATTCCTCCCATCTATTGGCTAGTATCTACTTTGGAAGTCAGCCCTTCCTTGCCATTACTTCCAAAATGGTTTCAATGCAAACCTCACTTGCCAGAAAACTCTATATACCATCTCTACTTATTGTCTTATTCTTGTAACACACCATTGTAGTTATGTTACATTTTAAAACCTTTACCTCCTTTGATTCTTAAAGCAATATAGTAACATAGACTGAACAGATGTTACACACCCTCACGAATAGGTACGAATCAAATGTTTTCTTCAAAATCATGCAGATATTAAGTGCCAGAATCAGGATAAAAAGCCATGTCTTCTAAGTTGTTAGACTGGAAATCTACTCAAGACATCACACTGCTGTCTCAATGAACATCCTATAGTCTCATCTCTTTAACTTAATACACTGTAATCTCTTCCTATTTCTTTTATTCATCATGTTATACCAGGAACCAAGGCACTACCTTCACATCTCTTTGGTATTTGCTGCTTTCTATTTAGTTATTCTGGGAGCTTATCTTTCACAATATTTGAACCTGTTTATCTTTCCCACATATAAAAACAGAATTACTTTGTCAAGCCAATTTTTAACATCTGGACTAGAATTTTCTTAAATACTACCCTGTCTTAACACCTCTTCCATTACAGTTATTTGTTAATTTTAATTTTATTTTTAATATGCTACTCGTATTTCATTTTGTACCCTGAAGCCTATCATTGATTCTTCATTATTTTCCTTATCCAGGTCCGTTGGGAGGGACTACTTCAGCCAGCATGGAGATCTTTATATAGAGAGGTTGATCTGAAGGACAACATTGCAGCCCCAGTGTCCTAAAGTTAGGTAGTCAAAGTAGTCAGATTTTCCCTAATGACAGTCTCAGCTGCATGTTTAGCTTAGGTTTGCATTTTAAACACAAAACCTGGATGGTAACTGAACACCAGTGCACTGTTGCCTAGAGCATATTCAGTATATTTTTTCAAGCAAAATAAGAATTTCTTTATTAAGATTTAGGGAAGCCTATATTAAACAAACAGTTTTTATTAGGATGCATCTTTTAGGATTAGGGTTCCATGGAACAACGCTTTATGAAACCATGCACCTAAATCTATGCAAATTGAGCTAGAAATCCAAGGAGAGAGTTTCTCACAGAGGTCTCAGGACTTCCTGTTTCCCATCTTTCTGGAAACACTTTGAGAAGAGACATGCATAGAATTCTGGCACTTAGCTTCTATTTGAGGCAGAGGTGCACTTTAATGAATAAAATAAACAAAATAATCTGTGCCCTGAACTTTAGTAAAAGGTTCTAAATGAGTGTACACAAAGTCCTATTTGAAGTTTTTGGTAGACTGCCCCATACCCCTATTTTACACTGCCTTCTCCAACATCTTATTGGAAATATTTCAAATCATTGAACATATCTTGAAACTTTCACAGAAAAGGATATCCCTTTCAAATTGTTTCCCACAATAGAGTTCTTAACATAGCAGCCAATGAATTCACAGTGGTGACAGTTGCCTAAGCTCTATGGGTGTAAATATAGCTCTTCAAACAAGGAGGAAGATGTTGAAAATATAGAAACCTCATTTTTATCTGTCTGAACCTACTTACAGATGTTTTAGTATTTTCCACTATGTTCAATATGTATAGTGTCAACATGTGTTGCAAATATGGGTTTGTAAAGAGTGATTTTTCTCCCCATTTAAATACACACAGATTTAGTTCAGGTTAAATTTATACTTTACATGTCTAATTGGAACACAATGCGTTTTCTCTCAATGTTTGAAATCATATTTGTTTGGAAATTCAAATTTGGAGCAAAAGCATATACTATAAGTAAATATTAACAAATGAATGTAAAGTTTGGGGTGAAGAAGAATAAGCTAAATGTGTTATAGAAACCAGCATCTAAGAAGAAAAAAGATTGATACATTTCATAACACAGAGATGTAATGCTTCCATTAAAAAATAAGTTGAACAATAAACAATAAACTAGAGAAATTTTTGTAACATATATTACAAAGTTTTACTATCCATTAAAGAGCTCATATGAGTTAACTTAAAAAAGGATAAACAATATAATAGAAAAAATGTTAAACATACATAAATAGGCAAGTATGTAGTCATAGAAAAAGAAATCTAGTCACAGAATAAATGCAAATGGTTAATACACATAAAAACATGCACAACTTAACTTCTCAAGGAGCCTAGATTAATTAGATGGCTAGCAAAGTTTTGGGAAATTAGAAAGCCCCAGCACTCTTAGGGAGAAGGTAAAATTTGAAGATAACTTGTGAATATCTATATAAAATTTAAATCATCACCTCAACAATTATAGTCTCGATAAATTATATATTTATTAACATAATACTTATAATAGGTTATAAATTATAGTGGATCTATAAAAATAGATTGCTACTCATTCTTGAAAATAAATGAGGTATATCTGTATATGGTTATATGCATAATATATATACAAATTATTATAAAATAAACAGTAGAAAAAACCCAACGCTAAAATAATCTATACATATACGCACATGTCATATAAACAAGTACGTGTGTATGTGTGCAATTACGTATAAGTGTATGTCTGTGTAAACACACACATAAATAGGCACACTCTATATGCACACATATGTTAGTATGTTTATAGAAAACATCTGGAAGAGTAAGCACTGAACTTAATCTCTTAATGATGATTCTCTGCTAGCAGGTGGTATGGTGTAGGGGTGTGGAATTAGGGGAAATTTGACTTACAACTGTATATGCATGTATATAATTTAACATACATGTATATACATCATGTTTGTCTTACTTGTTTTTATTTATCACAGAAATGGAGGAAACAGTCATAAGTCTAGAATGGCCTGTGCAAATGCTATCTAGAAATTTTAAAGGTGGGCTGAATTAGTGAACCTCAGAGTATACAATAGTAACATTGAGTGCCATGCAATGGGCTTTTGGCAATGCAGAATAGTGATGTAAACACAATCTGTATTTTATTCATGTTAAAAACAATAAATGGAATAACAATACTTAATGTGAACAATATGATTTGTCTTTTCCACTAAAAGTACTTTTATTAGTTGTGTGTGTGTGTGAGTCTTTGTGTGTGTGAGTTTCTGTGTGCGTATGGATAAATGGCATTTGTTGGGTTAGAGCTATTGGGACATTTCCCAGTTCCTTATTCATTTAACATTCAAAATGCATTTAATACTAAATAGGCTTATGTGTAGAAAATTGTGCCCAGGAGCAGGAAGACAATGAAAATAAAACACATTCTCTGTGTCCTAGAAGGTCACAGCCTAATAATATGGATATAGATAAATAAACATGCACACACACAAACATACATATATTATAATGTGATCAGCTAAGTGAAATTATGGGGAGAAAACAGGTACCGTGCTATCACATAGGTTGTAATGAGCAAATCTATCTGGTAGAGCCAGAGATGGATTGTTAGAGAAGCTGACACATGCAATGAGTTTCCAAGGATGAAGAGAAATTTGTGAGTTGAATAAGGAATGTCAGGCCAACATCAGATATGTCTGAAATAACATCATGTGTTCAGTGCCATACTAACAACTAACATGATTAAACACTGCTGCTCATGTCAGGCACTGTTCTCAGAGATTTATACACATTAATTCAACCTTCACATTAACTTCATACAGTACAATTATTGTCATTGTTATGTTGCAAATCAGGAAACCAAAACACACAGAATCTATGTAAGCTGCACAAAGTCACACAAATAATATGTGACTGAGTCGATTATCCCAGGAATCAAGGAAAAGTGAAACCAGGCAGTCTGGCCTCAGAGCCCAAGCTCTTAACTATTAGGGTGTGTCCTCTAAAAAATAAGATTATTGGAAGTAAGTTGCAAAGGTAAGATTGTAGTGATCATGGACTGTATCCTGTGCTAAAGAACTTGAACTTTCTTCTATCAGTTATAGAGAATCGTCATGTTCTTGAGAGAGAAAAATAGTCTGACTTGCATTTTAGAAAGAAGACTTTGGCACAGCTTCTGGATAAGGACTAGAGTGGCACATAGCTTAAAACACAGAGGTCATTGCAATGGCCTAGACAAGAATTCATGGCAGCTTGACCTATGACATAGTCAGTGGGAATGGAAAGGATGGGATGGATCAGAAAAATATTTAGAAGATGCAATTGATAGCATCAACAGTGAGTGGTGAGTTGTGGGGGATTAGGGAAAGAGAAGAATTAAGATGATCCTTAGATTTCCAATTTGATCAGAATTGTATTTCATGCCAAGATACTATGGTTATTATAATTTAAAAAAAGGAAAATGTTATATGCTATTAAATATTATTTTAAAAATTAACAGGGGAAAAAAGGTAACATTCTAGTCTGTAGGTGTTCTATTTACAAGAAAAAGACTAGAATAATATAAATTCAAAAAGTCACCTTTTTTATCCTTGTTATAAACAACTAACATAATTCAGCCTAGCTTAATGTTAGAAGTTAGCAAGTTACTTTAGCATTTTGTAAATAACTTATTAAATGAAAGATAGCTTTAATTTAAAATACTATGATTTCACTTTTTATTTCTTTAGGCTTATTAAATATCAAACATCAATACTGTATTTTATTACAATAATTAGTAAGGCATAATTTGGTATCTTGAAGTTGCACATGCTTCAATCACTTACAATTAATTAACTTAATAACTTCCCATAACTCCAGCTAGAAGATAGATGAGCATGTCAAATAAGTTCAGTGAATTCCCAAGGTAAAATAAATAGTTTATATCTTCTGCTCTAATATTAGAAGGACTAAATAATGACCTATATAGTGACAGGCCAAAAACAACTGGTCTACCCCTTTCTTCAAATGAATATTTGTTTGTTTTAAGAGAATAACTTGACAACTACATCAATCATACTTGAGTCCTCATCATGTTGCAAAAATATTTTTATAATAATTAAGGCAGAGAATCATCATGAACTTGAACCCTAATTTTGCCACATCCTTAGTTGTTTGGTCATAAGCAACTTACTTGATTTCTGTGAGCCTCAGGGCTTTTTTATGTGTAAAATAGAAATAATAATACATACTTTGCAGGATTGGTTGGAAGATTGGAAATAGTAAGTTAAAGCACCTGGCACAGAGGTTTGCTTGTAGTAGTAGCTGGGTGGCAGCTAGTATTGCTCAAACTATGTAGGAATGGCCATCGTATGTCTCGTTTCAGTTCACTCTGAATGGTCTTACTGAAGACTTCCTTAATCTTCCCTCTGCATATTCAGCACAATCAAGAAAGCCCATGTACTCCGTCTTTGTATACATGGAGTGTTGATTTCCCTTCCTGTATACCCTGGTGAGGCAGAAGGGCTCCTTCTGTAATATTCTTTTGCCTGACTGTGTTTCCACCTTGCAAAATGTTGGGGTTAAGTCAGAGATGGGCAGGTGCTGGGAAAACTGGCCATTGACCAAACCTTTTGACTAACAGTCCCAGTCTCATATTTGGTTCAACTGAAAGAAACTGCATTAGGTCATCATAACCTTTACATCTCTTTTCCACTGTTTTAGAAAGCAGTAGGAAACATACTGGAGGAAACTAGTGAAAGTTTACATTTTGTGTCCTACTTTGTGCTCATATCACTCCCTTTGTGGGGAAGGTAAAATATTAATGTTTTGCATTTACTTAGGTTCTTGGTTATGTAATTCCAATTATATGGGTGAGTTACAGATTCCTTACTCCCAAGAATTATTTCTTTGAGGTAAGAAACAAAACCAGGTTTTAAGATTCGGGTAGCATCCAACAAAATAAAAACATATTGCCTAAAGAGAACAAACTGGAAGCTTTTTAGAATGACTCCCTCTGGACTGTTAGGAAAACAAACAGCAGAGCAAATGTTGCTAATCCTGTTTCTGCTTTGTGCTTCTGGCCATGTAGGGGATAGAGAAGTCAATCTAATGAGGCCAAAAATCCGTTTCCAATCCTACAAGTGATGCATTTAATTTGTCAGGGTGTAAATCAGCAGGACCTCTCAGCATGTTTGTGTAGTATAATCCTAACCATAAAATAGTCCTCCTCATTTTGCCAAAGTGGTGGTGGACCTTCCTAAGGGCCAGCTCACTGACTTGGCGGCTGAAGCCCTATCTTACTCAAAGCTGGTAAGTCCCACACCCAGCCACAACCCCTGACATTCCTTGGGGAGGAAGCAAAGCTTAATTTAGATAATCCCCCCTGCAAAGTGTATTAGCTGATCCAAACCAGACCTGACCAACTAAAGGCATGTTGTTGCTGCATTTCAGAGATGCCTTAATGTAGAAAAAGCTTCTTGATGCATTTGGAGGATTAAGATTCATATAAGGAATAACTAGTGATAATCGATAAACTATTTTTTTAAAAAAACATAAACAGCTTTATGCTTGACTTTGAACCTCTCTCCACTTAAATAGGAGGAGCACATTTCTTTGTTGCAACAGAAATTGCCTGGCAGAGCTCCTCTAATTCCATTGCACATATGAAAATACACAATAACAATAAACAGAATAGGGAAAGTATGCTATGTATCACAAATGGGTATTTTTTATTTGTATAAAGAAAAACACTTTTTTTTAAGTTGTTTGTGGAAGACTATGTCTAATTTAAGAACAAATGTTCTGCCAACACTCTATCACACACATTAGGCCCTTAGACAAGAAGATAGACAGATAACTATAGAGATACAGCAATACCAGGAGGTATAGCAATTGAGAGAAAAATACCCCAGAACCACATGTAAGATAATGCCATACTTGAGGGTTCCACTGTCAAAAAAGAAAGAGATGTGGAATGCAAGTAAAAGATGCATGCAAGTTTTTGTCTGTATGAGCACAGAACTCAATTTCCAATTAAAACCTACATCTCTGAATTTGTAGTAAAAAACCTGTATTACTAGAGAAAGAAATGGCTATAATCCTGAAAAAGTTAACATCAGCAATAAATGATGTGATTTACAGATGTAAGAAAACCTGAGTTTTCTGTTGAAATTAGAATTTAATGACGGGGGAACAGTTCATCAGCAGAAGGCACAAATATGTTTGGGATCAGAAGTCAGATTCCTTTGAGATTCTGAAGTGCATGGAGAAGCCCCTTCTACCTGACCCAGAGTGGAGCTCTTTTGAGACCTTGCACCCTAACTCACTTTTAATGATAGAGCAGAGAGAGCAACTTTTAAGCAGTTTGCCTTTAAAATATAATATTTCATAGTGAAAATTCTATAGTAGGAAATGATACCAGATGCTGCATAAAAACCATGATGGGAAGACAAGAAAATCTGAAATGGTCCAGAATTAAGGTAGAAAGGATACATTTTTAAGAAAGAGAGAAAGAGAAGGGAAATGAAAGAAGGAAGGAAGGAAGGAACGAAGGAAAGAAGGAAGGAAGGAAGGAAAAATGTGAGAAGGAGGGAAGGAAAGAGAAAGAGACAGAGTACCTGAGTACAAGTGGTGCATAAAGATGGCATTTGTTTTTGCAGTTAGGGAGGAGACTTTTCAGGCCTCCCAGTTTATATTACGGTATCATGACAACTCAAGGGTCAGATATAGACAAAGACATAATATGCAAATCAGTAGGGAAGAACTAAAGAACGTAAATTCATGCGGGCAACTCTTTCAGAAATAAATCAGGCGGTAACATAACTACTGAGAGAGAGATTCAAATGACCTTAGGTTATACTAGTAAAATGAAATACACAGTTACTAAGAATATTAGAGAATATTTTATTAATGTAAAATGGTATCTATCTCCAAAGAAGTCGGACTTCCAGACTGTGTGTAAGGCATGACAGAACTTTTTGTGAAAATAATATTTATATATAACATGAAGCAAAATAGCCAACTCTTTCTGTATGATAAAGCTGTGGTTTTTAATTTTCCTGTGTGTTTTTTTTGTCCTTATCCTATAATAAATGTGCTATTTGTATAATTATAAAAGCAAACAACAACTCAGAAAAATAAGGGGAAATTGTCATTGTTTTACTTATCCATGATTCCTGGACAAAGTGTTCACAAATAGCATTTTGAAATATGACTGTAAATGTGGTTCACTTTTGGTGACAAAATTAAACCATAAAGGGGTGATCCTAGATTAACGGATGGTTAAAGTAAAGTATACTTGTTACATACATGTATAAGTCTGGTTACTGTGAAATTGCAGGGTAATAAATGGTATATTTCAACAGGATTGTTAACTCTAGAACATTTAATTATGCAATCAGGGCCAAGTCCTGTCAGGTTTCTTTGTAGTTATACAGTTAACCCCATGTCACAGTGCAAGGATAAATAAACGTAACACTTAGAAATACAAGTCATGCAGCATGAGTGATCCCTTTCAGATTCTAAACCAACAGCCAGGTTTATATTTTTCATGCAGAAGTTTAATTGTAATTGTTGACATTATGCTCTATTTTTAGCATGAAGTTGGGAAATTCTTTTAGTTTGTAGATAGTATGAAGAGGCCATGTGTTATAATAGAAATATGAGGACTAGCAGCAAAGACACCTAAATTACATTCCAATTTCTGCCACTAGCAAGCTGTATGACCCTGGACAAGTCACTCCCTTCCACTGAGTCTCTGTTCCCTCACTTGTAAAGAACAGAACTAGCAGTCCTCTTAGGTGCCTTCCTGGTGTGGAATATAAAGGGAACTCTAGTGCCACCAATTCAATGGCATTTAACCAGTTTCTATCAATACAGTGGCCTTTACCTCAATATTATGCATAGGAACTGAACCTTCATCAAGTTATCCAGATACCCAGAAGACATTTCAATTTAATGCAAGAAACTTGTCCTAAGGAAGTCAATGTTTTGAATTGTTCATCATCAATGTTAATGACTTCAAAATAATAGTCTTTCATTGTCCCAGCTCTCAAGATGTCTAAGTTCCAATTCAATCAACTGAAATGATTCATAATTTATAAAACAAGATGGTGTGATAACATCTATAAAGCTAAACAAAGACATTTACTATGTCCAAAGTAAATAGCTATAAATGAAAACTAAAAACCCAAACCCTTGATCAGCTTTATAGGTAAATTATTTTCTAGAAAAAATATACATTTTCCTTTTCTCTAGTGCTATATTTCTGAATTCAGCAACTCTGTAGCTTTGTAAAAGCCTAAGAATTGGGGGGGTTGAGCAGGAATTTAAGAGGCTCTATTCTCTGTTGTTACAGGTTTTGATTATGCTGAAAAATGTCAATATTTTGTCACTGAATTTAGTCATAGAATCAAATTTTTGTAGATATGGTGAGATTTGAACTACTAACCATTAGAGAAATTAATGTTAAAAGTTATAAAAAGCAAATATTTCAGGAGTATCAGCAACAGTATTATTACTGACATACTAGCTGTATTTACCTTAAGCTCTCCTTTCTTTCTATATTAATATTAATTTGGCTCTATATTTCATTTTTTAAACCACCTCAACCGTATTTGTTCAAGAGTTGGCAGAGAGGTGAAGGATATAAATAAGTACACACAGAAACATTTTTGGAATAAAGCAATCCTCACCTGTTTTTTTCATGAATCTTCAAGATTTCATTTGTCTGTTGAAGAAGTTGCTTCTCTAGCTTGTAGGTTGATAATGAATTCTCCAGCAGCTGTATCTCAAGTCGAGAAGTTTGATTTAGTACCTTAAGATAAAAGACGAAAATATTTCAAACTTCAATCACAAATCAATGCACTTTTTAAAGTTTTATTTTGTCTTTAAATAATATCTCTTCAAGAATAATTAAACAAATGGTTTACTTTCTACCAACTAATGTTTTACATGCCTTTCAGATATTATTTTGGTTTGAGATTAAAATTGCAATTTAGGACATTTGTGTCCTAAAACCCTAGGATATTCTCCTGTGCTAGTTGCTTCATATAGCTTATCTCCAATATCTGTAAGTGCAAGGTTGGTATTAAGTACAAGGTCTTAGATGTTGTGGATAATTAAGAGTAACTAATAGGCATGTAAAAGATACCTGTCTTGATATATCACCTGACAAAAAACAATTAGAAATGTGCAAAAATCTCTTGACATAGTTTAGAAAAACTCATTATCACACATTTACAGAATGCCTATCACACTAGGTCATGCTAGCCCTTCTGGATATCATGACCACCTGTTGAAGGAGAAATTGTTATCATCACTTTACAAATGAGAAACCTGAGCTTCAGAGAGAAGCCCAAGTTCACACAGGAGACAAGGGAAGAGTGGGGTTTCAAACCCAGGTAGTTTTATTCTGATTCTGCTGCTCTGCAAAGAAAATTAAGGAGAGGGTGAGTCAAACCATTCTGAGGAAACGAAATGACCCAGAACCCAGATTGTATGAGAGACAGATTGTTCTCATCCTTTCAACTTCACTACTACTACTCTGGTGGTCCTCTAGAAACTGTGAAGGCTCAATTCATCTTGAATCACAATGACCCATGTGTCTAGCTGGGCCTTCTTATGACATAAGTCTGTGAGCTGTGCACCCAAACCTATCATTCTCCAAGCAAAGAATGTACACTCCAGTCCTAGCAGATGCCTTCAAACTGTGTCAATGCCCTGTTCCTGACTGTGTCTTGTCCCTCTCTCTCTTTCTACCTTAAAGGAGGTATAAAAGGAAATAAAGAAGATAAATTAATTTAAAAAGCTCCTCACATTATTTGAAACATTTTTAAACTACCACATCTTTCCTAAAACTACTTATTTAAAAGGACCTGGAAATACTTCTGCCAGGTCAATATCAATGTAAATTTCTTCTACAAACGATGCCATTACAGCCGTCCTCCTCTGTAGCATCTCTAAATCTAGGATTATATCAGATGCACACAGAAAGTCTGTTCAACATGTACCAACAGGGCCGGGTGTGGTGGCTCATGCCTGTACTCCCAACACTTTGGGAGGCTGTAGCAGGTGGCTTGCTTGAGCTCAGGAGTTCAAGACCAGCCTGGGCAACATGGCAAAACCCCATCTCTACAAAAACATACAAAAATTAACTGGGCATGGTGGTGCGTGCCTGTAGTCCCAGCTACTTGGGAGACTGAGGCAGGAGGATCACTTGAACCTGGCAGGCAGAGTTTGCAGTGAACCATAATTATGCCACTCTACTATAGCCTGGGTGACAGAGTGAAACCCTATCTCAAAATAAAATATAAAATAAAATAAAAAGGAAAATACACCTATAGGCCCTGGGCTTGACTTGGGCTATGGGAGTTTGCAGGAGCAGGGGATATATCTGAAGGGAGCAAGGCAGGAACTAGCCTGAGGTGAGAGAGGCAAATGCCTCAGTTGCAAAACTTAAAGGGGTGCCAGAAATCTCAGTAGTCAAGATAAGTAATATTTTAATGTAACATTTTTAAAATTTTACAATTAATGCAAGAAATTGACATTTAACAGAATATCAATTTAAAATAAAGACAGCATCTGATTCTGCACATGTCTGATTTGGTCTGAGGTGGTCTCTAGCCCTGCAAGGGGTGGAACAGGAGGGCGAGGAGGGGATGGGACAGAGAATGGTGAGATGGAGCATTTATACTCTAAAAAAGTTTAAACTGCTATGACTCATGTATACAGTCATTAGTAAGGATCTGAAATCCAGTCTAAAATGTACTGCTACTAATTATATCATGTTTGTGAAGGGTTTCAGTGTTTTAAAAAATGTTCTTTTCTATTTTGTATTATTTCATTTCAAAACAAACAGAATTTGAAGGTAGAGTTGAGAGTAGCTCAGAGGGGATACATGGTAGAGAATATAAATTTTGGAGATAAACAAGATACAACTTTCAACTATTAAACATATTATTGTCCAAGTATGATTTTATTTTTTATTGAATGACAATTTATAAAATAATGAAATAGGGAATGAAACACTTGTATGTTTTGGTGACATTTAGAACAGTGCTTGGCACAGAGACAACACTCAGTATTTGTTTATGGATACTCAATATTTGTTTATGAGGTACATTATCTCACTAAATCAAGCATATCATATGTAGTTAAATAAAATCGATTTTCTTTCTTATTCACCATACTCTCTGATAACACTTCCTGACATTCTCAGACACCAAAATTTTTAATTTCCAGAAGGCAGTAAGTATTCTCCTCCATGTCCATTGAGAACAAAATGGAACCATTCATAATTGAAAATGAAGCTGCCCATATCTCAGTCTGGAGACCACTACAGTTCCCAGTTTGTCTTCCTGCTCCTACTTGCCCCAGCTCAAGTCCATTTTTCACACAGCAACCAGAGGGATCTTTTTGAACACATACAACAGATCATGCAATCTCCTTTGCAACATGCTAATGGCTTCCTTTTGCAATTAGAATGAATTCCAAAGTCCTCAGCCTGGCCTGAAAAGACCCATGTGATCAGAACCCTGTTCACTTCTTGTTTATCATGCTCTAGCCACATAGTCTTCTTTCTGCCACCTTGGTCAAGTTCATTCCAATCTTGGAAGCTTTGCACTTGCAGTTTCCTCTGCTTGGCATGCCCACCGCTTCCCAGATGCATGGCTGATTTCTTCTCATCATCTTAGTCTCTTTCTGGCCACCTTCTTTATAGTAATACCTTCCTCACCCTTCATCACATCATCTTATTTAATTTTCTTTACAGAATCATCCCTGTTGAAAACTATCACATCTGTTCACTCATTTGCTGTCTTTCTGCCCCTCGTAGGATGTCAGTTTCACAGAGGCAGGAAGGCTCATCTGGAGTCCCCTAAGCCTCCAGACCCCTCTGGGGTCCAGCACACTGCAGTGCTCATAGCTGAGTTAGATGACATTCTGGGCAATGGACAGTGAGCTGTCTTTCAGGCTTGGGTCATGGTCACAGAAAGGGTAACAGGGCCTACATGAATATCAAGTTAGACTTCAGTGATGACAGTCTAAATCTAGAGCAGCATCTGAATATGGGAAAAGGAAGGGGTACAATATCAGAAGTCCAGGCTAAATGCCAATCTAAAGATCAGGGCAGTTTAGAGTACAAATACCAATCCCTCCTCTTGTTTCCCCATCCCCTTGACCCTATTGCTGCTTTATTTCAACTCTCTCCACTGACGTATTAAACTAGGTCTGAAGTGGGCAGCCAAGAGAATTGCATAGCAAACTATGATAAATTGACCACTTTCTTGCCATGCGTCTATGGAATTTGCTGCTTAGCAATAATCGAAGTGTTCCATTAAAATGACAAAAGACATTTCCTTCTTAGCCTAAACACATTCCAAAAGCACATCTTTGGGGGAAAAAAGGAAAATTTTTAAATAAAGAAGAAGAAAGAAAAGGAGTAAAGCATATGTGAAACATGCCCCTCAAGGAACAATTTCAAAGATTAAATTTTCCAAAATATACCTAAGAGTAAGAGAGACATAAAACCTGAAATTGAGGATTTATGGGCCATAGAATTTTAGTTCTTTCTTTAAAAAAAAAAAAAAAGTAAACATTTAAAAATAAAAAGTATTAGTTTCCCAGAGAAAGTGAGCCGGAAAATTTCACCCAGCTCTCTTTAATACTTTCAAGAGTGCTTCTGATACTTTAAATTAATATTAATGCTAAAAGTCAGAGACTGAGGTAGAAAGAAAAATCTGTTTTTTTAGAGACAGTGTCTCACTCTGTTGCCCAGGCTGGAGTGCAGTGGCATGACCACACTCACTGTAGCCTCTTGGGTTCTGGTGAGGTGTGCCCAGCAATTTTTTACATATATGTTTTTTTGTAAAGACAGGGCTCTGCCATGTTGCCCAGTCTGGTCTTGAACTCCTGGGTTCAAGCAATCTGCCCACCTCAGCCTCCTAACATGCTGGGATTATAGGCATGAGCCAGTGTACCTGGCCAAAAATCTCTTTCAATGACTCATTAGCTTTGAAATAGGCCCTGTTTTCAGAGTTATGTTTCCTTTTGCTTTAGTTATTTTTTTTCCAAAGAAAAATCCGTAACATAAAGTATGATGCCTTGGCAATTAATTCTAACAGAAGAATGAAGGTTGATACATGCAGAAGGAATGATAGAGTTAGAAAATCAGCATTTTGCAAAATGATTGAAGTAATTTACTTGGTTAATAATGGGCAATGTGATAAAGTATTACCCTACAGGTTATCTGTTAATGTCCTAGGGAAAAGTGAACTATTGAGATGCGGTGATATGGAGGTTATGACCCTAACCAAGTTAAAGAACAGCATGACTAAGGGAGTAGCAATCTGGCGTGTGTGTCTCCTGAAGAGATGCAATAGGAAGTGACCAGTAATTCCACAGAACACCCCTGCCACAATATTCCATTCAATCTGAACAAGTCTTTAGATTCAACTTCCAGTTTAGAGAAACCATAGGGGATTGAAGGGTAAATTAAAGGTCATAATAAAGAAATATTCAGACAAATGCAGAACATGAGATGATTTACAAAACAACCCAGTTTCTTAAGAATGTCAATATCAGGCAAAAAAAAAAAAAGGGGGAAGACTGCTTCAAATTTAAATGGACTCTTAAATCTTGAAAAACAAAACTGCTATAAAAGTTTTAGTGGAAAGATGAGAAAATATGAATGTAGAAATTAGATAATCTTAGGGAATTATTGTTCATCTGAGTTGTGATGTAATATATAATTAATATTATATAGCTATTACATAATATTCTCTATTTATATTATATATAAATATATTTTATTTATAATAGTAATACCCTCATTATATATATATATATATATTTATAATATGATAATATAACCCTACATTATCTTTATAATATAATAACCACCTCATTTGGTTACAGAGTTTGATAGAGATAGTACTTACATTACAGACACAGAATTGTGGGTAGAAATAAATCTCCCAATACAGCTAACGCTCAGTAGAGTCAGAATGCAACCGGATAGTCTATCTCCAGAGTCTGGGTTGTTACCCACAGGCTTATCATGTAGCTGTAAATAAGCAGCTTCCCTCTGGTTAGTGACACCCTCTAGTCCCTAACAACTGCTACCAAAATGCTTTCTTTCAAGTAACCATGAGGTCCTCTGCTTGTTGCGGCTGATGGCATCCAACTCTCTCTCCCTGCCCCTGCCCCCAAATTAGCACCACGAGTAAGGAAGGTGTCTAAATTTATTATGCTTCCCAGAGTATGGAAAAGAAAAATAAACAAAAAAACCCAAAAAACAAAAAACCATTCACTCAATGTTCTTAGTTGGGTCAGACATCTTTGCAGTAGACTGCTTCTGTTCAAAGTCCTCTTCTGATCCATCAGCTATTTGTGGGTGCCTATTACCATCAACACACAAGCCTCAGCATATTGTCCTCAGGCTTGGCGACATTGGGCTGAAACCTGCAGAGATTAAGGGACTAAAACTTAGTTTTATTCACAAGTATTTATTGAGAGCCTATGCACCAGTCCTGTTCTAAATCCTGTCGATAGAGCAGTGAACAAGAACAACAACAACAAAAAAAACCCCGCTTCTTAGGAATTTACATCCTAGTGCAGGAGTTGGTCAGATTTTTCTGTAAAGGCCCAGAGAGTAAACATCTTAGGCTTGGTGGGCCAAATAGTCTCTGGTATAACAATTTAGCTGTGCCATTTTAGTGAAATAGCAGCCACAGACAACATATAAATATATGAGTGCAGCTGTGTCCAATAAAACTTTATCTACAAAATAAGATGGCTGGTCAAATTTGACCTGTGGGCCATAGGCTGCTGAGCCCCCTCCTAGTGGCTTATCAAACACTTTTCCTAAACCTTGTAAGAAAATTAATTACAAGATATTTTGCTTAAATGACCCACTAAAAAATTTGTTTCATCATTTCCATTAAACCAAAATTAAAAGTGTATTCAACTGTTTCTCATCAAGACAAAGAGATACAGCAGCTCAACTTTGAGAGCTGCCCTTTGAGTGTAGATATAAGAAGAAATCTGCTTATGCCTAAAGATTCGTGCTCATTGAGCAAACTGTTTCTGAACTGCCTAATACACACACACACACACACACACACACACACACACACACACACACACACAAGTATATATATATTTAAAGATAGGGTCTTGCTCTCTCAACCATGCTGGAGTGCAGTGGTGTGATCATAGCTCACTGCAACTTTGAACTTCCTAGGCTCAAGGGATCCTCCAGCCTTAGCCCTCTGAGTAACTAGGCTACAGGCATGCATTACTATGCCTGTCTTTTTTTTTTTTTTTTTTTTTTTTTTTAGAGATAGGATCTTGCTATGTTGCCCAGGTTGCTGTCAAACTCCTGGGCTCAAATCATTTTTCCATCTCTCTGTCCCCTACAGTGCTGGGATTTTAGGTGTGGGCCTCCATACCTGGCTTGCCTTATATTTCTAATGAGTGCTATTGAGGTACAAACAGCACATGTGATCATTTGTGATGTCTGAAAGGATGATTAAATGGGATTAAACATGCAGGAAATATATTAGGGGAAATGCCCATGAGGAAAAATTGGGAGGAAGCCAGAGGAGGTTTGGAGAGGCTTCAGACTGGGATGCCGGTCTAACTGCAGGAAAGAGGAGAGGGAAGGAAGAAGAGTTGGGTGGAAGTCTTATCCCTCAAGACAGCCATGCAACAGCTCCAGCAGGCTGATGAAGAGCCCCTAGCCAAAGTCATGTGTCAGTGGACTTGTACAGCTCCCAGGAGCAGGCCTACATATCCCTGCCACAATGAGTGGAAGTGACTGCTGGAAACTGTGGTCTCTGCACCAACACAGCAATGGATTTCAGGGCACAGCCATTGGTGAGCAGTGGTCAGTTATACTTCCCACAGTAGGAGACTGGAAAGGTACATCTTTAAGGCTGTGAGGAAGGGCTCCACAGATCATTAATTTGACTGAAAGTCAAGAAAGAAATGACTTAGAAGTGTTTTACCACATTAACTCAAACTCATGAAGGTAAAGACTGCTTTACTTGTTGCATTCTAATAGGACTCATTAAAACATCTTACATAAGGAAGCACCCAAAGGCAGGAGTGATTGCTCGTGTCTGTAATCCAAGCACTTTGGGAGGCCAAGGCAGGTGAATTGCTTGAACCTACGAGGTCGAGACAAGCCTGGGCAACATAGCAAGACCTGGTCTCTACAAAAAATAAAGAAGTTAGCTGAGCATGGTGGCACACACCTGTAGTCCCAGCTGCTCGTGAGGCTGGAGTGGGAGGATCACCTGAAACCCGAAGGTTGAGGCTGCAGTGAGCCCTGATCAGTCACTGCACTCCAGCCTGGGTGACAGAGTGAGACCCTATCTCAAAAAATGATAATAAATGATAATAAGGAAATAAACATAGCATGGTACATCATCTACCTTATAGAATCCATTATTATTAAATAGCTAATATATGTAAAATTATTTAGAACTGAGCCAAGCATGGATTATTAGAGGTAAAATTTAAGGCGATTTGTTTGTCTGTTAATTTCCCCCAAAACCAAATTTGCCTGAGAAAGAAGTGAGAAATAGAATGACACTACAGGAAGTGACATGAATAATTCCTCAAACAAACCCCTTCATATTGTACTCTTGGAAAGAGGAACTTGAAAGCAGAGAGATATTGGTACAAACTGATAACAGAGTGAGAAAAACACTGCAAGCCAGACTAAGGGGGAAGGAAAAGGCATGGTAGTGGTTTCTAATCATTGCCACAATGGCCAGCAGTGTTATTCAGGTGTGGTCATTACTGGTATCTTTCCTGATCATGATACTTTTTTGAGCACAGGAGGATCTTAAAATGCTATGGAGTGAACCTGTGGCTTTCCACGTTTTGTTAAGTTGTAAATCTAAAAGGTCAGCAGAAGACTAGAAAGCAATAAGTTAATTATTTTATAACATAATCGTGTGAAAGCTAGGGCCCTAAAATGTATTGGAAAGACATTGTCATGAGTTCCTGAAATAAACTGAGGACCTGAAGTCAGTTTTAGGAAAAGCAACCCTTACCAGTGTGAAGCCATGTTAGATGAATATAGGAGGAAAACCATGAGAGCATACCTGGATAGCACAGAAGGATCTACTGGTTTATAAATGCTTACTATAAATGAATAGAGTGTATGGAGGTTAAGAAATAATTCAGATTACTTTTGTAAACTTGGCTCTGAATCAGGATTTGAGTTCACTTGAGTGGTTATGTCTAAGCAGAACATGTCCTGTTGCAATAGTTCAAATAAGTAGCACAAGGGTATACATTTACATATAACAAGTTTGAAGCATCACAACTACAAATAGCATAGGCAATTGGAAGACATGAAAATGAAAGGGAAAAAAACACATAGGCTTCCCTTCTTAAGGCAGGACATAATTTGAGCCATTGTTGTCCTTTTCTACTTTCCTCTTATTGCTACTCGTGATGGATTTGTGATTTTGGAAATGTTTTCTGGGTTTCAGCTATCTTAAAATTGTTCTCGCTGTATCTAATAAACTTTCCTTGGTCTTTAATAGTAAGTTTTAGCTGCTTCATACAGGGAGTAGTGATTCTTTTTCATTGAATTTTCTGTACCATTTTCAATAAAGTACACATCTTCTGGCCTTAAGGATGTAGAACAATTTATCTCTTAATACTTTACACAGCATGCATCTTAACAGTTTGGAGATTAACATACTAACAATGGGACATTTTTTCCCCCACAATTCCAACTCCTAGGTAGAAAGAGATCAAAAAACAACCCAAGGCACAATGTTTTAGGGGATAAAAAAATTAAACAAGACCCTTCCATGTGTTCTATAAAAGTTATTGTAATAGAAACTTATACAAATTTCAAATATGCAATTAAGTAGGATATATTGTGCATTTGTTTTTGAACATGAGAGTATTTTGTAGGAGAGGGTGAGCATTCTGTTCTAATAAAATAAAATAAATAATACAATCACATTATTTATACCACAAGAAACCAGGGTGCATATATTATCAAACTTACTGTGACAATGAATGATTAGACAAAGTCTGGTAATTTTCAGGGACAATATGTAGTTCCACCCATCTCCCATGTTCATCTGATGCTGATGGGCAGCAAAAAGTATTTTCCAAAGCTCATGTGAATCATTGCTTCAATGTAGTCAATACTTAAGTTCTTATTCAATTAGTTAATTATTAGTGTTACTAATCAAGGGGGATAGAAAAGAAATGAGTAACCTGGAGTTTGAATCTCAGATTTTATACACTAGCTGCATGAATATGAGAAATCACTCAAGCTAGTGACTTCTAGCTAAAAGATCTATCTGCTCTAAGTGATTTTCATAAAAACCATTTGTGCAGGGGAAGTTGCGTTATATAAAATGTTTTATCTGTATCAATTACCATTGCTATTTTTCTTTAAATACCAACCTATCTGTGATGCCAATAACACAAATGAAATAAAATAGAAATCATGTTGCGCCTTATTTTTGAATGTATATATTTCAGCTTTCATGTCAGAAATCAACTACGTTGGGATAGAATCATCCCTTGGGTTTCAGAATGGTAACTGGAATAATGATTTTCATGGCTAAAAGGGAGCAAAGAGACAATTAAAAATGACAGTCATCAAAATGATAGTCATCAAAAATGATATTTGCTATTTGCCAGTAAACTATGATGGCGTGTTTGTGACAGTGGTGATGAAAGGGCATCCCTAGTTTTTACTCAGTGCTCAAATAAGTATGTCATTGGCCTTAATAGGTAGATATATGTATATACACACATATTCCTGATAGCTTCATTTGGAATTTTCCTTTCTATCTGCAAAACCATCTGCAGGTGCCCTTATGGCTACAGCATTACCAGAGACAAAACAAAATAGGTCAAAAATACAAAACAAAGACACCAATCTGACCCAAATAGTTACTTTGTTTGACACATATCATATCACAGTTGGTAGCTGCAGTACTTATTTGAATTTAAACATTGATGAGGTCCTTTGCTGGCCCTGTTTTTGCAAACATATGCAAAGCTAAATAAACCAACCCTCATTAGATCAAAAGAAACACGCATAGCATGTCAGGCAGTCATTGTTGTTATTACCAATAAACAAAATGTATGTTTCCCTAATCACAGTGCTGAAATGTGCTCTGTGTTTATGGAGCAAGCTAAAGAAAAAAAATCTTCCTGGTTGAGTCTGTGGACTCTGGTCCTGGGGGTGTACCTGGGTCTCAACATCTGTCAGCTTTCTGGTCTGCTCTGCAGTCTGAGACAGCAGACTGGTTCCTATCTCCAGCATGGTAGCCGTGTGGTTCTGAACTGCATTCTGCTGTATCTGGGCCATCTCCGACTTCATATTTTCCACAATGTAATTCTCAAGCTGCAAGAGATAAAGGACAAAACATCACATTATAAGCAAAGCCTCCCAGTTGGGGCCTGTAATATTTACAATGACAAAACAAGACACAGCTGGCAAATCAGCCATCTGGCAGGGATCCTCTGCATCTCTGGGAGTTGGAGAAATGGGAGCAGAGCACACAGGAATCCAGTTGTCAATAAATTCCTAATATACTGATAATATATTTATAATAATCCCAATCGTAATGACAATTTGCACTTGGATCACACTTTCTCATTGTTGACATTCTCCATTTAGCGTTTATAGCAAAGATGTATCACAGTCAGCTTTATTGTTCTGTTTCTTTTATAGATGAAAAAATAGAATCAGAGAGGGCCAGTGATAAACCCAAGGTTGTTCAGCAAGAATGCAGCCAAATTCCCATACTAATTTAAATCGAATTATTGGTGCTCTAGTTTTTCCATTACACCATACTGACCACTTATCTCAGAAAAATTCAGCCTCCTGCTTCCATTTTTGTAATGATAAATGAAAGATCACACTGCTTTGGGGGAATGGGATGAGGAGTGGAAGGAAGGATGATGTCCAAAACAAAAACCTTTAAAGGAATGTTAAAATATAGGCAATGATGTATGAAATGAGCTTCAAAGCCTGAGAGGTAGCTATAATCATTCTCTGTGCTCCTTCGCAAGCTCAAAAATAGGACCGAAAGTACAACCCATATAGCAGCATTTCCCCTTCTTGCTTTGGGTAATATTTAGTCCTTTATGGTGCCATCTTAGAGAACAGTATAGTGCTAAAATAAATGGTGCCATAGGAACCATGGAGAATTATGAGGTGACTTACTGCAAGGGATGCTATGAGGTACCTGGGAGAATAAAGCTGAACATATCCATTATTTGAAAAATACAAAAGAAACCTGTACCTCCCTGTCAGTGCACTTAATTCCTCCACCACTGTGTGATCACTACATTTTATTACTCAATTATACATATAGGGAAATTGCATCCTAGAGAAGTCAGGTCCAAGGCCACACACCACAAAAACAGTCAGACTTGGACTTGAGCACTGAAGTCCTTAACTCTCATACCAACACTTTCAACCACTTGATAGCTCTGCCAAGTCGTGCTTCACAAGCCGGGTTCCAAATCATTAACAGCTACATGATTTTTACTGATTTAGTGAACCATAATACATCCACTATTTCATAATCCATCGTAAAATTATTATCATGTAATAAATATAGTCTAAATGTAAATTCCCCTTTGTAAAGCTTTGGCAGCTCACTTGCTAACATCATCCCTTGCTTATTTCTATTTATCAAACACGAATCTGTCCCATGCTAACGAAAATGAGTTTTCAATCAAACTCATATTATTATTAATACATCCTAAATTCATTCTTGGTCAATATAACATAATTCCTCTTCATTCTTTTTCCCCCAAATTAGACATAGGAGGAAAAAAAATCCAACCTATAAAAGTTTATTATAAAACAAATACAAAATATATTAGAATAAATCTCTGAAAATTATCAAAATGTGAGGCCTACAGGCCAAATCTTGACTTTACTCCAATTGAACCAACATATTTAACAACAAGAGGCAAGTAGAGAAAAAGAGGGTATGACAGCATAATAAAAATCTGTCATTTTGGATTCCACATCCTATGTTCCCTTTTTCCTAATAGCATTCCTTAACTTTCTTTTGGGAAATTATCTTTTTGCCCTTCAGAACAAATGCTTCTGGTAGAGTTGTCCCACCCCAGCATCACGAATGAGTACAGGTTCTAACCTGGCAAGTCAGAATGTTCTGCTCTTACTTCATAAGTTTGAATTGCTCAAGAATGGGAAGACATCACAAGAAAGGCCATTAGCCTCAGTTCTGAAATTTCATCAAACTCATTTACAAAATAACTTTGTTTTCCTCTGTGGTTAATAAGCTGGTGACATATGCCCAATACAGTTGATGCCCGATTTTGCCACCACAAAACCAGAGTCACCCAAGAATGAAGCTGACTCAGAAAGACAGATGTTAGATAGGGAGATAGATAGATAGATAGATAGATAGATAGATAGATAGATAGACAGACAGACAGACAGACAGACAGATCAATCGATCTATGTACATACATAGATACCTGGATGCATACATAGATAGACACAGAGTCAGGTGATACCTTTTGAGCACCTGGACCTAGCTCTATTTTTAGCTAGTTCCACCCTTGGACATTCAGTTGTAAGTTGCATGATCTAACAGTCTCCCATTGAGCAGCCAACCTTTTTTCCCCTTCAATCACATTGATTTAGGTTTTTAACACTTACAACCAAGATTTTAGATCTTTACCTTTGATCAATGTTTAGCAGAAGAAATTTCAGGCAGGAAAACATTAACAGTATGTTCCTCACTTTTCCAAGGAATTTGAGGTTATACATAAGTGTATGTATCTTAAAAAATTATAGATATGTCTCCATTATAAAGATAATAGCTATCACTCATAGCTGACAGTTATCAATTGCCTACTATGCAACAGGCACTGAGCTACATGTTTTCCTTTTATAATCACACTTAAACCTCACAATTATGTATGTTATAGTTGCTGTATAGATAGACTATTGAGGCACAGAAACCCCCAAACAACTTGCTCAAGAACAAGCAAGAACTCAACTCGCAGCTCCAAAAGCCATGTTGTTAACCTCTAACCTATTTAGCCTATAGCACTGCTTCATTATGCTATGCATTTTATTATGTAGCTCTTAAAGCTTGAGTGTTCATCAAAACTATGTGGGGAGAATTTTAAAATGCAGATGGAGGTACAAAACACCAGAAATCTTTAAGGTCATGTACTGGGAAACTGTACATTTTATAAAGCTTCCCAATGTAATTCTTATTCAGGTAAAGAATCAGTGCATCTCAAAGTGTGGTCCATAGAATAACTGCCTGTATGAGACCTGCTTGTGAATAGCCATGAAATGAGGAGTTTGCACTAGGATGCAAATTGTCTATGTCACTAAGCACACTGTTTAGTTCGTTCACTTGATGTGTATATATACAAACACACATGCAAGACTTTCTCAATGAAGAAAGTGATGCTCTAGTTTGTATTCTGGTGCAAACTTCTTAACATATTTCCTAAATGACAGCAATGTCCTTGAGTAACACTGATTTAAACCATCAAATTTACTTTGAAATATCAGATTCCCTGCTTATCGAGAAATCTGACTTTCTATGCAAATTTTCCTCCTGAGAGAGTTCACTGATCAGTGAACTCCAATACAAGATCTGCTTGATAATTGTACATCATTTTCTTATGCCGTTGGTTAGGAGTCTGTTCCCAGAGTTTGACTTGCTCCAGGTGTAATAATAATCATGTAGCCTAGTCTTCACAGGGAGGACACCCTCAGCATAGGTGGCTACATCAAGGTTCAGTCTTTTTGTATCAGCTGTTGACCATTCTGTATTATTGTGCTTTCTGTAACTATAAAGGTTGACACCAGCAAAGCAAAGTAACTATTTCATGCTAGCATTCATCGCAACCATAAAGTGCCTCTCAGTTCTGCTGACCCTGTTGTAGAAATAAAGTAAGTCTCCAACCTATACTAAAATGCTCATTTAGGCTGCCATGATGAGTAGCATGAATATAGCTCTAGTTAATTATTTTTTAATCAAATGGGGCTGCCTTCTCCAGGAGTAACTGCCTTTTAATGCAAAATCTAATGGCACACTTAAGTAGCAAGAACCAGATGTAGTTGATTTAAAGACTGAAGCAGGAGGCAGAAGTCAAATACACAATGTGTGATTAATAAGGAGGACTGCTTTCATCTTATCTCTAAACATTCCTCTGTAGATCTATAACTGTGAAATCCATCTTGATGTGCCATAGCAGCCAGGTTCAGAAAAGATTTGTAACAAATTTGATTGTCTTCATATATTCGCTACTGGTTTTAAAATATGTTTACAGAAAATGACAGCTACTTTAAGGTTCAATATTTTATAAACATCTAAGATGTGAATTTTAAGCTTAGAAGTTGCTGATCACAAGAGCTAATGAGTTATAATGTAGGAGTCTCTAAATCTGAATCATAAAATTATTTGAGTATACTGCCATGCCAGAGTTTTATAAATTATTGGCCAAAATGCTAGGAAGAGGATTGTAGAATTCGATTTGAAATGAAATGACAATAAATGATGACTTTCAAGGAAAAAAAAAGTTGCATTTGTAAAGTGATTTAATATTTGCATAGCCTTTGTACACATTGTCTGACTTGATCCTTATACCAAACTTACAAGGAGAGAATTGATTCCATTTTATAGTTTAAAAATTTGAGGCCTTCAGTGACTTTGTAGAAATCAAAGAAAAGTCAGACATCAAAGAAAAATCTCAACTCTATCTTCTGATGTTCTACTAGCCTCAGAGTTGTGGGAAGTGTTCTGTTATTGGACTAGCTGCCTGGATGATTGGTTGATAATTTCAATTTTAGTCAGCTATTGCATGTTCATCATTATAATATAACATAATATATTATAATATTTATAATATTTATTCCTTTGAGGAAAAAATGCATCATTAGAGGGTAATTACTTTCACTTGGCTTCACCATAGTGGCGACCAAGTTAATTTGAGGTGGGATGAGAACCCCTAGGGCCAGGTATGTGGAAAGCTTACTTTGCCAGTACTTTTAATAGAAGGGAATCATTAAAAACCCTCTCATTAGTTCTTACCTTTTTTTCTTAGTAACGTAAGTTTATTTTGTTCTGCTCATTCTATTTCTTGCCAACCTTTGTAAAATATAATACCGGGAATAACAATAATACACAAAGCCTCTACAAAGGCTAGATATGTACCAGCTTTTACAAATACACAGTTCATTGAATCTTTAGAACAATCCAGGTACTGTAAGTATTATTTTCCTCATTTCACTGATGTCTAAACAGAGGCTCACGGAAGTTAAGTAAATCGTCTAAGATCACACAGTGGGTGGTTGGCAGAGCTGGTATGTTGCTTTGAGGCTAGATTTCCCAGTAGCTCCATTCTGAAGGAATGTCACTCATCAAACGCAAGCATATTATTACCAATGTTAAAAATAAATTCTGATAATACACTATATTCCTGCACAATATATGTAAAAATGAAAGCTACAGAAATGATGAGGTGAAACTTGTTCAAAGATTGATCAGTTTTTAATGTATACATTTGCATATTGATTGATGGCTGTACTATCTTAGGAGGAAATATTACCCATGGTGAGAAAGCAAATATCCAGTCAGCTGTATGAAAAGTCTTAGTGTTAAGTAGGCAAAGAAAACATATTTTTAAGAAAGTAATATAATCAGCCATTTGTAGTTCTCTCATAAATCGCATACCCCTGTCTTTTGCCCAATGAGCAGGGGAGAATTGATGCTATCATTCTCCATCATGAGAGAGAATTTTGGGAGAGCTTTTACTAGACTCTCAAAACCCTTGGGGGCTTCAGGTTCATGAGAACCAAAATCTGTGTGAGATTATGACATGTCTTGTATGTGAAATGCATTCTGTATCATTTCACTTCAAGAGACCACTTCAAGGGGTCTCTTAAACCAGAGCATATCTTAAAGCACAAAGAATATAATTTCTCCATGTAATTCTTAAGAAAATAACATTTTAAACCCTATAAAAATTGACAAAGGCATTGCTTGCTTAAAATATGGTGCAGATTAAATGGACCCTCATTGGATGTTGGTGCATATGGTATCACTCAGTTATGGCAAAACAACCATGAAATAAAGCAAAAGGGTAAATATGGGAAAGCAATAAAAAGGTAAAACAATGCAAAAAATGCCTTAAATGTTGATGGTTTTATCTAATCTCATTGTTCCATAAATCAATGGCAATATTGAAAATGCAACTATATCTAGGTTTATGGCCTTATTTAAAAAAAGACAGCTGACGCCAAGTATATTATTTTCAGGGATTTCTATTCTAAATCTCCCAATACACTATTTCTTTTATGAAATGGAGAAATATAATTGTCTTTTTAGACAATAGATCTATTTAGCTAACATTTAAAATGGTTTCTGTACTGATACACATGCCATGGATCCCATTTCTCATTTTGATATCTGAAAGGATATTTACTATTTATGGAAGAAAGAAAACCATTAGTACAAGAGAGCTGAAAGAGGCATTAAATATTATGAGCTCCAAGGATCTCGTTTTATAGATGTGGTGACTGAGGTTCAGAGAGGTTATAGAAAGCAAGGTGAAACAGCTAATTAATGTCAGATGTCAGGTCGTGGCCCCTCTGTGTGTGGGAAACCCAGGCTCACATCACTAGGCTGCGCCAACAGCAATGACTGTCGGTATCTTAGACCCACCCAATAGTTCTTTTCCAATTCCCTGGTTCCTGCTACTTGCTTTGCCTTTGTTGACTCCTGATTTGGATCTCCCCTTTCGCCATCTCATGCTCCATCCACTTTAGGGGTCTTGACTTCCTTTGCTGGACTCTGTTCTTGCTTCCTACCATTGATACCCATCAGCTGCCCCCTGGTCACTGAGCTTCAGCAACCACTTGATTGTTTTCCTTCAGAGGCATCACCTCACAAGTGGCAAAAAACAGAACCAAATTCTAAAATTAGTTCAGGCTTATCACCCCCTGTGTCAGTTCAGTTTAGTCTTAGCATATATGTGGTAAGTGTGTGCTATGTACAAAGCCTGGTGCCAAATCCTACAAGTACAAAGAGTTGAGTCTAGCAGGAAATAGAAACATGTGAATGAGTCATTTCAACAGAGTTGGTGAATGGAGTCTGCCTCTGACTATGTTTCTTTCTGTAAATATTCTTTCTGCTTGATAGAGAGATGCCCTCAAATACTGATATTAATAATGTCCGTGGATGTTTGTTACTCGGCCTCCAAGGGAATAGTAGCAACATCCCCTTGAGGCATAAGTAGAAGCTATCAAGGGCAACCCAGAAAATCCCACAGGAACAAATTCTCCTGCCATTGCTTTTTTTGGTAATGATTCTTGTGGGACCACATATTTGTGGCTGCTGAAAGTTGCCAAAGTCATTTACATTGCTCCCAGAGTTGGGCCAGGACCCAGGAAAGTCATTCTCTCTTTGTATAAGCAAATGTCTCCTGTGCCAAAACACATTTTACTAACCTGGCACCTCTCTTCTACACCTACCTTCTCACACTAGTAAAATGTCAGAGTCATGGAACCTCAAGCATATCAGTATGTCTGCTTAATTTTTCCCTTTACCTTTTTTTAAAAGGCACATGGCATATAAAAAGCACATTCAGCCTTGAGTCAGGATATCTGGATTGTAATCCAGGTACTATCATTGATATACTCCATGGATTTGGAGAAATCACTTAAGCAATTTGGGTTTAAGTTCTTCATCTATGAAATAAAGGGCTGGATTCGATCATTTCTAACAACTCACGAAGCTCTCAAACTCTTTGATTTAAAACTTCCTTTATAAAGTACAAGAGTCTATAAGGTTTGAATTTTAATTTGTTATTGAAAATTGAAATCTGAATGTATATATCCATAAAATATAACATACATATCCTTAATGGCAGTAACGAAACAATGATACTAGAAACAACAGCAAAGCCCTGGACTGGATCATGTCTCCATAGCAGGCACATCTGTTTTAAGATAAAGAGCTAGAATCTCTGAATTGCTTAATCCCCAGGCACCATTCTGTCCCAAATATATTCCTTGTCTTTCTCCAACACTTTGGCTTTGTGTCGATGATTGTTATCACAATGAATGGTACCATTACCACCTATCTGTTTATCCAAGCCACAGGGAATCACCTTGATTAGTCTTTTCCTTCTTTTTCTATATTAAATCCACACCAGATTGTGTTGCTGGTTTGTTTGTTTGTTTGTTTTTGAGAGGGAGTCTCACTTTGTCACCCAGGCTGGAGTGCAGTGGGGTGATCTCAGCTCGTTGCAACCTTCGCCTCTTGAGTTCAAGCGATTTCCGGCCTTGGCCTCCCGAGTAGCTGGGATTATAGGCACAAGCCACTTAGACACAGGGTTTTGCCATGTTGGCCAGGCTGGTCTTGAACTCCTGACCTCAGGTGATCCACTTGCCTGAGTCTCTGAAAGTGCTGGGATTATAAGCATGAGCCACCATGCCCCACTGGCTGCCGTCTCTTGAAGGCTGCCTAGGTCAATCCCTCTCCCACTTCCCTCTCTCCCTACTAATATCACTTTATACTCACAGTCACTGACTAAGGTCAGACTCTCATTTTTCTTCTGGATTTGTTAATGGCCCCATAACTGGTCTCCTGACTCCAGACTTGCCTCTTCCAATCCATCATCCATGCCATCGCCAGTGGGATCAATCTAAAGCACAGATTTGGCTTGTCATGTCACTGCTCAAACTCTTTCAGTAGCTTCTACTACCCGCAGATAATGTCACAACACTGTATTTGTTATAGATGATTCTTGACAATCTGGACCCTGCTTCTCCCACTCTACATGTACTTTATGCTCCAGACACACCAAATGACCACAATATTTTCATTTCACTAAGCACACACTCTTTTTGACTCATGTCTTTGCATATGACTTTGCTCCAACTGGAATGCTTCTTTTCCCCTTCATTCTCCCTTTTCTTGGGCTAGGTCCTATTTTTCAAAACTCAGTTCAAGCTTTTCCTCCTCTAGGAAGCCTCTCATCAATCTTCTCTCTGTAATATCCTTCCTTTCTACTTCTAGAGCATACTGTGCCTCTGTTTTTCATAATAGCCTTGCTCACCACCCTTCCTTTCTACTTCTAGAGCACACTGTGCCTGTTTTTCATAATAGCTGTGCTCACCACCCCAGTACAAGTTCCTTAAGTACAAGCACTACCTGGTTCAACTTGGTATCACTTCCTTTCACTGCCTGGCACATAATGGGGCCTCAATACCATTTTGATAAATAATTTAATGCATAAATGAATTTGTGTATGAAAATACTGAGTCTCCCATTGTGAGTTTAGCCTAATTCCATTTGTTTCTCTAAGTAAGAAATATCGTATTAGCAATTATCAATGATCCCCTTTTGAATGGCAAAGGAACCAAGGTAAATGATGTGAAAGTACATAGATCTGAAGACAAATATCCTCACTTTGTGGACCACATAACCCCATCTTGTCTTACCATGTCTTTCTACTTTGCTGTTCCCAATCATCTCGCCTATGAGTCATTGTTTAAATCAAGTAAAATCGATGAAACACATTGAAAACTAACCATGTTTTAATCATTGCTCCATACATAAAAGCAAAAGAAGTAAAACTTAACGCTGTTCATTGAAATGGCTTATAACATAAGCATGCTACAAATGCTGGACTGAAGGTACCAATGTCCTGCTTGCCTTCCTTCCTGCCTGATGGGTAGAATAAAGAAAGGAACAAAGCCTCTCAGTGAGGGAATCTAATAAGTCTTTCCAGAGGCCGTCCCAAAGGAATATAGAAGGAAGGGCATACATTTCTTCTGTCTCCCTTAATATTAAAAAAAATTGGCCTTATGATCATGATACCGCATTCTGGCCTAGGCAACAGAGTTAGAGCTTATATCTGAAAAAATACAGTCTGGAAAAATTGAGGGCTAGGGGTTAAGAAAGGACTCTGGGAAGACTTTGACAGCATGCAAGGAGCTGTGCTTGCTTAGGCAAGATGACTCTCCTGCCTACCTCCTGAAATGTGCTTCTTGGGAAATCAAGAGATAAATCAGCCAGCAGCAAGAGCATGCCATTGGTGCCATACCACATACGTGGGGCAAGGGCACAGCATCAGACTTTTAATATGAGATTCATGTAGAAGGTAAAGACAGATAATTTCTGTGCACTTTACCATATTTTCATGTAGAAGTCAAAGACGGATAACTTCTGTGCACTTTACCATATTTTCAGACACACTAAGCATAAAGTTTACCCATTTAATAACATATATAAGAGCATATGTTGTATGTACATATGTACATACATACAAATACCTCTGCACAATTATGCTCTTGGACACACATATATTTCCCTATTCCCAACCTACATGTGTCCAGTTCTACATTCATACTTTGTAGTTATATTCATTTCATTGCAGTTTATTTTCTTAAAGATTCATTTAAAATAACTAACGCATCACTCATCTTTGAATGAGGCATATTTGATGTAAAATGTAATCACTTTAGATAATGCCCATTAATCTGTCATGGACAGCTCCAGTATTCTGCCTAACAACCCACAAATCTTTTTCCCAAATTCTAAATTTATACTTAGATGACAGAAGAATGGAAGAATTACAAAGCAACTTGGTATGCATTGTTTTTACAACAATAAGAGGGATCTTTTTTTAACTAAACAAGATATTGTTTCAAACAAAATTGCGAACATGTCTCCCTTTACTGTAATGCTTTTTACTTTCTTGCTTATCTGAAATGCAATTTAACCCCCTGCATGCTACACAAAATACATTCTGTTTCACTTAAAAAGAGAAAGCTTTGACATTTGAACTATAGACCACCCCAGAAGCTAGTAGGTTGTGAGGCATTGATGGGGTAAAAGGTTCTCCAGTAGATAATTCTTCTAAAAAACATTTTCTGCAAACCACACTTTTTTCTCCTCTGACAAATGACAACGATACAAACACATAGCTTAAATGATGATCCTCTAAAGGAAATCTTCTATATTAAATGAAACATTACAGGACAGATCATGTAATTTAAATACCCAGCAGATGATATGAGATACTCAGGAACAGAAGTTTGAAAGCCTTAATAATTAGGGGATTTACAGATTTTTCAGGAATACCATGACTAGGTAGAAAATTGCCATCATTTTACTCTGGTATTTTGTATGAAATTGGACGGTATTAACACTTAAAATCAAATATCTTTCAATAAAACCTCGTCACTATTCAACACTCTGACTTTTTAGGCTGTTATTACTCTTTCATTTATGCTACTTCTTTTCTTGCTTACAATGAAGCTGCTTTGTTGGTCGTCTTTCTCTTCTGAAATATCTTGTTTGTGGGTTTTTAAAATTAATTTTCTTTCATCTGCTTAAAGTAAAATAAATGATAAAAGTGTGTGTGTATATATGTATAATGTGTGTGTTTTCTCCCATAATATAAGATTACTCAATGGAACATATAGTAAGTTTGTACAGGCATAAAACTGTCAATGTCATTGTATAATAAACATTCCAAAGCATTGTGTGTGAGGTTCAACTAATTTTTTTCTGTGTGTATATATGTATAATGTGTGTGTTTTCTCCCACAATACAAGATTACTCAATGGAACATATAGTAAATTTGTACAGGCATAAAACTGTCAATGTCATTGTATAATAAACATTCCAAAGCATTGTGTGTGAGGTTCAACTAATTTTTTTCTGAATAATATTTGTTGAGTAGTTCTTATTTAAATTACCCTTAGTCCAAGTATTGGAAGAATTACTAGAATAGAAAAAGTCATTCAAAGCGTAAGAAAGGGATAATGATTGCTGACATCTTATAAATGCAATACAATCCCTATTTTTTTCTCACTTTGATCAAAGGATTACAGACAGTGGGCATTGTTTCATCTTTTGACAAAAGCCATTTTGGTGCCCTGGTGATGCTTGTTACATCCCAAGTGCTATTGGATGAGAGACCAAATTAGCATTACAATGAACTAGCTTCTCTGAGAATTAACTATACACCACAAGAGAATGAAACAAAGCATGAGTAACTGCGAAAATACCTGCTCTCGTGACTACACGTATTGCCAGAGGAATTTTGTAAAAGTCAGTTTTAAAGACTCATTAATCTAGTTTTGGCAGCTGTAGATCACCTCCCAGTGTTCCTCCTGATTTAGTCCCCATCCCCAACAAGCTGGGAGCACTGGACACTTTATATATTCATTAACTGAAAGAAGCCTAGGCTAATTTATTGGAAAGTCTAAATCCTGGGTTCTTATGATCATGAAATGTGGATAATAGAGACCAGAAAGCTGCCGTACCTACTTAACAAACATCACACTTTGACATATTTATTTTGGATGTTTTCATTTTTAGTAAGAAATAAATTACTACATAGAAAATTAAAGTGCCTCCTGTTCCACAATCAGAATATAACCTTTATTCTGAAGTTGATGTGGGCTTTTACTCTGTAGGTTTACATTGAAAATAATATACTGTCTAGTACATTTTCATGATGTACAGAAATGTTACCTTATTGCATGATTTCTTCATTCTCTTATTTTTAAATCAATATTATGTTTTTGAGACTTAGATATATTAACAGTATTGTTTTACTATGAATTACAGGACTGAGTTAGATTTAGTAATTCTAACTGCTAATAAAACATTCTCATATCCCAACGCCTAACTTACTCTGAAGAGAGGAGTCCAATGTCTTTCAGATTCCTGTTAACCCTGAGTTCTAGCTCAGACACAAGAAGAAACAAATTGTTTCTCAGACTCTCACAAAGCCCCCAGGGTCTCTTCTCTAAGGATCTAAAGGAAAGCTGTGTAATGAATCTTCCCCTATTTAAATACTATATCTCAAGAATCTGAATGAATACTTTTTAAATTTGGCAAATAGTTATTTCCCATAGAGAGCAATTAGGGGGTTGAGAAAGAAAGGAAACAAGTTACCAGAACTAAACATTGATTCTATAGTTATTCTCAAACATAAATTACTACATTAAGAGTTTAAAATAACCATGACCACAATTATAAAGACAGCTCTCCCAACTTCCTAGCAGCATTCCATTGAATAGACTAGATAGTCTAGATTTTAAGGTGCAAAGTGGCTTAAATATACCAGCTTTCCATGGCTTACAAACAAAAAAACAAAACCCTTTCTGTTCAGCATAGTACACAGTATACAAAATGATATATTTAGCATGTTCTCAATTATGGTAAGTATATTCAGACACAAATGTGTATGCATTTGAAAAAGAAAAGAAATACTGAATTGTCAACAGTGCCTGTCTCTGGCTGACGGGAATACAGGTGAATTTTATTTTCTTCTTGAAATGGTTTGGTTGGTTTTCTCCATTCTTTAGAAAATGAGAATTTAATTTTATATCAAGAAATAAAATAAAGAACTAGAGAAAGAAAGCAATGTGCTTGGAATGCATTCATTCTTAGTAGGAAACTTACAAACATCTGGCAGAGTTTAGTGGTGGCCTGGTTGGAGAAGTTCTAGAAAACTCTGCTGCCCTCCATAGACATTCCCCACTGGCTCAGCCAGTTTTCCTCCTCCAGTCTTGCTCCCTACCTGCCACCCCTAATTCTCTGGTTTCATAAGAAGTCAAGAAAACAAACAAATAAGAAGAAATAAACAAAAGAGCCAAAACAGCTGCAAGTAGGTCTTTAACAACGGGAAAGGGCTGGGTGCAAAGCCTGTAACAATAGCCTTTGTTTTTTGAGTACTTGTTGTGGATCAGCCAATGAGGTAAGGTCTTGAGGTTCTTCCTTTAATTATTTCTCACAGCAGCCCTTTGAAATAGGTATGGTTACCATCTCAGACCAATGAGGTGGCAGAAGTGATGAGAAGTTCAGTAACATGATTATGACTACAGAACCCAAATGTTGCAGTCAATATTCAGACTCAAGTCTCTTTGATGCCCAGGTCACTCTCTTTCCACTTTATTCAGCCCCATGTTCTTGGTTAGGGCAAGAATTACAAACAGGCCGTTTGCTGCCCAAGTTCAAACAGCCAAAGTGTTTTGACTAGCACATTATTTTTAAAATATGGTTTCAAGCCTTTAACAAGAGTATGTAATCTCTAGTTATCCACAGCCCATACCTCTCTTGGATATAAAACTTCTGGTCCTTTTAGCTATTAAGGTGAGTTGCCCAGATCCTAACGGCATTTGAGTTGCCATCAGTAAGGGGGAAATGAAGGCACCTAACATTTGATGATCACCGTCAGGCAGTAAAATAGTCTTTGTATACTTGTCATCCTTGTAAAAATACAATGAAGAGTCCCCCTCACCACTCTCATGCTTAGAAATACCGAAAGAATGATTGAGTCAACATGTGGTAAGACATTTGAGGCCTTTGTAAGCCCAGCAAAAATATGAAACATAATTATTTTATATGACAAGTTGACTTATTCTTTCCTCAGCTCCATAGTGACACGCTATTTATGGCCACATTAATTATCCTTGCTGAAAAGCATTAGCATTTGCTTTCATTTACTCAACCAAAACAGAGACGTCATCTTCACATGTCATATGGATTAGTATCATGTTTGTTCTCCTGTTCATTACACCATAATTCTTTCAAATAAGCACAAATATCAAGAAAATATGGATTCTAACATTATTATATGCACATTAAAAACATATTCTCATAGAATGAGCTCTAATATTATGATATTTTAAAGTTTACCAACAAAATCCAATCAATATTCAAACAAGCCATTTTTCTTTGGGAAATAGTGTTTTGTTCTTTACTAAACTAAAATATGTTGTACTGTAAATTGAACCTGCTGAGCTGAAATAATTTTATCTCAAAAATCTTTTAGTTTTTAAAAGCAAAGTTATGCTTAAAAAAATTTGCAGATTGTATATATATATATGTATAGAATCTTAAATTGGAATATATACAGAATATATACAGATCTATCTATAAATATAGAATACATGCATACATATATATCTGTATATCTATATCTATAACTTCAGAATATATGTATATATTATATACCAATATAGGATATATCTGGGATGGAGTAATAGTAAATTGAAAGTGCCATATCTTATTAAGTATGTATAGAAACACAGAATGGTAGTTTAAATATCAGCAAAGACAGGCTGGGCACCTTGGCTCATACCTGTAATCCCAGCACTTTGGAAGACCAAGACGGGCAGATCACCTGAGGTCAGAAGTTTGAGACCAGCCTGGCCAACATGGTGAAACCCTGTCTCTACTAAAAATACAACACTTAGCTGGTGTGGTGGCAGACGCCTGTAATCCCAGCTACTCAGGAGGCTGAGGCAGGAGAGTCGCTTGAACTCCGGAGGTGGAGGTTGCAGTGAGCTGAGATTGCACCACTGCTCTCTGGCCTGGATGACAAGAGTGAGACTACATCTCAAAATAAATAAATAAATAAACAATAAATAAATATCAACAAAGACACACAGATACATACACATATGTAGATGTGTATATGTATTATACATTTTCACATTCTTTCTTTATAAACACATTTCAATGAACATTTACTCAGTAAGTTTTATATGTGTCCTATGCTAACAGGCATTGTGTCATGAATACATAAATATGAAAAAGATGCAGTTCTTGCTTAGTCCCTGGCAAGTGAGAAAAACAAGTATATAAACAGACATTAAATTAGTAGCTGTTAAAGTAGAAATATTCTCTACAAAATTGTAAAAAATATATTCCAAGTTTATAAAACACATGACACTTTTATTCCAGATACTCATAGAGAAGAAATAGATTTTCAAGGACTTATCAGTAAATTCAGAATTACTTAGTACGAATGTGTCTTCGAAAAATACGTACTTCATCAGCCTTTTTTTCTGTTCTGATGTGCATTCCCAACCAGGGCTGGCTGTTCTCAGAATTCACAGCTTTAATATTAAAATTGTAACATCATCATTAGCTCCAGGAAACCATGAAGCCCAAACGCCATAGATTCTAGGATCTCATTGAGGCCTTTTGCATTCTTGACTTCTTAAAGCCAATGGTTCTCATGTCACAGAGATGTGTTTAATATGAGATGTGTTATATTAAAAAGTCTAGTGAGTTTGCTAGAAAACTACCATTATATGAAGAAATTATACGTTTGTTTTTCATAATTCTCACCATTTTATTTTTTTCTGTAAAAAAGGAAGAGTCAGAGAATATAAGTAATTTCCCAAAAGACATACAGTTACATGAGGTTTATCCAGTTTGTCTAGGGTTGGGTGAATCCACACCAAGCGTATCTTCTCAGCTGTAAGAATTTCTCATATCAAAAATAGAGAATCTTTGCAATCTACCTGACTTCTTCCAAAATGGGGGAAAGGTCTTGGTGAATTCCCACAGGCAGGTAGAATCCTGCGGCACGAAGAGCTATTTTTAACATGGTGCCGTGGAGAGCTCCCAGAATGTGTCAGCAGGGAACCTGAGTGCTTTTTTATTTATTTATTTTTCACTTGTCAGCCATATGAACTTTAAGGTATTTTACTTCTGTGAGATAAATATTTCTCATCAGTAAAGCCATCATGCTAATTGTACCTGTCCTAAACATCTCAAAAGTTTCTTTTAATGACCAAATGAAATGACACATGTCAAAATGCTTGGTCAGTTGTAAGGTGCTATGTAAATGTCAGATACTTACTCTTTGATGTAGGTAGGTTGGAAGAAGCAGTTAGAGAATCTATTTGAAGTGTGAGATCTCTGGTGTAACTGCATATGCAGTTATCAGTAAGACGGCAATGAACAGCTAATGTTAGCCATCATATTATTGCTTTTTCAAAGTTCTGATTTGTACTTACGTGAGAAGCAGCACATGTGAAGCAGTGTTTGAGAAAGAATAATAAGCTTTGGACTCTGAAAGCTCTAAGCTGGCAACTGGTTAGCTGTGTGACTTTGAGCAAGTTGCTTTCCCTCTCTGTGCTTTACCTTCTGCATCTAGAAAAAGCAAAGAATAATGCACCTGCATCATAGTATTGTTTGAGGATTAAATAAGAAAAATCAAAAATATATCTAAATTGAAAAATAAAATAACAAGCTTCAAATGGGAAGAACAGGATTAAACTTCCTCAGTGGGCATGGATGTGAGAGATGGCATTGGACAGTAAAAAAAAAATACAATTAATAGGAATTTGTTACAGAGGCCGAGCTTCCTAATACTTATTAAAACTGTGACTATGAACAAGCCATTTAACTACTCCAAGCCTCAACTTCCTCAACTGTAAAGTAAATATAATAATATCTACATCAAAGCAGTTTTGTCAAGAATGAAACTATTTCATTAACTGTAGCTATAAAAATATAGTCCCCTGACTGATACTTACTGCCTGCCTAATGCTAAAGAGTTAAGCAAATCTAAGTATCTTTTCTTTTAACACTCTTTCAGGACATCTATGTACTACAGACTGGCCATAAATTCTATAGGTAATAATATCCTATTGCATTTTAACGTAATGTCAGAAAACCATTTACTGTATACATTTATTAATTTTTCCAGCCTAAAGACCACCAGTGGACTTACTCATTTGTAATTTTTTATATAGCAAGCAAGTATCCACAAGAATGTTTTTAGTTACATGATTAAATAAAGAAGTGCTAAGCCCCTGAGTTTTATCAAATAATACAGTGGTTAATATTATTATTACTACGATTTTTTGAGACAGAGTCTCACTCCGTCACCCAGGCTGAAGTGCAGTGGTGCAATCTCGGCTCACTGTAACCTCCGCCTCCCAAGTTCAAGCGATTCTCCTGCCTCAGCCTCCTGAGTAGCTGGGATTACAGGTGTGCGCCACCATGCCCAGCTAATTTTTATATTTTCAGTAGAGACAGGGTTTCGCCATGTTGGTCAGGCTGGTCTCAAACTCCTGACTCCAATCTAGCCACCTGCCTTGGCCTCCCAAAGTGCTGAGATTACAGGTGTGAGCCACTGTGCCCAGCCCGATGGTTAATATTGGCTCTTCATTGTCTTCTCATTGATAACTGTATATGCACTCACACCAAAGAATTCACATTTCTAAGGGACTTTCAAACTGCTTCTCCCAATCTAACCACACCAAAGTATAAGTATCTGTCATTTGCATATAAAGAAACATCTTGTATAACATGTGCTAGTTGTTTCAAACCTTCAAAGGGAATTTTCTCCTTAAGCAATTTTAATCCAGAAATACCTGTAATTATGATTTCAATGATGAATAGGCCATAAAGTGCTAGGCCAGCAATGAATAAAGTAAGAGACTGCAGTGAATGGAGTTCCTAGATGCCTTTCAGAAAAGTACTGTGCAGGTATGGTGTGTAGGGAGCAAGGAATGGAGGAAGATTGCAGAAGGAGAAAAATAAAAGACATTCAAAACATTATAGTTAACACAAGTACCTGAGCATCTGACTTCAAGGAATGAAGCATACAATTATTCATATTATAAAAATATTAATCACCTTATGTAGTACACAAGGGCCCAGAGTAACAATATTGCAAACATTTAAGGTTTCTATTAAAACTTCCTGATAAATTGATAAATAAACTGATAAGCTGAAGCATTTCAAGTTACTGATGATACTATCAATGCAATGGTAAGACAAGGCAAATATGATATTAGAATAAATACAAAGCACATTTATTCATATGGTTCACTACCGGAAACTCAGCAAACTTGACAATGGGCGGCCTCAAATGGTGCTCTCCCCCATGAGAAGTAGTGACTCATTAAGACAGACCGATGCTTAGAATTTCATAAACCTCAGGGGCTTAGCACTTCTTTATTTAATCATATAACCTAAAAAGTCCTTGTGGATGCTTGCTTGCTATATAAAAAAATTCCCAATAAGTAAGTCCACTGAGATTTCTGAGTTTCCTGTGACTCTCACCATTAATGCATCTGCAACCACCATGCTATTGGGCATGAAGCAATAAGTTGTATCCTTGCCTGGGGCATGTCTAATGGTCTAACATGGAAAGGTCATGACTCTATGAGTATTGGGATTTTGTCTTTCAGTGGGATTCTAAACAGGAAGAGGCTCTCCAACAAAGAGACATTAAAATTCTCTGCCTTCCAAAACATTCAGATAGATGCAATCACTAGAAGAGAATAAGGATGGTTCTTCTCAGGAAAAAAACATAAACATAATTAAGTCAGGTTAAAGTAGTGGCTTTCTCATTTTCTTGACTGTGACCCACAGTAAGAAGTGCAGTTTTAATTGGGACAAAAAACAAATACAACACATACACACACACACACACACGATTGTGCCTGTACACACTGTACACATAAATATAAATAAAAGTTTCATTAAACAATACCAAATTCAAATACATAGTAAACACTAGAACCCAGGTCTCTGACCCTCTGATATTTTTACAATGTTCAATTTTATTTCATTTCTACAAAAAGGCTTGACTCAACCCATTTTTAATTTTCCCAACTTGCTGTGGTCATAACGTTCAGTTACAAAACACTGAATTGGAAATTGATGTTCAAAAGACTATTTATTATGTTATCACTATATGCCCAGTAATGTGCTAAATAGTTTGCTCACATCATAGCATTTAGTCCTCAAACCAACCATCAGAGATGAGTTTTATTACATCTACTTCATGGACAAAGCATCTGAGATTAGAATTTAGCTCCGTTTGTGCAGACAGGAAATGGGAGATCAGAGATTGTAAATCAGTCTTTTCTAATTCTTAGTCATTCAAATACTTTCTAATTCTTATCACATTATACCACCAAAAAGTCAAAAGTTGCTACCTCAGGGCAGACTAAACAGAATCCTGGTTAAATTAGCACAAAAGTATCTCTGTACAATTAAAAGAAAAAAAAAAAAAAAACCAACAACAACAACAACTGGCAGAACCTGAAATATGTTTGCTGTGTTTTTTAAAGATCACTGTACATATGTACAATAAACTCAACATAGTTCTCCTTAGAACATAGGCTCACTTTTTTAATCCAGAAAGCTTGTTGTCATTATTTTTAAGTTAACAGTTGCAAAACTTAACTGTGTATTGTTATTTATAAACACTTCAATTAGATGAACTCAAACTGATTATTAAATCTAAAGACAACATCAGTACGATGATCAGCTTCTAAGATGGTCCAATGATCCCTGCCTCATGATAGTCATACCCCGGCGTAGTCTCCTCCTGCATTCTACCAGAGTTGATCTGTGTGATCAATAGAACATGGAAGAACAGATGCTATGCCACTTCAGATATTACATTGTAAATGGCACTACAGGTTCTATTTTGCATTCTGTCTCTCTGGCTCTGTCTCTCTGATCACTCACTCTGAGGAAAGTCATACTGTAAGAAACTTTATGGTGGAGAGACCCACATGGTGAGAAACTGAGGCCTTCTGACAACAATGGGGGAATAGACCCTCCAGCCCCAGTCAGGTCTTCAGAGATTGCAGTCCCTGAACCAGAATCTCCCAGGCTAAGCCATCCCCAGATCCCGAAATCTCACAAACTATATGAGATAATAAATCATTGTGATTTAAAGCTACATGAATACCTTGGAGGCATTGTAGGTTTGGTTCCAGACCACCACAATAAAGCAAATATTGCAATAAAGCAACTCATACAATTTTTTTCGTTTCGCAGTGCATATAAAAGTTGGGTTTACACTATACAGTGGTCTACTAAGTGTGCAATAGCATTATGCCTAAAAAACAGTGTACATACTTTAATTTAAAAATACTTTATGGTTAAAAAATGCTAAAGATCAACTGAACCTTCAGTGAATCCTGATCTTTTTGCTGGTGGAGGGTTTTGTCTTGATGTCGACGACTGCTGACTGATCAAGGTGGGGTGATGATTGCTAAAGGCTGGAGTGGCTGTGGCAACTTTTAAAAATAAAACAGTGAAGTTATCCATATAAATTGACTTTTCCTTTCACTAAAGATAAATTTAAAGCATGCTCTCTGTCTCTGTCTGTCTCTCTTTGATCACTCACTCTGGGGAAAGTTATACTGTTTGGTAGTATTGTAAGCACAGTAGAACTTTTTCAAAATGGGAGTCAATCCTCTCAAACCCTGTCAATACTTTATTAAAGAAGTTTATGTAATATTCTAAATCCTCTGTTTTCATTTCAACAATGTTCGTGGAATGTTGGCCAAGAGTAGATTCCATCTCAAGAAACCACATTCAGAAGCAACTCCTCATCTGTTTAAGATTTATCATGAGATTGCAGCAGTTCAGTCACATCTTCAAGCTCTTCTAATTCTAATTCTCTTGCTATTTCCACCACATCTGCAATTGCTTCCTCCACTGAAGTCTTGGACCTCTCAAAATCATCCATGAGGGTTGGCATCAACTTCTTCCAAACTTGTGTTAATGTGGATATTTTGACCTTCTCCCATGAGTCACTAATGTTCTTAGTGGTTTCTAGAATAGTGAATCCTTTCCAGAAGGTTTTCAATTTACTTTGCCCAGATGCAACTGAGGAATCATTGTCTATGGCAGCTTTAGACTTCTAAAATGTATTTCTTTAATAAGACCAGTAAGCCAAAACTACTCCTTCATCCATGGGTTACAAGATGGATATTGTGTTAACAGGTATAAAAACAATGTTAATATTCTTGTACATCTCCATCAGAGCTCCCAGGTCACCAAATACATTGTCAATGAGTAATACTTCAAAAATAATCTTTTTGTTTGAGCAGTAGGTCTCAACAGTGGGTTTAAAATATTCAGCATGCCATGCTGTAAACAGATGTTTGTTTTATTTCTAGACCACAGGCAGAGTAGATTTAGAATAATTCTTAAGGACCCTAGGATTTTTGAGTTAGTAAATGAGTATTGTCTTCAACTTAAAGTTATGAGCTGTATTATCCCCCTTACAAGACAGTCAACCTGTCTTTTGAAGCTTTGAAGCCAGGCATTGACTTTTCCTGTCTAGTTACGCAAGTCCTAGAAAGCATCTTCCTCAATATAAAGTTGTTTCACCTACATTAAAAAATCTGTTGTTTAGTATATCCACTATCATCAGTGATCTTATCTAGATCTTCTGGATAATTTGATGCAGTTTCTACATCAGCACTTGCTACCTCACCTTGCTGTTTTATGTCATGAAAATGACTTCTTTCCTTAAACCTCATTAGCTACAACCTCTGCTGGATGCAAACTTTTCTTCTGCAGCTCTCTCATCTCTCTCAACCTTCATATAATTGAAGAGATTTAGGCCTTGCTCTGGACTAGGTTTTGGCTTAAGGGAATGTCGCAGCTGGTTTTATAGTCTATCCAAACTACTAAAACTTTCTCCATATCAGTAAGAAGGCTATTTTGCTTTCTTAACATTTGTGTGTTCAATGGAGTAGTATTTTAATTTCCTTCAAGAACTTTTCCTTTGCATTCACAACTTGGCTACCTGCTTGTTGCAAGAAGCCTAGCTCTCAGCCTATCTTGGCTTCTGACATGCCTTCTTCACTATGCTTAATTATTTCTAGATTGTGCTTTAATACTACAGATGTACAATTCTTCCTTTCACTTGAACACTCAGAGACCATTGAAGGGTTATTCATTGACCTAATTTCAATATTTTTGTGTCTTTGAGAATAGGGAGGTCCATGGAGAGGGACAAAGATGAGGAAATGGCCCATCAGTGGAGAAGTCAGAACACACACCATTTATCGATGAAGTTCACCTACTCATTTGAGTGTGGTTCATGGCGCTCCAAAACAATTACAATAGTAACCTCAATGATCTCAAAGATCACCAATGGGCCAAGTGTAGTGGCCTGCCAGCTACTTGGGAGGCCAAAGTGGGAGGTTTGCTTGAGCCCAGGAGTTCGAGATAAGCCTGGGCAATATCGAGAGACTCTGTCTCCACAAAAACATAAAATATGCTGGGTGTGGTAGCATGCACCTGCATTCCCAGCCACTCAGGAATCTGAGGTGGGAATATTGTTTGAGCCATGGGAAAGTTGAGGCTGCAGTGAGCCATGATCATGCTACTGCGTTCCAGCCTGGGCAACAGAGCAAGAGCCTGTCAAAAGAGAGAGAGAAAGAAACGGGGAGAGAGAGAGAGAGAGAGGAGAGAGGAAGGACGGAAGGAAGGAAGGAAGGAAGGAAGGAAGGAAGGAAGGAAGGAAGGAAGGAAGGAAAAGAAAAAGGAAGGAAGAAAGAGAAAGAAAGAGGAAGGAAAGAAGGAAGGAAGGAAGAAAAGAAAAGAAAAGTAAAAAATAAAGAAAGAGCCAGGTGCAGTGGCTCATGCCTATAATCCTAACACTTTGGGAGGCCAAGGTGGGCAGATCATGAGGTCAGGAGTTCAAGACCATCCTGACCAACATGGTGAAAACAGCCTGACCAATATGGTCTCTACTAAAAATACAAAAAATACAAAAAATACAAAGTGGCATGTGTCTGTGATCCCAGCTACTCAGGAGGCTGAGGCAGGAGAATCACTTGAACCTGGGAGGTGGAGGTTGCAGTGAGCTGAGATCATGCCACTGCATTCCAGCCTGGGTGACAGAGCGAGACTCTGTCAAAAAAAAAATAAAAAAAGAAGGAAGGAAGGACAAGGAAGGACAAGGAAAAGGAAAGGAAAGAAAAGGAAAGAGGAAAATAATCACTAATCACAAATCACCGTAACAGATAAAATAATAATAGAAAAGTTTTAAATATAATGAGAATTATCAAAATGTGACACAGAGACACAAAGTGAGCATATGATGTTGAAAAAATGGTGTCAATAGACTTGCTCAATACAGGGTTGCCGCAAAACTTTGATTTTTTTCTTTAAAAGCAATATCTGTAAAATGCTATAAAATGAAGTGAAATAAAACAAGGTAGGCCTGTACTAAATTTCGGTATAATTTGTTAGGCAACCAATAGATAATCGATGCAAACAGTTACAGCTTGAACCTGGCAGGATGCTATCTCAATAGGGTTTTTATGAATGTGTTACATGGTAACTTTAAGGCTGGAAAAGGAAAAGGAAAAAGAGAAGTAAACTAAATAATCAGTGGAATAGGATCAAAGTGTTTACTTTTAGGCTTTCAAATCAAATATTTGATTTGAAATCAAATAGTCCACACTATACAGTGTGGACTAGAGTCTAGTGATGCAATTTCTAAATCATTGAGACTACTAATCCCAAGCAGTCAATAAAATAATTTGTCAGCCAATCTGTGAATTTGTCAGCATCTCTTTTCACTCTTGTTCTCCCCAGGCCTCAGCTATTTTAAAAATCACATCTCACTGGAAGTTGAATCAGAAAAAAGAAGAGCATTGACGCTCACATGGGTGTTCTGCTACTCTGTGGCTTATGGTGAAGGCTAGTTAGAAGAAATTTGAAAGTTGGAAAAATTGGGCACCATAATCCTTCTTGAATCCCTTCTCTCCTGGTTCTGGGCTTTTTTTTTTTTTTTTTTTTTTTAAACAGAGTCTGGCCCTGTTGCCCAGACTGGAGTACAGTGGCTCAATTTTGGCTCATTGCAACCTCCGCCTCCCAGGTTCAAGTGATTCTCCAGCCTCAGCCTCCCTAGTAGCTGGGTTTACAGGAACCTATTGCCAGGCCTGTGGTGCCAGGCATTCTTAGGCTGTCTTTCAGCTGCCTAAAACCTTCTTCTATGGCATTTACCCAGGACTGCCTTTCCCCACAATAACTTCTCATTACCTTAATTCACACAAAGGCATGAATGAATGGTTTCCAACTTATCGCTCTTTTGGCTGTTTTAATTTTCTAAAAGATGCTGTTTGCTCAATTAAATTCTGACTTTTTGGATCTCAGGGAGCCTTAAAAGCTAAGGTGATGATTTTATCATTGAAAATATATGTATCATACCTATGTCATAGGGACCAAAAGTGAACTTACTAGAAAAAAATGTGTTATATGATATTAGGAGTGTTTTTCAGTTATTTATAGATTTAAATAGAAATTTTCAACTTCAAAACTATTGACACTTAGGGCAAGCTGATGTTTCACTGTGTGTGCATGTTTGTGTGGGGAAATCCATGTGTTATAGGATGTGTAGCAGAGCCTCAGTCTACTAAATACCAGTAGTGTCTCCCAGCTGTAACAACTAAAAATGTCTTCAAATATTGCCAAATGTCCACTGGGGCAAAAATCATGCCCAGCTGAGAACTACTGATATAAATAATTGCTACCATTTGGAGCAAGTATCTGTGTGTATTTAATAAAAGGATATAAGAAAAAAATATCAGGAAATGTGGGGTTATTTAGGAGATGACCATAATCCTGGTGTCTCTAAAATTACAATCCATGTAATAGAACCAAATGCATTTATCTAATTCTTATCCTGTATTCTAACAAAAGGCAGAGATTGAAACTATTAGTTTTATTTTTAACTCTGTTATTTAACTTATCAGATAACTAAGATTTGGCCATATTCTAAAACAGAAACAGAAACATAATGTTAGGGCTGAAATGATCACGGCTGCTGTTTCTCAAAATGTCCTCTCCTTAACGACCATGGCCCAGAGAAAGAAAGTCGCGCAGTAAGGACTAGAATGTAGGTCTGTGACCATCTGTTCTCCAGTGAGGAGGAAACAACAACAGATACTTTCCTCTTGGTTAGTAGCTCACTGACATTACATTTTTCTCAGGATTTTTGTGTTCTATACGTTATATGTACCTAAGGCCACTAAGCAGAAGATGTGAGCGTGACTAGAGTCTACGCCAGGTATTCACATGACCTAAAGGTAAGGCTCAATTTCTCTGCCTCAGTTTCCTCCTCTTTAACATGGGGATAACAACACCAAATTATTATGAAGTACTTTATAAACTATCACCTGCAATTAAAGTGTGATGTACCTTATTGTCATGCTAAAACATTTGAGACATTTATACAAATGGTGACTACATGCAAGTTTATCTCAGATAGAAAAGTGATAATCCCAATGCTGTCAAGACTAAATTTACAAAGACTTTATGCTGTTGCTGTGATAAGGTGCTAAAAATGACCTCTTTGACAAAGTGTAAATCCTTCTCCATTTCCTACCTTTTCGGTATCTCAATTAGCTACTCCCTTAAGTGGGAATTAACTTCAATGCTATTTTTAGTCAAGTACAAAATAGATTTATTTTTTTGAATTAGAGAATGTGTTTGGAGGAGATCTGAAGAAAACATACAAATTTTGAAGGAAACCTGTCTTTTTACCAATGGGTTTGTAAGTCACAACATCTTATTTAAGATTCAGAGGTTGAATTTTAAAACATGCTGAAACACGAAAACAATACAACTGACCACTCTGGAAACTGGATAGCAAATGCAGTGCTGCTGTGTTTGAGTATATCTGTCATGTTGGAAGAAGGAATGAGGTAGATTGAAGGAGTGAAATGATGTAGTCCACGAGGGATCATTCATAGGGACATTTCCTCTCCAAAAAGATACTATTTACCACTTGAGCCTGAAAAAAGAAGTTAGATAAGTTCTACCATGATGGAAGTTTTTCTTTCTAGGAGCTCTCTTGAATATATTCTTTAATGCATTAGTAAGTCTGATGAACTGAAAGATTTACCATATTTTTCTAAGTGCCTCATTTTCCCTCAAGGTCCAACCTGGGCTTTCAAGAAAAAAATCTGACTTATTGTGTCTTATAAGGAAGTAGAAAGACTTATTAAAAACAAAGAATTAAGTAGATGAACATAATGATCTTTTTAAATGATCTCTCAGTATTCTCTTAGAAGAAATGACTTAGTTAAGAGGAAGAGTCTTGGAAAGATATTGCCTGTGCTAGCACCCAACTCTTGAAATGCTTCTTTCTCCAGTGAAAGTCAGCTGTTTGGTTCCCTTTCCAAAGAATTTCTGAACTTAGCACCACTTCAGTTGGCTGCTCTAAGAATGTTGACCTTGATTCCCATTTAAGAGAGTGAAGGGTTAGCATTAATGTTTCTTTTTTATATATGCTGCCTTGCAGAACCCTTTCCATTTACTCATAAAAAGGGCTTGCCAACCTTTTTTTATTGGATGGATTAAGCCCAGGTTATTTCCATCCTAAAAGTATGATCAAATATAGCTGTGGTAAGAAAACAGGAGGCCAGAAGAGCCAACTGCAATAGACTGTAATATAATGCTATAGGCTATTTTATCAGATACCTTTATCAGGAAATTATTATAAGATTAGAAAGTATAATATTTACATTTAATTGTATTTTACACAATGGCAGTTCTCATGAGGAAATATACCTTAAAAGAAGAAAAACAAATTAAACTAACACGCTCACATGCACTGTATATTCTGGCAGGAGATCATCACAGAGTCTTGCAGATTCTGTCCTGCCCAAGGCAGCCCGGCCAAGGGTGTGAGTGGGGGAAGAAATCCAATTCACTTTGAGTTCACTAAACTCCAATGCCTGTTGTAGGACTGGGCGGTTTTCTAATTCTCTCAAAAGCATTATGTGTGCTACTGGTGGCCAGTTCTGGACTATTTTTGTCTGGTCTCAAATTGCCTTCTGTCTAATGGTCTAAAAGCAGTCTGTCTCTCTTAGAACAAACTATCAGACAAAAGGGGAGCACATAGCTATTGGCCAAAGAATTGGCTTGTATTTCCCAGACTGACCTGATCCCACCCTCAGTCCCCAGAAGGGAATGGAGAAACCTATTCTTCACTGTTAAAAATTCTGTTGGAAATCCGGATGGTATCATCTGGATGGTATCAGACAGTATTCAGCTAGGAAGATAAGAAAAGCTTCAATCTTGCTGGCCAGCTCACGCCTGTAATCCTAGCACTTTGGGAGGCCAGGGCTGGTGGATCACGAGGTCAGGAGATTGAGACCAGCCTGGCCAACATGGTGAAACCCTGCCTCTACTAAAAATACAAAAATTATCTGAGCATGGTGGCACACACCTGTAGTCCCAGCTACTCAGGAAGCTGAGGCAGGAGAATCGCTTGAACCCGGGGGGGCGAAGGTTGCAGTGAGCCAAGATCACGCCACTGCACTCCAGCCTGATGACAGAGTGAGACTCCGTCTCAAGGAAAAAAAATAATAATAAGATAAATCTTATTTATGATAAAATTTAGCATTTATCATAAATAGGAACAGAAATTTCCAGTCATAGAAATAAGGTTGTTGAAAACTCTTAACAAATATGGCATGTAGTATTGTTTTAAAAAAGAAATGCTTAAATCCTTCTTTTGTCCAGCAATAGCCTTGTTCCCTTGAGGTATCCTGTGGAAATATTAAGCCAGGGAACACTGGTAAAAAGAAAGCTAAATTCTACATTATTATTAATTGGGTTTTTGTACCAAATTTCAATACAGAGCTCTCAAATTTTGCTGAAGTATAAAGCCTAGTGCTGAAATGTAAGAAGGCCAGCCAATCCTCCACTGAAATTAACATTCAAATATTAGTATTTTACCATCCTCCTGCCAACCACAGGAGACAAAACTGATATGTATACTGAGCACACACAAGTGAAGGCAAGAAAAGTGGACAAGGGACTTTAGCCAGGTTCCATATTGGTTTACAACTTCCACCAAGAGTAAGGGTGGGATTGGGCACCTCAAGGAAAGAATGGAAGGAAGCAGAGAGGAAAGTACCAGCAACAAGACTTGGACCTCACTGCTCAGGCCGAACTGAAATAGGAAGCATAAGAAACACTGAGAAGCTGCCCTGATAAGAGCACAGGGGAGGCCCAGATAAAGGGCCATGTTCCTGAGTGTGCAATGTTAAAGCAGCTTGCCTCTGTCTTCTAGGATACATGGTCAATCATTGTTCTAGAATATGACCCAATTGGATTAGTATATTTTACTTTCTTGAGATTGAGCCAGGAAAGGGCCTATGGGAAGAGAACTCTTGCTTGCTTTATTCAAGTACTATTTCTGTTCTTACAGATTGTTATCCCTATTCCTTTTTTCCAAACATTTCCCTTCTTTAGCAAGCACTGCATGAGTATGTAACTTCTCTAAACTATCATGTCATGACATTTAACCTTAAGAAGTAGAGCACAGCATTATAATTTCCCCCTTGTTTCATGCCTGACATTCTGTGCCCATGTTTCTACATGTAATCAAGCTGAGAACATTGCAAAATTTTAAATTCATAATTCTTGCCAAAAGTTGCTCACCATGTGGTTGAAATGATAGGATCCACGTATGTGATAACGTGCAGCAAAATTTTAAGAAATAATTTCAATGTGGAAGTATGGGAACCTGGAGTTATTTTGCAGGAGAGATTGCTGCAATTTGGAGGAGAGGGGAAATTGTTTATGGGAAAGGTAAAAGTTAAACTCAAACCTGATTAATGTTCAGGAAGGAGGAAGAAAGGAATTGCTATTAGAAAGAACAAACCTTACAAAGGAATAGAAGACAGAAAATGCACATTTGTTTGTTTTTGTTTTGTTTTTTGGTGGGTTTTTTGTTTGTTTGTTTGTTTGGTTGGTTGGTTGATTCAGGAGGAGGGAGCAGTACATATTCTACTCCAGCCATAGCAGAGCCTTTGGAAAGTGGTGAGAAATACGTTAAGACCCAGCCAAACTGTGGCAGGTATTTAATGTTGGCTAAAGGCAATTTGAATTTTATCCCACTGAAAAATAAGAAAATCTGAGGATACAGGCCTTCAAGTCTGACTTTGGGTTCTCACTAAATTCCAAAATTTTTACTTATCTATTATTACTACTGGAAACATTATTTCTAAGCTATCAACATGTAATTTGTGGTTCAGTGTGTCTGCGAAACAGAGTATTTCTATGATTTTTGAACTTAGAGTTTAGGAAATTTCCAATTTTGAAGCAAATGTTCTCTTAGTGTCCCAAAAGATCAAGTATATATTTTTTTGTTCTAATGCTTGGTCTGCACCACTCCATCTCAAACCACAGCTCATCACTGATTACACAAATACTTACAAGCAGGGCCCATTTTTAGTAGGTAATGAAGTGTAAGGATGAAGCTTAACTGATGCAATATGCCCAATGTCTAGCCTTACATAAATAAATAAAGGGCCATTTGTTTCATTTCACTTCAATACACACTTTTGCAAGGGAACGTTCTATTTCTTTTGGCACACACAAAAAATTCTAAGTAGACATCAACATTTTTTAATGTTGAAATATAGCTTTTGTTTTTCCTTTATTCTAAAATAACTATATAATAAACATACTGGACATTTTTTGGTGCTTTGTTCAAAAATGAACAGGCTGAATTTCCTCCCCAGATGCCTCGTGACATTGGCATATGCATAGCAGGAAACGTACACACTCCAAGTCATAATCCTGTCTGGATAAATCTGCTATGTGTGTTAGGCAAGCCAGACCTCATTCACCTGTTCATACTGATATTTAATCCATCTCCAAAACTTACCTAGGGACTTTCTAAAGATAGTAACTCATTGAAGGAGAAATTTACAGATTGCTACTGTTTGGGACTATTTTAAAGTATGCTGATGTTTGCAGAAGCGGAAGAGGAGAGGACGATACAAGGGAAGAAACTACACTTGATGTAGAGTTAATCCATTTAATCTTCAGAGACTACCTTGTGATGTAAATCCCCTTGTCTCACCTATTTCCAGAAAAGGAGGTTAAAGCCAATGTTACATCATAAGTAAGTGGTGTGGATAAAATTTGAACCTGAAAATCCCTGGCTCAGAGTACAAAGCTTTCAATTACACAATCTTGTCAAGAACATAAAAACAGATGAGTGCACTGAATAGAAGAAAAGATGGCCCAAAGATTAATATTTGTAAATCTCCTCTAATATCTTGGTTAAATTTACCACCCAAAATAAACTTCAATATTGTCATGAAAAAAAAAATCATATCAGTTGTCAAAATTGACTCCATTGCACTGGCATACACTGCAGCTTAAGATATCCAAGTGACTTAGCAGCAGAGCCAAATGAATAGTTGAAAAATCACCCACTGGACTTCTAATTGAAATAGTCAATCTCCACAATATGCACTGTACAATATGACTTTTCCATATAGCATTTGAAGAGGAATTGAGATAGATTCACCACTCAATTAAATCAGGCTTCATAGGGTTTAGACACACTTGAATTTTTTGGTTTAAAGATGGTGAAGGAAGTGCTCTTTTATACTTTTCTTTGTTGTTGTTATCATTATGATTATTGTTGTTATTTTAGGAACCATATATTTTAACCTGCAACTTCCTCTGAAAACATCTATTAACATTTTTCAAAAAAGAAGCAAGTAGTGGAAAAGGTGCATTTAGAAATATTACTAAACTCTCAAATCTCCAGTGAGCATCTTATGTGTAGTATAAAGGCAAAATGCAGACACCATTGATATGTTAATTACCCTAAGAGAAAGAAGGTATTATGTACCTAAATACAGACGTATATATGTATAATGTGTGTATATCTTTATGTTTATACACACACCATATATACCTAACTAAATGTATACTGTTACGGCTTGGCTCTGTGTCCTCACTGAAATCTCATCTCAAATTGTAACCTGAATTGTAATTCCCATGTTTGGGGGCTGGGACCTGTTGGGAGGTGATTGGATCATGAGGTGGTTTGCCCCATGCTGTTCTCACGATAGTGAGTTCTCATGAGATCTGATGGTTTTATATCAGGCTCTTCCCCCTTCCCTTGGCACTTCTCTTTACTGTGACCTTGTGAAGAAGGTGCATTGCTTCCCTTTCACCTTCCACCATGATTGTAAGTTTCCCAAGGCCTCCCCAGCCATGTGGAAATGTGAGTGAATTAAATCTCTTTTGTTTATAAATTACTCAGTCTCAGGTAGTATCTTTGTAGCCGTGTGAAAATGAACAAATATATGAATACACACACACACACACACACATATATATATACACTCTATTATATATAACTGCTTCAAGACTATTTAGTCCTACAGTCTATTCATATTTTTGTTAAATTTTCAAAAGTTTTACAAACTCTTTTGTTTCTATTATTTTATATATTAACAATGTTAAAAATATTCAGAGCAATGGATATTTAGGGATGAGGGATGGTAGTCATCCACCCTGAGAGGAGATATATTTTATCATGAAAACTGCTTAGAATTACCAGTGCCTGATAACAAATGCAGACCAACTATTAGTTGGTTTTGTTACTATCTTTAAGTTATCCCCTTAAAAGGCAGACATTTATCACCTGCGCCTGGAGTAGACCACCTCAATTGCTCCCTCCCTTGGTAGGCCACTGGCTGAAGGCCTTCTAGGAGAAAGTCATCATGTCTAAGTGTCTTGTTTCCTTAGTGGAACTGGAAGTACTTACTCCACAAGGCTGCCTTGACAATTAAATCAATTACAATTTTGAAAGTGGTTAGAAGAGTGCCTGAGATAGAGCAAGCATTATACATGCTGTTATAGCACTGTATAGCTATATTAGCTATACTATGTTTGTTTAGTATACATAATATGCTATGTATAGGGTATTATACATATACTATGTAGAGCAATGCTTAAGTAAATAAGTGATACTTATGAAAAGCCTGACGTAGGAGTCTGCCAATTTTATAGATGAGGAAACTGAGTCTCAGAGGTGGTTAAAAAGAAGACATCAAACAGAAAATGATTGGGATTTAAAGTAAATATATTCACACTAAACCTGTACCTATTCTACCTATCCCACAAAAACGGGATCATGGCTTTAGTTTTTATTGTGTTATCCAATTATTGCCTTATATTGCAAATTTACTTCCCAAATTATTTGTGTACATATTTTTAACCTATAGCTTTATGTTATTTCAGAGCAGGTGCACTGAAGTATGACGAGAAGGAAGATGACAGTTATTAAGAAAAAGTCAATTTATTCAACTTTTTAAGCTACTAAAAGCATGCAAATTAGATTGTTATTGTTATTTTAAGAAAAAGAACATTATGTATGGAAAAAGTATGCCTTTCCAAGAAACCACTAACCAGATGTTGGGGTCTTGAGATATCCCAAAGGGATATTGGTAAAAAATGATGAAAGAACTTCCACACAAAAATCTAAGAAAGTGTGCACACATGTTGTAACTATGAATACTGTTTGCAAAAATTTAACAAATCTGCTTCATCATCTGATACTACAGCCCTGGGATAGCCTGGTCTGGAAATGTGGTTTAAGGAATAATAAAAATACAAATAGCTAGGAAAATGTTAACACAATAAATTAAATTGAATAGAGAAGGAATGCTGATATCTAAAGTTTATTACACATGTGCCATTACCTGTGTGGTAACGAACTGTTCAGTCTTTGATTCTATTCACAAGGCAGCAGTTAAAGGCTACATGATATAATCAATCAACTAGTTATTTGTCATCAAATATTTATTGAGTGTTTATTATGTGCAGGATATATGTGTGTGTGTGTGTGTATGTATCCTGCAGAAAAACATATCTGACTATATATACATATATATATATATAGTGACAAAATACATAGACATCTATGTGCATACACATTAGAAGCTAGATGTCATTTTAACTGTTTGGGTTTTTTTCCCCTGACCTTACACTTTAAACAAATTTTATTTCTTAAAGCAATTGGTTGGTTTTTATAGGTGATATAGCCAGTGTGAGTTCACCATCTATGAACTGTAGCTTTCTTTATTAAGAATATTATTGTTTTAACCAATAGCGTGCCAATACTTTCTCAGTTTATCAAATTGGAAATGTATCTCCAAAAAATGGACATATCGCTTTCTGAGGGGAAAATCTTTTCTACTGCATATCATCCCCACGTATCTGTGTATCTTTTCTACTGAAGTGGGGCCGAGCCACAGAGAACAAAAGACAACATCTTACTTTAGTGAGGCTGTGTAGGACAGAGAACCTTAAAGGACCCCACCACTCTCTTACCTGTGTTTGTTTATAGCGGTTTTGTTTGCATGTGTGTGCTTGCTTAATGCTAAGCATTTGCAAAATAAAAGCAAGGTCATCTCTGTTAAGAAACTTACTGGGTACTCCAGATGGATTTTGATAATTCTTGGGAAGGCCTTAAGTTTAGATAAGTGGAGACTGTGGAAAAGTTTGATTCTTCCTGTTCCTGATTTCTTTAGTGTTTTAATTCCATCTCCTAGTGGGCAGCTCTTTGTTTTATGTAGCTGGGCGGATGGCCATTGGCTCTCTTTCTGGTTTTATTGGAAGTTTCTTCAAATGGCTGTGGTAAATTTCAATGAATTTTTTTTATCATGCTCATTTCACTTAATTTAGTAGTTGGGGAGTTCCAAGTCAAACAGAAATTTCAGGCAAAATGCTAAAAGGGGAAAAACTTGAATCCAAATCAGCAGGACTTAAAAGCAACACTGTGTGTGCCGGGAACTTGCCCAGAGATTGACCCTGTTGAATAGTGACAGGCAGCTATGACATTACCTGTCAATGTTTGCCTCTCCAGAGGGTCCCAAGAACCACTTCATGCTCACTGAACCCCTGCTTCATAGCTTGGAGCCTGAGTAATTGGATATCTTTGAAAGAGAAGAGTAGGTGCCCTCGTGGAGGCACCATGCTGGGTCTTGGCAGCAGTGTGAGGGCAGCCCTGAAGAGGAATTATACTCATGAAGACTCCTGAATTCCATCTTTGTGAAACTCCATTCGCTCTGTTGCTTGTTTCTGGCAAACTGAGAGCATCCTGAGAATGGGTCAAGGATCTTTCAAGGGAATCCCTGCTAGCAAGATTGAATCACATTTCTAAAAGCAAACTGGAACAATTTTCCATGTGAGAAGGGAGCGTTATGACAACTGGGCACTGGGACAGTGGGCATGACAGGAATTGGAGATGGAAACGTATTTTTTCCAAAAGCAAAGCAAGCCCTACAGGGTATTAATTTTTCAACTTAGCTAACGTTTGTTGGCTGATCAGAATAAATGCTGCTTCTTTGCCTGGTCCATAGCTTTTTCCTGCTCTTTGCCTATTCTTCCTCTATATGTGAGTGGTCCAGAACATTTTGTAAGACATAGAGGATAGACAAGCAGGAGTCTTAGCAAGATGGATGGGTTTGATTTATGTCAGGAATTTTTACTCTAAATTATTGACTCCATTATTCATTCCTGCCTCTATATTCTGAATTAACCCAAACAATAGGTCACTTACTACTTTTAATGACAAAACCCACAATTACTTTTGCACCAACCTAATATTTCAGATAGAATAAGAGAACTTAATTTTTAAGGAGTATTAAATGGAAGAAATATATTAATAGGTCATAAATCTGGAGAAATATGATAAAATTTTAAAAAGAAACTTTGACACAGAATTTATAAAACTTCCCCTTCCCTATTATATTTTTATTCCTTTCTTTCAACAAAGTAGATTATAAAAATGCAGAATGTTTTAGATATATCACATACAATAGTGGGGTATCCAAGTCGAGCTGCAGTGTATGTAAATCCCGTAATTGTCACAGACAGATCTGCTGCAATTTTCTACAAGTCAGGCACTATAGCAAATTCCCAGTTATTATGTATGTGCTCCATAGCACCAGGGTGTTGCAGATATCCAACAGTACTGTGCTGATAAATTGTCTCTTTGAAAAATAAAAAAAAAAGTCCTTATTTATAGCATTTCCCATTTTCCATGGCATGAATACTTCCCACACAGTAGACTTCAAGCTACCAACTGATATCACTAAACACAGAACTGGGGGAAAAAATGTGCATAACTGGCTCTTGTAAGCCTATGCCCATCACCCATCAATATACCTGGAACTAGGAGACAACTTAGAAATTCTCTACCCAAACCCCAAAAGTTCTGAAGGAGTAAATAAGGTGGAATGATTTGTAAAAGCCAAGCAGGAATGGCCAAGTTGGGAATAGATGCATTATTCCTAGTTCAAGATCCTTTCCTCTACACTAAAATACAACTTATGAATTTGCCTGTGCATCCATATATTTCAATCTGAACAATAATAAATGAAAAACAGACAATGAGTGGTTGGTTATATCTTAAAAATAGATGTAATAGAAGCTAATACATTGAAGCAGGCACTGGTATTTGCTGAGATGCTATCTTTATTTCTCCTTATTGTACTTACCTCCTCACATCTGTCCATGTCATCTGGAAACTTACAGGATCAAGTCTACACTGTACAGAAACCAATTACTGCTCAGCAGAACTGAGTTCCAGATCCCTTTCTGTCTGACCACAGTGCACCACCAAGATTTTTTGATGTGGCTTCCTTCAGATCAGTGTGGGGCAGCTTGTATTTTTAGTGACCACAGAGAAATGGCTCCTTTGGACTTCATCTCAATCAATGGTTGTGTGGGTCTCAGCCAAAAAGAAAGTGATTCAAAGCAGAGCTCCAAGAAAGGGCTGGATGTACACTTGAAACTGAAATTGCTGGGGAGAGCCTCAATGCCAAAGCCATAGCCAAAGCAAAAGTCCAGCCTTACAAACTGAGCAAACATAGCTGTGTCAGAGAACAGCTGTAACTGAGCTTATTCACAACAGGACTTGTTCTTCTTGCACCAAATTCCAGGTTTATCATAGCAATAACATTAGTGGCAGCAAGTCACACTTCAAGTTCTGGTGGTTGCTGAGTGTGAAGGTGTTAATTATACTGCCTGTCTAGGTCTGAATTACTTTAGAGGCAGGGCACTTACCAACACACAACATCTTTTTAAAATCCCATAGATACCTTGAAAATTTTTCAGCCTGAAGAGGTACCTAGAAGAGACATTCCAACAACTTTGAGAGAAAGTGTTAGACTGTAGGGGAAACTCCAGATTTCATATATGAAAGGTTGAAAGATTACAAACTTCCAGAAAGGAGGGCTTTCTGGAAGTTAGATTACCTTTCTGTAATCTAAATGAAATTTTCAGAAGGAGACAAGTTAGGCACCTGTAGTTGGTATTATTCATCTAAGCTTACTCTTAAAAATAAACCATCTTCCATTGTACATGTGGTAACATAATTAGGGGTGTCAATAATCCCTTAAGAAGACACCCTAAAGGGTTTGTATTTGAAGAGCTGGACATGGTCATCCAAAACCTGTGGAGTCTGAGGTCCAGGATTTAAGGTTCAGCTTGTAAGTCTTGAATGATTCATTTGACTCAGGGGTGCTCACTTACCTCTCATTAGAATTGTCTGGGGAGTGCTTAAAGAATGCCAAGGTTGGCATGGTTTTGTTGGTTTGTTAAGATACTCAGGTGACTCTAAATATACATACAGGATTAAGAACCTCTAAGTCACTTTTCTGATTCTCAATAATCTTCTATTTTAAAAAGGAAAAATAACATCTAACTTTCAGGAACCTACACAGATACTGCATATAAAAGTTCTTCATAATCAGGAAGGATATTACATATATATTTATTATCTGTGCTAATTATAAAAAGTAGACTTTGCTATATGAGAAATTGTATGTTTTTACTTATAACAGATATTTCTTGATCAGTAAGTGCATAGTACTGTTCTGTAGGTAACTTTTTCCTCCTTTGGTAGTGACGAGCAATTTTTCTTTAGCAGACGTCAGTTTCAATGTCTTGTAGTATTTTATTGGGGATTTATAACAGGAAAGGGGGTAACAAAAAACAAAAATGCTTTTGGAGTCTTCCTCATGAAGTCTTTGCCCAGACCAATGTCCAGAGTGGTATTTCTTAGATTTTCTTCTAGAGTTTTATAGTTTTAGGTTTTACAGTTAACTCCTTAATCCAGAGTTGATTTTTGTATATGGTGAAAGGTGGGGGTCTAGTTTCAATCCTCTACATACAGCTAGCCAGTTCTCTCAGCACCATTTATTGAATGGGGGGTCCTTTTCCCCTTGCTTGTTTTTGTTGGTTTTATCAAAGATCAGATGATTGTAGCTGTGTGGCTTAATTTCTGGGTTCCCTAACCTGTTTGATTGGTCTCTGTTTTTGTACCAGTACCATGCTATTTTAGTTACTGTAGCCTAGCAGTATAGTCTGAAGTCCAGTAGTGTGATACCTCCAGCTTTGTTCTTTTGCTTAGGATAGCTTTGGCTATTCAAGCTCTTTCTTGGTTCCAAATGAGTTTTGGAATGTTGTTTGATTGTTTGTTTGTTTATTTGTTTTCCAGTTCCATGAAAAATGTCATTGGTAGTTTGATAGGAATAGTATTGCATCTGTAAATTGCTTTGTGTAGTATGACCATTTTAACAGTATTGATTTGTCTTATCCATGAGCATGGAATGTTTTTCTACTTGTTTGTGTCATCTGATTTCTTTCAGCAGTGTTTTGTAATTCTTGTTGTAGAGATTTCACCTTCCTGGTTAGCTGTATTCCAGGTATTTAATTCACTTTGTGGCTACTGTGCATAGGATTGAATTCTTGATTTGGCTCTCAGCTTGGATGTTATTGGTATATAGAAATGCTATTGATTTTTGTATATTGGTTTTTTATCCTGAAACTTTTCTGAAGTTATCAGATCTAAAATCATTTGGGCAGAGATTACGGGGTTTTCTAGATGTAGTATCATATCATCTGCAAAGAAAGATAGTTTAACTTCCTTTCTTCCTGTTAGCATGCCTTTTTCCTTGCCTGATTGCTCTGGTTAGGACTTCTAGTACTATGTTGAATAGGGATGGTGAAAGTGAACACCCTTGTTTCATTTCAGTTCTCAAGGGGAATGCTTCCAGCTTTTGCCTGTTCAGTACGATGTTGGTGGGTTTGTCATAGATGGCTTTTAACATTTTAAGGTATGTACCTTTGATGCCTACCTTGTTGATGGTTTTTAGCCATGTTGTATTGCATCAAAAGCCTTTTCTGCATCTATTGAAATGATCATGAGGTTTTTGTTTTCAGTTCTGTTGCTGTACTGAATCACAATTATTGATTTGCATATGTTAAGTCAACCTATGTCCTAGGAATAAAGCCTACTTGATCAGGTGCATTAGCTTTAACGGTGCACGGAATAAAGAAAATATGGTACATATACACCATAGAATACTACACAGCTATTTAAAAAAAAAAAAAATCAGATCCTGGCCTCTGCAGCAACATGGATGGAGCCAGAAGCCATTATCCCAGGTTAGCTGACACAGAAACAGAAAACAAGACACTCCGTGTTCTTACTTGTAAGGGGAAGGTAAATACTGAGTACACGTGGACAAAAAGAAGGGAACAATAGACAAGAGGACCTATTTGAGGATGGAGGGTAGGAGGAGTGAGGATTGAAAAACTAGCTCTCAGCTATTATGCTGGTTAGCTGGATGACAAAATTATCTGTATAGCAAACCCTTGCAACATGCAATTTACCCATGTAACAAACCTGCACATTGCACACCTTGAATCTAGAATAAAATTGGAAAGAAAAAATACATTTATTTACAAGCACACAGCAAGAGAAAAAAGAAGAGAGCCTGCCTTAAACTTTAAAGTAGTTCACAAGCTGCTGGTAGCCCTTGGAGTTGAGCATCCAATATGTGGTGTTTCAATAGCATATTTGTTAGAAATCAGCCAACCTTAAATCATTAAGGTTAGAAATAAGCCAACCTTAGTGATTTAGAACAATGACTCTGGAGTCAGCTTGCCTGGAATTGAATCTCACTCAAACACTTAACTTCAAGTGTGGTATTAATTGTATGAATAATTACAACTAAGAATTTGGAGGAGGATCAACACATATAGAGCATTCATTATAGTGCCTAGCATATATAAAGTCTCAGCAAATGTTAGCTATTATTATACACTAACACAGTCTTGAAGTCAGCAACTAGTTAATACATATTTGCAGAGTGCCTTTCTCTGGCAGACTACAGAGTATTCTCTTTTGGAAATAATATACAGTAGAAACTGAGTAATCTATGGTAACAAGATATAATTGTATTATTTTTGAGGATGTATTAATTTATTTAAAAACAAGTTATTACACACAAACTATGTACCAGCTACTGGGCTAATGCTAGGTTACAAAAATAAATGATATTCCTTTAAGAATTCATAGTTTAGTGGGCTAAATGGACAGGTAAACTATAAAAACCCATAAATGAAATGTGTGCACAGCATTACAAAAACAAAAGTAAAACACCCTGATGAGTTGGGAAAGGCTCCACAGAAGGGATAATTTTTAAAGCAAACCTTAAACAAAGTGGTAGAAGACAGAGACAGGAAGATACTATGGATCAAAGGTGTCAAGTATGAGCAACGTTGATGAAATGACCTGAAGATACTCTCCAAGTTCAGATTGCTTTGAGTTCAGATCCCTACTGTATTGAAACAACATAGGAGTTGCTAACTTCTTAACATGAATTCTTCCTCTTTTGTGCCTATTGTTAAAGCATTATTGACATAAAATGCCAAAATGCTAGCAAGTACCTTTCTGTGTGCACTGCAAAATCCCTGGGGCAGCAAAACTTTCATGCAAATAATTCTTAAACTGAAATGACAGTTTATACTTGATGATCATTTGGGAGAATTATAATATTACCAATGGTACAATAGACTATTTGTAATAGTAATAAATAGTATGATAGCACAAATCATACTATAGTATGATCATACTATTTATTTTTGCTCAAGATTGATTATTCACAACCCTGAGCAAGGATAAACTGAAAAAAGCTTTGACAGAGGAAAAAAATGGTAGGAAATGTTGAAAGATTTCAGATTCTGGCTGTGCATGCTATTTAAAGACTTCATTCCAAGCAATACTATAATCTCTACCTAGGTTATTTTTTTTTCACTTTTTTTTTAACTTTAAGAGTATGCCAGTATATATTCTTAAATTTGTACATTTCTCCTTTATTCTTTTTTTTTATTATTATACTTTAAGTTCTAGGGTACATGTGCACAACGTGCAGGTTTGTTATATATGTATACATATGCCATATTTGGTGTGCTGCACCCATTAACTCGTCCTTTACATTAGGTATATCTCTTAATGCTATCCCTCCCACCCCACCCCCCCCACCCCCCCCACACACAATAGGACCCGGTGTGTGATGATCCCATTCCTGTGTCCAAGTGATCTAATTGTTCAATTCCCACCTATGAGTGAGAACATGAAGTATTTGGTTTTCTGTTCTTGCGATAGTTTGCTGAGAATGATGGTTTCTAGCTGCATCCATGTCCCTACAAAGGACACGAACTCATTCTGTTTTATGGCTGCATAGTATTCCATGGTGTATATGTGCCACATTTTCTTAATCCAGTCTGTCACTGATGGACATTTGGGTTGATTCCAAGTCTTTGCTATTGTGAATAGTGCCACAATAGACATACGTGTGCATGTGTCTTTATAGCAGCATGACTTATAATCCTTTGGGTGTATCCCCAGTAGTGGGATGGCTGGGTCAAATGGTATTTCTAGTTCTAGACCCTTGAGGAATCGCCACACTGTTTTCCACAATGGATGAACTAGTTTACAGTCCCACCAGCAGTGTAAAAGTGTTCCTATTTCTCCACATCCTCTCCAGCACCTGTTGTTTCCTGACTTTTTAATGATTGCCATTCTAACTGGTGTGAGACGGTATCATTGTAGTTTTGATTTGCATTTCTCTGATGGCAAGTGATGATGAGCATTTTTGCATGTGTCTGTTGGCTGTATGAATGTCTTCTTTTGAGAAATGTCTGTTCATATCCTTTGCCCCCTTTTTGATGGGGTTGTTTGTTTTTTTCTTGTAAATTTGATGGAGTTCTTTGTAGGTTCTGGATATTAGCCCTTTGTCAGATGAGTAGATTGCAAAAATTTTCTCCCATTCTGTAGGTTGCCTGTTCACTCTGATGGTAGTTTCTTTTGCTGTGCAGAAGCTCTTTAGTTTAATGAGATCCCATTTGTCAATTTTGGCTTTTGTTACCATTGCTTTTGGTGTTTTAGACATGAAGTCCTTGCCCTTGCCTATGTCCTGAATGGTATTGCCTAGGTTTTCTTCTAGGGTTTTTATGGTTTTAGGTCTAACATTTAAGTCTCTAATCCATCTTGAATTAATTTTCATATAAGGAGTAAGGAAAGGATCCAGTTTCAGCTTTCTACTTATGGCTAGCCAATTTTCCCAGCACCATTTATTAAATAGGGAATCTTTTCCCCATTTCTGGTTTTTCTCAGGTTTGTCAAAGATCAGATGGCTGTAGATGTGTGGTTATTTCTGAGGGCTCTGTTCTGTTCCATTGGTCTATATCTCTCTTTTGGTACCGTACCATGCTGTTTTGGTTACTGTAGCCTTGTAGTATAGTTTGAAGTCAAGTAGTGTGATGCCTCCAGCTTTGTTCTTTTGGCTTAGGATTGTCTTGGCAATGCAGGGTCTTTTTTGGTTCCATATAACTTTAAAGCAGTTTTTCCAATTCTGTGAAGAAACTCATTGGTAGCTTAATGGGGATGGCATTGAATCTATAAATTACCTTGGGCAGTATGGCCATTTTCACAATATTGATTGTTCCTATCCATGAGCATGGTATGTTCTTCCATTTGTTTGTGTCCTCTTTTATTTCACTGAGCAGTGGTTTGCAGTTCTCCTTGAAGAAGTCCTTTACATCCCTTGTAAGCTGGATTCCTAGGTATTTTATTCTCTTTGAAGATACTGTGAATGGGAGTTCATTCATGATTTGGCTCTCTGCCTGTTACTGGTGTATAAGAACGCTTGTGATTTTTGCACGTTGATTTTGTATCCTGAGACTTTGCTGAAGTTGCTTATCAGCTTAAGGAGATTTTGGGCTGAGACAATGGGGTTTTCTAAGTATACAATCATGTCATCTGTAGACAGAGTAAATTTGACTTCTTCTTTTCCTAACTGAATACCCTTTATTTCTTTCTCTTGCCTGATTGCCCTAGTCAGACCTTCCAACACTATGTTGAATAGGAGTGGTGAGAGAGGGCATCCCTGTCTTGTGCCAGTTTTCAAAGGGAATGCTTCCAGTTCTTGCCCATTCAGTATGATATTGGCTGTGGGTTTGTCATAAATAGCTCTTATTATTTTGAGATACATTCCATCAATACTGAATTTATTGAGAGTTTTTAGCATGAAGGGCTGTTGAATTTTGTCAAATGCCTTTTCTGCATCTATTGAGATAATCATGTGGTTTTTGTCTTTGGTTCTGTTTATATGCTGGATTATGTTCACTGATTTACGTATGTTGAACCTGCCTTGCATCCCAGGGATGAAGCCCATTTGATCATGGTGGATGAGCTTTTTGATGTGCTGCTGGATTCGGTTTGCCAGTATTTTATTGAGGATTTTTACACCAATGTTCATCAGGGATATTGGTCTAAACTTCTCTTTTTTTGTTATATCTCTATCAGGCTTTGGTATCAGGATGATGTTGGCCTCGTAAAATGAGTTAGGGAGGACTCCTCTTTTTCTATTGATTAGAATAGTTTCAGAAGGAATGGTACCAACTCCTTGTACCCCTGGTAGAATTTGACTGTGAATCTGTCTGGTCCTGGACTTTTTTTTGTTGGTAGGCTATTAATTATTGCCTCAATTTCAGAGCCTGCTATTGGTCTATTCAGGGATTCAACTTCTGCCTGGTTTAGTCTTATGTGTCCAGGAAATTATACATTTCTTCTAGGTTTTCTAGTTTATTTGTGTAGAGGTGTTTATTGTATTCTCTGATGGTAGTTTGTATTTCTGTGGGGTCGGTGGTTATATCCCCTTTATCATTTTTTATTGTGTCTATTTGATTCTTCTCTCTTTTCTTCTTTATTAGTCTTGCTAGCGGTCTATCAATTTTGTTGATCTTTTCAAAAGACCCTTATTTTTTAAGATTAAATTTTGTACTATAGGAGAAACTATTGATGTTGTTCTTTACTTTTCCCCACAACTTTAAAAATAAATTTCTTTGAAGTAAATAAGTAAAATGTCTGAATCCCAACTCCTTTCTAAATTTTCAGTGTCTTAAAGAATATTTTGGGAATCTGTTATATATTTCTTGGTTTTGGCCGACCTATTTAATAGTATGAATAACTTAGACAATAATTGCTAGTAATCTATATTGTTTCTCAATAAGTTTGCTCAATTTGTAATCAGATGAAAATTTTTTTATGAAGAAACTAATTTATATTTTCACAACTTAGTTTTCTGTAAAATCAATTGCATACAAATCATAATTATGAGTAAATAAAATGGTGATCTCAACAACTTTGCGTAAAGTTCCTGAAAGAATATATTACACAGTATATCTGAGACTGGGCAACATAGCAAGACCCAGTCACTACAAAAACAAAAAAAAATTAGCCGGACATGGTAGCATGTACCTATGGTCCTAGGTACTTCAGAGGCTGAGGTAGGAGGATCACCTGAGCCCAAGAATTTTAGGTCATAGTGAGCTATGATTGCACTACTGCACTCCAGTTTAGGTGACAGAGCAAGGCCCTGTTTCCAAATTATTTTTTAATAAAAATAAATAAATAAATAAAACAAAATATCCTAGTCAATGATCAATATACCTGAAAAGGATCGGGTTCCATTTTGTAAACAGAAGCTTATTCTGAGCCATCCTTCCCAAAACATCTTAGCTCACTGTCATTTGAAAAAATAACCAAAACTGCCTGATTATACCATTCCTGTACACCACGTTTATGGATTTTACATAGCATAGTCTCTATAATGGGCCTGCTTTATTGCAGAATTTTCAATGCACACCCATGTATCTGTAAAGAGATTGAGACAGTAACCTTCTGTATCCTGGCAGAGATTAGTGGTACACTCGAATTGATTGGCTGAAGAGTATGGAGCATTTCCTGTGTTATTTTTCCTGCTGCTAAAAACTGTTTCTGCATTGTATGGATCAAATTAACACTAGAACTTACTCCTTTAATGTCTTTGATATGAAATAGTAAAGTATTACCAGAAGGGCAGTTTCAAAAATCCTTATTGTACACTTTTGTTCAAAGGAGACTGCCACATTGTTTATTTAATTTGAAGATCTATGGCTATATGGCTGCATACACAGTGGAAATACATTTATTCACATAGTTAAGATAGTCTCTGAGGATTCAGATGGACCAAATGGACCCAATATTTCAATTCTACATCCTTTATAGCCATGATGATCCAGTACTAATATGACTTTCTAAAGCACAAATGTAGTGATATGAAAATAAAAGTTTACTGAGCCTGGAAAGCTGGATTCTAATCATGACTTTGCTACTACCTAGCACTGTGAATTGGAGGCTTTTATTTCTGTAAAAAATGGGCAAAACATGTTTTCTACCTATCTATCATGGGTTTGTTCTGATCATGGCAAGGACAACGTGCTATTTTTGACTGCCCAGCAATCGTTCTTAGTTTTCTTTGAGTTAGATCTAAGTCTGCTACGCTTAACATGTGGGAGTGCAGTTATCCAAAGTTAGGTTAGCCTGGGAAATGAAGAGAAGGATAATTCTGCAGGCGGATGAGAGGAGTAAATTTGATACGTAAGGCAATTACACTTCATAATAATGAATGTGGAAGGACCTTGACAGGAATAGCAAATTGAAGAAGACTCTTAGTCTCTGTTAGTTCCATTGCAGATGTTCCACTGGGGGCTCTTCACATCTCCAGATTTGAGAATTGGCCTGGTTTTCCTGAACATCTTTTGTCTGTTTCAGCTTACAGTAAGGCCAAACACAGGATAACATATAATAAAAACAATTACATACTGCCAAAGCAAACCTCTGTGCAAAAGAGTAGGTTTGTAGCTCTTTAGAAACATTTAAAATATAATTAGGGATATTTAGGGATATATATATATATATATATATATATATATATATATTCATGTCACACAGAGTAAATTCAAACAACAGCGCTGTAGAAAATGGTTGTGGCTGCTCCCTCTATCTAAAACTATTTTTGATCCAGGCTATGTGGCAAGGATGCTGTACCATCCCTCTGTATATTCTTCCTTCTTATATTACAGAAATATTGAACCATAAGGATTTTTCCTAAACAACAACAACAAAAATCATGCTGCAGTAAGCTCTTTGAGAGTACAAAATTGGCATCTTATTGTTTCTACTTCCTTTCCAAAATGTCTGGTAAATTACAAATTTCAAAGCCTGTAAATCTAAACTCAATAACTGCATTCCCTTTAAGATTAACCGGCCAAATACAACATAGGGTGAATTACACATAATACTTTTTAACACATCATTTACTCTTCAGTAATTCCTAGTTTCTTATTTTTAATCTAATACTCATAAAACTTATTTCCAATATTGGCCCACATTTCTAATATGTACGTGACTATTAGAAAGGATCCTGCAAGTATAGATTTGAGGTTTATGAAATTGCACACATTGGAACCTAACACTGGCCTTGTAATAAACAAAAATATGCACTTGTTTATGATTGGAAAGCAGGACATAATTCATTGTGACTATGAGAGTCTGATCATTTAGTTCAGTCTGTTTTAAAATACTGAACCGAATACTCTGAAGCTTGTCTTGTGCTGAGTACAGATAACGAGATGAGTGATACAAAGTGCCATTCTGAAGCTAATGAAATAGTTGATATTGCTATTGTTCAAAGGTGGTAACAAAATTACACCTGGGATTAAATCATCAGACAATCTGTAGTTTCAAGAGGATCTAGAATGAATCCTCAAATAATTGCTTAGAAAATGGTACAGAATGATCAGAAAATAGAAGGGTTTTACTATTCATGTATTTAATAAACACATAAATAGGTGATTTCTGTTTACCTGGCATTATTTAAAATATTTTACAAATAATAACTCATGTAATTCTTAGAACAACTCTCTGAGGTAAGCACTACCATTATATCCATTTTTTAGAGAGAGGAACTGAGTCACATAGAGATTCAGTAACTTGCTCAAGATCACAGATCTAGTGAGAGGCCAAGCTAGGTTCTGAATCTAGGAAGTCTGGCTTCAGAATCCATGGTCTGCTGCCTCTGCTACTTATCCCTTCACTATTAAAATAGAGGGGCAGAATACAAAGCCTTGTGACTCAGAGTCCCAATATGCAATATTTGCTATCATTAAACATTTTTAAAGGTTGTATATTTAAATTGGCATATTAGTTACTAGGAACTATTGCAATGAAAAAATTTTAATTTAAAAATTAATTACTAATAAAGACTTACTTTAACTCACAAATGTAGATGTCCAAATCCAGAAGAAATCTGTGGCCCCAAGATGTATATTTTCATACCTCTGGTTCCCATCATAATGTGGGGCTGAATCTTCTAGGTATGGGAGAGCAAGTTGCTCTGAAAGTGTGACAGTTGTTTTTTTGTCTCTGGCCCCAGGCCACCTGGAAACCTGGCTTAGTGTTTTTATTTTCCCATTTATATTTTGTTAATTTCAAAACATATATGTGTTTATTATATATTCATGTCTTGGGTCAGGAGCATTGGTTCACACCTGTCATTCCAGCACTTTGGGAGGCTGAGGCAGGCAGATTACCTGAGGTCAGGAGCTCGAGACCAGCCTGGTCAACATGGTGAAACCCCGGGTGTGCTGAAAATACAAAAATTAGCCAGGCGTGGTGGCAGGTGCCTTTAACCTCAGCTACTTGAGAGGCTGAGGCAGGAGAATCACTTGAACCCAAGAGGCTGAGGTTGCAGTGAGCTGAGATCATGCCATTGCACACCAGCCTGGGTGACACAGTGAGACTTTGTCTCAAAACAAACAAACAAACAAAAAACCATCATAGAGTGTACTTAAAGAATCATAGATGGTATAGCCAACTATATACCTAGATTGTATGGTATAGCCCGTTGAACTTAGGCTACAAACTTGTTCAGTAACCTGTACCACATGTTAGTATAATGAATATGGCAGACAATTGTAACATAGTGTTGTGAATTTGTGTATGTAAACATAGAAAATGTAATGCATTGCACTATGACATTACCCCAGCTACAATGTCACTAGGCAATAGTTTTTCACCTCTATTATAATGTTATGTGACCACCATGGTATATACGGTTGCTCATTCATGAAAATGTTGTTATGTGGCACATGACTGTAATAGGTATAATAATTCAAAGTTATATATTTTTAAAAATAATAATCTCCTCCATTCTGAAACCTTTGAGTTAAGAGCCTGACATCCTGGTATGCAAAATCCCATAACTTTCTTTATGTTTATACATATAAATATTTGTGTATTAATTTGTTTTAAAATATCCTTGAGGATAGTCTTGTATATTATTGTATGAATACTGGCACTTTTATTCTGGTAGGATAGATTTCCAAAGTTATGTGTCATATTGCAATCCTGACAAATTTCTTTTCACAAAAATGAAAGAAATTTGTACCCATTCCAATGTATTAGAATATGCATATCCTCAAAAGCACTAGCTGTTACTCATCTAAAATTTTGCCAATCTGGTAGAATAAAAAAATTATATTTTATTGTCATTTTAATTTCTATTTTGACTAATAACAAGGATGAACTCTTGCTTATTATCATCCATTGGGGTTACAAATTCACTGAGATCATGATGTTCTTGCCAATTGATTAATTTTTCTCATCAGTTTGCAGGCAATTTTTGTATATGGAAAATATTAGGCCATTACCATGAATCTATATTTATTTTTTACTTTGTTTATATCATTTTCGCCATGCAAATATATTTATATTGGATATGTGTGGCTTCTGAGTCTCCCACTTTCCTTAAGAATATTAACTCTACTCCTGTTCTTCTCACAAATTATTTTTGAATATTTTAATGGGATTTTTTGTATTCAAAATTTTAATCTATGTGGAGTTAGTTTCATATGTGGTATAACATAATTTTATTCACTCCAGAAGAAGAGTTGTTTTTGCCAAACTGTTCACTTGGTAAATAATCTTTTTATTATTGAATCGAAACACCACCTTTGCCATATATGAAGTTACCATATGTGTGCGGATCTATTTCTGGTCTCTCTGTTTCATTCCATGGATCTCTTTGTCTAATCTAAAGCCAAACTATATTGTTTTGATTATGGCAGCAGATTCCATCTTATTAATTGACTAGGGCCTAACAATGGCTATTTGAACAAGTTATGCATACTGTAAGAGTAAAAAAGTTGGTGTTCAACTCAGAAACTATACAATTTTCACACCAATCATGTTACTTTTTCATGATTTATTTCCCATCAGTGCACGCTAATTTCTTGACTTTTTAAACTGTAAGTATTTATTATAAGCATTATTTAAAAAAAAAATTCTGAGTATGAACACTCTGAAAAAGGCAAGACTATAGAGATCAAATAGAGATCAGTGGTTCCCCTGGGCTTGAGATGGGGAGAAGGGACTGACTGCAAAAGATTTGGAGGGTACTTTTTGGATGATGGAAGTGTCTATATCTTAATTCTGATAGTAGTTACATGACTAGTAACATTTGTTGGAGCTCATCAAACAGTCTACTTAAAAAATATGAGTTATATTGTATGCTAGTTATAGCTCAATAGATACAAATTTAAAAAATTTTTACAGTAGATGTGAAATATGATATTTTTAAAAAAATTTAGCACATGGGCTGCATGCGGTGGCTCACAACTGTAATCCTAGCACTTTGGGAGGTCGAGGCCAGTGGATAACCTGAGGTCAGGAGTTTGAGACCAGCCTGACCAGTGTGGTGAAACCCCGTCTCTACTAAAAATACAAAAACTAGCCAGGCGTGGTGGCAGGTCCCTGTAGTCCCAGCTACTTGGGAGGCTGAGATGGGAGAACTGCTGGAACCCGGGAGACAGTGGTTGCAGTGAACTGAGATTGCACCACTGCACTCCAGCCTGGGCGGCTGGATGAGACTCCATCTCAAAAAAAAAAAAAAAAAAAAAAAAAATGGGGGATGAACCTGACCTACTTCCTGCAATAGACAGAGCAACTGTCTACTCTTGACTTGGCTTTAACCTGCTGAAACAGAACAAAAACAGAATCATAAGTGAAAATATGTAGGGACTCCTGCCGCTAATGCATTTTGACTTTCAGGCTTTGGAAGTAATCTACATTTGACCTGTTTTACCTCTGCAAAGATTTTTAGAGCCCACTCATCCTGAGGAAATGATACAGGTTGATAGATTTTCCTACAGTGCCCACAAGCATTCTTGGGACTGTGAAAGCTACTGGTATTTTCCTAAAGCTAGGGGTTAGAGCTGGAGAGCTGATCCTCAGGAGAATCTAAGAAGCAATTTTCCACTTGAAGAAACTGAGGTTGTTTAGTTGTGGTTGGCAGAACCACGGAGCTACAGTGTTGTCATTCCCACTTTCTCTAGTTTTGATCAGCGCATTTTAGGGAAAACTCTTCTCCTAGTTGACTCTTACTAGAATATACGAGCAAGAAACTAGGCTGTCTCTCAGAGACCCAGAGGCCAGAGGTAAGAGGCAGGAAAAGATTAATGAGTATTTTTGCAGAAAGCCAGCCCCAGTCTCAGTTCCAGACAGAAGGCCAGGAGGTTCAGCACAGTGATCTATTGAAATAGCCCTGATGGTACCTACAGATTTAATGTTATCTGAGTTTATCCCAGAGGAGTTAGTTTTCAGTCAGAATAAGGAGCTGGGGGAGGGAAGGAGACTACGTTTAAGAGATATCATGACAAAGCGCCTGCTTTTTCTCACTAGTGAAAATGTAGGCTATCTGGAGGTAACATGATAGGAGCCATCTTGGATTAGCAGATTATCACTAACGCTATTTATCCACATATCCTAAAGTGCAGAATAAATCTATGTGATTTTTATTCCCCAAACCGTTCTAGTCTTCAGGATGATTTTGCTAAGCTTTCCTTTCTCTATTTATATTTATATTAGATTACATTAATTTCTGTACTCATTATTTGGACTGGATAACAGCATATTAAAGCAATGTGGAACATTAATAACTCATGAAAATATGTAGCTCTTTCTAGAGCTTCCTTACGCATTTTTTTTCCTCTTAAAAATCCTAAGGATAATTAAGTTTGACATAGTGGTCCAGCTATTTTTTTAAAAAGCAGGAGCTCTCTTTCTATACATTGGAGAACATCTAGATGATATTGATAATAATAATAAATTTGAAAGCAATAAATGCCATCAGGTAATAGAGAAAAGAGCACTCTGCATGTTGGGATTGTTCAAAATAGATTGAGCTGCCTTCTGAAGAGGATTCCTAGAAATGTCCAAGGTGAATCTAAAGGCTTTTATCTGTTTTTGATTTATTCATCATGTTTTCATTGAGTACTTACAAACTCTTACTGGGAATGTAGTTCAGATATTTCATGCTGGGGGAATAGGACTGGACTCCATGACCTCTATGATTTCTTCCATTTCTATGGTTTTTAAAACATATATTTTACATTTTTATGTGCTACATGTGAGTATAGACTATGTAAAGATCAAGTCGAGGTATTTCTATCACCTTGAGTATTATTTCTATGTGTTGGTAACATTTATATGCATTTAATCCCATGTTTCCATATTTTTATTAAGAATTTTAAGTGTACCACACTAGGCCATATATAATCCACAAGTTTCATGATTCTACTTTTGAATGATTTCTCACTGTATCTTTGCCAATTAAAGATGATAGTAAACATCTTTATGAGTTTGCATTGATTTATGGAAGTCTAACAAAAAATGGCAAATATAAATGCCTCTCTGTAATATTTCACTTTGGTCTGAACTGTAAACAAGGATATTTTGTAATATCTACAACTAAGATATGTTATCACTTCTGTTAGAAAATAAGTTTAAAATATGGAGAATTATTTATGTATATGTTTCTTTGAAATATAACATAGATTTCACTTTAACTTTGTCAGTGTATACCATTCAAAGACATATAATCATTTGTTCTCAAGAGCATGAAAACAGTCAGAATTTCCAAGAAAAAGATGGGATGTACTTCTTCATCATTGAATGCCCAGAGCTAGACACTGGGGATGAAAGAATTGGTCTCAAGGAGATTATCAAGGTATTTTTCCTCCTCATTCTTTAGCAAGTACTCTAATTCAACAACATGAGAAAAGATACTTATGTCCTGTTATGATGTTAGGAAAAGTGATTACTGGGATACAAAGTGCTTCAGAACCTGAATGGTACAGAGAAAAGCTTGTCTCAGTAGTTACTATTTGATGGACAGACCATGATCTGTTTAGGCTTTTGATAGTGATAGAGCCAATATATAATGATAACTTGATAACAATATCAACTAGTAGCTAAGGCTCTTGTCTACTTTGGTATTGTAACAAGAAGATTAAAGACTGACTAAATGTCATGCTAGGAAATTCCAGGCAGGTGTTTGTCTATCTTCAGTATGGCTATTTATCCTATCCAATTAGCCAAATTACTTTTCATTCATCTGTGCATTTTTGTCCTTGTAGATATTGACTTAAACACCAATAGGCATTTAAATCCAGATTCTTAAACCCAAAATAATCACAAAATTATTATAATAGGTAAACCAAAATTATCATTAGAAATGAGAAGTAATAGAGATATATAAGGACATTAAATTCAAACATAACTAAAAACTGTCCTTCTTAGTTAGCCTTTTTTCTTTTTTTTTTTTTAATTTTTGAGAGAGAGGGTTTCACTTAGTCACCCAGGCTGGAGTGCATACCATGATCAAAACTCACTGCAGCCTCAAACTCTTGGGCTTAAAGGATCTTCATGCGTCAGCCTCCCAAGTAGCTGGGTCTACAGGCCGGTGTCACCATGCCTGGCAAATTTTTCTATACTTTTTGTAAAGACAGGGTCTTTCTATGTAGCCCAGGCTGGTCTTGAACTCCTGGCCTTGAGGGATCCTCCCACCATGACCTCCCAAAGTGCTAGGATTACAGGTGTGAGCCACTGCACCTGGCCCTTTTTCAAAAACACTAACTAAAAACAGCCAATACGTATAGTTTTATTTCCCACTATTTTATGAGATTCACTAAAAGTGGGTAGAAGCTGCTGATTGGCACTTCAGCAACTCTCCTTTCTATTTTGTAGTGAGGATGTTCAGTAAGGCATGTGAACAAATGCTGAGAGCAGAAAAAAGAAAGGGATGCTGGGCAGGGAACTCTAGACCTGTCCTTAGTAACTATAGAGCTGCTGTACCCTTACATGACTATTTAATGGCTCAATTGGCAATTTTTGTCACTTGCTTTCAATTTCTTCAGTAATGACATGAGTTACCTGTAGAAGGAACATGTGATTACTTTGTTTTTTAAGTTAGCACAAGACTACTACAAAATCATCTCTCCTAGAGGAAATATGCATACATGTATTTATTTCTTTCTCAGGTCTTTCTCCTTCTGAAAATGTCCCTAAGGCCAACGTGCCAAGGATAGCTGAAAGGCCTAGGGCAAGCAATATGTATATGGTAAGAACTGGAAAATGTTAGGCTCCAATAAAACAAAGCCAGATGCTTTCGACCCATACAAATATTTCCGTTTTCTTAGGGTAACATGAGGGGGTATTTTCCCCTCAAAAAAATTTGTGTGTGTGTGTGTATGTGTGTGTGTGTGTGTGTTTAATTTCCATCCTTATATAAGTCACAAGTCTGTGATAACTCACAAAAATAACAGGTGTTTCATGAACAGAACTTTGTTGTTAAAATGGTTTTCAAGGATCACTTCTTTTACAGCTTCCAAATCATGGAAGCTGTATCCAAGTTGGCAGCTCTGCTTTCTTCTAACCTTAAGTAGGGTCTGGTGAGACTGGAGAAGGTGGTCAAAAGAACCAGTTGGGTTTTAGAACCAGCAAGTCAACTATTCACACTGGAAATATTTTCCCACTTGCTTCCATTTTTCGTATCCCATTTCAGACCTATAATCTTGCATTGGTGTCTATTGAGGTCATATTATTAGTTCTCAATGGCCACATAGAAATCCAACTAGCATAGTCCCATTTTTTCACTTAAAACATTTCCTTCTGAGCAAAATCTCATCAAATGCCCTAAAAGACCTACATGTTCATACACAGAAGGACTTTGATTTCCTATGATTCAAATACCAAAGTTGAAGCAAAACTAAATTGAATTATTACCAAATTATCAAGGTTTGACTGAATCTTTGCCCTTTATCATGATGCAGACAGATTCTCCTGAACTGGCTTGCTCCCAGGTGCTGACAATAACTCTGAGGGTATTATGGGAGGGATAGAAGTGTTAAGTATCCCTGGAGGATTTGTATGTATTTTAAGCATGCAGCTACCTGAACAACCCACAGTCGATATGCCCAAAAGAGTAGAAACAGTTTTTACAAATTTAGTTCCTATTTTATGTCAGGACTTTGATTCCATTGAAAATTGTAAGTTTTACAATAGTTTTTGATAGTGGGTGATAGGTACATTTTGGTTTTGGTCTGCTTTTGTGTGAAAATTTCTGGCAAGTCAATTTGAAAAATGCAATTTAAATTTAAATGTTAAAAATTGATTTTAAACCCTATTATTTCAAGAAAAGCATGAGGACTTTACTCAAAGATTTGCTTGGTTGTAAAGGCAAATCATTTATAAGTTTTAAAATTCCTTTAAATTTTAAATATAAGTTTTAAATCTTTTTTTTTTTCTTTGCTAAGTGTGAAAATGCCCTGTGAATCAAAGATTTTGTACTTTTTGCAGTACTCACAAGCATGAAAGGTCTGCTGATGGATCATATAATCCTTGCTCTGGTCTCAAAGCAAACCTAAAACTGTTCTGGACAGAGTGATACCTAACTTTTTAAAGTTTTAGTTTAATCTCCAGAGAAAGCTAAGAATACATTCATGTGCTATTATAAAAACCAACGTTTCTTATTCTGTTTTTTCAAGTCTACTTTTACAGGGCAGAATGTTAAAACGAGGAGAGGAGAAATTACCTTTCAGAGAAAGAGTAATCGCTACTCCTCTAGGAACGGGGGCCTCAGAAGACACGAGGATATTTTCAGTATTCCATAGCTCTAGATGTTCTAGGAAAATCATGAGAAAGATTCTTTTGGAGCTATTTCAGTAGCTATAGTACTTAGCCAAATTAGGAAGTAAGAATTTCAGGTAAAACATAAAAGAAATTAGAAGATGTTTTAAAACCAAGCAAACAAATTTATAAACCCACACTTTTCAGAGCCTCCATTCGTATTCCAGAATAACGAACTTTCACTGGTATTCTAATATTACTTCTATTGGTAATGGTGTCACAATCAGTGGGTGTTACTAGGGCCCGATATTTGCACAGGAGAAGAGGTGGTCAACTTTAGGTCTGAAGTCCTCACTTCATCTCCTATTCCAGAAGCTTCTCTTCATGTTTTCAGACCTTCTTTCTGACCTATACCTTCTCCATCATTGACAACAGTCTTTTCTAGAGTCAATGATAATAAATCAAGGACTGTGATAGGCTTGGAGATAGTTGGCATTTTAAAGAAATTTTCCCTGAAAACAGGACTTGGTTCCAAGGATGTTATGACACGTTAAGTAAAAAAGTTAAAAGAATAAAGACTTGTAATTGTCATTGTATTATCAAAAACTATTTTCTGCTCTGGACATTAATTAGTATGAAGAGATACACAATTCTTTCCCAAAATTGTTTATGTCAGTCTCTTAATTTTGACCCATTAAAAATGCACCATTTAAAATATAGGTGATTCATGGTCTCACAGAGAAGAAACAGTAAAGGCCTTTCAAAATCCTTTGCACAAAGGGAGGGTATGGGTCTGTCATAGGATAGTGGCTGAGCCCAGCTCCCGGTTCCACCCCTCTCCCAGGAATGCCGCAGGGTTTCAGTCTCAAACACTTTCCACTCCATTATAAGAACACGAATCCTGATAATCTACATGGCACAGTGATGTGACTTGAAAGAGTCAACACAGTGGTCAGTCACGCCCGCAAACACCACCATTGCCTTGAGATGCCAATCTCACAGATAACTGATGGAGCCAGGTGCCACACTTGTTGGGTAGAAAGGGTTTAGAAAACATCAGGGTAGTTGAGATGTTGCCACACAAGTGGCCCGCATTAGAGGAAAGTTCAGCATGAAGGTATGAATTAGAGCGCTAGGTTTCTCTCCCTCTAGACCCCATCTTAACTAGAAACACAATAGAGCCACATGCACACCATCAAATGGAGAGTGGGACTTTTTCTTAACATGTAGATATTTATTGAATACAAACCAATTCTGTTCCAAACACTTTTTCTGAGGTAGGACATTGATCTTCTAGCCCCCATTTGTGAGAAGTCAGGTCAGGAAAGAGGAGATCCAGCTCCTTTCAAATTGTTTACACAAACACATTTCAAAGTACATTCGGTAAGTTAAGTCTCCATCCCCAAAAGCACGAGTAAAATGAACACATCTTGATCTCACAGCAAAGTGGATGAATTCAATTGTACTTTTTTTGGACAACATTCCATGACAACAAGATGTTTAGTTCAGTTTATTCCCTACTATAGTCTGAATGCCTAGAAGAATGCCTTGCACATAGCAGGTCCTCTATAAACAGGTGATGGATACATGAATGAAAGTTTTTTCACAGCAGTAGGCATCAGGCATCACTGTCCATTGGAAGCACTAATCGTCAACTAGAAAAAACAGGAGGACACAAGGTCCAATCACCACTTCCTCAGCAGGCAGCAGTATTAAAACACTCCTGCACTTGACATTTCTTTTTTTTTTTTTTTTTTTTGAGACGGAGTCTCACTCTGTTGCCCAGGCTGGAGTGCAGTGGCGTGATCTCGGCTCACTGCAACCTACACCTCCCAGGTTCATGCAATTCTCCAGTCTCAGCCTCCCAGGTAGCTGGGACTACAGGTGCCCGCCACCACACCTGTCTAATTTTTGTATTTTTAGTAGAGATGGGGTGTCACCATATTGGTCAGGCTAGTCTCGAATTCCTGACCTCAGGTGATCTGCCGACCTCAGCCTCCCAAAGTGCTGGGATTACAAGGGTGAGCCACCACACCCAGCCGATATTTCTTTTTAAAGTAACTTGAAAGTGTACAGATTTACACTAGATCATGCTAGGAAATGGCTCATTGGCTTATCTTCTTCAAAAACACATGAATGCAACACCTCCACCTCCCCACACACACCACATATGATTGGTTTTGATATAAAATGCCACTTTCTAACCTTCAATCCTGCTGTTAAAACATCACTTTTGGAAATGCATTCCTGGTGCTTCTACAATCAGCTTTCTAGCTTGCTGACTGGCATAGCATTGTGACTCCATAGACTTTGCTTTTTGACAATCAAGAACCACATAAAATACCCAAAACAGTCTTTATTGTAAGTACTTCTTGTTCATACACAATTTTTCTACCGTTTAGCACTTCATTCTGGATAATCCATTAATAGTAAGTGATCATCTGTCACTAAACAAGAAAAAAAAAAAACAACTGTGGACTATTTCATTTCACTTCTTGTCATTAATTATATTTTTAAAAGTGTAACATTCAGACACAACTTCTCTTTTTTTCCTCCAAATAAAATACTCCCAGAGGACCACTAAAATGTAAGGGTTAATCAAAGAACCACTGTAACAATCTTAGCTGTTTGTACAGGTTGGAACAGTCATTTCATTTTGGTAGCCTTTATGCTGTTGAGTAGATTAGAGAGATGAGATAATACGCTAAAGATCTGAAGCGACCTGCTTTTAAATATTCAAAAGGATAATACATAACTGAGGGCAATGAGTGGGTTGTTTGATAGGCATTAGCCAAAGGGTAAGATAGTTGGACTTTGCATAAAACTTCCATTAAGTTCAACTGTCCTTTCATGCAGGATTATTTTATTTGCTCTTAATAATATGATGAAATTCCTTGTGGAATTCAGATTTGAATGTACCCATAACACTGTAACAAACATACATGTTTATGTGGATATAAGATGTGTGATGTTTTTAGATGTCTCTCACTGCTCATTTTATGGATTCTATTTCTCTAAAAAAAAAAGTTAGTGTGTAAAGATGTAAAACTTTTCAAAAGGAATTCACAATCAAGGCTCAAAACTTGGAAATCTTGGAAATGTGATGTCCTTTTTTTTGCCTTACTGTTTATGTTGGATAAAATAATAGTCGGACAATGGTTTCCTAATTTTGCTTCCATCGTCTCCACCTCCAGGATTTAAAAATAATGATGGAAAAATTCAATCATTACCTTGGGTGATTAATGTCTGGGGTGATAAAGAGCAAATTGTTCCATTGGCTGAAGGATGGGACTACAAAAACTATAAAAACTCATCACTTCTGGATATCCAACGCTTGCATGCTATGTTGATTTTTAAAGAACAGATTGGTATTTGAGTGGAACAAACTCATTTTTTAACACACTGTGCCAATCCTAAGGATGTTTCAAGTTGAGATCTCCTGTGTTGAAAATCCACACTGACTCATAACTGTAATATTATATTCCAGCCCAATTTGTGGTTGAAGCAAAACGAGGTGATCCTAGAGACCCTTAAATATGACAAAGTATTAGTCCAGATAAAGATCTCAGACTTACTATTCATTTCTTTGCTTATTAGATAAATGTGTATTTAACAATTAATACATATAAGTTACTAAGATAGCATGTGAGGGTACTCTGAGGAAGAAAGAGCACCTGCTCCCAGGCTAGCACTAGAGAGTTCTAATAATTTTACAGCTGTTAACTTGTTTAAGACTCACAGAAACACAATGAAGTAGATATTTTTATGCCCATTTTACAGATGAGCCAACTAAAGCAGTGACAAGTTAAGTCACTGCCTTAAGTTGACCAAGTAGTAACAGAGTGGGCAGAAACCTCATTGGTGGGTAGGTAGCATGTACCTCTTTAGTCCATGATCTTAATCTCTAAACTACTGGCACAATAAAGAAATATAAGAATAAAAAATAAAATCATAAATTCTGGTTATGATGCTCTTAAAATAATTTATATTTAAAGTTATTCTAACCTTTGAGCCAGGAATTACACTACTAAGAGTTTATTTCAGGAAAACATTTGGAGAAATTAATAATGTTGTACATTCAGTACATTTAGCAACGAACATTTCTGTTTCATTTGAGAGGACGAAAAATTGGAAATAACCCTATATCAGTTGAATTGCTTTTGGATACAGTAAGAATAACTTGATTAAAGTGGGTCAAACAATAGTTGTTTTTTAGCCCATAGGAATTTCTGAAAGGGAGCTTCAAGAGTGTGTTCAGTAGCTCAAAAATGTCATTAAAGATCCAGAATCTTTTATTGTTCAAACTCTATTATGATTGACATAGTGTTTTCTAGGATTCATTCCTCATGGTCACAAGAAAGCTCCTTTAGCTCTGGGCATCACACCTTACGCAAACACAAGAAGAAGGGCAGTTTCTCCAAGCATGTCTATTTTTATTAAGGAGGGAAGCCTATTCCTGGAACTTTGTTATTTGTTATTATTAGCCAGTTTTGGGCCTCATACCTACACCTTAGCTGCAAAGAAAACTGAGAACGTGAATAACTTTTATTCAGCCCCTATTATGGGAGGCAAGGTTTGCCAGCAAGGAAGAAGGAGAAGCTAATTACATTGGCAATCAGTTGGGCCAGCCAGAAATTTTGTGTCTAAATATGAAATATCCGTATAGTAGAATCTGATGCTGGCATCATAAACAATGATAGGGGTAAAGGAAATATCACATGAAAAAAAATCAAGTTATAGGAAACTGGATGCACACATAATATATACACCAAAATGCTAACACCCGTCTCTTTGTGATAGGATTAGAGGGATATTTTAGTTTCTTTGCATCTTTGCATACTATCTGTTATTTTAAAATTAGCATAAAGTGCTTGTACTATTTTAAAAATAAGGCTCGTTTCCATTTTGAAAAACAATCTAATTCAAAGGGAAAATTTGTTTTATATCAAAATATCAATGTTCCTTGGCTCTTCTTGAAAGCAGAGAGTTGAGCAGTGAGAAAATGAACAAGATATTTTTATCAAAATTTGTTTTGCATTACTGTCATGAAGAAATGAAAGAAAAAAAGAAATCAAGCAAAATGGTCACTGGAGGATTTTAAAATTGGAAAAATAAAAATGTTTTGTTAAGAGATGATGGTATAACCAAAAGCCTTAAATAAAGGGCTGTTGCAACTTAATATATTGGATGTATTGCTCTATGGATTTCTCCTCCTGTGAGAATGCCTTCCACTCTTGCCAAGATCAGCTTTGTGCTGGCCACAAAAATTAAAATATTTTAAAAGAGAACAAAAATACTCTTATTTTGTAGAGACTAATTCACAGTTTTAACTAGCCTGATGATATCTGCCAATATTTTAGTGTTTGGTTAAAACAAATAGCTAAAACTTTTCTTGAGTCACTGATCATTTTAAATTATTCTAATTCTATGTTATACATAAATACTTCTCATTGCAAAAATTTCAAATCCCATAGAAGAATAAAAGTTCAACACGAAATCCCTGTTTCATTGCTTCCAAGGATCATTGGTTCATGTCCCTCCAAAGAGATAATCACTGTTAAATTTAAGATTGATTTTTTCAGATATTTTCTAAATATTCAGATTTTTTTAAACCTCAATGGAATCATACTATACAAAAGGTTGTGCCATGTCCTTTTTAAAGATCATATATATTGGACATCTCTCTAAGCCATTACATGTAGATCTCTCTCAATTATTTTTCAGCAGTTGCTAAATCTGTTTAAACATTCTTCTTTTGATGGACATTTAGATTGTCCCCAGTGCTTTGCTGTTATAAAAGATACTGCAATTAATATTTTGTACATCCAATTTTATTCGCTTTGGTAGATGTGTTTATAGAATCTGTCCTAGCTGTGAAATTGCTAATTATCAAGGTGTGTTCACTTAAAATTTTGGTAGATAATGACATACTGCTCTCCAAAAAGACAGTACCAATTGCACACTCCAGGCAGCAGTATTTGAAGAAGACTGTTCTTTCCATCTTCAGCAGCACTGAACTTCAGCAAACATGGAGGGAAATCACTGTGCTTGTTTTAATTCATATTTCTGTAAATAGTAGTGAAATTGAACTTCTTTCATAAATTTACGCAAGTAAACATTTATACTAATAGCAGTACCTCGCATTTATATCGGGCTATTATTTATTGAGAACACCATGGGTTGATGATTTCATATTATATCAGACATATTCATCTATAAAAAATATATATTAGTTGTAGTAAATTTTTTAAATGCCAATACATATCAGGAATAAAGAAAAAATCACCTACAATTATACCACATTGAAATAATTGATACTACAGTTTTTTCTCATTCTATTATATGCAATTATATATGTAAGCATAAAATGTGAACTTTTAATATGTGATGTAGCTGTATTATGTGTAGAGCTATATAGCAGGTATTTGTTTTTAAAATTGAGATCATACTCTATATTTTTAATATTCTTTTTCTCTTTAATGATATATTGCAAATAAATGTACTATATTATGTTTTTATATTACAAGTGGAACATCCCTAATCTAAAAATCCAAAATCTGAAATGCTTCAAAATCTGAAACTTTTTGAATGCCAACATGATGCCACAAATGAAAAATTCCACATCTGACCTCATGTGACAAATCACAGCCAAAACATGATCAAAATGTTGTTTAAGGAAGAACAGTATTTAAAATGTTTTATAAAATTACCCTTCAGGCTCTGTTTATAAGGTGTATATAAAACATAAATGGATTTTGTGTTTAGATTTGGGTCTCATTCCCAAGGTGTATGATTATATATATGCAAATATTCCAAAATCAGAAAAAAGCAGAAATCTGAAACACTCCTGGTCCCAAGTATTTTGGATAAGAGATATTCAACTTGTAATTAGTCTTCACACTATTGCTATCCTATGACTATGCCACAGTGTGTTAGCCAGGTCTTTATTTTGTGTTGAACTAATAAATTATTTAAAATTTTTATTTAAAATAAAACTGTAATAAATATCCCTGTAAGTAAAATTTGATATTCCTCTCAATTTTCTTCATCTACTGTAAATCAAATTATTGGCTCAAAGAGTATAAACATTTTGAAGTCTTAGGACTTCAACTTATATTTTAAACTGCGTGTTTGGGTGTTTATGTTTAAATAATTTCTACTCTCACCAGTGATGCTTGAGAGTGTTCATATTTCTATGTCCTTGAAATATTAGGAATGAAATAGTTTTTAATGTTTTTCATTAATAATCAAAATATAATATCTAATTGGTATTCTTATAGTTAAAATTGATATGAAAGAGTCTGTCATATGTGTTTGAGTCTAACCATTTGTAATTTATTCTCCATTAAATGTCTTCATCATGTTCTTTGTCTTTTTTATATTCAGTTGCTCAACATGTTCATATTGATTCATGAAAGCTCTTTATATAGTAAAGATATTAATATCTGTCTTTGGTTTATTAATTTTTTAATATTTATCTCTTTCATAAATCTGACATACACACAAGGTACAGATTTAGCAAGCAAAAATGCATGACTATGAATTAAATACAAGTATTTTTTAAAAATTGGCTTAGATTTAGAAACCTTGTTATATACATGGGTAATATATACTCTAGAGTGATATTTTTAAGTTATTAGAAATGACTATCAATAGCTAAAATTATATAAAATTCCCTTTTGAGGATCCTGGAATCAAACTACATCAATTAGCAGGATTTCTGAGAAAATATTAAGTACCCGAATAAAATATACAGTATGTAGTCTTTCGAGACTAATATTATGTTAGTAAGATAAGGAAATTCAAATCCTGATGTGTTGTGACCTTCAGCAAATACTTTTCTGTGCTCCCTTTTTATTATTTATAATAATATACATGAAGAATAATGATAATAGCTATCTTATATATATGGTTTTTAAAATAAATTATGTAAAGCACTTAGTATAATGATTAGAATAAAATTGTTATTCCATAAGTCACCATAATGAATGTTTAATAATTATTTTTATATTTACAAAGAAGTCCTTCTACCATTAAATCCTAAAAAAAAAATAATAAAAAGCAATTCAACATAAAGTCTACCTCCTTTAGGAAATTCCTTAAGTCAGTTTATGTATGATGAAAGCCTGCAGTGTATTGGTCTTTTGAGAAAGACCATCTTTGAAGTGTTGATGACTCAGATTGATGTGTTCCTTCCTCTTTGGTGTTCATTCTTAGACCTTGGACAATTGAAACAGAAAAGACATGGCCAAAGGGCATTCTTTTCCACAATAACGCTTCCACAGATTTGACCCAAGCCATGCATATGGCCCTCAGTAGGCGGATTTATTTAAATGAATTATATTGTTCTATGTTTAATTCATGATACAAGCATTTAAAAACACTCTGATGGAGAGATCAGATCAAAACAGAACTCAGTGTAGACCATGTTTTTGTAAATTGCTGGCAACCCTTTATAAAATGATAGAACAAATACCAAAATGCATAATTCAAAAAAATCTACATATTTAAAGCTGTATATAAATACCAAGGATGGATGAACTGCTTTTGAATTTTCACTCACTACTTTCTGACTTTCATTTTTGTTCATCATTGACATGGCTTCATGCACAATTTAAAAGCCTGTTTTCAAAAGAATAAGGATGGAAATATTGTGCTTTAGTGTCTTTAGAATCTGGCAGCCTACTCGGACCTCATTCAAGGGCTCTGCACCCTTAGCCCGTTGCAGGGAAAATGGTGGTTAACTATCAGAGAGGAAAGAAAAGACAACATGAAAGTCTTCTCAAAAAAACACATCTGAGAAAGCTCAAAAGAGTAAATAATAGAAAACAGCCAACACTCAGTCATTTGGGGTTGATCACTTGGTTTGTTTTTCTTTCCTTTCCCTCCTACTCCCTGCCTTTTGGTCACTTCACTGCTCCCTGGCACCTCTACGAGAGGCGGTGTGTATGCAGGGTCAAGCAGGGGAAAGGAGAAGATCATCAGTCAATTTTGCATCTTGCTAGTTGTTTCAGAGAAAGATTGGACTGAAACAGATGACCACAATGAGGACTGGGGATTATCTGTAACTTTCAAAGACCATTTTTCCTCCATTATTATGAAAACTCAGCAGTGGGCTGCAGGCTCTCTTTTATTTATTCACACATATGGAGAAAGTAAATTCAGTAAGCATTGGCATATAGTCCAGAACTCAGCACTGAACATAAGAGTAATGTACAGAAATGCTATTTTCTTACAAAAAATAAAAATGATTTGGGTCAGGCCCAATTAGAGATAGTCAAAATCCAGCTGTTCTCGGGGTTTATCCAGCATTAGTAACATTGTGGTTTTACAATAACAATATAAAATGTGCTTTCAGAGGTGTTTTTCCATTTAATTCACCAACTTTTAAATGTTTGCTATTTTATCCATATGTTTTTAGTTTGTGTACATGGGATATTTTTTAAATGTCATTTTGCAAGACTATTTGATGTTCAAGAAGGCTCTTTGCTTATTGTTAGAAAGCAGAAATCATGATTTGTAGAGGAAAAGTTTACAAGTTTGAAAAGATTGCTTTTGAGGTTTTGTTTCCCTTCATTTCCCTTGATGTATTTTAGAGAGAAAAACGTGTTCCCCCATCTGATGCTAAAAGAGTCTTCATGCTGAAAGCAGAAAAACAAAGTAGGAGATAGGGTTGGGAGGTGAGGGCTCTGCTGTCTTTATGAACTGCTACTGTTCAAAGTCAACACATCCAACTCCTTGAGAAGTATAACTTCAGCAATGAAAGATGTTTAAATAGTGATAATGGATGGCAAATAAAGGAACTCTTATCTTTGGAATTTTGGAGTAGACACAAGGAAGCAGTGCAGATTTAGTTTAAGGCTTACCCTCAAAGCTGAACTTTCATGTTTTATAGACCAGTCTCTGCTTATGTGCTTCAAGAACACACAATGGGGCTTTAGAGGCTTGGCTAATCACATAAAATAAAACTACAGCACTTTATATAAAAACCAGTAATTTGAGGTAAGATTATTTTCTGTTTTCCCACAATCACAGTGTCAGGTGAATGAGGAGATGAGACAATATCACTTAAAAAGTATTACAGGCAGCAGAATAATAAATTATACTCCAACATTCATGCCTTCATTTGCTTATTTATTCATTCAGCAAGTATTCTATCAGTAGATCCTCCTCAAATCAGAAAGCTACAGTAAATATTATCATACACAAAGCTCATTTCTATTATTATACCGCAACTCCTCTCTCTGATTAATCCAAAGGCAACTGATAAATGAAAAATCAAATGGCTTCAGATGTGGCAAGAAATATTCTAATCTGATGCAAAGGAATTATTTATTTAAAATAGCCCTAGGTTTTCCTTCTAACTGTTACTAAATCAGTGGCCCCAAAGTCAATTCTGTCATCTCTGATTAATACAATACTGTCACATTTCCATCAAGAAAATGGCACTCTTGCACAGAGCTATTAGCATTTTTCACAATCAGACTTTCTTACTGCAGCTTGTCTGTTGAGCTTGGATTCCAGAGCGCAACATTCTGTCAGGTTCACCAATGGGACTCAGGCCAGTTGGTTCTGGACAGCCTTGCTCCAGGTCCCACAGTCCCCAGGACCCAGGCTCAGTGGCTCTGTTCTAGTCTTTTCATCTCTGCTCAAATCAGTTCGGCTTGAACAACAGTCTGGGCACTCAGTTATCCCTTCCTTGAGATGTTTTTTCCCCATCAAAAGTCTCTAATTTTCTTACTGCTCTACTTTTACCCTTTCATAGACAGATTCTGTAAACACCTTGTCAGGGCCAATGAGATTATAATATTTTTTCCTGAACATATATTTGCATTTCAATTATGGTCCTTTTCATACCAAAAATGCCTTTTTTTGTTTTTTGAAGACTTTTCTGAAGTCCATTATCTTTAGCACTCTATTTCTTTCTAAAATTTCAGAACTCTCACTTAGAATTCTTATATTTATTTTACCTTCTTTTATGTTTAGCTAGACAGTGGGCCTCATGGAAAGTAGGAACATAATGATTGTGTTTATTTGTGGGTCCTGTGCATTTTGCATAATACCTGGCATGTAATAAATATATGTGATGAATCCATCCATCCATCCACCCATCCATCCATCCATCCATCCATCCAGGATTTATTGAGCCAGATGCTGTGCTAAGTAATAGGAAAATTATTCCAGACCCAGGGGAAAATAATCAGGACCAAGTGGTCCTCTCGATGCCCCTCAAATCACACTCCACTGGCAGCTGCTTACACACTTGTGTAGGCCAGCCTGGACAAAGGTCAGAGGGGTCAAACACAAGCAAGGACAAAGCTCACAAATCAGTGGCTCCTGACACCATTTGAAACTGTTACCTTCAACTTCAAGGCTCTAATACTCACCCTGCCAAGAAACCTTTTAATGCCAGGAAACCTTTTAATGCTCTAACCCCGTAGTTTCCTCCCCGACTAGTGTCCCACTGCAATTGGCAGATTTTAGGACTGATCTTCTAAGTCCCTAGGTCAGGTCCTAAGGCTCCAGAATGCCCTTCCTCCCAAGTGCTGCTTTCTTCTACACAGGCCAACATGCTAAAAGGCTCCCCTTTACCCCTACAGTCCGCAGGTGACCTATGAGCATCAAAAATTTGTGTTTTCTAAACCTCTCTTTCCTTCGTTCTGCAGCTAGACACTAATTGTTTTGATAGGGGAAACTGTCTTGTCTGAAAAGCTAGGTTCTTTCTGACCTCTGAAATCACTAGGAAAGGGAGACTGAAAAAATAGATTAAATCAGCTCAAACTCTCTCATGTTTCATTAATGATATACAAAAGTAGCTTTCAGATTATGACTAAAATACCAGAACATGTGACTTAACAATGAACAAATAGACAATGTAGTAGCTTCTCCTGCTAGCACAAATACATGGTCAGCATAAAATATTTAACTATTACATATTAACAACGTGAAATCTTAGCTTTTTAAAATGAGACTTTAGTAATTTGCGGTTATATTTCTCAAAAACTTTGCCCAGTTACCATTTGTCTCTTACTTAGTATTATTAAGCTCTTGAGCTTCATAAAATGTTACATAACTGTTTGTGCCAAGTAATTCATGTTTTAATTTTTTGTAGGTCTCTACAACCATCCTTATTTTAAAGATATCATGAGATAAATAATACTTGTTTCTGTGGATTTGAAGAAAATCATAGGATAAAAACTCAAAATCCTGAGGCTTTGATTGACCTTTTTAACAAATATTTAAAGATGTTTTATAAAATGTGTAAGAAAATTCACATAATTCTGCTATTTTTGTTTTTGTCCAAGGAGAGAATGGCTAGATATGCAAGTGATGAAAGAAAAAAAGCACTAAATTTATAGATTTCAACCTCTGCAAACAATAGCTTACAAATGGCATGTTGACTCCAAGTTATTTCAGGTGGCATTGTACAATTTTCAAAGACCAGCTAAATATAAGTTATGTTAACACTTAAATAAACATTGTTTGGTACACCTTTATCCTTAATTCCACAAATATATCTTTAGTTTCCTATGAGGTATAAGGTACTTTATCTCACCTACATCATTCAATAAAATTGATAAAAAGACTTACAAGAATATGTATGAAATGAATTCAGGGCAAAAATACACATAAATAGAACTAAGATAAAAGGCTATGTACAAAATTTGAATGCAGATATGCAGGTGGAAAAAATTATAGTTATTCAGATTGGACTATAAATTAGCTTTTAACTTATTGAAAACCAAAGTAAAATGAAATCAGTAGCTAGATAAATAAGTAGCAGTTTAAACAAAATGCTTTTAATGGTTATTTAAAAATAATCTAGCTCAAACTGACACAGCAATTAGGAGACACATTGGCTCAGATCACTGGGAGTCCATAGCCAAGGTCAGCTTCAAAATTACTTGATCCAACTATGCATTTGGAGATGTTATCAAGAACCTACCAACTTTCTCTCTTTTTTCTGTAATCTACATTGTTGAGCTTTATCCTAAAGCTAGTTTTTCTGTGGTTATATGGTGGAAGGAGCCATCAGAAAGAGCTACATGCTTTCTCCTTTATGTTAGATCAGGGTTTCTCAACCTGTACATCCTTGATTCTTATTTGGGCTAAATAATTAGTTTTTGTTTGAAGGCTGTATTTTGCATTGTAGGATGCTTAGCTGCATCATCTTGGCCTTGACTCACTAGATGTAAGTAGCATCTCCCAAGTGTGATAATCACAAGTATCTCCAGATATTGCCAAATTTCCCCTGGGAAGCAAAGTAGCCCAAGATTGAGAACCGCTACTGTAGGAGAAAGGCTCTCTAGGCAAACCAGGGGAGATTTTCACAGAAGCCACTGGAAAACATCTCAGTTGAAATTGACCTAAATTGCATTGCTATACTGAAACCAAACATTGCTAAGAAGATTAGAAACACTTTCATTAGGACTAATTGAACCAATCAAGTCCCTGGCAATAGAGGAAGAGTCAGTTTCTCTTGAACCATGGGCTTCACAGGGAAGAGTGAATTCCTGAACAAAATCAGGGATCCATTAGAAATAAATAAAGGGATAATGGATTCAGGGTAGACAATCAACAGCACTCACAAGACAATTCCTCAGGAAAGAAAAAAAAAACACAGACTGATTCTGATTATATATGTACACATATACATATATTGAACATATGTATACATGGATATATTCCAAAGAAATTAGTTGTCTTCAAAGAAGAAATACTGAGAAATGTGGTTGAGTCATTTATTTAAATCCACATTGAGTATATCTCATATACCAGGCCACTAGGTGCTACAGTCACAGCGGTGAGCAAGATGAATACATCCTCTGCCTTCATGGAACCAGTGAAAGATAAACTTGAAAGAGATCATGACAAAAAATACGATGAGTGTTGTGTTGCTGGGTGCCATGAAATTATTACCTCACTTTGCCTAAGAGTCAAGGAAGGGCTCTTTGGTATTTGGTATTTGCCTGCCTGGTTCACTCTCTATTTCTAGCAGATGGGAACCTGGATGACTCATAGTAGGTTTCCATAAATATTTGTTGAATGAATAAACAAATGGATACTAAAATGTTAAGTTCCTACTATGTGCCAGGGACTGTTTCAGGTTAAAGAGAAAGCAGTGAACAAACAGGTGGGAAAAGACAGGTAAAAATCAATTAAAAAGATGTGGCCAACATGTATTACAAAACAAGTCGGGCTTATGATGTAACTAAGAACATAAGTATTTTTCTGTCATTTTTATTTTATCGAAGGAGGTAAGTTTAGTCAGCCCTGGGTGAAACAGTGTCAAGAGTATGACTGTTCAATTTACTCTTAATTTAGCCTATGATCACTTTAAGTTGCAAATATATTCTCAATCAAGAAATTGAGTGACCAGTCCTGGGTAATTATGAACACATTAAATTTGACTTCATGTTAACTATTCTTCCTGGTCCCCTTGTAAGAGCTTTAGGCTGGAAGGCAGATCTGCTCCCTCTGCTCCCCAGCCTCCCTGCCTCGAATCTTCTGTAGCTATTTTGCTCCTGACTCAGGTAAAATGGAAAACAAATAAAGTCAAAAAATGGAGGTATGAGGGAAAACTGTTGGGACTGTAGTGAGGTGAGTGAGGTACTTGCCTCAGGCTCAAAATTTAACCAAAAAGCCCTCAGTAACCAAGATAAATAAGATTTAGTGAACTATTAAATATTAAATATTACATTAAGTTAAAATACTAAATATGTATTTGGTATTATTTAAATTAATATGCATTAATTTAATGAATTACTATTTATTAAAATATTTAATGTTGAAATATTAAATTAACATTATAAAACATATATGGAAATACTAATTTATAAATATTTTAATGAAATATTTTTACAACAAAAATAATTTTTTAAAATTCATGATGGAAAAAATATCAAAATTTTAAATAAAGACAGGATCAGTGACCATGACTTGGTGAGCCACATTAGAGCAGGAAGGAAAATAATTTGTAATATGATGGCAGGGCAGTTAATCTTGCAGAAAGTGGATGGGAATTTAGAGATATTTTGTAGGTAAGATGGTAAGAATGAGTGGTTGGCTAGATGTGGTGAATGCTCACCAATTATTGGGAAAGGAAACATAGGAAGATAAGCGGGTTTGGTGGTGGTGAAATAAATTCAGGAAAAATGAAGGTCAAGTTGAGATTGCAGTACCTGAAAATCTTCATCTGTTCATGATATGGAAAAGGCCCTCGATCCATGGGTATAGGGTTGATGGTGATACCTTGACTAGCATTAATTCCTCTGCCAGGAACCCTAAATGTACACTGAAGGCAGCATGCTCAAGGATCACAGTTCTTTGGGATAGGAATGGGAAGGAGTAAGTGGGCCCCCAAACAAGGGAATCCAAGTGCACAGCTTCTGGGAGTCCACATTGATCCAGAGATTTAAAAGTAGGCTAGCTACAATGCATTATTATGTATTGTATATTTCAAAATAGCCAAAAGAAGATTTTAAATGTTCTCAATGCAAAGAAATAATGATTATTTGAGGTGATGCCTATGTTAATTCATCTGTCTTGGTCATTCCATGATGTACATACGTTATATACAATTATTATTTTTCAGTTTAAAAGAAAAGAATTTAGTGACATTACCTTACCTGTCTGTAAAAGGGATTGGAAAATGTAACTTTTTGTGTGTTCTGTTTTCTTCTCACAAGGTAACCATCAGCCCAGCAAAGAAAAAAATGAGGGTATGAGAAAGCAAGTATGGGGATAGGAAAACAGCAGCCTCGTACAAACCAGGCAATTTGTTAAGATTGTCTGAACTAACATCAACCTCTAAGACCTCGTACAGCACTTCCCACTGCCAAGGGCCCATCTGAGTACTTCTAAATGAAGTATAATACCTCTACAAAATGAATGTAAATCTTTAAATTATTTGGACCTCTAATTTGTCTGCTAAAGGCAGAGGAATCTATGAATAGCCCCTAGTTATGAGAAGAGGTTTGAAGAAAGGGGAAAGTATGACGTCACTTTCCACAGAGCTGCCACTCTTTGAATTTTGTCAAACTGGTTACAATATTAGTATTAAAAAATGGTTTTGAACACACAAAACAGATAATTACAGAATGCAGGCCTAAAATACACTTCTTGCTGGAATTTTAATTCTGAGTGGTTGCTGAACTAGGTAGGTGGTTGTCAAATTTAGTTTACTCTGCTCTGATCAAGGAATGTGGGTTGCATCATCCAAAACCAACATGATTTAAAGATATCTTGTAAAAAGGAGTAGTGCTAAAATTAGCTGCTTGTCAGTGATTCTGGTCACCATGATTATATGGTAAAGTATTTGTGCACATGGCATACAGAAGGGGTTATGTATAAGTGGAAGGATTTTCTCATAGAGCAAAACTTTTGAGCAAAACTTGATCTTGAATGATCTGGAATGAAAGAACCCAATAACTTCGACCATTATCTAAGCTTGTCTTTTGAGTCAACTAAGATTCTTTCAGTGACATTCTACCCTAAGTAGAAACCATTGATAACTTTATAAAATGAACCTGAAACCTTTCAAAGACCATACTCAAGTTTCCCATCATAGAGCTCGATATGTCAAACCGAGTGTGTGAGTTGATTAAGGTATTCCCCCATTGCCAGAAAAGGTTTACTTTACCCATTAAAACCTAACTCAAATAGATATCAAGTATCTCTTGTGTCCTGTTACATGATGTAATTTAAGTCTGAAAATACCCATGCTTTGCTTTAACCAGAAAGTTAAAATCTTTCTCAATGGAAGCAATAGAGTATATCACTGATAAGGTAAAGGTGATACAGTAAAAGGTCACAACTTAGCCCTTTCTGGACAAACAATAAAAAGAAACTTGTCTGCTCCCATGTTATGTGGCATCAATAATCCAGCCTATTTTAGCACATCAAATCCCTTCTATGCTTTGAAGCCAACCTTTCCCTATATCTAGTATATACTAGGTAGTCATGGAGGACTCCCCTTTACAAGATAATTATTAACAGAGCTATTGAACAATTATTTGCCACTATGTATTAGCCAATGAGGGAGACAAATAAATGCATAAGATATAATTCCTATTTTTAAAGAGCTAACACTTTAAAAGGAGAAGGAATATCATCAGAAAATACAGAAATTCTGACTCAGATCCCTATGACCAATGTCACAAGTCAAATTCAAAGCTAAATGAAGGAAAGAATACATTGATCTGGAGGAATAAAAAAATCTTTAAGGTAAAAGGAGGGCTTTGGAGAGGTGCTGTAAGATGGAAAAATGAGGACTATGTTGAAGATGCAGTAAGTAGGCTGGGCACAGTGGCTCACACCTGTAATCCCAGCACTTTGGGAGGCTGAGGCAAGTGGATCATGAGGTCAGGAGTTCGAGACCAGCCTGGCCAATATGGTGAAATCCTGTCTCTACTCAAAAAAAAAAAGAAAAGAATTAGCTCAATGTGGTGGCGTGCACCTGTAGTCCCAGGCACTTGGGAGGCTGAAGCAGAAGAAATGCTTGAACCTGGGAGGCAGAGGTTGCAGGGAGCCGAGATCACACCACTGCACTCGAGCCTAGGTGAGAGAGTGAGACTCCATCTCAAAACAAACAAAAAAGGGGGTTACAGTAATTATTCAACATGGTTGGCACATAAAGTAAGACCAGGAGCAAAGTGAAGAAAGGGTAGACAGATGGGTGGTTGCCATATTGCCCATTATAGGGGAGTGGAGAAGTTTACTTATTTTGTAATCATGGGATAATCTGAAGGGAAACAAACCCCACAAACTCTCTTTTCTCTGCTGTCAAACCACAGCAATCAACCTCGAAAACATTTTCCCCCATATACCAAGCAAGCAAGCAATTCTGCAGGGGAAATCATCTGGGTATCTTCCAATTCAATTCTGACACTATCCACCTGGAGATACCATCAAGCGCTCAGTCCCAAAAAACTGCCCCCATCGACTTCAGACACCAATCGCAAGTTGGGGCCTCTGGAACTTCTCACCAACTGGCTTCAAGTTGGGGTTCCCATGATTCCCTCTGTAGGTTCAATTAATTTGCTAGAGCAGCTCACAAAACTCAGGGAAACATCTAATTATATTTTCTGGTTTATCATAAAGGACATTTTAAAGAACACAAATAAGCAGCCAGATGCAACGATACCTAGAGTGAGGTCTGGAAGGGTCCCAAGTGGAGAAGCTTTTCCTCTGGGAGTTGGGATGCCCCACTGTCCAGGCATACAGATAAGTTCTTGTTCGCCTTCCTGTAGGCTTCCATGAGTTCAGCTGTCCAGAAGGTCTCTGTACCCTGTCCTCCTGGGCCTTTCACGGAAACTTCATTGGATAGGCAGGACTGAAGCATGGACATAGATGTAGAAAAGTGATTGGACAAAAAGGGTATAATCTGATACTGATAGACTGAGAGGGGAATCCATCAAGGCGTATCTGTTGAAATTCTTCTTAGCCTCTCTATGCAACATCCCTTCCTCCAGAGCATGGGGCAGAACACCTTCTGAAGTGGGGGTCTTATGACATTCAGACAAGGTAGGTCAGAGACAGACTCTCACTCTGTCACCCAGGCTGCAGTGCAATGGCGTGGTCTTAGCTCACTGCCACCTCCGCCTCCGTGGTTCAAGCAATTCTCCCACCTCAGCTTCCCAAGTAGCTGGAACTACAGGTGTGTGCCACCCCTAAGTTTTGTATTTTTAGTAGAGATGGGGATTCACCATGTTGGCCAGGATAGTCTCAAACTCCTGATCTTGTGATTCACCTGCCTCAGCCTCCCAAAGTGCTGGGATTACAGGTGTGAGCCACCATGCCTGGAGAGAATGTCTTTATAGTCAGCTCCAAGACAGAGAAGATTAGAGTATATTTTTAGTTTCTATGGCTTTCAGGAAAAATGAAAAAGGGACATGGGAGTTATAAGCCAGAAACCATGGACAAAAACCTATATGTATATGAGATATATATATATGTGTGTGTGTATATATACATATATAATATCACAGGTAGCCATTATAGATTCTTGTTAAGAGATAGTCATTGCACCCTTGAGAGAATTATCTGACATTAGGATGTCAGGTGGAATGGATGGGGAGGCCAGTTAGGGGCCATTGTTATCACATGCTACAGCCCGAGGAATATCGTATTATACGGAACTCTGAGAAAAGTGAGAAATGGGCAAAATTAGCATTTGCCGAATCCCTTCTCTTTGGAAGGGTGACTTCCAAACTTTCATTCTATCTCAAGTCTTCTTCAATCAAAAACCTCTGGAGAGTCTTTTTTTTTTTTTTTTCATCCCCTGTTATTTTCATTTCTGGGAAGAATTTAGCATCCTTCTACATTTAAATGTTACCTTTCCCCCAAATAGATTGTGACCATCCTAGGACCAGTTAAATGAGGCTTCTTATCTCATTGGAGAGAGTTACAAATTCATCTGTGGGAATGAGTTCTGGCCAGGAAATATGTAAAGGGCGTATTACTTTCTCTCTTCAACAAAAAGCAAGAAATTGGGAGATGGGACGGAAATGTCCTGTGGCTGTGAATTTAGTCAGTTTGTTTCAATCCTGAGCTACTTAAACATAAAACATTTGCAGCATTGAACAACATTGACATTTTAAAATCATGTAAGTCTACAGTGTGAAATGAGGGCCTTGGGGGACAGGGTTTCCCTCATAGTCTTGTAAAAGTAACAAATACATCTAGTAAGGCAAATAGAATTGTTCTGTCTATGCAAATTGGCATTTCAATGTTTATCTCCTGGTAACACGCTGTGGCCTTAGCTCATACACTAGAAATTAAAATTTCACAGCCTCTTCAAGACACTAAAGCATCACAATACACTTTTTTCCTTTTACATGAGATATATATGAACCAGATATTTGTTTCTAATGTAGAGAAAGTTTAGACTTTTTTTTTTTATGCCAGAGAACATAAGACAACATATGCAGTGAAAATTATTGCATTAAATTGGGTGGAAAATAGAGATTTATTTTATCTTCTTCAGATAAACCCCCGTCACAGTTTTACCATTTTCCATGACAACTGTATTTAGCTGAGTACAGTATAAGCTTTGCAAGCCAAAACATTAGAGTTGCCTTTCTTTACACACCATCAACAAAATCTGATGAGAGAAGTTTAGAAAAAAATGGGCACATGAGAGTCTGTGTTCTCTCGTTTGTGATGATACCAAGTTGCTTAGTATTCCATGACATTCAACTGAATTTTGTATTGGCTGAGAATAAAACAACGGATATGATGAGACATGCAGCTAATTGGGATTGGCAATTTCCATGCTTCTCTAGATATCTGTAGAAAATTGTAAGAATGAAGTGCAATATTTGCTGATATATGTGAAAACTACTTGGAAAACCAAGTAACGAACAAAGGGAAATTAAAAAGAAAAATGGCTTTTGAAGATATTTGTAAGTAGTAGTTTATTTGTAAATGACAAAGGAGGAAAAAGGTGATAAAAAATCTGGCTCATGAAAAATAAAAACTTTGGATCCAACACAGAAGCTTGCATTTTGCTCATATAATGGAACCCCAGTTGGGACCAGCCATGGCGGGCTCCAGCTCTTCCTTCAACTTCTCTGAACTGATAGAGATTTGTTTCCTTCAGCCAAAGTTGCAAAACTGCCTAGGATAACAACTCTCAAAATCAAGAGAAAAGAATCCTGCCTCTGGAATTATTTGATGTATTCAGTTATTTGTACAAAAGGCAAATACACATCTTTTACTTCTCTTCTGATATAGAAAGTTAAACCAGTATCCTAAAGCCAAGAACTGATGGGTGTACATGTATCAATAGTATATTTTCCAGGTCTAAAATCCGTCATGATCCCCCTTCATCCTGTCATGCACACAGATGGAGAAAGTAAGTGGGGAGGATTCAGAGACAGGGAGATGATGGGGTTCAGGACTCAGTGAAACTCCTATTTCGATGGGGTTCAAAACACAGCTCTTACCCATTTGAGGAAACAGCAGAAGAAAGGTTTCTCTGACCTTCTCTTGCCCTTCTCCCCAAAGCACAATTTTTTTTTTTTTTTTTGAGACGGAGTCTTGCTCTGTCGCCCAGGGTGGAGCGCAGTGGCGCGATCTCGGCTCACTGCAAGCTCCGCCTCCCGGGTTCACGCCATTCTCCTGCCTCAGCCTCCAGAGTAGCTGGGACTACGGGCACACGCCACCGCGCCCGGCTAATTTTTTGTATTTTTAGTAGAGATGGAGTTTCACCCAGTTAGCCAGGATGGTCTCGATCTCCTGACCTTGTGATCCACCCGACTCGGCCTCCCAAAGTGTTGGGATTACAGGCGTGAACCACCGCACCAGGCAGAAGCAAGCTTTAAAAGAATTCTCTGACCTTTCTCTGAAGTAGGTGATAAAACTTTCATTCCAGAGGTGCCCATTCTATACCCAGAGGGAAGAAAAGGAACGTCCTTATCCTCAAAGCTATAAATGCTAAAATGAATATGCATAAACAGGCTTTGCTAGGTCCCCCGAAATTGTTACCATTAGATCATACCCTTTTGTACTCCAATCACATTTTTCTATGACTTTCCACTTTTCATCAACCTAAGCATAAAAATATGTGTTTACTTGTTTCTTTGGGTCTTCATTTCTGAAAGTTCCCTGTCACTTATTAAATAAAGCTTATTAAGTAAATGTGTATGCTTTTCTCCGTTAATCTGTCTTTCTCAGTTTTATTTTCAGATCCAACCAGGGACCGAAGGAGAGTTGAGGAAAACCTTGCTCCCCTACAGAGACAAGGAGAGAGAGACAGGGAGATACATGAAAATCGACCCAACAGGACCAACTTCAACCCAGCCAAAACTTTGGGTTATCTCAAAGCTTGTCTTGTGAGTTAAAATGATGAGATATCTAGGTTTGACTAATTTCATAGGGTTTTAATGCTTGTAAGTTGCTATTATAAATATATCATATGTTGCACTCCTATTTGATGTCAACCACTATGCTAAATGCTTTACATTCGTGACTTAATTTAATCTCTGCAAACATCTCATTAGTTAATATGTGTCCATTTTACAGATAAAGAGGAATCTTAGGTTTAGAGCGGATTAGGGCAGAAGCCAGGATTTCAACTTGGGTTTCTTTGACTCATAGTCCATGAAGCTTCTAAAGAACTTTTTAGGATTTCTATAGTTGATTTTGTTCATTGATAATTGTCTATGGCTCCTAGAAGTTTAATTAACAAGCAATTACATTTTATCTGACTTGCAATCTGAAAATTATTTGTATCTATTATTATATATAGGTGCAAAATGAAGGACTTCCAGTGTTATGGCCAGCATTGGAAATAATGCCTCTGATAAGCAGCTAAAGGAGTGAACCTGGGCTTCAAGCCTCCCCCAGTTCAAATGTAAAAAGTATTTTTAATCCTTGGGCAAGGTAGTCATGTACCATACATGACAAAGCCTATCAGTTCTTAGGAAAAAAACAAAATAAAACAAAACAAAACAAAACAGTGAAAAATTGCTGTTTGTTTTATTCCTGAAAGAAATCAGTAGAATTTAATACTATGATTGTGTGTATCGAAGGCAAACATTGTAGTTAATTGTTAGTTATTTGTATCTCCTCTATTTACTTTACCTTCCCATTCATAAATTTGATAGAATAAGTCGTTAAAGTTGTACATCTTCCCAATCAGATGGAAAAGAACAGCCTCAGGTCTCATATCCTCTCATATATAAAATACTCTCCTTATCAACCCTGGAGAAAATGAGAATTGGCCAAAACTTTTGTTATCAATCTGTTATTTAGGTCAGCATTCATATATGGTCCATGGAGGATGAATCACAAGATACTGAGTTTAGAAGTGTCCTCTAATTACATAAAACACATAAGCACTTCATAAGATTAAAAATAAAAGTTTGTATCATCCTAATGTTTTTTTAGCTCTAAAAGTATGCCTCTCTATTTAAAAACATATATATGAAGTCCCTACACTACTAATCATTGAAAGAAATGATCTCGTATGAAAATTATATTTATTCACTAATACTCCTTCTAAAATTTATACTTGTTAATTAATACATAAATTAAAATTTATGCAAAAAATTATTCTCCACTGTTTAATTCTTTATTCTACCAGAATAATTCTTCTATTGGGAATTTAAAAACATATATCCATAAATTCTGGCATTTCTATCTCATCAGTTCTTATAGAAATGTATGACAATATTTTATTTTATTTTGGTAGAGTGAAAACAATTTTACGTATTACTAACATTTTCTGTTTTGTATCAAAAACTTTAAAAATTCATCAAAAGGTAAAATGTATATCCTTCATTTTTCTAATAGCTGCTAGCATTTCTCATTGTGAGTGAAAAATTGTCTTGTCTTTTCTCATCAAATTACAATGGAAGAAGTATTAGTCACAGTTTGCATGGAAATCTGCCAGTAAAAGAAAGTCAAAAACATTTCTCTTCAAGCCTAATAAAAATGTCCAGTGGCCTTTTGTGACGCTGTAAAGTATGACTCAAGATACCAGCCAAAACAAGGAAAGAAAGAAAAAAGACAGTAAAGTCTCACTTTTTCTGTACCACTTACAAGTATCCTAAAGCTATGTTTTATAAGAGAAATTCGACTTCGGTGTCTCTGTCAATCCTCTCTGAGCTAGGAAAGGAAAAGAAAACCTTCCCCATCACAAGTGTACAAAAGAGGAGTCTTGCTGGTAAGGTTAGCATCTGTCAATATCAGGCCTGGTGGAAAAGCAAAGCCGCTCTTTGAATTGTTTGCTTAATACGATCTCCAGTGAATGGAGTGTATCTGCAGCTTGGGGTTTCACAAGGAACGCAATGCTTCATGTGCATTATTTTAGATAGGAAGGAGGTTAGTTTCAGTAAGGCAAGAGATAAATGATAAGCTTGTCATTTTACAATAATTTGAGTTTTTGCATTGAAAACAGTTGAGTTTTCTAACATTGTCCATAAGCATTCATGTATTTTGTCACAGCCATCTGATTTTTCTCTAGGACATTATTATTTGTAATGACTTCTATTCGTTGTTTGTGTTCCATTTGTGAACCACTGCTATAGAATTTTAATGAGTTTCATGTTAAACACCTTTTAGAACACATTCTTTCAGAGTCATTCTATAGGGAGTAAGAAAGCCCATCTAAAGAAATACCTCTAAAGTTTACTAAAATCTACTAAAAATGAGAATAATTTATTCCAATTTTAAGGGTAATTTCGAGAAACATAAAATCATAACCTTAGTCTACTGAAAACTCCATATTCAGTTCCAAATTCTCAGCTTCCTACACTAATTACAGGAACTGCTACAATGTATTATGCAGTTAAACGGCAAGCAATCTGATTCCGCATTTAAACTTGTCAACAACCTGGGAAAGAGGTATCACTTTCTGATGAGAAAACCAGGGATCAGAGAGTCTGAGCATGTGCCCAGTGACGTGCAGTTACAATTCTAACGTGAACCTCTCTTTTCATAAAACTCAAGTTCTCTCATGCCACATTGCAGTTGTCCCATAGTGTTCACAGAATAACTTTAACTTTCACAAAATCATCTTTTACAAAAGAATAAATATGTTTCTGGGACCAATGATACTCATCATGGCTAAATTCAGAGCACAACTGATACTTACCTTGTTTGCTTGGTCGGAGTTTGAAAATCTTAGTTCGTGGCTCCAGACTGTCTTCCAGTAGCATCTCATCAAAGTTTTTAACATAATCGCCTACATTCGTAAATTTGCTTTTAGTTTCAAACATTCAGATACCTCTAATTGTCACACTGACAACACAAAAAGGCCTGAATTAATTTTACATCTAGAGTTTCCTTAGCATTCAGTCTCATTTAAACTTTTTACTTAACCTAAAGAAATCGGTCCATTAACTGCCCAAATTGGTGTTCAGATGTTACCTAATAATAATAATAATAATAATAATAATAATAATAATGGTTTTACTCAAATATACATACTGGAAGAAAACTGAATTTGTGCAAGCAGGTCTAAATTATATGTGAAAAACTCTATAGTAAACATTTTTGCAATTTGCAGTTGCCTGGTGATTTCAGGTTGTAAATAAAGAAGAATTGAGCAATGTATTTCTTGTATGATCTCCCATTTCACAATAGGGATTAACATTACTTTTACCAAAGGCTTAATGAAGACTATAGTGCTGATGTGCCGGAGTCTGCTCATACCTCTGAGAGCCGTATGTGCACAACTCTTCACGACTCTGTATTCACTAAAATCAAGCTGGTAACCTGAATTTGGCCATGGTAGGGGTATTTACACCATGAAAATTGACAGACTATAAATCAAGTCTACTTTCTCTTCCCCTCTACTTAGATCCAGTTATTAAACATTTACCAGCACGATACTGACTAAATTAAAGCATCAATAATGAATACTAAAGTGTGCCCACATGGTTGCTCTAGGTGCAGGGAGTGCTGACTGCTGAGGACTCATCGCTGTACCTTCTCTGAAGATTGCCCTTAGCTAAGGGGAGTTGACTTGCTCAGGATTATGCCCCTTCCATATCAGACAGCTGGACGGATGTGGAGATACAAAGACCTGGGTCCCTGAAAGGCCATGCCAGCTCCGGAGCATCTTGTGGAATTAGCTCAGTGGTCTGTTGCAACTGCATCATAGTTTAATGTCTCCCTTTGCCTCATCGTGCTTTCCTCCTCCGTCTGAGAACATCCCCAACCCCTCCTCACCCGCCACCACTAAAACTGTCTGCACAAATCTCTCTCTGTCTCAAAGTCTGTGTCCCAGGGAACTTGACCTAAGACATACATGTAACATTACCTGGCACACAGTACTTGAAAAGTGTGAGTTGCTAATAACACATTTGTAATCATTCTTTCACTGTACCTTAGTTCTAATCTAGTTGTTAAGAGTTAGAGGGAAATGATTTCATCAGGCATCTTTTCCTTTTCCTTTTTTTTTTTTTTTTTTTTTTTTTTTTTTTTGAGACAGAGTCTCGCTCTGTCACCCAGGTTGGAGTGCAGTGGCACAATGTCGGCTCACTGAAATCTTTGCCTCTTGGGTTCAAGCAGTTCTCCTGCCTCAGCCTCCCAAGTAGCTGGGACTACAGCTGTGCACCACCACATCAGGCTAAGTTTTGCATTTTTAATAGAGACAGGGTTTCACCATGTTGGCCAGACTGGTCTCGAACTCCTGGCCTCATGTGATCCACCCACCTCCGCTTCCCAAAGTGCTGGGATTACAGGGGTAAGCCACCGTGCCGGACCCCTTTTCCTCTTATTAAGTTAAAAAAAAAATTCTGCATTGGACAACACAACCAAATAATGGTTATCTCTATGTACAATCTTAGTTGGCTTCAAAATGCTCAATCTGAATCAAGTCGTTTTGGAGGCCAAGCAGACAACTGGAAATTCAAATTCATTTAAGAGTCAGAAAAAAACAAAAAAGGCTAAATTTAACTCGAGCAAGAGAATAATTTCAGGAGTTCATCAAATTTAGGTTGATGATCTTTAAACACATCTAATTTTGAACTAAGAAGACACTGTACTCAGGGATCCTCAACTGTAACACGAATGCAAGACTGATAACTCCACTGTTCCGAGAAGGGTGACTAACAGGATGTTTCTTTAGTAATCAGATTAGCTGATATAAACCTTCTTTGGTCAATTTCAAAGAAAAAAAAAATTGAATGTGATGGCCATGTTATTCCCCTCCTGAGACCACACGGGACCTAAGCATAATGCATCCCTTGGGAAGATTCAGTGCAAACCACAACTGGAAAACATTGGGCAGCCATTCACAGCCACCCAGTAAAATAATATTCTATGTACATCCTTGGTTATGCATGAATGTCATGATGACTACTAAGGGATTAATTATTTTATTTGTAATCATAATATTTCTCAGAATCCTATGAGGAATTTTACAAAATTAAGCCACAATAATTCATATATTGGTTATATATTAAAACAAAGTATCTCAAACATATTAGAAAGACTATTCTTTAAATATATATATATGTGTATGTACACACATATATATATGTTTTTAAGACAGTTTCTCTCGTTGTCCAGGCTGGAGTGCAGTGGTGCCATCTCAACTCACTGCAACTTTTGCCTCCCAGGTTCAAGCGATTCTCCTGCCTCAGCCTCCCAGGTAGCTGGGACTACAGGAGTGTGCCACCACGCCCAGCTAATTTTTTTTTTTTTTTTGAGACGGAGTCTTGCTCTGTTGCCCAGGCTGGAGTACAGTGGCGCGATCTCGGCTTACTACAAGCTCCGCCTCTCGGGTTCACGCCATTCTCCTGCCTCAGCCTCCGAGTAGCTGGGACTACAGGCATGCACCACCACACCCAACTAATTTTTTGTATTTTTAGTAGAGACGGGGTTTCACCGTATTAGCCAGGATGGTCTCGATCTCCTGACCTTGTGATCCGCCTGCCTCGGCCTCCCAAAGTGCTGGGATTACAGGCGTGAGCCACCACGCCCGGCCAGAAAGACTATTCTTAAAGCATTCCTTTCTATGCATTGGAAAAATCACATTGAAGGAATATTGTTTGGTATCTGATTTCTAGTATGGAATTCAGGCTCAGTTAGCAATATGGTGACCATACGCTACTATAGGAGGTTGCTATCTTGATTTTTTTCTGTTTATTTGCTGACTTATTACTTAATTCAGACAACTCTGGGCAAGAGAGTAGACAAGACACTAAGGATAATGAGAGAAATTTAGAAAGGCTATTCCTTTAATAAAACCCATAGCTTTATGGAAGAGACCCACATGTATGAAAACAAATTCAATTCGAAATAGAGGTAATTTAGTGGCTATCTTCCCAGCATGCTTATCTTGCTTTTTTAGATAACCTCACACTGCTCCTCTACATCCTTTATCCCCATTATCCTTTCCATGTTACTCTGTTGGCTCCCAGTCATAGAAAATAAATCCCTTGACACATCGGTCTCAAGGTGTGCCTGTGAAAGGCCGATCCTGGGGTTATCCCAACCAAAGTTTCTTCTCTTTTGGATCTGGAAAGATGTGAAGCAGAGGCTGAAGACAGTTACTTTCCCACAACTTGCATAAGAAAACCAAAGCAAAAAAATATGAAATGATTTCCAAGCTCTTGTCCAACCCCAAGAGCTGGTTTCCATCACCGATCCCAGAAGCAATCTTGGTATCCTTTTGAACAAGCTTGAGTTGAGTTTGTCCAGCTTTCAACAGAAAGTGTTCACCAAAGCAAGCATGGGGAGCAGCTCCGGGTTTTGTGGGACCCCAGGCTTATACCATTGGTAATCCTCTTGGAAAACGAAAACAAAATTATAAATGCACCACCAGGTATAAAAGTGCTTATTTATTTTGGAGGAAAAGGAAAAATACAAGTTCCTGCACTTCTGGAGGCTCATGTCTCTGGTGCTTTACCAGACATGCTTACACAGAATTGCTTCCCAGTTGCAAACTGGCTTCCCCTCCCACAGAGAATTCTACAACAACCAGCAACTCCTTGGACACAAAGGGGTCTGTGCGTGTGAGGGATCCTGAAGGTCAGGCTTCACTCACTGCCAGATAAATCTGCCTCCAGCAGCACGGATGTCTAAAGTACAGTGGGAGAATAAAGAGAGAAAGGGCAACCCCGGTACCAGGAAAGGTTTCTCGGAGGGGTGAGCACTCTCTGGATGATTAATCGGCATTCTGAAACAGAAAGTGGGCGGGTGATCCAAAGTTGAGTGAATTCTTTGCACTAAGTTACGGTGTCAAGAAATAATCGCATGTTTGAGGAAAGTTTATCTTATTTAAACGTGAAGACACATGAGAAAAAAAGATGATTGCAGAGTGGCAAATTGAAGAACCCCTCTCCATATAATCCTAGAATATGCCAGTTAATTTTGTGTTTTTCCTTCCCCCCTCTACGCTTCTTCCTCCTTGTATTCACTTTCCTGGACTTTGAGCTTCTAGGAGGGAGGATACTTCAAAGCCCTGCTTCCAGAATATTTATGTAGAGCATATGCTTTCTATTCTCGGGATACTCCACCAAATCCCAATATTTTGTCCTTTTCCTTAAAATAAACATAGCACTCAAAAAGGGAAAAGGATAATGGAGCACAACAATAACAAATGATCTTTTACAGCAAGATCCTTAAGACACCAAGCTTAAGAGGAATAACAAACACTACTCTTTTCAATATAGGACCTATGTCACCAAAAGTTCACCAGTGTGGTGCTGGATGGAGTCGTGTGGAAAACCAGAGGATATTTTTTTAACTAGAGGGAAATGACCCTCCGTGTATTTAAATATATGTGTATATACTAAAAAGTTAGCATCAAAGCAAATCGATTCAACTTTTCACAGAATTTACAAGAGAATTCTAACATAGAAAAAGAATACGGGTCCAAACTCTGTTCCCCATGCACTCCCTTTTCCTGATTCTGATTTTAAAACATCACTTAGCCTGGGATATAGTGAGCTTGGTGAGTCCTGTTAACTGTACTCAGGACCAGCTGGCATTAGTTAATAATACCATTAAAGCTAAAGACACATTTGTGTGTGTTCTGGAGGAATGGGGGTTAGGGGCTGCCTAGGGGCCAGGGCTGAATTTTGTTTCAACGTTCTTGCACTATCTCATTGCTAAGTGTCACTACCCTATCAGACATTCTGCCCTGTCAAGCTGTAATGCCAACTCAAGACATGCATCAGAGCCAGCTGTTGTGTTTTGTGAAGCAGATGCTGTTTCCTGAACCTCATCTGTCCTGCCGTGTACCAGCTATCTGTTGAGGTCCCTCTTCCTCCCTGTACTTGCAGATGCTCTCCTGGAGATGCTCTTGTCTCCTCAGGACAGAGTGAGACACACATGGGTTTGTCTTTCAGGTCAATGTCCGGTGGTGTTTACTTTTCTTGCTCCCCTTGTGTCCATAACATTTCTGTTTGATTCTCCCTTTGTCCAAGTAAGATCTTCCACAATAATTATAGTCATGAAGGGAAGGTCTCTCTGTTCCTCCTCTAGATTTGAATCCCTGTATGAATGATGGCTTATTTTAGACTGTCTCTCAGTATAGTCCCCAGGTAAGACCTGGGTAAGATCAAGTTCCTGTGCATATTGATCTTCAAATTTGATCTTCTCTCAACAGGAGGAGGAGGAGGAGAAATGGGAGTTATTATTCCCAGTGTCATTTCTGGGGCAGACACAGCTCCTAAAACAGAATGCTGAAATTGGGAAGACAGTTCTTAGACTAAGCAAGGCATTACAGGACTTTGGGGAGGCTAGGCTCCCTGAAGGCATCCACCTAGTGAGTAGATCAAGGCAAAAGGATCCCTGCATTACAGATTGAAGAAGCCATATTTTGAAAGCCAACTTATCCAGTAGGTACATTTTCAGGAACAAGGCAGCACTGTAATTTCCACGTGACCTTTCACGTGACTTTTCTCCACTTATTACCAACCATGAAGCATCTGGAATTGATGTTTAAGAAGCAAGAATGTTTCTTTGCAAGCTACAAATAATGAAATGTGGTATATAGGTTTCCTTCCCAGATGACATTCACCTTTTATGTTTCCATCTATTACCCATATCTCAGTATATAAGAATTCATTTCACGTGGGTATAATGTCACCTATGTGTCTAGCCCATGCTGGGCAACTTGAGAGATTACAAGAGATCTAGAAGGTCCAGAGTCTACCCTATGGGAGACAAGATTGACCCCCATGAGACTTTTTAATGCAACAACAGACTTTGCAAAGTGTAATATCCTATCCTAAAAGACCTATCCAAACAGAAACAAACAGAATGAGGCTATTTTCAAGTGTGTCTGAGAAAAATGTAGGTTTTCCTAAGGGTCTGTCTTCAGCTCCTTTATTTGGTCATTCCACACACTCTTTTTTGATGATCTCTTGCTTTCTAATTTATGTGGTTTTTTTTAGTCTTATTATTGTAGTAGTGCTGGTAGTTTTTTCATTGTTTTTTTTCGAGTACTATAAATAACAACAATCACAGATACCTGCCAGTGCTTTTTTAAGCAAGGACACACATTGATAGCCACAGCATCAGTAGCTAATTCACCTTTATGGGAATCCCAGTTACTATTTTGACCTCTTGGCTCATTCTCTAACCAAGTTGGCGAAATTCCCAAACCACCCAAAGATATTTTAAAAAGCATTCATCCTATTATTGTCTTCTCTGAAACCCTCAGGTAAAATGAAAGAAAAGTGATTCATTCAATATTGCCTTTCATGCATTTTGAAAATTTGAGTTTATTTCCAAATATACTAGGAACAATTCTTTTGGACAAGAGGCTTATGCTATTCTAAGTCACATGCATCCCGGCCATGTTACATGGTCTGAGAGTGATTTAAAAACAAAAACAAACAAGCAAGCAAACACCAATAGTTATGTTTAAGATGCTTAAGGGAATGGATAACCAAGTTATTTAAGGATAACTAGGTACCAATCGTGCTAATTAATAGGTGCTTATATGTTACAATGTCAAGCTGTGAGATGATTCTGTGCCTCTTACAGGGCCTTGAGAGAAATAGGGGTTGAGTCATTTAAAGCATGAAGGAACACAGTGAGGCACTCATAAGATGAGACCAGTTACTGCAGGCGAGTGAAACCCGGACTTCCCGGGGAGGCTCTCCAATCACCATCTCACCACTTAACAGCTCAGTTAACAAATTTAGACAAAAAGCAACTGAAAACTTCATCGTTAATGATCAAACCCCCTTGAAGCCGAAGTTTCCAAAGGCTTTACTAAAAGAATGGGTGTCACTAATCAATAATGACACTGAGCGGGACACTCCCAAGGAGCTCTCTTTCTGAGAGATGTTTGTTAACCCCGCAGGAAGAGTCTGCAGTGAAATGCTTCTTACTTCAGGGTTAATTATTTGTCTTTTTTCCCCAGAGCCAATAGGAGCTCGAAGAAAGAATAAAAGCCTATTGCTGAGCTCCAGGAGGGGGAAAAAAAAAAAAAAAAAAAGAAAAATCAACTCTGCTGGGTTCCCAGCAACTAGTTAGTTTTTGGATTGCTTTTGTCTTGGTGAGAGAGAAATTCCTGGAGCGTAGTCAAAGGATCGTCACTGTTTTTAACCGAGTCAAGGGGTTTTCTGTAGACTAATATTATTTTTGAAATGCAGGCTTCCACAAATCTTTTGTTTTAGGACACTCTGACAGAGTATGGTGGTTTATTATGATTAACATAAAAGTAAAAGCAACAAAGAGGTAACAAAAAATCACATAGCCGGGTCAATAAATGGGTTACATTTCATTTCTGAGAGAAAAAAATCCATTTGTCATGTGGGTCATTTTTCATTTAAAGTTACAGGTTAAGTAGTAACATATATATGAATCAACTTTTTGGTTAGAATCTTACTTCTGAAACATGCTGAAAGAATTCGTGCTTTTTGTGTTTTTTTTTTTTAATTAGAATTTTTAACTAATTAGTATACAGAAAAAAAATCCTCGAAAGTATTTTAACTCCCTAAGGTAAGGGTTAATGTTCTTGGAATTTCACAAGAATTGTGAATATAATTCTAAATGAAAATGGAATTTACTATTAATGAAAAATCAGTTTGGGACAAATGGTCTTTACTGGAATTCTGATATTTTAAATGCAAGGGAATGTTTGTGTGACTCTTTCTGTACCATCCTCAGTCTAAGTACTCACGATGCACGCTGCAGCACCTTGTCACATTTTACTCTCATTTTTGGTTCACATGACGGACTCCCAACTATACTGTGAGCTCCTTGAGGGCAGAGTTCATACCTATGCACTCTTCCTCGCCCAGAATCTAAACAAATATTTTCTAGATTGCATCCATCTGTGTGGTAGGCTAAATAATGTCCCCATTCTAAGCCTTGGAACTTGTGACTATGTTACCTTACATGGTAAAAGGAACTTGCAAATGAGATTAAATTATCCAGGTAAGCCCAATGGAATCATAAAGTCCTTTATAAGAGAAAAGCAGGAGTATTAAAATCAGTAGTAAAAGATGTGATGGTGGAAGCAAGAGGTTATATTGATGCAGGGACGTAGTGGTCAGCAGGTCAGGGTTTACAGGTGATCTCTAGAAGCTGAAAAAGGCAAAGAAATGGTTTCTCCCTTTACGGCCTCCGAAAGGAACCAACTTTGCCTACACCTTGATTGACTACATTTGAGATAATTTGTTACAGCAGCAATACGAAACAGCAATACAGTCTGTTATTATTTGGTACACTAAGATTATTCTTTGAGTTCTCTGATGAACCTCTTGGTATCACATGTTCTTAGAAAATGGCAGCAATTATGTAAAAGGTGAAAATTCTACATTTTCTAATTTAAAAATCCGGATTCAAAGCTCAGCTCTGTACTAATTGCTATCTGATCTTGGTGTCATTTAACCTCTCAAAACCTCACTCTCCCCTTGGTAAAATGGAGATAATAATAGTTCTTATAGAACAAGCTATTTTGCCTCTAATAATTAAATAAGGTAGTGCATGTGTGTATGTAAGAGAGAGAGATAGTGTGTGTGTTTAGCACATTACATTGTACATAGTATATTGGTCAGTGATTTTGGTTTATAATTAGAAAACAGAAGCACAAAAAATTGACTGTGTCTAATAAATCACCTTGCAAAAACACTGATTTTGGTTGGAAGTCACTTGTTGTATTGTCCATTACAAATGACACCCACCTAGTTTGTCACAGAGCAGAGGAGGAATTTTCTAAGTGTTCACTTTTTCAATAGGTTTAGTAACTGAAGACAGATCCAGAATACACCACAACTTAAGCTAAAGCGACTTCAACTTTACTCTGGCTCTCTTAGAGTGCCTGTAGTTCTCTTCACATTCCATGTCCTGCCAGGTCCCCGGAGCCTTGCACAGGCCACATGCCCTCTTCCAGGAATGTCTTCCTCTATCCTACTGCTATCAACCTCTTTCTTCCTTGGCAAGATCTGCAGTCTTGGTGATGTCTTCCCTGCCTTCTCAAGCTCCTAGTTTTGAACTCCAGTTCTCCCAATATACTGTAATAAGAATCCCCTTAATGCTTGTATCTACCTCCCTACCAGATCTTCAGGGAAACTACTCTGTCTTTTTTATCATCAAAGTATCATGCTAGGCACTGAGGATACAATTCAACAAATTCAAAGACTAGATTCCTTCATAAACCAAGTCTTTGCAGATGACCCAGTGGCTTAAGTTACAGTAAGCATATATCCCTCCAGAAATACATGCCAATACCTTGTAGCAAACTTACATCTTAAAATAAATATTCTCAGCTTTAATATTTTAATCCATTAGAGTATTTGTATTTGGTACATATTTCAGCAAACTCTGGCAACTCATTGAGCATAGATGTTGGCATAAGAAAAAATTCTTGGTACCTCTCTAATAACACAATTAATACCATCATAAAATTAAACTTTTTTACTGTCTGACAAAAGTATTGATATCTGAGGGATTAAAATTAAAATTTACAAGATCATGCAATTATAAAAACAATTGAACCATAAAATCTTTTAAAAAGAGAAATCAATTTCACTTTCCCCCAAAGACATTATAGAGTAAAACATAAATATTCCTTATCCCAAATAAATTAGTTTGGGATTATGCTATAATGATGCTATGAGAGTCAGGTACAACAATAGGATTTACTTTCCTGAGAATTTTCTGAGATATAGCTTTCTTAGGAAATCAAAGGATATCTGCTTTTAAGTCCTCAATGAACAGGCGTTTAACTCACCCTTCAGATTTCAAATAAAAGCTTAATGTATTAGATATCTGATAAGCACTGTTAATAACAATGGTTTATTTCAAAGGATATGTATATTATACTCTGGTTCATTAGAACAAATACTCAAGGTCATCTTGACAATATCAGAGAATTGTCCTGTCTCACTATCTGAGTTCTTTGCAGAATCTTCTGGTGTAATCGTTCTTTTTATTTAGACATTTAGTTCTATAGGTATTCATTCCAGTTTGCAATTTACAATTTGTATTCTTACAAAGAGAGTTTTTAGAAAAGCAACGATGTCTTGACTTAAAAAAAACTCAAATTAATAAACATTCATATTTCACATTCATATGAAATAATACTTTTTCCCCTCTTTTTTTGTAAAATATTTTTTAAGTATTCAACTTTCTTAAATAGTAGTTGAGATCATTGCCCAGTTGGTGGGGGTCTAAGGGAAATTGGGATGGTTGTTTTTTTCATTTTGTGCTAATGATTCCCAAAATACAGAACTGATACCTGGGGATAGGGAGGATCAGCTAGAAGTGAACTTCAGATTTTTGGTGTCAGATGGATTCTATTTCATTACTGCTACCAAGTAGCAGACACATATCAGGGAAGGGATATTCTATTGCAAATGATTGGATAGGTAAGTTTTTTTCCCGCAGGAAACCACAGTTGCCTTATGAAATAGTTCTGTGGCTTTCAAGATCTTGTACACAGAAAGGACATGTCCACACATACTATTCAATCAGGATGTTAATAAAGAGACATTGAGTAAAGTATTAAAAGCAAAAAGATTATCCCTGACATGAAAGATGGACAAGTAAATAATACAAATAAAGACACGGGGCAGCATTTTCCTCATCTAGAAAATTAGTGGATTCAAATATCATCTTTCAATTTATTTCAGCTATTATGGTCCATGATTTTAAAAGGATGAAACAGGATATTAGCATCTATCATAAGCCAGGCTTCTAGGACCAATTCTTCAAACACTTCATTCTGTTCATGCTTTTTCTTGTCTCTAACTGAAGGTTTAAAAGTTTCAATAGATACCTGTGTAAAAAAGAGACATATACAAAGAGAGGGTAGATGTGCATAAACTGGAAGGTTGGAAGTGTACATCTCATCTAGATAGCTGGGCCATTACAAGTTCAACAATGTTCAAAGGCAGGATGTCATAGATTCCCTCACCCACACACAAATTTATATATTCTTTATCAAGCTCCTACTGTTCCAAATACCGTGAAAGGTGGTAGGAACGTATAATTCACTATATCATAGTCCTTATCTTTCCTTTCCTATACTAAGTTTGAGTTTAAAAATATCATACTAAGTGGCTAAAAATTGAAAAAGAGGCAATTCTGATTGAGGAAAGGGGTGACTATTGGAGAAGTATTTGAGCTGTTATCAATGGAAGCATCGAACTGTTGTCCAAATAAGATTTTAATATCTAAGTAGAGAGAAAAGGGAATATCATTCCCACAGGAAGGGAACAGCTTTAGTAAAGATACAGATGTGTGATATGCTTGGCAAGTCTTGAGAATGGTGGGAAGTGTAGCATGTCTAATAGGCCGGGCGGGAATGTGGGAGTGGCAGGAATGAAACAGGAAAAGGAGTCTGGACTCAACACATGCTAGGGATTTTGAACATCATTACGTGGACAATTTGAAATCATGGAGGGTTTTTAAGTGGGGGATTTGAAATACTTCGCTTGGGGTTTGGAGGTAGAACTGCCGGGGATAATGCCAGAGTGATGGGGTCAATGAAATCATGTATTGACCTATTCAGAAAGTCCAGGGGAAAGCTTAAGGACCTGAATTCGGGAGAGGGGATGAACGATTAAAGAGACTTTGTCCTAAGAAAGTCAGTCTCAGCTAAGACAAACTTAAAAAAAAATTACTAAATTTCAATAGCAAATTAACTAAGTTAAAGTATGTAGGGTAGCCTAGCTTTAACCCTGATTAGATGACAATGATTTGCAATTAGTGGATTAAGGGAAAAGACTAAAGTCTCATGGCTTCTATTTTTGATATACTGATAATGTTTGTTTGTAAATGTATACTCAATAAGTTTAGAAAATAATTATTTGTTTTTTTCCCCTGAAAGTGGTAAATGTCCCCACTGAATCATGTTGAAACTCTTAGTCGTTGAGAAAATCCATTTAGAAATGATTAATGACTATTTAAACTGCAGTGAAATTCATTCAAGAATCACTTTTATTTAGTGAAGTGTGAATGGAAGAGTTATATTTGTTTGCCCTTTAGTGATTCTCTATCTAATCACTAAATTAGATTTTCTATGTAATCACTATAATAATATTATTTTAATATATACCACTTCCCTCATGATGGGGGTAGATATTAAAATAATATTTTCATAGTAGTTGAAGCTGGGAAGGGGAAAGGACTGTAAATGAGCACAAGTGATCCTGTAGAGTGATAGAAATGTTCAGAAATGTGATTGTGCTACAGACTGCACATGTCTGAAAATTTACTAAAAGTCATTGGACTGTACACTTAAAAGGAGTGAATTTTATGGTAGGTAAATCAAACCACCCAAAAGCTGTTAAAAAAAAATTATTGGTGTGCATGTATGAAGGACTTTAAATCTGCTAAATGTGACAGTAAATCTTGCAGTCATTTAATAACAGCTTACAGAGAAGTTACTAGGGACAGGAGTGTTCTAGGTAAATCTTAAAATTTAATGTGTATAAGAATGTACAGAGGATAGTAAATGCAGATTCTGATTCAGTAGGTCTGGCACTGGGCCCATAATTCTACCATTTTAACAAACTTCCAGGGAGTGTCACGTGTTGGCCGAGAAACCACATCTAAATGTCAAGGTTCTAGGAACAGGGATCTGGCAAGGGAACAAAAAGGTAATTTTCTTACTCCTACAGAGCTGACATGCTAAGAAGGGAGGCAGGTGGTAATGAAGTAAACAAATAAAAACAAATAAACAAATAAAAGCTCAAGATAGTTTCTCATATGTACTACACAGTCTTCAGAACAGCCCTATGATTCAGCATTCTTTCAAAATCTTTTATTCATTGCCTACTATGTGCCAGGAATCATAATAGGCACTGGAGACACAATTGTAAGCAAACTATAATTTCTGATGTTATAGAATTTACAATCTAATTCCAGACCCATTGCACCTTCCAAATAACCCTATGAGGTATATAATACAATTTTACTGATTGATTGATTGATGAAACAGGGACCCATTGTGCCACCCAGGCTAGAGTGCAGTGGCCTAATCACAGCTTGCTGTAGTCTCAACCTCCTGGACCCAAGCCATCCTCTCACCTCAGCCTCCCCAGAAGCTGGGACCACAGGAGTGCACTACCATGCTTGTCTAATTTTAAAACTTTCTTTTTTTTTTTTGTAGAGATAGGGTCTCTCTATGTTGCCCAGGCTGGTCTCCAACCCCTGAGCACTAGCAATCCCCATGCCTTGGCCTCCCAAAGTGCTGGGGTTAGAGGCATGAGCCACAGTGCCTGGCCAATACTCTATTTTTTTTTTTTTTTTTTTTTTTTTTAGAAGCAGAGCTTGAGAATCAGAAAAGGTAAGTCCTTTCTTCAAGGCCACACAGTATTCACATTGGGCCTCAATCCTAAGACTTCATCTCAACACTATTCTAGAGTATACACTCTTCAATTTCATCGCTACAGGAAGAAATGAGAAATTTACATTGCATTCATAATCCAGAATGCTATGTTCTTTTGGACTTTGGTGCCCTTGGCAAACTGCGCTGTCTATATGTTAGCTTAGTTATTTCCTCTTTCTGGGTCTCACGTTATTCAAGTCCTCTTGTGCTTATATGGAACGCTGTAATTTAGATCTGCATTTCTTTCTCTTCTTTGCTACCAATTTCAGCAACCTTGTGAGGATCTATTTATACTCCCGCCTCTTGGGAATTTGAAGTTCATCTTCATTTATCGTCTGCAGATGTACTTCTCATGCTACTCACTTCCTTTTTTCAGCTCACTAATGATGTTGTTAAACAAAATAGAACCCAACATTGACCCGTGAGGACAGCCCCTCGGATTCTGTGCTCATTTTATGTCAATCATCCATTCCTTCAATGGAATGTCTTAGCTTAAAGTGCTCGTACTGGGACAAGAACAAACCACTGAAGTTTACACAAGAATATAAATTCCTGGATACATATGGGAGAAATATTTGAAAATCAACAACTTATTGGTATAACTATGAAAAATTACAGGAAATATAAAATGGAAAATTATATGCTAGTATATTTAAACAGTTAATGAGATAACATTTATTGAACATAAATATGTCAGTTACTTAATTTTATTATTAGTATTTCTAATTATTAAAATCATCTACCAATGTAGTTACATTTCACACCAGAAACTCCTGGGTGGGTCAGAAACTGAGGGCCAGTGAGGTGAGGTTACGTTTCTAGGACTTTCTCCAAAGTGCATATATTTTTCTAATATTACATATCGCTTCAATAAATACATATTTTTGGTTGTCATTTTTAACTGGCCTGTTAAGAAACTGTGCTACTTTTCTAATTTGAGATATGAAACTTCTCATATTCTCCCAAAGAATACCTGATTTGAAGAATGTGAAAAAGTGTTTGTTTCCCCATGTTGACTCTACAACAATCAGTAATAGCCTGTTACAGAGAAAGGTATCACTAACTACCTTGAAATTAAGTTTTGTGAAAAAAGTTTCCAGTTTTTATAAAGCTGGAGGAGAAAAGAGAACGAAGAAAAAGAGAGCTGAAGTATGTAAATGGCCTATAGTATTTGAACAGCTATAGTTTCAAGGCAATTATATTAAGTACACAAACCTCGTTTTAATGGCCATGCTTAGAAGATGGGCAGAGTACTAAATGTGTAAGTCATTATGAACTTGGCACAGTAGCTCTGTTTATTTTAACCTTTCTTTTGCTGCTTTCATTGAGGATGTTTACTTAACCAGGCTCTATTAAATATGCTAAAAACATTATTGCAGACTTTGTCTTTGTGAGCACTTTTAATTGACAAGCCACAGAAGTGACAACTCATCAGGAATCATAGATGACAGCAGATAAGCTAGAGTGGCATGAAGAGGACACACAGGTATCTTTTTATCTTGGACTAAAAAAAAAAAGAAAAAGAAAAAGAAAGAAAAATTTTAGTGAAATTCAGTGTTTCTGAAATGCAAAGGACTGGTCGTATTGGAGACTGAATTCTTGTATTTAGCTGAACAGCAGAACCCGTGTAGGGCACTCTGGAGGATGCTCCCCTCCAGTGCGCTGTGACCCTGCTGGACCTGCGTGACTAGCACACCTGGTGTGGAGAAAATCTCATGCCCGGAAGTCCATACCGAACTTTGTTATTCTAAGCAGCTGGTAGGTTCCAAACACGTTAACCCTCCACAATGTTATCCAAGCCTAGGAAGGAAGAAAGCTCTTTTATTTGTTTCACAATGCAGAGATAAGGAAATGAGAAACTACAGAATCTTTGGTTAATAATGGCCCATGTGGAATCCTAGTTTACTTTTAGCATTATGATTATTTCTTTTCCTTCTTTCCTTTTCTTCTACCTCTTCTTCGTCCTTCTCCTTCTTTGATATCATCGTCATCTTCTTCTTCTTCTTTGTCATCTCTATCTTTATTAGTCTTTGGAGAGAGTCTTACTGTCATTTTATATAATTCCAGTGATATTTCCTGATAAAGACTGTTCATCCACATACAAATATATTCTAAATACTTATTGAAAATTATTTGAATCTTTCTATTTTGAAGTTTTAAAATATCAGGTTCTTATAAAATTCGTGCCTAGTAGAAAGGTAGTAATTTTACTTTAAACATGGAAACTGAAGAATTTTTGTTATACACTGTAATTATTTATGAAAGGAATCTGGAAAGACAGCAAATTGGCATCAGGGGAAAAAAAAACATATGCTTATCTTTACTGTTTGTATAAATGTCAACCTGATATTTTAGGCTATGATTATCACCAAAATTATCTGATATGTTTTTTGAAGTTTGTTGACAAAAATCACTCCAGATGCAAATTCATTTTATGTAGTGGGTGGTCTTAGAAGAAAATAATTGTCTTGTTTATTGAAAAATGAGCATCCAAAAATATTTCCACCAGGGTTTAGAAAGGGCAGGATTAATAAATAAAATAATTAACAGAGAATGAATATATGCTATATAAAACCATATGTTATTTGATTAACAAACAAAATGTATATTTTTAATGAAATGAATTTTTGAGATCTAAATACAACATATTATTGTTACATAAAGTTGTTCATGTACACATATATAGAGTCTCCTGTAGATTGTGGAATATGGACTACCACTTATGATAGTGTTTACAATCTAATATGCTTTTTATGTCAGTGAACATCACTTGCTTATGAGAAAAAAGAAAGTTTAGATACATATTAGTCACTTGGACTTATAGGAAATCACTTAGTACGTTGCTAGGTTGTTATCATACCAGACTTAATCTGGAAATGCCATTAATTTAGAAACCAGTAAATACAGATTCCAGCGCAGGCCCATAGAACTAAGAACCAGGGCTTCAGAGTCAGACCCGGGAGTAAGTTATTTAACTTCTTCTAACCTTATTGTCTCTATCTGTAAAACAGAGATCATAACTGTATTGTACAAAGTTTTCTGGAAAGCTACAATGAGAAAATTAACATCATGACCTCACGTCAGTACCTAAATGTACTCAACAAATTTTACTTTCCTTTAGGAAGTAGGAATGTTCTCCAGAGGGACAAGAGCCATCTTTGATCTATATTTATGGCTGTCAGAGAGCTTGGTAGAGTTTTTTTACATGAGTCACTTTTTAATAAATATCTGTAGAAATAAGGAAGAAAGGAAAAAAGGACCTGTTTCCAATGCTAAACCAACTTCTGTTCTAATATAAGAAACAGAACTTACGTAAGTAAATATTTATGTTTGAAATTTGCATGTAAAAATAAATACTATGCTCAAGGCACATACCAACTGCTAAATTACACTCAGGAATGGAGTTTGTATTGCTGCTCAGAAGGATTTGAATAAAAGTATTCTGTGGTTCTTCATAGTGTCCATGAAAATAAGGAAACAATACAAGCAGGCAGGCTCACCAGGAGACCCTTAAAAGAGTCTACGTGTGCTGAGCTTGGATCAGGCTGAGACTGTTGAAATTCAGAAGTAGAGGAACAAAAACCCATGAGTAGGAATCAGTAGACTTGGTATTAGCCTAGACATGGTCGTAATTGGAATGGGGAGGGGATGCCCGGGGTGTCTTGTCTGCCTCGGAAACCATGGTGCAGGGAAAGCAGAATAGATGGGCTAAGGAGAGATCATAATATCCCTTTTCTTCCCCATGTTTAGATTTAGGTGATGGCAGAACATCTAAGTAAAGATGTTCCATAAACAGAAAGAAATATGTGACTGGGTAGAATATGAAAGGTCAGGGCAGGAGAGGAAGTTCTGGAAATTGTCTGCATAGAGGTGGGTGGTAAATAAAATTGAGAGCTCAAGCGTGACTTGCTCAGAGAATGTGGCTTGCAAACCACAGAAGATGATTAAAAACATTCACTATTTTAATTACATTTTTTTAAAAGTTTCTACATTCTCTCTGGGGGTTAATATAGCTCCAAATTTTACATACTTACTCATTTAGATCTAGGAGAAACTTGAGAAAATTCTGATCCAATTTCTTTAGTTTTTATAGGCAGGTAGCAGCCCAAGAGGGTGAAGTGACATGGCCAAGGTTATTGAGCAAGTAGGTTTCCATTTTTTCATTCATTCAGTAAATACAAATATGGAGATATACATGAGTACAAATGTGGGATGACTCAAAGTCCTACACTGGTATGCATTTCTGTTTACAAATCGTCAATTCTTTTGTGACTATAATTTAGATTCGCACTTGTGCTAAATTAAAATATGCATACTTTAAATGATTGACTTAAAGCTGTGTATAATACCATAATTGGAAAACCAAAGGTTTCCCATAAGCATTAATATGTCCTTTTAAAAACAACAGGCTGATGGTGTTTAAATATATTCATTTAGAAACATTTATTCACTGTAGTAGAAGTAAGTCAGAATAACCAGTAGGTAATGTAGACTATTTTCTAAACTTCAGTTTGAAGATACATGATATTTCTGTTCTTTTAAAGTTGATCCCGCCATGTTATATGCTTAACTTGCTTAACTTAAAATACCTAATGTGGACACTCTAAACTAGAGAAAAGAGATACTCTTTCCAAATCACCTTTTATGTACTTGGATAAAACCAAAGGAAAGGAAATAAATCTAGCAGAAACCAACCATGGCAATGCTGTCAGGTTTCAGTTGTTTATTTAGAAAATCACTCAATCATTATCTTGATACTTTAACTACACAGTTTATTCAACTGACAGTAGCCAGAATAAAGCAAATTCATTAAGCTATGAGTTTTGCCTTTGATTTGTGTCTGGTAATAGTCTTTCAAATGATTACACAGCCTATAATTAAGTAAGTCAACTGACAGAAAATTGATTACCTTCCAACTAAGTGCTGTCTATCTATCCGTAATCATCTTTCTTGGAAAGTTCTCTCGTATAATAATGTTTTCCTAAAACTTCAACATACATACTGGTTTATATTCTACCCCTAGGGATCATGCAAAGCAATCATAATAGCTCCCTTGGCCTGGTAATCTTTTCAATATTTGAAGAAAGCTACCAGGCTCCCTCCGAGTTCACTTGTACCCTAGTTATTCCTCCTTCTGAATTGTATTCTAAGTCCCTTGCTCTACTGGATTTTTCTCCACAGAATTTGTTCCTGTTTACTCATGACTTTCTTTAATGTGGTACAGCATTGCAAAGTGGAGAGAAAATCAGCTCATCAGCCCAGGAGTCGGACAGATCTTTATTTGAATCTCTGCTTCATCACTAACAGGTTGTTTAATCCGATACAATTTATTCAACCTCCTTGAACCTCGGTTTTCTTATGTGTAAAATTGGAAATGAGAATAATAACCTCAGAGTTGTTTGTGATGACTAAATGAGATTATACATGGTTCAGGGCCTGGTCTGGCTCTCATCTAACCCACACCCCTAATAGAAGTTGGGTCTTTGTAGATAAAAAGGGGAGTCCTGGCCAGGCGCAGTGGCTCATGCCTGTAATCCCAGCACTTTGGGAGGCTGAGGTGGGCAGATCACGAGGTGAGGAGTTAAAGACCAGCCTGATCAACATGGAAACCCTGTCTCTACTGAAAATACAAAAATTAGACAGGGGTGGTGGCATGCACCTGTAATCCCAGCTACTCAGCAGGCTGATGCAGGAGAATTGCTTGAACTCGGGAATGGAGGTTACAGTGAGCCGAGATCGTACCACTGCACTCCAGCCTGGGTGACAGAGTGAGACTCCGTCTCAAAAAAAAAAAAAAGGGGGGAGTCCCATCACCTCGTAGATCCAGATATCATGTTTTCACCGGAAATCAAGGAGAATTGAATGTTTATTTAAACATTTGCATGTTTCATATATGCTCACACACTTACCTCCTTAATAAAGAGATCATGAGTATGACATCACAAAATATTTTTATTGAATATCTTTGCCAATGTAAATGGGAGAATATGAAAAAGGAAAATGATACATTTTGGCAAAGAGTAGTTTAGACCAATAAATACAAACTAGTGTAGGTCATGTTGCACTCACATTTTCTTATGTTACCATCTAATCTAGTTTCAAGTTGTACTTAGCTTCCTATTTTAATCTATTTTTATTTTAAAGGTTTTACAAATGCCATATCTTCCTTGTGTAGCTCCTTACTAGATAACAGATTTTTCAAGAAAGAAGTATAAGAGTAAGCAAAGCTCCTTAAAATATTGTCAAGGCCAAGGCGGGTGGATCACGAGGTCAGGAGATCAAGACCATCCTGGCTAACACGGTGAAATGCCGTCTCTACTAAAAATACAAAAAATTAGCTGGGCGTGGTGGCGGGTGCCTGTAGTCCCAGCTGCTTGGGAGGCTGAGGCAGGAGAATGGCATGAACCAAAAAATAAAAATAGTGTCCAAGAGTGTGGGTTGCTTCTCTTCTAAAAAGTTTTCCTTCTATAAGAAAATGGAAGCTATTGGGTTAGCTTTATATGACCCTAACTCCATATCTTCTACCTTTCTAAATTATCCTGTTCCCCAAATACAGTAGCTTTGGTTTATTGCTTTGAAAGTGGCAATGACTGCTTTCAAAAGACACACACGTGCACACACAAACTAAATCTTATAGTATAGAAGTATTGCTAAAACTGTCCCTAAGTTTTAATGTACCACAAGTCTTAGTAACTCAGCCTGCTAAGTATCTGCTTGTAAGAAGGTGCTATCTTTTTTCTGCAGAGAGCAAATAAGAAACATCCCTTCAGCTGCACTTATATTTTTGGTGATACCTGCACAGTCTCCTAATAGCAGAGACAAGAATTAAATATTCTTCTCCTAATGCAGAATGGCCAGCCCAGTCTTTCAAAATTCCCAAGATTCATTCTTCATTAAGCATGTTCCAATTATCTGCCAGTGTAACTGATAACTTTGTGTTTGTGTGTGTGTTCCCCTTTTCTACTTTATATACTTCCATCAGAATAGCTACATAACTTAAAAGATCTGCACTCTTAGCCATCTTCCCTTGGGGCCATAAGCTTTCTGAGGGTAGGGAAGATGTCCTAGTCACCCCACAGGTCAAGAACAATACCTGCCTCCACAGATTTTCTCCTCTCCAGTGAATCTCTTTGGTTAATTAAGACAAAATTATGCAGTGGAAAGATTGTGACTGGAATTTAGGAGACCCAGGTTCCAGTCCCGGTTCTGGCTCTCAGTTATGAATCAGTGTCTTTGAGAAAGTTAATTAGCTAATATTAGGAGATTGAGCTAAGTCATCATTAATATTTTCTGGGATCAAAAATTCTGATTCTCAGGATTCAAGCATTCATGATATACTTAATAATATAGTGGGCATAACAAAATATTTTTAAAAGTATACTAGTATACCTGCTGGGCACGGTGGCTCATGCCGGTAATCCCAGCACTTTGGGAGGCCGAGGCAGGCAGATCACCTGAGGTCAGGAGTTCGAGACCAGCCCGACCAACATGGAGAAACCCCACTCTCCAAAAAAAAAAAAAAAAAACACAAAATTAGCCAGGCATGGTGGCTCATGGCTGTAATCCCAGCTATTCAGGAGGCTGAGGCAGGAGAATTGCTTGAACCCAGGTGGCAGAGGCTGTGGTGAGACGAGATCATGCCATTGTACTCCAGCCTGGGCAACAAGAGAAAAGCTATGTCTCAGAAAAGAAAAAAAAAAAATATATATATATATATAGTAGTATACCATTCTAACCAAAAAGATAAAATGAGATTGGTTCATTGGTATTGGACAACATGAAGTTACCATGCAGACAAACACAAAATGAATTCTGGTTAATGTCTTCTCTCAGATTTTAAGTACAGATTCATACTATTTGGTATGATTTACTATGCTTAATGACAATGTCATTATATGTGTTCAAGAAGAGTCTATGTCCTTCCAAAATTGTCTCAATTGCTCTCAGAAAATCTTCTGTCCTGGGAGCATCTGGCTCAATTGTCCATGGGTTATATGTGGATGTATCATTCCTGAATCACTGGCACCAGTGCTTAATGCCAAACAAAACCTCTAAACCTCGAACTATTAAGTGTTGAGCAAGATATTTAGCAACACTGGGAGTTCTAAAAGTACATCATATTTTGGCTCAGATACCTAGGGGAAAGGACAGGTTTTTAGGATTAAATTGAATTCTGAGCATCATTTTCTCTCCCACCAAGGCCATACACAGTTTATGAGGAAGAAGCAAATCACATTCTCTTCCAGGATACATTTATATGTCAAGGTAATAGACCAGCCTTCTTCTGTTTATGTCAGTTGGTTAACATGCTGAAGAATGTTGCTGAACACGCAAATGAGCTCAGCAGTCTAGAAGCACAAGGTCCTACCCCTCATTCTCAGTGAAACAAAACCACTCTGTAAAGGCAAATGAAGACTTTGCATTTTGAAGTAAAATTGTATAGGTTTCCACTAATAATATCTAGAAAAATCTTTAAAATTTGGTACATTAAGCTGATATGAAGTTGAAAGACATAGAGACTGACAGACTCTGCTTATGTGGGCTTTCCTAAATATTTATGGGTTTTAACAGGGACTCCCTACAGGTTCAGGCATCAGTTTTATTACTTTACTTCAGAGTAAGTGAAAAAATTACTTAGCCTGACCAAGCACGTAAGACGATGATTTCTAGATCAGCTGATAGCTATTATTTTTTCATGGGAGATAAATCGCACCTCTCTACCCATTTTCTGAAGGGCAGAGCACTCCAGAGACCAAACAACAAACCAAAACCCTGTGGAGCGAACGATAAAGGAGAAATTCAGCATGGCAAAAGGAGATTTACATCAAATTAACATATCTTGAGATGTTGTTCTTCTTCCCTGCGGGGGTATTTCTGTCTGGACACCTAGGACTGGTCATTAGAATCTGTACTTACCCTGAAGGGGGCTGAAAATACATACTAATTGCAGTCTCTCACTTTGCACTTTCTACAGCTGTGGTTCTCTCTGCACATGCTCCCTATAGGGAATTACATCACATCACCTGTCATATCAGAATCTTGTCTAATGGAGGCAAAGAGCTTTAGGAAGCATTTTACTGTCTTGTCGTTAGATTATAACGTATATTGGATTGATTGTTCTGATGGATCCTCCTCTCATCTCATTGCTTAGTGGATATTTTAAATTTAAATTTTATTTCCAAAATCATTGTATTTGGATGCGATGGGGAGGGAGAAAATACAAAAGTGAAAGGAAGAAACTTACACTCTGATCATTATTTTTGTCCCTTGGAAATGCTCCTAGGTTCCTAGAATTCCTTCAAGAACTATAATTTTTAGTTCAAAAATTATATGTGGTCAGTGATCAGCTAAAATTGGATGACTTTGGCTAAGTATTTAGGTTTCTTAAATATATATTATGGACCTCCTATAGTTTTTATTTCAAATTCTATTTATGTTTACATTGTAGGCAATCTGTTCACATATCAGTGTCTGAGGAAAGCCATCAATCAGAAATCCAAGAACTTCCCATTAACTTTTATCGAACATCCAGCTTAGAGTCTTGCTGGGTCCTGGAAGGGGAAATCAAACATAATTTCTGTTTTCAAAAGTTCACAATCTATCAGAAAAACAGATATGATATGAGTAACACTGTAGAATCACACAATGGGATGTATGATTTAAACTAAAACTGTTTAATAGAAATAAATTATAAGCCACAGATGAGAAACCGCATATATGATTTTAAAGTTTCTAGTATGCTACATGTAGAAAGTAGAAAATAAACAAGTGGAATTAGTAATGTATATTATTTTATTTATTTATTTTATTTTATTTTATTTTTGAGACGAAGTCTAGCTCTGTCGCCCAGGCTGGAGTGCAGTGGTGTGATCTTGGCTCACTGAAACGTCCGCCTCCCGGGGTCAAGCAATTCTTCTGCCTCAGCCTCCTGAGTAGCTGAGACTATAGGAGCATGCAAACAAGCCCGGTTAATTATTTGTATTTTTAGTAGAGACGGGGCTTCATCATGTAAATCAGGCTGGTTTTGAACTCCTGACCTCATGATCTGCCCTCCTTGGCCTCCCAAAGTGCTGGGATTACAGGCATGAGCCACCGCGCCCAGCCAACAATATATATTATTTAACCAAATACATCCAAAATATTACCATTTCACAAATATATAAAAGTATTTGTCAGATTTTTATGTATTTTTGTAGTAAGTAGTTGGTTAAGATGCAGATTTTACATCTGCAGCACGTTGAACGAGCCATATTTTAAGTGGACAATAGTCCCATGTGGCTAGCTACTACCATATTGGACAATACAGTAAACAGCATATGGTAAGTTCTGAGTGAGAAAAGTCAAGGAAAAGTTTAATTTTCTTTGGACTATCAGGAAAATTGAACAGAATAGTTGACATTGGAATTTGGCCTACAAAGATAAAGAAGATTTTATTAGATAAAGTGGTAATAGATTTTGGCCAGATTTTGAACCTCTATACTAAATTTGTATTTTGTGTTTTAAGCTATGGCTTAGCTATGACTAAGCAGGGAGTAATAGAATCAGGGTTTTGCTTTCAAAACATAAATGTTGGCAGGATGGAAAATGCATTGGAATATGGAAAGAATAGAACCTAATAGACCAGTTATGTGGCTATTGCAGAGTATGGGAGATGGATTTAAATATCTTCCATATGCTTGAGGCTCTCAAATTTTACTCTTGAACCCACATCTCTCTCCTAAATTCCAGACTCGACAACTGCATACTTGACTTCTCACTCAGGTGCCAAATAGGCAATTCTAACATAAAATAATGAAAACTCAACTTCCAATTTTTCACTCAGGCATCTGTATACATAGTCTTCCCCATCTCAGTTGGTGGCCACTCTCCTTCTAGTAGAGTTGCCCAGATTGAAGACTTCTTTTTCTGTTCCTCTCTCATAGCCAATGCCTCAAGATATCCTGTTGACTCTACCTTCAAAACATTCGAAATCTGACCACTTCTGTTTCTACTGCGACCACCCTGGTCTGAGCCACCATGATCCCTCGCTGCATTATTGTAATGGGCTTCTACCTTGCCTCCTTGCTCATGCCCTTTTCCCCTAGATTATATTTTCAGTACAGAAATCAGATGTTATTGCATGTTTGAAATTGGAATCAGGTTATCTCCTGAAGCTATATAAGGGCTCCCCATTCCACTCAGATGCAAAGTGCCTGTGTGGCATATTAGATTCTTCCCAACTCATCATTCCCTCTATGGTATAGAATTATGCACTCATGCCTTCTGCCATGGGAATTTCTAGTATTTCTTAAAAAAGTAAACAGACTATACATCCCTGCCACATTAACTATGAGCATGAGCAAATGTCTTTCTTTGGCCAGTGGAATGGGTGGAAATGATCTTGCCTTAGGGTGTTTGTACAGGCTAATCCCTCTGCCTTAGACCACTCCTCCCTTAGTTACCTGCATTGTTCACTACCTCATTTTCTTCCAGTTAAATGTCACCTTCTCGGTAGGACATATTCTCACAGCCCATTTAAAACCGTACAGGCAGATCATGACACATACACAGTTGGGAATAACAGAATTTGAAAGGAATTTAGAGGGCCACCAGTTCAGTGGCTTTCCAATGAGGCTCCGAGGCAACGAGATATTCTGTAGGGTTTCTTTGTAGAGTAAGAGTGTGGAGTAATGCTACAGTGGGATTCCAGACACATACACATACATATACACACACAGTTCACAAAAGCAGACCCAGCGACTACCTGTGTCTGAGTAAGTTTACACAAAGGATTTGAGCAAGGGATCTTGAAGGTTAACACAATTCTGAAACTTATGAATTTGAATTTCTGTTTCTTCTTTGGACTTAGGGAGAAGCTGAGGCTTCACTGAGTTATGTGGCTTACCTCGGGTCCTACAGTTAGTTAGTGGCAGAGGTGGACTTGCTGTTTGTGTGAATACGCAATCTCTGGGATTTACTCTCTTATTTATGTGAAAGACAAAGGGCATGAGTTCTGAATGAATGAACTGTGATATGTTCTCCATAACTCTTATCAATGTCAAGTTTTAATAAGAAGGTAATTACATATAAGGACTTACTTAAATACATTTTATCATTTCAGTGATTCTGAATTAAATTGTTCAAAGTATTTTGTAGGTAAATCTATTTCTCTACATTCCTTAAAACTAATGAGATACTCTTCTATCATAATGCAAATTTTCTATGAAATTGGTCCTGAAATAGAGGCTATATTGACTGAACAGATTAATTCGATTAATTCATGTCTTCCTCTATCACTTTTTCTTTTTTTTTTTTTCTATTATTTTCTTCCTTGAAATACAGAAAGCTGCCTATGTAGTTATATGTAAGTATCTAGTAAAGGAGCAAAATTTCAGAGGATTGCTATGCAGAAAAGTGTAATCTTCCAACTCTGCCCTTACTGTGTATGTTTTCAAGGAGGATAGCTAGGGAGGACAGGAGAGGACTCTGGAGGTAGAATTTGATAGGACTGGTAACCCAGGAAGTGACCAGAAAGCAAGTGACCTTTGTCATTTGGGTAAATTTTTTAGGTATGGCTAGATCAAAAGGAATTCTCTTGATACCCCAAATCAGGATTATCTATAAAACTACTCTCACTGAAATAATGCAAAAAGAACGTCTTTTGATAAAACATTCTATAGAGAGAACCCAAAAAGAATCCCACCTACCTAACTGCACAAACATGTGCATTAGTAAGTAGGGAAAGGCATAGCCAGAATTATATGCAAAGAGTTAATTTTGCCTATCACGGGCCAAGTTTGGACACAGAAAGATTTTTGGTAATCAGCCTATAAATCTTCTTATGAGAGAGTTCACCATCTGAATTGACATGGTCTGGCTCATTGTTGGGGGACCGATGGCAGAGGACTCAGGAGATATCAGTGTACTACATGAATCCTGAGGAGCACAGAAGAAAAGGAAGGAAGTGATTTCGTTTAGCCATATCTAGTCAAAACAAAAGGGAAATTTTCTCAATAGCAAGGGAAACCCTATTACTCTGGGTGATACCTGTTCATTTACTCTTCCCTACATCAAACAGTTGTTAAAACCTGCATTATTTTTGATGCTGTAATAGATAGTCAGTGGTACAAAGAAAAAAACACAGACTCCCCCTCCTTGGTGATGTTTTTGGTCTACTTGCATTTATGACATAAAGTAACCTATTTAATGAACTATGTATTTCAATGTATAGTAGGTAGAGCTTTTTACTGACTTTATAAACCCCTTATTAATAAAGCACCCACAGCCATACGCATGCACACACATGCACACACACACACAGAAAACTTCTGATATATTAAGGGAAAATTTACTGGGAGAGCAGGTCCTCAAATCAACAGTTTCACTTGAGATTCAGGGGCCCAAACATGATGGAACAGGTAAACACCAGTGCTTGAAATGGGTACTGAAGCAAAATTGCATAGAAGGAAGTATTTTATCTATTACATAATATAAATGAGACCTATTTATTTACCACTTCATCAAACTTTGTAGCCAGATGTACCTTACTTTGGAATAACTATGTTTTCAACTGTTTCATGACTTCCTTGCATTAAGCACACACATTTTGAGTTTAGGCCATGTTGTAACACTTATCGATTTCTTAGTTTGTGCAAAGAACCCTTCTTCGTTCTTTATACGTGTTAACTCATATAAATCTAGTAAGATTATGTGTGTAGCTTTGCATATTCATCCTGGATGATGAATCAAGAATAAGTTATATTAAAGTTAGTATCAAATAATTTTATTTGGGTTAGGCTTGCATTATCTCAATTTGTAATAGTATGTATGTACTTACAAAGCTTAGAAGCACCTAAATATCTGATGATAAAATTCTGGTTTTAAGAGTGAATTTTACAATAGGTAACTATTTGAATCTTTAAAATATGAAAATTAGTATTTTGATTAAGGGCACAAAATTAACACAGTATGGCAAAAGCATTCTACCTGAATCCAAGTAAAGTTGACATGGAACTAAAAATGACCTGAGAACTAAAAATGACTTAGAGGAACCACATGGGACATACGATATTATTGGGAAAGGCTTGATTTTTTAAAAAAGTAATTTTAAAGCCATTGTCCTAGATAAACTATTGGTATTACTTCTTGTTAACATACACATTTCATCTCTACAGCTAGTTACACATTCTGAGCATCTGCTAAAGCTCAAATTCTGCTCTAGCTTCCTGTAATAGAGTTAAGGATTACTTGCTTTCTATATGGTTCATTTACGTCTGTGGTATGTGATAAAGGTGGTGATTTCTTAACTCAGCAATATAGATGAGTTTTCCCATTAAAAGCTCTATGGGCGGAAAGAGGGACCTTTATAAATCACTGTGTGGTCTTCTACATTGTGCTGTGTTGTGAGATATTTTCCTCCCTAGTTTGGATCGGAATAATAAGCACATATGCAATTGCCAAGAGCATTCAGAAAGAAAGCAAAATCAACCAAAACAAACACAATAAAGTCTAATATTATTTTAAGAAAAAAGTTCTGAAAAATGCTTGACCCAAATGAAATATTTTCAAGGGTATTGCCAAGAACACTCAAATGGGAATAGGTGAGTGTGTGGTGCATGTGTGTATGTGTGTATGTGTGCATGTGAATATATACAATATATATTTTAGAGCAGGAAATAATAGATATTGTAGTTATAATAATACCAGTAACGGTAGAATAAATCATATTTATCGAGTACTTGCTCTGTGCTTGAAACTCTGCAAATTACTTCCCCTTGATGTACCTCTCAATCATCCCATGCAGTGAATATTATATCACAGTTAGTATTATAGTGCAGATGAGCAAATGTATGACTGCCTTCTACATATTTACTAGAACATATTGTAAATGCACCATGATACTTTTTTTGGAAGTCACGTTTCATTTAGGTAAAAATTATTTGCCGATACATAATCTCCCTCCCCACTTTTAATGGCCATACCTTTAATCACAGCCAGAGAAAGTGGCTTCGTATATATTTCTTAAATTAAAAAAATACTTATACTACCAGAATTTGCATTAACTCTTTCCTACCACCTGTTTCCTTTGATGATTACCAACAGGAGACATCAATTGCGCAGTGACTGCATATGAAGTACAGATTCAGGAAAGGGGTTAAAAATGAAGAGAAAAACTGCTCTTCCACCACTTACACTTATACACTAATACGTACATAACACACACACACACGTGCACATGCACACTTTATTTCAACCTTATGATACTAGGTTCAATATCTTCCAAAGAATACCATTGGCCCTAAGAGAGTTCAGCTTTAACAGATATTGAGGTTAATTTATGACAAGGAGAGAGATTTTATCAATAGAATATTCTGGCTCATTGTCAACAATGTTGTAAATGCTTTAGTACGATAGAAACAGATCTATATCCATATGGTGACATTTATTCACTTCACATTTTCTCAAAGTGACTAAAATGGATGACTGCCTTAAACATGGAACTTGTTATTATATAAATCATTTGGACAATGATTTGTGGTCTAACTGGGGCATTAGAATGGGAAAACAGATATGAAAATCAGATTATCATGGGGATGCCATGTGGATGTCATCTTACACCTATAGTAATCTCTTGTTGAAAAAGGAAGGAAGATGTTTCACTGACCTGAGTATCAGGGAAACTGTGTTTCTCCTGGATTCCTAAATGTTTATATTCATTGTGCTTACCTTTTTATTTGATTGCCAGAATTCTTAATTTTTGATTCACCATCAGCAATTTTAAAGGACTGTTAATGTGTTTTTCACCATGTTGATCTTTGTTTTTCTCTTTGTTTTCTGTTTACTTAATTCCTAAACGTTTATTTTATACTTTATATTTGTTTATATGTATATGTAATATTTACAGGTGTGTTTGTGTGTACATGTGTATGTGTGTCTTAGCTGCAAGTTCCGTGTAGAATGAATAGAACAAGACAGGATATTAACACTTAAAAAGATAAAATCAACCATCATTCTGACACAATGTCTACCATAATATATAATATTTTATTAGTGTGTATTCTACTACTGTCCATACAGAGAGATGTGTACCAAATTTTTTCCCTCTAAATAATAAAATGAAATTAGAGAAAATGTGAGCAATGAGACATCCTCATATCCTTTATAATCAGGATCTTATGGAGAGACCATGGACCATCAAGCCAAAAAGCTGTGGATCCCAGTTTCATATTATTGCACCATGCACATTCATATTGTAAATGCACCAAGATACCTTTTTTGGAAGTCATGTCTCATTTAGGTAAAAATTGTTTGCCAATACATAATCTCCCTCTCCACTTTTAATGGCCATACCTTTAATCACAGCCAGAGAAAATGGCTTCATACATGTATTTCTTAAATTTAAAAAAATACTTATACTTCCAGAATTTGCATTAACTTGTGTCAACTTGCACAAACTGCCCAAACTCCAAAAGCCTTCTTATATCCAAAGTGGAGATAATAATTTATATTTGCCAGATGTTTGTAAAGATTAAATGAGATTAAACATATTTGACACATAGTACAGGCTCAATAGATGCTTGTTTTTTTCTTAGTCTTCCTCATGGAAATCTCCATTCACAAGATTTTCACTAAACACACACTAGACATTCTGAAAATGATTAATAAATAAATTTTGAGAATTTACATAAGCCTATTTTCCTTTATTGAAATACATTGCATGGGGAAAATTCACTATAAGTTTACATCCAAAAAGATTGAATGCTTAATGAACTCTTTAAATGATACTGTCCAATGCTTGTAAAGATGCACGTGTGTGTGTTTCTGCATGTTGAGGAATGATCATTCTCACACAATGCTAACATAAACATATATTAATTTACAGATTATCTGAAGTATTATTTGGACCTCTATATTATTATTTTTGTTCCAGACATTCGATTTCTAAGAATTCTAAAAATAATTACAGAATATTCATTTACAGAGATGCTCATTGCAATACCATTTTTAAGTTTATATTAGTCTGTTTTCAAGTTGCTGATAGAGACATACCTGAGACAGGACAATTTACAAAAGAAAGAGGTTTAATGGACTTACAGTTCTACATGGCTGGGGAGTCCTCACAATTATGGTGGAAGGCAAGGAGGAGCAAGTCATGTCTTACATGGATGGCAGCAGGCAAAGACAGAGTGCTTGTGCAGGGAAACTTCTTCCTTATAAAACCATCTGATCTCATGCAACTTACTCACGATCACAAGAACAGCATGGGAAAGACCTGCCCCCATGATTCAGTTACCTCCCACTGGATTCCTCCCATGACACATGGGAGTTCAAGATGAGATTTGGGTGGGGACAGAGCCAAACCATATCAAAGTTTTATTTCGTTTTTAATTTACAAATAATAATTATGTATATTTTGGGGACAGCGTGGTGTTTGGCTATTTATTATAAAAAATTAGGTTTGAAATCTAGATGCTCAACAGTAGATGATTGGGTAAAGTGGATTTAAATGACTATGAAATGAGGTGGCGAAGTATATTTCTTGACATGAACAGATGCACATAGTATATGTTGAGATTAAAAAAAAAAAAGATCTTGAAACGCCATTTATAGAATGACCATAGTTTTAAAAAATAAATTCACACATCTGTGAAGAAAAATACCTGGGACAGTTTATTTAAAAGATGTTAAGAATAAGTATGGTTGTCTCTGTAATTTGTACTTCATTTAGCATATCAAAATGTTCTAATTTTTCAGTAATAAACAGCTGCTACTTATATGAGTGAAAATACAGCTGCCTAAAGTCCTACCTGTTTCCATGTTCCTTCTGGTTTTTGCTTCACGGGCGGTCCATCCCCAGGCAAATGGTTTAGAAAAGAATTAAGCATAGTGCATGGCGTGTTACACAATCCCAGCTTTGTTTTTTGATAGATGTACTTGAGGGACTTTAAAAGCCCAAATATGCAATAGTTAATTGTTAATAGTTGTGTAGGCAGGGTGCCTTGTGATATTATCGGCAGTATTTAGATTCTATCTTTATTCAATTTCAAGACATGCTGCTATTGGACAAGACTGTCTATTCTATGTATTTGTTACAAAAGAAGTCAGTTCTCCAACAAGTCACTTAGAACAAATTTTTAACCAGTTTGCCTTCACTTTTGATTACCTCGTAGTGTTACAACTTGATGCAAACCCGTAACTTTATTTTTTTGATCATTAGAGTAGTGTTATCTATACATGTCTTCCTACATGTCTAGAAGTACATACTAAATAGTAAGTAGTATATTTTCTATTTACAAGTAGTATCACATATTTTGTTCAGCAATCTAAACAACCTGCTAATGCACTGAGATGTAATGCAAACCCTAAGTATTCATAAATGCCGACTTGAAATCAGTATGGGAATGTCAGGTTTCTCAGACAAATTTCACCTGCCTAACTTTGTTTCTGGCTCTTCAGCTCAAAGTAGTATTTATTTCCCTGTCTTTTAAATACATACACATATACATATACCTTACTCCAGTGTTAAAGCGGTCTGTAAAATACCTTAGTATGCTATTATTGAGAAGGCAAAGAAGAAACAATGGGAGAACTGTCTAAGAGGTGGAAATGTCTAGGGTGTACTTCCTCAAAACATTGCCTGGGCTTGTAAAATGAAGTGGTTTGGAAATGGGTTCCACCCTCTCCTACTGACCTTTGGCTCCTATATGTCTTCCTCTCTGGCCACTTTCTCAAAATATTCTTTCAAGAAGCCTTTTACTCAACCTAAAAATAGCTCCCAGATGCTACCTTACTTTGCAGCTTCTCTCCCGCTTACTGAGATTGTATGATTAGAAAAGATAGCAGGAAGAGTGTAAGGACAAGACCTTTTTGGTTCAAAATAAGTTCATTCCTTAGCAGAGCCTTTCTTGGTCTCCATGTGAATAGTTCAAAAACATAGACAACTGTTTCCTGTAAGTTTACTTATAAATAATGTTTGAAAATTTTAGCAACTTCTTTGGTTTAAAATGTAAAATTAGATGAGAGTATTTGTCTAATTTTAGATAGAGTTGTCTTACATATTAAACTATTAAGTGACTTAAACTCTGTACCTCAAGTCATTTGCTAAACTTCTAATTGAATTCTCTGCTTACATTTCCAGAGAATGTATCCTGTTTTCCTACATTCTATGTTTAATAACTATCACTGAATTTCCTGGCAATGTGGTGAATAAGTGGTTTAACCCTGGCCTTCCATTCTAGGAATGAAAGTCAAGTAAATACAAGAGCCTCTGCATCATGTACCTTGTTGAACCAACTTATGTTTTGAATTGGGCACAATGTTTCAAAGGGAGACTTTATTAATTAAAAAAAAGATATTTATAGTAATTCCTGCCCTCTACTCACGAGTCATGTGCGTAATGCTTGTGATTTTGTTTTCATTGTTAAATATTCCTTACCTGTGGAAAATCTCATGATACAAATATTTCCAATAGAAGGGAGGCAGTGAGGCTGGATTAAATCACCATCCAGGCTTTTATCTTCAAGAAAGAATCTGGTAGAAGAACCTCCCTCCTCATTAGTCTCTTTTGTCAGTATTTTCAAGCATGGCAACAGCCTCAGAAAGACCCAAAATACACAACTTGGGGATTGGAATGAAGCCACAAAAAGCATGTTTTTATAAGGACAAGAAGTCAGAAAGTTGATCTTCACTGGTTTCCTGCCTACCATGTGAAATGCACCTCGGAGATCTGGTATATGTATCAGCACATCAGCAGATGAGAGAGCAACATCATTGTATTAATAACAAGGTTTATTGTGTATTTCTTTCAAATGAACAAAGATTTTCAAAAACCTTATTACAGGCTCAAAAATGTCCTTTGTGTTGTTATGTTTAAGTCAACCAAACATGATTTGGTCAACATTAAAACAGAAAGCTGGGTAGCTGTTGAAGTCACAAATAGTTTTCTGTGAACTTGGATATCTTGAGCAAAGCTGAGATGTTTGCATAATCTTTTCTGTAGCAAGAACATTCCACATGCATACTTCTCTTTAAAAAGAAACTCCAAGCTCAGTGGTATTCTGGGTTCAAGGCCTGAGTAAAAAGCATCTCAAGTCAAAAGTCCTGTTCTAAAAATTAAGATGTAGAGAAGGTCATAAGTGTTTTGACTTCTCTTTTAAATCATTCATGGATGATTAAAAGTCACATTGACTCAAAGTACAAATTTACTTAAATCTCTGAACTCAAACTAGCCCAATTTCTTCTTCAAAATCCTCTAAAATGTTTTAAGTTTCTACAAACAAGATAAATCCTTATACATAATACTGAGCAAAGGGGAAGGTGAAACGTACAACAAAACCTGCTTTCATAAATTTTTCTTAAGGTCTGGAAATAAAAATGTTAAATGTGGCCTTTCAGTTTAGTGACATTTTTCTAAAATACAAGTCTCAAAGTGTATATAACATAAAATGTATTATTTTAAAATAGAAATATAAAACCTAGAGAACCAAATGTAAAAAATGAAATGTAAATCTCAAATTATACCTATTTTGAGCATCTTACTTTCCTAGGTACTTGATCATGCCAAAGAATTACATGGGATCTGCTAAGGAATGAACTTATTTTGAAACAAAAAGGTCCTGTCCTTATACTTTTCCTGCTATCTTTCCTAATACTTCATTTAATAAAGTAGTATTTTTTATGATAAAATGACTTTTCTTTCTGCTTTGAGCCAACAGATGTGTCACAAATTGTAACTTTCTCTCAACACAGTAGAGTTGTGTTATATGCTGTTAATTTTATGAATTTAACTATGTGGCTAATATCATAACTCTACTAGTATGAAGAATAATAAAAATTATACACAATATTCATGATGTATTTTTCTTTATGATAGATGGTATAATTATTAGGTGATTACACATTAATACATATCACTACATAGAGGTATATATGCAAATCTAAAACTCCTGTGTAAGATGCTCCCAATAATCTAATGTAGAGATGGTGGAGTGAAATAGTTAGCACATATGAATGTCTTTCCGTCATTTGGAAATAATATTAACCGGTTTAATAATGATTATAATAGTAATAGTCAACAAAGTTATCCTAAGAAATGAGATAGTCAACCAACTAACCAAGCTGCCATATTGAATGAAAATTAAACATCAGTGGAATAAATTATAATAAATATTATCCGTTAACTCAGCTTTCCACATGAGGCTTCTTTGTGATCGCTGAGGTGAAAATTGAACCTAATCACTCCAAATTAGGGCCATTAGCAGAAATGTACAATAATAGATAAAGCTTTGCCAATCCCAACCTTTCTTTTCTGAGGGGAAGTTGCAAGCACACGTGTCAGCTCTACCACTAGCCTGAAACCAGGCAGTTGAATTTTTTATATCTCATAGTCTTTGTCAACTCAAATTATTAATATTCAGATAAGGCTCTTTACCAGAAACGAGTAGTTAGTTTCACTTTTTGAAGTTTAAACCACTCACTATGCCTCCCAAGAAGTTTCTGATTTGAGAAATCATACACACTCACCCCACACATACCCACTACACTCATACACACACACACACACCCCAAGAGGGGAAAAAAAATACCTATGAAAGCATTTTCTTTGGACATTGACACTACAGATAGAAGGGAGATAGTAAGCAAACTGTTCCAGTTCCTCCTTCCACAAAAGCTATTCTTTATAAAAGATTATGATCATACTGAGTGTGAAACTGAAAATAAAATAAAAGGCCATCTGATTTCTGTTCAGCCAAATAATTACTTTCAAGTTTCTGAAACTGAAGGCCAAGTTGGGATTAAAACAATTCTTGTCCATGTGTAGCTGAAATTCCAGTATGTACTGATAAACAAGATTTGACTGATGTTGTAGACATTAATTACAGTGATCTGCTAACTGGCCTTCTGGACTTAATTGGCCATTTTATGATCACATTCTAACATGAAAGACATATACAAGAGTAAACAATGAGTTTATTTATCTTTCAGATTCCAATAGTTACTATTTCTCTATTGAAATGTGTTGGAAAACCTTCTAATAGAAAATCTGTCTTGTAAATTCAGCTTGTGATATTAATAAATTTGTTTCTCAAAAGTTGTTAGGATTGTTCATGTCAAAAGACAGTCTAAATTCTTTGACATAATTATAGGTTAGAAATGCTTCTAGTCAAAAAAGTAGAAGTATCCTAAAGTATAAAATATTTTCTAAACTAAAACAAATAAAAAATAATTTAAAATATTTTCAACAAGATTTAGTAACTATGTCTAGTAGATAATTATTGGTGAGTGTGAATGACATTACCTCTAAGGAATGTGAATACATATATTTTTAGATTCTAAATGCATCAGAATGTTATACTATGCTTAATGCAACAATATAACATTCTGTTATAAATATAAAGAAAGGTGAACTCTGTAAATATCAGCTTCTTACTCTCCACTAAATAAATATTAAACACATGAACATGAGCCCAGGAGGTCTAATATCAATTGAGCCATTCCTTTGTGCTAAGTATCTTGTCAATTGCATGCATGTATTATCTCATTTAATCATTTCAATAACCCTATCAAATAAATTATATTATCCCTCTTTTACATATGACATATGACAAAACTAGGGCCCCAAAAGTTTAAGTAACTGACAGAAAATCACATAGCAAATGTCACAGCCCAAATTCAAACCTAGATGAGTCAAACTTCAAAGTCAATGCTTGTGACGCCATCTTAAGTCAACCTGAGCTCCATTCAGCAAGTTTCTATTTCTTGTGATGCTCAGTGCATTAGAAGGGCTGACAGTTACAACTCTGTATCCTGTTGTCCTCTCCCTCAACTCCTACTCTCTTACTCAATATCCCACTCAGTAACTTTTGGCTTCATTTTATATTTAAGGAGTAAACTTGTCCAAGAGCTCAGCAACTCCATGGAGCTTTTAAAACACTTTAACCAGGTGAAAAATTTTCAGTCAATAAAACAAATGAAAAGCAGATTACAGCCAGGCACAGTGGCTCACGCCTGTAATCCCCAGTATTTCGGGAGACCCAGGAGGGCAGATCACTTGAGGTCAGGAGTTCCAGACCAGCCTGGCCAACATGGTGAAACCCTATCTCTACTAAATTAGCCGGAAATCCCTTGAACCTGGGAGGCGGAGGTTGCAGTGAGCCAAGATCATGCCACTGCACTGCAACCTGGGCAAGAGAGTGATACTCCGTCTCAAATAACAACAACAACAAAACAAGTAGATTAGAATTCAACTCATATTATGTGGGAACGAGGAATGCATAAGACCCTATATGCCCTACTAGCAATGTTTACAACAGTTTGCATGGTCAGACCTCAAAGATGACCATTTTCACTTCATATTAGCCAATATAAGCTTTAGATTTCTTGGGTACATGGTCCAACATGTTTGCATAAAATAAGTTATTTTTTTGTATATATAGTCTTAGACTTTTAAAAATATGCTTCATTGCCTTTCTAGAATGTCATTGAAGTAGAAGGGAAAGTGGTAGGATCCAAAGACGCATCAAGTGAACAGTACAGGGAATTGAATGAAAATTTAAATTGACTCAAAAGCTCATTTTCAATGTTCCGCCCTTTTCTTTAGAAATAAATCAAAAGAGAACAAAGGGGCGTTTGTTGACTAAGTGCTAAAAACTTCTGTCACAAATTTCACGGACTCCAAATGATTTTTGGCAGACTTGACATGCCTATGAAAACATGCTGAAAGCATCATCATCATTTCATTACTTGTTTTTAGACACCCATGTCTCCAGGTTATGCTTCCATTCCAGGGACAAGGACATGTCTGAGCCTTTCACAGTACGAATCTGGTTAAATACTCCAGGGGTCCTCAAAGTAGAATTGTTCAACATTTCCCAGATGTGGGGATGTATAAAGTATTTACTTCTAATTCTGCATTTATAAGCACATTCTGTTTTGTAGCATGTATATATTCCCAATCCTTTTTGGGGAGAGGGGACTGTTAAGGAGTAGGGATCAGCTACAGATGGGATCAGAGGTGAGAAGTTTAAGTAGAAGCTGTATGTATAGACCACGTCTATATACGATTTTTTTTAAGGCTACTGGCTGCCTATTTTAATGTAGTAAATAAAACTAAAAATGAAATTAGATAAATCTTTCATAAAATAGATCGAACCTGTGAATTTATAACTCAAACATCTGTGCATGTATAGATGAGTGCTGCTCTGCTACTGCATCAGTGAACAACTCCAGATCTTGGTGTAACTTTGCAACTACTTTTGACTCTGGTCTTTTTAAATCCCGGATGCAAAATGAAAAGCTTTCTAAAGAAATATTTCTGCAACAAACACACACAAATATGCAGAGAACACGATGTGCTAGTCAAATCGCTGCCTATCTGATACACACGGGGGTAAGAAGGAAAACAGCGTTCAATTCAATTACAGGCAATTTTTATGATCAAACAAGTCAATTCCAGTTATCTCTCATTTAGATATGATTATCAGTTAAATCCTAACAGACATAACGCTTCACAAGAAGATACCGTCTGGATATTGTCCAACACAGAAAATTTGTGTTAATGCTCCTTAATTAAACTAAGCAATTTATCTTTGACCTTTTGTTAGATTTGGGGAGTAATCAAAAATTATGAAGTTCCTTTGCTAACTCCATATATTTCCTTTGGTTGCCTGAGTCTCCAAGGGCACTTGAACCTCATAACCACATTGCAGTGTGACAGATACACAAAGCCAAATGAAAAATATGAAACATCTTTATGGAAAGTTAATTTTATTTAAATATGTGTAAGTAAAAACCTGATTTCGTATTTGAAAACTGATTATCATATTTGTCACTATCTTATTTAAATTTATAAATTTTGAACTGGGCTAGATCATTCCAGGCTTGACCTGCAGACCCTTGGAATTTCATGGTCTTTCTCTACTTAGGAGCATTTCAATTTTGAAATTTGGGAAACTCTGGTAATTAATTACACTAGGACCAACATAAGTTTAGTTTTAGTAAAAGGCACTTATGCTCTTAAAAACCTGAAGCTGTAGGTCACTTACTTGTATTCACAACAGATATTTAAAGCAACTCAGTATTGCTTTACCTCTGAATTCTTACTATGAATCAGCTTAAGACTCAGTCCTATCACATTTTAATTTGTCCAAGTCTGGATACTTTTTACAACCAAAGTGATAAGAAATGATAACATCATAGTTTAATTGGCAGTATTTTCATCTTGTCACCTAAAATAATAATGACACAATCACTGGTGTCTTAGAATCAATAAATACATTAAAAATCATTTGACAACTTTACTGTATTATGGATTTAATATTACCAAGCCTGTCATTTAAAACCCATCACTTTTAACCTATATTCAGATGGGATACATGTTGTGGCCAAAGTACACCATAAACAAATTCTGGATGCTAATTACATTTTGCTTGGATAGTTCTATTTTAATAAATGAATGAATGAATAACTATGTAAATAAATGTATATTGATGGTATGGGGGGGATCTCTATACACACTGAAATATACACAATGTGGTAGATAGCACTGTTTTCAAAACAGGTCAATAAATGTATTATTATCATTATTTCTTATTGAAGAATACAGCAAAGAAGTCCAGGAAGTGTCAGTTTAGTAAACAAACCACTAGTTAAGAACATTTATGTGGCCAAAGCTTTATTCATTACTAATATAATGAGCACATGAGTGCTTTGCCTTTGATTATGTAAACCTTCTGGAAGACAGAAGGTCAGGCTATGTCTAATTTTACTTTCTTGGAAGTTGGAAACAGTAAAGTTCATTTTCTTGGAAGTTAGAACAATAAAGTTCAATTAAACCTTATTGTTTAATTGAAAAATAAGTACATGCTTTTAGAAGGTAATCATGAAAATGACATTGGCAATGAAGAAGTGAAGAGGGAGAGAAAACAAGGACCAAAGCTGAAGGCTAAAACTGAAATTGGTTCTGGGAGGACTTCTCACTGCTATCTCTTAAGCAGCACAGATTGGGTGTAAGTAGCATGAACATAATTTAAGTCTCTTGTGAAAGAGTCAACATGAACTAGATAATCTGGCTTAGCCATGCAAAAAAATAGATAGATAGATAGATAGATAGATAGATAGATAGATAGATAGATAAATAGATAGATAGATATGATCACAATGTAAAAAAACACAGATTCAAAAAGGGAGTTTTTACAGCAAACAAGCAGAGAGGACACTTGAAATCCAGGGATTGAATGCATAAGAACTTTACAAGTGAGGCTGCTGACACACATACTTCATGTCACAGGTGATCATCAGGATTCCCTTGCTGGGGCTCCAAGGATAAATGAATAAAATGTGACTCAGGTTTGGAGGGTCTTTTGGTAGTAAAGCGCTCATCAATCACAAATCAGGACCCAGAAAAACAATTTCTTGAGGCTATTCAATTATACATGTATACAACCCTCACTATAAAGTAAAAACTTTTAAAAGAGATTTTGTTTGTTACAATCTGTAAACTAACAGCAAACAGAAAATAACCAACTAACCAACCAATCACCCTTCCCAATCCAAAAAAAAAAAAAAGCGAAACTGTTATAAAGAGGGAGGAAAGCATAAACTGAGTGCTAAAAGTTAACCTGTTTCCCTCTCAGTCCCTTACACTCATAAAAGAAAGTTGCCATTTCTGTCCCTATAGTGAGGCAGGCTTCTAAGACAGCCCTAATTACCTGGGATCCTAAAATTCACATACTGTGTAATCCCCTCCCCCTGGTGCATGGACTAAATTGAGAGACTTACTCTAATCAATAAACTGGTAAAGTTGATGGGATGTCACTTATATGATATGATTGCAAAAGGTATTTCTTTCGTCTTTCTGGTAGACTCTTTACTGCCTTTTCAGCATGCATGCTTTAATCAAGTAAGCTGAATGTTGGAGAGGCCCATATGGCAACAAACTGTGTTCATCAGCTCAACTGCCCACAAGAAGCCGAATCTAAGTGAACTTGGAAGCAATCTTTTCCCAGTCAAACATTCAGAGGAGGCCTCCATCCCTAGCCAACACCTTGATTATGGCCTCTGAGATACTCTGAAGCAAAGGACCCACGTAAGTTGTGCCCAAACTCCTGAACCACAGAAATTGTCAGATAATAAATGTGTGTTGTTCTAAGCTACTAAATTCTGGACAATTTGTTATGTAGTATAGAAAACTAATGCAGACCCAAAATGTTCTCCCGAGAGTTAAAATTATTCCAGTTCATCTAGGCTCAACAAGTGTTCTATTAACAACATCTTTCCAACAGTAACACAACTGTCTGTGAGTAAATGTAAAGCAGTGACTTTGTCATTGTGCCATTATCTTTTATTTTTAATAGAAATCTATGGCTGCAGAGTAAATTCTCTTAATCTTTTTTGAATAAGCCAATGTTTAAAGATAGTGTGATTATATATATAATCAATTCCTATGTACAGCTGCTGAAAATTTTAGGGTACTCATATATAACCTTTTTAAAAGTAAAAGTTCTCTAGAATAAATTAAAGAATTGCCTTCAAAGCTACATAAGGATTTCTCTTAGTAACTTTTGTAGACATGTAGAATATATTACAAAGATCAAGAGACTCCAAATCTCAAATTAAATAAAACATATATTGAATGAATTATACAATCCAGACTGTTTAAAGATGAAGATAAAGTTAGAATAATTATAATTTTTGAAATATAGGGAGAGATTTTTGAAAGATTCTGGGACTTAGCATTCACTTCGGTTTAGATCTGGCAATAATTAGATATGTGAGAGCCAATTTAGTGTGGTGAGTAAGAACATAAATTTTGAAACCAGCCAACCTCAGTTATTTTTCTTGCTTTTCCACCTGCAGCTTTGAGACATTGGATAATCTCTTCATGCTTGTTTCCTCATCTCCAAAATGAAGATAGTAAGAGCCTCCACTTCAGATGAGGATTAGAGGGGATAATACACATATAGTATTTGAAATAGTTTCTGGCATATGGTCGAGGGTTAAAAATGCTAGCTAAACTACAAAAGTGATCCTATGAATATGACTTACCTCTATGCATCATGGTTTTTCCAACTACAAAATATGAGCTTGAATAAGACAAATTTTTAATGTAATTTTAAGTCTTCAAATCTTGACTATTTTTGTTTACATTCATTGAAAATACTTGAAATCAGTAGGAAAAAAGTATATTTATTCATTTATCCATTCATTCAATATACATTTATCTTGTCCCTAGTATATTCTAGGTGGTGTACTAGATGCTGATAATACTATGATCAGTCTATCCTTGACTTCTAGGAGCAGATCTAGAAAAATAGCATAAGGTAATTGTCAAGATCCCAGCTTCTAGAATCAGACTCTCTGAATTTTAGCGTTTTATGATGTTGGACAATTTCCTTAATTCTCAGTGCCCCAATTTCCTTTCCTTTGAAATAAGAATGATAGTTACAATCCCGTAAATTTATTGTAAGTATCAACTGAGTGAATACAGGTGAAGCTCATACATGGAACTTGGTGTACCATAAGTATTCAATAAATACTACTATTGTCAGGAGAAGAGTCAGACAGGAAATCAAGCACAGTGTGGTAAGTGTGTTGATGGCGGGATGGCGGGAGAGGACGGTTCAATGCACAGGGAGCTAGAGCAGTAAAACAAAGAGGATGCCAAACACATGGGGGGGCTCAAGAAGGTTTTCCAGAGGAGCTGATATTTGGTTTCATATAAAATAATTAAGAGAAGTGGCTGAAAAAGGTAATTATAGTATAGCTAAATATTTCAGTGTGTCAGAGTAAGAGCGATAGTTGTTAGTCATTCCTCTTCGTGGGTGAAGTGGGATTTGAGTTGGAATGGGAAAGATTCAGACAGGCTCAGTGGAGTCAACTATGTATAAATATATAGAAGTAAGAATTCAGAATGCTCTAAGAAGCATCAAATATATTCAGAATTAATATCAGAACTTATGGCCTAAATTATTATTTTTTTTTAATTCTCCATTAAAAATCAAATGCATTGTTAAAGAAAAGTTCACAAATTGGCAAACTGCTGCATGTATTGTAAGAAATGTTAGGGATGTTTTTTGGCTCTTCTAGGTCTGGAAATGTTGTTACCTGGCCGTGGTAAGAATTAATCACGGTGAATTTTTCATTAACAAATATAAAATTATTGAATTGGACTAATTTAAAAAGCTTAATCTTTAAATTGTATGTTATATTTTCATACACTTTGACTGATGCTGTATTTCACAATAAAACATTTTTAAATCAAAAATACTTCAATGTTAAATATTAAAGTACAACTGAATTTCATGAAAAGTCACCAAAGATCTACTCTGCTCAATACACACTGAATGACAAATCTAAGCTTAAACTCTTTCCTTTAAACATATATCTTCATTTTCAAGTAAATGCAAAATAGTACTAAATAGCATCCCTCAAGATTGCAGCTATATGCCAGGAAGAATAATCCAGATAACCATATTATTCTCTTGAGAGACTTGATTCTAAATAGAATCCTAACAGGTAGCATTTCAAATCCAATTTTGGGCAAGAGACCACTGTGATCCTTTTGCCATCACACCACTTACCCAACTCTTCCCACAGAGTAACTATCTTCAAATAGGAAGCTGCCAAGTGAATATTAATTTAACATGTTGCTAGGAGGTGCAGTTCTAGGAACAAGTTCCAGGAAGGACTTTTATCTGGGAGGGCTTTCTAATATTCTCCTCTGGGGGCCGTTCCACTGTCCTTCCATACAGAGCCATTCCTGGCATTGACACATTTGAGCAGAATGAATAACCACCCATTGGGGCATTGTAATGTGGATTGTGAGAGGTTGGACTAAGAAGTTTTCTTGTATGGAGGAAGAAGATGAACTGAAAGACTTAGAAATTTTCACTTAATGTTAGAATGCAATTCAATTACTTAAATATCCATTTACTGGTATAAAATATAAATTAGGAATATAAAGTTTTCCTTGGAAGTCCTGTTTATCCTATTGTCTTGGTGAAATTATTAACAGAGCCTCCTTTTTATCTAAAAAATGCCCATAGTAGGCATTAGAGAATATGATTTTTTTATAAGGGCATGCCTCGAAGAGTCTGTGATCCAGCTCCACAGAGATGGACAACCTGCATTCAATGACTGGCAAGAATAATTTCTGGTTTTCCAACTAAAGTGACGTTTTACCCTCCTAAAAGCTAGTGTTATCTATTGCTTCTCAAATTTCAACCCTAAACTTGACAGGCCTACTTCATACCCTCTGTGCAGGTTACAGTGAGAATATAATTAAGGAAAGGGAATTATTTGTAAAGCCAAGGAAAATCCAAGGATTTCAGCATCTGCATGAACACTAGTTGTTAAAAATTATATTTGAGGCTGGGCACGGTGGCTCACTCCTGTAATCCCAGCACTTTGGGAGGCAGAGGCGGATGGATCACCTGAGGTCAGGAGTTTGATACTAGCTTGGCTAACATGGTGAAACCCCATCTCTACTAAAAATACAAAAAATATCTGGTGTGGTGGCACATGCCTGTAAACTTGAGTTACTTAGGAGACTGAGATAAGAGAATCGCTTGAACCCAGGAGGTGGAGGTTGCAGTGAGCTGAGACCGCACCATTGAACTCCAGCCTGGGCAGCAAGAGTGAAGCTCCATCTCAAAATATATATATATATAATCAAGAAATATCCAAATTCAATCCCTTACTCTCTAGCCCCATCACTACTGCCTTAAGTTAGGACTTCATTCTCTCTTTCTTGGGCTATAAGTACAACGATGAAACGATAATCCTCATTTATGTCATATTCAACATCATCCTTAACTGAAGATTTAGAACACAGATTTGTCAAGTGTGCAGATAAGCAAAGTTGTGATTAAAATTTTAAAATAACTAAAAGAGTGGTTTGGAATGTTCCAAACATAAGGAAGTGATAAGGTGATAGATACCCCCAATTACCCTGATTGATCATTACACATCGTATGCCTCTATCAAAAGATCACATGACCTCATAAATAGTTGTACAGAGTGGTACAACTATTAAGTACCTATAATGATTTAACATTATATATATATATATATATTCTGTTTTATATATATATATTCTGTTGGAAAAGAGGCTCAATATTCTTGCAGTCCTTAACGGGCTTGAACAATGAGCCCACCAATAAAGTACAATTTAATATAGATAAATTGAAAGAACTGCCTTTAGCTTAAAATAAAACAAAAAAGTATGGATAAGAAAGAACAGGTGTAAACGTTGTTCACATAAAGAAACCTGGGGACTTAATTGGGATTTTATGATCCAATGGTATGGTAAAGCTACTAAGAATAGTTAAAGTCTAGGTTGAAATAAAAGAAGTAGAATGTCCTTGGGACAAAACAGACCCCTGGTTTTCTGCATTGTGTTCTGATCTGTGTTCAGTCCTGAAGATCCTGTGCTTAGCTCTACAGTTTACGGTAAAATTGCCCACACAATGGCAATTAAGAACAGATAAAGAAGAAAAGAATGCATAGCTGGGCAAAAGGAAATGTTAGGGAGGTAAAATAGCCTTCCTAAAGTGTTACAACAATAATAATGTAATAGCAAACCGTTGATTAATTAGTGCTTTATATGTGCTCAAGTGTGCTAGTACTTTAGACAGGTCTGCTTTGACTCTTGCCTAAAGTCTAGATGTTAGACGGTATTAAATCCTTTTTTTCAGATGAGAAATCTGATGCTCATAAAGAGCAAGTTGCCTAAAGCTACTTTTATACCACATGTTTGAAGGCATATGTGTAGAGGAGAGAAAAACCTATTCTTTCCAGAGGGAAATGAATGGAATCTGCAACTTGATACAGAAGATAATTTCCTAGAATTCTAACTGCAGTAGAGTGGAGTTGTCTGCCTCACCTAATAATCAGTTCTCCTTTGCTGTACATGATCAAGCCAAGGTGAACTGTTAGGAACAGAATCCACAGAAATAAACTATTCTGTGCTTGTTGGGAGGTGGGGTTAAGTAACTTTTATGTTTCCATCCAACATTCAGGTTTATGATTCTGATGCTGAGAAATGGGGTACTTTTGTTGCCTTGGCATTATACACTATTTAGGTCAAGTAAAAATCAATCAAATAATAAATACATTAAATTACATTAAATTAAAAAGTCAGATCAAACCAGTTGTTAGGCTGAACTGACAGGTCTCTTCAATCAAAATAGTCATTCAAATTATCCTTTGTAGTCATATCCTTTAATCTACTTCTGCAATTGGTTACATTTCATTTGGATTTCTTATTTTTTAAGACAATTTTATATCATCTGCATATAATATTAATAGCAAGATTAATAACAGGGTTTTTAACCACAAGGTTACAGAATATAGTTACTTCAAAATCTGAGTGGGCATCTATTATTTCTGAAAATATGTTCATACTACAACTGAAAGAAAATTTTATACAAAGTATGGCAATAGAAAATAAGAGCCCTCTTGAACATGCATCCTCTCTGGAATATAAATTCCTCAAATATTACAGGAGGCCTGTTGTAAGTGGAGGGAATCCTCCTGATTGAGATCAAATCACATAGAGTTCACAAGAGAAAGTTACCTGTCCAATTGGTATGTTTGGGCTACGTGTACACAACCAGTTTTCCTCCCCTGTTCTTGTTAACTGTTTGAGAATCCAATCCAAGTGGTAGAAAAGAGAATAGCAACTATAGTTGCATGCTTGAAACAAGAAGAGTGAAACTGGGAGAACTTAGACCAAATACTTATTAGTTGGTGAGGAAAAACCATAAAACTACAGGGTTTTCTTTATACAGAAACAAAGACAGATATAGGCTATAGCAATACAAATTTAACTCACTCACTTAGCACTTTTTCTTTTTTTGCAAATATTTATAGTGTCTACCATGTGTCATAGGTGCTAGTGGCAGGCATGAATGACTTCCAAGGACCAGTCTCCAGTATCTGGGTTCACATTTAAGGGAATGTAAAGTACATTTTTAGTACCAGAAAAGTTTATATCTTGACCAAATCCAGTCTTTTATTTTGTATTCTCATTGTCCTATGTATCTCTTCTTTGTTGTGTTAACTTAAAATGATTTGTGTGACCACTTGATTGATACTCAGTTCCTCACTGGAGTATACACCCATGAGGGTAGAAATGATGGTTGTTTGTGCTCACCTTTGTCTCTAGTGCTTTAACACAATGCTTGGGGGGTACACATGATACCACTCAATAAGTATTCAGTGAATGAATAAATTAATAAATGCAACCTTGGAGAACAAATTTTTATTAACCACAGGCTTTAAAGGCCAAATGCACCAGCTCTAGGACAGGCTTTGTTATATACGAAGAAAGTATTTTCGGAAAACTCCAAGGTGAAACCATTCGCACAGTGTTGGAGAAAAATATCATTAATTATGTCATCTTTGAAAAGTGAGAAGAGCAATAAACCCAGCCTACACATCTGCCTTAAATTGGCCAAAATCTCAAACGTTTCTCCATCCCTACTTTATGCAATTTTATCACTGCAATACACTTTTTTTTTTTTTTTTTGTAAAGCTATGCTAGATTTCTGGCTTTTCAAATTGTACTTCACATGCTCCTAACACATAACAGGTTTGTCATGAGTTACCTAGCAATAAGAATTGACATCAGGCAATATGGATAACACCACCATACCACATCTTAAAAATACCTTTTCACAAGGTATACAAAAAGATAACGTGATGCAGATTTTGCAGGCTTGCTTGAGTGTTGCCTGTAACTACTCTGTAGATTTAAAATGAGCAGAGAATATTCCACAATTGATCTGTGTACAATCTGTGAAATGTTCCTTACAACTGTTACAGAATAGAGGTATCAAAATCATAACCATATTCACAAAACAAAATGCTTTACAGATCTGATGCAACATTTTCAAAGTTTGAGAATATTTTGTTTTATAATTAATATTCAATAAAATGATACAGTTCTGATTTCTTGTGTAGTACAATATGTAGCCCTTTTAATGATTGACAAAGTAAATTAATATGTTTTTGAAAGAAAAATTCTATATATCCTAAGCTTTCTTCCCCAATTTTGAAGACTTTAGTTTCAAGGGCTTGAAACAAAGACATTTATAGAGGTTCTAAATATTATGGTAAGTATATGCTGTTGGCAAACATACTAATTTTTTATTTGCATTATTGCAGGAGGATAATAGAATGCATCAGATTATATATAGCTAATGCATCCTCAGTGTCCTGGCAAATTCATTTATACATGCTCACAAAGGTCTGTGATTTTTACAAGCAGAATCTTTCTTTGTAGATTCTGGATTTTAGCCCTTTGTCAGATGGACAGATTGCAAAACTTTTCTCTCATTCAGTAGGTTGCGTGTTCACTCTGATGATAATTTCTTTTGCTGTGCAGAAGCTCTTTAGTTTAATTAGATCCCATTTGTCAATTTTGGCTTCTGTTGCTATTTCTTTTGGTGTTTTAGAAATTTATAAGAAAAACAACAAACAACCCCACCAAAAAGTGGGCAAAGGATATGAACAGACACTTCTCAAAAGAAGACATTTATCCATCCAACAAATATATGAAAAAAAAAAAGCTCATCATTACTGGTCATTAGAGAAATACAAATCAAAACCACAATGACATACCAGCTCACACCAGTTAGAATGGCGATCATTAAAAAGTCAGGAAGCAACAGATGCTGGAGAGGATGTGGAGAAATAGGAACGCTTTTACACTGTTGGTGGGAGTATAAATTAGTTCAACCATTGTGGAAGACAGTGTGGCGATTCCTCAAGGATCTAGAACCAGAAACACCATTTGACCCAGCAATTCCATTACTGGGTATATACCCAAAGGATTATAAATCATTCTGCTATAAAGACACATGCCCATGTATGTTTATTGTGCCACTGTTCGCAAAAGCAAAGACTTGGAACCAACCCAAATGCCCATCATTGATAGACTGGATAAAGAAAATGTGGCACATATACACCATGGAATACTATGCAGCCATAAAAAAGAATGAGTTCATGCCTTTTGCAGGGACATGGATGAAGCTGGAAACCATCAATCTTAGCAAACTAACACAGAAGCAGAAAACCAAACAGCACATGTTCTCACTCATAAGTGGGAGTTGAACAATGAGAACACATGGACACAGGGAGGGAAGCATCACACACTGGGGCCTGTCAGGGGTGGGGAAGCTAGGTGAGGTGATAGCATTAGGAGAAACACCTAATGTAGATGACAGATTGATGGGTGCAGCAAAACACCATGGCACATATATACCTATGTAACAAACCTGCACGTTCTGTACATGTACCCCAGAACTTAAAGCTAAAAAAACAAAAAAGCATAAACTTGCTTGCATATCACTATCCTGTTGCCCATAAACATTAGAAAGTGTCACATATTTCAGTAAGATTTGAAAGCATTCTTCAGACTGGGGACATTTGAACGTATTTTTTTGCAGGCCTTTTACTTTTTAAGTGACTCACTGTAAGGAGCAAGTACTACTTAACCGAGCTATTCTCAGATTTTTATTGAGAAAATATTCATGTTACAACAGAATTATTTGATTTATCATCTTAAGGTCTGTAGAAATCCATTGCATACCACAACCATGCTTGTCTATCCAATTCAGAGCAGTAAACATGGGATTTGTTTGTGTGTTTGCTTATTTATTTATTTACTCATTTTATTAACTAACGTCTATACTTTCCAGATTTCCTAATGTTCTTTTTTAGTCCACAATCCCATCCAGAATACCACACTACATTTACTTATTATGTCTCTTTAGGCTCCTCTTGCTTTTGTGATGACATAAACATTTTAGAGGAATGCTTTACAGGTGTTTTGTAGAAATAACATCCCTAAATTGAGAATTTTCTAATATTTTTGTCATGATTAGATTAAAGTTATGGGTTTGGAAAAACAGAACACAGAATAAAAGTGCCATTCTGTAGTATTTTCATAACATTGGAAAGCAGACATACTATCAACATGACTTATCTCTGTTGACATTGACTTTGATTACCTGGCTTGAGGTCATGTTTGTCAAGTTTCCCCAGTGCAGAGTTACTCGTTTTCCCTCTTTCAATACAGTGCTCTTTAGAAGAACTACTATGTGCCATCCATACTTAATGAATGGGGAGTTATGCTCACCTCCTTGGTGACAGAGGAACTACATAAACTATTTTAAATTCTTCTGCATAGGAGGTTTTTTCCCACTGGCATTTGAGGAAGGGAATCTTGAAGCAATCATCTGACTATCAACAAACCTTATAGGCTAAGAAAGGTACTTAGGTTTGTTGGGTAGTGTTTTTAAGACAAATATTTAAAAATAAGAAATAGCTGTAATTTGTTAAACATATTCTCTATACCAAGCTTTGTTATTAGGCATTCTGTGATTCTTATCTCATAAAACCACTATAAGAACCTTAGAAGGAAAGCATTATTATTCTCATTTCATAGATGCAGAAATTTGAAGTTAAAAGGGTAAAGTAGCCTGCCCAGTAAACACCTGTAATCCATCACTTGCTGAAAGGAAAACTACTCACACATACACGCACTCACACACACATACCTATAAAAAAATTATGTCTTATAAAATAACACCGTCCCATACAATAAAAGCAGGAAGCATGGCAAAGAGTGTGATTTATCTTTTTGTTAAAGAAGAAAAGTGTTGGCTAGTTGGAAGTTTCTGATTTTGCCCCATTTATGTCCCATCATAAAGAATGTAAATGACTCCCCCATTTCCACTACACCAGCACTGGTCATCCCTGGTTTGAGCTCTCCAGTTCTCCAAGGGTTGTGGTCATTTAAGCGAATAAGATTTCATGACATAAAATCATGAGACTGCAAGAAGAGTATGTGTTTTTAAGAGGATGTAAATTTTCCAATGAGCTTACTTTATTTCTAGGCATAAATATGTGTTTGCTTAAATATCCACATGGTTGATGTAACAAGACCATTATTCTTTCTCAGCAAACATGGAATTTCCGTTTTCACAGAACCAGGTTTCTATTCAAACATTTTATCATAAACTGGCAGAACTATCAAGGCATGCATAGTCTTAATATTAATCAGGAATTTCATTTTGCTATACAAGTCACAAAAAGCTTTATGAAGCATGATCTACTTGCTATATGATGAAGAGCATTTCACAGTTTGCTATTCCAGAATTCACATGCCTACAAACATGTAATGACCCAATTGAAAGCAAAGGTCAGAGTCAGGTTGTCTAAAATTAAAAAAAAAAAAAAGCTCATATGAGATGTCTTGGTCAGGAAATATCACTTAATGTACCTTACTGCCTCTCAGACAGACTCTTGGTACTTAAATTATTCTTCACTGAATTTGTTAATAACTTTATTTTCAAAATGGAACCATAGAGCTTTACTTTTTCAGTAGGATTCACTCGATTCTCAAGGATCAAACAGACTTAAAAGAATAAAATCATTCCTTTAGGTAAACATGTATGTAACACAAATAGAACAGTGCAGTGTATATCCTGCCCGATAGTCCTCTACTGTACAAGCGTGTCTGTTTAAGTGGACATAAGTCACAATGTAAGGCGCACTAACCTTAGACTTAGTAAGTAATTTAACTCAAGTCCTGAACATTCTGTGCTGTAAAACCTGCAAATGCATAGGGATTTGCAAATGGAACGGGAATGGGAATGGGAGACAAATGGAACTCTTTACCTCTATCTGAGTTAATACATTCTAAAGCACCTTAGGATCGTTTCCTCCTCGCATTTAGAAAAATGAGAATGGAGTCCATCTCATGTTATGTAATATTAAGAATTACTTTTAAAGGCATCTGAAATTAACAGTTCCATATGACACAAATGCAGAAATACTTGCGTTTTTAAAATTTAGTACTTATTGCCTGAGCAAAGCACTCTTGTGATGACCCCAGTTCTAAAATCCTAGTGTTATCTTTGATGAAGACTTCTGGTTTATTTTTATTTACTTTTGTTCATTATGATTTTCCCCTCAGAATTCAACCTGTTCCCTAGTTCTCTAGCCGCTTCTCCATCCTTTTATCTGCTTGCCTTATTACTGTATTACTTTAAGGAAGTGTCAGGGCTGTGTGGGCCACTCTCCCTAGCATCCCAGCTTCCAAATACCCAGCCTTGCATAATGCAACCACAGAATCCAAACCCGTTGCTTCACTGCTACTACTGTTTTTGCCTATGTCCTTTAAAAGTTTGACAGTAAGTTTCTATCACTTTGTTTGTCACCTTCCCTATATTCCATTCCCTAAGAGTGAGTTGTCTGACTTATCACACCTACTCATTCACTTATCCCTGCAGTCATATGCCCATTCACCTCTCCATCCATTTGTTTATTAACTACAATATGGAGGATGGAGCAGGAGAGAGTCAGGGAATTTGTTGGCTCACAGTTTGCATAAAGTTAAGGAAGAAAAATAAATCATGATATTGTAACAGAACTGCTACATTTAGACATGGCTGGAACATAAAGAACAACGGAGAAATTGTGAAAGATGAGACTGGAGTGGTAAGCCAGGGACAGCTAATAAAGATATAATTGAGAGTTTGAATTTCATTCTGAGGATACCATGGGTCCATTGATGTGTTTCCACTAGGGGAATGTCATGATTGGTTCCGATTTTTTGAAAAGCTCTGGCTGTCGACATAGTTTGCACTGGGATAGGTATTCAGATATTGTGAAGTAATTTCATACTTAACATCTCACATAATCATAACTTCATTAATCTCTTTCTCCAGTATTTATTCCTGTTTTCTTTACTACATTAAGTCTTGGAGAATTTAACCTTGATTTTATAGTCTATAAAAATAGCTCATTCGCTTACCTTCTGTTTTATAACTTACTTCTGTTCATCGCCAACAGAATTTCTTAAATGTATGTTTTCCTTTGAATAAAAAGAATAAAATTACCCGAGGATTTTGGACTACCCCGACCCAATTTCTTTCTCTGTAATTCACCGTGTTTGGTGCTTTCAACATAAATCTTTACATGAAAGTAAAGACAAGGGAAAGTTAGAAATAAAAATTGGTATAAAATGAATAAATGACCATGACATGAGAAAAGTAAACTGAGGGCTGGTCTTACAGGAAGAAATCTGCTTAGGTAGTAAAAAATGAAGTTACCCATGGAAAAACCCTGTTCCAAAATATTTCTCTTAGTTTTTTTTTTTTCTACAAGATTCTGCTACTATTTCTAAAGATCTTTTTATATTTGTTTTCCCTGCAACAGTTATTTTGAAAAATAATGAAAGTTTTAATACAGTCAAAATTTCATGAAGTCAAGATCCCATCTGTTTTATATCACTCCTGCTTCTTTTATTTTGCCTCAGTCTAAATATACCTATTTAAAAAAAAAAAATCTGCTAGGCACCGTGGCTCATGCTTGCAATCTTGGCACTTTGGGAGGCCGAAGTGGGGGGATCACCTGAGGTCAGGAGTTCGAGACCAGCCTGGCCAACATGGCAAAACCCCACTCTACTAAAAATACAAAAATTAGCCAGGTGTGGTGGCGCACACCCCTAGTCCCAGCTACTTGGGGAACTGAGGCAGGAGAATAGCTTGAGCCCAGGAGGTGGAGTTTGCAGTAAGCTGAGATCACACCGCTGCACTCCAGCCTGGGTAACAGAGCAAGACTCCATCTCAAAAAATAAATAAATAGAGATTTCTTTGATTATAAAAGTGGCAATGCTTATATTGTACAATACATATAATCTTCATAAAAGAGAAAATTTTAAAAATTCTTTAATATCTTTCATTAAAAATTATTCATTGTGAATGTTTTGGGTATGTGCCCTGTCAATAGTTTTATGTTCATGCCTACAAATTCACAGTGATCTTCCACCCACCCCACACACAAACTCAGTGCTATAACATACATACAGCTTTTATAAATTGAGGACAATAACAGTGTGTACAGAGTTGTGAGAATCAAATAAAATAATATCCTAAAGTATCTGTCCCAGAGTTTGGTTCATACTACGTGCCCAAAATATTAGCTATTATTTCAATTATTCAGGTATATAACCCACCTGTTCACATAACATCTGGTGGGCATCTTCTCTTTTTAAAATATGATTTTAACAGCTGCAGTCATGGGGTCACTGAAGACATGATCTTTCATCAGAGGATCCCAGACTGGAGTGTCTAACGGTTCTGCCATTTGCTGCTTGTGGGAGCTTGTTTGTGATTTCCTCATTCAAAGCTTGTGAGTAATGTTTATCTTTCAGATTATTTGTTTGTTTTGGGGATTAGAGATCATGTGTGCAAGGTATCAAAACAAGTACCAAATAAATAATACCTGTTGTTTCCTGTGTTCCTGCTATGGTAGTTGCAATGAGCATGTTCGTATATGTTGCTTTTTCCTTCTGTTAAATGATTTCCTTGGGAATGATTCCCAGAAATTGGATTATTGAGTCAAAAGATTTGAAAATAGCTATGTTCTTTGTATTCACTGTTATGCTCTTTTCCAAAAAGCTTTAACCAATATATAATGTAATAAGCAAAGCACCTCATATATTTAAAGAATGTTCCTATACCGGTTTCATTCAAGTCCAGATTCTATGCTCATCACTTAAGAAGGGGAAAATCTGGGATGGATTTTATTGCAGGAATTTCAAACCACTGGGAATTGAACAGATGGTGCTAACTCATTTTACGTTTGAGAGATCACCAGTCAGCCATGCTCAGTAACAGCTTTCAGAAACATCTGGATTCAAACTTACAGCCTAAACATGACAGGTTAAGTAGTATAGAGTTATAAAATAACTTCATGACTAGATTCTCAAAAATACAAATTCCCAGAGATTTTTACGATTTTCAGTGATCAGAAAAATTTCGAACAATGTAAGCATTAAGAATCATATAAACTATATAGTACATCAATTTGATATTGTGGAATTCAGAGTGTGGATGGTCTATGAAGCTTTTAAAAATACTATTCTGTAGGCAAAAAAAAATACTAACAACCATTTCACTCAAAGGAGCACAAAAATGTATGCAGTCTTCCAGTTATATTTATTACATCTTACTAAGCTTATGTGAAACTGAAATAGTTAACTTTTTGAGAATAGAGAGAGGCAATAAAAATTTGCCTAAAAACCAACACTTATGACATTTTTATCCATGTCATAAGTCTTACTGGAATGCAATCTTCTGGAAGGCAGACCTCAGGTCTAATACATTGTTTTTCAATGCTTGTTATAGTGATAGGCCCTGCATGTATGCCTAAGTAAATGGTGACTCTTCCAGTCACTACTATTGATTTAATATACAGGGGATCTTCAAAAAGTTCATGGAAAGTGCATATTATGAAAAAACTATGCATGGGTTTAAAAATTTTTGCACCAAAATACATTCATATTAACTTTTAACCTGTCTGAACGGGATCTAATTTGAGGCACTAAGACGCATAAGGTATCTGTTTGAAAAGAGCCCTTATTAAAACAACATAAATTCTGCTAAAATTGAAGCAAGAACAAACATCAAATTTATGGTGAAGCTTGGTTGGAAGAATGGTGAAATAATTAATGCTTTACAAAAATGTTATGGGGACAATGCTCCAAAGTAATCAGCAGTTTAAAAATGGATAACTCATTTTAAGGGACAAGAAAATGTTGAAGATGAAGCCTGCAGCAGCAGACTATCCACATGAATAGAATTTTTTATTTGTTAATGCCCTAACTGAAGGGGATCAATGACTAACAGCATGACCAACAGCCAACATCACAGTCATTTCAATTTATTCGGTTTACACAATTCTGACTGAAAAATTAAAATTGACCAAATTTTCCACTCAACTTCATGGGTACAAAACCATTGAACCCAGATCAACTGTAGACAAAAGCAGAGTTTTCAGTGGAAATTTTAATTTGAATAAGGAGGATTGAGATCCTAAAGCATTTCTTTGGAGAATTGTAACAGGAGATAGAACATGGCTTCACCAATATGATCCTGAAGATAAAGCACAATCAAAGCAATGGCTACTGAGAGGTGGAAGTGGTCCAGTCAAGGAAAGAGTGGACCAGTCAATCAAAAGCAAAGGTCATGGCAATAGTTTTTTTTTGGATCTTCAAGGCATTTTATTTGTTGACTTTCTGGAGGACCAAAGAACCATAATGTCTGCTTATTTTGAGAGTGTTTTGAGAAAGTTTGCCAATGCTTAGCATAAAAACAGCCAGAAAAACTTCAGCAGAGTCCTTCTTCATGACCACAATGCTGCTAATTCATCTCATCAAACAAGGGCAATTTTGCAAGAGTTTCCATGGAAAAGCATTAGGCATCCACCTCACAGTTCTGATTTGGCTCTTTCTGACTTTTTTTTTTCCTAATCTTTAAAAAATCTGTAAAAGGGGCCAGGTGAGGTGGCTCACGCCTGTAATCCCAGCCCTTTAGGAGGCCAAGGCAGGTGGATCACAAGGTCAAGATATCGAAACCATCCTGGTCAACATGGTGAAACCTCATCTCAACTAAAAATACAAAAAAATTAGCGGGGTGTGGTGGTGGGCTCCTGTAGTCCCAGCTACTCGGGAGGCTGAGACAGGAGAATCACTTGAACCTGGAAGGCAGAGGTTGCAGTGAGCCAAAATTGCAGCACTGCACTCCAGCCTGGCAACAGATTCAGACTCCGTCTCAAAAAAAAAAAAAAAAAAAAGAAGTAAAGAAAATCTGTAAAAGGTCCTATATTAGTCCAATCTCATGCTGCTATGAAGAAATACCCTGTAATTTATAAAGAAAAGAGGTTAAATTGACTTGCAGTTCCACATTTCTCGGGGGAAGCCTCAGGAAACTTACAATCATGGTGGAAGTCACCTCTTCACAGGGCTGCAGGAAACAGAATGAGTGCTGAGCAAAGGGGGAAGCCCCTTAAAAAACCATCAGGTCCTGTGAAAACTCACTCATTATCATGAGAACAGCATGGGAAAACTGCCCCCATAATCGAATCATCTCCTATGAGGTCCCTCCCACAACACATGGGGATTATAGGAACTATAATTCAAGATGAGATTTGGGTGAGGGCAGAGCCGAACCATATTGGGTACTTATTTCCTTTCAGTTAATAATGAAAAAAATACTGCATTGATATGATTAAATTCCTGGACCTTCAGTTCTTTAGGGATGGACTAAATTGGCTGGTATCATGGCTTACATGAGTGAGTTGAACCTGATGGAGCTTATGTTAAGAAATAAAGTTTACATTTTCATTTTTATCTTTCAATTATTTCCTTCCATAAATTTTTTGAAGTTCAGTCATATTACCCTCCAAATTTAGTAGTTTGTAACAACTATTTGATTATGTTCATTGGGATCTCAGACTCTATGAGTCAGGATTTCAGAAACGGAACAGTAGGGATGGGTTGTTTCTACCCCATGATGTTCCAGACCTTTTCCAAATCTAGAGATAGTGCAATGGGTGGGGACCAGAAAGCTTTGAAGGCTCATTTATTCACATGTCTAGAGCCTGAGCTGAGGTGACTCAAATATGGAGACTCACTACCCATAGCACCTACACATGCCTTTTCCATGTGACTTGACTTCTTCACAACACCATAGTCTTCAGGTAGATGGACTTCTAATGCAGTAGCTCAGGGCATGAGTACTGTAGTGCACAAGATGGGAATGCAATTCCCTTTTATGACCCAGCCAGATTCAAGGGGAGGGAAACTCTTCATGAGAGGGTGGCATATAAGACAGGAAGTGCTATTATAATCATTTACCATCTAGTCCTGTTCTCTACTTATTACTTGTACTTTTTCTACCTTGTTAAATTTAAATAGAAATAGCTATATTTCTTTATATAGCTTTATTACTCAAACATGGTGGCTTAGGTGTGTTTTGTTCTAACTTTTTAAAACTATATATAATTTTTTAAACTATATCTTCCTTAAAGATTCCAAAGTACCTCCACTGAATGAATGGGTTGGAATGATGTGTCTTTCTGATGAAAATCACCACTTTGTCATTGATTTCTCAAATGCCCAGTAATCAGAGGAGAAACAAACCTATGTTAATCTCATTTTTCACAAGAGGCTATTTTGTACCTGACCAGAAAAGGAACTTTCAAAATATTTGGTGAATTATTTGAAACATAAAAACAAAAAACTTTAAAATAGGCTTATAGAGTTTATTTGAATTCTTTAGTTGTTTATGATATCATTTTGACCATGATCTTCAAAATTAGATTCAATGGAAGACATTTCAAAATAGTAGGATACTATATAGAGATAATTTATGTTCAGGGTAATTCATTTCCCTAATGACCTTTTCCTTGCAAATTGCACAAGTTTGATTTGTGAACTCAAAGTATGTAAGTTTTAGTCTCATATGAAACATAACAGTCATAAAATAAAAATTTCTTTTTCCTCTTTGGCAGGAAGTCTTCTTAGTTTCTCTATATATTCAATTCTCAGTTAAGAGCTTTCTTTGTTGAAGGCTGAGTATGAGATTTCCACTTTTATTGTCAGCTTTAATCATTTGTTTGAACCAAGGTCTCTTTAGTCCATTAGTTTATCTTGACTGTCAATAAGAGATACTGACAGTTTCACTTTCACAAGTGTTTATTAATTTTCTTTTCTTTTTTTCTAAGCATAGACTGGAGATCAATGACTACATTTTTCATATTCTTATCATACTGATGAACTTTTTAAAAAATTCAAAGCATACATGGCATAAGGTCTTTTAAATGACTCTTTCCCAGAATATTACAAATAGTACCCCAATTTATTAATGTTGAAAATGTTAAATGATTCTCTATTGACTATATTTTATTTTTTTTAGCTGAAAGAAATATAAGAAATATAACCTAATACTGTAATAATGAAGTGTTCCTGAATAAAAATACAGATAAGCTAGTTTAAAATATTATCTTTATTTGTATACTCATATCTGGATAACTCCAACTAAGGCAATTTGTCTAAGTAGCTCATTTATTTAAAAAGAAAAGTAAAAATAGCCATGAATTATTTGCCTCTGACATATTTGTGAAAGTTTTTTAAGAATTGTGCTGGGATGGGAAAGATTCCTAGGAAGCATTTTCCCTAAGAACAGCAGGCTTCTTACAGCAATTTATACACATGTATGGTAAATTATTCTCATTGCCAAAGAAGGTTATTTAGTATGGATAGATTCTCCAAAAACTTACAAGACATCATCATTCATCTGAATCTCTTCCCTGCTCCCCACCATTCAGAATTTGTTGTAATTTGTGAAAGAAAAGTGAAAGAGGCAAGAAGAGTGAAGAGCTTCAGATTTAACCACTCAGAGTATGGGTTCAAATTCTGCAATCTGCCTCAAAGTAAACATGTAACCTCTTAAAAATCATTTGACTTTAGTGGCCCTCGGTTTCCTTATCTGTAAAGTGGGTTTGATAATACCTGCTATGTATTAAAATATTTGTTTGGGTGATGACACTGTTTACCAAGGTAAATTTATTAATACCTTATTTTAAAAAATAATTCTTTATTTTTTTTTCTTTTTGTTTTTGGAGATAGTCTCACTCTGTCAGCCAGACTGGAGTGCAGTGCCACAATCCCAGCTCACTGTAGCCTCGACCTCCTGGGTTCAAGTGATCTTCCCACTTCAGCCTCTAGAGTCACAGGCATGTGCCAGCCACCATGCCAGGCTAATTCTTGTATATTATTTTGACACAGGGTTTCACCATGTTGCCCAGACTGGTGTTGAACTTTTGAGCTCAAACAATCCACCAGCCTCAGCCTCCCAAAGTTCTGGATTACAGACATGAGCTACTGTGTCTGGCAGAAAAGTTATTTTCATACTTGCTATGTGAAAGAACGTCCAGTATCCATTGCTGTCTTTGCAGATAAATTATTTTGCACAGAAAGCAATAGCAATTTCATTGGCAGAACATGTGATTATGTTATATCAGTGAGATAATCATGTGTCTAATGTAATGCAAGCTGTACAACTAAACATGAGAGGTCAATTCCCAGCTTTCTTTAATATCTATTTGCTGTATTGTCAGTTGTCTCCTGAGAGATGACAAATATCACACACAATAGATGGAAGATGACAAACATGGAGACAATGAAGTGAGAAACCCTTAAAATTGAGAAAATTGTACTCTATAACTTAATAGCTTCCCGCATATTGGAGAAAGATCTCTGTTATTCAGCATTAGCACAAGTATCCTTCAGACAACTTCACTGACCAAATCGTGGCCCCAAAACAGCTTGAGCAATACAGCGTGCGTTGATTCATGAACACATCCTAACAGTATGTACTGGGCACCTATAATGCCCACACACCACACATTGCTTGTGCTCAGCATTCAATAGACAGCACAGGTCAAGCAAGTGAATATGCACTGAGTTATTTGTTGTTGTGCTGTTTTAATAGGTTTTAGTTTACCTCACCATGCAAAGGTGGGTGAAAAGAATGACTGAAATCTCTTTTGTCCCCATCTTGCTTTGTCCTCTTTGGGTCTCTGTGGAGAAGAATGGACAGGGAGAAGGTAGGGTAGAGCCTCCCTGTCTTATGCAACTGATACTCAGCAAGGGAAGCAGCAAGTCTCAAAACCCAAATTTTGAGTGGCCAGGCCTCCAAGATCAGACAAAAAGAGAGGAAGAACTATCACAATTGTCTACAAGTAGCAGTGTTCTTGGCTTGGGCCCAAAATGCCAGGAATATTTTCATTAATAGGGACAATGATAAATAAAATAGGAAGTGAGATAAGAGGTCATTGCCTAAGGAAACAAGGCATTTCTTCTCATTTTTACAACTCTCCAAATGACCCAGAAAAGGAAGTGCAGGCAAATAATATTTTAAGTTCCAGAATGAGCTTTCACTTTTCCAAGCAGGACTGCCTACAGATAAATCGAAGAGGGAGGTCATTACATTGAATGGAAGATATTTAGAATAGGCAGCTTCACCCCATGTAAAGCAATTGTAAGCCTTTCTTTGTGTTTTAGAAGTTTTTAGATAAATAGTCAGACTCAATTAAACTCTATAACTTCAAGAGATGGTGCTTCTAAGGAGATACGCAGTAGGAACTGCAGATGTGGGATTCTGTGGTCTGTTAACAGGCCTGTGGGAGGGCTGAGAGAATCAGCTATTGTGCTTCAATCAGCAACAGAGCCTACGTGCCACCGTCAATTTAACCATGGAGCTTTAGAGTGGGGATGGGGACAAATGGCTGTGTGAAACAGAACTTGAGAAAGGGACAACACATTTAGTATCAAAGAATTAAGGGTTTAGACACAAAGACAACTACAGAAAAAATTTTAGAAATAGGCTTAATGTTTGATGATTGACAAGAGGAGACATGGCAAACGTTGCTGCAGTTAATCTCATATTTGGTTAAGAGCATAGGTCATAGAGCCAGACTGCCTGGGATTGAGTGCTGGCCCATAAATTTAGCTACTGTGTAATCCTGCGCAAGTTATTTCCACTCTCTGTGCCTGCCTCAGTTTTCCCACATGCCACATGGAATAATTATAACACTATCTACTTCTTATTGGCTTTTGAGGTATTCAATGAACTAACACATGTAAAGTTTTTCCAGTGGTCCCAATAGTTTTGAAAAAGTGTTCAATATTTAATTAACAGTGTACCCAGAACTTCCCCTAGTAATAAGCAGTATATACATAACACCTACTAGGTGACAGAACTTGTGCAAAGTAATTTATATGAATTATGCCTGCGCTTAACAACTCTATGGTATAGATACTATTATCACCTCAATTTCACCCATAATGAAATTGCAGTACAGGGCAGTGAAGAAGCTTGCCCAAGGTCACACAGCAAGTCAGTGGTGCTATCAGCATTCAAATCCAGGCAGTTTGACTCTAGGCATGACCCACTTCATCACTGGGCTGTACTATCGTTAAACTTGTCATAGGAAATAGTGGACACAAATAATGTCCTTGCTTTTAAGTTTGTTTCAGTGGGTTTAGGCTTCTCAACAACAGGGGTTTTAGTGAATTTCTTGCATCTTCCTAGTACCTTGCAGACCACCTTGGCTGAAGTGCATATTTGATTAGGTAACTGACTAACTGGTTTCCTGCCCTTTGTTAATTGCAGGTGCTAAGTTCTATGACTCCTGCCCATGTACTGAAAGTGCATGACAGAACTCATGCCATCCCTCATGGAGCAGTCCTCCTGACACTGCTATAGTCCCCTGTCCCTCACTGTGTCACCCCTCCCCCATGTCCCAATAAAGGGACAGTCACTGGTCTCTCTGTTCATTTGCCTTCCCTGTTGTCCATCCTCTTTGCAGCACTCCCCCTCCATGGCCAGCATGAGGAGGATCACAGGAGACTTTATTAAAAAGAATAATGGAGGAGACAAGAGAAATAAAAAGGACAGACAGGCCGGGAGGTCCCTTTCAATCTTTTTGTCTTGCCTGGTCTGAGGGCTGCCTTGCCACCTCTGCTTTCCTGGTTTTAATCTCAGAAGTCGCTAATGTGCGGAATGAGCAAAGTGGGGGTCGAAAAAAGCAAACCATTTGGATGCCAGAAAAAATATTAGAACTTTCATTTTTAAAACAACAAGAAAGTTAATAATAAATTCATATAAGGCCTCACATTGGAGCCTTCACATCATCAGTATATTAAGTGGCTGTGTGTCATTCATCTGCTTAAAAAAAAAGAAAAAGCTCCAGAGAGCTAATGAAATCGATGGGACTGCCTCACTTGGTTGTGCTCTTTCAGCACATTATGATATAGCACAGCTTAGGTGTATTTGGGAAAATGGACTCATGGATTATTTTATATAGTTTAAACTAAATTCATCTTTACAACATGGACAAGTGTCTTAAAAAACACAAAAATACTGGCACATGTGTACAAGAAAATAGTTCTTGAGAACTATTTTTGGTTCTCAAAAATCTCTATTCTTGGTAAGTGCCATGTAGCAGAAGTAAAAAAACAAGGTTAGGTAAGTAGATCTAACAAATCATCAGAGAAATTTTGAAAATACCAAAATTCCTCCTTGAAATTCAGATTTTCTTTCACAATTCTTGACAATGAATTCTGCTTGAAGTGAATAGTATCCCTTACAATATGAGGCAATCATCACACACTACATTCTTAAAGTAAAAATACGTAAGTATACATTACCATACAATTGTATAATTAAGGGATTAGACAAATTATACAATTTGCCGCTAATTAACCAAGAGTAGTCTATTATCAAATTTGTGTCATGTGAAATATGGGTGGGCCTCAGTATTTTTAAGAGTCTAAAACAATCTGCATTTGTTTTTGAAATTTACACACTGATACCCTTAAACTGCTTTCTGTAAGGCAGATTTGGATGTTCATACAACAGCTTGGCAACAAATTCAAACTATCGAAGGTAATGTTTCTTCATGCCCACCAGTAGCTAGGTTTTGGCAGCTCTACCTAACTAATATTTGATTATTTGAAAGTTTTCTTGCAGCTATTTTGAAACTGTGTTCCTTTGGACATATGGGGTGCCCTGAGGAATGCTCTTGGAGGGCCAAGGGAAGAAGGTTTAGAAGAAGGCCTCACTCCACTTCTTCTCTAACCTCTGCATTTGTTTCTAGATATTAAACTTCTGCTGAATAATTCATGTGAAAATCAGGTTCAATTGCCAAGAATTATTTAAAATTCATCAGTTCATTGATTCAAAAATATTGTCTTTATTATTGACATTTTAAGTTATTAAATATTCAGCTTATTCAATAAACCCATTCATTTATTCTACAAGCATTAGAACGACTACCACCTTATACCTTTGTTCTTATTATTTAAAAACTGAGTAGAATTAGAAAATAATAAAAAGACTGATAATACTGGTAATAAGCTTACAGTTCTCACCCCTTATATCTGTGCAATTAAAATAAGGTGGATGTCAAGACCTGCTGGATGCAGCAAACCTTGAGCTACAGTAAAAACCTATTGAACTTTAATCTACTCAGCTCTATATCAAGAGTGAAGACAAGAATACTGTTAAAATGTTTTATGAAATCCTGGGGCTATCTTTCATCTTTAAGGGTTTAAAGAAGAACTATAATTTGAGATTTTAAAATATTTATTGGTTCTCTAGGAATGGAAAGTCTCCAATCATCTTGGAGGGTGAAGCATTGTAATTTAACTTATGTAGCCTTCAGAAACAAAGTGGAGACTACCAATAAAGCATACTCCTTCCTAATGAGTAGAGCTACACATGTCACTAGACTTTACAATATGCCATCCTTCAAAATTATCATAAGTCATTTCGCTGAAATTTATAGTAACTTTACCTATCTGATGCCAGTGAGTTTGGTCACTTATAGGTACATATTACTAGTGATTTAAGATATTCACATTTCACTTGTGTTTTAATCATATTTCAGCTGCTGATTTACTTCAGACGCATCTCGATGCCTGTGCTAATTTGCATGTTTTTTCAAGAGTTCAACACAAACTTAGGAAACACTTTCCTAGATAGACTTCTAATAAGTGACCTGCATAGTCATGTAGTATAGTATAAACAAGTAAGTTTTCTTACTGTATATTTTTCAGTACTTACTGACAAAAGAAAAGGTTTTCATAGGCCTAAATGCATTCTGGATGGAATTATTAGCTACTTTCTCTGTTCAAAATTACCTTTTCATTTGCTTGAAGGAAAAAATTCAGATTATTTGAGCAGACAACTGAGACCAAATGAGCCTAAAGTTCTCTCACTTCTAATATTTAGAATTAGAGAAGGCTATTCAGGTATAGACCCTACATGGAAATAGCCTCCAAATGTAAAGAGAAGATAATCCATGGAGGGCATCATTCTTTAAAACCCTCTTTGGTAAGAGAGGGGGCACATCTTTTGTACACATTGTAAGAAGATTTAAACACCGAGATGCCCTCCCTCCCTCAGAACATGGGGCCAAAACCAAAGGGGGTTTGGAATTTCCCAACTCCACTGCCAAAGATCATCTTGTATTGGGACAACAGTCGAGGATGACTCAGAATGTAATTAGGGTTGTGCATCTAAGCAAATGACACAATATAGCTTGTGGTACTAAAAAAAAAAAAGAAGAAGAAAGAAGGAAAGAAGAAAAGAAAAGAAGACAAGGCCCAGGAAAAGACTGCTAATGTTTCCACACGGAGACAAGACTGTGGCAGAAAGAAACCAAAACCTCCTTAATTAGCAAATTATAGCACAGGGGCTGATAAAACTCCTGTTTTGTAGCTGAGCTACCCACTTATTGCTCCTCCCCTCTCATCATCTGCACAAGTGAGAACACTTCTAATGTTTATACTTAAAACAAATGACGGGGGGGAAGGTTTCTAATAAGAGGCTGAGCTGAAGCCCCATTTCTAAGAAAATAGAATGGCTCTAGTGTTTTGTCAGCATTCTTGCTAATGCCACAACCAACAGGATGAAACAGGCGCATAGCACAGAAGACCCTGTAGCCCAGACTTGTTTATCCACAGGCTGCTGGTCTGTATTGTTATCCAGGTGCTTTTTCTTTTCTGATATGTATCTGCTTTGGGAATATTTCCCTGTTCTTGTGATGATGGGCAGGAGAAAGAAAAGACATGAAATTCCCTTGCCTGTGTGCCTCTAAAATGTCACCTCACAGCATGTCCAGACACCCAGCCAAGAAATGGCTTAGTCAGGCTCTCTGCCAACTGGCATGAACCTGAAGATTACTGGGCCTCCTGGAGGGCAATCTTTTTCCCACACAACAAACCTTACAATTTACCTTGTAATGGTCCCAAAATTAATACTAATTCCTCTTGCAATATAGGGCAGGGGTCAGCTAACTTTTTCTCAAAAGGGCTGGATATTAAATATTTTAGGCTCTGTGGTAACTCCTCAACTCTGCTTTTGTAGGAGGAAAGCAACCATAGACAATGCATAAATGAATGAGTGTGGCTCTGTTCCAATAAAACTTTATTTACAAATGCACAGACAATATATAAAGGAAGGAATGTGGTTGTTCTTCAATAAAGCTTTGTTTACAAACAGAAGTGGCAGGAAGGATTTGGCCCAAGGGCCATCACTGGCTGATCCTTGATAGAGAGGATGGAAACTCGGAATATTAATAAAATTTCTGCCATTATGTAGTTAAAAAGGTAATGTGTAAAATATAGTTGCATCTAAATTTCATACATCAATTTGATTATAGTCCAAATCCGCTCATGGACTTCATTTGTTTCCCTATTTATTAAAAAATACTAAATAGAGCCAGCTATGCTATAAGCATTGTGCCAGAAAAGTCAATCTGCTACCAGAAATAATAAAACAGAATAATAAATAAAAACTGGTCAACAAGACAGGTACAGGATGTACCTCATAGAGCATAGTGTCTATGAAAATACAGAGTCACTCATTCTGCAAATATTTATTGAGGTCCTACCATGTGTAATCCACTCTTCTAGGTAGAAGGTATACTGCATCAAGATAGACAAGGCCGCTGCTCTAATAGAGTTTGCATTCTTAGTAGGCGAAGACAGAATAAATAATCTGACAATAACTAACACAGCATTATGCAGTAGTAAATACCATGAATAAATAAAACAACATAATATGGTAGAAAGTCTCTCAGCAAAGTGGGGAAGGTGGTAGGGAATGGTGCTCAGAGATTTTCTGAGAAGACTGCTGAGTGAAGACCTGAATGAAGAGAAGTAGCCAACCATGCGAAGATCAGGGGGAAGAATTTTCTGAGCTGAGTAAACAGCTTGTAAAGTCCCTGAGGCAGGAATGAGCCTGTCTGTTGGAGAAATAACAAGAAGGCCAATGTCACTTGAGTGTCTGGAATGTCGTTTCAAGGTAGTAAATGACGGGGCCAGTGAGCGGTGTGGGGCAGACCATATAAGACCTCCTGGTAAGAAGTCAGATTTTATTCCTATGTAATGAGAAGTTGTAGAAGGATTTTTAAGAGGGAAAATGACATTCTTATTCATTTAAAATTTCATTAAACCAATACTTATATATGAGAGGAGTGCTATTAAAAGAAAGCTCAATGTGAAATGGTACAGTCAGGGGTAAGGAAGGACTGTAATTGCCCATAGAAGCCCATAGAAAAAGACCTACTTGCCATAGCCCTAAAACCTGAGATCTCTCAATGGAGACAGTTTGCCAAAAGGTTGTGATAGCACTAACTGGTAGCTTCTGGGGCTGAAAGGGGTTTTTTTGGATCTTTTGATTCTAAAATGTAATAAGCAAACAATAACACCTAACTATTTGTTGAAAAGTTAATACAGATTCTGAAGGGATCTTACTTGGCTTGAAAATCAGGGGTCTATTCTTCAAATGAAGTTGATGGGGACATTTCTCCAACTCGATTTAAAAGACAATTATTTCTATTAATCTTTCTCAGCAACTGCTACTTTTCCCAATCTGTAGGCATAAATTGTGCATGCATCTTATTTTCACCTTTAGTGAAAATTAGATTTTCACCTTTAGTGACAAAATTTTCACATTTAGTGACAAATTTTCACATTTAGTGACAAACTATTAAAATCGTACTTATTAAATATCTACCTTTTTTTTTTTTTTTTGAGATGGAGTCCTGCTCTGTCGTTCAGGCTGGAGTGCAGTGGTGTGATCTCGGCTCACCACAACCTCCGCTTCCTGGGTTCAAGTCATTCTCCTGCCTCAGCCTCCCTAGTAGCTGGGATTACAGGCACGCACCACCAGGCCCAGCAAAGTTTTTGTATTTTTAGTAAAGACAGGGTTTTGCCATGTTGACCAGGCTGGTCTCGAACTCCTTACCTCAGGGGATTTGCCCACCTTGGCCTCCCAAAGTGCTGGGATTACAGGTGTGAGCCACCGCGCCTGGCCAATGTCTACCCATTTCACACGTTTAGGAAGTTCCCACAAATGTGAAAATAAAACATAAGAGCATTGTCTCTGACTTAGTGTTGCACAGCCACCACCAGCCACCAAAACAATAATATACCAGTGAGAAGTAAGTTCTCATGTGCACATATTATACAGATGTATATTATGATAATCAAGTTCTCATGGGCACATATTATATAGATGTATATTATTATAATTAAGTTCTCATGTGCACATATTATACAGATATATACATATTATATAGATGTATGCAGTAAATGGCTCCCTACTATACTGAACAAGAAATACTAAGTTCTTGTGCTTATAGAAGTACAAAACATTATCACACAAGAGAATATCTAGCTGACACTCAAGTAGCCTAGTGCTAACATTTAAGCAAACTTTAAAGTAGTTACAAGGTCCCTTAAATTGCATTATTTTATAGTTACCACTATATACTTGAGCACTTGATCTCTTAAAAACTGATTATTACTATAACAGAGAAATTAATCCAGACCCTTAATGAACATGTTCAGAGATATAAAAATGGATAAGCGACATTTACTACACTTGAGGAACTCACAGTCTAGGTGGGAAAACAAACCTAGAAACAAATAATTAAAACAACCACCACAACAACTTAGAAGTACAGTGTTAACATGATACAGTCAATGTACTGCGATGACATTTGAGAACTTGCCCTGGGAGGGTAAGTGGAATGTGGGTAGATTTCCTGGAGAAACTGGCAACAGAGCTGACCCTTAGAGAATAATTAAGAAGTTGAACTAGAGTGACTAGAGAAGTTTTTGAGATTCTAGATCACTGGTTAAATATAATTTGAATAATTAATAAGCACCTACTCTGGACCCAATATTGTTTTAACCAGTATTAGGACAAAAATAACTGTAGGGTATAGTCCTGGCATATAGGACAACTTACAATCTATTGAGGAGGTAAGGTGTATGCCTCAAATAAAATGCTGATGGTAGACAGCAAAGTGCAGATTGCAATAGATAACGCATTCATTTGTTCATTTAACAAATATTTATTTTATATTTATTTTATAAATATGTTATATACTCTTCCAGGCACTGAAGATATGATATTGGACAAACACACAAGGTCACTGGCCTCGTGGAGGTCACATTCTAATGGATATTAATAGGGATTAATATATATGTAATAAATGGGTTTAAAAAAATCATCATCATCAATGTGTTTTGGGTAACAGCATTCCAAATCTTAACTCTGAAGAAAAGAATACAATCTGCAAATAGAGGACATCCTTAACCAAAAAATGTCATCAATAGAAAAACAGCTAAATAGTCCAGTAAAATCTTTGTATTTCTTAAAATATTCTGGATGGCAATTCATAACCATATTTTCCATTAATAGTCATCAATTTGAGCTAGTGTAAAATATTTATAGCAAATAGACTATTGTTTTCTGTTACAAGGCATTATCCACTCAATTTATTTAAATTTTTAGCCAAAAAAGACATCATTTGGCAAAAGCAAAATAGGTCTTCTAAGGATTCCCCAAATCCTAGAACATTATACACATTTAAATCTAAATGTTTTAAATGTACATCTTTGTGAACTTTTTGAGATGTGGAGACAGAAAACAGTAGTTCACAAAGCACAGGATGTGGGCTAAATGTTTCCCTGTCATAGAGAAGTAGGAAGAGATCATAAGAAAGTGACAAAGACACTGGGGCCAGTTGTATTTATTGTTACTTACCTAAGATCTGGTCACTTTCAGGTGTTTACTATGACTTGCTAATAATTCTGAAAAGAGCTATATTATAGAAGAGATCAAACCCAGAAACACACCCAGGTGTTTCACAAAATAAAACTAGGATGCATAGTTTTATTCATACCACTATAATATGATGCATATTATTCATACCACTCTTCCTGGTCTGAGAAGTCACAATAATGCTATCAACCTGCCTCATTTTAATCAACCAGTGATTATGGAAAGTTGATCTCTTTGAATTAAATCCATCACATCAAGAAAGCAGTGCCATAACAGTTCCAGTATTTATGGTGACCGACAAATCATTTGCCCCCTTGCATGACTTGCTTCTCATCCTGTTCAGTTGCAAGACCAGAAAAGTTGAGGAAGGAGGTTTCCCTTCATGGAAGGGGATGCATTAACATAATTATCATATAGCTTCATTTAGCATTGATAACACATGTATTCTGCCTCAAAATCTTTCCTGATAGCGATGCCATGAGCTGCAAAATAATCACTATGCTTTGATTAATTATTTTGCCGAATAAATGGATGAATTAATTTCACTTACATACACTGATAGCCTCAGTTTCTGCAGGGTATTGCTTACATCTATGGCAACTACTTGGAATCAAAATAGAAGTAATACAAATTGCAGTACTGAGCATACCAAATAGTTACAGTAAAAAGATTCCCATTTCTATTATCAGAATCAATACATCACATGAATTTTAGAACTTGGAGTGAAGAAAACTCCTAATTAAGGGAAACTTATGAAAGCCTTTAGCAAGTTCTTTGTTGAATGCATTTATTTGGTTTCTTGATCCTCCAACCAATCACATTGACAATGACAAAAGATATGCAAATTTAAACTGACAATAGTCAAGCCACACTGCTCTGACTCATACCAATAGGGACGTTTTCAGCATATACTCAGCTTGATATTTACACTTGAAAGGGTCAATGTAACCAAAGAACATTTTAATAGTTATTCTTGGCTATAATCTGAAAGCTATCCCACAATCATTGACCAAGAACAATGCAAACAAGAATCAAATTTATTTTGCAAAATAAATTAACATATGAAACACGTGCATGATTTAAGCCCAGCAGAATTATGTGTTTACCCTGTCACTGCTGAATAATTGCATAGCAACAAGAAATATGCATTACTATGTTTGAATCACTATTTTGATTATACGTTTTAAGCAAACAAAACATTACGTTTTTGGTAGAATAGATCATTCGGGGTAACTTGGGACTAAATTTTCCTCCCCATTCCCTCAAAGAATCCAGACTAATATATGATTGGATTCTCACTAAAAACTATATGGATGGTGTACTGAAGAATAACAACAAGCTATTCAACCAAAATCATTTGTTTACAATGGAAATAAGTTTTACCAAAGAAAAATACAAACATCCTATTATAAACTACTATTGAAAGTAGTGCCTAAAATTTAAGCTACAATTGAAAAAAAACCGAGAGTTCTGTTTGCTTTTTATTCTTCTACCTACCAACTGATTGCGTATTACAGTCCTATAGTCTGTAATAGAAAGATTACAATATCAGGTTTGGAAACTGTAGAACTACTAAGTTCCAGTTAATGTGTCAAATAAAATAACAGTGATCTTAGTTCGGTCCCTAGTGGACAAAAGTAGAATAACTATTACTTGGCATGATTCAGCAGGCGATGACCTAAGCGAGTGTGATCACACAGGAACAAAATAGAGCATTTGTCCTTTCCCTATCTTTTATCTTTTTAAAGGGATTGCCTCGTTTACAGACTAACTTAAAGAAGCCTGATTGCATACCTATTTATATGTACCAAGTTAATCCATTAACGAGGGAGAGAAGCTTTTCACAAATTGGGACATTGCCTCCATTCTAGTGGCATAGTCAGTGGAATATACTTATTCTCGGCTGCCTATTATTAAACAGAGTGCAAAGACAGAATGAATTGCAGAAGTGTGTTCATAATTTAATAGGCATATCTTCAACAAAAACTTTTAAATGGTTTGTAGATAAATAACTGGATAAACTATTTGATTTGATTTCTATAAATTGAGTTTACATTCATACTCGACATTAACATTCATCAAATAACATGGATACTTAAACTCGCCAGGTACTGTCTCTGTAACTACAATGCCCTGAGAAGGGAGGTGTTTCAGGAATATAGTAGAGACTACATGTTGCGTTCAGCCCAAATCTGCAGGTGCATGTCTTCCTCAACAGCCAGCGTGTTCTCATTGTGAGCAAGCAAGCCCTTTCTGACAGTTCACATTACAACGTATCTTTTTAAATTTTTTTTTCTCAAGGACAGAAGAAAAAATATTTAACAGAAATCAGTCCTCTACTATTCTACCACTTGCTGAAATTAACGGTTCCCTTTACATAAATATACAATTTCTCCAACCAAATATCATATTTTACATTTACTCTCACTTCATGTTAATTTTTCTAAAGGTTAAAAAAAAAACAAATACTTTGTGATGATTTGCCACCCCAGTGGCACAAAATTTTCTGGTGCAAAATCGATTTGATCTTATTAATTAGTATAGTCATTACGATTATTTATTTTTCACCAACTCTCTTAAGAGGTACATGCTTTCTTTCTTAAGGTAGAGTTTTGACAGAAAGACTCTTAATGCTGAACTTTAAACAAGAGAAACCAGAAATGTCATAAAGTTTACCAGGGCTAGACACACACGGGGTGCCCCCACACATTCATAGGATTGCGCAAGCCCCCAAACCTTGGCTTACCCAGGAAGCCAAACCCAGACAGCCGTCTTGCAATTGCAAACACTGCCCCCCTGGAGCAAAAGGTAAACACACAAATGCGTCCCTAAGGAACTTTAAGTTAGCTGCAGTGCAAGAACGGAAAAAGCTCCGTGCTATTAGAAACTGAAAGCAATCACTTACTTTTTGCAGCCACTGAGTATAATTTTCCATCACATGTTCCAGATGTTGAAGTTTCTGGGAAGAGAAATCCGGTTCCACGTGTGGAGCATCTCTCTGCAGAGCGTTTGTGTTGTACTGGTCTGTCGTACTCTCACGACAGTTCCCATCGTGTTCTGGAAGAATGAAAGTATAGGCACATTGCCCATGTTGAATCCGGTTATATCTTCTCCCACTGTTTTCTGGACTTCGGCGCTGGTTGCTGCACCCTGTGTGAGTCAGAATGGCAGCGAGGAAAGCAAAGGAAAGGAAAACTGTCATTGTACTGCCAGCACTCTCCTTCCGTGCCTCTCGCAAAACTTGCTCCTTTCTTCTGACCTCTAAACTAGTTCTTTATTTCAGGTAAATCTGCTTGTTTGTTTGACTCTCTCCCCCTCAAAGAAAGCGTTTGAAGAAGAATGATAGAAAACTAGCCATTTGTTAGCTTTGTTCTAAAATGTTAAATTTTTTTATTTCACTGTAATGATATTTTCCTTCGTTAAAACTTGAGATATTTATTGCATAGTAGCTGAGATTTATTGTTTCCTCTCTGTGTGACCGTTCAGCGTGGAGCCTGCCTGAGTCAGCTGCGTGTACATATTCTAGACTCTTTCCTCTACCCTATCTGCTTCAGATCTGCTATTTTCTTCCAGACCTCAGTGAGTTTTATTAAGGTTGCACATCCAAGCCAAGCTGGAAGCAGGCAGCCTTTCACAAGATGACTTGACAGGAATGCGTGAGTGTGCCCCTATGCTAAGGATTGCTGATGGCTTAGGGCGGCAGGATCGTCTTACAAATTGGCTAGATGCGCATGACCTCGATCATGTATGACCCTCCCGCCCCCTTCCGCAGACAATTGCCTTGAGCCTTTAACAGATTCATGGCAAATCAATAAATAGAGCAGTCCACCTTAATACACTTTTGGTGTGCATGCTGACCTACTAAAATACAGCCATCTAGCAGTATGTTTTTAAAGTTACTATTTAGTCGAGGGACCCTAAGAAGAAAATTGGCATGATGTCCAATGAAATTATTTTTGACAGAGAATGATAAACCCGTATCATTATTAAATGTCTTTTAAAAACATGTATTCTTGACTCTGAGGAAAAATATGTAAAATAACAATTTTTACAGGGGGTATTCTTTCATCGTATTCACTTAGACTTTTAGGAGTTGAAGAAAATAATCAGAGAGGATCAAAGTAGCAAGAAAATTAGCATCATTTGTTGCTCAAAGCAATATGTTGCACAAAGCAATATAGTATATGCATATTAAAGAGGATTATCTAAGTACCTTTTGGTATAGGGGTCTTAAATGAAACTGGTGTCCTGATCAGAATGCAACCCTTCGTGTTCTGTGTATATAAACTGAGCAACTTCCCTACAAAAACAATGTGGCTACAATTTAAAGCAGTGGCTTGAGAATTATTAATTCCTGTGGTATATCCTAATCCTATATTTTACAAGGATCTCTTTGGTGGCTACGGCTGTCTTTAACACTGGTATGGAAGTTTACATAAAAACCTCCTGTGGCTGCACAGACACACCATGTAAGAACAAGCATATATCAGGTGTGCTAACAGCCAGCAATGGGCTGCACAGGAGACATCTCTGTGCTTCTGTGAAGGAAGAAAGAAAAATTATCAGAAGATGATTTCCCAAAGGCAGCGTATAAACCTTTGAACAAAGGGACCCGTAAATATAAAGAGGCTATAATTTTAGAATTCAGGGAATGGCTCTGGGATGTTTACTAGATGCAGAAAACATGAACTATGAGTTGGGATTTTCATTAGGAACTGGGAGGGCTTTTAGGCAACTGCAGTCATAGTGTAAAAACAGAAGCCACAGCTGTCATCTCCATGTCCTGGAAGGAGAACAGGGCAGTGGGTGAAGGTTGGTAGTGGTTAGAGATGGGCATTTAGGGAGAAGTTAGAGGAGAGGTCAAAACAAATTCCAGAACTAATGCGATTTATTTGGGGAGAGAAACCTTGCTGAGATTCATCAGTCCTTTCCACACTAAATAACAAATTTCTGATTGGACAGATATGGAAGCAAGTTATGCCAAACACGGCAATAAAATATTTGAACCACTTTTGCAGCCTCTTGAACTTTTGCGTGTCTCCTCATTGAGTCATGCATCACTCCTGTGCAACAATAATAATGGCATGCATTAAGACCTTACTGCTTTCCAGGCGAAGCACTCCTTATGCACTATCTCATTTAATCATTCCAACAAACCTAAGATCATGGATATTATGTTTAATCCCAATTGATCAATGGGAAAACTGAGTCACAGAAAGGCTAACAGGATGTAATTCACAGAGCTGGCAAGTGATGGCGCCAGTATGTGAACTCAGGCAAACTGACTCAGCCTGTTTCAAACCACCAGGCCAGCCTGCTTTTGGAAATCTCTGCAAGGAATGAAAGCAATTTCAAAAGCGCTCCAGCTGCATTGATTTACAGTCCTAAAGCGGGAGAAGTGACGTACCTAGAAGAAAAAGGACTGTAAAAACCAGAGTATCTCTCCAAAGTGATTAAGGTGTTTTCTAGTGTGCACGTGCGCGCGTGCACACACACACACACACACAGACAGGTAACCTATGCACAGCCACAAAGATGAAGTGCACTGGCAAAATGTAGGTTGTCTAAGAACACTTTCCAATAATGCTTGATTTGAAAATTATCCATGGAAAGAAGACAGTCCAAACCTGAGACCTAGAAATGTTTTGTGAAGAACTAAATACAGTAGAAAATTGGCAGAAGACTAACGGATGAGTGGTGAGGTTTCCGTTAAATTGCTCCAGTGTTTTTAAACAGCTGAGACTGTTAAAAATCTGTTCCTCCACGTGTGTGTCTCTGTGCGTCTATGTGTCCATATCCATGTGAATTTTCGCAATTAGAATAAATGAAAAGCAGGAATGCACAATTTCCTGAGGGAAAAGTAGACAACTAAGAAAGGGAAGCCTGAAATGCAAACAAAAAAGGAGGGGTCAGGGGACAAAGAGACAGAGAAAAATGTAGAGACTGATTTATTTCTTTTCCAGAAAAACAAAATCAACCACAAACCATTCTGGTATTATTCTGAAAAAAATGTCTGAAGATGAATTTTAAGCAATGAGAAAACCCAAGGATGTACAGAATTGACTCCTGTGTTTTTGGAACTCCAGTTAAGAAGAAGGCACATTTAAGGATACTGACACACTGAAGATAATATGTTTTGGGGATCATGCATCTAGGCAACAGCAACACTGTTGTTTGTTGTTGATTATTCAGAAATGGGGCACAATTCAGGGTGCATTAAAATTTAGAGAGTAGGGCCGGATGCAATGGCTCATGCCTGTAATTCCAACACTGCGAGGCCGAAGTGGGAGGATCGTTGGAGCCTAGGATTTTGAGTACAGCCTGGGCAGCATAGGGTGACCCTCCCTGTCTCTACCCAAAATAAAATAAAATAAAAATTAGTCAGGTATGGTGGCATGGCCAGGACCTGTGGTCCCAGCTACTCAGGAAGCTGAGGTGGGAGAATCGCTTGAGCCCAGAAGGTTGAGGCTGCAGTGAGCCATGATTGCCACTGCACTCCAGCCTGGATGACAGAGTGAGACCCTTTTTAAATAATAGTAATAATAATAGGCAAATAATAAGAATAAGCCAATTAAAATTCATCTACTAAACTTCCATGAAGGGTAAAATATTTCTAAGAACTAAAAAGTTATATTCAATTGAATTCTGTGGTAGCTTGAACCCAAAACTTTGTGTTTTATTAGAACTCTGGAATAAGGAAGTGTAGGCTTTAAGGTTTTGATCTCATATCTACAAAGAGTCCTAGTAAATGTCCCACTCATTCTGAAATTTCCAAAGGGACCGAGAGCCATTTATACCAGAACTTCATGTGCCTAAATCTGTCCTAGGAACCAGTTTTTGATAATTCTTTGGTAAAGCTTTCTTAATTTCTCCAGGTCCAATAAATGGTTCTCTGTGTTAAATTTCAATAACCTTCTCTTCATGTCTCCAAAACTGCACTGCTCACGTTGCTTGCTAATTGTTGCCTTTTTTTTTTTTTTATCTGTCTCTTCCTTTTGCTGTGAGCTGCTAAAGTGATCTTCTCTTTGTCATCACTGATTCCTCAACATTCACTCTGCACTTTGTTTGAGGGAATGAAAGAATAAACAAATAAATGAATGAACTGATTAATGACTCAATTGGTGCAACTTCCTGACTCTCTATCTGGTTACTACATGACTGGCCACATTCATTGCATTTGTTGGGTGAGTTTGCCTAGAATCCCTAGGCATAAAGAACTGGATGAAGCCAAACTTATTCTAAAGAATTCGTTAGACATAAGAGCAAAGTGCAATAATAATTCATAGTATTATTTAACCCTTAACAAATAATTTTCTCATCTAATGTTTACAGAACCCCCATAATTATGTAATATTATATACTATTGTTCCCATTTTGCTGATGAGAAATGTGGAGCCATAGAGGTTAATTGCCCAGGACCTATGATATCTTAGGAGGCAGAACAGGAATTTGACCCTCAATCCATCTAACTCTGAGGCTCACATTCATTTCCCACTGAGCTATATTGTTTATGACAATACTTCAATATTGAGAAAATATTTCTTAGAATTTAGGGGACAGGAACAACATGGTGACTCCCCCATTTCAGAGGTCCCTTTCCTCTGAAACCCAGGGCTTTCACAGATTCATGTTATGATCTTCCAAAACAGGGATAATATTAAACCAGGATGCACCAGTATGATTAGATGTGCTTACCAACAGCCAATCTGATTAATTGGGTTATACTTTAGAAATACTCTACATGGTTGGTCCTATGCCGTGTCATCTGTTAGATATCTTGATCATCACTCAAAGTCTACAGTAAAATCAAAATATATGAAAAAAAATAGTATTTATTTCTCAAAAATACCACCAAGCAATGAGATTCAAGGAAACACTCCTCTGGTCTTTATACAACCACTTATAAGGGAAAAGGGGGTGGGAAAGTATTCTCCTACTTTGTGTTCTGAACACAATGTGGTTCAGCACAGCAAGGGTCCCATATTCTATGGGTCTGCTCAGGCACTTTTAGGGATCAAGACTATCATCAGGGCTATAGAAGTGGCAGTTCTATCTAAAAGGAGGGAAGGCTCTTGGCTGTAGTTCCTGGAAGCAGAGCCAAGACTCCTTCACTCAACTATGTAGGCAGCAAAGGTATCCACAACAGATGGAAATATCCCAGTGGACAAAACCAAAAACAGAAGAAGATGGAGGATATCACCTGGTAACTGAGGGCACTTCATGAGTACATGCAAAATATCCATTTAGAACTCCCATACTAACCGGGAGGATGTTACAAAAAGCTGGAAACACTGCAGCAAGTGGGATGAAGACAGGAGGCATATAGATAAGTGAGGAAAATAAAAATGATTATGTAAATATTCCTCTGCCTTTTGATGAGAGAAATTTCTGGTAATTGTTAGGTGTCTTGTTTGTTAAGTAGGTTTAATTTTATTTTATTTTTGAGACAGGGTCTCACTCTGTCACCCAGGCTGGAGTGTAGTGGCATGATCTCAGTTCACTGTAGCCTCTGCCTCCAAGGCTCAAGTCATCCTTCTACCTCAGCCTCCCTAGTAGCTGGGACTACAGCCATGCACCACCATGCCTGGCTAATTTTTGTTTTTGTGAGATGGAGTTTCACCATGTTCCCCAGGCTGGTCTCAAATTCCTGGAATCAAGCAAACTACCAGCCTCAGTCTCCCCAAGTGCTGGGGTTATAGGCATGGTAAGTTGGTTTCAAACTATAGACATGCAAGTTGGAAACCGCTGGAACTGAATTAATTTGCTCTACCTAGGAAAGGAGGGAAGGGATTAAGAGACTCAGGGAAAGATCTAGAAGTGGGGGACTGGAGCTAGAGAGGTTTAGAGGTTCTGTGTCAGGTAGAGCTGCTAAAAGAGAGAGAAGGCCTGCGGCTGTGTAACCATGAGAGACTTGGGAATATATATCAGGAGATTTGGAGTGAAATAATGTTTCCAGTGAGATCAAACTCATCTGTTTCAGTAAAATATACACTTTGGGGCAAATGACTTCTTAAGGGTGAATAGGAGGAATTGAAGCATTGGTCTTTGCTTCAAACATGGGAACAGTTAACATATGTATTACATAGACTATTAATGTGAATGCAATTGAAGTCATTTGTTGCAGGTTTGCTTTTCACTCTAGATCAGAGTCCCGAGGGCTAGAACTGTGTCTGTCTTATTGATATGTCTGTCCGCTTTTCCTGGCACAGAGGAGGAACTTTATAAATATCCAGCTGACTGACTGATTCATTCACCTTAAATCTCAATGATGAGACGTGATGACACAGAGCCAGTCCCTTACAAGTTTTCAGGTGCTAGACTTGCATAGACCCTAGAGATCTCACTTTGTGGTGAGTCACAGAAGGCACCCAGAGTCCATAGATTGCAAAAGTCAATCCCAGTAATGGTAGTGGAATAATACCTAACACTTCCAGCCACCTATGAACGTTGCCAAGGTTGAAAAACCATTCAAGAAACATCTCAGAAATACTTTTCAATGTGAGATTAGTTGTTAAATCTACAATGAAGGTAACTTCTAAATATACACAAGCCAGAAAAGAAAACAAAGAGCTGAGGACTGTATGAAGCAGAAATACAGATGCCAACATTCCCCTCATACCAGAGTGAAGGACTTCCATTGGAGACCCCATGAGATTTTATTAGAAAAAACATATAAACTACTTTGCATTTACTAACTGCCTCCTTCTTTCTTCACTTTTTCCCTACAGAAGTCTTGATTCCTAGATGAGAGAAGAATGCAAAGGCCTCTCTGTCTCAACTTTTCCAACTCCAGAAAGCACATGTATTTCACATGTTCTAAGAAACTCTCAAAAAGAACAAGTAATTTCAAGAAATGCCTGGAATTACCATTTGATTGGTTATGGTACCCAATGGGACTTGGATAGTTCTTATAGCTGGTTCTTGTAGCCAAAGTACCCTCCACTGAGAGTAACTCAGTGATGTAGGACTTTCCGTTCAGAGGAAAATCTATGTTGTGGTCACAGAGTTGTGACAACCTCCACTCATAAGTTAGAAAAAGAATCATTCACAACCATTGTAAACTCAGATTTAAAAAAAAAAAATACTAGGGAAATAAGATCCTTAATGTTTTCTAAAATTGCTTGTTTTTCCTCTCTTAGTCTTATTTTTATACTCTCTCTTAATCTAATCTTACTTCTGATGTAATACTGTCTTATCTCTCTTTCCTCCTGCCAGATTGGATGAACTGTTTCATAGTGGTTAAGGTGGGAGGATACTGACTGCTTTGTTTTTGTTTTGTTTTTTTTAAATTTCTTGTCTATGCTAGTCTATGTTAGATGATTTTAGACAAGACATTTAATTATTCTAAGCTCAGCTTCCTTATCTGTAAAATGAAGACAGTAATAACGGTACCAATTTTATAAGAACGTTGTGAAGATTAAATAAGGTAGTGGATATAAAGTACTGAGCACAGTGTCCAGACCATATCCAAGTACTCTCAATGCTAGTTCTTGTTTCTAAATGTGAGTTCTTTTTTTGTGCTCAAAAATTATGCTACTTTTTGCCTTGTTTAGTTGAATTGTATAAGTACATTTACCTAATTTCATTCCCTATCATTTTGCCCTCCTAAATGTTTAAAATTATTTCTGAACATCTTTAAAAAATCACAAATTTAAGAAGCACATTTTAAAATGAGAGGATGCCCAACATGAATATCATTGTGAACTTGGGCATCTCTGGTTTCTTGAGGGCAATATTGTTCTTTACTGCTGCATCCCCCTAGCACCTGAAACAGTGAATGCCTGTCACATAATTGGTGCTGGAAAGGTATTTGTTGAATGAATAAAATGAGTTGGGGACAATTTAGTAACAATGTACTACTCTGGCTACTGAAACCAGAGAAACATCAAGTAGGGCAAACAGACATGTAAAGCAATCACATTTGATAGTGAAAATTTTATGCCCTGGGAACTATGGGAGCAATGTGGATACCGTTTATGGCTTCATCACCATGACTTGTTATCCAACTCATTTCCGGCCAATTCAACCGGATGACCTTATTTTCAAGAACTTCTTTTATGGCTAGACTTGTGGCATATATCATTCCATTCTGTTTCCTCAGAGATAATGTGTTTGCCTCTGATACACCAAAAATGAACTGGAACACTCTATTATTAATCTTATATGAAAAACACAGTTTGGTATGAACTGTGCATAAGGAAAAGATCTTATTTTGTTTATATATATATATATATTTTTTTTTCCAAAGCCAATTTCACTCCCTCTCAGGCTCTAATCAGATTAGAAATTTGGTAATTAAATTAGAAAATAAATTCTAGTGGTACATAAAACACTTAAAAACATGATTGCTTAAACCTGGTTCTTAGTTGATAACTGACCCATAAAGACTAGTCCTTTAATGTTAACCATAAACAAAGAACCTATTTGGTCTCTGAAAAGTTTATACTTTCTTTTCCATTGATTACATGTCTTTGTTCTTTCCTCTTGATCTTTCTCTTCTAAATAGCACAAATCTTTAAAGGGAGGATTGTGACAATTAAAGAAAGGCTAGAATAGAAGAATAGAAGACAACCATGACTCAAACATGGGAAAGGATTGTCATAGCCACATTGTTCTTCATAGCTAAATTTTCCTGCCACTTGTGATATGTACAAATGGATCACTTTTAGCGCCAGAAGCACTGAACAGGCTGAATATTTTGCAAAATGTTTCCCAAATTTGTGTTATGTTTATGCCACCTTGGTGGTATTTGCCATGCCCTGTGTACTATTATGTACCTACATAGTTTCCTTAACTCTGTTTTAAACTGTCTACGTATCTTAGATTTAACCTAAACAATAGTATTGGGAAAAACAAGCACTCGTTTTTATATATTTTATTTTATATTAAAATAAGTACACAATATGAAAATGAGTATCTGTCCATGTGCTACCCCTCAAATATTTCATTTCCCAGGGGGAACATGTACCATACTTTAGGAAATATTACTTAGTGCTATCAAGAGTAGAGACATCCTCTCCTGCAAGATGAATAAAACGATGCCTCCTGTTAATATATCCATGGAAAAAAACTGTTGTAGTTACAGTTCCTCAAGATTTGTTTGCCTCATGTTCAGAATGCTTGGTGATTGTTTCCATTCTGTAGTCTAATCAGAAATACAAAGGATGCTTTTGCATCAGAAGCTTCTGCATTTATGCTGCCAGTGAGCACATGAAGAACTTCCCTCGGTCCCACCCAGGGAAGTCATGGCTGGGATTTGCAATAGCCCTATTTACAGTGCTGTCCACTAACAGAAATGCCCAACTGAAGGCCTAAGCTTGCAACGAATGATTGACCAGGAATTTCAATAGCTCTTTTATTGATTCTGGCATTGGAAAGAATAACGTAGTTATTTAGTATCTGAAGAGTAAATCTTCACTCCCTTTTAGTCTTGCGTTTGGAAGAGTGTTGGGGAAATAGTAAGCACATTTCCTCTCAAAAGCTGCATTCCCCTTGGAGAATTTACATTCCTTCCTGACATCCTTCAAAAAGCCATAAAAACATATCAGTTCAAAGAGGGAAAGGAGAGTTAATATTTAAAGGAGCTGCTAGGAATCTATTACTCTCAGTTTAATAACAGCTACCATTTCTGGAGTGTCTGTGATATACCCAGGGCTATGCTAATTAATGTGCTTGCATTATCTCATCTATAACAATGGTCACAACAACAAAATATAGGACCTTTTATTACCATCATTTCACAGAGGAAGAAACAAACTTAGAGAAGCTGCAGGAAGGACTCAAAGCCAGTGTTTTCTGAACCCAGACCTGAAGTTTTTAACCGTTACATATATATAAACCCTCAGTCTTTTTAAAGCATCTGCTCGTTTAAATCCCAAATTAATTATCTTCGTGATTTTACTGTACATTTCCTTATTTGCTAATCTAATAAGAAGCATAGAACTTGATAGCCAATTAGACTAAAGAAGTCATAAGAATTAAAAAAGGAAGTTATCCCCCAAAAAGTTAATAATTACAGTACACTTACTGTATGTCAAGTGCTTTACGTACATTATCAAATTTAACCCTTAATACAATCATATCATACGAATTTTACAGATGAAGAGACTGAAGCATTCGAAATGGACTTGCCTAAGATTATATAGAAGGGAAATTTTAACCAGGCCATTTGACTCAAGGGCCCAAACATCTTAATTAACGTGCTAAGGAAAGCGCTCTAAAATTTGTGACAAAAAAAAGCATGTTTAAGGTACTTACATGTAGGACTGTAACCAGCTGTATCCTCATCTTCACTGGGTGCAAAGGACAAGATTCAGAGTTCTCAGCCTATAATCCCGGGTAGGCAGCTTAGTATCACCTGGGATCTTGTTTGTAATGCAAAATCTGGGCCCCACCCAGATCTCCTGAATCAGAAACCTGAGTTTGGGTCTTAGCTCCTTTTGACAGGCCTTGCAGGAAATTCTGACGCAGGCTCAAGTTAGAGAATTACTGGTTTAATTCTTTACTCCCTAACCCTAGCAGCACCTTAGGATCAGTTGGGAGTTCTGTATAAAAGTTGCCTGGGCTTGCCTCCAGAGATTCTAATTCAGTTGATCTGAGATGTAGCCTAAATGCTGGTAGTTGTAAAAATGGATCAGGTGCTTCTAATGTGTTGCCATGGTTGAGAACCAATGGCTTAATTGAAAGAGCTAACCAAGAAGAAGTGCTGTAAAAAGAGCTGAATTGGTTTAGTACCAAGAAATAAGGAGTAAACTTACTTGGATATGCCTGATATTTTTCCAGAAAGTTCTTTACTTCTAGGATTATAAAACAATTCCCTTAGTGCCTTTAAAGTTTCGTATATTTAATTTCTGGAGCATTTAAGGACACCAAGATTACTGCATATTAAATAAACCAGACTCAAGAAACCTAATAAACTGGACCTCCATAGCTCACATTGCTTTGTTGTTCTTGAAGAAATTTATCTACTAAATTTATATTTGTAAAGCCTTAAAGAATAAAATACTTGTGTCTTGATCACACGTGAGCACAATGTTGACTTTCACGTAATAGTCAACAATTGCTGTTACAACATTTTGTCTCTGTTCTCATGAAGTGTTTTGATTCGTTTCTTCCAAAATAAGCAGTCAGTGCCTGTGTTCTTAACCCCTAATACTCTATGATCTGCAGTACACCTGGGGAAAACAACAGTAACAAGTCGTAGCTCTTCTCATATGACTCACAGAGGCTTTGGAGGTACTGATTGTAACCTTTGATTATATCACATACATGGATTCTATATCTTTCACAAAGAAACCATGAAGTTTTAAAACAATTATTTTCTTATATCAAATTGGCCCCACATGTTTATAGCAACACTAGTTACAGTAGCCCAAACATGGAAACAACCCACATGTCCATTAACAGATGAACGGATAAACAAAATATGTTAATCAATACAAATGGAATATTATTCAGCCACAAAAAAGAATGAAGTACTGATACATGCTACAACATGGATGAACCTTGAAAACATTACGCTAATAAGTAAAAGAAGCCAGACAGAAAAGGTCTTATGTGATTCCATTTACATGAAATATCTAGAATAGGTAAATCCATAGGGACAGAAAGAAGATTAGTGGTTGCCAGAGGCTGTGGGTAGGAAGGAATGCAAAGTGACTGCTTATGAGTACAAGGTGTCCTTTTGGTCTGATGAAAATGTTTTGTAACTAGAGAGAGATAATGGTTACATAATATTGTGAAGGTTCTAAATGCCACTGAGTTTTGGCTTTAAAATGGTTAACTGTAATGTGTGATTTCACCTCCATAAAAAAAAATTTAAATAATTGGCACGACATCTCTACACACTTGGCATCTGTGTTTTCTTTAGATTACTATGGTATCTATTTAAATATCCATTTCTTAAAAACTTTTATTTTGAAATAGAAAGCTGCAAAGGTAAGTATAGGGAGGACTCATGTACCCTTCACCCAATTTCCCCCACTGGTTACACCTTACATAACTATAGTATAGCATCACAATCAGGACTCGGACATTAATACACTATGAATGTATTGTTTTATGTCATTTTATAGAACATAGATTTGTGTACCACCGCCATCCAAGATACAGAAATATCCCACCATCACAACAAAGATCTCTCTCTGAGTATTCTTTTATAGTTATAACCAATCTCTCCTTGACACCATTCCTAACTCCTGGCAGCCACTAATCTGGTTTTCGTTTCTATAATTTTGCCATTTCAAGAATGTTATATAAATGGAATTATGTAATCTCTTGGAATTGAAGTTTTTTTTTTAATCTATCATACTGTCCTTGAGATCTGTCCAAGTTGTATGTATCAGCAGTTCATTCCCTTATTGCTAAGTAATAATCCATGGCATGTATGCACCACAGTTTGTTTAACCATCACCTACCAAGGGACGGTTTGTTGTTTCTACCTTGGGGCTATTACAAATGAAGCAGCAATGAATGAGCAGTTGTGAACAGATTTTTGTGCAGGCATAAATTTTCATATCACTGCAATAAATGCCCAAGAATGTGACTGCTGGATTGTATGGTAAATGTATATTTAGAGTTTTTTTCTGTTTTGTTTTTTTGTTGTTGTTAGAAATGAGGGTCTTGGTATGTTGCTCAGGCTGGCTAGGAATAGCCAGGATTAAGCAGTCCTCCCACCTGAGCCTCCCCTAAGTAGATGGGACTATAGGCACATGCCTCTATGCCTTGCTTAGTTTTTAAGAAATTGCCAAGCTGTTTTCAAGAGTGACCATACCATTTTTACATTCCCACCAGCAGTGTACGAGAGATCAACTTTCTCCGTATCTTTACCAGCATTTGATATTGTTACTTTTTTTTTTTTTTTTTTTTTTTTTTTTTTAGTTTTTCTAATAGTTGCATAGTAATATCTCATCATGGTCTTAATTTGCATTTCCCTAATGACTAGTGATTTTAAACACTTTCTCATATGCTTATTGGCCATGGTATCCTCTCATCAATAAAATCTCTCAAGTTTTTTCCACTTTTTTAATCAGATTATTTGTGGGTTTTGAGAGTTCTTTATTGATATGGTTTGACTATGTTCCTACCCAAATCTCATCTTGAATGGTAGCTCCCATAATTCCCACATGCTGTGGGAGGAACCATGTGGGAGGTAATTGTATCATCAGGGCAGGTCTTTCCCATGCTGTTCTTGTGATGGTGAATAAGTCTCATGATATCTGATGGTTTTATAAAGGGGAGCTCCCCTGCACATGCTCTCTTTGCCTGCCATCATGTAAGACATGACTTTGCTCCTCCTTTGCCTTCTGCCATGATTGTGAGGTCTCCCCAGCCATGTGGAACTGTGAGTCTATTAAACCTCTTTCCTTTATAAATTACCCAGTCTCGGATATGTCTTTATTAGCAGCTTGAGAATGGACTAATACAGTAAATGGGTACCAGTAGTGGGGTGCTGCTATAAAGATATGCAAAAATGTGGAAGTAACTTTGGAACTGGGTAACAGGCAGAGGTTGGAAGAGTTTGGAGGGCTCAGAAGAAAGATAGGAAAATGTGAGAAAGTTTGGAACTTCTTAGAGACTTGTCAAATGACTTTGACCAAAACGCTGATACTACTATAGACAATGAAATTCAGGCTGAGGTGGTCTCAGATGGAGATGAGGAACTTGTTGGGAACTGGAATAAAGGTGACTCTTGCTATATTTTAATAAAGAGACTGGTGGCATTTTGCCCCTGCCCTAGAGATAGGTGGAGCTTTGAACTTGGGAGAGATGATGTAGGATATCAAGTGGAAGAAATTTCTAAGTAGCAAAGCATTCAAGAGGTGACAGAGCATAAAAGTTTGCAAAATTTGCAGCCTGACAATGCAGTAGGGAAGAAAAACCCATTTTCTGGGGAGAAATTCATGCTGGCTGCAGAAATTTGCATAAGTAAGGAGTCAAATGCTAAATACCAAGACATGGGTGGGGGTTGAGGGGGGTACATCTCCAGGCATGTAAGAGACCTTCATGGCAGCCCATCCCACCACAGGCCTGGAATCCTCCAAAGGAAAAATGGTTTAATGGGCCAGGTCTAGGGCCTCTCTGCTCTATGCAGCCTCCAAACATGGTGCCTTGCATCCCAGCTGTTTCAAGTCCAACCATGGCTAAAAGGGGCAAATGTACAGCTCAGGCTGTTGCTTCAGAGGGTGCAAGCCCCAACTCTTGGTGGTTTACATGAGGTGTTGGGTCTCTGAGTGCACAGAAGTCAAGAACTGAGGTTTGAGAACCTCTGCCTAGATTTCAGAAGATGTATGGAAATGCCTGGATGTACAGGCAGAAATTTGCTGCAGGGGCAGAGCCCTCATGGAGAACCTCTGCCAGGGCAGTGTGGAAGGGAAATATGGGAGTAGAGCCCCCACAAAAAGTCCCCAATGGGGCACTGCCTAGTGGAGCTGTGAGAAGGCCACCATCCTCCAGACCCTAGAATGGTAAATCCACCAATAGCTTGCACTGTGAGCCTGGAAAAGCCGCACACACTCAATGCCAGCCCATGAAAGCAGCCAGGAGGGGAGCTGTACCCTGCAAAGTGAGAGTGGTGAAGCTGCCCAAGGCCATGGACTCCCACCTCTGGCATCAGCGTGTCCTGGATGTGGGACATGGAATCAAAGGAGATCATTTTGGAACTTTAAAGTTTAATGACTGCCCTGTTGGATATAGGACTTGCATAGAGCTTGTCGCCCCTTTGTTTGGGCCAATTTCTCCCATTTGGGACAGGTATATTTACCCAATACCTGTAGCTCCATTGTATCTGGAAAGTAACTAACTCGCTTCTGATTTTACAGGCTCCTAGGCAGAAGGAACTTGCCTTGTCTCAGACAAGAGTTTTGACTACAGACTTTTGAGTTAATGCTGCAATGAGTTAAGATTTTGGGGGATTGTTGGGAAGGCATGATTGGTTTGGAAAAGTGAGGACATCAGATTTGGGGAAGGCAGGGGCAGAATGATATGGTTTGATTGTGTCCCCTCCCAAATCTCATCTTGAATTGTAGCTCCCATAATTCCCATGTGTCTTGAGAGGGACCCAATGGGTGATAATTGCATCATGAGGGCAGGTCTTTCCCATGCTGTTCTCATGACAGTGAGTAAGTCTCACAAGATCTGACAGCTTTATAAAGGGGAGTTCCCCTGCACATGCTCTCTTTGCCTGTCACCAGACATGACTTTCTTCTCCTTTGCCTTCTGCCAAGATTGTGAAGCCTCTCCAGGCATGTGGAACAGTGAGTCCATTAAATCTCTCTTTTTTTTTTTTTTTTTGGTTTTTTTTTTGTTTGTTTGTTTTTTGAGACGGAGTCTCGCTGCGTCACCCAGGCTGGAGTGCAGTGGTGCAGTCTCGGCTCACTGCAAGTTCCGCCTCCTGGGTTCACACCATTCCCCTGCCTCAGTCTTCCAAGTAGCTGGAACTACAGGGACCCGCCACCACGTCTGGCTAATTTTTTGTATTTTTAGTAGAGACAGGGTTTCACCGTGTTAGCCAGGATGGTCTCGATCTCCTGACCTCACAATCCGCCCACCTCGCCCTCCCAAAGTGCTGGGATTATAGGCATGAGGCACTACGCTCGGCCAATCTCTTTCTTTATAAATTCCCAGTCTCAGGTATGTCTTTATTCGCAGCATGAGAATGGACTAATACATTTATATATTCTATGTATGACTTTTTTTTGGTCAGATATATTGTTTACAAATATTTTCATCTGTCTGTAGTTTGTCTTTTTATTTTCTTAGTTACTTAATTATTAATTTATTTTTTTAGTTATTACCCAGATAACTAAACTGAAAGTACACAAAAAGCAAACTACAAAGAAACATCCTTCATTATTATAGAAGCAAAAATTTTAAACAAAATATTAAGTAGAATTCAAAAACATATAAAAATAATTATAGGAGCAAGTTGGTTTATCTTAAGGATACAAGACTCATTTAATATCTGAAAATCAACCTAGTTGATTTTGGCCTAACTAACCTAGTTAGGTTTTGGCCTAACTAAATGGCAAGGTGAGTTTGGCTAACATGGAAAACACTGGGAGGATTAGATTTGGGAAAGGCAGAGACCAGAAGCTTTGATTCAGACATGTTAAGTTTGAGATACTTATTAAAGAGCTAGCTAGTAAGCTGTTGGATATATGATCTAGAATTCAGAAGAAAGGTTCATAATAGAGATATAAATCTGGTGATTGTTCCTGGGTATATTGATGATATTGGAAGTTATGAGAGTGCAGACCACATCAAGAGAGTAAGAGTAGACAGGGAGGAGGAAAAGTCGACAACTGGGCTTTGAGGGACCCCAGTGTTAAGAGATTAGGAAAATGAAGATACATCAGCAAAGGAGCCTACAAAGGGGTAGTCGGTGAGGCAGGGAAAAAACAGGGAGGTGTATGTCCTTGAAGTCAAGTGAAATGTGTGTTTCAAAGAGGAGGATGTTCACTATAGCAAATGTGTAGCTTTTAGATCAAGTAAGAGGAGGACTGAGAATTGACCAATGGTTTTAGCAACATGGAAGCGGACGACATCCTCTCAAAGATCAGTTTCGAAGAATAATGAGAGTCAGAGGTGCTGATGCTGATGCTGATTAGAGTTGATTTAAGAAGGACTGGAAGGCAAGGAGCTGGCATTTTCCAATGAATAGTGACCCCTTCTCAAAGAGATTTGCCTTAAATAGCAATACCAATCTCAGAGAAGGAGGCGTGCATAAAAGGCATTTAAATTTTATTTTATTTTATTTTATTTATTTTTTATCTTATTATTATTATTTTTTGAGATGGAGTTTCACTTTGTTGCCCAGGCTGGAGTGCAGTGGTGTGATCTTGGCTCACTGCAACCTCTGCCTCCCAGGTTCAGGCGATTCTCCTCCCTCAGCCTCCCAAGTAGCTGGGACTATAGGCACGTGCCACCATGTCCTGCTAATTGTTATATTTTTAGTAGAAATGAAGTTTTATTCTGTTGGCCAGGCTGGTCTTGAACTCCTGACCTCAGGTGATCCACCTGCCTCAGCCTCCCAAAGTCCTGGGATTACAGATGCACCCGGCCTAAAAATGTTTTGCACTGCATTTTCTGCTAAGTTTATGGGTCAATGAGAACACAAAATTTAAACCCTTAGTTCTGGCATGAAAAATGCTAACCTGGACACATTGACCTCTTGAATATTGGCTCGGATCTTATTTGTATACCTTGCTATGCCAGTAGAGTTACTGAAACAATATCTTTGAATTTGCCAATAAATTATCCTAAGCTCTCTTGCACAAATAAGCAAGCTTTCCTCTAAGAAGCAGTGCTGCGAGAAAATAAGTCTAACTGTGGACACATGAATGCAATATAACCCTTTTACTTGGCTTTACAATTTATTTAAACAGTGAATTACATTTTTATGGCAAAAATTTTGTAGTTTCCTATTAAAGGGGACATAAATCTCCAAGATTTATGCTTGGAGATAAATACATTCATATATAAGTAGTTTTACATCTTAAAAGAATAAATTACTAGAAGAAAACGTAGATGAATTTCTTTATATCCTTAAATTAAGATTTTTTTAAGTCTAGAATCAATTTTAAAAATTAATCATTTTGATTACCAATAAATATGAAAAGTCTAAATACCAAATCAAAAAGACTTTTATGACCAAAATAAAATGACAGAGAAAAAAATAATTGGAATTCATAGAATAAAAGAAAAACGCAAATTAAAACTATACTAAGCAATCACTCTAAACAATCATGATGGCAAAAATTCAAAAGTTAGACTATATCTAATTGTTGACAACTTTATGGGGAAACTGACAGTCATACATTACAGATGGAAGTGACAGTAAAACTCTACTAAAAATTTGGTAAGTTTCATTCAATTACAAATGCATTTATACTTTGACCCAAGATTTTGCTTCAGAGAATTATCCTACAGAAGCATGTAACAAAATAATGAATGTTCAAGGCTGTTCACTAACACCTTGTTTGTAATAGTAAAACAACCCAAGTATCATCAACTGTGAACTTTTGGATGATAGGTGGAACTGTGGAACATCCACTCAGAGAACACTATGCAGTTATAAAAATTAAGGAGGTTGCTCTCTAAGTGTGGACACAGAAAGATTTCCAGGATATATTACTAACCGAATTTTTAAAAAGTCATAAAATAGGATATACAGTATGATATCTTTTATTTTTAAAGGGGGTGACTAGAGTGGACAGGGACAGAGACTGGAAATGGAAATTCTTAATTTTATGGCTTTCATTTTTGAATCATATCAATGTATAAACTATTCAAATTTTCAAAATTGAATAAAATAGAAACAAAGAAGAACTGGAGTGAAATTCTGATTCACTTATAAACTATGGAACCTTGAACAGTTAACCAACTTGGTTTCTTAGTCTCTAAAATTGAAAACAAATCTTGCTTAAGTCATTTTTTTTAACAAATGATATAATATATTTGAAAATGTCTTTGAACCATGAAATGGCATAAAGGGAAACCATATTATCTTTTATTTTTATTTTTCTTAAAATGACTTGCTGGCAAACATATATACAAAAGTAGGTAATAATCTCATCAAGTATACGGGCACAGAAACATCTAATATTCAGCCTAAGTGTTTTTTTCATTCTTCTCATTCTTCATTAATTCTTCAGTCATTTTTCTCAAAAAAAAATTTTCATCCATAAAAACATTTAATCAGGCCTGGAACTTGTTAGAGAACAGAGAGTGGAAACAAAAGGGTTGAATCACTGGAACTATAGCCCTTCCAAATTCATCCTTCCAGTACAGCTGCTTTCTTCCTTCTGTTGGCTGCTAGGTGGCTGTGTTACAGTAGGTAGTTAGTCATACTATGCAGGGTAGGAGAAGACCCTTCCTTATCCCACCAGGAATGTCAGGCAACCATCAAGTGATGGTCAGGCAGTCGTTAAATTGTCTCTCTAAAATAATTATTGGTCACAGCCAGCACCAAGGAAAGGCAGTCTCCCAATAGATAGAAAAAAAAACAAACTGAAACTAGTGATCAGCAGCTTCTCAATAAGATCTCAGGAGTTGGGTGAGTGGGCTCAAGCATGTGCACTAAGAGACAAAGTGGCAGAGTTTAACTAGTATATGACCTTACTCTAGGAACACTCACTTGGTAAGGGAAAACACCTCAAGTGAGCGTGTGCACAGCTTCAGTAAACACACTGCGCATGTGACCCCTCCAAGTGCTGGCCGGCCACTGTGTGTGCGGGCAGCTCACCACAAGGGGAGATCAGGCGAGAAGTAATGCAACCCTGGAAGCATGCCAGTGTATAAACCCCAGGTTAAAGGCCCGACAGCACACTTGAATCTCTCAAGTCTCTTGCTTGGCCCTCCTCCATGTGTACTTTACTTCCTTTTGTTCCTGCTCTAAAACTTTTTAATAAACTTTCACACCTGCTCTGAAACCTGCCTTGGTCTCTCACTCTGCATTATTCCCCTTGGTTGAATTCTTTCTTCTGAGGAGGCAAGAATTGAGGTTGCTGCAGACGCCTATGGATTCACTGCTGCTAACAGCTGTGTGGATGCCTTTGGCCTCTCCGCTTGCTGCCAACCAGAGAATTCACTTTTACCCAGAGTAGCAGCACATTCTTACTTCTGCCCACAACTTTCGTCATCTCTGCTGTCCTCTTTGCCACTAAATCTTCTATTTCTGGGCTCTCCAGCCTGAGGAATGGCAGTGAGGAGCAGGGGCCATCAACAAGCCACAGGAGTGGTTCTTCAGAGTCACTTCTCACCACCTTTTATACAGCACAGAGCTGCGGCTTCTCCTGCTCCTATTTGTCCCCCTTGTACAGAGTGCAAACTCCTCCTGGGAAGCCTAGGACTGCTAGGCCCAGCCACTGCTCTAACCACTTTTTTGTTCTAGCATAATAGTGTGACTTTTTTCTTCAGGCCTCTTGTACCTGCTCTCATAAGAGATAAATTTTTATGATTCCTGTACCCTTGTCTTTGGTCAGCAGTGAGGGGCCTTAGTATCCCATCTCATCACCCACCCTGACCCCACTTCCTCCTTTCCCTTCCACATTTGGGCACTCCGATTTCCCTGCAGATGGACCCATAGCTCCCTGTTCTCATTTCACATGTGTCACCAGCCTATAAAGTTTTCTCTACACACATACCTCTCAATTCAGGCCCACTCTTCATTTCAAAAGAGTGACTCAGGGGCAGCTGCAAACACTGTAGACCTTCCCTGAGATCGCTGCTAAGCAACAATACAATTCCAGAAGAGTAAGCTCCAGCCCCACTTGATGAATATTAGATTTTTCAAAAGAATGAAATTTGAAATTTTTTGACTTAATTTGTTTTAAGTATGATTATCATATGACACTCTGAGACACTATAAACAGAGTAGAAAATTCCCCCAAATTTCATCACACACACCAGTACATCACCTACCCAGTCATGGGATCAATCGGAGAGGAAGAAAAAAAATGTCAATTAAAAAAAATCAAACTAAGAGTATAAAGTTTTAACATCACAATTACTCAGGTCAATCTCTGAAAGGAAAGTTCATAAAAACCATAAAATAAACCTATTTCTAAATTGCAGAATTGAAAGAAATCTGTATATTTATTTTGGTGAATCCTCTATTAAAAAGAGAAAAAGGTCAGGCGCGATGGGTCACGCCTATAATCTCAGCACTTTGGGAGGCTGAGGCGGGTGGATCACTTGAGGTCAGGAGTTCGAGACCAGCTTGACCAACATGGTAAAACCCCATCCCCACTAAAAATGCAAAAACTAGCTGGGTGTGTTGGCAGGCGCCTGTAATCCTAGCTACTCAGGAGGCTGAAGCATGAGAATTGCTTGAGCCTGGGAGGCGGAGGTTTCAGTGACCCAAGACTACAACACTGCACTCCAGCCTGGGTGACAGGGAGAGACACTGTCTCAAAAAAAAAAAAAAAAAAAAGAGGAAAAGCATCAATATACATCTTGCCAGACTGCCATAGGAAAGATAAAGCATGCATCTCTAATACCATTATCAATATAAGCCTTCCAGGTTCAACAATAGTTGGAAGTTAATAAGTGTACCACAATCTGCTGAATTATTTTTTCCTGATCTTGGAGCTCAATTTGTTAGAAATGTTGTATGTTTCTTATGTATACTCAAGGTCCCCACAAAGGCCTGAGGCCATAGAATCAGTGTGGTTTCACTACCAAGTTTCAACAACTTCCATGGAATGTTTCTAGATTACACTGGAAGCTGTTTGTTATAAACACTTCCTTATGCTTCTGTCTTCCACTGAGCTGAAAAGATCTCTTTTCTTTCTGGTCTTCAGCCATTGCTAAAGTGCTAACCTATCTGTCCTTGTCCCACTTCCTGGATGCCATGTCCTGTAACTTTGTGCTTCGACCTCAGCGTGACAGCTGTTCCCATGGTTTTGGCTGGAGCTGTTGCATTTACCCAGCAAAAGCTGTTGGCTCCTCTCACTTACTGTAGTCCTGCTGCTCTTGGCTGCAAGCCTCCTGACAGATTGCCCTAGCAATTTTATTAGGTAAAAGACCCTGAGGGAAGCTTGTCCCATGTAACGGGACTACACAATGTTACTGACATCTTCTCACCAAGAGAGCAAATATTTCTGCCCAGACCACTAAGTCTCATGCTCATGACTTCAAAATGGGTCCATTGTCTATGAACAGTCATGATGCAGTGAGAATAATTAATTCCATGCCATTGTAGGTGAATTAGGAACCCAAAATACAGGTTACGGGCTCATCATTTTTTTTGTTTTACAATTAGTCTAGGAGATGGATAGTTATTAAATAAATTATAAATTAAAAAATGTTTCCTGGAGTCATTTTGGAGGTTCAAAAAATACATGATCAATTATAAAGAAGGTAAATTTAAAAATCTTGATATTCTGAAGTGTGTGATCGACATAAATCCCTTCATTTTGCAGAGAAGAAAACTGAAGCTCAAGGATTTGCTCCAGGTCATTTTGGCATTTAACTGGAAGCTGCTTGACTCACTCCCATAATACATTCAACCGTAGTTTTTATAATTTATATCCTGAAAAACTGGATCCAAATTAGAATTTCAATATCAACCACAAAAGGCAAATTTTATTTTTTTTACTTTGAATGTTCATTTCTGAAATCGATTTGGCAGAATGTTTTCTCCTTTCCCTTTTTTCTCATTCTTACCTGATTTTTATATTAAAAAAGACTTTCCAATCCCATGATAGGGTTATCCAACACCTGTAAGGGAATTGGAGATCTTCAAAATAAATCCCTACCTGGCAAACCAAATAAAACATGACTATAAATAACCATGGCCATAAAAACTGGACTCACTTGCCCAGGGCCTAAGAGAAATCAGATCAGTAAAAGAAATGAGAGAGAAGATACAGACGGGGTCAGGCGAGGGCAAAGACAGAGTGATCTGTTTTTCTTCTCATATCCCTCTACTTCTGGGGTGTGCGGGTGAGGGAGGTGGGAGCTTTGTGGTAGGGAGAATGGTGATTCTACTTTCCACCATCAGTATTATATTTGTAATCTCTCACCTGAACAATATGAAATCTATTAAAGTACATAAATAATTCATGGGCTAGGCGTGGTGATTCATGCCTATAATCTCAGCACTTTGGGAAGCTGAGGTGGGTGGATCGCCTGAGGTCTGGAGTTCGAGACCAGCCTGGCCAACAGAGCCAAACCCCGTCTCTACTAAAAATACAAAAACTAGTCAGGCATGGTGGTGAGCATCTATAATCCCAGCTACTCGGGAGGCTGAGGCAGGAGAATCCCTTGAACCCAGGGCGAAAGTTACAGTGAGCTGAGATCGTACCACCTCACTCCAGCCTGGGCATAAGAGCGAAACTATGTCTCAAAAAAAAAAAAAAAAAAAAAAAAAAGAAGAAGTCATAGACTCCAGCTGTGTTCCCAGAGACCTGGGTTCAAATCCTGCCCTGACATTTAGCTGTGGTGTGCTTTAAACAAAGGTTCTTGTTTTGCTCCAAACTCAAGTTTCTTTCTTTATAACAGGGCAGTAACCATACCGTCCTCCCAGGGGTTGTAATGAGGTTGAAATGAGATAGCACAAGCAGAACACCTGGTATTCATAGAGGCCCAATTAGTGCAGTTTTCATTTGTTTTTATAAAGTAAGACTGTATTAATAAATAGGAAGGAAAATGCAAACAGTACAGAGTAAATCAGATTGTTGGTTTTGTTTCTTTGCAGACTAGTGATGTTTAAAAAACCTTTCCAAGAATACTATAAATTTTCCCAAACTCCAAGCACAGTGAAATTCCTCCTAATGCCACTTGAAAGTTCACTGTGTTTGAGAAATTATATCTGGGGACACCATGTTTGATACAAGAGACTGGAGAAAAAATTCTTGGCCTGGCTCACTCTTGACCCCTTGAGATTTATCTTCTTTCCTTTTTCCTCTTTTTCCTCTTCCCTCTTCTCCTCCTCTTCCTCCTCCTCCTCCTCCTCCTCCTCCTCCTTCTTCTCCTTCTTCTTCTTCCTCTTCTTCTTCTTCTTCTTCTTCTTCTTCTTCTTCTTCTTCTTCTTCTTCTTCTTCTTCCTCCTCCTCCTCCTCCTCCTCCTCCTCCTCCTCCTCCTCCTCCTCCTGGCACTGCCCAGATAACGTCCTGGGCAGAAATCCAGTCTTTCTTGTAAATAGCAACATGTGCCCTCCTGCAATAGGTTTAGTAAGAACTGAAACAGGATGAAACCTAAATGGAGGAGAGAACTTATTCCGCACACGCACACTCCCACCCCTCCCAGTCCCAAAGCGAGCCCTTCTGTAACCTTTGCTGTGACCCTCCTTTCCTTTGTGGCTTGACCTATTCATCTGTTCAGGGAGAGGGTGGAAGGTCACTGGGTGGAACCAACTAATTGCACTAGGAAATCTCCCAGTAATGCAAGAACATTGGGGAAAACCAGGAAAGAAAAAAATAGATTCACGAAGGAGAAACTACTGCCAAAAGTTGCGACTGAATCTTGTTGGACTTATTTAGAGCATCTTGCTTTGCATATAAATATGAAACCAAACAAATCTCTAAGCCAGCCTGTTTAGACAAAGTTGACATTTCAATGGAAACTAAAACTGTGCCTCAATGATGCCAAGATATCTGGATAAAAAAATTAAAAACTGCATCAATAAACAATTATCTGTTAAACCTATTACCCAAGTCCAACCCTGTGCCCAGGCACTGATGAGAGGATAAGAAGCAGAACAATAGTCTTTCTCATCAAGGAGCTTGCAGTGTGGAGCAGAGATTATTAATAATAGCATCCTGGCTAAAATAGCCCACCATCTTCATTTATCTATATCTATGACTGTATCTACATCTCTATCTCTGTCTTTACCTCTGTCCCTGCCTATCTATATCTATCCCACAAGAAAGAGAGAATTTATTTTGTAAGTCATTTTCTTCCCTCTAGAATGTATGCCCGTGAGAAAAGGGGCTTGGTTTTATTTATTGCCATATTCCCCACCTAAGAATTGAGTCTAACGTGATACTCAATAAATGTTTATTCATTGAAATAATGATATAGATCAAAAAGATGTTAACAGGAGACACCAGTAAATCCTCATGGAGAAAGGATATCTTCAGCTGAACCATGAAGGACAGACAGAATTTGGATGGATAAGAGGAAGAGAGCATTCCAGGTATGGGCATATAGGAAATGTGGGGGAAATATTCCCACTCTCTCTAAAAGAATGTGTAGGACACCAATGTCTTCCTGCTTGGATTTAGGAAGATAAAATATTAGAATTGTTTCCTCAATTCACAGATGTTACCATTAGTCAAACATGGCCTTCAAGTACTTAGGTTTTTAGAAGTCTATAATCCAAGACCTTCATTCCAAGAATGAATACTCCTTGTTTATCAGAAAACCTAAAAGTCACATTTTAGGAAGTTGAGAAGAGACACAGCTATTGGAGATGCCTACCTTGTACTCTGATATCCACTTTGGTCTCTGGTCCCTTTTGTCCCTCCTGCTTTATGGGCCACCTGGAGTGGAACTCAGTGTGAACTTCTTTCCTCTTTATACACTAAAACCATTCTTGTGTTCAGTTAATTAACAATAAACAAACAAACTCTGAAGCTAGAAACTAACTCTGCCTCCTATGTGTTCGACTGTCCACATGACCTCCCCCACATTCTTTGTTCATCACCCAAGATTCTAGGCACAAGGTCTTCTGATATGAAGAAACCATATCAGAGAGGGTTAATTCTGAAGCCTGCTTATCATTGCTGAAGAAATCCATGAGTATATTACAGAGCCCAAAATTAGAAGCCAAGAATCAAAGTCATTTCTTATTTAAGGAAGGGATCTCGGAAATAAAATACTCTTATTATTTCCATCTTGAAACATACTAGCTGCTATTAGTTATAGATGTGTAAAGTGTCTAGCTATGTGCACCCATCGCTATTATAGGAAGGAAGATCTAGGTTTAATTTGAGCTATGTTAAAAATCTATAATAGCAATGGGTAACATGGGTAATGGTGGACTATAGATAGAAATAAAGTTCAGTTAATCCTGACCGTGGACCATTTCAGTGCATTACAAAACAAACACACCTTCCAAGTAATCTTTGCAGCTCAAATAGTCTGATATTAATGCTTCTGTTGAGTCAGTCATTTTTATATAAATAAATATTTGTTTGGCAGTGTAAATTATCAGGCTGGTAAAAACATGGTTGCATTCTGTAGCCTTTCATTTCTCTTTTTGAGCTTCTCTTTCCCCTGCCATCCCTTAATTCAAAGATTCACCTCTGCCCTGAATTCTCACATTGTACACTTTTCCTGGTGGCTCTCAGTCAATTTGCCTACAGACAATTTTCCAATGCACAATTAGCCAAAAGGTAATTTCCTAAATGACTACTTCTCTGAAAGCAGTTCTGTGAAAGGGATAGCTTTTTGCGAATTGCCATTTGGTAAAATGGTCCATGTTTCTCCCTTGATGAGTGACCTTATCTATTCAGAGGGAACTACCACTATATTCTTATGTCTCCCACATCTGTATCACTTAAATATTCAACTTGTATGTTCCATAGACACATTAAAATTAATAGATCTAAAATCTTCTCAGTTCTTTGTTCCAAATTATTTCTCCAGTATTTTAGAGCTCATTTATCGTTATAGATTCATTCATCTTCTCACCTTCCGCATGCAATCAATTGCCTACCTGCTGATTTTAACCTTTTAATTAAGTAGGAGAATGAAATCCATGAAAATTGTATTTCCCATGGGTTCCTAAGTGCTTCTCAATCAATCTCTTCATAACTGCTCTCTACCGATAGAGGTCAAATCCATTCCTTCTCTCTCTAGACTAAGGCAGGCCTATTACAATGAGCTCATGTTTAATCCACTTTCATCTAATTTTTCACCTCTTACATTCCTCCTCTCCTCTGCTACTAGAATGAACTACTTCCCACATTTAAAATTACTCAGAGACTCCCTGCTGTCTATAGCAGAGATTCCCAAAAGTATGCTCCATGAAACCCAAATCCTGAAAGACATTGTGTTCAAATACGTTGAGAAAACGCTGCATGTGATATATATATATCTCCTCCCCTTGCAAAATCACAGAGGCCACTGACATAGCAAAAGTCCAGAAAACACTTGAGGCAGAGAAACCTGCCTGTCATTGCTGCGATAGACTGAGTGTTTGTATTCTCCCAAACTCATATGGTAAAACCTTAAGCTCTATGGGATGGTATTTGGAGGTGGGACCTTTGGGAAGTGATTAAGTCATGAGGATGGAATACTTAAGAATGGGGTTAGTGCCCTAATAAGATGACTAGCTTTCCCTCTTTCTGCCATATGAGTATAAAACAAGAAGCAGTCTAAACCCAGTAGAGGACCCCGTCAAACCCTAACTACGCTGGCAATCTGATCTCAAGCTTACAACCTCCAGAACTACAAGAAACAAATTTCTGTTGTTTATAAGCCACCCAGTCTATGGTTCTTTGTTATAGAAACCCTAACTAAGATAATCGTCTAATCCAGCATATCCCATAAGCATTTGACCAATGATCTCTTCTTTTCCACGTAACAATTATTAACAACCTGTGGAACATATTTTGAAAATGCAGGCATCTGGGGATCTGAACATGCTCCGGAGTGAAGTAAGATGACTGCCCAGCCCACTGCTACTGCTTTGATTCCTGCCCCTTTCACTCCAGAGTTTGCATTCTGGGAATCCTGTAGCACTTGCAGTTCCTTACAAGCAGCACGTCCCTCCAACATTTGGCATGTTGCTCCATTTACCTGAGATGCCCTATTCTAAACTCACCCCCTACTTCTACCTTCTGACTCACTCCCACTTATCGTTCAAAACATGTCTCAAGTTTCATCTCTTCTAGAAAACTTTTTCTGACCTTTCCGATCTGGCTTTGGTTTTTCTCATAATGTCCTCACATTCATAGTAGCACTTACTTTACTTACTTTTAACTAAAACGAATTTCCCTCATTTATACAATCTCCTCAGAGACCAAATCATTAGTACTTAGTAAGTGCTCAATAAATAGTTGTTGAACTGAAATAAACAGGACCATAGTGAATGCAATAAATGATAAAACAATGAAGTTTTTAAGAATGTATAAAATATTATAATCCTTCAATATTTCAAAAATACATTTGGAAAACTGTTTTCTTTTTGAAAAAGTAGTTTATAGTGTGTACTGTATTATTTAATTAATGCCATTCCATTTATTAATGTTGTTCGTGATTTTTCATGCAATTACCCTCTCTCATTTGCATTTACATATTTCAACCATTCTTGTCAGATATTCAAATATTTATTCTCTATTAAGAATGAGGAAGAAAAATAAACTGCCAAAAATATTCACTGTAGCAACTTCCTACTGCGGAAATTAGCAACACCGCTTTGCATCTTGAAATATAAATACTACCCAAAATCAATGTAAGGATGCAGAGTCTGTGTCTTTGCTTGACTTGATTTAAACAACAGCTGTTCTTCATTTTATTTGTCTCAAACCCACCAAACCTGTTTGGGCCAGTGAAGCGGGTCTCAGCCAAACCTCCTATGTTTAGCTGTATATAAAAGATGACAGCTTTTCTTCTGGGTAAAATTAACTCATGCCACATGTTTCCCCTTAAACCTTAAACCCCTTGTATTCAAGATCTAGGTTTCCAAGATCGAGCAGAGACCATTAACAAAGTTTGACATCGTTATCAATTTATTTATGGATACAGGTTGTGCTTGTATATATATTTATAATAAAGATTTGAGTGAAATATTCACATTTCCAAAGTTACTTACCTCATATTAAAGAAGCTATCCCTCTCGTTTACTCATTTATCATTCAGCCAGTTAACAAATATATGCTGAGCACCTACCATGTGCCAGGACTCTGCTGTCAGAAAGGCCACAGTGAGATAATACTAGTAATAATACTACAAATAATAGCTCTCTCTATCTTGGGCATATATGATGTGTAAAGCTCCATGCTAAGTCATGTATGTGTACTATCTCATTTGATCTTTTCAACAAGCATGTGTGCTAAGTGCTTTGCTATCCCTTTTCATATATTAGAACATCAAGACTTAGGGACATCAGTTCAGCACCCAAGGTCACAGAGCTCGCAAATGGCAGACCCATGGTTTGAATCCAGACAGTCTGTCTCCTGAGAAGCCCCTGTGCTTAGTTTCCAGGCAAAACCGCCAGGCAGTGACCACAGAATGCCACTCTACCATCAAACTTCCCACAGACATCTTCGCCCAACCACTGTCACACTGCCTTCTAAACAGCATTGAGTAGGAACCATTTCAGGAGGCTTTGAGGTGACAAAGGCTTAGAGACTAAAATTAAAATGTGTTTATTTTTTAATCAAACAACTTTGGAGCATATGGTGCTGGTGAGTGTTCAATGAATATTAACTGATTGTAGTTAATGGTAAACTGTAGTTAATGTGGTTGTACTGTGTGACCCTTGAGGTACCTTTCAACCCAGGAGTTTATGTGATTAAAGAGGTGGCTTAATCTAGTTGTGTCTAGATTCCATCTCCAGACTCTCTCTTGAAAAATCACATTTAATTCAGGCTCTTTTCAAAGGAATAGACTGGACTAAGCAACACACTTTATATTTATATTTATATTTATATTAACCTAAAGAGGTTACTCGTAGATGAGAGTCCAGTTAGGTACATATTGGTTTCAACTGGTATCCTATGAGAAAACTGAAATCAAGATTAACTATTACAGCTAACATCAGCCATCGTGGTGGTGCACATCTATAGTCCCAGCTACTTGAGAGGCTGAGGCAGAAAAATTGCTTGAACCCAGGAGTTTGAGCTCAACTTGGACAATGTAGCAAAACAGTCTCTAAAAAAATTTTTTTTTAAATATATCTCATATATTGTATGGCATCAGGAAAGGACAGTCAGGAAAAAGTACTAGTTTATCCAATTGTATAATATATGACTTTATGACTTTTCTAGATAAGTAAGCTATTTCAAAATGGTGATAATAGGTTTTTTTTGTTGTTTTTTTTTTGTGTGTGTGTTTTGTTTTTGTTTTTGTTTTTGTTTTTTTAAGAAAGAGGCTCCGTGTCTCTTTCTGTTGCTCAGGCTGGAGTGCAGTGGCATGATCTCAACTCACTGCATCCCCTGCCTCCTCAATTCAAGAGATTCTTCTACCTCAGCCTCCTGAGTAGCTGGGACTACAGGTGTGTGCCACCACACCCAGGTAAGTTTTTGTAGTTTTAGTACAGACAGCATTTCACCATGTTGACCGGGGTGGTCTCAAACCCATGGCCTCAAGTGATCTGTGTACTCCGGCCTCCCAGAGATAAACGGTTTTTATAGACCCAACATACTAGAAGTTGCTTCATAAGAATTTGATCAGCGACAACAATTTAAAGGAATTTGGTGCACTGAATTGTGGTGGATTCTGAATGTACGAAAATTGCAATTCCCTGATGTTCATCATGTATATTTCCTGCCCCATTTTATCCCCCCGGCCCATTTAGCTATATTGTCTCCCCATAGGCCAAACAACAAGAGTGCTTAAGCAGTGTATTTCCTGGCTAATTTATTAAGATGGTTTCTTGGGTTATACAATATTCCCAGACCAAAGGCTACTCACTGGCAAGAGAAAAGTATCCCTTTTTTTAATTGACAAGGAAAAAATATCTGAACGAATTCCAAGCTATTTGACCACTTTGACCTGGTCTTAGACCTTATTCACTTTTCCATGAGCTCAGAGGTGAACTCCAAATCCCACTTTGGGTTTAAGTTTTGTTTAAAATACTGTTCGGTGGAAAAGAGTCATTCTTCTAGCTGTCTTGGAATTTGAATGTCAGTAAGCTGATAACAAGGTACCAAGGTGACAGGTTGCTATAACACATACAGTCCATGTCCATTTATGCACAGAAAAGACTAGCTCTGAGCTTCATGGCAAGAATTGAAATGTTATGCACCAATTTCTAGGTTCTAAATGTATCTTTTCCCCTGTGGGAAATAACATTTTCACAAGAATTTTGGAGCTGGGTCAACCAGTGACCTGAAATTACATTAAAGTCCAGGGTCCTTATGTCCCCTAAGGAGGTATTTACAGCAAACCAAATAAAATACAGAAGCCAGAGAAACTTCGAGCAATAATATAGCCATGCTATAATTACTGCCATTTAAGAAAAATAAAATTTGTGTGACTAGAATCAGAGAGTACACCAACTGTTTACGCTCCTGATGGAAATGTTCCAACTCAAATCTGCCTCGTGATTAAAAGGGCTATCCCTGAGAAACATAGATTTTGCTTCAGTCCTGCCTCTGCCACTCACTGGGTGACCTTGGGTATGTTACAGAAGTCTCAGTTTTCACAATTGCACCGCATAGAATTGTAACGTGGTTTAAATGTGATAATGCATTTAGAAGTTCTTGTTAACACTTGTTGGCACACAGAAAGCACTCAGAAAATATTGGCTGCCCGGTTTTACTCATTCAACCAAACAATTGTGAACAGTCTACAATTATCACGGACTAAGCTATGGGAACAAACAAACAAAAGATGACAGTAGAGTGAAAACATTGTTTTTAAGTTTTGTTCTTTTATTTTTTTTGAGACGGAGTCTCGCTCTGTGGCCCAGGCTGGAGTGCAGTGGTGCGATTTCGGCTCACTGTAAGCTTCGCCTCCCGGGTTCACGCCATTCTCCTTCCTCAGCCTCCAGAGTAGCTGGGACTACAGGCGCCCGCCACCATGCCCGGCTAATTTCTTTTTGTATTTTTAGTAGAGACGGGGTTTCACCGTGTTAGCCAGGATGGTCTCGATCTCCTGACCTCGTGATCCGCCCGCCTCCGCTTCCCAAAGTGTTGGGATTACAGGCGTGAGCCACCGTGCCCGGCCAAGTTTTGTTCTTTAAATTTTTGTGTTCCCGGGTATTTTTCCACAGGCCCTCCTTCCATTAATGGTTTGTAAGGTCTTCTAAAACTGAATGTTCTATCTGTAGTTTCTTTTGAATGGCTTGTAGGGCACAATGATTACTAGGTGGTTGGCTAATTTTTCTCTGCCACAGGCCAGTTGTGACATTTATGAGGCATATACTCAACCAAAAGCAAAGGGGGGGGCTCAATAAAACTTTCTTGCACATGAATTCTACCCCTGCTGAAATCACATCATGAACATCTGAAGAGATTAATAGGATTAGATCACCCTTCTGAAAGTCTGACCTCTAAAAAGTAACCTGTCTACCCACTGAGATGCCTTCACCTCGGCAGAGACTTGCCTTTCAAACCTGCTCTAGCCATCAGGACTCAGGATCTCATCAGCACTTTATTTCTGGCCTGTCCCTACTTAGGAACTTTGTTCTGTGACTATAAACACAGGGCAAGAGTGTCTTAGATTGCTTTAAATCTGTTTGTGTGCATGCATGTGTGCACTTGGGTATGTGTGTGTTGAAACTTACATCCAGCAACAGTCCATCTGCAAACAACGGAAAGGAGCCTTTAAAAGTCGTAGGTAAAGAATTAACTAAAATGTGCCATATACATTTACAAAATCTCAGCTACAATTAGAGGTCTACTGTAGTAAACCAATGACATAATCACACTGTCTTCTGAACTTGATATTTTAATATTCACTGTATGATTCAACTTGCTGTTTTGCCCAAATAAAAGCTCTAAAATCTTTACTGTCTTTGGCTTGTGACTTTGTTCTCAAAAGTATTTTGAAACAAATTTTATTAAATTTTGAGTTGTGAATCAATTTTCTTTTTTAACTCTGGTTAAAATTTATTATAATTTTAATTTTCATACCATTGATAAAATTCAGCATTGGTCTCATGAAAATGACTTTAGCTTACTAAAGTCAACACCAGGTTATGACCTAAGGTGACTTAAGTATCAGATTTGTTTATAAAACAATTCGTCTTAAGTTCTTTTTGAAACGGCAAGGAAATTCTGCTTTCTTGGGTTAGAAGGGCAGCTCTGTGTTATCACTAACTAATGATGGGAACCTGAACAGGTCACAATTTCTCTGGAACTCAGTTTTCTCATTCATAAAATAAGAGAATCAGACTAAATGAATAGTAAGTCCCATTCTAGTTTTTAAGTTCTATGATTCTTTTTTTTTTTTTTTTTTTTTTTTGACGGAGTCTCGCTCTGTCGCCAGGCTGGACTGCTGTGGCGCGATCTCAGCTCGCTGCAACCTCTGATTCCCTGGTTGGTTCAAATGATTCTCCTGCCTCAGCCTCCTGAGTAGCTGGGATTACAGGCACGTGCCACCACGCCCAGCTAAATTTTGTATTTTCAGTCGAGATGGGGTTTCACCATGTTGGCCAGGATGGTCTCGATCTCCTGATCTCATGATCCGCCTGTGTCCGCCTCCCAAAGTGCTGGGATTACAGGCATGAGCCACTGCACCTGGCCAAGTTCTATGATTCTTTGTTTCAACTAATAATATTTGAATTTTCTGAGGAATAGAAAACAAACCACATTTTTACTTAAAAATTCATATAAGCATGTTTACACCTCAAGAAACTTAACTATGAATGAATATTTGAGTTTAGGTTGAGAAAAATTTTTTACAAACACTTCTCACTGTGAGCTAAGTTCAAATAACTGCATGAGAAACTTTTTAATTTTTAAGGAATTGATTAGAAGAAATAATTCAGTAGGAAGAGGCAGCATGACAATGAAGATTTTAAATTCAGAAAGATCTAGATTCACATTCTGGGTTCATGGTATCATCTTGGGTAAATTATATAATCTCCTGGGCCTTAGTTTCTTCATCTGTAAAGTGGGAATAAAATGTATCTCCTATGGCCTCTCGAAGGTTTCATGGTAACCTTCAAAGGTGCTGACTCATGGTAAGTATGCAGATGTTATCCACTTGATTTTCTTTTCTTATCTAGAAGTTTTGCACTAAGTGCAAGAAGTCCTGGTTTTTGTAAAAGCAAGAGTGAAATCAATAGGCTGTGAACTCTTTGAGCCTAGGAAGGCAATATTTCACACTGCTTATCAGCATGCACTTTAGGGTCTTACAGACTTACATGCAAATTCAAGCTCTGTCACTTATTACCTTTGGGGCCATAGGCAATTTATTTAAGTTCCCTCAGATGCAGTTTTTCATCCATAAATTAGTCATTGTAAGATTTAGAAGGGAGAATGTAGCCCAGTATCGATCACATGTTAAGAACATGCGTATGTTCTTCAAACTTGGAATGAAGACTGGACGTCCATGAATATTTCTGAGAAATATACATGAGAAATGATTATTCCCAGGTTGATGAACTAAGTCTCACCAAGTTATTAGGAACTAAGGAATTATCTTCTGGGAGCAAGGCGGGTCCTGGAATCCCACAGCTTCCTAAGACAGGCATGTCATCTCAAAGACGTCTTTCTTGACATGAAGACAATGCCGTGTAAACTACTTATGTTCCTTTTTTATTAAACTAGCTAGCGATTCCTCATGATTTTTCTGTTCAGTTAAAAAACCGCTCCTCAGTGCTTTTCATGGGTGTGCATTGTTTGTCTTCAGTCAAAGATTTTGAAAGGCGGGGAGGGAGGAGGATCTGGCTAAAAACTTTGGGAAATCTGAAATAAAGGTTATATTAGTCCCATTGGGTATTCTTGAACTGGTTGCACAAAATAGACTTTAAAAGTGTTTATTTACATAAACATAAAAATACTGGCACTTCATTAGATTAAAACAGCAGGAGCCATAATAAATTGACATTAGAATAGTCATACTTTTCTGGGTAGCTAATCCCTAGAATAAAAAATACCAGGATTTCTATTACCAGAAAGTTTAAAATAAACTTTTATCATTTTAGACTGTTATTTAAAAAACAACAATAATGTGTGGGCTCCCTCTGCTGGATCTTCAGACTGTGAATATCAGAAAGGGGTTTAGTACATTATAGTTACCTAATTGATTGTATAACTCATAGTGATGAAATTAACACACAGAAGTGGATGATTGATTTCAAATCTACATTTTAAAAGTTGCCAAATAAAGAAGCTGAAATCAGTTGGAGCTATATTTTTCTTCAGTTTGAAAAACCAGAGACTTTATTTTGTCTGAAGTAGAAGATAGTAAATTATTTGTTTATTTTTTTATTTTTATAAAAGGAGGCACTGACTCTCTTCAGAGAGGGGTCACTTGTGGTCCATGGCGCCTGTTGCCAGGGTAACTATATCCTCTGTCTGTACATGTCAAGGCCGGTGGCTTCTTTTGGAGACAATCAGACTATCAGATGGAAGGAAACGGAGAAAATGCAAACTATGATGTTCATGTTGCTTCAGAAAAACTAAATATGATAATCCTACAATGCAACTCAGAGAAATTTTCATCTTAACAATGAATTTATTTTATTATTATTATCTCTCTAAAATAATTATGTTCTGGTGAGTATGTAAGCACTTCATGCCCTTGCATCGTGGGCTTTCTCTATTTATTGAACTTGGAAGGAGATGTGCAGACGAAATGTTCTTTAATAAAATTAGAAATTTTCTCTTCCTAGAGTCATAAAATATTTATCCAAAACTCTACAAAAATATAACCCCTTTTAGCTTATGTAGCATTTCTGAATAATGTTCTCTTTTTAAAAAATGCCTAATGATGCCGAATTTAGATTCTATGCTTAAAATTTGTTTGCTGAAGGAAAGCTGTAATTAGTATAAGGAATACTGAGTTCCATTTTGAGAACAGCAAGGTAATGGTTGGCTTTGTTTATGTAAAGAACAGAAATAGAACTTGTTGCAGAAGATTGAAATTTCATCCATTCCTTAGTTGAGTGTAGATTTTTACAGTGAGCTGTACAAAATTAAATGTATGAGTGCTCATCAAATCATGAAAAACCACAATTTAATTGTTTGAGTTTTATGGACATCACAGTTTTATTTATTTTATTGTAAAATTTCCAAGCCCATTAAAAAAACTTTATAGGTATTGATAGTGATTGATCCCTATATTAAACACAGTAACAAATACATCAATATATCTAAAATTAACCTCTCATAATACATCTAGAAAGGTAACCAAAACAATTTCTTAAAGTAAAAAGTCTCACCAAGTTATTAGCTTCTACCATCAGTTATTAGCTTCAGGAACTAGTGATAGGTCCTTATTTTGCTTTAAAAAGTCAAGAACATATTTCCTCAAAGCTTTCATTTTCAATTTTCTTTTTTATGATACATTATGTTTCTGAACATATAAAGAGCTCTCATCAAAAAGGAATGCATAGCTATTACTTCCTCTCATGTAGGTTTCCCTTGTACCTATCTTCCAAGGAAGCTGAAGAAACTAAGAAGAAAATGTAGTAGGGGAAGATAGGAATGCACAATGAGTTGTAAACAGAGTGTCTCGTAACTAGAGAGATTATATGCTCCAGTTTCCCAAGGACAAGCTTGGTTTATGCCTATTTTCCTGGCATAATTATTAACAGTGCCCCATTTCACTGTAAAAAATATCTGCTTCGAGTAATAAATTACATGACCATCCTATTTATAGTCTAAGCACTTCTGCCTACATTGCCATTTGTTCTCCAGATCATCATTTCCAAATGTGCGTCTACCTCAATTCTAATCCCTCCAAATATTAGTGTAAATGGAGTGATGTGGTAAACTAAATTTGAGAAATGCTGCATGTTATATGTAGTAGTCTTCTTGGAGAGTCTAACACATATTTACATTTTTAAGGTTGCTTGACTTTGCTTACTCCAAAAATTCCAAATTTTGGGGGTAACAGCTCCCCATATTTTTAACATATTTTAAAATATAACATAACATAAAAAATCTATCCATAGATAGATAGGCTCTCAGTTCCAATTAGCATAGGATTCCTATCCCATTTCTGTACTTAATTCACTATATTCCACTTGGATAACTAAAATTGTGTGGAGACAACAATATCCAGGAGAATGTCAACTCCTAAGAATTTTGCTAAAGAAAATCAAGGATGCTCCAATTAAAATAAACAGTGTTGACTGGGCACGGTGGCTAACACCTGTAATCCCAAGAGTTTGGTAGGCTAAGGCTGGCAGATCATCTGAGGTCAGGAGTTCAAGACCAGCCTAGCCAACATGGTGAAACCCCGTCTCTACTAAAAATACAAAAATTAGCCAGGCGTGGTGACGCGTGCCTATAATCCTAGCTACTCCGGAGGCTGAGGCAGGAGAATTACTTGAACGAGGGAGGCGGAGGTTGCAGTGAGCTGAGACCGCCCCACTGCACTCCAGCCTGGGGGACAAGAGTGAGACATCGTCTCAAAAAAAAAGTTAAATAAAATAAAGTGTTTATAAAGCTCACATGTAAATCATTTATTCAGTAATTAGAGCTTGATTTTCCTCTCGTTTCCAGAATTCCACTCTTCTTTATTGAGTGTCTATTACGTTAAAAACACTTGCTATGAGCTATTTTAGGTTGTGTAAGATAAGTTGCTGTATCCAGGTACTTGCAGTGGGTAAGTGGTTCCCTCCCCTCTACTTTTAATCTCATTTTCTCTGTTCTATTTTTTCCCTCACAGCACTTATTGGCCTCTACCATGCTATATAATTTTCTGATTAATTATATTTACTTTTTATTTTCTGCCTTCCCAATTAAGATATAAATTCCTCAAGCAAATGTATCTTCTGCTTTGTTTGGTAATTTATCTCAAGCACCCAAAAAGCAGTTCACACATAGTATATGCTTAATCAATTTTTCTTGAATGAATGAATAAATAAATGAATAAATGAACTCATTCAGGGCAGATTAGTCATGGAGACTAGCTCAGAGTAGGTGAGTATTTTGAAAAATGAAGAAATGAAGGCATAGATGCATGAAAGTAAAAGGATGTGTCTGGATCTCAGAACAGGAAATAAGACTTGGAAGTTAAGTTAGAAGTAGGGCATAGAGAACTTTTAATGTCATGATAATGACCTAGTTACTTTTTTATACCATTACTATGGGCCATGCACTGTGTAAGGAATAACAGCATCTTCCTTTCAACCAACTTGCCAAAAGACAAACATTACGTATCCTCTGTTTTAGATGACAAAAATAAATCTTATGAAGGTGAAATAATTTGTTCCACATCATATGGAAGTTAGCAATAAAACTATGTCTTAGATTGGGCTGCTGGAACAAAGTACTATAGACTAGAGGCTTATAAACAACTGAAAATCATTTCTCATAGTTCTGGAGTCTGGAAGTCTGAGAATCAGAGTGCCAGCATGATCAGGTTCTTGTGCAGGCCCTCTTTTACATTTGCAAACTGCTGACTTCTTGTTTTATCCTTATATGGAGGGAAGAGGGTGAGAGAGTCTTTAGGGTCTCTTTTAGAAGGGCACTAATTCCATTCATGAGGGCTCCGCACTTATGACCTAATCACCTCCGTAGGCCCTACCTCCTAGTAGCATCACATTGAAGGACAGAATTTCAAACTATAAATTTGAGGGAGACACAAACATTCAGACCATAGTAAGTTAGGATTCAAACTTAGTCCCCTGTGACTTACTATTTATGTCCATCATATTGCCTTTCTATAAGAAGTAGACATCCACAAATGTATGTGAGCAATGGAGTAAACTCTTTGCCTGTATCTTCACAGATTATCACCACCCCTCTGATAGATTGTACAAGTAAGAGGTTGGATGTAAGATTATGGTAGGAGTTGCAGTTTCAGCTCCAGAACTCAGACCTGAGGTCCGGGATACAGATTCCAGAGAAATGCTGTTCAGGATGGTAGTTAGTAGCCTCATGAGACTGTTCAGCACTTGAACTGAATCTTGTCCAAATCAAGATGGGCTCTAAGTATAAAGTACACACTGGATTTTGAAGACATTGTATTTAAAAAAAGGTTGTCAAATATTTTATATGTATTGTTTTAGTTAATTACATATTACAATAATAGTACTGTGGGTATGTTGAGTTAAAGAAAGTATACTCAAGTTAATATCATCTGTTTCTTTTACTTTTTGTAAGATGGTTAATAGGAAGTTTAAAACTACATATGTGGCTTGCATTATGTCTTTGTTGGGCAGTGCTATTCCAGTTATTCTCTTTAAGAAACTCTTTAACGTCTCAGATGCATCACAGAACTGTCAGCTTAGAGTAAGACAGCCATGTAAAGGATGCCGAGAGAAGTCTGCATATAGAGTCTGGGTAACATGGTGACAGAAAGAGATTGGGGAGAAATCTGAGATGACAGTGTCAAGGAATAAACTTGGCTGCATGTGGCAGAGAGCCAGGGACAATGAGGACAGAGAAGAGGTTGATAGATTTACTATTAATAAGTAGGAGGCTATTTGCTATTAAGACTTGTCAAGAGTAGTTGTGATGGAAGCTAGTTGGGAAAAGTGGGTAGGGACAAGGTTCTACATACAATCATTTTTAAGAAAATGCAAGATATGAAGGTGTTTGTAAGTTTATGAAAGAAACTAGTGGAGGGAGAGAGATTCAAGATACAATAGAAAAAACAGATTATTGATATAGGACGGTCTCATCACCAGTTCTTGGAAATTAACTCACCTAGGAAAGGATTCATGATACCTTTTCTCTGAGGCCACAGGGAAGAAAAATAATTCTAAGGATTTTACTTAATTTTGTTTCTTATCATCTGTAAGACGGAAGAAATATAGTGATAGTCTGAGAGTCAAAAGGTTGAGGCCTGCTGTGAGAGCCTGAGAGGTGTGAGAAAGGCTTGGAAAAGGCATAGTATCTTTTCACTATGGAAAAATAGAAGACTGGGGAGTGAGCAGTGAAGAGCCAGTGGGGTCTGGATAGCATAAATATTCAGGAGCATATCCTGACAAAGTGATGTTGCTTTCTCCAGCAGAGTTCAGCTTTCTGAGGCTTACCCAAGATTAGAAATGGACAAAGTAGTATGATTGAAAGGTAAGGAGTCTTTTGGTTGCTTGTGCAAATATAAATAAAATTGTAGGACTTTGCTGTGGACTGAATGTTTGTATCCCCCCAAAATTCAAATGTCAAAGCCTTAACTGTCAGTGTGGTTACATTTGGAGACGGGGCCTCTGAGAAAGTAATTAAGGTTAAATGAGTTCATAAGGATAGGACCCTCATCCAATAGAATTAGCGTCCTTATAAGAAGTGACAAAAGAGTGTATGCTCTCCTTCTCTCCTCTCTCTCTCTTTTTCTCTTCCTCTCTTTCTCTCTCTCTCTCTCTCACTTTCTCCCTCTCCATGCATGCACTGAGGAAAGGCCATGTGAGAACACAGGAAGAAGGCAGCCATCTGTAACCAAAGGGAAGAACCCGCACTCAACATCAACTTTACTGGCACCTTGATCTTGAACTTTCTGTCTCCAAAACTGCGAGAAAATGAAGGTCTGTTGTTTAAGACACATGATCTATGGTATTTTATATAACAGCCTGAACAGACTAATAAAAACATGATGCTGAGATCAGATAAAAAGCTTTCAAAGCCAGGAGGGAGATTTTGGAGGATAGAAGGGCGGCAGCAGCCATTGTGTAACATACACACTTTGCTGGTGTGCTGATTCCCCTCAATAGATGAAGCAGCAGCTGGCTTGGGCATGTGTGTTTAGCTCTGTGAGAAAGGGGCTCAGCTTCTGCAGGGTTCCTGCATTACCAATCAGAGGCAACAAGAGCAAACATGGTTTTCAGTCCAGTCTTACTGGGTTCCTGCCTGCTGGCGATTTTCCTTCCATGACTGCCTACACTGTAGACTTCAAGCCAGCATCAGACACAAAGACAGTCTTACAGGGACTGCTTAACCAGCCCCCACAATTGTATAAGCCAGTTCCCTTTAATTAACCCTTTAATACATATGGCATATAGGCTTATATTATATACCTCCTACTGTGTCTGTTTCTCTGTTTGAACCCTGATTGATACATAATTAAAAGCCTGGGGAAAGGAAGCAAACACTAGAGTTCAGGAAGAATAAATTTCATTTACTCATTCACTTAAGTATTTATGTTAGGTGCCAATATCATACATCATAGAACATATGGGTCTTGACAAATTTTCATTAAAATAAACAAGTGGGATAAAACTGTCAGCGTGGAGTAGAGGTGGGGCTCAAGGCAGAAATTGCCATTTGCCTAGCTTGGATTTCAAAGGGATGCTGACTTGAGACTGTGTTCTATTGTCTAGCAGGTACACTAGAGAACAGGAAGAAAAACAATCTCTCCTTTGGGCCCCATGATATTGAACAAGCAAAATAAGAGACTGATACTTGGAAGAGATTTGCAGGAAACGATGACAGCTCTTGGGTCTTAAAACTAATTCCACTTCAAACATCACCTATTCATTATCCATTACTCCAAATTAGCCCATTATTTTATATTTGATGAGCAATAATTTTCAAAGCTCCTCAAGCAGAATCTCTGCAGAATTTTCTAGTCTTCTTTTTCCATTTCTTACAGCACCCAGCTGCCATCTGCCACTGCCTCTCTAATTGGCCATCAAATTGTTGCTTCTGCTTCAAGAATGACTCTTGAAAGAACATCCCTCTTTGTAACTCTGCTGCTGCAACCATAAAGAAGACCATCATTATCTTCCACTTGGGCATTTTCATGAATCTTCTAATGGATCTTTCTCCCCCTAGAATTTTTACAAATCAAATAGGATCGAGTCATACTCCTGCATATATATTGCCAAATCCCTTCTAGAAACATTGCAAACTCCTTAATATGGTACCTTTTCAATCAAGATTCTGACAAGCATTTTCTACTTCTCCTATCACTTTTCATCATCTATTTTCACTGAACTTCTCCTGGTCATTCCTAAATGACACTATCCCTTCCCGAACTTTGTGGCTTTGCATGTGCTGTTCCTAAGCAGAGGCTTAGAATGCTCTCTACATCCTTTTACTTGTGATAAATGCTTACCAATTCCTTAGGAGAGGTTCAAGTTCTCCATAAGGCAGACTCTCTCTTTGGTGTCCTAGAGCACTGAATGTTAGTGTTGCTTTTAAAACAAATTCCACATTGAATAATAATTATCAATTTACAAGGTGGCTTTCATTTTAGGACTGTCATCTCCTTGAGGCTATGACAACAACTTATTGGTGGTATTCTGGCTGTCACATAGGAATGGCTTAAGAACAATTTATTTAATGAATGAATTAATAAATATCATCAAGAAGTAGACTTCAGATGGAAATTTACAATATTATAATTATTATTTGGGCCCCCAAATTAGCCCAAAGAAATCGATTTCATCTATAATGCAGAATACAGCTAGAATATAGTAGTATAAATATATTTGTCAAACATTGCATTGTAGAACTTTGCAAAAAGAGTATTTCAGCCATTTAATGAGAGAAACCTACATCATGGGCTGGCTCAGGAAGCCAAACAAAATTTATCTTATTAGAATTTATTTTAATACTCTTCTTAGAAATTTTAAACAATATTTAAAAAATTCACTTTCTATAATTTGATTCAGTTGATGTAGGCTTCAGTGGATTTGTGATGGGTTTATATCAAATTTCTTTTCCTCAATTTTCCTTTTCTTCCCCACCTTCCTACCATATGCTTACCTGAACCAAATAACCTTGTAACTTTTCTTGAACAAAGAAGAGCCAACTCTTCATGGACAGCACTGGGTCTGAGTTTAGTTCTGAAATAGACTTTGGTACTATGGGATATGTACCAGGAATAATAATGATTTGTCTTTAATGTACTATCAAGGTGATTGCTTTAGCTAGAGACTAAGGACAGGGGACCACTGAGAATACATATTTCAATGTTATACTTTCAGAAAGAATTTACTTTACAGAGAAACAGATCTGTATAGTAGAAAGAACACTCATGTAAAAATTAGGATTGTTTGAGTTAGAATTACAAGATTTTTAAAAAGTCAACACTGGGAGGGAGGTAATGGGGATAGAGAAAAAAGAGAAATACTTTGTATGAAAAGGTGACAGACTTTTGTAACACTCTTGGGGGAGAGTGAGGGTGGAAAAGAATAAAAAGAGCTCCTTGAATATTTCAAAGTCTATGTGTTATAATAAGGCTGATATAATTACTGAATGGGGATGAGGCAACAGAAGGAAAAGTCAACTTTCTGAAAATGCCTAAAATGGCTTTATAAATTGTTTGAGGTAGTGGTGACATCTATGATAGAGATGTATTATATATACCAGAGACACAGGGCAAGTGGTTAGATGAGAAGGTGGAAAAAATGAAAGATGTGAGATATACATGGAGAGCGGGATGGAGCCCTTAGGTCAAAAACACCTTCTGCATTAGAAAAGCAGAGACCAATCTGGAAGCTAAAACAAGAAATGAAGGAAAAAGAAAATGTAATCCTCAGGGAGGTAGGAGGGGAATTGGGATTATATAGTTAAATAAAAATATTTGTTCATCCTTGTGTGCCCCAGTATCTGTTTTCTGACAAAACAGACATGATTTTGAGGAGATGTCTCGTTCATTTCACGGGGAAAAGTGGTTATTTCGGCTCACCAGAGGACACAGAACACAAATGTAGCTCCAATAAGAGAGGTGATGATAGATTTGAACATGGATTCCCACATGTTAGGGGTAAATCTCCTTTTGAGTCCAAAGTATGGTGTCTGGTTACTGGAGAAGATTTACTGGCCACCGAGTAAACCCTGGAAAGGTTATTATCTTACCAACTAATAGCGAAGAAGGCAAGGACTGTATTCCCGTTAGACACGCTGGATTTTAAAACCACAAAAAGTAATCCCCAAGTTCCTCAAACTAAGCCAGACATTTATTATGTGACTGTTAGCAAAAGAGAATAGACTTAGCTAATTAAGCTCAAATCATTTTACTTGTGAAATAATTTCATTGTAATTGTAATGAATGTAAAACTTCAAATTATAATGAAGAGTTTTATTGGAAAGGGGACTCTTTAGAATAGCATGCTTTAATTAGACCAGAAAAAAACATAAAACTGTGTATATGTTTTATTTTAACATTTTTCAGGAAAAAAAAATGTAGTTAGCCATTGATGTCCCAGATTGTTTCAGTGAAACAAATTTTGACTTCAGTGTCCCAAGAGTCTCTAAGCCTCTGGCTCATTCTCTGTCCCTCCACCCTGCTGGACTGAGCCATCTCGGTAAAGCACCTCTACTCGTAAAATATGTCATTTCACCAAGATGGTCCCTATAATTAATGAAGAAAAATTATTGTATCTTATTTTCAATACTTGCCCCCAAAATGCCATGTCTTTTAAAAAGTATTTGTAATTCAATGCCTATGAAATCAATTTAAAGTATGAGATTGTCTATTAAAACTAATGCTTAGATGGAATTGGGAAATTGTTACAGTCTCAATGTTACATTTGCTTAGTCAAAGTATAGATTCCTCATCCACTGTTACAAATAACATATTTTGACTCAGGATAATAATTAAAGATAGAATTTCAAAAATTTCTGTGAGATCACGACTAATTCAATCTTTATAATGTTTTAATGGTCGGATAAATCTGGCCATTATAAGAAACTGTTACTAACCCTCAATTAAGTAGTACGGTCAAAATGGGTGTCCCTTTACCACTCTTTTAGCACACTGTGATACTCCACAACACCTCATGAATATAGACACTGACAGGGCTTCAAGTCAGTCCTTTAAAAATCTGTATGTTACTGGAGTTATGATGTCCCTATAATGTTTAGGAAGGCTTCTTGCCTATAGTTGCAAGTATTCACAAAATGTTTAGTGAAAGCATCAATGCATTAGGGAATTTATATTTACTTAGATGTATCCTGGGTGTCAAACACTATAACTGCACATTCTACACAGTTAGTAAAGATTGAAGATTGGACTAACAAATAAATAGGCATTGATACCCCTAAAGAACATAAACTGTGTCATTCAAGTTTGGCCTTAACTATGACCATATCATTTCTGATATGACAGCTTTTGGAGTTTTCCTGTCTACTATTCCCTTCAACACTTTATTGTTAGATATAATAATCAATGAAATACACATGAGAGCCAGTGATTCTTGAGTTGTGCCAAAACTAGACTGTTTTACAAATTTAAGTATTTGAAAAAGAGAATACATATTTTCACGAGAGTGAAAGCTTAAAATTTTAAACGTTTAGAAACATGAACATCAAAGCAAAGTTTTGACAAGCTGCTCTTCATTAGGAAACACACCATGATCATAAAATAGCTGTTTTGTTAAAGCTCTGATGATGGTTTTTTTGTTTTTTTTTTTTTTGTTTTTTTTTGTTTTTGTTTTAACAGAATATATTCAGTCCTAGTAGACCATTTATAGTCATTCTCCACAAGTGGCTCTCTTTACAGACAATTGAATTACTCATTCTAAGAAAAATTGTAGGTAGACTCTCAATGCAATACTCTTAGGCCAACATTTGTGCATATATATATAATCTTAGTTTGGGACTTATAAACTATTAAGGGAAATCACTGAATTACATCTAAAACATCAAGTTAATTATTTTTACCCTTTCAATCTTCAGGTAGTCTTGAATTTTCTTTTCCAAAAGGGGTATTAATATGAAAGGAAGGCAGACATTTGCATAATTAAACTTGTTTTTACAAAGATAATTTAATTGTATTTGTCCATATGCCAAAAATGTCATTCATAATTTATGTAAATTTATTTCACAGCAAAGGTGTAATTCAATTTGATGAGCTATGGTTAAGAATGAATTATAATTATCAAGTCTTTATAATAGACATACTATAATGCCAGTTGTAATGTTGTAATGTAACACACAAAAAAACTATGTCAAAATTACATTAAATTTCAAATGGCACCCTAGTATTTAAGGAATTTAAGTACTATGTGTGTTTGAGGGGGTAAAAATTCAGACTGACTAAAAAAAGGACATAACAGATTCTCAAGTCTAAGCTCTCAAATATAAAATGTTTCAGGGAAAGTTGACAAGATATCTATAATCCAAAGGGCGACAAAAATTGGGACTTCATCCTCATTTTTTCATAACTAAGTAAATTTCAGAAAACATTTATAATAGATTTATAATATTTTGGTGGGACTCAAAAGCCATCAAAACTGAATTAAATTTTAAATACAAGCAAGCTAAGACATGAATTAGAGAATCATAGTTTTTTTCATATAAGGTGTTCACATGAAGATAGTTTAAAATCCTATTATTCTTGGAGAAGTCTTTTATCAAAACAAGCTGGATATTACTATATCTCATTCTCACAATCATTTTGAAATAGGATTTATCATGAAATTAAATTCAGTCTGCTAATTGTATAGCATTTAAATATTCCTACCATAAATTTTTTAAATGGATGAGAAATAATTAATGATTTTGGATTTTTAAAAATATACTAAGACTACCTTGAGCCTTGTTTGTGTAAAGTGACCGTGACATATATTCATGATCTTCAGTATAAAGCCACAAAAGCTAATAGTCAGATTTGCAGTAAATTGGTTTTGGTTTTTCCATGCACAACCTAGTAGAAAAAAGTCACATTTGGAAAGAAAGAGAAAGAAAGGGAAGGAAGGAAGGGAGGGAAGGAGGAAGTAAGGGAGGGAGGAAAGGAGAGGGGAGGAAAGGAGAGGGCAGGAGAGGGGAGGGGAAGGATGGGAAGGGAGAGGAGGGGAGGTGAAGGGAGGGGAGGGGAGGGGAGGGATGAACAGAGTGAAGAAGTGAGGCTTTTACCAAAACTTTCTACGTGAACTAAAAGAGACCATTACAAAGGAGCATCAGTTATTTTTAATAAAAAAGAACAATGCTTCATAAACACTAATTATCAATTTTAGTAGATCAGCCACCTCTTTGAATTTAGCTGACTCATAGATACACAACCAGTCAAATCCTATGTGTGTATGTGTTTAGAAGTTGTTCCTGTTACCTGTCGTTAACTCCCTCAAAACTTAGTGGCTTAACTGTAAGCATTGTGTGATACTTCATATTTGTGGGTCGGGAATTCAATCAGATTCATGGAGTAATTCTTCTTTTCCCGTGCTCTTGAAAGATTAGGCTAGTCTAAAGGGTGCCAGTCAGCTTCACTCACAACTCTGGTGCCTTGGGAGAGATGGTCAGCTGGGGCCCGAGCACCAACACACGGTCTCTTCACGATGGAGTCGAAAGGTGGTCAGGAGTCTTATATATGGCAGCTTGGGGGTCTCAGAGAGAGGTTGCCAAGGAAGCCCAGGTAGAAGCTGCCAGCCTTCTTATGGCATAACCTTGGTGGTCCCAGTATATTACTTCTAATATTCTATTAGTTATGCCACAATGAAGGCTAGCACAGATGCAGGAGAGGGAACTTAGACTTCTTATCTCAACCTTTGTGGCAACCTTTAATCCTGCACACCAGTTTACATTGGAAGATGTACTAGAAAGCTCCATAGCTCAAAGATAGTCCCTCCATTGATGCTTCACCAATATTATTTTTGGAAAAGATATAGCTGATTCTTGTTACATCTTGTTTAAAGTTGCTTGGGTTTAGATTATTATAACCAATTGTTATGATATGAAGCTTTTAATGTCTTAAGCTTTTTGTTTTTGTATGTGTTTTTGCTTGTTTTGTTTTGTTTTGTTTGCTTTGGTTCTTGGTTATTTTTTAAGAGAGATTTCTTTTCTCTTTCCAATGGTCTTACTTTAAACAAATGCTATATTGATGTGAGGCGGCTCTCTAGTCAGACATATGGCCTTGGTAGGACACTAAATTGTTGGTTAACTGTTAAGAATATGACTGCAGGCTGGGCGTGGTGGCTCATGCCTGTAATCCCAGAACTTTGGCAGGCAGAGGCAGGCAGACCACTTCAAGATCAGCCTGGCCAACATGGCAAAACCCATCTCTACTAAAAATACAAAAATTGGCCAGGCATGGTGGCATGTGCCTGTAATCCCAGTTACTGGGAAGGCTGAGGCAGGAGAGTTGCTTGAACCTACAAGGCGGAGGTTGCAGTGAACTGAGATCGCACCACTGCACCCCAGCCTGGGCGGCAGAGTAAAAATGTGTCTGAAAAAAAAGTATGACTATAGAAATACCTGGTAACATAAAGTAGTCAATTCCTGGTATTTCTTAGATACTATAACTACCACCACACAGCCCCTCATGACACAGTAAAGGTCAGTTGAAACAAGTGTTAGTGATGGTGAAATCCAGAGATGATGCAGTACTTGTGGTCCTACAGTCCTTATTTGCACTGGGATTCATCCAAACAAGCAGAGTTTAGCATCTTATTGTCAACTACCATTGAAATTCTTCACAGAATTAGAAAAACTACTTTAAAAATCATATGGAACCAAAAAAGAAGCCATATAGCCAAGAAAATCCTAAGCAAAAAGAACAAAGCTGGAGACATCATGCTACCCAACTTCGAACTATACTACAAGGTTACAGTAACCAAAAAAGCATGCAACTGGTACAAAAACAGAAACACAGACCAATGGAACAGAATAGATATTTCAGAAATAAGACCTCACATCCGCAACCATCTGACCTTTGACAAACCCGACAAAAACAAGCAATGGGGAAAGGATTTCCTATTTAATAGATGGTGCTGGGAGAACTGGCTAGCCATATGCAGAAAATTAAAACTAGATCCCTTCCTTACACCATATACAAAAATTAACTCAAGATGCATCAAAGACTTAAATGTAAAACCCAAAACTATAACAACCCCAGAAGAAAACCTAGGCAATACCATTCAGGACATAGGCATGGGCAAAGATTTCATGACAAAAGTATCAAAAGCAATTGCAACAAAAGCAAAATTTGACAAATGGAATCTAAGTAAACTAAAGGGCTTCTGCACAGTTAAATAAACTATCATCAGAGTGAACAGGCAACCTACAAAATGGGAGATAACTTTTGCAATCTATCCATCTGACAAAGGTCTAAGATCAAGAATATACGAGAAACTTAAACAAATTTACAAGAAATAAAACAACTCCTTTAAAAAGTGGGCAAAGGACATGAACAGACACTTCTCAAAAGAAGACATATATGTGGCCAACAATGAAAAAAAAAACACATCACTGATCATTAGAGAAATGCAAATCAAAACCACAATGAGATGCCATCTCATGCCAGTCAGAATAGCTATTATTAAAAAGTCAAGAAACAACAGATGCTGGTGACACAGTGGAAAAATAGGAGCACTTTTATATTGTTGGTGGAAATGTAAATTAGTTCCACAATCATACTCGACTTTCGTATGCAGGATTTTCAGCTGTGGAAAGCATAAAATGTATGTAATGGGTCATCTCAGAGCTGAGCCTAAACAGATATTAGGTGTATGAAACTTGATCTATACCTCCTTGTATCTGTTTATATTGGGGTGCTGGAAAAACAATTCAGAGTGCTAATAGTTGGGATTCAGAAATATTGAGACATGTATGGTAACCAAGGTGAGGACAAAAGGAATGGTACTCCCAGGAAAAAAATAGTCACCCTTAAGAAAGACTCTGGCCTATGTATTTGGATTAAGCATTTACTAATATTTTAAATAGTTTATCTAAAATAATTCTAAATAGTGAATTATATATATTTAGTTCTCTATACATGCCCGTTATAAGTGTCTCATTCTAGGAGGCCCAATATCTTTTAATCCAAAATACGACACTTGGCTCAAACCATCCTGAGGATTTTTGTTATTGCTTTTGTTGTGTTTTGTCTTAGGATAAATGTATTAATACTTGCTCTAAAGTTTTTGCAGATTAAAGCAATGGTTCTCAGTGCAGGACAGGGTGCTATCTGGAGACACTTTTGTATGTTAAAACGGGGGTGGTGATAGTACTAGCATCTAATGAGAAGAGGCCAAAGATGCTGCTAAACATCTCACAAAGCACAGGACAGCACTCTGCAACAAAAAATTACCTAACCCAGAATGTCATTAGTGCTGAGATTGAGAAACCCTAAGTTAAAGCCATATACTGTGAAGTGAAACTCTCAGTTCTTAACCAATAACTAGTGTAAGAATTTAAAACAATTTAAATCTTTTGGGGAAAATTATGGTTGGCTTTCAGTAATATTAGAAGCTCTTTGCAATTGTGCTATTTATGTCTGTGCATCCAACATCTAACATAAAGCCTAGCCTAGAAAGACTTGCTAAAAGAAGAGAATGAATGACCAGCAGCCATTAAGAAAGGATGCTGCTGATTTCCATAATGGAGGGATTGGTCATTTCTCTCTGCATCAGGTGTTCCATTTCCCCAGCTGGTCCATTTCCCTAGAGAAGGTCTTTTTGCCTCTCTCACCTGGTTTTCATGGTAGTCAGCATCTGAGTTACTTATGAGAGGATATACTTGCAAATTCCATAAAGATTGCACCTGTGCAGTCTTCAGATATCTGATATTTAAGAAACACCATCTAATGAATATATTTGCTACCTCGTCAACTAAATTGTCCTGGTACTATGTTTGTATTATGTAAACTCAGGGAGTTAAGCACGTGGATGCGAGGTCCTCTACTCGTTTGAAGTGTTGATGTAAGAACTGTTTGGTTAAACAGCATTTCCATGTCTCCTATAGTATTAGAGTTAAAGTGATTGCCCAGTGTGTCATACAACACGCTTTTAAGCAAACCCCATGCTGTTAATTCAGTATTGAGATTAGTTCCAGAAAACAAAACAAAACAAAACAATGCTTCAGTGTACTATCTCTTATCAAAATTACAAAAATATTTATATAATTATTTTTCTTTTTTGCCTTAACTACAAGAAAAATAAGCTGCCTGAAGTAATTAGCTCTTTTTGAGGCTGAGTACTGAAGTGGTTAAAATGACACATGTTGGAACCAGGTTGCTGGACTCCAATCCCAGAACCACAACTTACTAACTCCGTGTTGGCTCTGTGATTTGACTGCCTCCTCTGTGCCTCAGTTTCCTCACAGACAAAATGAAGTTAATAATCACTTTTTATTGTTAATATTAAAACTGTTAAACTGTTAAATACTTAAAACAGTGCCTAGTAGATAGTATACCCTTCAGATAAGCATCACTTATTATTTCTGTTTTCTTCAGGACATTTCCAAGACTATTGTGTTTTATAGTAGCTCCCTTGACTTACAAGCCAGAGCCCTTATCTAACTTGCTCACCAATGAACTGCCACTTTCCAGATTTTCAAACCTGTTTTAATATGCCTTAAAAAAGTGACATGAATAAAGAGAAAATGGAGGCCTACAATTCACCAACACATAGGCAAAATATATGAAACTTGACCTTCAAACGTGGACTATGTCCATAGAACAAAGGTGAACCTTACACTAGATTGAAAAGTCTAGACCATAAATACCAGTGAAAGAGCGTTATAGCGTATTCCACATTTAAACGTTATTTTCAGTTTAGAGTTAGATCAGAGGGAATTAAATAAGAAGATTTCACTTAACATTCAACTAAAAAAATTAATAATTAAAAACAGTTTTCACTGCAGGTGGTGCAGACTCCAACCTTAGAACAAAAATGTTTGGACTCTACATAATGTATGCAAAGAAGTAGACCAGAAACCCTTTCCTCAAGGAGTTGATAGTCTAGTCTCTATAAGGAATGCAGAATCCAGTTACCGGTTATGGTTTAGGTGCTTTTTTGAAATTATGTGATAGACAAACAATGTTGTACATGCTCTTTTTCTTTAAGAAATTGCTAGTTTCCATTTAAAAGAATTTTTATTTTAACATAGGGGTGTATGTGTATATGAATATACAGGTTGAGTATCCCTTATCTAAAATATTTGGGACCAGAAGTATTTCCTATTTCAGCTTTTTCAGATTTGGGAATTTTTGTATTATCTTACTAGTTAAGCACTGGTAACTCAAAAACCTAAAATCTGAAATATTTCAGTGAGCATTTCCTTTAACTCCCCATTTCAGCATTCAAAAAGTTTCTGATTTTGGAGCATTTTCAATTTTAGATTTTCTAATTGGGATGCTCAGCTCTCTCTCTCTCTCTCTCTCTCTCTGTGTGTGTGTGTACACACACACTAGAGATAGAGAGAGAGAGACACTTATATGTACAGGATATAGATATATATTGTATACAATATTTATAATATATGTTTGTATATCATATATATTCTTTATATCTCTCTCCTGTATATATCCACAATGGTGTAAATAATGGTGCATGCATATCCTGTGTGTTTGTATATATATCCCATATATATGTGTGTGTGTATATATACACATGCAGGATATATATACTTATATATACAGTATATATACTGTATATTCTTATATATACAATGTGTGTGTATATATATCCCATATATATATATACCCACATCCTGTTTGCATTTTACTTTTTTAATGTAATCATATCAGCAAGCACCAAAGAAAATCAATAAGATTCTGGGGTGCAAAGAAATAACTCACTACCTTAAACTGTGCATTCTCTTGAGATTTGACATGACAATTGTCCAAAATCATCTAATTTTTTTATATTGACCAACTGTATCTGACAAAGGTCTAATATCCAGAATCTATAAGGAACTTAAACAATTCAACAAGCAAAAAAACAAATTACCCCATTAAAATATGGACAAAGGCTATGAACACACACTTCTCAAAAGGAGACATACAAGTGTCCAACAAATATATGAAAAAATGCTTAACATCACTAATCATTAGAGAAATCCAAATTAAAACCTCAATGAGATACCATCTCACACTAGTCAGAATGGCCATTATAAAAACTCAAAAAATAACTGATGGCAACTTTGTGGAGAAAAGGGAATGCTTACACACAGTTGGTGAGAATGTAAATTTGTTTACCCACTATGGAAACCAGTTTGGAGATTTCTCAAAGAGTTTAAAACAGAACTACCATTTGACCCAGCTATCCCATTACTAGGTATATAAACAAAGGAAAATATTCCACCAAAAAGGCATATGCATTTGTATGTTCATCACAACGCTACTCACAATAGCAAAAACATGGAATCAACCTATGTGTCCATCAATGATGGATTTGATAAACAAATGTGATACTTACACACCATAGAATACTATGCAGCCATAAAAAAACAGTGCAATAATGTTCTTTGCAGCAACATAAATTCAGTCAGAGGCTATTATCCTAAGCAAATTAATGCAGGAACAGAAAACCAAACACCACATGTTCTCACTTATAAGTGGAAGCTAAACATTGGGTACATATGAACATAAAGGGAAAAACACATTCTGGGCACTACTGGACAGGGAAGAAGGGGAATCGGGTATAGGCTGAAAAACCACCCACTGGGTACCGTGCTCACTACCTGGGTGACAAGATCATTCGTACCCCAAACCTCAGCAACACACAATTTACCCGTGTAATAAACCTGCACACGTACCCCCTGAACCTAAAATAAAAGTTGAAAATAATTATAATAATAAATAAAGCATGATTTCAAAGAAAAAAACAACAAAAAACAAAACATCTAATTTTCATAAGCCATTATTTTAAAATTATCTATATAACATCTTGCCAAATTTTGAAAATAGTGTTTGTCATCCTATTATAAATATGTTTAAGAAGCTAGTATTCTTAAACACTAATTAATTGAAAAAATCACGTGCTGCTCACCATTTAATCATCCAATGAGGGGAGCAACATGCTTCGTTGCACTTACTAGCAGAGGCAAAACCCTGTGCAGTGGAAATGAGCTGGCAAGTAAAATAATGATGGCAACGCCATCTGGAAGCGTTTGCTTTAGTAAGGTTAGCAGTATGAAGCAAGCCACATTTGAAGGAAGCCATCTAGACAACAGAATGGACACTTTCAGGTCCGTGGTAAGAAGGCACTGAAGAAATCTAAATAGTTCTATTAAAGTCTTTCTAATACTTTGACTTTATGAAACTTGGTTATTCACTGTGTTGTGTTACCATGACCATGTCATACATTTATTCAATTTCTTTCCATTTCTCTGTCCTGATCATTTCACAAATTACAGGGCCGGAAGAGAAGCTGATTTTCCGCCATTTAGCTTGACTCTGTTAGCATTCCCAACTATGACGTGATGTTGAGAATCATTCCAAGGTGATACATCCATCATCTGACAGCTTTAGATATCTAAAGTTTACAAAATGTACAATGTTTGTAGTCATTTAACACGAAATGAGAATAATTGATAGTTGATAGCCCTTTGTGAATTGTTTTTTGATGAGCTTCCGTTTCCTCTTTCCTCAAATGATTCAGAATTTCCCCCACCCCTTCCCACTTAGCCCTTTCTTGGCTTTATTTTTTCATCTCTAAAGAACTTGAAGTTTTGATGGTTTTTTGTTTTGTTTTTTTTTTTTTTTGAGACGGAGTCTCGCTCTGTCGCCCGGGCTGGAGTGCAGTGGCGAGATCTCGGCTCACTGCAAGCTCTGCCTTCCGGGTTCACGCCATTCTCCTGCCTCAGCCTCCAGAGTAGCTGGGACTACAGGCGCCCGCCACCGCGCCTGGCTAATATTTTGTATTTTTGGTAGAGACAAGGTTTCACCGTGTTAACCAGGATGGTTTCGATCTCCTGACCTCATGATCCGCCCACCTTGGCCTACCAAAGTGCTGGGATAACAGGTGGACAGGCCTACCAAAGTGCTCGGATAACAGGTGTGAGCCATTGCGCCCCGCCAAGAACTTGAAGATTAATATATCTGGAGACTTAAGTAATAGGAGGAAGGGGGAGATCGGGGATATATATGAAGCTTTGGTTGAATATCAAGCACTGTGCTAGGTGCTCTGTAATATATTATGTCATCTAATTTCTACAACTTCTGAGGCTTGTATTACTATCCCTATTGTATAGATCAGCAAGTGGAGGCTCAAAAATATTAGATAATGTATCCAAGTCTTGCAACTAGCAGGTGGCAGAAACAGACTTCCCCCCAAACTTACGTCTTCCCACTCCACATCTATTGCTTTTCCCACTAATTACAAACAGGTCATCAGAATCTCCTCACTCTGGTCTTCACTCTGCTAATCTAGCACTTACCACCAAGAAAATGGCCAGGATTTTTCTCCCTATAAAATGGTCATCACTTTTGAGAAGTGTCTGTTCATATCCTTTGCCTAGTTTTTGATGGGATTGATTTTTTCTTATAAATTTGTTTAAGTTCTTTGTAGATTCTGGATATTAGCCCTTTGTCAGATGGGTAGATTGCAAACATTTTCTCCCATTCTGTAGGTTTCCTGTTTGCTCTGATGGTAGTTTCTTTTGCTATGCAGAAGCTCTTTAGTATAAATAGATCCCATTTGTAAGTTTTGGCTTTTGTTGTTGTTGCTTTTGGTGTTTTAGTCATGAAGTCCTTGTCCATGCCTATGTCCTAAATGGTATTGCCTAGGTTTTCTTCTAGGGTTTTTATGGTTTGAGGTCTAACATTTAAGTCTTTAAACCATCTTGAATTAATTTTTGTATAAGGTGTAAGGAAGGGATCCAGTTTCAGTTTTCTACATATGGCTAGCCAATTTTCCCAGCACCATTTATTAAATAGGGAATCCCTTCCCCATTTCTTGTTTTTGTCAGGTTTGTCAAAGGTCAGATGGTATTCTCAAAACAAGACATTTATGCAGCCAACAGACACATGAAAAAATGCTCATCATCTCTAGCCCTCAGAGAAATGCAAATCAAAAGCACAATGAGATACTATCTCACACCAGTTAGAATGGTGATCATTAAAAAATCAGGAGACAACAGGTGCTGGAGAGGATGTGGAGAAACAGGAACACTTTTACACTGTTGATGGGAGTGTAAACGAGTCCAGCCATTGTGGAAGACAGTGTGGCGATTCCTCAAGGATCTAGAACTAGAAATACCATTTGACCCAGTGATCCCATTACTGGGTACATACCCAAAGGATTATAGATCATGCTACTGTAAAGACACATGCACATGTATGTTTATTGTAGCACTATTCACAATAGCAAAGACTTGGAACCAACCCAAATGTCCATCAATGATAGACTGGATTAAGAAAATGTGACCCATATATACCATGGAATACTAGGCAGTCATTAAAAAGGATGAGTTCATGTCCTTTGTAGGGACATGGATGAAACTGGAAACTATCATTCTGAGCAAACTATTGCAAGGACAGAAAACCAAACACCACACGTTCTCACTCATAGGTGAGAATTGAACAATGAGAACACTCGGTCATAGGGTTGGGAACATCACACACCAGAGCTTGTTGTGGGGTGGGGAGACTGGGGAGGGATAGCATTAGGAGAAATACCTAATGTAAATGACAAGTTAATAGGTGCAGCACACCAACATGGCACATGTATACATATGTAACAAACCTGCACGTACACATGTACCTTAGAACTTAAAGTATAATAGTAATAATAAATGGTCATCCCACACACTTGATGACTTTATTCTTCAGAGTTTCCAGTAAACTGACTAAAAGAGGTTTAAATTTTTAAAATGCTCCCAGAAAAAAAGGCATATGGAGAATTATTACGTATGAAAATTATCTGGTTAAGAGCTGTGATTATGAAAGAATTGTAGTAGCACCACTAAACTAAGGTTAGAACCCAGAAGAATTCAATACCTTACTGAACATCTCATCTCCCTGTTCAACCTGATTCATACGCAGAGTAAGTAAACATTATTTAATTTAATCCTTACTATGGACAGATGAGGGAAGTGCCATGATTAGCTACATTTATAAGATGATCTCAAAAACCAAGGCTTAAAATAATTAGATGCAGCCAGGCGCCGTGGCTCATGCCTGTAATCCCAGCACTTTGGGAGTCTGAGGCGGATGGATTGCCTGAGCTCAGGAGTTCCAGACCAGCCTGGGCAAAATAGTGAAAACCTGTCTCTAAAAAATACAATAAAATTAACCGGGTGTGGCAGTGTACATCTGTAGTCCCAGCTACTTGAGAGGCTGAGGAAAAAGAATTGCTTGAACTTAGAGGCAGAGTTTGCAGTGAGCTGAGATTTTGCCACTGCACTCCAGCCTAGGTGACAGAGCAAGACTCCATCTCCATTAAAAAATTAATTAATTAATTAACTAAGTGCCTTGTCCAAGGTTGCACAGTTAAATCTCACAGGTGCTGAAATATAATATTATAATCTTTCTGTTCAAGTTCTAGTCCTTTTCCCAGCATTCTTCGAACATTTCTTCTTCCTATCAGCTCATTTTCACACTGTCATTCCCTGGCAGTCCCTCAACACACTTTGCTTTGTGGCAATAAACCCTCTTACCAACTTCATTTACTTAATTTCTACCTCCTGTTCTTAGATCTTCCCTTGGATTGCTCAGTGATTCCACAGAATGTTTTCTCCGGCAGTACTGTCTAATTGAAGAGCTCCTTAAATCCTTCCCTTCTTCCATAAACATTTTCCATGCACATGATAGGAAAATAAACATTTTACCTATTTAAAATGATAAATATTTAATGTAATGTACACATTTTTATTCATAAAAATTCTCATACAAATAGCCAAATAAAATGACAGTTACGTCTTTGTATATTAGTCTTAGATTAATATACTTGAACATATTTGAACACTTCATTAACTTTGTTACTTTTGAGTTAAAATCTTAAGGCTGATAATTGTGTCTGATAAGGCAATTTGGTAGAAAGCCCATCACGGGGCCCTCATATGTGGATAATTGATGAGTAAATATGCCAAATGGCAAACTACAGCACATAAATCTGAGAGGTGGAGTCCTAATGACATTGATTTATTCATTAAACAAACATCATTTGGCACTTATGTTTAAGAGCTTGTGCTAAGTGTTCATGTGCTCAAAGTGGAGAATTAATTAATATCACCTAATTTATTTGCTCTAGTTCTTCTCTAAGTTGAGTGTGATTGCAGATATCAGGTACCTTCTCTGTTCCTCAGTTTCTTATTTTATAATGAGGGGATTTGATGATTCCCAAAGTCCCTTGTAGTTCTGTAGGTTCATGATTCAATGTGGTTATGTCATTTCCTAAATTGAGAAGTTATATCTCTTAACTTTCCAAATTAGATATGGCTTAATCAACGTAGTTATGTAACTGAAAGAAAATTTTAAAAATGATACATGAATGACAATTACTATCTTGGATGTATTATGGGCTTCTCTCAGCAATATTTTAAGTGTAAATGAATCATAAATATGAGTATTATATTTCTCCTAAAATAAACATGGCTAAAATCTCTGATGATATTTTCTTGGCAAAATGCACTTCAGATTTTATTAAACTAAAGACATTTGAAAATCAGATCATAAACTAAGAATAGGATATTCATGCAGTATTCATACCTATGAAATGAAGTAAATTAAAGCAATTTGTTGGGTATTTCAGGCTGAAAAGCTCTGCTGCTTTTATTCCCCTGATATTAAAGTAAAAGTAATTTGGGGACTTTGTTGGGAATAGGACACCCAAAATCTGGCCATAAACTGGCCCCAAAACTGGCCATAAACAAAATCTCTGCAGCACTGTGACATGTTCATGATGGCCATGACGCCCATGCTGGAAGGTTGTGGGTTTACTGGAATGAGGGCAAGGAACACCTGGCCCACCCAGGGCGGAAAACTGCTTAAAGGCGTTCTTAAATCACAAATAATAGCATGAGTGATCCGTGCCTTAAGGACATGCTCTTGCTACAGATAACTAGCCCAAACCATCCCTTTATTTCAGCCCATCCCTTGGTTTCCCATAAAGGATACTTTTAGTTAATCTAATACCTAAAGAAACTATGCTAATGACTGGCTTGCTGTTAATAAATATGTGGGTAAATCTCTGTTTGGGGCTCTCAGCTCTGAAGGCTGTGAGACCCCTGATTTCTCACTTCACACCTCTATATTTCTGTGTGTGTGACTTTAATTCCTCTAGCGCTGCTGGGTTAGGGTCTCCCCAACCGAGCTGGTCTCGGCAAGTGGCGCCCATATATGGGGGCTCAAATCCAGGTCGAAGGGTCACCAGAGTGACGGTTGGAGAATATGGAACTAGCTGGAGGACACCTAAGTACTCTTAAAGCAATCCCCATGGTGAGTAAGAAGGGGAGCTTGGAAGCATCGGGGTAACAATGGGACAAGTGTGGGATGTAGTTTGTTCCACATTAGAACTTTTTCACACTGATGATGAGGAGGAAGGAGAGTATAACAAAGTAACAAAAGAGGTTACAAAGAAGGTTTATTTGCCAGCTAAAGCCAAAGTGGCAAAGGAGGGAGAGGTTCACCCCTATCCTTCTGCCCCTCCTCCTTATTATTTTGAAGAAAAAGACCCTCCAGATCTTTCTTTTCCAGAGGATACTGGGCAAAAAGTAGTTGCCCCAGTGACTGTTCAAGCAGCTCCTCGAGCAACTGCTCTCAGTTCTATTCAGGCAGGAATTCAGCAAGCTAGACAAGCGGGTGATTTAGAGGCTTGGCAGTTCCCTGTTAGAACACACCCCCCAGATCAACAGGGAAATATTATAGCTACATTTGAGCCTTTTCCTTTTAAATTTGGGAAAGCAAATTTAATTGATTATATCAAGGCCTGTGATGGTATCAGAGGTAATCTGCATAACGCTACTCTACTAGCACAGGCAATGGCAGGACTGAGAGTGGATAAAGGAAATGCTCCATTTCCTGGAGTTTGTTTTAACTGTGGGAAGCATGGTCATACTAAAAATGAACATAGAAAAAGTCGCAAGTCAGGCCACCAGATAGGAGAAAAAAGAAAACTACTGAGCCTGAAATATGTCCAAAATGTAAAAAAGGATAACATTGGGCTAATCAGTGTCACTCTAAGTTTGATAAAGATGGGAACCCGATTTCGGGAAGTGCCATGAGGGGTCCATCCTGGACCCCATTCCAAACCAGGGCATTTCCGGCTCAGGCCATTCCCTCAGCCCTGTACAGTGTCTGTCCCCCGCCACAGCTGGTACTGCCACAGTAGATTTATGCTGAACAAAAGCTGTGAGCCTTCTGCCTGGGGGACCCACACAAAAGGTCCCAACAGGAGTCTGTGGACTCTTGCCAGTGGGTACGATAGGATTATTTCTAGGCAGGTCTAGTTTAAATTTAAAAGGGGTGCAGACACATACAGGAGTCATTGGTTCAGATTACAATGAGGAAATTCAAATTGTTATATCTACTTCTGTTCCCTGGAAAGCACATCTCCTTATTGTGCCATATGTGGGAATGGGGAAAAGTGAAATTAAATGAACAGGACGTTTTGGAAGCACAAATAAACAAGGCAAAGCAGCTTATTGGGTAAATCAAATTACTGATAAACTTCCTACCTGTGAAATAACTATTTAGGGAAAGAAATGTAAAGGTTTGGTAGATACAGGAGCAGACATTTGAATCATTTCTCTATAGCACTGGCAGTCCACATGGCCAATTCAACTCACTCAATTTAACATAGTTGGAGTTGGTAAAGCCCCTGAAGTATATCAGAGTAGCTATATTTTTCATTGTGAAGGGCCTGATGGACAACCTGGGACTATTCAACCAATTATAAGTTCTGTACCTATGAATTTATGGGGAGAGATTTATTACAACAATGGGGAGCACAAGTTCTAATTCCAGAACAATTATATAGCCCTCAGAATCAACAGATGATGCATGAAATGGGGTATGTACCTAATACAGGACTAGGAAAAAATTTGCAAGCTTTGAAAGAATCTCTTCAAGTGGAAAGACAAAGTTCCATCTTTCCTGCCAAAGTTAGGATATCATTTTTGATGGCAGCCATTGTTAAGCCTCCAGAACCTATACCTTTAAAATGGTTAAACAGATAGGCCAATTTGGATAGAACAATGGCCACTGAGTAAAGAGAAACTGGAGGCTTTAGAGGACTTAAAATTGGTCTTTAATAGTCATAGATTTAAAAGACTATTTCTTTACTATCCCTTTAGCTGAGCAAGACTGTGAACGGTTTGCATTCACAATTCCTGCAGTAAACAACCTGCAGTCTGCTAAGCATTTTCATTGTTTTACAGATGCATCTAGTAATGATAAAGCTTTTTATTCTGGCTTGAAAAGTAAAGTTTCCCAGACACCCTATACTTCAGCTCAAAAAGTGGAACTTGTAGCTGTAATTGAGGTATTGACTGCTTTTAATATGCCTATTAATGTGATTTCTGATTCATCATATATGGTTCATTCCACACATTTAATTAAAAATGCTCAGTTACTATTTCATACACATAAACAACTGATGACAAAAGCAAAAAAAAGGGGGAGAAATAGGGATTATGGGACAGCCCATATACAATTGAATCTAGTATTATTAACTTAAAATTTTTTGAGCCTGCCCAAAGGCCAAATGTTATCAGCAGCTGAACAGCATCTACAGAAACCAGCTACAAAGACAGAAGCAGAACAACTGATTTGGTGGAGAGATCTGATAACAAAAACTTGGGAAATAGGTAAAATAATAACTTAGGGTAGAGGTTATGCTTGTGTTTCTCCAGGCCAAAATCGACAGTCGATTTGGACACCATCAAGACACCTGAAACCTTATCATGAGCCAGATGCTGAGGAAGAGATTCCGGGAGGATCCCGGGGACCCCTGGTTGGAGCCATGTTAAGACTGATGCTGAGGAGGACTCCAACTATCATGAGAAACACTCTTCAAACACAACCACCCATCTGGGGACAGATCAAGAAGCTGTCACAGAGGGTGGAAGAAAACTTGAGAAAAGCGGGACAACCAGTCACAATGAGTAATTTAATGATAGCTATGATAGCGGTGATCACCATTGCCATGAGTATTCCTTTAGCAAGGGCTGACACAGAGAACAATTATACTTATTGGGCATATTTATCAATCTTGGTTGGCAATAATGCCTGGATGTAATCACTCTATGACACAGTTGCACATGCTTTCTGATCTCAGTATTTACCATAATAAATCTGCTCCTATAATTGAGGCATACTGCCCTCAAAAACCTATTTGTAAACAGGATTGGACCCAGTTAGAAAAAATGAACAAACGTACTTCTTTAGGAAGACTGCATTGCAGAACAGGCAGAGGTGCTGCGCAATGATTCCTATGGAATCATTATTAATTGGCCCCTAAGGGGATGTTTAGCTTGAATTGCACCTCTCAGTCTGCATGCCATGGCCACACTATGTTCAGCTGGTGTGAACAAAATGGTCAGATGGTAGAAATAATAAGAAGTACGGCAAGAGTTCCTGTTATCTGGAACCATGGCGGTATAGCAGCACCTCAAACTCAAATGGTATGGCCTGTTGTAGGAGCTAAACATAAGGATTTGTGGAAACTCTTAATAGCTCTTAATAAGGTCAAAATTTAGGAAAGAATAAAAAAGTATCTAGAAAGACACTCTACAAGCTTGTCTTTGGATATTGTAAAATTAAAAGAACATATATTTAAAGCATCCCAGCACACCTGACCTTAATGCCGGGAACTGGAGTGCTTGAAGGAGCTGCAGACAGATTAGCAGCAAGTAACCCATTAAAATGGATAAAAACACTTGGAAGCTCTGTGATTTCAATGATAACTGTGCTTTTAATCTATGTCGTTTGTTGTTGTGTAGTCTGCAGATGGGGATCCTGACTCCTGCAAGAAGTAGCTCACCATGACAAAGTTGCCTTTGCTTTTATCTCTTTGCAAATCAAAGAAGGGGGACATGTTGGGAACAAACCCCCCAAAATCTGGCCATAAACTGGCCCCAAAACCGGCCATAAACAAAATCTCTGCAGCACTGTGACATGTTCATGATGGCCATGACGCCCATGCTGGAAGGTTGTGGGTTTACCGGAATGAGGGCAAGGAACACCTGGCCCACCCAGGGCGGAAAACCGCTTAAAGGCGTTCTTAAATCACAAAAAATAGCATAAGTGGTCTGTGCCTTAAAGACATGCTCTTGCTGCAGATAACTAGCCCAAACCATCCCTTTATTTCAGCCCATCCCTTGTTTTCCCACAAGTGATACTTTTAGTTAATCTAAAATCTAAAGAAACTATGCTAATGACTGGCTGGCTGTTAATAAATATGTGGGTAAATCTCTGTTTGGGGCTCTCAGCTCTGAAGGCTGTGAGACCCCTGATTTCTCACTTCACACCTCTGTATTTCTGTGTGTGTGTCTTTAATTCCTCTAGTGCCACTGGGTTAGGGTCTCCCTGACCAAGCTGGTCTTGGCAGGACTTAGTCCATTTTAATGCCCAAACCACAAAGGCCTTACCACTCCTCACATCCATTGCCTGGGTTTCTTTGTCCTGAGTTAAACAAATTCCTCTGTACTTTTGCCTTTCTACTGACCATTTCTTTCAGAGTGACTTCCCCGAACACTGACTCTTTCCATAAATTCTCCAGGTCCTCTGAAGAGTAGGTGCTCTTTCTCCCACACATCATATAGTTCAGAGTTTCCAAACTATATTCAGCTCATGACTCCTTATCTTCATATAGATGAATGAATGAATGAATGAATGAATGAATGAATAAATAAATAAGTAAATAAATAATTTCCTTGAAGCTTCTTGCCAGTTGGCTAAACATTCTTTTACCTATTCTTGACACTATCTCCTATCATCCCCCTGGTCACTTCCCCCGATTCAGTATAATTTTTGGCACCTGCTCAATTCATTTTGTGTTCATCTAACCCTGAACACAATAATCTTGAACTTACTATCTTCTCCTTTTCTTTACTTATTATCCTTCTCATATATCTACCCAGAAATCTTCCACTTCTGAAATTAAAAATTCCTTCAGTGTACTGTGGAAAACAGCTTTCTACTCTTCCCACAAATTTCTCCAATTTCCTTAGACTCCAAATCACAGATCTTTCTACTTTCTATTCTATTAGTCACTGCTTTCTTGTTTTTCCATTACATCTATGATACATTGCTTCAAAACTTCTTCCTTGACACTGTCCTTGGAAACACCTCTATCCTGAATGAAGTCAACTAGCTTGTGAATACTATTCAGGAAATCACACAGCTGGTCATTGAACCGACAGTTAAGCTCTCTCTTCCATTCTTGAACTGTTAATAAAAAGAGAGGCAATTGAGTCTCATGGTAATATCAACCATTCCTTCATCAAGCCATTCCTCCCTTATAACTCAACTCTCATTCTGTTTCCTCAACAGATAAAATATGTCAGAGAGGCACTTTCTTAACTTTTATACAAAGGGTGGAAAATGAGACCAGATGATCCTTTTATACTTCATATCCTTAGAGTAGAAACTCTCTCTCTTCTATAGAGAGTTGAAGAGTAACATTTATTGATTATCACTCATCAATTTCCTCAGGAACCCATAAAACCTAAGAGGTGAAGGGTAAAACTTTCTTGTTCTCCTTTGTAAACTTAGAACCCAGCACAATGACTAACACATAGTAGAAATTCAAACAATATTCAATGAAAGCATGAATCAATGCCCAGGTGATGATCAGGAAATTTCTGACAAATATGTTTGTGACTTGAAACTTGTAGCTAATTGTTTCAGTTGAATGCTTGTTATAGGATTTTATTTCAGCAAACTATCTTAAACCATTTTTGTGAGTCTTTGGTTTTAATATAACTCAAAATACACTCTGCCAAGTACATTTCTCCATAGACTTTAAACATAAGATTCTTTCAGGAGAAATTTAATCCTAAAGTTTACAATTCATCCACACCTAAATCATCAAAATATCACTGTAGCAATCTCAGTTGGGTATTTAACTTGTGATTCCCTAATTAGATAATTGTTTGTATATTTAAAACAAAATTATTGTTTGCCCTTAATTATTTAGACAATTGTTTAAACTATACACTTTGTGTCTTGTGTGTAGAAAAGCCATAATCACACTAAAACACATCCTAATTTTAGGATACTTCAGTCTTTATACTGGGAAATACAGTTTTTGTCTAAGAGAACTGATATAACAAATGAGAATTTTAAATGTGGTCTTTTCAGTAGAGGCCTATTTAGTTATTAATGTATAATCCGTATAAGTCATTCTTAATACAGAAAAATTTTTTGATCAGTTTAGCAGTTTTCACTATTTCTGGTCATTTTAAAATAATTCAATTGTCAGTCTCAAGAAAAAATAATTCTAGTATTGCAAATAGAAAATCAAGTTGGAACACTGAAAGCAGCTTAGATCTGAAATACATGGAAAATTAGAGTAAGAAATTAAAGTTTCCTGGAATTTTGTTTTTCTTGTCTTTTTTTCAGTACTTTTCCATGTCACTCAAACCTTGTGTCTCTCTTTTCCCTTCTCACTCTCTCTGCTTTAAATATACTGACCTTGACAAGTCAAACTGATTTTTTTTCTATGGGACTATGCCTCTTCGATCCCCTGAGAAATCTTCCTCTAGATAGTCACATGGCTTCTTTCAATTAAGTTTCTATTCCAAAGTCACCGTTAAGAGAGTCTTCCCTAATTACCCTAGACAAAGCAACCATTTCCTCCCACTTGATCATTCTCTTCTGACTGCGCTTTATTCTTATCTTAGTAAGTGTTGATAACTTCGCTACCTGGATTTGTAGAATACATTATTATTATTATTAATATTTGAGACGGAGTTTCACTCTTGTTGCCCAGGCTGGGACGCAATGGTGCGATCTCGGCTCACCTCAACCTCAGCCTCCCAAGTTCAAGTGATTCTCCTGCCTCAGCCTTCCGAGTAGCTGGGATTATAGGCATGTGCCACCATGCCTGGCTAATTTTGTATTTTTAGTACAGACGTGGTTTCTCCATGTTGGTCAGGCTGGTCTCGAACTCCTGACCTCAGGTCATCTGCCCACCTTGGCCTCCCAAACTGCTGGGATTACAGATGTTAGCCACTCACCCAGCCTAGAATACACTTATAAATTTAGTTGTATATTGTCAGCTTCCCCTGACACCCTGACAGGACATGGGCTGTGGCTTCTCAACTACCCTATCACCTAATATTTGTGGAATAAATGAACGAATGAATCTTCAGTGTTAGTATTTAAACAGTCCTTTTGCCATTTCACCTTGTTGAGTTTTATAATAGGCCAAGGGGAAAACAAAGTATGCAAACATTTCTGAGAAAAAAGGTAAGATAATGCTATAGCATTTACTATGGTACATATGTGGAGCTAATGTTCAATTCTGTTTCATGTGTATTCTCAGAATACTTAAAAGCTTGAGATAAGGCACAGCAAAACAAGTACTTCTTCACTGATAGAGAAACAAAGAGAATCAATATTTGAACCCTTCTCTGTGTAAAGAATGGAATAATCTAGTCTGGATAAATACTAAGTACAAATAAAAGCTGGCTTCTTGCTAATTACATTCAACAATATAAACTGTGTTTTCACCAAACAGTATTTTAACATTTTAGAATATAAAAAATTGTTATTCACTTCTAAAAAATGCTCTTATTTTTCCAAAACTCTAGGAAAATGATGCTAGAAATTGACTAGGAGAGGGTAAAGAGGACACAGAGGCTTTTTTAACCATTTTACTTAAAATTGTATCCAATTGTTATCCAAGTAATTACCGTCTGAATAAAGACTTAGACTAACAGGCCAGGCACGATGGCTCAAGCCTGTAATCCTAGCACTTTGGGAGGCCAAGGCGGGCGGATCACGAGGTCAGGAGATCGAGACCATCTGGCTAACACGGAGAAACCCGGTCTCTACTAAAGATACAAAAAAAAAAAAAGAAAAGAAAAAAAATTAGCAGGGCGTGGTGGTGGGCACTTGTAGTCCCAGCTACTTGGGAGGCTGAAGCAGGAGAATGGCTTAGCTTGAGCCAAGATTGTGCCACTGCACTCCAGCCTGGACGACAGCGAGACTCCGTCCCCCCCCAAAAAAAAAAAAAAAAAAAAAAGAATAACAATATGCATCTATCTTTGACATTTACTAGGTTCTATAAATTTTATGTACTAAGTGCTTTCTATATCTACATATCTATATCTATCTGTCTGTCTGTATGTATGTATGTATGTATGTATTTCTGATTTGATCCTAACATAGAAAAAGGAAACTATAGCCCAGAGGCCGGGCATGGTGCCTTTTGCCTGTAATCCCAACACTTTGGGAGGCTGAGGCAGGCAGATGGCTTGATGCCAGTAGTTAGAGACCAGCCTAGTCAACATGGCGAAACCCCATCTTCACCAAAAATACAAAATTTAACACTGGTCAGTGGTGGCACGCACCTGTAGTCCCAGCTACTCAGGGGGCCAAAGAACAAGAATTGCTTGGGCCTAGGAGGCAGAAGTTGCAGTGAGCCAAGATGTCCTGCCGATTACCTTGACTTATGCTGAGGGAGACTGGCTTCTTGACCATTCTTTGGTAATGAACAATTTACCAAGAGAGTATTTCTTTAGGCATCAATGCTTCATCTCAACTCAAAAAGCTGAGATGTTGAAAGTACTAATGTGCTCAGAGACAATGTTGTCCAATCTCCTAACTCCTCAAAAAAAATTTTTAAATGAAAGATGTATATTTTATTAGTGCATATAACTAACTTAAAATTATTAAATTATATTTCTGATTAAAGAATGGGAGATTCTGTTGGAAACCAGAAGGAGAAATTGATTTTAAACAGATCAAATCTCCTTCCTTCTCACAGGTTGAGATACAGCAGGAAGCACAGGGTGGGGCATTGCTGGATCCAGCTTTATAGAGTGAGATCCCCAATCTCATAGTCAGACCACAGTCTACATTCTCAACGTAACTGTGATAGTTTCTGTAGAGACCTATAAGCCATTTTTGATGATTACCACGTCTGTATCACAGATACACTAACGCTTGGCCTTTGTTATTCTGAATACACAGATGGGTATGTCTAGCTTGTGCTTTGGCTTAGTAGGTGGCCTTTGTTTCCGAAGCTATGACCCCTAATTTCCAGCCTGAGAGATAAGGATCAGGTATTTTAACAGACAATAAAGAACTGAGATGTTTTGTTCTCCTATACACCCTATTCTTTGGATAATTCCTGTGATCTGAACAAGAGATCAAATTGCAATATCCCCTATGCTAGACTGTTGTGACAACTAAGGGTTGTGACAACTAAGTGTGAGCAACCACTCCAACACTTTGCATAATAACTGATATTAAACCAATCATTGAATTCCTTATCTGCTGACTGTTAAGAAAAAAATTATTAAGTCATCTGGTCATACTATCAATGGATAAAGGACCTGGGGTCACTTTGAATAGCAGCAAACCCAGTCCTGCCAAAACTACAAAAATGACCTACACAAATAAGTCACTGGTATCAAGACTATAAAACCCTCTCTATATAAATGGTCTCTGATAGTTGTAGTTTTGGCTGTATTACAGAGAGATCCACGCAATCTCAAACAGTAGCTAATAATTTACCTGATACCATTTCTCTAGTTACACCATCCTTTTGTTTAGAAGTCACACATTTTGTTGTTGGTGTTGTTTAATTAGGAGGCAGTTGGCAATATTGCTTTTGATTTCAGAATATCCATAAGGAAAAGCATACTTTGTCCACATGGCACAAATAAGAGAAGGATGAAATCAAATATTAAGATCAATTCCTTAGCTTCAGGCAGTACTCAGAAGGGACTTTCGTTTGTAATTCACCATTGTTTTCTCCCTTCATAGCTGTAGTCACCTTGAGGAAGAGACCAAAATTCACAAAGTGGCTTGAATTCTTAGATCCAGAGGGTTAGTTTTCTTGGCACATTTTTCTTCAAAAAAAAAAGTTTTAATATGTGTAGATAAGAAGAAAACCAATCTCTTTTCTTCAAAGCTGAGCCAGTTGATTTAGCACAATGCTACACACACTCAGGCAGGAAGCTCTGTTTTCGAGTATCACTTATATATCACATTATTAGTAGAGTGCTTGAAATTGCAGCTTTAAAAACAGACCTTTGCTAGTTAGGATTTCACAATTCATCCCTTTTTCCTATTGCTCATTTAATTGAAATATCATACATTTCCCCCAATTTAATAAAATTAGTATCAAGAGAATTATCTATATATAAAAACTATTTCATTACACAAGTATTTCTACTTCAGCAGTCTAAGAATTTCACAACTTCAGTTTCAAAATCTTTCTCTTAATGAGTAAAAGCCAAATGTATCATTTTTGCTTAGTTATTTTAGAGTTCATTTAGCACTTTCCAATTATTTGAACCCAAACCAGTGCTCGGTATCTAGCTAACATGTTCACCTGAATTTTAAGCAATTATTTTATTTGACTTTGACTCCTGTATCAACAATGATGATCTGCATACATGGGTATAAGACCTGAAAACTTTCTAAAACTTCTAGATACTGCTTGCAATTTTAATGTAATCAAACTGCTACTATCTTTCATCACAAAGATAAAATTGTTACAGGTGTGCACCCCCCTACAATATTGTTTGTAATATCCAGGAGGGTAGAGGATGATGTTACTCTTCATATCACAGGGGGTGTACGCTCCTATGCAATATTGTCTATAGTATTTAGGGGGTGAGAGGATGATGTTAATCTTCATATCACAAAGGGTGTACACACCCCTACTGTATTGTCCGTAATATCTAGGAAAGGAGAGGATAATGTTCCTCTTCATATTGCAGGCAGTGAACTCTTCCCTGCAATACTGTTGGTAATATCCAGAAGGAAAGAAGATGATGTTGCTCCCCATATTGCAGGGGTGTATACTCTTCTGCGATATGGTCCGTGATAACCGGGGCGGGGGAGGATAATGTTACTCTACATATGGCAGGGAATATTCATGCTACTGTGATATTGTTCATAACATCCAAGGGGGGAGAGGATGATGTTACTCTCCATATCGAAGGGAGCATACAAACCCCTGTGATATTGTTCACAATATCCACGGGGGAGGAGATGATGTTACTCCTCATATTGCCGGGCATGTACACCCCCCCGCGATATTGTTTGTTATTAAGGGAGAGAAAAAATGATATTACTCCCCATATCGCAGGGGGTGTACACAACCTTGCCATATTGTTGGTAATATCAAGTGGAGGGAGACGATGATATTGTTCCCTATATCGCAGGGAGTGTACACTTCCCTGTAATATTGTTTGTGATATCCAGGGGGGAGTTGATATTACTCCCAATATCATGACATCCTGTGTGTACATCCTCTGTGATGTTGTTAGTAATATCCAGGATGGCAGAGGATGACATTACTCCCAATATCACAGGGTGTATACACCATCCTATGATATCGTTCATAATATCCAGGGGAGGAGAGGATGATATGATTGCCAATATCGCAAAGGGTGTAGGCCTTCCTGTGATACTGTTTGTAATATTCAGAGGGGGAGAGGATGATATTACGCCCAATATCGCAGAGATTGTACACTTCCCTGTGATATTGAATATAATTTTCAGGGGGAGAGCATAAAATTATTCCCAATATCGCAGACAGTGTACATCCTACTGTGATACTGTTTGTAATATCCACTGCGGGAGAAAATGATATTACTCCCAATATCGCAAAGATTGTACACTTCTCTGTGATATTGTTCATAATATCCAGGTTTCGAGAGGATATTATTCCTCATATCGCACGAAGTGTGGAGCCTCCTGTGATATTATTTTTATAATATCCAAAAGAAGAGCGGATGCTATTACTGCCAATATCTCAAGGGGTGTACGCCCTTCTGTGATACTGTTCATAATACCCAGAAAAATGAGAAGATAATGTTACTTCCCATATCGCAGATGGTGTACACCCCCGTGTGTTATTGTTCATAATATTCAGTGGGAAAGAGGATGATAATACTCCCCATATTGCAGGAGGTGCACACTCCCCTGTGCTATTGTTTGTAATATTCAGGGGGGAGGATAATATTACACCCTATATCGCAAAGGGTGTACACCTTCCTGCGATATTGTTTGTAACATCCAGGAGGGGAAAAGATGATATTACTCCCCATATTGCAAACATGTACACCCACCTGTGATAGTCTCAAAAATATTTAGTAAGGGAAAGGATAACGTTACTCCTCCCCATATCGCAAAGTGTGTACACCTTCCCTGTGATAATGTTCGTAATATCCGGGGGAGAGAGGACAATATTACTCCCCATATCGCAAAGGATGTACACCTTCCTGTGATATTTTCATAATATCCGGGATTAGGAGAGGATGACACTACTTCCTATATCGTAGAAAGTGTACAACCCCTTGTCATACTGTTAATATTATCCAGGGGGAGAAAAGATAATATTACTCCCCATATGGCAGGTGGTGTACTCCCCCTTGTGATGTTGTTCGTAATATCCCGGGGGGGTGGTGGAGACGATGATATTACGCACCATATCGCAGGAGGTGCGCACCCCCCTGTAATATTGCCTATTCTATTCAATGGGGTACAGGATGATATTACTCCCCATATCGCAGGAGGTGTACAACCCACTGTGATATTGTTCATAATTTCCAGGGAATGAGAGGATAATGTTACTTCCTATATTGTAGGGTGTGTACACTCCGTGATATTGTTTGTAATATTTAGGGGAGGAGAAGATGACAGTACTACCCATTCGCAGTGGATGCACAATTCCATGTGATACTTTTTGTAATATCCAGAGAGGGAGAGGATGATATTACTCCCTATATTGCATGGGGTGTAAACCCCCCTTTGATATAGTTCATAATTTACAGGGGGTGAGAGAATAATATTACTTCCCATATTGCAGGATGTGTACACCCCCTGTGATATTGTTCATAATATCTAGGTGGGGGAGAGGATGACATTACTCCCCATATCGCAAGTGGTGTATACCCTTTTGTGATGTTGTTGATAACACCCAGGGAAAGAGAGGATGATATTTCTCCCCATATCGCAGGGGCGTACACCTCCTTGTGATATTGTTCGTAATATCCAGAAGGGGAGAGAATGATATTACTCTCTAGGTCACAGGGAGTATACATTCCCTTGTGATATTTTTCCTAATATCCAGGGGGGAGAGGATGACATTCCCTCCCTGTGATGTTGTTCATAATATCAGAAGAGGCCAGGCACGGTGGCTCAAGCCTGTAATCCCAGCACTTGGGGAAGCCGAGGCGGACGGATTACCTGAGGTCAGAAGTTCAAGACCAGCCTGGCCAACAGGGTGAAACTCCATCTCTACTAAAAATACAAAAATTAGCCAGGCATGGTGGCACACACCCTGTAATCGCAGCTACTTGGGAGGTTGAGGCAGGATAATTTATTGAACCTGGAAGGCAGAGGTTGCAGTGAGCTGAGACCGTGCCACTGCACTCCAGCCTGTCCGACAGAGCAAGACTCTGTCTCTGTCTCTGTCTCTGTCTCTCTCTCTATATATATATGTGTGTGTGTGTGTGTGTGTGTGTGTGTATATCCAGAAGAACGGAAGATGATATTATGCCCCATAACGCAGGGAGTGTACACCTTCCTGTGATATTGTTTGTAATATCTGGGAGGGGAGAGAATGATATTACTCCGAATATTGCAGGAAGTGTACACCCTCCTGTGATAATTGTTCACAATATCCAGGGAAGAGAGGACGATATCAATCTCATATCATAAACACCCTGTGCGTACATCCCCCCTGGAATATTGTTCATAATATCCAGAAAGGGAGAGCATTATATTTCTCTCAATACCGTAGAGGTGTTCATAACCTTGTGATATTGTTCATAATATCGAGGGTGAAAGAGTATGATACAACTTACAATAACTTACATTATCTCAGGGAGTGTACACCTTCCTGTGCCATTGTTCATAATATCCAGGGGGTAAGAGGGTAATATTACTCCCGATGTCGCAGGGGGTGTACACTCTCCTGTGATATTGTTTGTAATATCAAGGTGGTGAACGATGATATTACTCCCAATATCACAGGGGATGCACACCCCCCCCCCCGTGATATTTTTTCTAATATAAAGGGGCAAAAATGATGATATTACTACCAATATCGCAGGGGATATAGACCCCCACCTTGTGACATTGTTCCTAATATCGTGGAGGAAAAAGCATGATATTACTCTCCATAGAGCAGGGGGTGTACACTCCCCGTGATATTGTCCAGTGGGACAGAAGATTATATTAATCCCAATATCGCAGGGGTGTCCACCCACCCTGTGATATTGTTTCTAACATTTAGAAAGGATGAGAATGATATTACTCCCAATATCGCAGGGGGTTATTTCCCCTGTAATATTATTCATAATATCCGGGAGGGGGGAAATGATATTACTCCCAATATCGCTGGTTGTGTACATCCCCTCTGTGTGATATTGTGTTAATATCCAAAGCGGGAGAAGGTGATGTTACTCCTAATAGTGCAGGGGGTGTACGCCCCCACTGTGATATTGTTTCTGATATCGGGGTGGGAGAGATATTACTCCAAATATCGCAGGGTGGGTAAACCCCCCCGTGATATGGTACCTTACATTCAGGAATTGAGAGAATATATTACTCTTAATATCGCAGCGGGTGTACACTCCCGTCCCGTGATATTGTTCTTAATATCTATGGTGGGAAGGATGATATTACTCCTAGTATCGCACAAGGTGTACACCTTCTCTGTGACATTCAGTTGGGAAGAGAATGATATTTCTCTCAGTATCGCAGGGGGTGTACACCCCCTATGTCCTATTGTTTCTAATATCCAGGAGAGGAGAGAATATTACTGCAACATTGCAGGACTTGTAACCCCCTTTTTGATATTGTTTTTAATATCCATTGACAAAGAGGATGATACTACTTTCAACGTCGCAGGGGGTTACACCCTTTCTGTGATATTGTTTCTAGTATCCAGGGGCAGAGAGGATGATATTATTCCCAATATCTATCGTAAAGGGTGTAGATCCCCCTCTGTGATATTGTTCCTAATATTGAAGAAGGGAGAGGAAGATAATATTCCCAATATCGTAGGGAGTGTACACCGCCTTTGTGATATTGTTTCTAATAGTAAGCAAGGGAGAGAATAATGTTACTCCCAATATTACAGGGGTATACACGCCCCCCCCTTTGTGATATTGTTTCTAATATTCAGGCAGAGAGATGATTATATTACTTTCAATATTGCAGGGTTGTACACCCCCACTGTAATATTGTTCCTAAAACACAGGGGGGAGAGAATATTACTCCAGATATAGCAGGGGGTGTACACCCCCCCTTGTGATATTGTTCCTAATATCCAGCGGAAAATGTGACTCCCAACATTGCAGAGGGTGTACACTCTCCCTGTGATATTGTTCATAATATCACGAAGAGGAGAGGAGATTATCACTCCCAATATCGCAGAAGGTGTACAATCCCACTGTGATATTGTTCCTAATATCCAAGTGGGGAGAGAAAAATATTGCTCCCAATATCAAAGGAAATGTACACACCCCGTCATATTGTTTCTAATATCCAGGGAAGGAAAGGATGATATTACCCAATATTGCAGGGGTGTACACCCCCCCTTGTGATAATGTTCCTAATATCCAAAAAGTGAGATTCTGATATTACTCCCAATATCACAGGGGGTGTATATCATTGCAAGGGTGATGGTGTACAGTATCAAGGGTGGGAGACGATGATATTACTCCCAGTGTCGCAGGGAGTGTACATCCCCCTTAATGTTTTTATGTAACATCCAGGAAGGGAGAGGTTGACATTACCTCTAATATCGCAGGGGTTGTACACCCCTCCTGTGATATTTTTCGTAATATCTAGGGGCGGATAAAATATTACCTTCAATATCGCAGAAGTTGTACACCCCTCCTCTGATATTGTTCCTTCTATCGAGGAAGGGACAGAATCATATTATTTTAAATATCCCAGGGGGTGTACACTCCCTTTGTGATAATGTTTCTAATATCCAGGAGAAGAGAGAATAATAGTACTTCCAATATCGCAGGTGGTATACACCCACCCTGCGTTATTGTTTTTAATATTTAAGAAAGGAGAGGATAACATTACTTGAAATATCGCAGAGGGTGTACAATCTGCTGTGATATTGTTCCCAATATCCAGGGGTGGAAAGAATATTACTCAATATTACCCAATATCGCAGGGGGTGTACACCCATTCTGTGATATCCAGGGAGGAAGAGGATAATATTACTCCCAATATTACAGGGGGTGTACACCTTCCCTGTGATATGGTTCCTAATATCCAGAGGGCAGAGGATGATATTGCTACTAATATTGCAAGGGTTATACACTACTTCTGTGATATTTTTCCAAATATCCATGGGGGAAGACGATGATATTACTCCCAATATCGCGGGAAATTTACACCCACTCTGTGATATTGTTCTTAATATCTGGGGGGAGAGGATGATATTACTTCCAATATCGCATAGGGTGTACACCCCCCTGTAATATGGTTCCTAATATCCAGGCGGGGGGAGAAGGTGATATTACTACAAATATCGCAGGGTGTGTACACCTGTCCTGTGATATTGTTCCTAATATCCTGGAAGAAAGAGGATTATATTACTCCAAATATCACGGGAAGGGGTAAACCCCCCTGTCATATTGTTCCTAATATCCAGGGGAAGGGTGGATGATATTACTTTCAATATCGCAAAAACTGCACACTCACCTTTTTGATATTGTATTTAATATCCTGGAGGGAGAGGATCATATTACTTTCCCCACCCTGTGATATTCTTCCTAACATTTATGGGGAAAGAGGATGATATTACTTTCAGTATCCAGGGGACGTACACATCCCTGTGATATTTTTCCTAATATCCACAGTGGGAGAGGATGATATTACTCTTAATATCGCAGGGGGGTGCAACATTTCTGTGATATTGTTCCTAATATCCAGAGGAAGAGAAGATAATATTACTCCCCATACTGCAGAGAATGTACAAACCCCCGTGATACTTTTTTTAGTATTTGGTGGGGGAAAGGATGATATTACTCTTAAAATTTCAGGGGGTGTACACCCCGCCATGATGCTGTTCCTTGCATCCAAATTAGGAGAGAATATTATTCCCAATATCGCAGAAGGTGTACACTCCCCCTGTGATATTGTTTCTTATAACCAGAGGGAGAGAGGATAATATTACTCCCAATATCGTAGGTGGTGTACAACCCCCTGTGATATTGTTTTTAACAACCAGAGGGAGGAGGATAATATTACTCCAATATCTCAGAGGGTGTACACCCCCCGTGATATTCTTCCTTATATCCAGTGGGGGAGAGGATGATATTACTTTCAATATCGCATCGGGTGTACACATCCCTATGATATTGTTTCTAATATCCAGAAGGGGAGAGGATTATATTGCTCGCAATACTGCAGAAAGTGTACACACCCTCTGTGATATTGTTCCTCATATCCAATGGGGGAGAGGATGACATTATTCTCAATATTGCAAAGGGTGTACACCCCCACTCTGTGATATTGTTCCTAACATCCAGGGAAGGAGAAGATGATATTACTCTTAAAATCTCAGGGAGTGTACACCTCCTTTGTGAAATTATTTCTAATATTTAGGGTGGGAGAGGATGATATTACTCCCAATATCGCAGTTGTACACCACCCCTGTGACATTCTTTCTAATATCCAGGGAGAGAGAACATGATATTACTCCCAATATCGCAGGATGTGTACACACCCCTTGTGATATCGTGTCTAATATCCAGGGAGTAAAGGATGATCCTAACATCCAAGAAGGAGACCATGATATTACTGTCACTATCACAGAGGGTGTACAACCCCCTGTGATATTGTTCCTAATATTAAAATGGGAAGAGGAGATATTACTCTTAATATCGCAAGGGGTGTAAAAACCTTCTGTGATATTCTCTCTAATATCCTGGGGGAAGAGGATGATATTACTGCCAATATCGCAGGGGGTATACACCACCTCTGTGATATTGTTTGCAATATCCGGGGGGGAGAGGATGATAATACTACCAATATCGCAGGGGTGGTACATACCCCTGTGATAGTGTTCCTAGTATCCAGGGGAAGAGAGAATAATATTACTTTTAATGTTGCAGGGTGTGTTCACCCCCTTGTGATATTATTTCCAATATGGAGGGCAGAGAGGATGATTTTACTCCCAGTATTGCAGGGACTGAACAAGCCCCTGTGATATTGTTTCTAATATCCAGAGATAGAGAGGATGATATTACAACCAATATCGAAGGGAGTGTACACCCCCCTACCCGTGATACTGTTTTTAATATCCAGGTGAGGGGAGAATAATATTACTCCCAATATCACAGGATGTGTAAATCCTTTCTTTGATATTGTTTCTAATATTTAGGGGGGAGAAGTTGATATTATTTACAATATTGCAGAGGGTGTACAGACGCCCTGTGGTATTCTTCCTAATATCCAAAAAAGAGAGAATGACATTACTCCCAATATAGCAGGGTGCGTAAACCTTCTTTGTGGTATTGTTCCTAATATTTAGGAGGGAGAAAATGATATTACTCGCAGTAATATCACAGAGGGTGTACACCCTCCTGTGATATTGTTCCTAATATCCAAGGAAGAGACGATGATATTACTGTCAATATTGCAGAGGGTGTACACCTACCCTGTGATATTGTTCCTAACATTCAGGAAAGGAGAGGATGCTATTACTTTCAATATTGCTGTGGGTGTACACTCCCCCTCTGATATTGTTCCTAATATTCAGAGAAGGAGGGGTGATATTACTCTCAAGAATGCACAAGGAGTAGACCCCCCCCATGATATTCTTCCTAATATCCAGGTGGGGAGAGGATGACATTAATCTCATATCTCATGAGGTGTACATCCCCCAGTGATATTGTTCTTAATATCAAGAGGGGGAGAGGATGATATTACTCCCAATATAGCAGGGTGTGTAAAACCCTGGCTGATATTGTTCCTAATATCTAGGAGGAGTGGGGGAGAGAATAATATTACACCCAATAATGAAGGGAGTGTACACCCCCCGTGATATTCTTCCTAATATCCAGGTGGGAAAAGGATGATATTACTCCCAATATCACAGGGAGTCTACACCCCCTGTGGTATTGTTCTTAATATCCAGATTGGGGGAGGGTAATATTACGCCCAATATCACAGGTAGCATACACTTTCCCAGTGATATTGTCTCTAATACTTAGGAGGGGAGAAGATGATATTATTCCCCATATTGCAGGGGTTGTAAACCCCTTCTAAGGTATTGTCTTTAATACCCAGGGCGTGAGAGGGTAATATTCCTTTCAATAGCGCAGGTGATGTACACTCCCATGTTATATTCATCCTAATATTCAAGTGTATACTCCTGTAATATTGTTTTTAATATGCAGGGTGGGAGATGAAAATATTATTCCCAACAGTGCAGGGGATGTACACTCCCCCATGGGATATTGCTGTCAATCAATACCCAGGGGTGCAGAGGATTATATTACTCTCAATATTGCAGGGGGTGTACAACCAGTGTGTACACCCTCCATGTGATATTTTTTCTAGTATACAAAGGGAAGGGGATGATATTACTCTCTACAACGCAGGGGCAGTAGACCCCCGTTTTACTAACAATATTTAGAGCAAGAGATGGTGATATTACTGTCAATATCACAGAGGGTGTACACCTACTCTATGATATTTTTCCTAATATCCAGTGGAAGAGAGGATGAAAATAATCCCAATATCGAAGAAGGTGTACACCCCTTCTGTGATATTGTTCCTAATATTCAGTGTGGGAGAGGATGATATTACTCCCAATATCACGAGGGGTCCACCTCTCCCCGTGATATTGTTTTAAATATCCAGGAAGAGAGAGGTTGGTATTACTTCCAATAATGCAGAAAGTGTACACACACCCTGTGATATTGTTCATAATATCCAGGGGGGAAAGAATAATGTTACTCCCAATATCATAAGGGGTGTAAAACCACTTTGTTATATTGTTCCTGATATTTAGAGGAAAGAGGATGATACTACTCCCAATATTGTGTATACACAGGTGTGTACACTCCCTGTGATATTGTTTCTAATATCCAAGAAGAAGACGATAATATTACTCCCAATATCACAGGGAGTTTACACCCTTTTTGTGATATTGTTCCTAATATGCAATGAGAAAGACGATGATATTACTGTCAATATTGCAGGAGTGTACACTCCCCTTGTGATATTGTTCCTAATATCCACAGGGGAACAGGGTAATATTACTCCCAATATTGGAGGTGTTGTACACCTACCCTGTGATACTATTCCTATTTCCAGAAGGGAAGAGAATGATATTACTTCCAATATTGCACGGGGTGTACACCCCCTCCATGATATCGTTTCTAATATTCAGGAGGAAAGAAGATATTAGGCGCAATATCACAGGGACTGTACACCTCGCCTGTGATGTTGCCTCTAAAATCCAGGTAGGGAGAGGATGATATCACTCCCAATATCGAGGACATATATACCCTCCCATGATATTGTTCCTCATAATCATAGGGGAGAGGATGATATTACTCTCAGTGTCACAGGGGCTGTACATCCCCTCTGTGATATTGTTCCCAATATCCAGGAGGGAAGAGGATGATAATACTCTCAATATAGCAGACGGTTTACACCCCCCTTGTGATATTGTTCTTATATTCAAGGGGAAAGACAATGATGTTATTGTTAATACCACAAGGAGTGTACTCCACTCTGTAATTTTGTTCCTATTATCCAGGTTGGGAGAGGGTGATATTATGCCCAGTATCGCAGAGGGGTCCACCTTCTTTGTGATATTGTTCCTAATATCCAGCGTGGGAGAGGATGTTGTTTCTCCCAATATTGTTTACAATATTATCAGCGAGAGAGATGATATTACCCCCCATAGCACAGGGGGTAAACACCCTCACTGTGATATTGTTCCTAATATGCATGGGAGGGGAGGATATTACCCCCAATAGTGCAGGAGTTGTTCACTCCCCCTTTGATATTGTTCCTAATATCGAGAGGAGGAGAGGATGATATCACTCCCATACCACAGTAGTTGTACAACCCCCCATGATACAGATTCTTATATTCAGGGGAGAGAGGATGATATTACTTCCAATATCGCAGGAGGTGTACAACCCCCTGTGATATTGTTCCTAGTATCCATGGGGGGAGAAGGTGATATTACTCCCAATATTGCAGAGGGTTGTGATATTGTTCCTAATATCCAGAGCGAGAGATGACAATATTACTAAAATAGTGCAGGGGGTGTACACGTCCCTGTGATACTGTTCCAAATATCCAGGAAAGGAGAGGAAGATTTTACTCCCAATATCACAGAGTTTTTACACCCCACCTTGTGATATTGTTCCTAATATTCACAGGAAAGAGGCTGATATTACTGCCCACTTGGCAGAGGGTGTACACCCCCCTGTGATACTGTTAATATTATCCAAAGAGAGAGATGATTATGTTACTGTCAATATCTCAGAGGGAGGGGTGTACATCACCTCTGTGTTATTGTTACTAATATTCAGTAGAAAAGAAAATGGTATCAATCCCAATATTGAAGGGGGTGTACACCCCTTCTGTGATATTGTTCCTAGAATTCGGCGAGGGGGGAGAAAATGATATTACTCCCAATATCGCAGGGGGTTGTACAATCTCTATGATATTGTTTCTAATATCCGTGGGGGAGAGGTTGATATTACTTTCAGTATTGAAGGGACTGTACACACACGCTGTGGCATTGTTCCTAGTATTCAGGGGGGAAGAGGATGATGTTACTCTAAATATTACAGGCGGTGTACACCCCTTTCGTGATATTGTTCCTATTATTTAATGGAAAGAGGATAAAATAACTCCCAATATCACGAGGGGCGTACACACACCCTCCGTGATATTGTTCCTTATATCCAGAGAGAAAAGGATGATATTACTCCCAATACCGCAGGGATTGTACACCCCTTTTGTGATACTGTTCCTAATATCGAATGGGGAAGACGATGTTGACTGCCAATATCGCAGGTGGTGTACTGACCTCTTGTGATATTCTTTCTAATATAAAGAGGGTGAGATAATGATATTACTCCCAATATTGCAGGGCTTGCACACACCCTCCCCCCGTGATGATATTGTTTCTAATATCCAGAAGGAAAGAGGATATTACTCCCAATATTGCAGGGGTGTACGCCACCCCATGATATTGTTTCTAATATTCAGGGAGAAAGAAGATGATACTACTCTCAATATCGAAGGGAATGTACATCCCCCCTGTGATAATGTCCTTACTATTCAGGTGGGGAGAGGATGATATTACTCCCGATATTACAAATGGTTTACACACACACACCCTGTAATATTGTTCCCAATAGCCATGGGGGTAAAGGTTGACATTACTTCCAATGGCGTAGGGAATGTACACCCATCCTGTGATAGTCTTCCTAGCGTCTATGAAGGGAAGGGATGATACTACTTTCAATATCGCAGACGGTGTACACCCTACTTGTGATATTGTTTCTAATATTCGAGGGGGGAGATGATGATATTATTGTCAATACCGCAGAAAATGGACACTCCTCCCCGTGATATTGTTCCTAATATCCAGGTTGGGAGGAGGTAATATTACGCTCAAAATCGCAGAGGGAGTACACCCTCTTTGTGATATTGTTCCTAATATCCAGGATGACAGAATATGTTATTTCTTCCAATATCACAGAGGGGGTACCTCCCCTCTCAGATATTGTTTCTAATATTCAGAAGGAAAGAGGATCATATTACTTTCAGTAGCACAGGGGTGTACACTTCCCCTGTGATATTGTTTTTAATATGCAGAAGGAAAGAGGATAATATTACACTGAATAGCATAGGGGGTAAACACCCACTCTGTAATATTGTTCCTAATACCCAAGTGAAGAGAAGATGATATTACTTCTAATATTGAATGGGGTGTCCACCCTCTCTGTAGATATAGCTCCTAACACCGAGGGGAAAAGAGGATGATATTATTTCCAATAATGCAGGGAGTTTACTGCCCCCCTGTGATATTCTTCCTGATATCTAGGTTGGGAGAGGATAATATTACTTCCAATATCTCAGAATGTGTACACTTTGCCTGTGATATTGTTCCTGATATACACCGAGGGAGAGGAAAAAGATATTACTCCCAATATTGCTGAGTATACAAAGCCCTGTGACACTGCTTTTAATATCCAAGGAAGGAGAAGATGATACTACTTCCAGTAGTGCAGGGAGTGTACACACCACTATGATATTGTTCCTAATATCCGGGGGGGGGAGATTATATTACTCCCAATATCGCAGGGGATGTACAAACCCCTGTGATGCTGTTCCTAACATCCAGGGGGTAGAGGATGATATTACTTTCAATATCACAGTTCTTGTACGCCACCCCCTGTAATACTGTTCCTAATATCAAGATGGGGAGAGGATAATATTACTCTTAGTATCGCAGGGGGTGTACACCTTCCCCGTTATATTGTTCCTGGTTACTGTTACCTTGTAGTATAGTTTGAAGTCAGGTAGCATGATGTCTCCAGCTTTGTTCTTTTTGCTTAGGATTCTCTTGGTTATGTGAGCTCTATTTTGGTTCCATATGAAATTTAAAGTAGTTTTTTTCAATTCTGTGAAGTAAGTCAGTGGTAGCTTGATGGGGATGGTGTTGAATCTATAAATTATTTTAGGCAGTATGATCATTTTCACAATATTGATTCTTCCTATCCATGAGCATGAAATGTTATTCCATTTGTTTGTGTCCTCTTTTACTTCCTTGAACAGTGGTTTGTAGTTCTCCTTGAAGAGGTCCTTCGCATCCCTTGTAAGTTGGATTCCTAGGTATTTTATTCAATTAGTAGTAATTGTGAATGGGAGTTCTCTCATGATTTGGCTCTCTGTTTGTCTGTTCTTGGTGTACAGGAATGCTTGTGATTTTTGCACATTGATTTTGTATCCTGAGACTTTTCCGAAGTTGCTTATCAGCTTAAGGAGATTTTGGACTGAGATGATGGAGTTTTCTAAATACAAGATCATGTCATCTGCAAACAGAGACAATTTGACTGCCTCGTTTCCTCATTGAATAACTTTTATTTATTTATTTTGCCTGATTGCCCTGGCCAAAATTTCCAATACTATGTTGAATAGGAGTGGTGAGAGACAACATCCTTGTCTTGTGGCAGTTTTCAAAAGGAATGTTTCAAGTTTTGGCACATTCAGTATGATATTGGCTGTGAGATTGTCATAAAAAGCTTTTATTATTTTGAGATACGTTCCATCAATACTAGCTTATTGAGAGTTTTTACCATGAAAGGTTGTTGAATTTTGTTGAAGGCCTTTTCTTCATCTATTGAGATAATCATGTGGTTTTTGTCTTTGGTTCTGTTTATGTGATGGATTACGTTTATTGATTTGCATATGTTGAACCAACCTTTCATCCCAGAGATGAAGCCCACTTGATCATGGTGGATAAGCTTTTTGATGTGCTGCTGGATTCAGTTTGCCAGTATTTTGCTGAGGATTTTCGCATCAATGTTCATCAGGGATATTGGCCTAAAATTCATTTTGTTGTTGTTGTTGTTGTTGTGTCTCTGCCAGGCGTTGGTATCAGGTAGATGCTGGTTGGCCTCAAGAAATGAGTTAGAGAGGATTCCCTCTTTTTCTGTTGATTGGGATAGTTTCAGAAGGAATGTTACCAGCTCCTCTTTGTACCTCTGGTAGATTTCTACTGTGAATTCATCTGTTTCTGGACTTTTTTTAGTTGGTAGGCTATTAATTATTGCCTTGATTTCAGAACCTGTTATTGGTCTACTCAGAGACTCAACTTCTTCCTGGTTTAATCTTGGGAGGGTGTATGTGACCAGGAATTTATCCATTTCTTCCAGATTTTCTAGTTTATTTGCATGAAGGTGTTTGTAGTATTCTCTGATGGTAGTTTGCATTTCTGTAGGATCAGTGGTGATATCCCCTATATCATTTTTTATTGCATCTATTTGATTCTTCTCTCTTTTCTTGTTTATTAGTCTTGTTAGTGGTCTATCAATTTTGATGATCTTTTCAAAAAACCAGCTCCTGGATTCACTGATTTTTTGAAGGGTATTTTTGTGTCTCTATCTCCTTCAGTTCTGCTCCGATCTTAGTTACTTCTTATCTTCCGTTAGCTTTTGAATTTGTTTGCTCTCGCTTCTCTATTCTTTTAATTGTGATGTTAGAGTGTCAATTTTAAATATTTCCTGCTTTCTCTTGTGGACATTTAGTGCTATAAATCTCCCTCTACACAGTGCTTTAAAGGTGTCCCAGAGATTCTGGTATGTTGTGTCTTTGTTCTCATTGGTTTCAAAGGACATCTTTATTTCTGCCTTCATCTCATTATTTACCCAGTAGGAGCAGGTTGCTCAGTTTCCATGTAGCTGTGTGGTTTTGAGTGAGTTTCTTCGTCCTAAGTTCCAATTTGATTTCACTGTGGTCTGAAAGAGAGCTGTTGTGATTTCTGTTCCTTTACATTTGCTAAGGAGTGTTTTACTTCCAATTATGTGGTCAATTTTAAAATAAGTGTGATGTGGTGCTGAGAAGGATGTACATTCTGTAAATTTGGGGTGGTGAATTCTGTAGATGGCTATCAGGTCTGCTTGGTGCAGAACTGAGTTCAAGTCCTGGATATCTTTGTTAATTTTCTATTTCATTGATCTGTCTAATATCAACAGTGGGGTGTTAAAGTCTCCCATTATTGTTGTGTGGGAGTCTAAGTCTCTTTGTATGTCTCCACGAACTTGCTTTATGAATCTGGGTGCTCCTGTATTGGGTGCATATATATTTAGGACAGTTAGCTCTTCTTGTTGAATTGATCCCTCTACCATTACATAATGGCCTTCTTTGTCTCTTTTTATCTTTGCTGGTTTAAAGTCTGTTTTATCAGAGACGAGGATTACAACACTTTTTTTCTTTCTTTTTTTTTTGCTTTCCATTTGCTTGGTAGATCTTCCTCCCTCCCTTTATTTTGAGCCTCTTTGTGTCTTTGCACATGAGGTGGGTCTCCTGAATACAGCACACCTATGGGTCTTGACTCTTTATCCAATTTGCCAGTCTGTGTCTTTTAATTGGGGGCATTTGACCTATTTACAGTTAAGATTAGTACTGTTATGTGTGAAGTTGACCCTGTCATTACGATGCTAGCTGGTTATTTTGCCCATTAATTGATGCAGTTTCTTCATAGCATTGATGGTCTTTACCATTTGGCATGTTTTTGCAGTGGCTGGTACTGGTTGTTCCTTTCCATGTTTAGTGCTTCCTTTAGGAGCTTTTGCAAGGCAGGCCTGGTAGTGACAAAATCTCTCAACATTTGCTTGTCTGTAAAGGATTTTATTTATCCTTCATTTATAAAGCTTAGTTTGGCTGGATATGAAATTCTCGGTTGAAAACTCTTTCTTTTCAGAATGTTGAATATTGGCCCCCACTCTCTTCTGGCTTGTAGGGTTTCTACTGAGAGATCTGCTGTTAGTCTGATGGGCTTCCCTTTGTGGGTAACCCAACCTTTCTCTCTGGCTGCCCTTAACATTTTTTCCTTCATTTCAGCCTTGGTGAATCTGACAATTATGTGTCTTGGGGTTGCTCTTCTTGAGGAGTATCTTTGTGGCATTCTCTGTATTTCCTGTATGTGAATGTTGGCCTGCCTTGCTAGGTTGGGGAAGTTCTCCTCATAATATCCTGAAGACTGTTTTCTAACTTGGTCCCATTCTCCCCATCACTCTCAGGTACACCAATCAAACATAGATTTGGTCTTTTCACACAGTTCCATATTTCTTGGAGATTTTGTTCTTCTCTTTTTACTTTCTTTTCTCTAATATTGTCTTCTTGCTTTATTTCATTAATTTGATCTTCAATCGTTGATATCCTTTCTTCTGCATGATCGAATTGGCTATTGACACTCGTGTATGCTTCATGCAGTTCTCATACCGTGGTTTTCAGCTCCATCAGGTCATTTAAGTTCTTCTCTACACTGTTATTCTAATTATCCATTCATCTAATCTTTTTTCAAGGTTTTTAGCTTCCTTGTGATGGGTTAGAACATGCTCCTTTAGCTTGGAGAAATTTGTTATTACCGACCTTCTGATGCCTACTTCTGTCAACTCATCAAACTCATTCTCTATCCATTTTTGTTCCCTTGCTGTCAACGAGTTGTGTTGCTTTGGAGGAGAAGAGGTGTTCTGGTTTTTGGAATTTTCAGACTTTCTGCTCTGGTTTCACCCCATCTTAGTGGTTTTATATACCTTTTGTCTTTGATGTTGGTGACTTATAATGGGGTTTTCATGTGGATATTCTTTTTGTTGATGTTGATGCTATTGCTTTCTGTTTGTTAGTTTTCCTTCTAACAGACAGGCCCCTCAGCGGCAGGTCTGTTGGAGTTTGCTGCAGGTCTACTCCAGACCCTTTTTACATGGGTAACACCACGGAGGCTGCAGAACAGCAAATATTGCTGCCTGATACTTCCTCTGGATGCATTGTCTCAGTGGGGCACCCACCTGTATGAAGTGTCTGTTGGCCCCTACTGGGAGGTGTCAGGCTACATGGGGGTCAGGGACCCACTTGAAGAGGCAGTCTGTCTGTTAGCAGATCTCAAACACCATGTTGGGAGAACTACTGCTCTCTTCAGAGCTGTCAGGCAGGGATGTTTAAGTCTGTAGAAGCTGTCTGCAGCCTTTTATTCAGATATGCCCTGCTCCCAGTCATAGAATCTAGAGAGGCAGTAGGCCTTGTTGAGCTGTGGTGGGTTCTGCCCAGTTTGAGCTTCCCTGCCTCTTTGTTTACACTGTGAACATAGAACTACCTACTCAAGCTTCAGCAATGGCAGATGCCCCTCCTCCCACCACACTCTAGTATCCCAGGTCAATCTCAGACTGCTTCACTAGCAGTGAGCAAGGCTCCATGACCATGGGACCCACTGAACCAAGCATGGGAGGGAATCTGCTGGTCTGCTAGTTGTGAAGACTGTGGGAAAAGCACAGTATTCGGGCAGGAGTGTATGATTCCTCCAGGTACAGTCACTCATGGCTTCCCTTGGTTAGGAAAGGAAAATCCCTCAACCCCTTGTGCTTCCCTGGTGAGGCGATGCCCTGCCCTGCTTTGGCTCACCCTCTGTGGGCTGCACTCACGGCCAAACCAGTCCCAATGAGATGAACTAAGTACCTCAGTTGGAAGTACAGAAATCACCCTTCTTCTGCATCGATCTTGTTGGGAGTTGTAGACCAGAGCTGTTCCTATTCGGCCATCTTGCAATCACCGCTCGACTTGATTTTTTTTTAAGGTTATCTAACACTTAACGTTCTTGCCTAGCCACACCAAAAATTTGGAGTGGCAGCTGACTGCAGTAAGTGATAGAGACATGGACCTATAGAGAGAAAAAGTTGTAGGCTTTATTGAGCAGAGTGAAAGTACAAAGCTTCCACAGCACGGAAGGGGTCTCAAATGGGTAACCAGAGTTAGATTACATAATTGCTTTTTAAATTCTTTAAGGTGGGAAATACATGCAGCGGGAAGATGTTACCAGAGTGAGAAACAAAGACAATTAACCATTTGTGATGTGTCTTAGATCTTGACGAAAACTGGAATTGCAACTTAGGTTTCATCTATTTTATGACCCTGCAGTGGCATGGCAAAGGAGACAGGATCTTACAGGACTTTACAAAGTATGTTCACAAGGAATTGGAATTGGGAGGATAGGTAAGGCGCACTGGTCACAAGAAAATGGGCAGTTAACGTTCCTTTTAATTTTAGTTTTGGGGAGGGGGAAAGGAGTGAGGGAGAGAAGGACACGGGGAAACTTACAGCAAAATTTTCACTGTTTATAGATTTCTTGGGGAAGACAACACATGCACAAATCCTGGTGTTAGGAATAGTTTAAGCATATATCTTCAATATTATTCATTCAGGACTGAAGCAAGTCCTGATGCAGGAAATGAGTGAGTTTCATAGCTTTCTAAGCCCCTACTTGGCCCAGTAAGCCCAGCTGTCCCTTCCTTTCAGTCCCCCCTCTAAACAGGACATCCCAACTGCTGTTGGGAACTGGGCAGCAGTCATTCTGGCTATTTCCTGCTGGTTGGGGGCAAAGAAGGGGCCCTGCAGTTGTGGTGTCCTCCAGAGGGGAACTTTCTAGGCTAGTTGAGGGACCAGCAGGTTGATCCAGGGGTCCTTGTAGAAGCCGTGAGTTGAGCTCATTTGAGGTTCCATTTGTAAGACCATTTGTAGCTTAATGGCCTCTATCCTGGAGGAAAGAAATTTGACAAGGAGGTTAAAAATGCAAGGCCCAAAGGCGTGTAATAGTAGAATGGCTGTCACAGGGCCTAGAAAGGGGAGAAGCCAAGATATCCATTGGTTAAACATAATCCAGAGTCCTCAGTGTTCAAGCTTGTTTTTCCTACTTTCTATCCGTTCTGTTATTTATTTGACCTTTTCAGTAATGATTCCTGACTGGGTAATGAAATAGCAACATTCTTCTCCTAGGAAGAGACAGGTTCCTCCTCTTTCACCTGTTAATAGGACTAGGGCTCTTCAGTTTTGGAGGACTACTGCAGCCAGAGAATTAAGCTGGCTTTGTAGGGTCACTAGGGAGTTGGCAACTCATTCCATGTCATCAGTTAATTCTCATGATAATTTATAATAGAATTGGGTGGAGGAGGTTATGCCTCCAATTCTAGTCCCAAGCCTGCCCAGTATTTCGGCTCCCATAATAAAAGGGACAGTAAGGGCTTGTGTGTGACAGGATTGGGGTGTAAGGAGACTTTGTAACTCTTGTTCAGTATATATGGACATGGGAGGTGCTAGAGAGGAGGGAAAGCATAGTTATTTTGGAGTCCATTTAGGCATTGATAGGCTGTGTTATCATGGATGAAAAAGATCCCTGAAGTTAACCAGGTGAAACCTGAGGTTACTAATATACAGGACTGACATCAGGAGATGTTCTTATTGAGAGTCATGCTGAAGTTTATGTATGTGAGATTTGAGACCTGTGTGGCTGATAAATCGGTGACTATGGTGGTGTTTAGGACTGGGGTGGATAAGTTCCACTGTCTGGGGACAGGGACTGGGACATATGGTCGAAAACGCAAGGGGAGACACATCCAACAGTTGGTTGGATTACTAGCAGAGGCCTCTAGTATTCCTGAAAGGGTGGTGTTAAACTGATTCCAGATATGAGAATGAGAGTTAAGGGTTTCTTGTAGCCTGGAAAAGTCTAATTTCTTGTATGGACTGGGAGTACTGGAGAGCTGGACCAAGTTTTTAATTACTTGTTGGATATGCCATTCTTTAGCCTCGTCTTGCACGCCTCCTCTGTCAGACATACCTATACGTGTATAACATGTCCAACAAGCGTTGGCCCCCATTTCTCAGGACAGTCACCTCAGATCATTTTTCCTTGGTGATGTGTACAGCCATTGTGAGAGCAGAGAGAAGTAGTTTTTTTTTTTTTTTTTTTTTGAGACAGAGTCTCGCTGTGTCTCCCAGGCTGGAGTGCAGTGGCGTGATCTCAGCTCACTGCAAGCTCTGCCTCCTGGGTTCACGCCATTCTCCCGCCTCAGCCTCCCAAGTAGCTGAGACTACAGGCGCCCGCCACCACGCCCGGCTAGTTTTTTGTATTTTCAGTAGAGACGGGGTTTCACTATGTTAACCAGGATAGTCTCGATCTCCTGACCTCGTGATCCACCCACCTCGGCCTCCCAAAGTGCTGGGATTACAGGCTTGAGCCACCGCGCCCGGCCGAGAGAAGAAGTTTTATAACATTCTTTTCTCATGTAAGTATATGCAGCGAGAGATACGGGTGCTTGGAAGGGGCTACCTAATCCCCAAGAGTTTCTGAGAGAATGCCACCTGACTCCTCCAGGGGAGGCACACTGACATGAGGCGGTAGGGGAGTGTGGTAGTTGGAGAAAGGGCCATGAGTATGAAGAGGATGGCAGGAAGCCTAAGAGGAGTCATGATGTGTTGTAGGTGGAAGGTCGTAGGGAAGAGGAGGGAAAAAGGAGTAAATTGCTGTTAGAAGGATGGACGATAGAAGAAAGGTTGATGTGATTAAGACTTTTGTCCCGGCTGGAGCTACAGTATATAATCCTACTGCAAAGAGTATGGTTAGTATACTGCTTAATAATGTAACAAAACAGTAGAAGGATTCCATCAAAGAGAGAAGGAGAGATGTCAAAGATCATGTAGGCTTTTTTTTTTTTTTTTTTTTTTTTTTTTTTTTTTTTTAATTTATCCCCCTTTAAGTAGGGAGAAGTTCCTCTTCAGGATTAACTTCAGGAGTTTTTCTGGTCTGAGGTGTTTCCTTCTGAAATAGGAGACGCAGGTTCTCTAGTGGCTGTAGGTGTGTCAAAGCTGGTCTGGCTGACCTTGTAACTCCTGAGTTGATGATCCTGTAAGTTCCCCAGGAGGTGTCCAAGGTTTAACTCGGGTGTGGTGAATCCAGGATTCCACTCCTGCCACTTTAACTGTAGTGGAGGGAGAGAGGATTACTAAGTACGGTCCCTCCCATAAGGCATCCACAGATAGAGAGGTAGAGGGGAGAGACTTGACCAATACTAGATATCCTATTGAAACAACTCTATTCCTTTTTCCCTGTCACAACTTTTGGGTAAAGTTTTAAGGTTTTGTTGATATTTTGCCAGAGAAGTTATATCTTTGACTAAATTGGTCATTTCCTTATGGAGCAGGAGGTCATTTGTGAGAAAAGACCATCCATACAGCATTTCATATGGACCGAGCCCCTTTCTGTGAGAGGAGTTTTGGATTCTTAATAAGGCCATGGGCAAGAGAGTGGGCCATGAGAGATGAGTTTCTTGCGCTAGCTTTCTCAAATGCCTCTTTAGTATTTCATTTGCCTTTTCGACTTTCCCTGAGGATTGTGGCCTCCAGGCACAGTGAACGTGATATTGTATTTCGTGCCTTGGAAATTTGCTGAGTTATTGTAGCTTTAAAAGCTGGACCATTGTCACTTTGTAAGCTTTGGGGAAGCCGAAATCTAGGAATTATTTCATGAACTAAGACTTTAACCACTTCTTGGGCCTCCTCTGTTCTACAAGAGAAGACTTCCACCTAATTTGTAAAGGTATCAACACAGAGCAGTAAGTATTGAAATCCTCTTGACTTTGGCATATGGGTAAAATCTGACTGCCAGTCTTCTCCAGGATAATGCCCTGTTCTTTGTCCTGGAGAGGGCTTATGGTGGGCCAAGGGGTTATTCTTTTGGCACACTTCACAGGCTTTGACTACTTACTGGATGGTTTTGAGGAGGTTTGGCCCTGTAAATAGGAATGTGGCCATCTTATGGGTTCTTTCAGTACCCATATGAAAATTTGGTGGAGGGTTTTAAGTACTTTCCACTGGCTAGCTTCGGGTATTAGGACCTTTCCTTTCTCTGTTGCTAGCCCCCCCGAGGGGAGAAAACTATGTCCTCCTGAAAGTCCCCATTCTGTTTCAGTTGGGGAATATTGGGGCTTAACCTCCTGGAGGCAGTTGCTCCATACCAGGGGTCCTTCCATGGACATTTCTAAAGGAAAGTCCTGCCTGGCAGCAATTTTGGCCTCAGCATCTGCTTGGTGGTTTCCTTCTACTTCTTCTCCTTCACCTTTCTGATGGCCTGAGCAGTGTAAGACTGCCATCTCCTTAGGTTTTTGTACTGTGTGCAATAACTCCATGATTTCTCTGTGGTACTTAATGGGTGTTCCTCTGGAGGTTAGGAACTCCCTTTCTTTCCATATTGCAGCATGTGCCTGTAGGACTAGATAAGCATACTTGCTATCTGTGTATATATTTATTCTTTTCCCTTCTCCCAGTTCTAACCCTGGGGTAAGTGCCACTAGTTCTGCTAATTCAGCACTGGTCCCTGGGAGAAGAGGCTTACTTTCAAGTACTGTTGCATCACTAGCTATGGCATAGTCTGCCTTTCGTACCCCATTTTCTACAAATGAACTTCCATTGGAGTACAGGTTAAGGTCAGGGTTAGTTAAGGGGATGTCTAAGAGATCTTTTGGAGTGGCATAAGTCTGAGCTATAATTTGTTGGCAGTCATGCTCAACTGGTTCCTTATCCTCTAGGAGAAAAGTGGCAGGGTTGAGGGCTGCACATGTGTGTATCTGAAACACTGGTCCCTCAAGGAGTAGTGCCTGGTATTTAAGTAAGCACTGAAAGTCACAAACTTCCTTTAGCATTTAATATGCCACTTAAATCATGAGTAGTCTGGACAGTGAGATCCTTTCCTTGTATTATTTTAATAGCCTCTGACACTAAGATGGCTACTACCGCAACCACCCATAAACAGTGAGGCCAGCCTTTGGCTACTACATCAATTTCCTTACTTAGGTATGCCACTGTTTGTGGGGCTGTCCCACGAGTCTAAGAACTCCAAGAGCTATTCCTGCTCTCTCAGTGACATATAGAGAGAAATTTCGCACTGTGGGAAGGCTCAGGGCTGGAGCTTGCACCAGGGCCTGCTTTAAAGTTTTGAAGGCTGTTTCCGCCTCTGGTTCCCATTCTACTAGATGAGTATTTGCCTTCTGAGTCTCCTTTTTCAGGGTATAGAGTGGCCTGGCCATTTCACTGTATTCAGGAACTCACAGTTAGCAAAAGTCAGTGATTCCAAGGAATCCCCACAACTGTTTCAATGTTTTAGGGTGAGGATAGGACAGTATAGGCTGAATACGCTCTTTGCTAAGGGCCCTAGTTCCTTTGACTAGGACTAGGCCTAGATATTTAACTTGTTGTAGACAGAGCTGGGCCTTTGTCCTAGACACTTTGTAACTTCGATTAGCTGGAAAGTTTAAGAGATCTAGAGTAGTCTACTGACATGAGGCTTACTGAACTGGTAGCCAGAAGTATGTCATCCACGTATTGGAAGACTAGAGTGCCTGAACTTGAGAACTGGCCTAGGTCATGGGTCAATGCCTGACCAAACAGACGAGGGCTATCTCTAAACCCTTGGGACAAGACCATCCACGTAAGCTGGAACGTGTGGTCTGTAGGATCCTCAAAGGCAGAGAGGAACTGGGAGTCAGAGTGCAGGGGAATGCAGAAGAAGGCATCTTTGAGGTCCAGAACAGTGAACCATTCTGCTTCCTCTGGTATTGGAGAGAGCAGTGTATAGGGCTTGGGTACAGCATGATATAAAGGAATTACTGCCTCATTGATGATTATGAGGTCTTGCACTAGTCTCCACTGACCATTTGGTTTTTGTATTCCAGGGGTGTTGCAAGAACTGCTGCATTTTCTTACCAAGCCTTGAGCTTTTAAATGTCTAGCAATATCCTGTAATTATTTATGAGCCTCAGAACTTAAGGGATATTGCCTTTGATAAGGAAAAGTGGTGGGGTCTTTTAGCCTGATTTGAACTGGATGGGCATTGTTTACCCTTCTGAATTGTCCTTCCAAGACCCAGACTTCAGAGTTGATTCTTTCTTCAAGTAGGGGACAACAAATGTGTAATTTGTTCCCCATATTCATGTAGATAATAGCCCCAGCTTTAGCGAATACGTCCCTCCCTAATAAGCATGTGGGAATTTCGGCATAACAAGAAGGCATGTGAAAAGAGCAAAGTCTCCCAATTGCAGCTGAGGAGGTGAGAGAAATACCGGTTATAGGCTGTCCTAAGATTCCTCAGATAGTAACAGACTTTGAGGACAGTTATCCGGGGCAGGAGGTTAAAACTGAGAAGGCCATGCCAGTGTCCGGGAGGAAATCCACTTCCTGGTCCTCAATGGTCAAACTCACCCGGGGCTCTGTGAGGGTGATGGCATGAGCTGGTGCTTACCCCAAGCACCCTCAGTCCTGTTGCTGAATCATCTGGTTGGGTGCTTCTGGTCCAGAGGGCCTTCATCCTCTGGGGCAGTGCGCCTTCCAGTGATTACCTTGACATATTGGACATGGGTGAGGGGCTGGTTTGTTTCTTGTTGGACAATCTTCCTTAAAGTGCACTGATAACAAGCCCCCCAAACTGCACTGATAACAAGCCCTACTAGGCAATTGGCCTGCTCCTCTTTTGGTTCCTTCTGAGCCACTAGGATCTGCCTGTCTGAGGGCCACAACTAAGGCTACACCCTTTCTCTTATCTCACTTTTCCCTTTTGGCCTGTTCCTCTTGGTCCCTGTTACAGAACACTGATGTTGCCAGGTTTAATAATGCCTCCAACTTTTGTTCTGGGCCTAAGCCAGACTTTTGGAGTTTTCTTCTAATGTCAGCCACTGATTGGGTGACAAATTTATCCTTTAAAATAAGTTGGCCTTCTACAGGATCTGGAGTTAGGGTGGCGTGCTTTCTTAGGGTCTCCCTTAGTCTTTCTAGAAAAGTGGAGGGGTTTTCCTCTTTTCCCTACATAATTGTGGAGAGCATTGAGTAGTTCATAGGCTTTTTCTAAGTCTTCCTAAACCCTTCCAAAATGCAAGTTAGCAAATGCCTGTGGCTCCAATCTCCACGATCTGAGTCAGTATCCCATTGAGGGTCTACAGTGAGGACTGCCTGTTGCACTATGGGGAACTTTTTCCTCTCCTCCAGGGCCATTCGATCATTTACCTGGCTAAGGTACCACAGATCACCAGGCTGCTGTTAAAGCTGCTTCTTTTTCAGCAGGACTTAAGGTCTCATCAGGAAGTAACATGATATCTTTTCATGTTAGATCAAAGGACGACCCTAATCCTTGCAGGACATCTATAGTTATCAGGATCATCCAAGAATTTCCCTACATCTGCCTTTATTTGTTTTAAATCTGAGAGTGAGAAAGAGACATGTACATGGGTGGGCACAGATTCTCCTACTGCTGCTTGTAAGGGACATAGAGCTTAGGTGCCTGGATCGCAGAGTTTACATTCTCTTTCCAGTGTGCCTTTAACAGTTTGGTGTGCCTGGATGGAGGAGAGTCAGTGAGGGAGGAGAGTGGGGCTGAGGGAGAGGCCCTGAGTATGGAGGCAGCTGTGGGCCTCTGTCGTTTGGGCAAAGCTTGCAGGCTTGGCACAGGGCGGTATGGTCACGAAGGGCAAAGAAAGCCTGTAGGTAAGGGACTTCACTCCATTTACCTTCCTGTTTACAGAAAAGATCTAGTCGTAGAAGGGCATTATAATTAATTCTTCCCCCAGGGGGCCAAGTTTCTCTATTTTGTAAGGAATACTGTGGCCAGGCAGTGGTACAGAAGAAAATCAGTGGCTTCTTTTTTAAGGTTTCATGGTCAAATTTGTCCCAGTTATTCAGGATACATCTTAAGGGAGTGTCTGGTTTTGAAGGGGTGGTGCCCATCTGAAATTTTAAACGCAGGAATACCCGTAGCCCTGGTTAGTCCCAGGACTTGTTTTCCCTTAGGGCATCCCCTAAGGGTCAGGTTCAATTATACTCAAAGCTCATGGCCGCTTTTCCCGAGCTCTCCGTCTACCAGATTTAACCATGCTTACTGGTGGGATGAAAACTTCCCTTGCCCCTGCTGTGCGCCCTTTGACCACTTAATGGGGCACAAGGACTGTTGGATTTATTGTGGTCCTTCTACCAACGCTTCTTACCTGTTCCAGGGTGGTAAGGCCTGGGTCAAGGGCACTACTGATGCTTGCATGCTAAGGTCCAATTTACGTGGGCCTGGCCATAAAACTGTCCTTCAAGGAGAAATCTCTGAATTAGCAACAGGATGCTTAGTAAGCTTAAAAGGGGTGGGGGATGTCCTCTAGGCCAGGGCCAAGAGAATAGTTGATGTACTTTAGCCTTCTGTCCCCACTTGCCATGAAAGGAGTAAGCCCCCCTTTCAAGGGGGTATCTTGTGTCCAGTATCCTGTGTCCCAACTGACTATATTTTCTTCCTTCCAATACCAATTACTGAATGGTTGAAACAACAATTTAATGGCTCTAAGACCCATGCCTATGCACCGCAGATTGTACCTGAGAGGCCCCAAGGAACGGGAAAATCTATCTGGGAGCAATGGAGGAATAGTCCTAAGCCTTCTACTATCCACATGAAAATTACAGACTTGTCTTTAAATTGTCCTGATGCAGGGGACCATACACTATGGTGGGGGACTGACCCTTCAAAGTGGCCATCAAATGGTGACACCTGCCTAAACCCCAGAGGGCACTTCTGGGAGGCACTCCAAGAATTTAAGACTTCTAAATAGGGAATCTTGATCCTGTCTAGCAGGAATAACCTTGCTTGCAACATGAGGAAAGAAGTCTAGCTGGTGGACATCAGGACCCAGGAGGCAGAAGTCAGAAGATGTGGCTGTCTCACACTCTGTAATGCATGCAGGGGGAGCCTCTGGTGGGATCATGGATATCCCAGGATATCTGGGAGACTAAGATGTCTGCTGAGCACTCCAGGGTGTACTTCAGGACCACCACGGAAAGAAAAGAGTTGGAACTGGCCAACCAATGCTCCCAATCCTGAAGGGTCAGGGATTGTTAGAGAGCCCTTTTCCAGATAGCCTCACACCTATGTCTTTAGTCCAGCAGCCACACTAATCGCCTTTAAGTGGCCAACAGGTGCCCAGTATTTAGCCTCAAAATTCTAAGGAAGGATAGGACGTAATAGCAAGCGAAAGAGGTCCAATCGTACTCACCATGTGACGATCTAGATGCCTTTCCTGGAGTCTCCTGGCTGCCTTGCCAAAATGTAATGCTTAAGGTCCTTGCCCAGCCATGCCGAAGGATTGGAGTGGAGGCTGACCATGGTGAGTGATAGAGACATGGACCGATAGAGAGAAAAAGCTGTAGGCTTTATTGAGCAGAGTGAAAGTACAAAGCTTCCGCAGCATGGAAGGGGTCTCAAACAGGTAGCCAGAGTTAGATTATACAATTGCCATTTAATATCTTTTAGGTAGGAAATACATGTGGTGGGAATATGTTACCAGAGCAAGAAACAAAGACAGTGAACCATTTGTGACATGTCTTAGATCTTAAGGAAAACCAGAATTGCAACTTAGATTTTATCTATTTTATGACCTTGCAGCAGCATGGCAAAGGAGACAGGATTTTACAGGACTTTACAAAGTATGTTTACAAGGAATTGGAATTGGGAGCATAGATAATGTCTGCTGGTCACAGGAAAACAGGCAGTTAACATTCCTTTTACTTTAATTTGGTGGGGAGGAAAGGAGAGGGGCAGAGAGGACACAGGGAAACTTACAAGAAAATTTTCTCTGTTTATAGCTTTCTTGGGGAAGACAACACATGCACAAATCCTGGTGTTAGGAATAGTTTAAGCATATATCTTCAATAGTAATTCATCCAGGACTGAAGTAAGTCCTAATGCAGGAAAACTAGTGAGTTTCACAGCTTTCTGAGCCCCTACTCGACCCAGGAAGCCCAGCTGGCCCCTCCTCTCAGTTGCTTAGTATTCCATGGTGTATAAGTACCACATTTTCTTTCTTTTTTTTTCATTTTTGAGATGGAGTCTTGCTGTCACCCATGCTGGAGGGCAGTGGCACCATCTCCACTCACTGCAAACTCCGCCGACCAGGTTCACGCCATTCTCCTGCCTCAGCCTTCTGAGTAGCTGGGACAACAGGCACCTGCCACCACACCTGGCTAATTTTTTGTCTTTTTGGTAGAGACGGGGTTTCACTGTGTTAGCCAGGATGGCCTCAATTTCCTGACCTTATGATCCGCCTGCCCTGGCCTCCCAAAGTGCTGGGATTACAGGCGTGAACCACTGCGCCCAGCCCAAGTACCACATTTTCTTCATCCAGTCCACCACTGATGTACATCTAAGTTGATTCCATGTCTATGCTATTGTGAATAGTGCTGCAATGAACATACGAGTGCATGTGTCTTTTTAGTAAAATGATTTTTTTCTTTTGGATGTATAATCAGTAATGGGATTGTTGGGCTAGATAGTAGTTCTTAAGTTCTTTGAGAAATCTCCAAACTTGTTTCCACAGTGGCTAAGTTAATTTATATTCTTACCAAGAATGTATAAGCATTCCATATTCTCTACAGCCTCACCAGCATCTGTTGCTTTTTGATGTTTTAGTAATAGCCATTCTGACTGGTGTGAGATGGTATTTCATTGCAGTTTTTATTTGCTTTTCTCTGATGATTAGTGACGTTAAGCATTTCGTCTATATTTGTTGGCTGCTTGTGTGTCTTCATTTGAGAAATATCTATTCATGTCTTTTTCCAGTTTTTAATGGGGTGATCTGAAGAAATCTTTGCCTACTCTAAAGTTGCAAAAACATTCTCCCCTGCCTTCTTCTACAGACTTAAAGCTTTTGCTTTTATGTTTAAATCTATGGTTCATTAAAAAACTTTTTTTTGTTTCTGGATTAAGAAACAAAGTTAATTTCTTTCATACAGATATCAAGTTGTGTCACCCTCTTTTATGGAAAACTTGCTTTCCTCATTGAAACACTATGGGGACTTTGAAAAAATAAATATAAATTGACAGTATAAGTGTGAATTAATTGCTATACCATTAATCTATTTGTCTATTATTATGATGTCTGGATTACTGTAATTTTATAGTAAGTTTTGAAATCAAGGTGCTATGAGTCCTACAGTTTATTTCCTTTTATTAAATATTACTTTAGCTTTTCCAGATACTTTACATTCCATAGAAATTTCAAATTAACTTCTCAGGTTTTTACAAAATCTCAGCCAGGTTTTTCATGTGGGTTGCATTAACTTAATACGTGAATTGGCATGGGAATGTTTTTTTGAAATATATTAAGGAAAATATAAATAAAAGACATTATTGTTGATGTTAATACCAGAAATAGGGGAATAAATTGACATTTAAATTTTTAGCATAAACCTGCAAAACTTTACCTAAGTAAAATCTGTATGAACACACTGAAGATACATGACATACAAACCAAATGCTATGAAATGTTCTAAACCAGAGGCAGAGAAGATTCATTGATTCACTTGAGACTTTTATTGAGTACCTACATTATAGCTGACTAGGATCTCCAAATATACATGAGACAGTGCCTGAGACACAGACAAAACTCAGTGCTTGCTGAATGAGGAAATGCGTGAGACACACTCCACAAAGAGTTTGTGATCTATTAAAGGAGGCACCCATACAAACAAGTAATTAAAAGGCAACATTGAAAGACGTATGGGTGGCTTTAGGGAAGAGCTGCAAAATCTGATAAGCTCTCTGATTTCAGTAAAATGCAGCATAAAATTGTTTTCGGGTGAATGAAGTTTACAATCCTAAAATACTCTAAGATCCTAATTGGCACCTAGGGAAGCCTAGTTACATGTTTTTCTCTTTATACTCATTCCTTCTATGTTACTTTAAGATAAAAGAAATTTAAAGTGCCATAGCTTTATAAGTCAATGTTTATGGTTTTAAAAAATTATTTACAATGGATTTATCTAAACATAAAGAAGTCACTTTATTTTCCTGTAAAATTGTGGTGTATAAAGACCAATAAATTATTTTATTTTTCTGTTTAAATATCTTAATGTATTTGAAAAAAAGCATTGGGCTATATTGCTTTTGCATGTGGTTCTGGTTCATTTAAACCCTCTGGTTTCTCTGATCTTGTGTGAAAACACTTTTATATGCATTCCTTCAACTGTGAACAAACATTATCATCTACTGTGTGCCAGATTAAAAATCAAAACAAAACATGAAACCTACAGTTCTATATAAAAGTTAAGTAAGTTGTATATAAAACCTATAGTTTTATATACAAGTTAAAATAAAGATATTTTCTGAAAAGTTTATTATACATGGACAATGTTTGAAATAAATTTTAGAGAATTTATTACATTAGTAAGAAAGGGTAGTCCAGGAAGAAGGTATTTGAGAAAGGAAGTGAAAACAGAATGTGTTTTCTATTTTAAATGATCCTCTAAACATTTATATTCTTAAAAGACTCAGGCTAAAATAGTACATGATACCATGTACTATGGTTTAATATGGCCCCCGAAAGTGTGTATGTTGAAAACTAATCTCCAACCCAACGGTATTGAGAGGTGGGGCCTAATAAAAGCCATAATGAGTGGGTTCGTCTTATTCTATAGGTGAAGGGTTAGTAACCATAGTAGTGGCTTTGTTATAAAAGCAGGCTCTTTCTGGCTGTCTTGCTCTTGCTTTCTCACCATGTGATGATCTTTGTTATGTTATAATGCAGGAAGAAAGCTTCTACCAGATGCTGATGCCATGCTCTTGGACTTCCGGCCTCCAGAACTGTGAGAAATAGTGTCTTTTATTATTATTATTATTATTAATTACCTAGTCTATGGTGTTTTGTTATAGCAACAGAAGACAAACTAAGACACTATGGATATCAACTTGGGAGGAAAGTTTAATTTGTTGTGTGCTCAGGATAGAAACAACTAGGAGTTAAAAGTGTGCTGTGGTACACATTTTGTTTTATGAAGTACATACATTTGATACATTTCAAACAAATAGGGAAATATAGCCTAAATAAAAGATTTTTATAGAGGTAAACCCCACAAGACATAAAATGGGAAAAAAAAGGTATCCAGTATAAAACAATAAGGAAGAAAAAAATTATGTATAAAAAATAGAAACCACATAGTGTTAAATAAATGTAAATAAACTCTCTTTAACACAAGTAATAATAACTGCTAATGGCATAAGTTTCTTGATCAAGACATGAATATCCACATTGAATTTAAAAATCAATTCAATAATGTAATAAAAAAGATGAGAACGTTTGAAAGGATATATTTCTCCTCAATCCCCCACTTTCCATTCAGTTAAGTCTAATTGAATGTAGAGTCTGTAATAAGGACAAAGCCTCACTTTTGAGATTTGATTGATGGCAGTTTTTCAAGTCCTCAGCATTTCTTCTCCTCTTTGCCCCACATCTCAACAACAAGATTCTGAACCCCAATTCTGGCTCTATCCACTAATCACAATAAAAGCACAAAACCACCAATGTTTCCTTTTTTTTAACTCCCAACTGTATCTGAAATCTTCTCTTTGAAAATCATTTTGCTATTTACTCTGTGAGTAATACAGTTTATTTCTCATTCCATTGGTGCTAATGTATCATTCCTAACATTATCCATAAATCATTGAGGAGAGGGATTGTGGATGGCAGCTGCTCAACCTCCAGCAAGCGATTCTAGGTACCCAAATAAAATGGAGGCTTTTTCCATTACAGTGTCTAAAATTTCAGCCTACTACTTACAACTCTGTTTCTTCTGGATGCTTTCATTTTTCAGTAGCATTTATCACCATCTAACATATAATATGATTTTACTTCGTTAGTTCAATCTATTATTATATGTTTTGCCTACTAAAATATAAGCTTCAGATAAGCAGGATTATAACCTATTTCTTTATATCTAGAACCTAAAGCAGTGTCTCACATTAAACATTAAATATTTGTTAAATGCAATTAAAAAAAAAAGATATACCAGGTCAATATAAACCAAAAGAAAACTTTGGAAGCAATTTTAATATTAGGAAAAATGAATATTTAAGGCCAAAAAGTTATAAGGAACAAAATAGAGGCTTATAAACTGAGAGAAGAAATGATAAGAAAACACAACAATCATCATGCAATTATGCATCAGTAAATATATTATGTTGAAATATATCACTCAACAATAAAATAAATTGTTGAGATAAGTGGACATCAGTATTTTTAGCTAAAGTTGATAACATACTCCTCTTTAAAATTAATAGATGTAGTAGAAAAAACAAAAATATTGTAGGTTTGAATAACATAATAATTGATCTGTAGAGATCAGAAGGAGAAAAAAAATGTTAAAAGCAAACACATATAGAACACAAAAATTTTAAATCAGATTTGCATAAATTTATAAAGAAAAACTGATGAAGAAAGTCACAATAGGTTCTAAACAATAACACTCACTCTATGGTTTTGGTACATGTTGTAAATTCAAAATAATTCCAAAATTATAGAAAAATAATTCCACATATGTGGAAAAACTAAAATATGCTACAAAACACACCATGGATTAAAAGTAAAATTATAGCTGAATACTTAAAGCTTAAATAAAATAATAAAAAAAAAAATAGAACCAAATAGAGTAGTGCTTAAAGGAAAATAGCTATGTATGTATTTACTGAAAAACAAGAAATAGTAAAAATAAATGAAAAAAGTATTCAAATCAATAAATTAGGAAAAAGAAACAGAGCAAACTTCAAAAATAAGAATAAATAAAATAATAAAAATAAAGAATAAGTAAAATAACTACAGGAAAAACAAAAGCAACACAGAAATGCAAATAATTAAAACCTAAGATAGTTATTGAAAAGTGTTGATAAGTTAAACAACTGGTACTATTGTTAAGAATAAAAAGGCAACCACAAAATATACAGTGTAAAAGGGAGAATAGCTGTGGAAAAACATAAACACTCAAAAGATAATATACTACTATTGAAAAAATTATGTGACAATTTTTAAATATAGATTGAATGGTTTAGGAAAATATTGACACAGAAAAAATAAAAAACTGGAATAGATCAGTAATCACCATGGAAATTAAAATGATAAAACCTGTCCTTTTACTCACCTTTAAGCACACTAAAATGGCTTTACTGGTGAATCCTACCAAACTCTTATGGACCAGATCATTTTTATCTCATATAAAATATTTCAGATAATAACACAAGAAAAGGGAAGGTTGCCAGGGTTATGCTAATAGAACAGCCTTATCTTGCATTTAACTCAGTTGAAGGCAATAGAAAAATTAAATATTATATGCTAATTGCATTTATTGACATAAATTCAAATTTTCTAAATAAATAATCAGGTAACTGAAGCCTGTTACATTGTGGTCAGGTATGACTTAAACAAGAAACAGTAGAGTTCTTCAATAGCAGCATATTTATCAATGAGGCCATTTAGTTCATGAATGAACTTAAAAAAAATGTTACAGATTTTTTTTTATCTGTCTGTCAATTTGCCATATTTTTTTTAAGTTACAGATTTTTTAAAGTGACATTGAACATCCAATTGTGTCAAAATCTCCTAGAACATGGCAATTTCCTTAAACTAACAAAAGATAATTCCCAAACCTTACACCAAATGTGGTACCTAATGAAGAAATATTAGAGGCATTCTTTTTTAACTTTAGAAACAAGGATGATACTATTACCACTACGGAGCAACATAATATAGCATCATGGGGTAAAGCAACCAAGCAAAAAAAAAAAAAAAAAAAAAGTTCAAAAAAATTGTTATTTGCAGAAGCTATCATTTTCCTTTTTTTTTTTTTTTTTTTTTTTTTTTTCTGAGACAGAGTCTTACTCTGTCACCCAGACTAGAGTGCAGTGGCACTATCTCAGCTCCCTGCAACCTCTGCGTCCTGGGTTCAAGTGATTCTCCTGCCTCAGCCTCCCGAGTAGCTGGGACTACAGGCGCCCTGTCCCCACGCCTGGCTAATTTTTGTGTTTTTCGTAGAGACGGGGTTTCACCATATTAGCCAGGCTGGTCTCAAACTTCTGACCTTGTGATCTGCCTGCCTCGGCCTCCCAAAGTGCTGGGATTATAAGCGTGAGCCACTGCACCGGCCAGAAGCTATCATTTTCAATGGAAGATTCATTTTATATAGAGAACTGATAGACAAACTATTAAAACTACTATAAGATGTCAGCCAATTATCTAATTCAAGATCAACATACAAATATCTGTATTTTTCTATCACCACAATACATTAGAAATATAATCAAAGATGTAGGTACAGTTTGTAACTGCAGAAAAATAGCCTCAGAAATCGCCAATTTTATTACAGGACAAAAAAAAGAATGCTTGATTAAATGAAAAAGAAACATCACGTTTATGGATAGTCCTTCCTTCATTACAAAGCTGCCAATTCTCTTCAAATAAATCTATATATCTAAGTGTAATTTCAATTACAATTCAAGCAGAATTTTAGAATAAATCTGGCAATTGATTCTAAAAATTTATGGAAAAATAAACTCAGACATATCTGGGACAATTTGAGAAAGATTAAGATCCTACTCTGCTCTATGTTTTCTATTAGTTTCACTTAGTTTGATGTTGGCTTACCCATATGGGCCTAGATATTATTTCAATTTCTACCTTGCTCAGAATTCTATCAGCTGCCCAACTCTTTTCGTATCTCCAGGATTAGATGCAGGTGAGGCAGCGTGCAGTCTATGCGTAGTTTACTATGTGATCCTCCCTTTTGTAACATTGCTTATAGTATTTGTTCATTCTCATACATCTGTATAGTTATCATTCTATTGGGTAGTTTGCCACTCTCAAACTTTTTTCTTCCTTATAAAGCAGGACATTTTAAAACATTCTCAATTATTTTTAGTGATTGGTAGAAAGACAAAGTGGATCCAGCTGACAAGTTCTTGGCTTCCACTGGCAACAAACTCCTGAACAAAAGGGCTATCTGAGAGCTGTGAGCACAGCACACAGTGTTCTATTCTTTGTAACTTGAGTCCTCTGTGTGCCCTTTGAAGTGTCACCAAAAAAAAAAAAAAAAAAAAAAAAATCCTTAACAAACACAGCTTCCCATTACAGGATCCCTACATACTCCTCTCCTCTCAGCTTTTCACTTCCTGAATTTCACTTTGTGTCATATATATATACACACACACACATACACACAACAACATACATATGATATTGATAGTTCCTGAATTTCATCTGTAAAATGAAATTTTATTATTTTATGTCACAGTTTTAAACTTCTGTAATCCTGTATCATAGCTGCATATGAAGAGCACGTGAAATTCATGAGTCTGAGATTTATATTTGATCTTCACACCATGGTTGTTAGGCATATATGTATAAAAATGGTAAAATTGTGAATCAAAATTATTTTATTGTAACTATACATTTATATCTGATAATTCTTCCCATATTTTTTCTCCCATCCAAACTAATTTCAAAGAGTTTTTGCAATGCCTTTGTTTTAGGACCAGAACATAATATTAACACATAAGCTATTTTACCACAGAATTAACCTATAAATACACTCAGCATGTATTGGATACTGTAGCAACTTCAATATAGGTTGAAATATTTGGTCCAGGTTTTTACAAAAGACTTTTATTTTGTAATAGTCTATCACCCAGGTTTCTTTGATTCAGATTGTTATCACATCTTGATGTTTTTTCTAGTTCTCTTAAAGCATACATCCCATTTAAAGACTTTCTCTGTGAAGACGGTCACAATTAGTTGAGCTGTAAATACGATTTTGTTTGGTTTTATTGTTTATACATTTTAGTATTTGAATTTTGACAGAGTTTTTGAAATACTCTATGCATAACTACGAGATTTTTTAAAATCTAGAGAAACAAGCAGAACCTCTTTTTCAGTTATAATTCAGGGTCTCATGTATATATTTTTATTTAAAATGTAAAGCTATTGGATGGAGAAATTAGATCACCCACTATACTTTGAAACATGATTCCAGACCATCCCAGAACTGAAAACACTCAGCCTCTTTAAGTCCTTCATAGCAGTACAATTTAAATAATAATCTAAATTTTCTTATAAAGAAATAAATGTTAAACTTACAATTAAAAATTCAGGGAAGAAAACAAAAGCAATGCAGACTAATGCTTAAATTATTCTTTCTTCAGTTGTTAAATCTATACCTCTCCTATTGATAATGAAGTTTTTAAAAGGCATATAGCTTTTAATTGCTGATTACCATTAATTTAGGTTTCTTAGTAGTTTTGTGCTAATTTATTTGCATACAGGTCTGAAAGCTTTAGATGAATTAGATACTCAGTTTTGTAGTTATTTTCCTATTGGTATGTGTTTTTAATTAGAGAAGCTGTGTTCTGTTCTCTTAAAAATAATAGCTGCTCTAATATTCACATCGAGTTCTCAAATATAATGTGAATAATTTATTGATTGGTAGATTTCTCACTTTATTTTATGGCTGCATAAAGATATATTATTCCTCTCTCATTCTTTCTAATAATTATTATTTTCTTGGAGGAAAAGAGAAATTCAAGACTCAATGATTAGTTTATTTTAAAAGTAACTTGTTAATTAAAGAAAAATTAAATATGAAAATATGACAAAGAACTAAAAATTATCTGATTTTCTCTATCGACCATGTTAAATCTCTATGTCTTTATTTCTTTTAATGTATTGAAAGAGCCTCAAAGATCAGTAGTGTCATAATATTTGCCTATACTTTTAGGCATAAGAAAATGAAAACTCTATGTCTATTTCACCATATTTTGTTCCTCCTTTTCTCTCACATTCTTTGACCTACTTTCACAACTCAGTTTTAGCTAACCATTTTGTGATTTTGAAATGTTTATATGTTTTCTTGTATTTTCATTTTGATGCATATTTTTAAACAGGAGTAAATTATAATAATATGAAAGGATAACCTAATCAGTGAGACCCATATTGAAGAAATTTAATTCAGAAGCAGTTTTCATTAATAAAAATGTTAGTGTATATAAAATGTGATTAAATTTTGGCCCTATGAATTATATACAAATCTTAAATACAATTTTTGCTATAAAAATATATCATGAATTAGAAGAAAAAATTCTTTCTTCAGTAAAGAAAACAGATTAGTGAAGTTCAAATAAATGAATATTTGTTTTCTAAAGATTAGGTTTTAAATTCACAGTGTGAATAGAATTTTATGTGATAATTGTCCTTTTCTATCTATGCACTTGATATTATAAATTTTAAATATCTTGACAAGATACTGATAATTAATCCTTGATGACATAATTCTTTTCTAATCTAGACAAAATAACAAAGGGGTTCAGCGGCTTCCCATATTTCTTGGGAAAAAAATTTGTGTTAAGGTGATTGAAAGTGTAGCTTTCAAAATTTCTGGTCCTTACGGCATTTATAATGAATGAAATATTACCAGAAGTTATACTGAGAATGTAGTATTTTAATCCACCGTACCTTACTGCAGTAACCTTAAAAATGAGTCTTCCCAAACAGTAACTGAAAAAAAGGCACTTATTTAATTGATACATATCTACATAATATTTAATACTCAGAAAATTTGTAGCATGCATATATGTTAAAATTTTTTGGTGATAAAAATGTCTGTGAAAGTAACCAAAGTGAACATTTTATTTCATTTGCTTCTTTTCATGATAACTATGCACGTGAGAATACAGGTTAAGCATTCATAATCCAAAAATCCAAAATCCAAATGCTTTAAAATTGGAAACCTTTTGAGTGTTGATGTGAGGCCACAAGCGCAAAAGTGCACAACTAACCTCATGTGATGAGTCACAGTCAAAACACAATCAAAACTTTGTTTCATGTGCAAAATTATTTAAAATATTATATAAAATTACTTTCAGGTTATGTGTATGAGATGTATATGAAACAAATAAATTTCATGTTTAGACTTAGGTCCTGTACCCAAGGATATGTCATTAAGTATATGTAGATATTCCAAAATCCAAAAAAATCTGAAATCCAAGACACTTTTGGTTCCAAACATTTTGGATAAGGAATATTGAACCGGTACTACTTAAAAGTAGCCTATTAAAAAATACTGTATATATTACCAAAAAGTTAGAAAATAAAATGGAAGAAAATTGTCTTTTAACATAGAAACAAGAAGATAAAAATAAATGTCTGAATAAACTTAACAAGAAATATTCAGCTGCTGCATAAAATTAATTTTTTAATGTTGAGAGAAAATTCCATATTCTAAATGAGCTAATTTTTTCTAAATTAATCTTTAAACTCAATTCAATTTTAATAAAAGTACTAACTGCAGTATTTTCCAAACATGATAATCTTCTTTAAAAATGCATGCTAAAGATAATTTTAAGGCTATCTAAGAGTAGCTGAGTAATTCTAAAAATGTAATAAGGAGTGGGGCATTCACTGTGCTAGACAATAATATTTACTATGAAGCTCTAGTATTTTAAGCAGTTTGGTACTGGATATAAATAATTAGTAGAATAGTTCAAAATCCAGACATATACTCATATGCATGTGGAAAGGAATTATAGGATAAAGGTACTGCTTCAAACATGTTGAGACAAGATAGATTAAAAATCATTTTTTATTGTTTGAATTATTTAGCTGACTGTGCATATGTTTTTAAATAACATGTCTATGTAATTATTAGAGAATTTATATGTATAACATATAGACACTTACATATATGAATATAAGAAAACATGTAATATATTAATATATACATGTACAAAACTGAATAAAATACATATGTGTTTATATATGTGTCTGTATATACATGTGTATATAAATGCACACATATATAGTTAGATGAGAGCATGTTATGTATATATATGTATGTGTGTGTGTCAAAGAAGAATAAAAATGTTCAAACATATATTAGATACATTGTTTTATGGTACTATGTTCTTAATTTTCATTTCATGGGTTTTGGGTGTTTTTGGCTTTTTTTTGCTTCAAGAAATTGGTACACCATAACAGTATAATCTTTTTTTTTATTTTTATTTTTATTTTTTATTATTATTATACTTTAAGTTCCAGGGTACATGTGCATAACATACAGGTTTGTTACATATGTATACTTGTGCCATGTTGGTGTGCTGCACCCATCAACTAGTCAGCACCCATCAACTCGTCATTTACATCAGGTATAACTCCCAATGCAATCCCTCCCCCCTCTCCCCTCCCCATGATAGGCCCCGGTGTGTGATGTCCCCCTTCCCGAGTCGAAGTGATCTCATTGTTCAGTTCCCACCTATGAGTGAGAACATGCGGTGTTTGGTTTTCTGTTCTTGTGATAGTTTGCTAAGAATGATGGTTTCCAGCTGCATCCATGTCCCTACAAAGGACACAAACTCATCCTTTTTGATGGCTGCATAGTATTCCATGGTGTATATGGGTCACATTTTCTTAATCCAGTCTGTCACTGATGGGCATTTGGGTTGATTCCAAGTCTTTGCTATTGTGAATAGTGCCGCAATAAACATACATGTGCATGTGTCTTTATAGCAGCATGATTTATAATCCTTTGGGTATATACCCAGTAATGGGATGGCTGGGTCATATGGTACTTCTAGTTCTAGATCCTTGAGGAATCGCCATACTGTTTTCCATAATGGTTGAACTAGTTTACAATCCCACCAACAGTGTAAAAGTGTTCCTATTTCTCCACATCCTCTCCAGCACCTGTTGTTTCCTGACTTTTGAATGATCACCATTTTAACTGGTGTGAGATGGTATCTCATTGTGGTTTTGATTTGCATTTCTCTGACGGCCAGTGATGATGAGCATTTTTTCATGTGTCTGTTGGCTGTATGAATGTCTTCTTTTGAGAAATGTCTGTTCATATCCTTTGCCCACTTTTTGATGGGGTTGTTTGTTTTTTTCTTGTAAATTTGTTTGAGTTCTTTGTAGGTTCTGGATATTAGCCTTTTGTCAGATGAGTAGATCGCAAAAATTTTCTCCCATTCTGTAGGTTGCCTGTTCACTCTGATGGTAGTTTCTTTTGCTGTGCAGAAGCTTTTTAGTTTAATTAGATCCCATTTGTCAATTTTGGCTTTTGCTGCCGTTGCTTTTGGTGTTTTAGACATGAAGTCTTTGTCCATGCCTATGTCCTGAATGGTACTACATAGGTTTTCCTCTAGGGTTTTTATGGTATTAGGTCTAACGTTTAAGTCTCTAATCCATCTTGAATTAATTTTCGTATAAGGAGTAAGGAAAGGATCCAGTTTCAGCTTTCTACTTATGGCTAGCCAATTTTCCCAGCACCATTTATTAAATAGGAAATCCTTCCCCCATTTCTTGTTTCTCTCAGGTTTGTCAAAGATCAGATGGCTGTAGATGTGTGGTACTATTTCTGAGGACTCTGTTCTGTTCCATTGGTCTATATCTCTGTTTTGGTACCAGTACCACGCTGTTTTGGTTACTGTAGCCTTGCAGTATAGTTTGAAGTCAGATAAACATAATCCAGCATATAAACAGAACCAAAGACAAGAACCACATGATTATCTCAATAGATGCAGAAAAGGCTTTTGACAAAATTCAACAGCCCTTCATGCTAAAAACGCTCAATAAATTCGGTATTGATGGAACGTACCTCAAAATAATAAGAGCTATTTATGACAAACCCACAGCCAATATTATACTGAATGGGAAAAAACTGGAAAAATTCCCTTTGAAAACTGGCACAAGACAGGGATGCCCTCTCTCACCACTCCTATTCAACATAGTGTTGGAAGTTCTGGCTAGGGCAATCAGGCAAGAGAAAGAAATAAAGGGTATTCAGTTAGGAAAAGAAGAAGTCAAATTGTCCCTCTTTGCAGATGACATGATTGTGTATTTAGAAAACCCCATTATCTCAGCCCAAAATCTCCTTAAGCTGATAAGCAACTTCAGCAAAGTCTCAGGATACAAAATTAATGTGCAAAAATCACAAGCATTCTGATACACCAGTAACAGACAAACAGAGAGCCAAATCATGAATGAACTTCCATTCACAATTGCTTCAAAGAAAATAAAATACCTAGGAGTCCAACTTACAAGGGATGTAAAGGACCTCTTCAAGGAGAACTACAAACCACTGCTCAGTGAAATAAAAGAGGACACAAACAAATGGAAGAACATAACATGCTCATGGATAGGAAGAATCAATATCGTGAAAATGGCCATACTGCCCAAGGTTATTTATAGATTCAATGCTATCCCCATCAAGCTACCAATGAGTTTCTTCACAGAATTGGAAAAAACTGCTTTAAAGTTCATATGGAACCCAAAAAGAGCCCGCATCTCCAAGACAATCCTAAGTCAAAAGAACAAAGCTGGAGGCATCACGCTACCTGACTTCAAACTATACAACAGTATAATCTTAAACTCAGGATTTGGACAGAATAAAAGCTTTAGGAAAAAATAACATTTGATCCTTTTTCATTTTTCACTGAAATTAAGGCAATATAACACATGGGATAAAATTTCTGCAAAAATACCAAAGAGAAAACTGTATATAAATTTTATTTAGAAATTTAGATGACATTATTTAAATACTGTAGTTAATTTAATCATTAGATTTAATATTTTAAAACCAAAATTTAAATTTAAATATAAATTTAAAATACCATTTCTGCAATGATGAGGTATGTATTCTGGAATTAGAAAGAAAATAAAAATAAAATTATTCTGATAGTGATTTAAGTAAGTAGCACATCTAACAGACGGATTCTGATTGGATGATAATGTAATAACTCTTAACTAAATAAATACAGATGGAGAATCCCAATCCAAAAATGAAACATTAATCAAATTCATCAAAAAAATCAAGTAAATATCCACAATTGTTACCCGCCAACTAAAAAGGAAAAAGAAAGAGAGAAGTAATTAATAAATGTATTGGAAAAAAAGTAAGCAAGGAGATTGACAGCTCTGACATAAAAAATATAAAGAGAGAAAGAACCCGCCCTAATTTCATGGAGCTCAATTTTCAAACAAGATTTAGATCATTGGTCTCCAAGTTCATTTACTCTTGGAAAAGGAAAGCTTTCTGTTTTAAGAGTAAAGGGCTTGTTTTAAAGACAGATTCTTCTTACACTACAATATTAGTTAAGTATAAACGAATCAGAACTATATATGGATTGAGTTTCCTTCCAACAGCACATGGCTTGTATGTTATAGGAAAATCCCTCCAGGCTACATGTTTTATCAAACCTAGAGCATACTGAAATAGTTTTAAGATGTTAAAAATATGCAAACTGTGGCCAAAAGTACCCATTCCTGAAGCAAATAAACCACCATGATCATAAAATTCTATATATACTGTTTAGAATAGAATAGCATGGGAAACACCAACATTTACTAGAAGGTGTAATATATTTCTGCAAAAAAATTCTGAGGCTATCTACTCTGTCTTCCAAAAATACATCATATCAATAACATTAAAGAAAAACATTTAATCAAAGCATCAATGAATAATGTGTACCCGGGCACACAAAGAGCTATCACTTTACAATATGATATTCCAATACAAAAGATAGCCATAACTTAGCTCTGTTTCATTAAGATGCATTTTTCCTTCATTAACACCCATATCCCATTCCTCCTATTGTAGACTCACACCACCACTTCCTTCTCAACACACACACATACACACACACACACACACACACACACTGTGCATTTTTAGCTTCTTTAGAATATAATTCATTTTAATGATTTTGGTGTTGTGGTAAGGTTGTAATGCATCAGCTTAATTAGGTTGACCTACGTATTTTAGAATTTGCTTCCCTCTGTGTTTTGTTAGGGGGTCCACATGTGAGGTTCTTGTGGGAGATTTTGAAGGTGGAAATAAAACCACAATCATTGTGTTGCTCACCTATGTTGTTCCTAATCTTCAGCTTAACTCATGGGTGTGAGGCTGTAGCCATGCCTGAAACTTCCCCACGAATACAATTTGGATATTTGGCCCGGCCCAAATCTCATGTTGAAATAGAACCCCCAGTGTTGGAAGTGGTGAGTGGAGGGAGGTGTTTGGGTCATGGAGGCAGATTCCTCATGGCCTGAGAGATCCTATCCTGTCCCCAAGACAGTAAGTAAGTTCACACTATATCTGGCTGTTAAAAAGTATGGCATCATGCCCCATCCTTGCCCCCGCTCCTGCCAGATGAGATGCCTGATCCCCCTTTGCCTGCTGCGTGATTGTAGGCTTCCTGAGACCTCCCCAGAAACAGATGCAGGTGCCATGCTTCCTGTACAGCCTACAGAACCATGAGTCAGTTAAACCTCTTATAAATTACCCAGTCTCAGGTATTTCTTTATCACAATGCAAGAATGACCTACTACACCCACCTTCCTAGTACTGTCTTTCAGCATTTCCAGCTCCTGGGACAGGAGCCTGTGTTTAGATCCATGATAAAGGACCCTGAGTTTTAGAGGATACCTACACCATCCATGAACTGACAAGGATTTCAGTCCAAATTAATGGGTTTGTTCTTGTTCTCCATCAGTGTGATTTGACTTTCCAGGTTATTCTTGCCCTCCTGCACTTTATATCCACCTTTCCTTCCCAATTGCCTTTCCTTAGGACTCATGAACATGACAGCTTCACAGAGGTTGCCTGACCAGCTCTCACTGTTGCATTAGGTCAATCTCTGTAACAAAATGGTTAATACAAACATACACACAAACAGACACACACATATATGCATATGCACTTCTGCATCTGTAACTGAATCTTTACTAGTATAAATACTTGGAACTTAAGGCACACTGGCAGCAGATGGATAATATATTTGGAAATCCGAAAGATCTTCAAAAGACCCTATCATTTACATAGCTATATACACTGCTGATTTTCAAGTTCTGGCTTTGAAAATACCTATGCAACAAGTATTAGATGTGGATGTTGATGATATGTTCTTGAATTTCTGGTCAGTGTTTTTTGGTTGCAAGTGACAGAAACCTAGCTTACACTAGCTTAGGTTAAAATAGAATCTACTGAGCTATGTAAGCAAATAATAGGAATGGTAAAAAAACTAGAAACAGGAATTGAAATACCATCTGAACTTTCAATGTAAGCAAATAATAGGAATGGTAGAAAAACTAGAAACAGGAATTGAAATACCATCTGAACTTTCACTGATTTCTAAATTGTTTTTCTCTGTATTTCAACTTCTTTGTCTTTCAAACCAATCTTTTGACAAAAGGCTCAAAAAATATACTAGTACCTCCAGACTCTATTCACCTAACTGTAACTCCAGAAAAGACAAGAGCTCATTTCTTCAGCTCCTGTTCAAGAATATCCCAGCTGAGACCTCTAATCAGCTTCTATGACTAAGACTCAGGTGGAAAAGAGGAAAGGAGCTAAGTACGAGTTGGCAGGTCCCAGCAGAACTACATGATTCAAGAAAGAGGTGTATTTCCTCAAATAAGCAAAGGTATGGCTATCGGGAAAAAGAGGGAAGGGGCACAGAATTAACAAATAAAACTACAGATAGCTATAATACTGGGATAGTCCTGATCATGATATGCAAATATTCCTCCAGTGTTTGCTTATGTTCTCACATACAGGAATGCAGCATTAAAAATGCCTTATCTGCCGGGCGCGGTGGCTCACGCCTGTAATCCCCAGCACTTTGGGAGGCTGAGGCGGGCGGATCACAAGGTCAGGAGATCGAGACCACGGTGAAACCCCGTCTCTACTAAAAATACAAAAAATTAGCCGGGCGCGGTTGTGGGCGCCTGTAGTCCCAGCTACTTGGGAGGCTGAGGCAGGAGAATGGCGGGAACCCGGGAGGCGGAGCTTGCAGTGAGCCGAGATCGCGCCACTGCACTCCAGCCTGGGCGACAGAGCGAGACTCCGTCTCAAAAAAAAAAAAAATGAAATAAATAAATAAATAAATAAATAAAAATGCCTTATCTGCAGTGATAGAATTATACATGATATTGCAGACATATAAAGGGTTGATGGCTAATGAATTAACATCAGTTTGGTGGGAGGTCTGTGCTAATGGCTATTGAGCTCTCTCTAGAGACCCATCTGGTTCAATATATTTAATAATCACTTGAATCAGGCCAAAGTTTTGTGTTTATTAAATTTGTGGTCAATATGAATCTGAGAGGGAGAGAAAATATACTTGATGACAAAAGCTAGATTTAAAAACACATCAAAAGTCGAAATAATTGACCACAGGTAACCAGTTAGAAACTAGAAGTGATATAGTATATAAGAGGATGTTAATTTGTATCAGAACTAATCAACCAATAAAAAGAACACAATTATAAAATAAAGAAGTTCTTGCTTAATGTCAGTAGTATAAGATATATAGAAAGCTTATTATTACATGTTTTTCTCTCCCTCTTTCTGTCTATAATCAACTTTCTCTCTGTATTCAAAGGGTATGGTTTTTGGTTAAGATTAAAAATGAGCCATAAACAAATCTGAGTTGCAGCAATAGAAAGAGAGTATCAAAACGGGAAGGAAGGGCCGGGCGCGGTGGCTCAAGCCTGTAATCCCAGCACTTTGGGAGGCCGAGACGGGCGGATCACTAGGTCAGGAGATCGAGACCATCCTGGCTAACACGGTGAAACCCCGTCTCTACTAAAAAATACAAAAAACTAGCCGGGCGAGGTGGCGGGCGCCTGTAGTCCCAGCTACTCGGGAGGCTGAGACAGGAGAATGGCCCGAACCCGGGAGGCGGAGCTTGCAGTGAGCTGAGATCCGGCCACTGCACTCCAGCCTGGGCGACAGAGCGAGACTCCGTCTCAAAAAAAAAAAAAAAAAAAAAAACGGGAAGGAAGGTTCTTCACAACCCTGTGGTTTTATAACTCTCATAGCTTTTAAATTAATAAATAATTTTTATAATTCCATTTCCATGTATATTTGAAGAAATTGATAGAATGTAATAATGAGTCAATTGTTAAATCATTTCCAAAATTGTAATTTATATTGGTTTTCTATGATTTTAATATACTGTATATAATATATATGAGATGTGTAAGAATATATAAATTATTCACATACACACATTTACAGAGTTGGATATCAGACTTAATTCTAGTCCTATGCCAGATCCACCAGTCCAGTGATAAGGGTGATTATAATTTGATAACTAAGCTTCAGCCATAAAGTTCATTTGTGACTTTCTTAAATGACTCTTTTAGAATCAATGGTTGTGGCCCAACGTGGAAAGCAAATAAATATATATAAGTGAGAATACGGTTCTCCAAGTATGTTGGGAAATGGAACTAAAATCATTTAAATTCTGTGACACAAAGTTGAGGAACAACCCCTAGAAGGAGACATCATTTGTGTTTCTGACATAAGCTCTAGTTTATGGTGACTTTTACACCCTGAAACATTACCTCATTACCATCAGCTCGCAACTTTCAATGCTCACCTCTGACGTTGTTCAGTGAGGCAATGGGAACATGCACAAACTGCCCAGATCCTGTGAAACTATGATAGAATTAAATCTTGTCTGCAATAATCTATTCCAGGCTAAAATCTCATCAGGAAAAGGCATCAATTCAGTGTAGATCTTTGGCAGAGTTTAAAGAAAAATCTGGGCGAACAAAAGGTCAAAGAGATAGCAGCACATGTTAAGTAATGGAGCTTGAAAATGAACATGAAATTAAATATTACAATGAAACGTGGGAAACATACTTGAGGAATGATAATAAATAGTATAAATTGAGAAAGCAAAATGGAGACAGCGTAATAAGGTTCAAGCGCTAACTGAAGTAATGGGCGATCAACAATGCCGGTAGTATTGGGCATTGTTGTTAATTGATAGAGTTGACAAGAACGATAACATTAGATTGTAGAATGATATAATCTGCTTTGAAGTTCTCTGTTATGTTCCTTGTTAAATCTGAATGTGATTTACTCATTGCTCATTGATCCATTTCTGTATAAGCATTTCATATGTGTCTACTGGGTACATGGAATTATTCCAGAAACAATATGAAATGAAAGAAATACAAGATATAGTTCACATAACCTACAGTATCCTACAATCTGGCATATGCATGAGATAAATAGTAGTGTAAGATAGTATTTGTGTAAATGCCAAAAGGAGAAAACAGACAATGGATGCTCTGGGAGTTCAAAGGAAGGGCATCACTGTGAGCTTGAGCAGTAGAGGAAGGTATCTGGGATAATTAAGATGTGAGCTTGTTCTTAAAGAATGAATAGGATTTGAATTTGTGGTGAAATGGGGGTCAAATCTTCCACAAGAAGGCCTCTAAAAGGGAATAAGTAGTATCTGTTTGCTGAAGGAGAGATCCTGCCTGCCTACTTTCTTCCTCAAATCCCTACATCTAGTCAGCCACGAAGTCTCGTTGAGTCTATATTATAAACACATCATGTTCACTTGTCTCCACTCAATCCAAACCACCATCTTCTCTTGTGTAGGTCATTGAACCAGCCCCCTAATGTTTCATTCTTCCCGTCTTCTCGCCACCATTGTCACTATAGCTACAGTGATCATCCAATAACGAGTACCTGGAAAGAGCATTTTCACTTAAAACTCTGATGGTTTTCTTAATGGTATACAACACTTTGTATCATCTGACCCTTGTCCAGGTCCCAGCTTCTCCTCTCACATATGTCTCCTACAGCCATAAATGTGCTTCAGTTGCCCAATTTCCATTCTAATTTTTCTTTTTTTTTTTTTTTTTCTTTTGAGCAGAGTCTTGCTCTGTCACCCAGGCTGGAGTGCAGTGGCACCATCTCAGCTCACTGCAACCTCTGCCTCCCGGGTTCAAGTGATTCTCCTGCCTCAGCCTCCCAAGTAGCTGGGACTACAGGCGCACACCACCACACCTGGCTAATTTTTTTGTATTTTTAATAGAGGCAATTTTCACCATGTTGGCCAGGGTGGTCTCAAACTCCTGACCTCAAGTGATCTGCCCACATCGGCCTCCCAAGTGCTGGGATTACAGGCATGAGACACCACGCCCAGTCCTGTTCTCATTTTTCTACCAGGCATTTCAGACAGGATCTTCCTCTGCCCCTACCAACTCCACTCCTCCCAAATTGAAATACCTACTCACCCTTCCAGTTTCAGCTTAAACATTACTTTCAAGGGAAGACTACCCTTAAATATAAGCTGTATTAGGTCACTCAGCTAAATAAACTCACAGTTTATCACACTCATCACAATATTTTCTTATTAATTAATGGTCTGTCTTCCCTAAAAGATCATAAGATACATGAAGGCCAACTTTGTATTTGTCACCACTGTCACCAATATCTTGCATAATATTTATCATATAGTAGGTTCTTAATAAGAATTTATACAACGAATGAATAAGCAATAATAATCTAGCAACAGGGGTTTAATATCATAAAATTTATAAAAGTCACTAATATCATAAAACATTAATAATGTCCTATCATTAACTCAGTATTAATTGATATTGATCCTCTGGTCAAATGGGATATAGGGTTGAAGGTATGGAATAAAAATATCACAATAAAGGTGCAATCTGTGGTGGGAGTCAGAAAATTAATGCCCACAGAACAAATATGGCCCAGCCACTGTCTGCTTTTGTAAACCAAGTTTTATTGAAACACTGTCTATAGTTATTTTCTCGCTACTATGGGAGAGGTGAGCAGTGCATAGAGGTAAGTGTTTCTATAGAGTTGGGTAGTTGTTGTAGAGATTGTCTGGGATGCAAGCCCAAACTCTTTACTATCCGGCTCTTTTCTGAAAAAAATTGCTGACCCCTGATCTATAATAATGAACCAGCTGCATAAATGATGGTAATAAGCTTATATATAAATACATGAATCACTTTTACATATCTTAGACATATGTATCTAGGTCTACATGTATACATATATTAAGCTAACTTATTTATCCAAATGTTGTGGTAATCTATAAACATCTAAGAAATTATAGGAGACAGAACGAAAGCAAGACAGGTAAAATACTGGTGACTTTTTACCAAAAGAGGTGAAAATAAGACTCACCAGATATCATAATTGGTATGTGCATTAAACAAAAGCAAATTCCATTTTTCTCCATTTAAGAAATTCATAGTTTTAAGGCCAGGCACGGTGGCTCATGCCTGTAATCCCAGAACTTTGGGAGTCTGAGGCAGGTGGATCACGAGGTCAGGAGTTCAAGACCAGCCTGGCCAATATGGTGAAACCCTGTCTCTACTGAAAATACAAAAATTAGCCAGACATGGTGGCACATACTTGTAATCTCAGCTACTTGGGAGGTTGAGGCAGGAGAATCGCTTGAATCCGGAAGGCGGAGGTTGCAGTGAGCCGAGATCATGCCACTGCACTCCAGCTTGGGCAACAAGAGCGAAACTCTATCTCAAAAAAAAAAAAAAGAGAGAAATTCACAGTTTCAAAAACAATAATAGCCTGTGAGCTGAGCCACCTCTAACTATAATGGTGTGGGCAATTTTTGTCTGTTTCACAGTTTATGGCAGCAAAGACTTTCAGGGGAGCAGCAAATCAACAAAATGTATCTCATCATCTGAGTTTTGCATGATGAATGACCATATACCCAATAAAGCTAGTATTTGACCATAATGAAACTCCAGCTGTCATTACAAATCCACCATGACAGAAAATTAAGTCTGGCACTTAGCCTTTGAAAAACACCAGCTGTGCCAAATGGCCTAGATAAGGAAAAATGGGAAGTAGAAACTATAGTGCTTCTTGAACATATTCATTATGTTCTTGGAGCAATTCATTTGGATATGGCTGTTATGTACATGTTCAGGTGAGGTGCAGGGATACATTCAATCACATAGTAGCAGCAGTAGTGGTCAGCACACTTTGATTGCAACTGGCAGATATGCAAGTTGAACTAGGGTGTGCCTAAAAGGGGTTTTGTTGACAAACATAACATTTCATGGATACAGGTGTGGGTTCTGCCTCAGAGAGGATAAACCTAGGAGCTAAGGGCCCTTGCTCTCTCTCTTTCTCTCTCCATTATTTTATCTTTTGGATTTCATTTTATAAAGCACTTTCCCCAAAAGGAAATTTCAAGTCTTGATAATGTGGATTATAAAATAACAGTGTATTCTCCTCTAGCCAGTTCTAGCTTGGAAAATTCTGCAGTCTTGATTGGTCTATTCCCTGGACCAGTACAAGTGTCTCTGATAGACTGGAGCCAAGGGTGAAAAAATGGGTATTTGATACACTACTTTATGAGGAGAGAAGTAGAAGTGTTTACCATGCTCACACAAAAATCAAAAGCTACTTCAGCTACCAAAGCTTTCTTTACTTGTGATTACCTATGACTAAATTATTTGATAATTTACTACTCTTATGGGCTGAATCATGTTCCCTTTTACCTACCAAAAATGCAAGCAAACACTAGAAGCTGGAAGATACAAATAACAAGATTCACGTGTTGAAGTCCTAACTTGCAGTACATCAAAACGTGGCTGTATTTGGAGATAGAGGTTTAAAAGAAGCACTATGGTTAATTGAGGTCATTGTGGTGGGCCCTAATTCGATACCACCAGTGTCCTTATGAGAAGGGATTAAGACACAGGCATTCACAGAGAAAAGAAGATTTAAAACAAAGGGGAGGAGACAACCATCTACATGCCAAAGAGAGAACCCAACTCTGCCAACACCTTGATCTTAGACTTCCAGCCTCCGGAGTGGCAAGAAAACAAATTTCCATTGTTTAATCCACCCAGTCTGTGATATTTTATCATGTATGGCAGGCTTATCAAACTGATATGTCATTTAATGGGATATAAAATTAATATGTCTGTAATGATAGCAGATCCCCTGGGACTTTTCCTGTTGTCTGAGAATTTGTCTAATGACTTAGGTGAAACTAAGTGTGCCACATCTTCTGCCTATAGATCTTCCGATGATTGGGGCCAGCACCTCCCTGCATGACCTCCTGAGACGTGCCCGTTCAGAAATCTTGGCCAAAAGCTAACCCTCCCCTAGTTAGTTTCACCTACAAGTTAATGTAAGAATGAGACTACAAAAAAAGATGTCAACTTTCATGGGCAAGTAGTTGTCAGCAAGAGTGGCTTTCCCACTCTGCACCTGATGCGAATGCTCTCCTTCCTGGATATCAAGGATGTGAAACCTTCAAATGAATTACTTCTGAAGATAGGAGATGTTATGAGAAGAGAACACCAGAGTTCAACTCTCTAGCAATCTTCTCAGCCAGCAAAAACAAGCTAACTTGCCAGAAATTTGTAAATGTTTTTTGATGGTTAGGTATTTTCTCTAATACTATCTAATTCCTTATAAAATGTAAATTCAGTTTCCACTTTGGCATGCTTCAAATTTGAGCTTCTTAGGCCAATGATCTCTATGTGGACCAGCAGTTTAAGTACAGCTACTGCTTTTGACCATCATTACACCCTTTATTGCCAGGCAGATTAATTTATAGAAAATTACTTGCAGTTTTTATTGGTGTTTCCTTAGCCTTTGACCCAGAAAACAGAGACAGGTCTTAAGATAAGCTCTATGAGCCCAGAATAGTTACCTACTGCTTATTATCAAAATGAAAACTAGAGCTGCCAGAACAGCTTTTCGTTTCATGGTGGTAAAATGTGAATGTACTACGAACTCTCCTAATTTTCCTTGTATATTGAAGAGTATCAGAGAGTTGCGTACATAGACATTTTATCACCCAGTCATCTGCCTAAATTAAGGCATGTGTGCTAGGCTGAATAACCACCCCACAAGGATGGCCATATCCTCATTCCTGGAATATGTTATTCTATGCAGCAAAAGGGACTTACAAAGCTTGAGATGGGGAAATATCCTGGATCATCCTGGCGGGCCCAGTGTAACTACCATGGTCCTTACAAAACAGAGACAGAGGGTTAGAATCAAAGAGAGAAAGAGTTCTCTAACAACAGAACCAGAGGTCAGGGTGATGGGCCAGTAAGCAAGAAATGCAATCAGACTCTAGAAGCTGGAAATTTTAAGAAATGGATTCTCCCCTAAAGCCTCCAAAAGGATCACAGCTCTGCCAACACCTTGACTTTAGCACCCTAAGACTCATTTCAGACTTTCTATCTCTAGAATTGTTAGATAATAAGTATGTGTTATTTAAAGCCACTACATTTGAATTAATTTGTTATAGTAGCAATGTTGCTCTATCAACAAGAAACTAATATAACATGCTAAAATAAAATATATAACATTTTCTATTTTTATTATTGAACTAATATTGTTGAGTATGTTGTTCATTCCATCACACTACGTCTTCTTTTTAGAGTTGCACAACAGAAACCCTCTTTGAATGTCAGTACACAAACAACTGTATCTCCTGAATTCCCAGAATCTGTGGATTACATTTCTGATTATTCTCTTACATGGGGTCTTCCCTACTAGGATACTCCAATCCAATCCATTCCTAGGAACACTAACTTTATCCCTGATTCAACTTTGCTTCCTGTTTTTGTTTACTCCTTACCCTTTTTTATTTATTTATCTTTATCTTCTTCTTTTAAGCTTTTATATGTCATCTCAAATAATTTTTTAAAGATGAATATAAATGAATAAATCATGAAGCAAATTCTTATAAATCTTTTATTAAGAAAGATCTTTCTGCTTAATTGAAGTCTTTCCCATTACAATTTAATTTCACTGAAGCCTGAGCAACATAGCGAGGACTTGTCTCTACAAACAATTTTATAAAATTGTAGGGAAGAAGAGTTTTTTTTTTTTTTTTCCCTCACCCATTCATTGTTCGATTCATGACTGAGATCCTGGTAGTAAAAATTTAGATTAACAAGAGAAAAGCACACAAATCTATGTAGTATAAGTTTTACTTGACATAGAAGCCTTCAGATTTAAATAATGAGTATGGTGGAATGCACCTATAGTTTCAGCTGCTCAGGAGGCTGAGCCAGAGAATCACTTGAGGCTAGGAGTTCTAGGCTGCAGTGAGCTATGACTGTGTCACTGAACTCCAGCCTTGGTGTCAGAGTGAGACTCCGTCTCTAAAATATCAACAAAAAGAAAATATAAAGATAAATGGAGGAAATTAGGAAGGACGCCATTTTGAAAAAAGAAGAGTCTAGAGGTTTATTTTACTTTATTTTAAACTTAGACTAACAAATAACATGCCCATTTTAATGGAGTTCAGGATGTGTTTTCCCAAAATATGGCATCTTGGCATTTGAAAAACAACAGAAGCAGGATGGATGTCTCTTTGGCCTTCTCCTGCCATTCTCCCCTGAAGCAGATCATAAAATAAATCTCTGATCTTCCTCTAAAGTAGGTCATCATTCTCATTCCAGAGGGACCCTCTCTCTACCCAGAGAAAAGGAATGAAGACACAGAGAAGAATTTGAACAAACAGGTCTTGCTAAGTTTTACCCAGTTTATTACCATTGGATCAGAACTTTTTGTCTTCTAATCATTCTTCTGCACAGTTGTCCATAAAACTGTACAATTTTCCCTGGTTTCTTTCTCTTGTTTTTTTTTTTTTTTTTTGGCAGGGATCTTTATCTCTGAAGGCTTCTATGTCAAGTAAAACTTATGCTACATAGATTTGTGTGCTTTTCTCTTGTTAATCTAAGTTTTTACTACCAGGGTATTAGTCATGAATCGAACAATGAATAGGTGAGGAAAAAAAAAAAAACAAAAACTCTTCTCTCCTATGATTTTACAATTTTTTTTTTTAAGACTAAGTCTCCCTCTGTCACCCAGGCTGGAGTGTAGTGGCACGATCTCGGCTCACTGCAACTTCCACCTCCCAGGTTCAAGTGATTCTCCTGCCTCAGCCTCCCGAGTAGCTGGGACAATAGGCGCGCGCGTCACCACTCCTGGCTAATTTTTTATATTTTTAGTTGAGACAGATTTCTGCCATGTTGGCCAGGCTGGTCTCAAACTCCTGGCCTCAAGTGATCTAAAATAATTTTTTAAAATAAAGATTCATGGTGTAAAATCCATGTACACAGCCTCCATTCTGGAAGCAAACTCACTGATTATGATTTCTCTAATAATGTAAACAACAATTCTATTTCTTTTCTACATAGATACATTTATAATTTATAGTTTCCTTTGTGCATGATGATGACAGACTGATATTGGGCATGTCTCCTGAACAGGGATTTAACTAAGATCAAAAATTGTGTTTGAAAAAAAAATATTTGATTTTTGGCAACAGTTGTTCATTCTTTGGATGAACCTTCTTCTGTAACATTGGCTTCCCATGTTTGAAGGGCTCTTGTATAAGCATGAAGAACTGGTTTTCTCTGCTCTTCATCCAGTGACCCATGACATTGAAACAACCTATCTTTGTCTTCACTGTGACAGAAATGTTCTTATTCAATAGTTGTCACAGAGCACCGTTCATTCAAGGAGTTCCGCTTAGCTGTTACTCTGCAAATACATTTCCTATAGTCGATGCTGATATTGGGGAATTAACCTTTCACACCTCTTTTCCATTTGATCCTACCTGTTGACATCTGTGTGCCAAAAAAAGAATTTGTCAGTGTCATGAGAAAGAGTAGATATGAAGTTCCAAAGTGCTTGTCTGCCAAGTAGACAGGTTTAGCTGAGGAAGGTGACTGGGAAATGTGTGAAAATCACACCAGACATTGAGATGTATGTTTAGAAACAGGAAAAAAAAAAAAACCTGATTAGCAAGAAAGCTAGGAGAAAAATCTCTGGGAAGTGAGCAGATAATAGCTGGCGACAAAGTGGGCCATAAAGTGGTCAATAAAGAAGAACAATTTGCAGAGATGCATGTAGCATTCAGCATGAAAACTTAGTAGTTGGTCAAAGAGACAACAGCCTTGACTGGTCAATGCAGAGTTTGATTTGACTTTTTAGGACTTGTTGCTGAATGAGAATTCCCTTGATCATGTGGGAAAGTAGGGAAGGCCAATGCCCAAATCACTCGTGGAAACTTATAGAGAAAATGAGGGTGCCAGCAAAACAGTGAATTATAACACTGCAGGGCCAGGTTACAAAATGTTTGCTCTAGGTAAAAAATATATGTGCTTTCTTATAGAAGGAATGGGGATAATGCTTCTAAATCTACGTGTGTATGATGACAGATGTTTATGCTTCTAAATCTGCCTATGTATGATGTCAGGTGTTTATATTCATCAGTATATTGCTCTTTTATTTCTCAGCCCTCTGTGATAATATTTTATTTATTTGGTTTTATTTCATATCTGTTCTCTTCAACAGGCTGTTTTCTTGCCCAGAGGGACAGAAATCAGATTTATTCTGTCCACTATTCAGTATCTAGGCAGCAAGGACAATGCCTGTCACACAATAGGCATTAAATATATACTTATTAAATAAATTAGTACATGAATGACAAAACTCAATTTTCATGGATGTTTATTGGTGAATGACTAACTTGTAAAACTATGACCACCCAAAATTATATTTCGTTTCTATGTTGGCAAAACATCAGTCTATTTGAAACATTCAAATGAGCAATCATGTGTTTGGCTAAATATTTAGCATTCTCCAGGAATTAGAGAAATAGGACTTAGAGATGCTTTCAATCTTTTCTGTCTCTGGATGAGTGAGAAAAACCATAAATAGAACTAGAGCCCTATTTTCATGTTGGGGCTTTCGTTTTATAATTCCTAGAATGCATGGAAACAGTAAAAATACTAAATATTTTAAAATTAAGAATTTGGGTTAATTGTAGGGTTAAACAATAGGTTCAGTCTTTCCTCTATTTGGTTGTCAACTCTCTGTACTCATACATTGAGGTTGTTTGAAGCTATTTGTCACCCCATCTGTTTACATTTAGATTTGAAAACTAGATAGCACTTGGGTAATACAATGATTCAATTTGGACAGTGCCATATTTTAAGGAAGCCGTTTTAAGAAACTTTTTTTTTTTCTCCGCGAAGCTGGAAAAACCTCAGTAGGTCTAATCTCTAACTTATTTTTCTGAAAGATAATCTAAACAAACTCTCTTTTATGGTGTATTAGGAAGCAGCACGTTCCTTATTCACCAAGGATACTTGGTAACATCTCAGGAAAAACAGGTGCCTATATATAAGGGTCTGAGTTTCCAAAGTCCTGCAGAATACATACAATTCCTCTTTCAGAAGGAAAATAACCATACGTGTAGTTTCTCTTTCAGAAGGAAAATTTTGTGAAAGAATAGACATCTTGCAACCCAGGAGTAATCAATATCGATGGCATGAATAAACATAATTATAGCCCCATTAAGAGAAGTTAAGGAAAATAGGGAAAAAGGGAGAATCCTGTAACCATGAAACACTCTAGTTTTTTTTTTGTTATTGTTGCTTTGTTTTGGGTTTTTGTTTTGTTTTGTTTTGGCAATCTAATGCTGATAATCTTCACTATCATTTATTTTCAAGACCATGAAGCTAAACTTTAACTCATTAAAGGCTGCATGCATATCTTATTTTCAGAAATCTTCAATTGATTACAATCAATACATCTTGAAAAGAGCCTTTGGCCAAAGCCAAGATTCCTCTGCACAGATTGTTACCTTCTGTGATGGAAACAAAGGGAAAGAAGTCTGCAGAAAAATGTGTCTTCCCTGGAGAAGCAGGCCCTGGAGGGCAATAACCAAGTCAGGAGTCAGAGCTGTAATTTTGCAGACACATGTCTTATTAGATAAATGTGCCTGCTTTTTGTGAATTCTGGAAACTGATCTGCACTTCATTTATTCTTGGTTTTTCCTTTCTCTCCTAAGAACATGCCAAGGGCATGGGCGCCTACCTCTTGCATCAGCATGACCTGGATGTGAAACATGGAATCCAAGGAGATTATGTCAGAGCTTTAAGATTTAATTATTGCCTTGTTGGATTTTGGACTTGCATGGGGCCTGTAGCCCCTTTGTTTTGGCCAATTTCTCCCATTTGGAATGGGTGTATTTAACTTATGCCTGTACCTCAATTGTATCTAGGAAGTAACTAACTTGTTTTTTATTTTACAGGCTCATAGGTGGAAGGAACTCGCCTTGTCTCAGATGAGACTATGAACTTGGACTTTTGGGTTAATGCTGAAATGAGTTAAGACTTTGAGGAACTGGTGGGAAGGCAAAATGTGAGAAAGACAAAATTTGGGAGTGGTCAGGGTGGAATAATATGCTCTGTGTCCCCACCCTAATCTCATCTTGACTTGTAATCTGAAATGTAATCCCTGAATGTTGGGGGAGGAACCTCAGGGGAAGTGATTAGATCATGGGGGCAGTTACCCCATGCTGTTCTTATGATGGTAAGTGAGTTTTCACAAGATCTAATGGTTTTATAAAGGACTTTTACCCCCTTACTCCTCTCTTCTGCTGCCATGTGAAGAAAGACATGTTTACTTCCCCTTTTGCCATGATTGTAAGGCTGAATATTTATTTATAAAGAGAAGAAGTAAGCAAAGTCACAGAGTCTGGGAAATGTGGAAAATGGTCACTTATTCATTTCATCAATTCAGCATCTGTCTATGTATCTATCCAGCACCTACAAGAAGCCAGCCACTGTTGTTGGCGTCGGAGACACAACAGTAAACATAACAGACAAAAATCCTGTCCTTGAGAAACTTACACTCTGTTGTGTGGAAGCAAAGTTTAAGTTTGGTCTAAGTGAAGTGGACTTTTTAAAAACGTAGGGGCACAAAGGGGAGGCAGAAAATGTTTGGGTGGGTAGAATAGGCCTAAGTCATAGAAAGTCTTGAAGGTTAAGCCAGAAAGTCCAAGTTTTGTTGTTTAGATAATGCTAAGCCACTAACTAAAGCTTTTAGAGTAGCAAAATATCATCACCAAATCTGTACTTCTGGAAGATTAATTAGACAGCTAATTTGTAAGATGAAGCCAAGAAGATTCAGGTAGATAGACAGTGCAGCAGCTCTGCAAAGAAATAGCACAGACAAGCAGGTCAGGGGAGAGAGATCAGGTGCTGGAGAGGATGTGTGTCTCTAGGTGAGAAGTTAAGGACACAAAAACTCTGTTTTCCAAAGAAGGCAAGAAAGTGCCTGGCCAGCACTTCATAATACGGTTTCACCCAGGAAAGATTAAGTTTGCAAAACATTCACCCTTTCCTCTGGCAGGTTAATTCTCTTTGAAGTGGTCAGTTAACGGATCTTTACCCCTTTACAGGCATTTCCTTTTGCTGAAAGCAGTGACTACTGAGGTAGAAATGCATTGGCTCCAGATAATTGAATGGACCTCCCATCATTAAAGTCTTTATTCTCAAAGGAACACTGAGGATTGAGGAGAAAGGGGCCTTTTTGTTCGGGTTTAATTCTATTGCCTCCCTTGCTACTCATCTGTTTAGCAAATGAAGAGAGAAATTAATGATGATGATGAATGAAAAGCAGAGGAAAATGGGTAGGCATTGTAAAGTTAGGCCAATCCACAATGGTCACCAAAATGAGCTTGATGCTTATTTTCCTAGTCTTTAGACCTCTGCTTTTATCCTCGGTTTTTCTTTATTTTTCTGTTATTCTCAAACACACCAATGTACAAAGTGAGTCTGTGGCCAGCTCGCAATGAAAGGAGTAAAGAGCTGTCTATTAAATTCCCAGCTGTGATCTGCAGAAACTGAGACTTTCAAATATTACCCACAAGATAGATGTCAAAAGTGACAGATAAGCATCTAAAAATCCCAGGATAAAACACAGATTAACAGTACTCACAACAACATTTGGAGCACACAAAAATGTTGGAAAATGGAAAACACACATATACACACAAATGTACCCATGCAAACACACAATACACACCACACACATGTATACACAAGATATATGAACTGGGCCGGGCGCGGTGGCTCACGCCTGTAATCCCAGCACTTTGGGAGGCTGAGGCGGGCGGATCACGAGGTCAGGAAATCGAGACCAGCCTGGCTAACACAGTGAAACCCCGTCTCTACTTTAAAATACAAAAAACTAGCCGGGCGAGGTGGCGGCGCCTGTAGTCCCAGCTACTAGGGAGGCTGAGGCAGGAGAATGGCGTGAACCCGGGAGGCGGAGCTTGCAGTGAGCTGAGATCTGGCCACTGCGCTCCAGCCTGGGTGACAAAGCGAGACTCCGTCTCAAAAAAAAAAAAAAAAAAAAAAAAAAAAAAAAAAAAGATATATGAACTGGGTGATACTGAAAAAGAAACAGTTTAATTAACACCTAAATTGTTTTTATGATCTCTCCCATTCCTGTCCCCACCCACCTATACACACACATACCCACACACCCACACACACACATTTTTTATGCCTCCTTTTAAACCTTAGTCTTCTAAAAACAAGAAAAAAAATGAGTAATGGGCTCTGAAGATCTGCAATCCTGTGTACAAATTCAATTTCATCACTTGCATTCTATTTCACTGGACATTCCACTTGAATTTTCTGAGCCTCAGTGTTCTCATCTGTGAACAGGACAAATAAGAGTACCTACCTCAAGGTTCTAGCATGTATTCAATGAGATCATGCAGATAATGGATTAACAATGTTTATTTTATATCATTCTCATTATTATTAAACCTTTTAGGTTAAGGAAGCCATATGAATAAAGGCACAGTTTTTTTGGAAGTATAATGCAGTTGAAATCCCAATGAGTGCTAGCAGGTCTTGAAAGCGCAAACTCACTTAAAACCCAGGCGTCCTGGGTCAGCTACTATCACCTCTAAGAAGAGAGAGAGACTTACAACTCCCAAACTTAAAATAGCTCTGAAGTGTTGGCAAAGATATCCTTGTTGTGAAGGTTCATAAAGTCCCCTTTGTGAATTTCACTCCCCAAGTGTTAACTGACAAACAGCATGCAACACTTGACAGTCCCCTTCAAAAGCAGTTTAGAAGAAAGCGCCTGAAATACGAAGAATTTGGCTGCTCATTATAGACACCACTTTGGCAAACATCATGTTGAGGCATCAAAGCTTTTCAGACATTGGAGGACCTAACTCAGACTCGGATAAGCAAAGCTGATAAACAAATTGTCCCTGATTCCGGACTATATCTGTGTAATACAATTGTTCCTACCAGCTGAAACTATAGGTTTTATATAATTTAATTTAAATTATCCAAACAGAAAATGATTGTTCAAAGTTCTACATGGTTTCTTTTACTCCTGGCTTTTGTGGAGTAGCAAACACAAGGATGGCAAACTGTCACTGGCAGATCCTCGTCCTTCCCTCATGTGGAAGCCCTTTTTTCACTGAGGATTCATGATGCTTCATTGATGCTTTCTTAGAAGTTCCTGAATTTCCCAGCCTATTTAAGAAGTCATCTCTAATACCGTGATAGAATAAAGGCTCTATCACCTTGTGACTACACATGCTTTGTCTATACTACTGAAATAAAAACAAATCTTTAAAGGAAATTTAAAACTATAGGTGAGAAATGTACTACAGTTGCTTGTAGATATTACAAACATACGGATACATCAGTTGTGACATATTCATATTTCAGATATAAAAGGCTATAGAATGTGAATCATTTCATGGATCAATGTATTATACCTCCTCCTTCATAGAAGTGTCAAAATTATGTCTATCAAGAGCATAAATGTTGTGCTAGGAAAGATAGCTATACAGGCTATCAATCAAACATGTCATTTACTGATGGCTGCTTTTCTCAAAACTGATTGTAAGGAGGACTTTCCTCCTTTGTAGATAGCCCAGTTTCCCCTAGAATGCAAATTTCTCAGGCATATGAATGTAACAAACATTTCTTGAGCATTTATTACATATTGGCAGCACCATGTCGGGCCTCAGGACAAAACCGTGGGCCCATCCAGTCCCTGCTCTTGTGGAGTTCATGCTTCAGCCAACATGATGAAAGTATTAATAGATTGCTTAATGAATGTGATAAATACTACCATAGGAATAAATTGGGGTCCAGGTGGAATTAAAAGGGCGTAGAAGAGAGATGTTTAGTTTGGGAATAAGTATGGTATTGGGAAGGCTTCCTACAGGATGGAAACCTGAGCTGAGTATGAGCATTAATTTGCCTGGTTGTGGTATGGGTAGAATGGGGTAAAGGGAAGTAAGTGGTGATATAGGAGGGAATATAATCATGTTTACAACAAAGTACAGCCCGAGGCAGAGAAAAACAAGATCAGAAGCCAGAGAAAGCAAGATTTATGCAAGACAATTTCAAGTAGTTTAGCATTGCTGGGAAGCAGAGTATATACAGCATGGAGTTCTATTTCCTCAGACATTCTACTTAAAATTTTGGGTTGGAGGTAGGAGAGTTAGACAATGACCAGTTTTTTTTTCTTCTTCTTTTTGAGATAGAGTTTCATTCTGTCACCCAGGCTGGAGTGCAATGGCACAATCTCGGCTCACTGCAACCACCTCCACCTCTTGAGTTCAAGCGATTCTCATGCCTCAGCCTCCCAAGTAGCTGGGACTACAGGCGTGCACTACCACTCCCTACTAATTTTTGTATTTTTAGTAGAGACAGGGTTTCACCATGTTGGCCAGCCTGCTCTTGAACTCCTGACCTCAGGTTATCTGCCTGCCTCAGCCTCCCAAAGTGCTGGGATTACAGGCATGAGCCACCGCGTCCGGCCGACAAGGCCCAGTCTTGAAGGACCTTAGAGGAGGGGTGAGTCACAAAAGTGGGAAGCTGTATTAGTCTCCCATTGCTGCTGTAACAAATTAGCACAAATGTAGTGGCTTACAACAACATAAATTTGTTGTCTTATAGTTTTCAAGTTTCAAAGTCTAAAATGGCGCATCAGCATTGTCTTCCTCCAGGAAGTTCAAGGGGAAACTCTGTTTTCTTATTTTTTCCAACTTCTAGAGGTGGCCCGCATTTCTTATCACACGGTTCCTTTGTAAAACTCCCACCACTCCATCCTCACATCTCCTCTCACTCTGACCCTTGTGCCTCCCTTGTTCACTTAGAAAGACGCCAGCAATTTCGCTGGCTCCAGGTAGATAATCCAGGATAATCCCTCATCTCAACGTCCTTAATTTAATCACATCTGTAAAGTCCCATCTGCCACATAAAGTAACAAATTCACAGGATCCTGGGTTTAGAATGTGCACATTTTTGTATGGCGCAGAGGGTATTATTCTGCCTGCAACAGAGGCTATTTCAGGTTTTAAGTTGGGAGAAGAAAGATCTGAGTTAGTGTAAAGTTATCTGAGAATCAATGACATTTTTTAATTCACGAGTTTCTATATTTTAGCAACATCAGGTAATCATGTTATTAAATACTCTTTCTTAGGTATCTAACTGTCATATATCCAATATTGTTCCTTTATTCCTTTTTTCCTAGTCTGTGTGTGTGTGTGTGTGTGTGTGTGTGTGTGTGTGTGTATAATTTACAGGGTCAATAACAAGCACATAGAGCTTCCATATATCAAAATGGATATGAGCTTCCATATATCAAAAATAATCAAAGAATTAGGGGTAAAAAATAGCTAGAAGGAATAAATTTTAGTATTTGATAGTACAGTAGGAAAATCGTAGCTAATAATAAGTTATTGTATATTTCAACATAGCTAGAAGAATTGCTTTGGGATTCCCAACACAAAGAAAAGATAAATGTTTGAAGAAATGGATATCCCAAGTACCCTAATATGACGATTACACATTGTATACATGTAACAAAATATCAGATGTACCCTCAAAATATGTACACTTACTATGTATCAGCAAAAAAGTTAAAAATCACATAGCAAAGGCATAAATAAATAATAAAAAATTGTGTATTTTTAGTCTAAATTCATAACCACATGGCAATCAACACTTTATGACTAGGAGAAATCAAAAGCAGATCAGATCTGGATGAGTTTGGGGTTTGCCACTCAACAGGTGTGTATTCTTTGGACAAGCTGCCTAAACATTTTGTGCCCCGTGTTCCTCATCTGCTGCATGGGTACAACAAACGCCTGCTCAGAAGTTTTGTTCTGAGAATTAAATAACATAATATTGACACTAACATTTTGATATTGAGGGCACTTGGCTTTTATAATTAAAAAAAAGGTAAAGCTACCCTATACTTACATATGTGTTGTGCAGAACCCTCTCCATACAGAAATGAGGGCATGAATCATACAAGCTAGATATTGCAATGTGTAAAAATATGCTGGATAGAATTTCTCACATTTACTCTAACCTGACAAAATAATGTTTAAAAAATCAGCAGTCAATATTACAATAGTCAATTGTTCATCTATTCAAACACACACAAAAAATTGTGAAGTCTTTTCAGTGTGGTTGTTTGACTAGGTTGCCTCCAATTTAACATCTTTGTAGGAGCCACTAGGTTGGAGCTCTCCAGTGCATGCCTCGGGTCCAAGCTGGCAGTCTTACTCTTTTTCTCTATTATCCTTACTCACAGCAGCCAAAGAATGGAAACAGTAGCATTCGTGCTCCTAGTGCTCCAAAGTAGTTTCCAAGTCTCTTTTTCTTCTTCCAAACTATAGTCACCCTAAGGGTGCGAGTATATAAAATGTTCAGAAATCTGAAAAGGCTTAAAATCACATGCTCTTCGAAATAGGGGAATGGTCCTCAGGCCATTCAACATCCAATCCATTACAGGATGTGTATATAAACTTTCCTAGGACAAGCAAAGTAAAGCTCAAATCAATGATATGCATTTGTAGAGGTTCATCCCAGTCAATACCAGGGTACAGATATAAACGAAATAGCCATCAGATGACAGACATGGTAAAAAAGGAAAGATACTGGGCCTGAAGTCAGAGTGCTTTACTTTTAGTGCTGTAGCTGGAAGGGCAAGTACAAATAATTGATTCCAACTCCCTATGTCATTGATTGTTCACTCAGAAAATACTTGTCCAGGCTGAGCATGGTGACTCACACCTGTAATCCAGCACTTTGGGAGGCCGAGGTGGGCAGATCATCTGAGGTTTGGAGTTCAAGATCAGCCTTGCAAACATGGTGAAATCCCGTCTCTACTAAAAATACAAAAAATAGCTGGGTGTGCTGGCGGGTGCCTGTAATCCCAGCTACTCGGAGGCTGAGGCAGGAGAATCGCTTAAACCTGGGAGGTGGAGGTTGCAGTGTGCTGAGATCACACCACTGCACTTCAGCCTGGATGACCAGAGTGAGAGAGTGGTTTTTTTTGTTTTTTTTTGTTTTTTAATAGTTATCCTTGCCCTACCATGTGCCGGGCACTGCTCTAGGCACCATGGATAAAATGAACAAAAGAGACAGTGGGCACAAAACTAGGAAGATGCAGAAAGTATAGGCCCTATGAAGATATTTGTGACATATGTAAATGCCTTTTTCCCTTTTCAATACAATGCTGCATTTCAAGGTTTTTAAAATAATATGCTTTTGAAAAATGATTTAAGAGAACTATACATGTGTAAAAAAACTAGCAAATATAACTTTAAAGCTTCTCTTTTTCTTTTATGCTTTAAAATTCCTTGATGATGCTAAAAATTAAATATTTACCTATAACTTTTTACGTTTTTTAACATTTAATTTTTGGCATTAACTCTTTAATCCAACTAGATAAATTCTGCTTAATGGGGAAAAAAGCCCAATATTGCACTACTCAACTAATAATCCATAAGTTAATGTGATCCTTGATCACTTTTAAAAAATTGCCGTTTAGTCTCTTTTAGCCTTTTCTGTTGAGTCCTAGTCTCATTAAGTCTAGTACCTTACCATATTATATAAATACGTAAATTTTTAAATAACATTTAACTTGGTAAGATGAAGGCCTTTTTCACCTATTTTCCTGTGTTTTATTAGCATTTAGGAGATATAGTGACCCTCCTAAGGTAATTCTGATCACATGTAGTTTTTATTTTATTTTATTTTTATTTTTATTTTTATTTTTATTTTTGAGAGGGAGTCTCGCTCTGTCGCCCGGGCTGGCTGGAGTGCAGTGGCCGGATCTCAGCTCACTGCAAGCTCCGCCTCCCGGGTTTACGCCATTCTCCTGCCTCAGCCTCCCGAGTAGTTGGGACCACAGGCGCCCGCCACCTCGCCCGGCTAGTTTTTTGTATTTTTTAGTAGAGACGGGGTTTCACCGTGTTAGCCAGGATGGTCTCAATCTCCTGACCTCGTGATCCACCCGTCTCGGCCTCCCAAAGTGCTGGGATTACAGGCTTGAGCCACCGCCCCCGGCCGTAATTTTTATTTTAAATGCTGATCTTATAATCAATCTGCCAATGGTTCTTATAACTGGTTGTTTCTAGTCTATATAAAAGATACTGAGGCAGGGCACGGTGGCTCATGCCTGTAATCCCAGCACTTTGGGAGGCCGAGGTGGGTGGATCACAAGGTCGGGAAATCGAGACCATCCTGGCTAACACGATGAAACCCCGTCTCTACTAAAAAATACAAAAAATTAGCCAGGTGTGGTGGCAGGCACCTGTAATCCCAGCTACTCAGGAGGCTGAGGCAGGAGAATGGCATGAACCCAGGAGGTGGAGCTTGCAGTGAGCCTAGATCACACCACTGCACTCCAGCCTGGGTGACAGAGCGAGACTCCGTCTCAAAAAAAAAGAAAAAAAAAGATATTGAGCAGTGTTTCTGGAGAAATGGCTGACATCAAGGCTGGAACAGGGTAGTAGCACAATGTGGGGAGCAGGGGAGTGGTAAATCCTTACTTTGCAACTATTGCAGTAAAGACTGAACCAGGAAAGAAATGACAAGTGATGCTAAATTCCATGGGCATATTTTGCTGATATGAAGGATGTTTGAATGGTCTTAAAATGTCTTCCTGAAGACTGCTTATTAGTTATAAGGGGAAAAACAGTTATTACAAATTAGAGAAATTGTTCAACATCTCCACCAAGTGAACAAAACTAACATCACCAATGAGGGGCAGGTGTACATTACCTGCTTCTGGTAGAGTTTATCAAGTAATGGTCTCCAACCATTTGGACACCAGGGACTGGTTTCATGGAAGCCAATTTTTCTACAGATGGGGGGGATTATATTCTCACAAGGAGTGTGCAACCTAGATCCCTCGCATGCATGCACCGTTCACATAGGGTTCATGCTCCATGAGAATCTAATGCTGCTAGTGATCTGACAGGAGGCGGAGCTCAGACACATGCTTGCTCACCCACACACCCATCTCCTGCTGTGTGACCTGGTTCCTAACAGGCCACCCACCAATACTGGTCAGTGGCCTGGGTCCTGGGAACCCCTGCTATAGAGGATACAACATCACCTGTGCAGTATTCTGTTAGAGATGCATAATGTGAATCCAATTATGAAGAATCATCAAAATGAAAGCGAGCAACGTTCTGTTTTTTCAAAAAAGGAGGGATAGGAATGTATTCTGTAGAAATGTTCTGGGTTAAAGGATGCTGAAGAGACTTGACAACCAAATGCAAGACCTGGGCTTAGGCTGAATCCTGTACTGGAAAAAGCAGATAAATGTCATTTGGGACATTATTAAATCAACTGACCTAAAAAAAAAAAAAAAAAAAAGAATACAAAATGGTAGTTTAGGTAAAACTGTTTCATCAATATTCATTTTACTCAAGCTGAAACTACTGTGAGGCTGGGTGCAGTGGCTCGCACCTATAATCCCAGCAATTTGGGAGGCCAAGGTGGGTGGATCACCTGAAGTCTGGAGTTGAAGACCAGCCTGGATAACATGGCAAAACCCCATCTCTACAAAAAAAATACAAAATTAACCAGGTGTGGTGGCACACCTGTAGTCCCAGCTACTCAGGAGGCTAATGTGGGAGGATCACCTGAGTTCAGGGAGGTTGAGGCTGCAGCGAGTTGTGATTGTACCACTATACTCCATACACTCTAGCCTGAGTACACAATGACACCCTGTCTAAAAAAATTAAAATTAAAATTACAAAGAAAAAACTTTTTATTGGGAAATACACACTAAATTACATAAAGTTAAAGATCCACAGTGAATGCACCTTTAAATGACTCAGAAAAACAAATTTTTTTTTTTTTTTTTTTTTTTTTTGAGACGGAGTCTCGCTCTGTCGCCCAGGCTGGAGTGCAGTGGCGCGATCTCAGCTCACTGCAAGCTCCGCCTCCCGGGTTCATGCCATTCTCCTGCCTCAGCCTCCCGAGTAGCTGGGACTACAGGCGCTGCCACCACGCCTGGCTAGTTTTTTGTATTTTTAGTAGAGACGGGGTTTCACCGTGTTAGCCAGGATGGTCTCGATCTCCTGACCTCGTGATCCGCCCGCCTCGGCCTCCCAAAGTGCTGGGATTACAGGCGTGAGCCACCGCGCCCGGCCTTCAGAAAAACAAATTATAGTCATGTGTCACTTAACAGAGATACGTTCTGGGCAAAGTATGTTACATGATTTCATCATTGTGCAAACACCATACAGTATACTTACAAAAACCTAGATGGTATAGCCTACTATACACCTAGGCTATGTGGGATAGCCTGTTGCTCCTAGGCTACGAATCTGTGTGACATATAACTGTACTGTATGCTGTAGGCACCTGTAACACAATGGTAAGTATTTGTGTATCTAAAAATATTTAAACATAAAAAAGTGCAGTAAAAATACTGTATTATATTTTCATGGGACCACTGTTGTATATGTGGCCCATCATTGACTGAAACTTTCTGATGTGGCACCTGACGGTATTTAGAAGACAGGTGATATGATTTGTCTGAGTCCTCACCCAAATCGCACCTTGAATTGTAATAATCCCCACATGTAAAGGGCAGGGCCAGGTGGAGATAATTGAATCATGGGGACAGTTTCCCCCATACTATTCTCGTGGTAGTGAATAAGTATCGTAAGATCTCATGGTTTTATAAATGGGAGTTCCCCCTCACAAGCTCACCTGCCTGCTGCCATGTAAGATGGACTTTGCTTCTCCTTTGCCTTCCTACCATGATTATGAGGCATGATTTCCCTGACCATGTGGAAATGTAAGTCCATTAAACCTCTTTCTTTTATAAATTACCCAGTCTTGGGTATGTCTTTATTAGCAGCGTGAAAACAGAGTATTGCAATAGGTAAAGATAGATTGCTAGATATAGAAAGATAGATACACTTAGAAAACAAACAATAAGGAGAATGGTGTAAAATATTAATATTACACAAATCTGAGAAAATGTATGCAAGTGTTCTTTGCACTATTCTCATTTTTGCAATTTTCCCTGGAAACAGGAATTATTCCAAATAAAAGTTTTAAGTAATAAAAAATAAATGTACAACAGTGAAACAGTGGGGACAACAGCAAAAAAAAAAAAAAAAGAAAAAAAAAGAAAAAAAGACAATCTTTCCTGTGGAACATCCAGTTGAAGTAGATTTTCCTATTATTTTCTGTGACTTCACACTGCTACTTGCTTTGTGGTATTTAAATGGTTCGTAATTGTTTATTTATTCACTATTTGCTGATTGTCTATCTCCCTGTGAACAGTCCCTGAGTCCAGGAATAATGCTTGTTATGTTCACCACCATCCTAGCATTCAATGTAGCGTGAAGCAGAGTGTCGGAACTAAACAAATGCCTGTTGATTGGATGAGGAAAATAGTTTTAATTTTTATATATTTAAAATAGTATTCAAGCACTTTCAACTTTACCTATTATTTCTAATTTTTCATAATGGGACATGTGGTATTTTCTACTGTAGGGCTGAGTGGGAGCAAACAATACATAGTTTTAATTTACTGCATATAATGTACTGTGCAAAGGACTATTAGAGTATTATTAAAAGAATGTAATATCTGCGTTCAAAGGGCTTATAGTTTAATCAAGGATGAAGCAAATTATTTATTATGATGTCTAGAATTAAAAACTTTGGCCTAAAGATTATATAATATTAATTAATTTCAGTGAATGAAAGTAAAATAAAACTTGTATAAATAGTTCTGGCTTAGTATCTGTATCCATGTATGTGGATTTTGGGAGACAGTCATATAATGAATCAATTATACAGCTAAGAACCTGGAAATCCTCATTTTTAGAATAAATATTGAAATTATGACAGTGGGATAACATCCAAGTGGAATAACAAATTTGAAACTTTGGAAAAAGAAATAGATCATTTCATAATGCCAGCGGAATTAGTAATGACCTCACCTAATTTATAATGAGTGACTGTAGCATGTGGTTTTTTGGTTATTCATCAGTTACTTTTGTCCTTCAAATATTATACATATATCCATGAAATAAAATACATTTTTGCAGTGATTTAATTTAATAAAAATAGTAAAATGTATAACCACCTCTTTCCTATAAAAAATTCTAAACAAGTGCACGAAAGAGTTGCTAAGTATAAAATAGCAAATCTTTAAATTTTGAAATTAATTTAGAGAAAAAAAGTATAAAAATAGTCGCCAACTTTTATCCTGACAAAAAACCAACTATAAAGTTGGGCAAAACTGTCAAAAACAATCACTTAGCTTTGCTGATGACACCAGAACGGGCTCCCTTCGCATGAAGTGTTGACAGTTAAAGTGGTCTGTGTGGCAAGTGCAGAATGAGAGTCAGCACCTCTGCTAGTCCAAGGTCTTGGCCCTGTTTGAAGCAAGTGATGGACTGGCAAACTAGTCAGAGATTTGACTGGAAGTTCTAGAAGGTGAGCAAGTCATAGAGGGTCTGAGTAATCAAAATTAACATTACCAATGAACAATATGAAAATGAAACTGAGAAAACACTTCCTTACTGTATCAGGGTTCTCCGGAGGGACAGAACTAATAGGATAAATGTGTATATGAAGGGGCATTTATTAAGGAATATTGACTCATATGATCACAAGATAAGGTCCCACGATAGGCCAACTACAAGTGTAGGAGCAAGGAAGTCAGTGGTGGATCAGTCTGAGTCCCAAAACCTCAAACGTAGGGAAGCTGACAGTGAAGCCTTTAGTCTGTGGCCAAAGACCTCACAGCCCCTGGCAAACCACTGGTGTAAGACCAAGAGTCCAAAAGCTGAAGAACTTGGAGTCCAATGTTTGAGGGCAGGAAGCATGCAGCACCAGGGAAAGATCAAGGCTGGAAGACTCAGCAAGTCAAGTCCTTCCACGTTCTTCTGCCTGCTTTTATTCTAGTCCTGCAGGCAGCTGATTAGATGATGCCCACCCAGACTGACAGTGGGTCTGCACCTCCCAGTCCACTGACTCAAATGTTAATCTCCTTTGGCAACACCCTCACAGACACACTCAGGAACAATACTTGGCATCCTTCAATCCAATCAAGTTGACCCTCAATATTAACCATCACACATATATAATATCACCAAAAAAGAAAAAGACAGGAATAAACTTAACAAAAAAATTGAAGATTTGTAAACAGAACTAGAAAACATTGTTGAGATAAATTTAGAATGGTTAAAATAGAAATTCAATGTTCATAAATCAGAAGACTCAATATTGTTAAAATTTTAATTCTCCCCAAATGAATCCATAGACCATAGCCCCTATCAAAATCCCAGTTTTTTGTGTAGAAATTGGTAAGTTGATTTTAAAATTGATATGGGAATGCAAAGGATCTATAATAGCTAGAACAATTTTGAAAAAGAAGAATAAAGTTGGAGGATTTGCATGACCTGATTTTAAACCCTACTATAAAGCTATAATAATTAAGATAGTGTGGTATTGGTGTCATTACAGGCAGTTGGAGAAGATCAGCGAAACAAAATTGATATTCTAGAAATTTTCCCTTATATTTACGCTCAACTGATTTTCCACAAAGATGCTAAGTCACTTCAAGGGGGAAAGGATAGTGTTTTTTCAAAAACTATTTTTTTTTAGTCTATCTCACACCATACACAGAAATTAAATGATGATGGATCATAGGAGTAATGGGGCAAAAGGGCACATGCAGCATTGGGGAAGGAAATGGAAGGAATGGGCTGAGACCCTAGAATCTCAGTGGGTCCCTAGTTGGTCCAGTACCCCCAGCCAGCTGCCATGGACACCTGCAAGCTGGTACTGATCCAGCATTGCGAGAGCACCAGGAGCCTGGAGAACCACTTCAGCAGTGATAGGACAATAACCTGAGCCCAGCAGGGCGTGAAGCAAAGGGCATCATGCAGGCTCTGTGAGATGCTGCCTGTGAGCTTGACATGTGCTTCTCCTCAGTGCAGAAGAGAGAGCAATCCTGACCCACTAGATAGTGCTGGATGCCATTGACCAGAAGTGGCTTCCTGTGTTGAAAACTTGATGTCTCAATGAATGACACTATGGGGATCTCACTGGCCTCAATAAAGCAGAAACTACTGCCAAGCATGGTGAGGCCCAGGTGAAAACCTGGAGGCCTCCTATGCCATCCCAACACCTCCACCAAAGCTACCCCTTCTTCTACAGCAACCTCAGTAAAGATCACAAGGATGGAGACCTCATGAGGATCAACTACTCTACTGCGAGAGTCTGAAAGGCAAGAGTGTCTTTCGGACAGCGCCCTTTCGAAATTAAGTAATAGCTCCCCAGATGAAGGAGGGGAAACAGGTATGGACTGCAGCCCATAGCATCAGCCTTCTGGGCATTAAGTACCTGGAAGGTCCTCTGGAGAAGCTATCGTGGAGCTGAACCTGCCAACTGGTATTCTTATTGTCTATGAGTTAGATAAGAACTTGAAATCCATCAAGCTTATGCAGTTCCTGGGGGATGAAGAGACCATGCATAAAGCTTGGACTCTGTGACTACCTACGGCAAGGCCAAGAAGTGAAGACCAGTAGGCAGACCACTATCCCAAGGAACATCTTCCCTGTCCATTCTATTCCTCTGCACCTCTCCCCTGCACATGTCACGCTAACCACATCTGCAGCTACAACAAAAGAAGCCTAAAGATATGGTCAGTGTGACATGTGAAGGGGAGAGTGCAGAGGAATGGGACAGGCAGGGCACCAGTGACTGTCATTTTCATTTGAGTAATTTTTATCTCCTGCACCCACTCCACACAATCTAGTCAGAATGGCACCTCTGGGGCATAGGTCCTCAGTCCAAGCCATGGAAAAGCTCTTCTTATCCAAAAGGAGTTTAAGAAGTAGTATCTTGGGTTTTTGCAGGTGGTTTGTTTACTATTAGTTGGTGCAAAAGTAATCACAATTTTTGCCATTACTTTTAATTACTTTTGCATCAACCTAATGAGAATCTGCTTGACTAGAGTAGGGAAAAAGCATGCCAAGGCATGACCAATAAGAAGACGCAAGAGAGCCTCTGTATTCCCAGGAGCCACCCTTTACTTTTGTGTAGTCGGGTGACTGCCCAGGGAGCTTACTTGCCCCAGTGGAAGCTGAACGTGAAACCTGCATTGTTATTTTTTCAAAAACAACAGGTATTTCCTCCCTGATCCCAGAGGAGAAGGCTCCAGAAGGCCAATATCAATCGTGAATTAAGTTTATGTGTTACATTTACTTTTACAAAATATATCTAACTTTTAAGACCGGCTCCAGAAGGTCAATATCAATCCTGAATTAAGCTTATGTGTTATATTTACTTTTACAAAATATATCTAACTTTTAAGACCTTCAGCCAAATTAACTTTAAAGGAGTTTAACTGAGCAATGAATGGTTTCCGAATTGGGCAGCCCGCAGAATCACAGCAGATTCAGAGAGACTGCAGGGTGCCTGGCGATCAGAACAAATGTACAGACAGAAAAAAGTGAAGTGATGTACAGAAATCAGACATGAGGTACAGAAATATTTTGACTGGTTACAACCCGGTGTTTGAACACTCAGCAGTGTATGACTGGTTGAAGTACGGCTGTTGGGATTGGCCAAGACTCAGCAATTATTACAGGTGCATACTCCTAAGTTAGGTTTTCAATCTTGTCTACCTGTTAAGTTAGGTTGCAGTTCATCCACAAGGACTCAAATATAGATATACAGAGTCCTTCTCAGGCCATATTTAGTTTGCTTTAACATAAGTAATACAAAACAAAAACTCTTCTGGAGTTTCTAGTGGCAGTTGAAATAGTTTCATATGTGGACATCAGAAAATAAGCCATTCCTCATACCAATATGGCATAAGCTCCTTGACATCTAAGGGGTGGGAGTTCATCCTGATGTGCACTTTAGAGCCCCTCCCGTGCCTTGTTTTGTGGCAGGGAAATGCTTCTTGACCATGTCTAAGTGTGTCTTTCACTATGTACGACTTCTGAATCATATTCCAATTGCTTGGCCCTTCCACAGACCCAGTACTCATTCTGGTCATAGCTAAACTAAATCTTTTTTTTTCAGGTCAGTATAAGAAAGGAGGGATGTGTAATAACAAACGGATCATAAACTGAAATATAACTCATAAAACTTTTAAAAGAAAAAAATGAGAAAATTTTTGTGACCTTGGGTTAGGCAAAGCAGCAATTTCAGGCAAAGTATTCTTAGATATGACAACAAATGCACAAACCATAAAAATAAAAAATAAAAAAACCCTGGTAAATTAGACTTCATTGAAATTAAAAACTTCTCTGCTTCCAAAGACAACATTATGAAATTGAAAAGATTTGAATACTGGAGGTTAGCAAAAAAAGAAGAAGAAATCCAAAAGATAAGTCACATACTGGGAAATATTTGAAAACCATATACCTGATAAAACTTGTACTCAGAATATATAAAGAAATCATATGACTCAGTGACAAAAAGATATACAACCCAATTTTTAAAATAAGCAAGAGATTAGTAGATATTTCACCAAAGAAGATATATCAATGGCTAATAAACATATGAAACATGTTCCACATCATTAGTTATTAGGGAAATGCAAGTTAAAACCACAATGACATATGAAAACATATACTACAATGACTATAATTACAATATATACAATACCAATTATTGAAGAGGGTGTGAAAAATCTATGCAGATGAGAAAGTAAACTAGTACAGCCTCTTTGCAAACCAGTTTGACACGTTCTTAAAATGTTAACCATAAACTTACCACATAAGTCAACAAATCCCTTCCTAGAAATCTACCCAAGAGAAATGAAAACACATGTCCACAAAAACACTTCCAATATTCATAGGAGTTTTGTAGCCAAAAACTGGATATAATTCAAACGTCTGTCAAATGGTAAACAGATAAACAAAATGCGGTATATCCACAAAATGGAACACTATTCAACAACAAAATGGAATGCAGTTCAGACATATGCAACAGCACGCACGGATGAACTTTATTCAAAAACATTAGCCTAAGTGAAAGAAGGTAGATATAAATCCTACATATTACACTATTTTCACAGCCAGTTAGATAGGCATGAGTGGGGCAGGAGAGAGCTCTCCCCACACCCAGTAGGAATATCAGGTGATAGTTTGATAATTATACTATCTCTCTAAAGCCAGGGGAGAACAATCTCCTGATGATCTACAGCTATTAACACTAAAGATAGTGTCAGGGAGAAGAAACTTCCTGGGCATGTGGGTTAAGAGACAAAATGGGGAAATATGACCCTCCAGGTGCATTCTACGAGAAAAAGGAACAAAGCCTCAGATGGGCATGAGTACAACTTCCTAAACACATCGTGCCTCATCAGTTCCCAACGGTAAGAGGGAACTGTGCATGCATATCCTAAGAGATGAGCCTATGAAGCTCTAGGATCTAGGTTACATGCTCCTTTTAACCTTCCTGTTCCTGCTTGGGTCTCTTCCAAGAAATCTTTCTTTCTTTCCATTCTAAAGCCTTTTTAAATAAACTTCCACTCCTGCTCTGAAACTTGCCTTAGTGTCTTCTTCTTCTTTATGCCTCTCAGTCAAATTCTTTCTTCTGAGGAGGCAAGGGCTGAAGTTGCTGCGCAGGTGTACAGATATGCTGCCAGTAACTTGGGGTAACTCGGGTCTTTTCTACCGGTAACATTATTTCATTCATATGAAATATCCAGAAAAGGCAAATTTATAGAAACAGAAAACAGATTAGTGTTTGCCTTGGGCTGGGATGGGAGCTGAGATTGAGTGCAAACACGCTTTTGAGAATTTTTGGAGAGTGATGGAAATGTTTTAATACTGGATTGTAGCTGTGATTGCATAACACTATAAATTTGCTAAAAATTATTCGATTGTAAATTTACAGAGGATAAATTGTATGTATGTAAGTTATATCTCAGTAAGGACGTTGAAAAGAAAGAATAAGCTGTTCTATGACAAATTAACAAAGTGAGAAAAATATCCTGAACTTTTAAATAAAATCCCCCTGCATGCACTTATCACCCCTGACCCCCCCACTCATATACTTCCAGGTTATATGGTGGTTCTTCCTCCATTAAATTATGAGCCAGCCATTTCCTCAGGGTAGGTTTATTCTGAGGATGGGTTGATTTAAGAAATAAGTTTTTGTTCTTTAAGTTTCAAAATACACTCCTAAAACACCTGAAAGGGATAATAGTTTTGAGAATATTATTCCAAAAGGGTCTTAGGCTATTCATATCCCACTCCACCCTCTACCCGTAGGCTGAACCATGGGGTTGGGTAGCTGGTAATATAAAGAAACCAGAGATAGTGTTGACAAATTTAAATACTTAGGAATACTTGGCTTCTGTATTTGGAGAGAGCCCAGAATGTGGGCAAAATCCCAGAATTTCTCATATCCAAAAAGGTGAACAGAGCAGAACCATCTGGAGAGAGGATCTAGGCAGGCCTTGGAGAGCTCTACCAAGATTCTTGCAGCTCTAGAGTAGCAAGGCAGCAGCCACTTTTGACTTGTGCACCTGAAAAGAGATGAGGAAGCACCTGAGAGTGATTCTCACCTCCTCAGAGATCTCAGAATTCAAAGGAGGGGCAGTTCCCCCAAACATCCTAAGCTACCAAGAACACAGGTGTGATTCTGGAAATGGGCAAAGGCAGATGTGTGATTCCCTTAATTGACTTAGATTACATGTCTTCCTTCTGGCAGAATGGGGGCATGAAATAAAAAAACAAGTTTGCTTACAGAAGAACCAGAAACAAGAAAATTAAATTTCATCCACACTTAATGTATAGGCTGAGACTCACACCTGCAGTATAGCACTATAATGCAGCATTTTGCAACTTTTTTTTTTGCATTATTACCTAAGGAGCCTTTTTAGACATATTTTTCTAATTGTTCTCCTCATAAAATTTTAATATCATAGTTATACTGTATGTGTGTATGTATATGTGTGTGTGTATATATATACACACTTATGTATATATATGTGTGTGTGTATATATATACATATATATACACTTTTTTTTTGAGACAGAGTTTCACTCTTGTTGCCCAAGCTGGAGTGCACTGGCATGATCTCAGCTCACTGCAACCTCTGCCTCCTGGGTTCAAGTGATTCTCCTGTCTCAGCCTCCTGAGTAGCTGGGATTACAGACGCCTGCCACTACGCCTGGGTAATTTTTGGTATTTTTAGTAGAGATGGGGTTTCACCATGTTGACCAGGCTGATCTCAAACTCCTGACCTCAGGTGATCTGCCTGCCTCAGCCTCCCAAAGTGCTGGGATTACAGGCATGAGCCACCGCACCCGGCCTACTGTATATATTTTTATATGCTGTATTTATATCTGTGTCTAGTATGTATGAAACATAAGGGATTTTTTTTTGCCTCCTCTAAGACCCAATTTTATACATTCTCAACAAGGGTGATATTGCTCTGGAGTGAAATAAAAGTCCACTTAAGGGGAACACAAAAGAAGTAAGCTAAATAATTGATTATATTAATTTATGGCTAGAACTTGACCAAATGTTTTCTTATGCAACATCTCATTTGGGCACTGCTAAGAACTTGTGAAGTATTCTTACCATTCTTATTTTCACAGATAATTAAATGACTGCTCTGCTAGTAATAGTTGAGCTGGAACTGGGATCTAGATGTTCCAACTCGAATTCTATGTTTTTCTACTTTACACTCTGCACCAGAAAACATTTTCTTTTGGGAAACGGTAGCAACCCTGTCCTTTAAATCATGGAACTCTAGTAAGATAAAACAATAGAAAATATAAAGAACACCTTCCCATACAGAAAGAAACTGACCAATTTGATTATTTATTCATCTGTAATTATTGGCATTTTACTGGAATAGCTGAAAAGCTATGCAAAATTCAATATAAAATATGTAATGTGCAAAGCTCTAGGAATTGGGATGGCTTTGTTTTCCCTATTACTGACATTTTCATATATCTAGATAAGTGTATAGGCATTTAAAATGGTGAGAGGATGGCAACTGGCATAAAATACATACAAAAGACTAATTTGAAAATTACTGCTTAAAGAATATTGAAAATACACAAACACAGATAGAAAGATTAGCATATATTCAATAGCAGATAAAGACTTTTTATTGTCGTTAATGAGCAATACTCTAGTCCAAAGAACTCATTCCAAAAGTAAATCCATAGTTTATTTACAGTTACTAAGTTTTACACAGTAAAATCTGTAAGCTATAACTATATTTACAGCTCACATTCAGATTCTAGGTATGTATACCAAATGTTTTGTCATGGATATGGTTTAGACGTTTCATGCCAAATTCTCATGTCTATATTTATAAAGGAATCACTGCTGCACTGTTTCTCTAATCCTGAGAATTACAAAAGGATGTTACTCCCTGAACTTTAATACATGATGTAAATTTCAGACTGGTGGTTTTGAGGAGCTTTTCCTGGCATTACCATTTGAGGAGCAACTCTTTCAACTGTCCGTATTTCCACTGAACACATTAGCCTCATCTTCTGGCATTAAAATAAGTAAGTTAAATAATTTAAAACCCTCTGGAAGAGGATTTTATATGCTGCCCATTTTAGAAAACAGTATTAAGGAGCAAACAGTAGATAATTTGGAAAAAAAAAAAAAAAGTCTACGTAAAACTGATCCAGAGGTTTGTACTACAAAGTAGGAAAGGACATGCCAACGATTCAAACTCTAGCACTCCGCAACCTGTAGATATGGATTGGGGTGAATCTAGTCCAAGTAATCACGGACTGTAGATTACACGTCCCCTGAAAAATGAGAGAATCAGTGAGGCAAAGAGTTGGTGAAAGAACATCCCAGGAGAATGTCAGCAAGGGCCCCCATGGAAGGGATGGTTTTGGCATATTTGGAGAACTGAAAGAACTCTAATATGGTGTTACTTCTCTGGAGTTTGCAAGAATATTTATCATGGAAATCATTTGACATATTTCAGCATGTTTTAATTATTACGCTGTTCCTGTTTCTATTTGGCATAATAAATGTCATAAAAGAAGGGTATAATCAATAGATACATGACAGGGATTAGAATAATTCAAGTAATAACAAGAAGAAAAGCATACGGGTTGTGCTATACCAATTTTAAGAGTATTTGAATTGTTATGTACACAAAGCTGACATAGCAAAACACCTCTAAATTCTAACTCCTTTCATACGGAAAAGGGCATAATCCATCATGACCCTTCAAATTCAGGAAATTCTGATATAACTGTGGTTTTAATAGAAGCATTTAGAAGTCACTTGGTTTTTAAAATAATATTTTTCTTTAATATCCTGAAGAAAATATTTAGATTAGATGGCTGTGACTAAACTCTTTCTGAAAATATATAGTGAAACACGCTGAATTTAAGGTAATGGTGTTGAAATATAGCAGTAAGTCAATCTGTGGACAATCTAATATTATTATATGTCACACTTTTCTTGGATGAAGAAATCTATCTTTCTGTCCACATCTATATCTATATCTATATATATATATACACAAACACTGATATTTTTGAGTGAATTGAGAAATCACCTTAAGGCAAATGGCAAACAATTCATTCAAGTAAGTATTTTTTGAAAAATATACAATTGTTTACTAAATACAGCTGAACAACACCTGGATCAAATATAGGAAATCAATTTGATGATTTAATGTGGTCTTCACATACTCTTTTTTATTTTTCCCAAGACACTATGTAAATTAAGTAAAAGAGCTGCATGGAGGAAGGCATGGTGGCTCAGGCCTGTAATCCCAGCACTTTGGGAGGCCGAGGTGGGCGAATCACGAGGTCAGGAGACCGAGACCATCCTGGCTAACACGTTAAAACCCTGTCTCTACTAAAAATACAAAAAATTAGCCAGGCTTGATGGGCACCAATAGTCCCAGCTATTTGGGAGGCTGAGGCAGGGGAGGCTGAGGCAGGAGAATGGCGTGAACCCGGGAGGCGCAGCTTGAAGTGAGCCGAGATTGCATCACTGCACTCCAGCCTGGGCGACAGAGCGAGAAGCCGTCCCCCCACCCAAAAAAAAAAAAAAAAGAAAAAAGAAAAAAAAAAAAAAAACGTCTTCATGGACTTGTATAGTAAGAAACGGAGGTCAAAAGTTAATGAACAGGGCCAGGTCCAGTCCAGTGGCTCACGCCTGTAATTCCAGCACTCTGGGAGGCCGAGGTGGGTGGATCATCTGAGGTCAGGAGTGGTGAAATCCCGTGTCTACTAAAAATACAAAAATGAGCAGGGCATGGTAGTGCGTGCCTGTCGTCCCAGCTAGTTGGAGGGGCTGAGTCAGAATTGCTTGAAACTGGGAGGCAGAGGTTGCAGTGCGCCAAGATTGCCCTGCACTCCAGCTTGGGTGACAGAGCAAGACTCAGTCTCAAAAAAAAAAAGAAAAGAAAACGAAAAGTCTGGGTACAGTGGCTCATGTCTGTAATCCCAGCACTTTGGGAGGCCAAGACAGACAGATCACCTGAAGTCAGGAGTTCGAGACTGGCCTGGCCGACATGGTAAAACACCGTCTCTACTAAAAACACAAAATTACCCGGGCATGCTGGCATGCGCCTGTAATCTCAGCTACGTGGGAGGCTGAGGCAGGAGAATTGTTTGCACCCGGGAGGTGGAGGTTGCAATAAGCCGAGATCGTGCCATTGCACTCCAGCCTGGGCAACAGAAGAGCGAAACTCTGTCTCAAAAAAAAAAAAAAAAAAAGAAAAAAATAAATAAACGTTAATGAATAGGCTGGGCGCAGTGGTTCATGCCTGTAATATTAACACTTTGGGAGGCTGAGGTGGGTGAATCACTTGAGGTTAGGAGTTTGAGACCAGCCTGGCCAACATGGTGAAACCCCCATCTCTACTAAAAATACAAAAAGTTCGCTGGGCATGGTGGTGCACGCCTGTAGTCCCAGCTACTCCAGAAGCAGAGGCAGAAGAATGGCTGGAACCTCAGTAAGCTGAGATAGGGCCACTTCACTGCAGACTGGACAACAGAACAAGATTCTGTCTAAAAAAAGTTAATAGCCGGGCGCGGTGGCTCAAGCCTGTAATCCCAGCACTTTGGGAGGCCAAGACGGGCGAATCACGAGGTCAGGAGATCGAGACCATCCTGGCTAACATGGTGAAACCCCGTCTCTACTAAAAAATACAAAAAACTAGCCGGGCGAGGTGGCGGGCGCCTGTAGTCCCAGCTACTCGGGAGGCTGAGGCAGGAGAATGGCGTGAACCCGGGAGGCGGAACTTGCAGTGAGCTGAGATCCAGCCACTGCACTCCAGCCTGGGCGACAGAGCGAGACTCTGTCTCAAAAAAAAAAATAAATAAATAAAAATAAAAAAAGTTAATGAACAAATTATAAGAATCACAGAAAAATTATTGAAAATTAGATAAAATGTCTCCCAATGTTAAAGACTAAGTCATATCAATAACAAAAATAACAAAATAATAAATATAAAGGAATGATTAAAAATACAAATGAAAATACCATATTCCAGTAACAATGCCATCAGTGACTAGGTGGTAAGCTCTGTTAAGGCCGAGGTCTACAAAATTTGTCTGTAAAGGTCATGACAGTAAATATTTCAGACTTTATGAGCCACAAACAGTCTCTGCCACATATCCTTTGCCTTTTGTATTACAGCTTTTAAAAAAATATAAAAACCATCCCTCAAGGCAAGTACCAGGTTCTCTTTTCATATCCCAAGTAGTTAGTGGCTTACTGAATATAGACAGGTGGACTGAGAGATGGGCTTCATTTTTCAGTTATCTGAGTTATGAAACTGTTCAAGAGTAGCTCCACAAAAGATGAAAAGAGGAATACAATTTCCAAAATTGTCTTTCAAAAATGCACAATTGCATGGGTTGTTTCCTCAGTTCTACATTTTGGTCAGAGAAGTACTTCATCAAATGAAAATCTTTACTTTATTAATCTGACCACTATCCAGTGTCAATATGCTTTGAAAAAGGTCTCAAAAAATCTCAAAACTAAAGCTGCCTTTGACAACTGCATGTAACTGGTTGGTAATTGTGGCTTCTATTTGAGCCATACGGTGACTACATCTATATAATTCTCTCTAATCCCCCTGTACAGAACACCAATAAATGAGGTGGCTTCAACTACCTGGTTTGAAGACAACTCACCAAGTATAAGAACTGGGAAAAATATTCAAGCCTGAAAAGCTGGTTCCTTTCCCCAGCCATAAAGTGAGGTGAATAGAGAGTGAAGGTGAATTGATAGAGCAGTTTATATCATCCTACCTGTTCCCTCGGTAATCACTGGGGGAAAGAGATGACACCATAAAAATAGTCCTCCCAGCAAATTGAGGGAAGGGCTCAGAATCTAGAGAACTGTAAACCACTGTTTAACTGGAGTTACTTGACAGCAGAATCTTCAGATTCATCGGGGGTAGATTGTAAGTGATATGGGCAAAGTTATGTCTAGACTGAAAAGAGTTAGAACCATCCATAGTATTCTTTGAAATTAAATTTGGTACAGAAGATAATTCTAAATTTTCTATGGACTTATAGGAAGATACAAACGTAGCTGGGTATGTCAATCAATCCATCAGTCCCCAAGAGAAACTTGTCATGAGTTATCTGGAAGCCTCTCTGGGGTGAAGTTCGAAGGATCACTCATGCCATGAAATCTCATGGAGACCTACCTGGGCCCTCCAACCACCCCATGTGACATACTACAGTTCCAGCCCTTCAGTCACTGCTGCTGTGAGGGCATTAACAACTGGTCACTAAACCCTTTGAGATCAGTAGCAGATAGAACCAGCCTAAAAGTCCTCCTGAAATGTTGGATTACCTCCCAGTGCTAAGTGGGCGAGTACATAGATCACACTCTTCCTCCTTCCACCATCACAAGAAATGAGAACCAGGAAAAAGAAGTGGGAAAACCCTTGAAAGAAAAAGAAGCTTGAAATGCAAAGTTTTCAACTGAAGGACAATAACTATATTTGTTTGAAGAAACTTTAGTGTAAGTCTCACCTGGTCTAGAATAAGTTGTCTGAGCTATCTAAGACAGGAAGTTTCTCTTTTAAGAAAGTTTAGTTATAAGATTAGAGTTGTATTTTAGCTTCACCAATTTTTATGAATAATTAGAGCCATGAAGCATCCTATCTGATACACAGAAAAATAAAATAATATTTTCCTCAAGTTGCACAAAGTTAGAATACAGAAAGCTTCAGAAATCCACAGGAAATTACAGATATTTAGAAATACAGGGACCTGAAGGTAGTTAAGAAATATGAAGAAGAAATGGGAAAATAATTATCTATTTAAAAATTGCAGTGAAAAAAAAATCTCAAGTTTGAGGTTGCCTCCAAATCTCTTATAAATTCTAGTTTGTTCTGAAAGAATAAACAAATAGGTTTCCAGGGAGACAAAATCAACTTTCCCCTCAGACAAAATCTGCAGAAACTGTAAGTTGTTAAGTACTGAGATGTAGGAAAGCTGTGGAAATACTTCAAATTGCCAGATGAAGGATTAATACATTAAGTTGAAAAAACAGATGGCAAATATTGGCTGTACTTACCAGAAAGATCTGTGAAGTCAACCATATATTTCAACTGTTGTAATATCTTTCAACAGATTGATGAGGATGGTCTAAAGCAAATGCAAAATTATAATAAAAATAGGCTATTAAGACTATACCTAGAAACTAATGGAGTGCTTCTAGAAGAGTCAATCAAGATTATGATGGCATAATAAATATGTGTAACAGTTGAAAGAACTGAGGGCGTTTAGTGTAGAAAAATTAAGATTTAGTAGTGCACATGACATCTGACATCTATCTTCTAGTAAGTAAAGGGCTGTTACATAAACACATGGAAGAGAAATCCTGTGTAAACTCCTAGGCATTTGAGAACAGAATTCATTAAAGTCAGTGATAGGTATGAGTGACATATTTTATCTAAAATGATAAAGGAAAATCTAACAATGACTGTTCAATAAAGTTGTCTTGTGTGGTTAGGCGTTCCCCATCACTGCAAGTACTTACAAAGAAACGAGACCTAAATATAAAAACAGAGAATTCACACATTGGTGTAAAGGGTAAGGTTGGATGACTCTACACTTCCTTGAACTCTAAGAATCCTTAATTTTATTATACTTTATTTATACTTTATTTATACTTTAGGGTCTTCTATAGATAAATTTAGAATTTTTGAAAACAATTTCTCAAGCCATTTTCCTTTTGTTTAAAATTTTAGAGCTTTGTTTTCAGCTTTCTGAATTCATGACTAAATTTACTCTGGCAATAGAGTTACTAGTTGCTTGATCAAAAGCACAAAATTATATGAAAACCAATGATCTGTTTCATTAAGGAAGGAGTCTCAAACTCAAATTCCTACAGGTGTCAAGTAGGTACTATAAACTATTGCATTGGGCAGGTGATTCTTCTTCTTTTGAAACATTTCAGTATCTTGAATAATCATTAGTGTTTCCAGTTTTGCAAAAGACACGACATCTTACCTAAATTAATGTTAAACCCCAGCATAATCATTCACTGCGTATGTTTGTGCTGAAAGAGTGCCTTTCTTCCATACGGAAACCAGGGACGCAGGCTGCTTTCGTCCTGTGGTCCTGAGAATCTAGGATATTCCAATCCCAATCTCAAAGCAAGAAAAGAGGGTGGAGACATTTTTTTTTTTTTCTCTCTCTCTCTTTCTCTCAGAAACCTTGTCAAGATTGAAATCCATTACTTCTGCTTACATTCCATTAGTGCAAATTTGTTACATGGCTTGTATAAAAAGAGGGCTGTGAAATGTAGTACATGGTTAAGAAGCCACTTTCCAATGGCAGCTCCAAATAATTATTAGACGGCTTGCCATTTCTGCCACATGTTGAAATAAGTATTCTTTTCTCCATTATGAGTAAATCAACCATGCAAGGGTGATGATAAACAGCTACAGAGAACAAGCCTCACTGCAGTGTCTTGGACCATGGAACACAGGAGAACATACACAGCTACCAACCCTCCCCTAAGAGGAGATGGCTGCTGCAGGGTTCTAGGTAACTGACTGATGTGCCTGGCACATAGGAGGTACTCAGGAAATATTTTTTGGCTTAATTGAAGAGTCTTAGATTATCAGACCTTCTAAATTTTTTTCAAGAAGGGTAAGACATTTACATTTTTATGTAAAACCTGCTGGATTATAAATTTGGAACAAAAAAAAAAACACCTTTGCAGAACAACAAGACATTTCTATGCCAAATATGCATCATAGGCAACTAATTTTCAAGTTTTGTATAACAGTTGCCAAGGAGCTTTCCAAAAATGCTCCCAATATTTTCAAGCTAATTACTTTATTCAACGGATAAATAATAAATTATAAAGAGTAGTAATAATATTGGTTCATTTAAAACATTTTTTCCTAAGAATGTACAATCATAATCATGGTTAGAAGAGTTTAGAACATGGTTAGAAGAGTTTCTTCTACATGTGAATACTTGCTTAGGTATAAGTTTAGATTCTGATGAGGATGAAAAAAATAGAATAGAAACCAGAAAATATTGCTTCTCGGTTTAATTTTATGCTTGATTAAAGATGATGGAGTATTGGAAAGACAGGAATAACCAAATGAAATAGAAATGAGCACAGGACTGCAAAATGTCCAGGGGCAATTGACTTTGGCAGGGTTCCTTGGGTCTAGTTCACCAGCTTTTGCTTGTTTATTTTACCAACAGGGAAGATTTCTGGTTTATCTCTGAACATTCTGCACAAGTTAAATGTGACATTTTCTTTCTCCTCTAATGCTGTCTCATCATATTGTTTCTGAATCAGTGCTATCCCTAATGTTTTTTCCAAAAATGGAAGCTGTGAAACTAATTATGTTAAAAATCAGCCATGAGAATTACTTCTGTTCACTTTTTCACAAGATGGCTGGCCCTGTGCACCACATCGAACTTAACAGAATTCTAACCTCACTGAGCATTCAAATTTGTCCCCAAATGGCCTAAACATATAGTTTAGCCACTTCAAAAAGACTGACCAGTTTCTTGCTTTCCACAGGGGGAAAAAAAAAAAAAAGCTCAGGTTGGAACTTTTCAGTTGCAAAAAAAAAAATTGGAGTTTATTAAAGCGTAAAAAATTCATTTGTATCATCTAGTTTTGAAGGACCCAAGCTACTTTTGGGAAAATACTTATCAACCATTTCTCAACCATTCCATTTTCCTAAATGATTCAGTTTAGCTGGTCATCCAAGTAAGGTGTTAGTAGGTTCCGATAAGAAATGTATTACCCTTTAATATTGATTCAGCCAGTACCTATGAGGGATTAATGATGTGCCAAAAACTGTTCTTCGTATGTGGGCATAAATAACTCGACACCCAACAAACACAGCCCCTATGCCACGGAGTTGACTGTCTTGTGACAATGACAGACATAGGTAGTTGCCTGGCATAGCCTGAGAAACAATTACAATGCGAGTCCGACAGGTCAAAGAGCACCGAGAAGCACCAGGAGAGTCCCACAGCAAATTGACTCTCTTTACTGGCAGACCAGATAAACCTCTGCAGAAGGAACAGGTGGGCAGGGAATATAGCAGCTGCAAGAAGCTTCCAGAGCTACCACATAAGACATCAAACTACTAATAGAGTGACTTGTAATCTAGTCTAATCCATTCGTTTCAGAGAGAAGAAAACCAAGGACACTTTCTAATGTTGACTAATATGTCTGCTATTTTTGTCACTTTATATGCATTTCCTCATTCCCCCACAGTCCCCAGCTAGAGATAACTACCCTCTCGTTTTGATTCCCATGGAAGTTTCTTGGTATCTCTCTAGTGAAATTTATCTTATTCCATCAAATCTGAGATGCCATCTATTAAAACCATCCTGGATTTAGACGTATTGAAATCAGAGAGCAGGGTTGGGATCGGGTAGGGGATATGCATTTTAGAATAAATAAAATGTAGTATTACTTTCTGACTTGTGTTTTAGCTATCTGCATGTTTGTCTTATCTCCTCCAATAGATATCAAGGTCTCAAAGGCAGATTAGTTCTAGTTACTTTGTATTGTCTGTTGCAAGAGTTCAGCACCTTGTACTTTGCAGACACTCAAAACATGTTTGAAAAAAATTAAAGCACAATTTATCTGGTAGACCTGAAATGAGCCAAGTTTTCTAAATCCCAATCTAGTGTTTTTTTATATCAAATAATAACATCATTAATCCTTATTAAGTGGAGGTCAGTAGAAACATTAATATAAAATGGCTAATATAATACTTACAGAACACTACCAATGTGCCAGATACTACTGATAAATGTTATATTTATCATTTAATGTTCACAATTGCTGGATGTTGTGGACACCTTTTATGCTTCTGGTTCTCATTCTCACAGCCCACTTTCGTGTTTTTTGAGACAGAGTGTTGTTCTTGTTGCTCAGGCTGGAGTGCAATGGTGAAGTCTTGGCTCACTGCAACCTCTGCCTCTCAGGTTCAAGAGATTCTCCTGCCTGAGCCCCCCAAGTACCTGAGATTACAGGCGTCCACCACCACGCCTGGCTAATTTTTAGTAGAGACAAGGTTCTACCATTTTGGCCAGGCTGGTCTCGAACTCCTGACCTCAGGTAACCCACCCACCTCAGACTCCCAAAGTCCTAGGATACAGTCCAGGCCCTGCTCTCTTAGAACTTATATCCTGATAGAGAATCTGCACAATAATTCAAACAAATACCAAGAATTACTGGATAGATAAGAAATTAAAACACAGAAAGATGCCAGAGTGACTAGATTTGACAAGAGCACCCAGGCTAAGGAAACACTTAGAAATTTCTCAATGTTGGCAATACTGATACTTTGGGAGAGAGAATCCTTTGTTCCTTTGTTGTGGTGGATCATCTTACGCATTGTAGAATGTTTAGTAGCATCAGTATTTATCCAGTCATTGCTAAATATCCCTAGGGCTGTGGGGGTCAAAATTGCCCCTGATTGAGAACCACTAATCTAGAGCAAAGTAGTTCTTTTTTTTTTCTTTTTGAGATGGAGTCTCACTCTATCGCCCAGACTGGATTGCAGTGGCACAATCTCAGCTTGCTGCAAACTCCGCCTTCTGAGTTCAAGCCATTCTCCTGCCCCATCCTCCCAAGTAGCTGGGATTACAGGCGCATGCCACCATGCCCGTCTAATTTTTGTATTTTTAGTAGAAAGAGGGTTTCACCATATTAGCCAGGCTGGTATTGAACTCCTGACTTCAGGTGATCTGCCCGCCTTGCCTCCCAAAGTACTGGGATTGCAGTAGAGCAAAGTTCTTCAAGTAGGATCAGTCTTGATATGTGTTAAAAGCAAAAGAATTTCATACTGAGTAAGAAGGAGAGGGGCAGGAAGTGAGATAATAAAGGTAGGCGAGGACCTCACCATGTGAGAATGTTTAAGCCCGAAGAAAGACTTCTGATTTTATCCTAAACTTTTGGAGGATCAGTGTAAGATGCAGCATCACTGTGAGGTGATATGAACTACATTTTGAAAGGGTCACCCTAACTTCTATGGGGAGAACAATTAGCAGAGAGAGAGGTATAGAGTAGAAAGGGTGACATCAGGTAGAAGCTGCAGCAGGAGTCCAGGCAAGAGAAGAGGGTGGCTTAGAAGAAAACAACAGTACTGGAGGAAGAGGGCAACACATAAGTTCAGAATGAGTACTGGGGAAGAGTTGGCAGGATTTGCTGACAAATTGTTGTCAAAATACCAGGGACTCTGTCTAGGTCCTGCTGCTCACCCCACAGAAAGCCAATCGCCTAGACAATGCCAATGATTATTGCCAATCAAGAAGGCTTTAACCTGGTGCTGCAGCTGAGGAGATGGGAGATCAGTTTCAAATACATCTCCTTGACCTGCTAAAATTGGGGGTTTATATAGCAGTGAAGAAATGTAGCTATGTGTGAGGAAACAGGAACTTGGGAGGGGTAAGGAAGTAATCATGATGAATGAGGGGCCTGGCATCTCCTTGTCTAGATGAGATGATCTCCTGAGTTTCAGTTCTTTGTTACTTTTTGAGAGGACTGGGGGTCCTTTCCTGAGGAAGGAACTCATAAAACCAATGCAAGTTTCAAGCTTTAAAACTGAAAGAGTCAATTTCTGTTTATCAAAAGAAAAAAAAATCTGTCTATGGGATTATTGTGTCAGTTTCAAAATTAGATATGGGGGATAAGGAAAAAGGAGGGACCAGGGTCCAGGAGGAGCCAAAAGTGAAACACTTGGGTTGGAGGATGGGGGGAGTAGCATTTACTGGGATGAAGAAATTGGCAGAAGCAGGTGGCAAAGGTGGGATGGAAATCCAGCCATCTGGCACTTCCTCAGCCCATGTTCTATTTTATAGTCTTGTCTCCCTGGAATGACAACTGCTTTCCTCTCAGCTCCTTTGTAGTTCAGTCACAGAGGTAGCATTTTTTCTCAGTAGTGAGGTGGAAGCATTTGCTCTTTCTTTAATTGTTGAAACTGAAAGTAAGGAAAGAGGAGACAGCATGGGTCCCACCTCAGTGTGGCAACCAGTTTGAATGTGTAGGCAGACTCACTGTACTGTGTCAATGTCTGTACACTGGAGCCACATTCTCAGAGTTCCCTTCCCTGGAGAGATCTAGGTTAGGGTCAGCCACCAGAGGAATTTGCAGGCAATCTGGAAGGCCACAGTGAGATAACAGCCATCTTTCCACTCTGAAGTTTGCTGCAGGCAGATGTGTGACAGCTCACACACATTCTTTCTGAACTGCTGCTCCCCTGTGGCAATGGCCATGCCCTGTCCTACATGTCCAGTAGTTCCATCTGATCTCTTTCTTTATCTTCTCTGCATCCTGGGACAGGAGCAAGTGCAGCTCTGTAAAGAATGGCACCAGCTTCTGCATGTTACCTGCATCATGGAAAATGAGACTTGAAAGCACGAGAGGCTGATACAACTTCCAGGCTTCCCTTTGCCTCCCTGACTTCATGTCATTCATCTTATCTGCTCAAGTGTTCACCTGTCAACTTTTGGCTCCACTTCAAATACAGAAGTAGCAGAATTACATATAATGCTTAACCAGCACCCATGTAAGTTGTATAAGATCATCATATAACAAATCCTTTGCTCTTTATCAACTATAGTGGTTCACTTCCCCGATCACACACAGCCTTACTGATACAGTGGGTGTCATGTCATTCATCTGGTCCTCTTGTGCACATGTCAATGATGTTAACCTCCATCTTTAATCACATTTCAGTAGCACATATTATGTCAACACTGGTCCATGTGCATGTACATTAACTCATACAATTCTCACAGTATCAATCTCATACTTTTGTTGTCATCCATCTTCATTTGGTGATGAGTAAACTGAAACCCAGAGAGTTAAGTAACTGGCCCAAGGTCCCACAGGGAGTGAGTGATATATTAATGATGCAAACCAGGCAATCTGGCTCCACAGACTCTGTTTATAACTGCCCTGCAAGGCTGCCCCTGACTAGACTGGTTTGGAAATGCTGTCCTTGCTGTTGAATAGCCACTGATACTTTCTCCCTCTTTATTTGTCAAGAACTGTAAATCCTCAAGTCCTTCCAGTCTCCAACTGGTGTCTCACACTGTCAAAGTCTCTGAGCCATCCTGATCTGTCCTGTGCTGCTTTCTCTTACAGGCTCCTGGGGTTTGGCAATTTGGTTACACATATGTGTTTTTCCTCCATGGTATCTTTTCCCTGTGGTTATTTTCCTGAAACATAATGTCCTGTCATTTCTGCCTGGAAAACCCCTGTTTATGCTTCAACCGCCAGTTCAAGTATCTTTCTCAACTCCGTCCTGCAGGTAACTACCACAGCATATGTGCTAGTGCATTATTTTTCTTTACACCTGAGTCAAGTTCTTTAACCCCTCCCTACCCCCCACAACTTTCCAGAGGGGTAAGCCAAATCTTAATTCATCTTTGATTCTCCAATGACTACCCAGTGCCTGACACGGATATAGAAGGTACTTAATAAATGTCTTTGTTCCTCAGCCAAAATCTATTTTACTGTGTTGAAACGTCTTTCAATTATAAGATCATTGCCTAAGAAAAGCTCTTTCTGCATTTTTATCATTTTTGCTCTTAAAAATTTGCATTCTTGACTTTTCTTTGGTCGATATTGATTGGTTCATTTTTATGAATAAGATGTACAGATCTTGAAAGTACACACACACACACACACACACACACATTCACTCAAGTGTAGCTACACAGAAAGTAAACCTTTAAGGATATAGTTTTTGCAGGCTACTCCTCCAAGAGACCTGTCTAGCATGTAAGCACTTTTAACTTTATACTGGCTGGACCTAGATTAAAAAAACAAAAGTAATAAATGTGAGGGTCATAGTCATTGAAAGGGAACTGAGCACCCTACTGCAATTAATTTGTTTAAAACTTCTCTCATCTTACTTATAAGCATTAGGGCCTGTCCTAGCTGCAAACATTAGGATCCAATCATCTGGAGTAAATAGATCAAGGACCTTATAAGCCACAGGTCTCATAAAATTTCTTCTTACAAATGCATTGTTTTAATAAATGTCTTTGAACCCAATGGTGCTGATTTTATGGTGTGTATTCAGACAATCAGTGAAAAGGCTGGGAAAAGAGAAAGCAATAATAAAAAACCAGTTGATGAGTCAAATTGTAAGCAATGTGCAGCTTTGTAAACTTAACTGAATGGAAGTGAGTACTGGACCAACAAGAAAGATCAACTCTTGCATCCAAGTTTGATCTAAATCAGAACAAGCTTCTTATATCACTTGGTACTGTTTTGCACTTTGTAAGCATTTAATAGATATTTGCTTATTGTATGAATATGTTAACGATGCTTTGCCACTCACCTGTTTTCCTAACATTAAAGTTTCGGATACATTTAATTATATCCTTTTTACACGACTCAGAATTTGAACTTTGTCAAAAACAACAAATCTAGGCAGCAATAAGAATAATTCATTCTAGGAAAAATATGCAGCCAGAGTGTTTGATAAACTTAGGCTTGCAACAAAACCATTGAAAAGGATTGTTCAATTCTCCTTCCCTTTATTCTTCTGCTTTACAAGACTTTTTGAACCAAGAACTCACATGGACAAGGCAGAATTGGGTGTGAGCCCCTCTTTTGGGGCGATTGCCAATGGTGATAAATGAGCCAAAAGGAGCCTAGAACACTGTTCTATCTGCATTTTCTTAGCTACCACTCATCACAGTAATCATCATCACATTATATTCGTTGCAGCTAACCCTGGGACTGCCACAGTAAGGTTACTTTTCAAACGGACTCTGGCGGTCATTTCTTTTTAAAAAATATTTAATAAATTTACTTAAGACAGAGAGGTGATTCCACTGGGCCCACTTTGTATTCTTAAACATGGAAGCCTATAATTGGAAATGGATTAGAGTTAAGTCAGGAAATTCTCTGTATTATCTTTTAAAATAATAATAGTGAGTTGGAATGATTGACTTCCTATTTTCTTTAAAAAGAAAACCATGGGCTTTTCCTTTTAAAAACAAAGACATCAAGTTTTAGTAATTGATTTTAAATTTGTTTTTGTTTTATTTTTTTACTAACATTACCAGGTGTTTGAGTTGATGTGTACATTTAGCCAAAAAATTTAATACGTTGAATGTGTAAGAATAGCCTAAGTATTAAAGGTCTCTGAAAACTTTTAGAAAACTATCATCACCCTTCCAAACCATTATCCAGTGTTAATGTACAATCTAGGTGCTGAACAAATCAAATGAAATGAAGTACACCCTAGACTTTAGGAATATATAATACAAACAACATTTCCCCACAGCCCTAGATAATAACAGCATTATTTTTGGAGGATAATAACCCTAGTAAGCATACAATTTAAGGTTGTATGTAATCCTAAAAAACAATTTAAGATTTTTTTGCTTAAATGACTTTTGCTCTTCCTTCTTCATTTTTTATTGTCCTCTTCAAATCGTTTCCCAACATGGTGGTAAACTGTAGTGTCTTAAGATGGCCACCACATCTCCTAGCCAATATTTCTTCTCAAACTTTCCTGCTGTGTCTATTAAGATGTGGAACCTATGCCCCTTTTTCTTGAATCTAAGTTGGCCTTTGTACTGCCTCAACCAAAATACTAGAAACAATGTTATGTTGACTTCTGAGTTAAGTTATAAAAATGCAATTCCTTCCCCTTTGTTCTTTTGAAATGCTTGCTCTTGCAATTAGCCACCATACTGTGAGGAAGCCCAAGCAACCTATGGAGAAGCCCATTTTAAGGAAATCAAAGCTCTCAGACCCATGGCCTTAGCCAAGCTTCAAAGTGACAGTCAGTAGGAATTATCAGCCATGTGAGTGAACCGTCTTAAAAGTAGATTCTTCAGACCCATTGAGCCACAAGAGGTGATATTACATAAAGCAGGGATAGGATATTCCCGCTGAGACCTAGCCAAACTGCAAATTTATGAGAAAAATAAAATAATTGCCATCTTCTTAAGCCAGCAATTATTTTGAGCCACTAAATTTTAAGGTGGTTTGTCATACAGCAATATTTAACTGAAAACTCCTCCCTAGTGTCTATATAATCTGTTATCTTTCTACCCTTATCACCAGTGTTCTAAATTCAGGTTCTCATCACTTGCAAAAGCTGCTTTTCCTCCAGTCTCTCCCTGGTTGATATTCATTGGCACAATCCATCCTCTACTCTGCCAACTTACACCTCATTTACATTACTCTCTGTCTCAAAAATACACAAAAAGTCCAATCTCTGATCTGAGAAGTTGTAAACATCCATCAGTGATTCTCAATTCTGGCTGCCCATTAGAATTACCTAGGGAGTTTTTGAAACCAGTGTTTAAACTTCAACCCAGAGATTCTTATTCAATTGGCTTAAGGTGTGAACTAGTCATTGCTACTTTTGAAGTCTCTCTAGATAGTCTAAAGAGCAACCAAAGTGAAAACCATTGAAGTTACTGGGGACAGAAAAGAACATTTAAGAATATGTATAATTAGGCCAGGCTTGGTGGCTTACACCTGTAATCCCAGCACTTTGGGAGGCTTGAGTTCATGAGTTTGAGACCAGCTTGGGCAACATGGTGAAACCCTGTCTCCACCCAAAATACATAAATTAGTTGGGCATGGTGGTATACACCTATAGTCCCAACTACTCGGGAGGCTAAGGTGGGAGAATCACTTGAGCCTGGGAGGCAGAGACTGCAGTGACCCAGTATCATGCCATTGAACACTCCAGCCTGGGTACAATGAGGACAAGGACAGGGCCAATAACAATATTCAAGGTGTGAGTAAAAAATGAAGATAACGAATATTGAGCAGGAGTTCTTAGAGTAAAAGAACAAGCAGATTATTAAAATATCAAGCAAATGAAATGACTGAGAAATAGAGAAATGTCAGGAAGATACTGAAGGTTTAAAAATATTCAGAATATTCATGATTTTCTCTTGTTCTTTTATTTTGTTTTGTTTTATGAAAGTGACTTAAGATAGAGGCCAGGCCTGAAGAATCCCTAAGTAGACAAAGGCAGGTAGGCCTCATAAGTGGTATTAACTTTGTTTGATTTGCAAACATAAGTCAAACTTAACTTGGGCTATTTCTTCTGAGTGTCTATATTAAAAAAACAAACAAACAAAAAAAAAAAAAACAAGCTCAACCAACCAGAAGTTGCCCACTAACTTATGATCATTATGGAAAATGAATCCTATAATAGTTCTTATAACTGGGAACTTTTGAGTAGGGTAGACGAAATATGGCTAATATACAACCATAATCAAATATTTTAATTGCTTTACTTTCATGTTCATCTTATAAAAGCCTTGCCCTTGTGTTCCCTTGTTGGAGCCCCCAAACCACTTCTGCTTGTAGCTGCCCTATTGTGGATCACTGTTTGTTCAGATAAACTCTTTAAAATTGTATTTTGCTTCAGTTTACCTTTTTATCAGTTTATTGTAATAAAATGATCAGGATAGCCATGACAGGCAAAGTTAACTCCGGAACTGAATAAAAACCCGCATAAATCCACAAGGACATAATTTCATTTCACAGGTCAGAATATTCCCCGGTCCTATCACAATTCATTTATTGATTCAACAAATAAATATTGAATGCCTATTCTGTCACCCATTATGCTGGGGATATAGCAGTGAACAACACCAAGTCCTTGCTCTCAGGGGGCTTACAGTCAAGTTGGATGTGGCAGATAATTAAAAAATAAATAAGTGAAATAATACATCAGAGGCTGTTAAATGTATGAAGAAAAATAAAACAGACTAGAAGGAAAATAAACATGAAGGCAGCAGTGTATAAGGGATGGGATAGAGGGAGTATTTTATTAAAGGGGTCATTAAAAGGCCTTGCTGATAAGCTTTCCTTTGAGCGGAGACCTGAGAGAAGTGAGGGAGTCAGTCAGGTAGTTGGATAGCCATGAGAGTGGTGAGAGAACAAAGAACACATGGTGAGGACATGCATGAACGAGCTTGAACAGTCTGCAAGAGGCCAGGCATGGTGGCTCACGTCTGTAACCTCAGCACTTTGGGAAGCTGAGGCAGGCGGATCAGGATGTCAGGAGTTCGAGAACAGCCTGGCCAACATGGTGAAACCTCGTCTCCACTAATAATACAAAAATCAGCCGGGTGTAGTGGTATGCGCCTGTAGTCCAAGCTACTCAGGAGGCTGAGGCAGGAGAATCACTTGAACCCAGGAGGCCGAGGTTGCAGTGAGGCAAGATCATGCCACTGCACTCCAGCCTGGGTGACAGAGTCAGATTCTATCTCAAAAAAAAAAAAAAAAAAAAAGAAAGTCTGCAAGAAAGCTAGTGTAGCTGAGGTGGAGTAAGCGAGGTGGAAGGCCATAAAAGATATGGTCAGAAAGATAACAGGGGCAAAAAGAAGGGGTTTCAGGAATGGAGAGCCGAGATTATGATGGGCAACGTTTCTTCACCTTGGAGTACATTAGAATCCCCAGGAAGATTCTCAGAATACCTGTGCCCAGTCTGCAGTCTCAGAGATTCTATTGGAATTTATCTAGGATGGAGTCTAGACATCAGAGGTTTTCAGATAGCCCCAGGTTATTGAGAACTCTTGCTGTAATGGTTTATATGGTTCACAGGTCCATATAATCGTATGGACTTTGCTGTGAGAGAGATAGTAGGCATTGAAAGCTTCCAATGAGAGAATAAGCAAGATCAGTATTTTAACCAGTTCCCTCTAAATTCTTTAACTGTACCAACTCCTTTATCAAAGCAAAATTTACAGAGAAGTAAATAGAGCTGCTCCCAAAATGTGAATACAGTTCTTAAAGGATGATTGTGCTGGTATGTTTTGGAGAAGAAACTGTATGGAGCAAGAACCAATTCAGATCACTTTTCTCTATTTTTCACATTTTCCATAATGAATATGTGTAGCTTTTGTATTAATAATAGAAATTTATCATTTAAAACATTAAAAAATAGATTGAAAGAATATATATTAATGACAAACAGCATCATATTCTATCACTCATCTATTCTTACAGGTGTGTTTTCATGGACAATGAATTGTATATTATTTTGCTTAGGGCCACCATAGAAAAGTATGTGATATTAGATGGTTTAAAAAAGAAAATATGTGTTATCTCACAATTCTGGAGGCTAAAAGTCCCAAATTGAGGAACCAGCAGGGCCATGCTCCCTCTGAGACTTTGAGCAGAATCCTTCCTTACCAATTCCTAGCTTCTAGTCATAGGCAGCAGCCGTGGACGTTCCTTGATTGCAGCTGCATCAATCCAATCCACGCTTCCATCATCACACGGCTATATTCACATCACTTTCTCTGTGTGTGTTTGTTCAAATTTCCCTTTTATAAGGATGGCAGTCATTGGACGACAGCCCACCCCAATTCCTTCATCTTAACTTGATTAAATCTGCAAAGACTTTATTTCCAAATAAAGTCACATTCTGAGCTACAGGAGGTTAGAACTTCAACATATCATTTTTAGGGAGACACAATTTAACTCAAAGGATTGATTGGTTCTCACAGCACCTTTAAAAACAGAATTGTTATCATATATCAACATCTTTCTAAGAGCAAAAATCTACAAAGAATAAATAAAGCTATTCCCAAAAAGTTAATACAATTCTTGAATAAAGGATGACTGCCTTGAGAGGGATAATCTATGTTTGTTTGTTTTTTTTTTTTTAATTCTCTCACTTTTCCTACTCCAGTGAGCATTTTCCAGAGAATATATAAGACTCTGCAAACTGCCTTCGTAATTTTTGGTGACTTTCATTCACGGAACATGAATTTTCAGTGCTTCAGTGGGCTTGCATTTAGGTCTGGATCCTTTTATGGCCACATAAATCCTAACACAGGTTTATTGAAACTACAGAGAGTCCTTCAAATTGGTTTCACAAATTCCAAGAGAGTGGGGGTTAGAATCTTAATTGTGAGGCCTGAGAGGGAATGGACATCAGCTTATAAACATGCTTAAAACATGTCTAACTTGCTAAACAACTTGATTTTTTCCTACGAAGGTTTTTGTTTTCATCACCAGAATAAAAATTCTTAGGCTGACAGATTAACTTCATTGGATAGCTGACTTTTGTCCAATGCTGGGTTTGAGAGCCAGTAACAAGCCTCATAAGAAAAATCCAAACAACATATAATGTTTGGCCTCAAGACATCCCACAGGCAAAGCAAATCCTTATCAAGAGGCCACTGGTGACCCAAGTAATCAAGTCGAGTTGAAATTAATGTGCGGATGCAAGTGCTGTTCAAGGAACATGAACGTCGTGTCATGGGACAGAGAGTGAAAGAAGATGAAGAACAAACACCTACTTCTCAATATATTATCAAACACCATGTTTGGAATTACTCTAAAAGTACACACAGTGAAGTATAAACTGCATTTGACCCATCTATTATCTGGAAGTTAAATATATCTAATTCATTTATTTCCACTAATCAGCTGCTACACATTTTTCTCCAGCTTCTGCCATCTGCTTTTAATTACTAGAACAATTCACAATCCAAACTGAAACGATAGTTAATCATCACAGGCTTTTACAGGTGTGGGTCAAAACTTAAAGAAATAAGCAGCTTTATTTCATTTCAAAGAGAGTCAAAACTTAACATGAATTGAGAACATTATCAAAGTTACCTTATTTATCCGCCATTTTGAGAGTTCATAAACAAAATCAACTTGAAAAGTAATCTTTGCTAACAAGGTTAACAAACAGTGTTATTTTGGGCAGGATGTTTGAAATTAAGTTTTAAAGACCCAGACTAACAGATTTCATGGAAGGAAGGAAGGCTGTGAAGAAAAATAACTAACACTGCCTCCAACAACAACAAAACCCTGGACAGCTGAAGTTAGATAGCACAACTGTTTCAACAACTAATAAAGTAAGCTTACCTTCATATCAGATTAACATCAATTCTGTGGAAAAGAAAACCCAATTCTTAATTTTCCTTTTCAGACAAGAGAAGGTAAGAAAGAGAAATGAAATTAACATTGCAGAATGTCCACTATGTATTTAGTATGTTACAAATTCAATCCTGTAAACAGTCCTATACAGATTATTTTTCCCGCTTTAAGAAAACTGAGCCAAAGGGATAAAATAAATTCAAGTTGAGAGTCAAACCCAGAGCAGTTTGTGATTGATGGGTACCTTCCACAGCTTGATTTAACACATGATGAATAGCAAAAAAGTTGATAAGAGAAAGTTTCACTGTATTTCCTTTAAAGGACATTGCTGGATTGACAAGTATTGGTGTTAAAGAAAAAAGTTCATTTTCCATCAGTACATGTCTCATCAAAGATAACGTCCAGACAATTTTACACACATAGACACACACATGCCCACAAATATGGTCTGAAATATTTAAGACAATGATAATGAATAATGAAGTGTTTTATTTTTAACTTTTGGGTGTTTTACAATTTTAACAATGTGTTGAACTCAGAGTGATTAAAGGTGGTGTTTTGAGTTCCCGAAGAGAAGCAAAACATTATACAAATTGTTAGAAATAATATTCTTAACTATAGTAAGATATTTTTATTTTATAATTGTTATGGAAATGTGTACATCTTACAAATGAAAGAGTTGACTCTTTTATTTTTTATTTATGTTTACTTTTTAATTCAATTTTTATTTTAGATTCAAGGGGTTACATGTACAGGATGGTATATTGTGTGACACTGAGGTTTGGGGTTTGAATGGTCCCATCACCCAGGTAGTGAAAGCATAGTACTTCATAGGTAGTTTTTCAGCCCTTGCCACCTTCCTTCCCTTCCCTCTTTTGCAGTCTGTATTATTCAGGTTTCTTTACAGGGAGAGAACTAATAAAAGAGGAGTTTATTAAGTATTAACTTATATGATCACAAGGTACCACAATAGGCTGCCTGCAAGCTAAGGAGCAAGGAGAGCCAGTCCAGTTCCCAAAAGTAAAGAACTTGGAGTCTGATGTTTGAAGGCAGGAAGCATCCAGCACGGGAGAAAGATGTAGGTTGAGAAGCTAGGCCAGTCTCCCCTTTTCACCTTTTTCTGCCTGCTTTATATTCGCTGGCAGCTGTTTATTTTGTGCCCACCAGATTAAGGGTGGATCTTCCTTCCCAGTCCATGGACTCAAATGTTAATCTCTTTTGGCAACACCCTCACAGACACACCCAGGATCAATACTTTGTATCGTTCAATCCAATCAAGTTGACACTCAGTATTAATCGTCACACAGTCCTTAGTGACTACTGTTCCCATCTTTATGTCCACATGCACCCAGTGTTTAGCTCCCACTTATAAGTGAGAACATGGGGTATTTGGTTATCTGTTCCTGTGTTAAGTTGCTTAGGATAACAGCCTCCAGTTACATCCATGTTGTTGCAAAGAACATGATCTTATTTTTTCTTACAGCTGCCTAGTATACCATGGTGTATATGTATCACATTTTCTTTATCCGGTCCACTTTTGATGGGCATCTAGGTTGAGTCCATGCCTTTGCTACTGTGAACAGTGCTGCTATGAACATACAAGTGCATGTGTCTTTTTGATAGAATAATTTATTTGAGAGTAAACTGTGCACTGATGCTTTCTACTGAAGGGTTGATAACTCTCAGGAAATTCCTGAAATGAACAACAGGGATATTTACTTCTTTCTTTCAGTTGATTGCTATGAAAAAAAAAAAGAATATATTTAGAATTTTGGAAGTAAAGGCTGCAATAATAAAGAGTTTCAGTTACCTGAAAGAACTATAAAACACCCATGATAATACTGATCTTTGAGAAGGCTACAAATTGCAGATGGTCAATGCACCACTTCATGGTAAAATTCCTCTCTGACAAAGCCAATAAGAGGTCTTAGAGTTTTCAATTGACCCTTGTCAATTCTAGAACACAAGACAGGATAGACAGAAGGGGTTTCATACAGGTTCTCAAAGAAAAATTCAAAAATGGCTGGTTTTTATACTAAGAGGAAAAGCTGTATATTAAATTATAGATTTATGTAGTTCCTTCTTTTCATCCATTTAAGGAAAGTGAACCCTTCATGTTTCTGGGCTCTATGACTACTAAGGATACACTTTTGGAGAACACAAAAGAAAAATAAATAGAACTGATAGAAAATGGGGGGGGAGAGAAGGTTTAAGTGGAGAGGAAAGTAGGGAAGGGAAGATGAAAGATGTTGAAGGAAAGGAGAGAAAAAAGAGCTACAGCCGGGCGCGGTGGCTCGTGCCTGTAATCCCAGCACTTTGGGAGGCTGAGGTGGGCAGATCACAAGGTCAGGAGATTGAGACCATCCTGGCTAACATGGTGAAACACCGTCTCTACTAAAAATACAAAAAAAAATTAGCAGGGCATTGTGGCAGGTGCCTGTAGGCCCAGCTATGCAGCAGGCTGAGGCAGGAGAATGGCGAGAACTGGGGAGGCAGAGTTTGCAGTGAGCCAAGATCGCACCACTGCACTCCAACCCCGGGCGATAGAGCGAGACCCATCTCAAAAAAAAAAAAGAAAAAAAAAAAAGGAAAAGAAAAGAAAAGAAAAAGGAAAGAAACAGAGTTATAACAGATGCCATATGAGCAAAGTGCTTATAGAAAGAGTAAGAATGCTTAAAGTTATATTTTAGAAAGATCTTGGCTGGGCACATTGGCTCAAGCCTGTAATCTCAACACTTTGGGAGACTGAGGTGGGCAGATCGCCTGAGGTCAGGAGTTCGAGACCAGCCTGGCCAATAAGGTGAAACCCTGTCTCTACTAAAAATACAAAAATTAGCCAGATATGGTGACAGGCGCCTGTAACCCTAGTTACTCAGGAGGCTGAGACAAGAGAATCGCTTGAACCCGGGAGGCGGAGGTTGCAGTGAGCTAAGATCGCGCCATTGCACTCCAGCCTGGGGGACAAGAGCGAGACTTCATCTCAAAAAAAAAAAAAAAAAAAAAAAGAAGAAAGACCTTTATATAATATCTAATAAAATCCTTTCCTCAGTTTCCCTGTGACATCATCAGTAAAAGTTCTTACTTGTAGATGCATTATTACAAACCTCCACCAATGACCACATGTCAGTAGTTTTTCTATTTCAAGTAGCCTATAAGGGGTTATTTGGCCACACATAACAGCTGAGAGTGACATCAGCAGTTGCAGCTTAGCAACTCACGTTCAGCTATCATGCAGAGATGTTCCTACAGGAAAGGCAAAAACCCCCTCAGTATTCTAAGTATCAGGTAGAACACTAAGAAATCAATCTTCTCTGGAGGTTATGTGAAAAGGTTTGTTGATTTGAGATAAAATTTCTATGTACTTGAGTAGGATACACTCTCGACCTTTCTTTCTAATGCATACCCTTAAGAGGTACCTGTGAAATAAACCAGAAAAGAACAAAACAATCCTTCCTCAGTCTCATTCCACTTTACATGGTACATGCCCATTACAGCAGTTTATTAAGAAATCGTTTCTTAAAAATGTAATTGAGAAGCCAATAGGCTGAGAGGTATTCAGTACCTTTGATTCCTAGATAAGCAAACTAAAGCCAAATATAAAAAGTAAAACAAAATTTAAGATAAATCAACCGGAAACTGCCAACTAACTTCTAACCAGGGACTTTCCAGCAGATCAAACCTAAATAAAACAAGCATCTAGCAGTAGCCAACCTAGTAATTTCTTTCCTCGATTTCCACATTCAGCTATAAAAGTTCACCACCCATGCTACTGGAGCAGAGCTCTCTGAATCTCTTCTAGTTTAGGCAACTGCCCCACTCATGAATTCTTTAATGCCCAAATAAAGTCTGTTAAATTTATTTTGTCTAAAGTTATTCTTTTTAACAAAACCAAAACACCAGGAAACAGGGAAAGGGAAGAGAGGGACAAAGGACCATTCAGTGCCTGGTATCATTCTTGTTCAACAAACGTGGACATGTCCTCTCCAGAATGAATTCAGTGGTGTTCCATGGTTGGAAACACATTTGATCAAATGCCTGGAGGCTTGCAATATAGAGGTATGATAGGACTCTGACATTTATTGAGTCAGACAACAACTTGAGTGAGGCCTTGGAATTCACTGAACTTGAGTGCCTTGGAGTCTCTGAATTTGTCAGGGTCTTAGGGCCTCATATATCCTTTACCCTCAAATTTGGATTATGTAATATCAAAGTTAACCATCTCATGTATTGAATTCAGATAATATAACCAAGGACAGGGTAAACCAGCCAGGATATTACAGTCAGAGAGGTCTTGATGATTCAAGAATAAAGTGAAGCAATTTTATTTGTTTAATAAAGAGAAGGGAGGTAGCTGTTTCCTCAATCTCCTCTACTAAGGGTATCTCTTCAAAAGCATTACAAGTCTAAGAAGAGGTCCATATCTTTTGATTATACAAGGCAAATTCAGAGATTTTCTGATCCTTAGAACTGTAAATACATTATTCCAAAATAATCACTGGAATCTATCAGGAAGTATACAGAAAACAATCACAAGGTACATCCATTTATTTCTTGAGGAGATAGAGAAGTGAATTGTTTTTTTTTTTCTTCTACTTTACTATATAAATCTGTGTTAAATTGTTTCTAGACTTTGTAGTAATTTTCATGTGACCTTCAATGCAAGTAAATCTTTTAACAGGTTTTTGACAATAAATTGTTCCCTTTTTTTACATTGGTAAGAAGGGGACTTCTGTGTACAGGATTGTTTTATTTCTTCAACAGTGACAAGTAGAAAACAGCAATATGTGTACTCACGAGGCAAAAAAGACAAATAGCTGAGTGGGACAAGGCTTGGATTAGCAGCATTTACTGTGAACAGTCATGAAAGAAGAAGCAGTCCTTTCACAGCAAGCAGAACCTTAGTATCAGAAGAGAAATTAACTAATAAATCTCTATGCCATATTTTAATATCTTCTGACATATCCTGGGTTTCTTCCTTACCCTTACATCCAATCAATCAGAAGACCTGAGTATTCGTATACCCAAAATCTCTTTCAAATCCTTCTGCTTGTCTCCATTCACATAGACACTACCGCAGACCCTGCAGTCATACTCTCCCCTCAACAAATTTTATTATCTCCAATTTTGCTGCCTCTCAAAGCACTTTTTCACACATGTATGAATCATATTGCTAAAACACCAGTGCTCTGTCTAAAGACATGATCTACAAGAACCTTCTTCATCCAGCCCCTGATTATTCCATCAGCTTGATTTCTCATGACTCCAGAATTCTTTCCCCAACTCTTAAATTTATGATCCTGCCATACTGAATTATTTGGTGTTACTTGAACATCCTAACTCGGCCACCTGGAATTCTGAACAGGCTATTTTCTTGGTCAGGACTATTCATTCGCATCTCTTCCTCTTTCTCCCAAATAGTCACTACCATCTTCTTCTTTTCATTTATGACTCAACTAGAATGGATCACCTCCTTCTGAATTTCTTGTCTGACTATTCCAGAGCACCCCCAATTTTCCCTAGAGCACTTTACTTTGACCTAGTCTAAGATTTATCACACTATACTATATTCGCCAATTTGTACTCTTTCATGCTATATATCACACTTGTAATCCCAGCACTTTGGGAGGCTAAGGTACTCAGATCACCTGAGGTCAGCAGTTCGAGACCAGCCTGGCCAACATGGTGAAACCCTGCCTCTCCCTAAAAAAAAAAAAAAAAAAAAAAAAAAAAAGGCCGGGCATGGTGATGGGGGCCTGTAATCCCAGCTAATCCCAGCTACTTGGGAGGCTGAGGCAGGAGAATCACTTGAACCTGGGAGGCAGAGGTTGCAGTGAGCCAAGATTGCACCATTGCACTCCAGCCTGGGCAACAAGAACGAGACTCCATCTCAAATAAACAAACAAACAGAGTTACTGGTACCAAAAGAAAAATGAATGCAAGCTGAGAATCAACCCCCCCCCCAAAAAAATAATAAAACCAAAATGACTGTCCACCATAGTAAATAAATGACATAGCTATATAAATCAATACATTCTGTCAGGTTAAGAAATTACAGCTTTGCAGTTCATTCCAAATTTAAACACCTTAAATCTCATTTATGTGATGGTTTAAGTAAGTTTTCTCTGCAAATCGGGTTTCTTTGGGGGCTAAATTAAAATCTAGTCAGGTTTTTAGGAATCTGCATAATAAATGGAAACATTTCCAACTATATGCTGCAGCTTCCAGGAGGATTTATGGTTATATAGACATTGACTTCAACTTTTAATTTAAATATAATGTTTTTAACTTGATGATTGAATTTCCTCCATAAGTTGGAAACACAGAACATTTTAGGAAAGGATGGCTAAATCTGAGAAATAGAGCAAAAAACAGCACTTTTTATGTAATTGCAATTCTAGATGATTAATAATGATTTAACCTGTAAGATAATTTGTTTATCATGTATGAGTCAATTGAAAGATCAACTTATAGTAAAAAGTTAGGTTAACATGACAAACCAGGAGAGGAAAAATGGAGAGAGTTAATTTATGTTCAGGTAGGAGGTTCCAGTTACTCCTTAGCAAGCAAGAAAAGCTTGGAACACACTTTTTACTCCTGTGGGAGTTTCAGTACAACTTGGCTGCTCAGAGAAAAATCCTCCTCTCACAACACCTTTTTGTGATGAGAGCAAGCTGCCAAGAACACTTCCACCAGTTTTGAAAAAGGTCTGAAGAGTGTCTGCTTTGAGTCAGGTGTCGTAATTATTTTTTACAGCATTTTCACAGTAAGCCTCCTTAATCCTCCTGAAATTTTATAGAGGAATAAATCAAGCACCTGCTATATTATATATATTATTTGAGTGATCTCTTTAGTCTCCTCTGTTCATAGTTTAGGAGATAGAGATATTTCATTTATGGACATGAGAACTGCGCTGGAAGCATTAAATAGATTTTTTTTTTTATGTTTAACATAAACACTTTCCTAAATAAAAAAAAGTTTACAGAGCTATTTGATACCAGAGATTCTTGGTATGGAATCTGTTCCCAAAGACATCCTGATACGTCAGTAGAAGCATTGAATTTGAAAGTCAGATGCCTTTAGCTGAAGTTGCAAGTTTTTGCCCTGAAACTTTTGTGATTTCTAAGAGTTTGCTCATCTCCATAGGGAGAAAATATCTTTTATCACAGAGTTATTGTGCGAATCTAAAAGAAATCAATAATGTATGTGACAGCACTCTGCCAATTACACAGTTGTGCAGTTTCTGCCTTGATACTTCCCTGAAATTAAATTCTTGAAAATTGTGAGGACCAAATACATTATGATTTAGTCCAGACAGATTTGTGAGATACATATATATTATATATTGATATATATGTATCTCACATACTAATAATGTATTATTATATATGTCAATGTATAATATATATGTATCTCACATACTAATAATATATTATTATATATGTCAATGTATAATATATATGTATCTCACATACTTATATGGAACTCTGCCAAATTTCAGTGAAATCATGATAGCTAATATTGATTAAGCACTAATCATATGCAAGGTACTTTGTAAGACTTTCCTTTTTAAACTTGCAACAATTCTACGAGGTAAATACTATCACTATTCTTATTTTGTTTATTGAAAAACCAAGGCTAATAAAGACTAAACAACTTCCCCGAGTCCACACAACTTGAAAATGTGGATCTGGGACTCAACACAGGACACTTCACTCAAGGCCAATATTTGTAGTTGTTATGCTTTACATAGCTTCTCTTTCCATACAAGTCCATGTGACAGAAGACATGCTCCTGAAATAATCCCTTGAATACACATAAAATTTATTCATTAATTAAAAAAAAAAAGCCTCACCAACTTTGGGGAAGTGATCAATCATTTAATAAACAATTTCAGGAAAATAGACATTGTTTTGTTTTTTCATAGCCTCGACACTAGAAGATTTAAAAAATAAAATAAGCTAGTCAATAAAATAAGCTAGTCAATAAGTTTCTGAAATAAGCCGGTTTAGGCTAAATGATATTACATTGTACATATTTACCACATTTTGTTTATCCATTTATCCATGGATAGATACTAGGATTGCTTCCACTTTTTGGCTATTGTGCAAAATGCTGTTATGAACATACATGTACAAACATGTTTGAGTTCCTGCTTTCAATTTCTTTGGGTATATGCCCAGATTCCTGGATCACACGGTGATGCTATTTTTTAATTTTCTGAGGAACCATCAAGCCATACGATTTTCCATAATAACTGCACCATTTTACATTCCTACAAGCATTGTACAAGATTTCCAAATTCTCCACATCCTCACCAACAGTTGTTAATTCTGGGTATTTAAAAAATAATAAACACACTGAGTTTTCTAATGTAAAAAAAAATATGTATTTTTCTTCAAATTTCAAGAGGAAAGACCTTTGAAATATGTAAAAGAGAATCAAGAAAAATATAGTGAGATTATGTTGAATGTGAAAATGTTGAGAATCGTATTATTGTTATTATTATTTATTTATTTATTTATTTATTTTTTGAGACGGAGTCTCACTCTGTCATCCAGGCTGGAGTGCAGTGGCGCAATGTTGGCTCACTGCAACCTCTGCCTCCCGGGTTCAGGTGATTCTCCTGCCTCAGCCTCCAGAGCAGCTAGGATTGCAAGCGCCTGCTACTACACCCAGCAATTTTTTGTATTTTTAGTAGAGATGGAGTTTCACCATGTTGGCCAGGCTGGTCTTGAACTCCTGACATCCAGTGATCCACTCACCTCTCCTTCCCAAAGTGCTGGGATTACAGGCATGAGCCGCCACACCTGGCCTGAGATCTGTACGTTCTTGACTTACAAACCTACAAATGGATGTAGGGTCTCTGTCCTGAGTCTTCCTTATAATGAAGTTCTTGAAAGGTGTAGGAAAGTCCTTCTTCCTATATTCTCCATCTCAGCTGATGAGATTACACGATCCTTAATTGACATATAGCCTTGGTTTGTTTTTTCCATTATCCCTCACATTCATTTGATAACTATCCCATGCTAATTATCCTAACGTATGTTTCTAAAATCACTTCTCTCTTCTTCACCACTGCCACTGCCTTGGTGTGGCCCTCATCAACTCTAGTATTGTCTGGAGGATTTTCCTGTTCTCTCTGCCCCTCCAAAATTATCAAAGAGACAAATATGATTATATTGTTGCCTTGTTTTTTGCCCTACCAACATCTTCAGTTGAACTTCCCAAACACAGGATATGTCAAAAGATACTTTTTCACAAATGAAGCATGCAAGTCTCTTAGAACATTAATTTTCTTGAGTGAGAAATAATTTAAACATTTGCATATTAAAATAGGCTGAGTGCAGTGCTCATACCTGTAATCCCATCACTTTGGGAGGCTGATGGGGGCAGGTCACCTGAGCCCAAGAGTTCAAGACGAGTCTAGTCAATTAGCAAAACCCCAACTCTACCAAACAAAAACAAAACAAATACTAGCTGAGCGTGGTGGTGCATGCCTGTAGTCCCAGCTATTGGGGAGGCTGAGGGAGAAGGACTGCTTGAGCCTGAGACATCGAGGCTGCAGTGAGCTGTGATTGCATCACTGCACTCCAGCCTGGATGACAGAGAGACGATGTCATAAAATAAAATAAAATAAAAATAAAAATATTATGTAATTGAAAGCAAATGCATAAATTTGAACAAAACCATCAGCTTCAAAACGTTTTTCTATGTGAGGACTTGACTATGTGGGCTACACTGTCTCAGCCTAAGGGTTTATTTCTCTTTCTATCTATACAGGTACATTGAAGAGAAACCTTGAGAAACATTGGTTTACAGGATAAAACATAGTCTCCTTAGCATGTCACGTAAGTTTCCCTATGAACTGACACTCTCTTATATCTGTAGACTCACTTCCTGCCACCTCTCTCCATGGTGATGCTTGGTGTTTCAGAAATGCTACATCAATTGTGGTTTCCAGGACATCACCCTGCTATGCCATATCTCCGTGTATTTAACATGCTATTTCTCTCATGGCAGGAGCTTCTTCATCCTATTCCTCTTCTCTGTTCAAAGTTGTTCTATGAGGTAAACTGCATTCCCACCTTTCTATCTCCACTTAATTATCACATTTTTTTGAAGTCTCCCTTGACTCTCTCCTCTACCCTTCACTCCAGCAGAATGTTACTGTCTACCTCAATTATACTTTATTGTTCATATCCTATTGTATTGTGTTATTGGTTTGTACATTGGTCTTCTACCTTATAATGTCAATATTTTAAGGAAATATAGGATTTAAAACATAGTTTCTAGAGGTAGATGACAGGGGTTTGAATCCCAGTGCTACTATTTTCTGCCTGTGTGACTATAAGCAAGTTGACTAACTTCTCTGCAGCCAAATGATCTCTGTAAAATAGGGTCAACATGTATGCTTACCTTGCAGGGTTGTTGATAGACTTCCATGGAGTAATATATGTAAGGGGCCTAGAGAATCGCATAGAAAACAGTAAACTTTCACCAATATCAGCTACTTTTGTCTTATTCATTTAAAAATCCTCAACCTGCCACAGAGTAGATGCTTGAGAAATATTTATTGAAACAAACTTAATTTCCTTTTTACCATGTACATGTTTTGGCCTTCAGTTGCTACTCTTGACCCAAAATAAAACCATGCTTTAAAAAAAATTGAAAAAAAATATTAGTAACTGAGAAACTCTAAATGTACTACTTACCCCCACAGTGTTTCAAATCATCGTGCCTCCCCTGCCCTAGTGTTGGCAGTGACGGTGTCATCTCACGATAAATAAACTGAAAGAGGAAGGAATTAAAATGCTGATGGTTTGAAAGGGAGTTTGTTTTCCATTCTGCGATTAGGAAGTGATCCAAACCTCCACACAGAACATGAAAAGAGAATCTATACTTGGAGACCCATCTTTCAGAGTTATGAAAACCCATTACATATTTGTTGAAAGGTAAATGTTCGTCTATTTGGACAATAACTCCACATAGAAGAAGACTGCCAGAACACATGTAAAATTGCCTTGCCTGCTACGGGTTTTGTTAGAGGCCTTGAGACTAGTGATAGATGAGCCTAAGAGGATTGCTTTAAATAAACCAAACCTCTTGGATTAGCACTGCTGGTCTTACAGCCCCATGGGAAAGGCCTGTCTCCCGTGATTTCCAGTATACTCCACTTCCAATGAGCTGGAAATACCACAAGAAAACTGCTGTTCTCACGGTATTTTTGCCTTTTCCATTTCTGGTTTTAGCTAAGGAAAAAAAAAATGGTACGTGCTGATCAAAAATGGCATGTGTATACAACAGAAAAAGAGTATCCAAACATTTGATCTTTAAACTAAATTGAATTCACTGTAAGTTTCTAATAAATTCAAGTAATTGAATATTCTCATAAGTTTCAAGGAAGCAGATTTATGCTTACAAGGGATCTAGATTGATTACACATTGACTATTCTAAAATTGTATTGCATATACATTAATTGAAGGCAAAGTGGCCAAATAAAATAACTAAAATTGATGAATGCCTCTAAATTTTTGTTTAAGGATATTTAAACTAATTCCAAAAAGTATGTTATAAATAAATGAGCATATTAAGGAAATGTTTGGGTACTTTTCTGAAAAAGATGGGCTTTTGTCTATTTACAACTTTGCTGGAAGGACTTAACTCCATGTTTAGCTTTTGCTTCAATAAAATGTAACAAACACTTAAGGATCATTAACTATGTGCCAGGCAGAGTGCTAAGAGTTAAGACCTGGAGATGTATTTAAGGGTATTGTCGACATATGCTAATTCTTCTTAAATATGTGCAATTAAGAATATTTAGATAAGATAACTAAAGGAATGTGAAGGGAGGCAGGAATGGGAAAAGATACACTGGAAATCTTTAAAGAATAGTTTAAGGTTGTAATTTTCTTCAATGGAGTACTTAATGTTTTATCTATTAGTAGTAGTAGAAGAAATTACTAAAAATTAAGTGAAAATTAATGGATTCTTTTAGCCTAAAAATCGTGATTTTTGCATGCAGTTAGTGTTTACATTTATCTATAAGGTAAAAGACAAATTATTGTTTCAATTTTCTGAGTGGCAAACATACCAACTATTCATAAACCAATTCAGCAGATCCTGGATTCCAGATGAAAATAAATGTTATTATTCATATTATGTATATATAAACAGATACACTTAACTAAACCTATTAATTTTATATACATAATATGTACATGAAAATGCAGGTGCCAACTAATGGTTTAAGGGCTCAGGATTTGGAGTCAGTCAGATATACTTGGGTTGGAGATTTTGTTCTACTTCTTTATAGCTTTGTGACCATAATTGCTTAACTTCTCTGAGCCTCAGAATCCAGACCTGTAGAATAAGAATCATAACAGTACCTACATAAATTATTGTGGGAATGAAGTGGTGAGCACACAAAGTGGTTAGCTCAGTGCCTAATGAGAATCCAATAAAATTTTGCTTGAATTAGTGGTTGTAGTACTAACAAGGTTAACAAAATACTATTAGTAGATGGTAGTAATACTCATATTATTAACAAGGTTAACAGGAAATAATGTTAATAAACTTCAAATTTTGAAGAAAAACTGAATTGGAGGAAGTTAATGATGTTAAAATAAATAACTTTAATGAGACCAGAAATCATAACAACTATGGCTAAGCAATAAAACCATCTGACTACGTAATAGTTGTAACCCAAACATAATATACAGTTGTATCTGAATTGAATTTTTTCCACTGAATCCAGAGTATATTCAAATGCAGGATTTTCAATTATCCGAAGAATATTTCTCTGCAGTTCAGTGAATGTGCCTAAAAATGACCAATATGTAAGCATATCTAGATTACCATCTCTCTGTTTCTCCACTGTAAGTTATGTGAGTCATAAATAGCACGGCAATATTTGAGCTGCTGCTGGAACTCCTCCTATGTATGGGACAGCGTCCCATTTTCAAACAACCTTCATGAGCAAAGTGTAGTAAATATAGTCTTCCTGTTACTCAAGAGCTTTGGGAAGACATGACGCTTCTTTAAAGAATCAATGACATCTCTGTTAGATAAATTGTCTTCTCTTAGCTGGAGTAAATATATTGCTTCAAAGAGGGATAATGAACTTATATCAAAGCAGCTGCCTAAACCCTGGGGAAGTATCCAAATAGAGGAAAGAGAGAAAATAGCAATTTTCAAGGGGCCTCCAGATCCCACCACGGGTAAGTAGGAAGAGCACAGTGATTGTTTGAGGATGTGACTCAGTCTCATCTGAGCCAAGCAGGTTTACTTATCCAGGATCTTCCTCTATTGGCTGCAGGAAGAGAAAGAACCTGCACCTGCCTAGGTGAAATGAAAGGTGAGGAAGTTGTCTTGGCTGCGTTCTTGAGCGTGTTATTGCACTAAAGGCATGGAGGCAGTACTGTGGTCAAGAGCTCTTATCTTCAGGCAAAAGCAAGAGAGCCATAAGTAGAAATAAGGAGAAGGAAGCTTTCCAGCTCTGCAAGAGAATTCTCTTTAATAACCATATGGTTTAAGAAGCTGTTTGGATTGTGTCATGTGTTCTCTTTGGACACAAGTTGGAAACCAAGATTAATTAGGATCATCTGGTAGTAAAAAGCAAAGAAGACCCTAGAGTAGATGAAGCAGCACCACAGAAAAATAGATTTCTTATTTTGTATTCCAACTAAATTCCCAGGCTTAATTGGCCTGGGGAAGTATCCATGACATAAGTGACTCTGAATTCTCCAAATCAATGTTTTCTTATAGTTAAAACAATTAGTGAGGACAGAAAACATTAAAACAGATCATATTTCTTTTTCTGGGGAAAACCTGAGATTTGTTTGCTTTTGAATCATGAAAAAGATCAGAATTTTTTTTCTACTTCTAGTAAGTCATTAATGCCTGTCATCTGAGATGTCTCTTTTGCCAAAGACTGTTTATAAATGGGCAATTAGAACTTACTGAAGCATTTTAGATGAAGGTTGTTTAATTGATGAATGAACTAACACTATATATCAAGTTGTGATTTTTTTCTTCCTTAGCAAAAGCATAATGTGGCATTAGGAGACATAGTGCAGAGCTTCTTTATATTTGTATGAATGTCAGGGCCTGGACTGAGATTGTGTACCATGGAAACAAAGTGGAGAATATTTTGGTAGATACAAATAAAAGCCATTTTATACTCATGGCAACAATTTACCTATTTTTGGTGTGTGTGTGTGTGTGTGTGTGTGTGTGTGTGTGTGTGTGTTAGATAATCAAGCAGAATAATTGATGATATTTATTTTAGAAAAGAGTTGACCCTAATCTAATTCCTAAAAGCAGTTATCATAAACATGAAAATCACATTTCTTTATTGAATAAGATTCAGGAACTCAGCAGAAAACAATCTCTGGGCCAGGTGTGGTGGCTCATGCCTGTAATCCCAGCACTTTGGGAAGCTGAGGAGGGCAGACAACCTGAGATTGGGAGTTCAAGACAGGCCTGACCAGCATGGAGAAACCACGTGTCTACTACAAATACAAAATTAGCTGGGCGTGGTGGCGCATGCCTATAATTCCAACTACTCAGGAGGCTGAGGCAGGAGAATCTCTTGAACCCTGGAGGGGGAGGTTGTGGTGAGCCAAGATTGCACCATTGCACTCCAGCCTGGGCAACAAGACAAAATGCCATCTCAAAAAAAATAAAATAAAATAAAAAATAAAAAGAAGAAGAAGAAAAGAAAAGATAAAAGAAAACAATCTCTGCAATCTCTGTATGGGTTCAGTCATTGTGAAAGAAAACTGGAAGAAAAAATGTAGCTAAAAAAACTGCTTTTTAGGTCAAAATGATCAGGTTTTCTCTCTCTGCCTATAAAACATGTAATATGGATTGTAATTGTGATACAAAGATTGCAATTTAACTTCTCTTCCACACTCTCATTCTTCAATTTGATACACATTGATATATCACAGTAATAATTTATATGTTTTTCATTTTATCCTCAGGGAGTAGAAATAATCCATGTTTATCCTTGCATGATAGTTATTACCAAACTCTTGAAACTTACAGATCATATCTTCATAAAGGAAAATTCCTAGTAACCCTCAATCAAAACATGGATTTTTTTCCTGTTTTTGTCAAAGCACTTTATAGGATTATAATTTTCCCTATAGAATATCAATGTTGGAACATGACTAAGATAAAGCTGAAGTTAGATAGCACAACCAACACAGAAACAATGTCTTAATAGGCAAGCCTCCTTTCTCCAGAATGGAACCAGCTTGCAAACCATTGATATCAACCACTTCAGCAGAGCGAACTGTATGGAAGCTTCAAACGTTGAAACTGGCAGGTTTTAAACCTTTATATCTTCTTGTATCCTTTTTAAGACTCCTGTGAAACTGAAATGCTTTCTTCACATGCAGAGAGAAGAGAAACATGCTTTCCCTTAAAAGTTATCAATGAATATAAAAGTAAGTGAGAGGTCTCCTCCAACGCCAAGAGAAACCCTTGAAAGTAGAGGAATGTTTTGTTAAGATTAGCTCTTTCCCTCCTGGCGAGAGAAGCAAGGGCAAATTCCTCTATCTCTCTTCTTTGCCATATCCTTTAAGTCAGGCATAAAATCACATTAAAGTCAGTCTCACTCTATAGTGTTGAGTACTCAGCCCAGAGCTGAGGGAAAAGGAGAATGAACCAGGACCCTGCCTCCAAGGAATGTAGCATAGTGGGACACAAGAGCATGTGACCACCTAATGTGACAGGAACTCATCCTTCCCTGATTCCAAGAGGAGATGCACCCCATGAGCTCCTGGATACTCTCACTGAGGGGAAGGAGGGATATTTATTCCAAGCTCCTCCTGTTTCCACGAGGAAGGACACCACCTAGACTAACATTTCTCCACTTCCTACTCACTCTTTCCACTGAGGGAAGGAAAAACAAAAAATTTACCCGGAGAGTTACAAAAATGGATCCAGATCTGCGCATACTCCCTCCAACCTGCTTCTCCTGGGACTTGCTAGGTGCCTGAGAGAGTGTTTTCTGTACTGCTCCCATCTGTGTTGTTAGAAATCTGCTTCTGTAGGGGAAACTTGTGATGGTCCATCTTGCCAGTACTGAGGATGGGGGTAAGTTTAATTGTAGAATAAAGGATTAACAACCTGTTCCCCTGCAGACTTAAAGGAATATTCTAGAATCAACTTTAGCAGTTTACCAAAACAAGTGATACTTTGAGCTGCATCTTTCTGACTCCACACTTAACTGCAAATGTGTTCTATGCTTGATCAGGAGAGAGGCAGTTTACTCAGTGACCCTCCTAAAACCCTAATACCTTCCAGCTGTGTGAATAAATTAATGCTCATCAATGAATGGCTGGATTTCAAAGACATTTTCTTCTGTTACTATCAAAGTTCTTTCTTTACTAAGCAATTGAAAACAAGAAAACATTGAGAGAAATGGAGGGAAATATGATATCAATGAAAGGTGAAAAAGATGATGAATGTGACCGTATCTACAGCTTCAGAAGCCACCTCAGTGTTTAGGGCCCCATGAGTGTAAAGCCCTCCCCATCTGTCCATCAGAAGGGCACAATTGGCATGGTAAGCTAAAAGGAAATTCTAGTGACAATCCAGTGACAGCTTGGAGAAGTTTGTAACACTTCATAGACATGAGGATGGACTATCATTTTTTGGTGGGAAGGGGTTCATGGGATGCAAGAAGAAATATTAAACATCCCACCTGCATTATTTCATTTAATCCTTGCAACCAGGTAAAAGAGGCACTATAATTTTCTCCTTTTACAAATGATTAGACACATAAAGCTGCTTGCCCAAGACCCCAAAGACTGGGAATAACTGATTCAGGGTTCAATTTCAAATCTGTTAGCCTCAAAGTCCTTGCTGTAACCACTCTGTAGATCCACCTTATTCATCATGCTACTGCCCATGTCAACTGCCTTGAAACCAATCAGTAAATGCTTGTTAAATAGAATTAACAGTGGGATTAAAAATACAAATGTGTACACGAGGAAGCACTAAAAACCACACTCTCTTCACATTGTATTCATGTTAATGGACTTTGCAATTTACAAGTCACCTAAAACTAGAATAAGCTAAATGGCAGAGAATGAGAATATTCATGAGATTTAAAAAGTGAAAAGACTGACTCATCCCCCACCTGAAAAAAATAATCAAGAATCCTAATCATGAGGCATTTTTAGCAAAGTGGGCACTACAGGCATGATGAGAGCCTACAGACATTTGTCAAGTATAAATACAAATGGTGAGGATGAATTTAATTATGTGAATCAATTTGAGAAAATGCAAAGTTAGATGTAATTTAATGGAAAGCATTTTTACCATGAAAACTCTTATAATCTCAAGTGAAACAGAAGATCTGCTACTTTGGATGTTTAAAAATAGATTGCATTTACCCAAGAGCAAAGAAAGAATATGTCCACACAAAGACTGGTACATGAATATTTATAGCAGATTTATTTGTAATAGTCCAAAACTGGAAACAGTTTAGATGTCCATCAACAGCTAAATGAATAAACAAATTGTGATACATATATACAATGGAATACTATTTATCAATAAAAAGGTATAAGCTATTACTATGTTTAATAACATGGATGAATCTCAAAATAATTATGCTGAGTGAAAGAAACAAGACCAAAAAAAGTACATATCCTCTGATTCCATTTAGATTAAAGCCTACAAAGTGATCCATTAGATTAAAGCCTACAAAAGTGTAGGTAGAGAGGGGAGAAGATAGGAGAGAATAAGCACCAATGAACATAAGAAAACTTTTGAGGCTGATGTATATGTTCATGAGGTGATTGTGGTGACTATTACATGGGAATAGACATACCTCAAAACAGCAAGTTATATACTGTAAATTTATTTTGTATCAATTGTATCAGTAAACCTGTTTTAAAAACAACAATAAGCAAACATTTAAAAAAAAAATAGGTTGTAGGACATACTAGAAGGTAAGGATGTAAGGCATTGTACCCACAACCAAACAGTCAGAATGGCTACATCTTATCCATTCTTCCTCCACAACATAGCCACTTGCTTTTCTCTTGGTTGACTACTTTTCCTGTATTCTTGACCCATGCAGTATACTGCTATTTGGAACAAAGAATAAAAACAAAAATCACCCATAATTCCACCACACAGAATTTATTTCCAGGTTTTTTTTTTTTTTTTTTTTTTTTTTTTTTAGACAGAGTCTTGCTCTGTCACCCAGGCTGGAGTGCATTTGCACAATCTGGGCTCACTGCAAGCTCAACCTCCGGGGTTCATGCCATTCTCCTGCCTCAGCCTCCTGAGTAGCTGGGATTACAGGCGCCTGCCATCACGCCCGGCTAATTTTTTTGTATTTTTTAGTAGAGATGGGGTTTCACCGTGTTAGCCAGGATGGTCTCGATTTCCTGATCTCGTGATCCGCCCACCTTGGCCTCCCAAAGTGCTGGGATTACAGATGTGAGCCACCGCACCCAGCCTTGTTTCCAGTTTTTAAATATCAGATCATACTATCTCATACTATCTGCTTTTGAATTTAGTTATAGTATTAGCCTATATAATAGCCCCTATATATTATATAATATATATAATAGCCCCTATATAATAGCCCCTATATTAGCCTATATAATAGCTAATACTTGTATAGTATTAGCCTATACAAATAAATTTGTATTCTGTTTTATTGAAATTTCTAATCCTTCAACTTTTCTAATACACAGAAAATTGTAAAAAGTGAGAGACTTAGGTAATCATCCCTTGACTTTAGGATTTTGCTTCATATTTCTTTAAAAAAAAATTATAAAGTTCCACATTCCATTCCTTCCCTTTCTCTCCAGAAGTAAGCAAAGCCCTAAAATTCTTATATGTCATTATCATATATGGTTTTATACTTTATTTTACATGTATATGCATACAACAAATATGTACCATTGCTTTGTGTTTTTAAAAGTTCCATAAATGATACCATGAGGAACATGATATAGCTTGCTTTTCCTCTTCACTATGTCTTTGAGCTTTATCCATGTTGACACATATCAATGCAATTCATTTCTTTTCTCCGTGTCCTATTGTATTAATAAATTCAATTTAGCATTCTTGTTTCACTTAAAATTATGTCACAATTGTTCTCCAAGCCCTGTGGTTTTCTGGGTTTGGAAGTTTCTTTGCCCATCTCTTCCTGCCTGGCTCTGTCTCCTCCCTCAGATCACAGTTCAGGGAAGCTTCCCAGACAAACCTACCTGAAGTATCTCTCATCTTTGCCACCACCCAACAAATAATAACTCTTTTTGACATCATCCTGCTAATTTCTTTTATAGCACTTGCTGTTTATTTTGTCTGTTTGTTTATTGCATGGTTCTCCTGGTGGACTGTAAATTCTCCCAGGTCAGAGACTTTGTCTTTCTGGTTCACCTTTGTATTTTAAAGAGGTGTGTCACATTAGTAAAGTGCATGTCACATTATAGGTACTCTACTAATATATAGAGAAAGAATGAATAAATGGATCAACAGATGGATGATGAGTGAAAGGTCATTTGTTTCTTTAATTCTGTGAGGCTCTGTTCTATTGTCACCAAAGCAAAAGAGTTTAAAAAAAAAAAAAAAAGAGGAGATCTTAAATTTTATATCTTATTCCTTAGCCACACGTGGGCCAATCTACTCTGGATGGCCAATAGCTAAGTCTTCTATAAAAATAATAAACTTTCTAAATGTTCTAGTTTTCGAGTTTGAAAGCTACAGTTCAGCTCCCTAAATTTCTTTTTACAAATTATCAACTAAAACAGAAACTAAAATTCTGGCTATTCAGGCAGATAAACAGAACATAGTGTTTATTTTATTACCCAGGGAAGTATTAAATGAGACCACAAGTATTTCATTGTGGGGTTCATGAATTTTTTATAATTTATGCAGGACATAGATAATTTGTTTTTAACATCTAAATGAATAGTTTCTAAAGTTTGGGAAATCTGAGAAGATCTTTGCTCCTACAGGTGTGAATAATACTCTTTTAATTTTTTAGAGACTACTTCTCAATACCATAATGAAAAATTGAAATTTCTAGACAGTAATTTAACTTTCTCTAATATCTAGCGATAAGAAACACACATATACACAAACATATATGCTTCTAAAATAGTATAAACATTGATATAGTAGTTTTATAAAATTGGCCTAGAATAATTTAAAAATATATGTAATTTTCTTGAATTAAAGTAGGTACTTTTATTCTGTAGATAGCACATATATTTAAAAGTATCCTTTGTATTTGTGGGTCCTTTAAAGTAGTACTCTTTATTTTGCAGATGTTTTAATAAAATGCCTAATACTAATAGCTACCATTTATTGTGCATGTACCATTTGGAAGGCACAGTACTAAGAATTACTATGTGTAATCTCATTGAGGCATCACAGTAACCTTATAAGGTAAATATTATTTTTTCCATTTTACATGCAGGACAAAACACTCAAGAGAGGTTATTTAACTCATCAAAGTAACTGGTAAACTAAGGCATAACTCTAAGCCTATATGCTTAACCACTACATGGTATTGTGAGTGAGGTACAGTATAAATGAGAAAATAGAAACACTCTTCTTCCTATAACCCCAAAATCGTAATTGTCAATATTTTAGTTTATCTTTCTCTTCAGTTTTTAGAATTTGGGATTGTATTATATACATTCTCTATTCACCTTTCACTTAAGTTTATATTATAAATATTGCCCATCTCACTAAATATTTTACTTTAAAAATGACTTCAACAGTTGAATATTCCTTGGTATTTATATCCAATGATTTAACCATTCCCCTTCCCAAAACTGTTTATACTCTGCAATTCCTAACCACTCACACACCCACTGATTAACTCAAGTGTGCTTGTTTTAAATAATTCTGTCTTCTAAGTCATACATTTTAATTAAGAAAATAAAATGTTGGAAAGCCCCAAGACTAATTACCCAGAAAGTATTAATTAGCTGACAGAAAGAAAAATGATTTTATCAATGCTTTTAAAAGCTGACTGCTCTTCTCCAATATTAAAATGTTTCATATAGATCTCAACATGATAGGATGAATACGTTAGTTAATAATCTTAAAGATTCTCTCCAGAAATAGACCTTGGTACAGATTTCATAAGGGTGAGGCTAATAATATAGAAATGTATTTTGCTGATGACTTTAGGTGCCTGAAAAGCATTAGTAGCATAGAATCAAGAGCAACCAACCCACAAAATACATGACCTAAAACTATAGGTTGGTCATATGCATCACAGAAGATCATTGTCCCGATGGATCAGGCTGTCTCCCTATCCTAAGATTGCCTGTACTATAAATTTGATACATGCTAATAATGCATCAAGCCCAGATTTACAAAGCCATTCAGCATAAAGATAAAGTATTGGTATCATGTTCATTTTAAGAAAAGGCACTTATAAAATTATCCTGAAACATTTTACTCATGTGTTAAATGACACTACATAAGAGAGATGTTTTACATTGACATAACTCAAGTCCCCAGATTAAATTAAAAATACCCAGCTATATGTTTTTCAAGTCAAAGATTTCGAAATGGTACCAGCATAAGAGGTACAAATTAAAATTCTTAGGGATAAATTCATTAGGAACAATTACTAATCAGCATATCTTATCATCAAATCTGTAAAAATGGTTTTCAGTTTAATTAGGTACTTGCACATTTGCTTTAACATCAAAGAACTCATCTGCGTGCATGACACAGAAGATTTCTTTATTTCTCTGCTAGACGCTTTTGTGTCGTGATTACGTGATGTGACGAAAATGTAAGAAATTAGTCTGGGAATTTTTATATCCTATCTTTTGAAGCTATTCATACTCAAAAACAAGTGTTTATGATTATTATAAAGACTATTTGGATTTAATTATTGTCTGATCTTACAAAATAATGTCTTTACAGCCTGCTAAATGTGTAGAGCTTTTATTGTCTTAATTTTTCATTAAAATAGAAGTTTATTACTATTTTACATATAAATGATTTTTATACCCATTCTTGTGCTGGTACAAAAGAGCTTTAAAAAGTAAATACCACTATTTAGATAAATAAATATAAATCTAGCCAGGCATTGTGGCTCACACCTGTAATCTCAGCATTTTGGGAGGCTGAGGCTGGCGGATCACTTGACGTCAGGAGTTCAAGACCAGTCTGTCCAACATGGAAAAACCCCATCTCTACTAAAAATACAAAAATTAGCCAGGCATGGCAGCATGAGCCTGTAATCCCAGGTACTCAGGAGGGTGAGGCACAAGAGTCACTTGAACCCAGGAGGTGGAGGTTGCAGTGAGCCAAGATTGTGCCACTGCACTCCAACCTGGGCAACAGAGAGAGACTCTGTCTAAAAAAATAAGTAAGTAAGTAAGTAAGTAAATAAATAAATAAATAAAAATCTATTTGATATTATCTTTCTCTTACACTTATTTTTGAAAGTGGTAATAAGTATATAAATATCTTTTGTTTCTAGCATCTACTTTGCATTGTAAGAAAAGTCAGAAACACGTGATTAACCTATTCAGTAAAATAACAACATGCTGCACTTACTCTATGTATAGAGTCAAATGAACTACAACTGCTTCTGAAAGAAGCAGAAATTCAGTCAAAAAGCTAACTTCCGGCCTGGCACAGTGGCTCACACCCGTAATCCCAGAACTTTGGGAGGCTGAGGCGGGCGGATCAAGAGGTCAGGAGATCGAGACCATCCTGGCTAACATGGTGAAACCCTGTCTCTACTAAAATTACAAAAAAGTAGACGGGCCTGGTGGCGGGCGCCTGTAGTCCCAGCTACTAGGAGGCTGAGGCAGGAGAATGGCATGAACCTGGGAGGTGGAGCTTGCAGTGAGCTGAGATCGCACCACTGCACTCCAACCTGGGTGGCAGAGTGAGACTCCTCAAAAAAAAAAAAAAAAAAAAAAAAAGTTCCTATCATCGATGATTCACTATTGAGCAACGTTTTGATTGGTGTTATTTTCATATCACCAACAGAGGAAGTACTCTCATCTTGACTATACAAATTGGAGCTGACTTTTTAAAATGTAACTTGCAGGTACCCAACTCAAGCCTTCAGTCATTAGAATGAAGAATCAGTATATTACCAAAATTTTATAATTACTGAAACAATTTTTTTTTGTTTTATTCAACATGGTATCCAACTTCTCGTTTATCCCGTTTGCCTTAGAGTCAAAGTATTCTTGCTTAATCTAGAACATGCTTACTGTGCTTGCTTAAACTTCAGATATGAAAACTCATTTGGCTTTATAATACCTTTGATTTTACGAGTGGATTTCTGCTTAGTGCCGAGTAAAATTTGCTAGACCACTTGGGGTGATCCAGTGACAGTTTTCATTTGGTTATAACAATCTAATTTTGTTACTTAACTATATTGTGTAAACCTGAAATAAACAGGGAGGGGGAAATTTTTACTTTGTTAAAATGCTACCTTAGTATGTATCCCAAGTCCTTAGGCAAGCTTTTCCTTTTGGAGTGATCAACAGCAATTCAAAAGATGTTCACCATTATGATAGGAGACCGCTGGTTTCTGTGTGGAGGTCATTTCAATGGCAAAATTTGAATCAGAGAAAGGAAACTTTAATCAAAGATAAGCATCTTTGTAATTGTTTACAGAAAACTCCCTTAAAGTAATTAAGGAAAAAGGGCTGGCAGTATAGCCTTTGGAAATGGCCATGACTAATAATTTCTATGCCAGAATCTTTATTTCTCCCTCCTTTTTACGAGAGAGAGAGAGAGAGGAGAGACAGAGAGAGAGAGAGAAAACTCAGTAAGTGTTGAATTTTGGATTGTTGAATTTAGAGTTTGGGGGCAAGTTTTCCCATCATATTTGTCTTCTTTGTTTCTCCTGAGTTTAAACAGGTATGCCCTAGGAATCTAGGTACCTCCTTATCTGAAAATGCCTGAAATCATGTAAGAAATAGGTCTTGAGTTCAGTTGTATGCATAACAAGTCAAGACAATGTTAATACTCAGTTTCAGTAAATGCATAGGTTGGAAATGCACACTTGTTACACAGTTGGGTGCTTTCTTTACCACTGACCTAAATCCAGATGCTCCTTGAATAGGGAAATACAATTCCTTTCCCAACTCGATTTATCCTTGTCAATTAAATAAAACAAATGAAGTGTCAAAAGGTCTCAACAAAGAAGCATTGGGTAAGGCACAAATTGTTGTTTTGTTTAAGAGCAAGGGTCATTTAAATTGCACAACTGAAACATGCTAGAAAGCTATAAAATCATAATACTTTTCTAGACAAGAGGAGGTATTTTTGCATCCCAGCAATGGATTAATCTAACAAATTTCTAGTTTGTTTCAAGTAACAGCACTTCTTTTTATAGCATCTGTCCAGTGCTATGAACACTGAACGTCCAAAAAGTATATGTTTAATCTCTATTTTCATTTGTTATCATTTGAAATTAGATTTACTCTATGGTAGAAACATATCTGTTCTTGAAGTATGCTCTTGGGAAATTTAGTTGCATGCCAGGGATTAGCTTTCAGGACTAGCAGGATCAGAGTGTCAGCTACTCCATAAAGACACTGTGACAAATGACACTTCAGTATCTTAAGGTCAGAAGTAGAGTCACTGAGGTCGAAACAAGTGCACTTGATGCCTCTGTAAGGATGACGGAGGTGGCTGGAAAAGTAGAGGAGGCTCTCCTTCATGCTGTGTTGCCCCAAATTCTAGAAATTTAGAAATAATAAGCTTGACTGATGACACTTATATCAAGGAATTTCATTCCATGAGTGTTTGTCTGTTTTATTCAAAGCTGTATCCTCTGAGCCTAGGATAGTACCTACCTCAAAGTAGGTGTCTAATAAATATTGAAAGAATCTTTCCAAAAGCTGATGTTCCAGTATAAAAGCTGACCCTTCCTTATCTGCACAAGGAGATAAGATCCACTACCTAATGAGAGTATTCTGTTATCCATTTTAAAGCTATCATCTAAATTAACCTTATTAAAAGCCCTTAGAAAAAAAAATTTTATTATCCTAATTTAAGAAGAAAATAACAACAACAATTTTTTTTAGGGAGAATGCTAGGAAACTTGCCCAAGATTCCTGCACTAAGGGGCAGTCAAAATGGTAAGCGATAAAGAGGCTAGAAGAAAAGATTCATGTCCTGCTCTCAGCTTTGCTGTTTTCTTCATCGTGCATTTCTCATCTATAAATTGAGGCCAATAATTCAGGATCTAGAATGTAACATATCTAAAGTCAACTCAAGCAATCAAGATCTGCACAAATGCAGAGCTCTCCCCTCATCAATATTATCAGCAAAAATATGCTAGATGAATAAAATATTCATGTTTAAAGAAACACAAGGTTGATTCTAATTTTTCTTTTATGACGAGAATTTAAAAAATTTTATTGTTTAATAACTAATCCATTCACTTGATTCACAGTTCACAAAGTATACAATAAAATGCCACTGCCCCCCAATCACCCAGTTCTTTTCCCCACAGAAAATATATCCTTCTGAAACCAGAGAGATCCCTGATTCCCCACACAGGACGTGCAATAGAGGTGTTGTTCGCCTGCTTAGTCACCCACAGCTCAAACCCCTAGAGGGGAGCATGCTCCTAGGGGAAGCATGCATTTGGGCAGGTGCAGAGCGCTCTTGGGCTCCAGCCTAGCATCTAGCGGAGGGTGACTACAACTCCCCAAGCCCAAGTGGGTGTGTGTTACAAAGTTCTTTTAGATTTGCCATCTGCAAATGGCTTGTGTGTTAATCAGCTCAAGGGACCCTCTGCCTTACCACAAGGGCAGAGGGCCAATGTGACAGCCTTCTGTATCCCAAGCTCTTGCCCAGTGTCCTGAAAGAATCAGATCACACATGGGATCGAAGTTCTATTGAGGGAGGAGGTGGCCCTCAGCAAGATAGATGGAAAGCTGGAAGGGGAGATGGAGTGGGAAGGTAGTTTTCCCCCAGAGTTGGGCCACCCGGTAACCAGACTCTCCAATCACCCCTCAGTCCAACTCCCCTTGGCACGCAGATGTCCGTCCTCTTTTCTCTTTCTCTGCTGCATTGTTCTGCCGTCAGTGATCTGTTGATATGCTGATTTCCATGTTCAGCCACTTGTGTCTGTGCCTGCTAAGGTCTTGGGTTTACATGGGCACATGATAGGAAGCATGGCAGGCCAGAGTGGTCTTGGAAAATGCGACATTCAGGCTTGAAAACAGGAGTGCCTGTTCTCACATAGTTCCATGGGCAGAGGCCCAAGGGTGGAACCCTCACCAGGAGCCCCCGCCTCTCTACCCAGCACTCCCCTGCCACCCTACCATATCACTTCTAGAGATTTTATATGTACGTTAATATATTGCTACATTCTCTTTGTTAATATTTTGCATCAGTATTCATAATACAGTTTAATTTGTAGTCTCCTACTTATGCAATTTTGTTCTTTATTAGGATTAATAAGATGCCTGTCATAAAAAAGATTTGGAAGATTTATTTTTTATTTTATATACTCTAGAACTTTTAAAATAGTACTGGATTTATTTATTCATTGAAAGTTAGGTCAATTTATCCTGTGAAAATGTCTAGGCTTAGTATTTTACTGGTTGGGAGCTCTGTGATAAATTTCTAAATGTATGGTAATGGAATATTTTAGAGTTTTTATTTTCTCTCTTTTAAAGTCAGTTTGGTAAATTATGTTTATTTGGAAGAAATTTTGAATACATTTGTATAAATTTGAAATGATTATCTTTATATCATTTTAATTTTCCCTATAGATAATTTCCCCTTATCACTGCTTATAATGTATATTTGCATCGATTTGACATTTTAACTCAATAAGCAGATTTTGTGTATACTTATTAATATTATTTTTCTTCTTTTTAAGCAATTTCTGCCTCTATAATGAATTCACTCTAATTTTCTTAAGTTTATTATTATTTTTATAATATCTTGGGTTGGATGCTCATTTCATTTATATTCTTACTTACTGCCTATTAACATATTTAAAGCCATGACTCTTCACCTAAGCATAAAACTCATATGAAGTATGAGCTTTAGCTTATTTAATAGGTCTAATATGTAATATTGTCAATATCATTATTTTTTGGTATTCCAAAATTTCTGTTTGGAAATTCTCTTGACCCAAGGGTTATTAAGATAAAATATTTGTATTTTCTTTCTTAGTTGCTTTTTCCTTTTCTAGATTTTCTACATTTGTTATAATTTTTAGTTTTATTACCTTGGGATCACAGAGATTGCATGTGCTATTTTCATTTTTTAGAATTTATTTATGCTTTCCTGATATATGGTTAATTTTTGTTAGTATTACAGGAGTATTTGGAAATACGAAATTTCTATTGCTAGTAATTGTGTATGTGTGTGTGACTATCATAACTTAGATGTCCTAAATGATTTTCTTTTCTTACTTCCAGGCAGTTGTCATGAATTATGAAATGTTGATTAAAATCTCCCACTACAAATCTCTTTTAATTTTGCTATATTTCATAATGTAAGAAAATATATCTATCTTTTGGACTTTATGCTTTTTTTTTTACTTTGTGACTATTAACGTTGTGTATTTTTTTCTTTTTTATTATGCTTTAAGTTCTAGGGTACATGTGCACAGCGTGCAGATTTGTTACATATGTATACATGTGCCATGTTGCTGTGCTGCATCCACACCCATTAACTCATCATTTACATTGGGTATATCTCCTAATGCTATCCCTCCCTCCTCCCCTCACTCCACAACATGCCCTGGTGTGTGATGTTCCCCTTCCTGTGTCCAAGTGTTCTCATTGTTCAATTCCCACCTGTGAGTGAGAACATGTGGTGTTTGGTTTTCTGTTCTTGCGATAGTTTGCTGAGAATGATGGTTTCCAGCTGCATCCATGTCCCTACAAAGGACACGAACTCATCCTTTTTTATGGCTGCATAGTATTCTGTGGTGTATATATGCCACATTTTCTTAATCCAGTCTGTCATTGATGGACATTTGGGTTGGTTCTAAGTCTTTGCTATTATGAATAGTGCCTCAATAAACATATGTGTGCATGTGTCTTTATAGCAGCATGATTTATAATCCTTTGGGTATATATCCAGTAATGGGATGGCTGGGTCAAATGGTATTTCTAGTTCTAGATCCTTGAGGAATTGCCACACTGTATTCCACAATGGTTGAACTAGTTTACAGTCCCACCAACAGTGTAAAAGTGTTCATATTTCTCCATATCCTCTCCAGCACCTGTTGTTTCCTGACTTTTTAATGATTGCCATTCTAACTGGTGTGAGATGGTATCTCATTATGGTTTTGATTTGCATTTCTCTGATGGCTAGTGATAATGAGCATTTTTTCAAGTGTCTATTGGCTGCATAAATGTCTTCTTTTGAGAAATGTCTATTCATATCCTTTGCCCACATTTTGATGGGGTTGTTTGTTTTTTTTCTTGTAAATTTGTTTGAGTTCTTTGTAGGTTCTGGATATTAGCCCTTTGCCAGATGAGTAGATTGCAAAATTTTTCTTCCATTCTGTAGGTTGCCTGTTCACTCTGATGGTAGTTTCTTTTGCTGTGCAGAAGCTCTTTAGTTTAATTAGATCCCATTTGTCAATTTTGGTTTTTGTTGCCATTGCTTTTGGTGTTTTAGACATGAAGTCCTTGCCCATGACTATGTCCTGAATAGTATTGCCTAGGTTTTCTTCTGGGGTTTTTATGGTTTTAGGTCTAACATTTAAGTTTCTAATCCATCTTGAATTAATTTTTGTATAAGGTGTAAGGAAGGGATCCAGTTTTAGCTTTCTACTTATGGCTAGCCAGTTTTCCCAGCACCATTTACTAAATAGGGAATTCTTTCCCCATTTCTTGTTTTTGTCAGGTTTGTCAAAGATCAGATGGTTGTAGATGTGTGGTATTATTCCTGAGGGCTCTGTTCTGTTCCATTGGTCTATATCTCTGTTTTGGTACCAATACCATGCTGTTTGGTTACTGTAGCTTTGTAGTATAGTTTGAAGTCAGGTAGCGTGATGCCTCCCCCTTGCACTTCCCGGGTAAGGTGATGCCTCTCCCTGCTTCGGCTCTCACTCGTTGGGCTGCACCCACTGTCCTGCACCCACTATCTGACATGCCCCAGTGAGATGAACCCTGTACCTCAGTTGGAAATGCAGAAATCACCCATCTTCTGTGTCGCTTATGCTGGGAGCTGGAGGCTGGAGCTATTCCTATTCGGCCATCTTGGCGTGGATCTCTAATGTGTTATTTGACGCCTAGGTAGTTATAACTACTATGAACTATACATTTTACAATTAAAATATTCCCTTCTCTGTTTAATGCTTCAGGGCCTGAGTTCAATTTAGCAAGATAGTAAGATTACAATTTCTGCTTTCTTTTATTTTCACTGGCCTGGTGTATATTTATCCATTCTTCTATATTTAGCCTTCATGACTCATTTGTTTTAGGTGCAGTTCTTATACACAATGTTAATTTGGGTTTTAATGTGATCTGGTCTAAAACCCTTTTTCTTCTAATAAGTAAATTTAGCCTTCTATTGATATGACAATATTATTATGTATAGTCTGTTGTTATTTATTCATTTATTTACCTTGTTTCTATTAATTTCTAACAGTACACAGTTCCCTTTCTTCTTCTTTCCTATTCTCTCCTCCATCATTTAAGTCAACTATATTTTCTTTTAGTATTTAAATTTGTGGTTTGAAGTATATTTGATGCTTCATTAATTGATTTATCACCCTGATACCCCACCACAATTATTTTAAATGAGGAGGAATAATTTACTCAACCTCTTTTTGCCTTCTCCTAATTTTTGTTGCCATAGTTTTTTCTATTCTGTCAGGATATGTAACACTAACTGTCCTATCATCTTAATCCCCACTCTTATTTTAGTGTTTCAAATAGATCTACGTTAAAGATTCAGTACTAATCAATGGTAATTTGTATCCATTTTTCATTTCGCATTTGTCTGCTTCAAGTTCTTTTTTATTTCTTCATTTTTTTCTTTTTTTGAGATGGAGTCTGGCTCTGTCACCCAGTCTGGAGTGCAGTGGCACGATCTTGGCTCACTGCAACCTCCACCTCCCAGTTTCAAGCAATTCATCTGCCTCAGCCTCCAGAACAGCTGGGACTACAGTTGCACACCACCATGCCCAGCTAATTTTTGTATTTTAAGTAGAGACGGGGTGTCACCATATTGACCAGGCTGGTATCGAATTCCTGACCTCATGATCTGCCTGCCTTAGCCTCCCAAAGTGCTAGGAATACAGGCGAGAGCCATTGTGCCCAGCCTTCTTTAAGTTCTTTAGGAGAATCTTCAAAAAATCTTCATGTAAACAACATTCTCTAAGAATTTGATGTTTAACGTGCCAGAATAGACAGCATTTACTCTGAGTAGGTATTAAATCCTTGGCTATAGTTTTTTCATTGACTCTTTTTGAAGAGGTTGCTTCGAGTACTGACTTTTGCTGTAAAGTCTAAGGACAGCCTGATATTTTCCTCCTTGAGAGGAGATTATGTGTTTTTGTGTGGTTTGTTTATTTGTTGTTAGATTTTTCTTTTTTTTGTTTTGTTTTGTTTTTTTGTTTGTTTTTTTGAGATGGAGTCTTGCTCTGTCTTCCCGACTGGAGTGCAGTGGTGTGATCTCGGCTCACTGTAACCTCTGTCTCCCAGGTTCAAGCAATTCTCCTGCCTCAGCCTCCTGAGTAGCTGGGATTACAGGCATGAGCCACCACGCCTGGCCTATGTTTTGTGTTTTTCTTCAAAGGTTTCTTTATTTCTCTTTGATGTTTGTTATGCTTACTCATTTATGACTCTACAATATCTTTCCTGGCACATTTTTTCCTGGAATATGGTGTGTTCTTATGTAGATTCAAAGTTGTTTGATTTTGATTTCTTTTAAAATTTCCTGATACATAATATTTACATATTTACAGGGTACATGTGAGTTTTTGTTACATGCACATAATGTATAATGATCAAGTCAGGGTATTTGGGGTATCCATGACCTTGAGTGTTATTTTAATGTCTTAGTGTCATTTCAATTCCTCTCTTCTAGTTACTTTGAAATATTCAAAATAGTGTTGCTAAGTAGAGTCACCCTAGTGTACTATCAAACATTAGAACTTACTTATTCTGTCTAACTGTAGGTGTGTGGCTGTTTACCAATCCTCCTTCATCTCCCCCACTCCCAACCACCATTCCCAGTCTCTGGTATCTATTGTTCTACTCTCTATGTCCACACAATCAAGCTTTTTAGCTCTCACATATGAATGAGAATATTTGATATTTGTCTTTCTGTGCCTGGCTGATTTAACTTAGTATAATGGTTTCCCATTCAATCCATGTTTGCTGCAAATGGCATGATTTCATTAGAGATATTTATTCAGAGCTATTATTTTTGTTTTCTTCACTAGGGATTGCAATCTGTCTTTGTCCTCTATATCTATCCTCTGCTTCTGATGTGTCCTTATTTTTTTGCTTTATCATCTTTTTTATTATCATCTTACATTTTGCTGTATTCTTAACAATATATAGTCTCTCTTGCCTAATCTGCCTTGTTTTTTTTCTATTGTCACTATCATTTCTCTGATGTTTTAATTTTTTCCTCAGGGTTGTGAGTTTCGCCAGCCCACATTTCATTTCTTGCTGTTGTCTCTCCAACTCTTCTCCGAGCTCTTGCATTTCTGCCCAGTGCTCTTGTTTCATGAAAGCAATTTCTTCATTATAATGAAATAGGAAATGTTCCCTTGTCCCCCTTGCAGTGTGTGTGATGAGGGTGTGGCTCTCTTTTTCAGTGCCCCACTGCTCAAACCTCTAGGGGAGCATATAGATGGGCAGGCTGTGGGGCTCTGATCCCACAGCAGTGTCTAGGGGTGAATGTTTGCAGCTCCTGAAACCCCAATGGGCATGTGTTACAGTGTGCTCTCTTAGTTTGCCATCTATAGGCTGTGGTGTCAACCAGCTCAATTAGATCTCCTTCCTTATCACAAGGACAGAGGAATTTCTGTATCCCAGGGTTTCTTGCCTTGGTGTATCAGAAGAATCATATCACACATGGGCTTGGAGAATGAGTGCAAGGCTTTATTGCATAGAAGTTGCTCTCAGCAGATGGGGGAGCCAGAAGGGAGATGGTTTTCCTGACCATCTCTGGACTGACTCTTCTCCAACCGCTCCAGCCACACTCTATGTCATTCCACTGGTCAATAGCCTGCTGGCTGCTGGCTGCCGGCCTACAGGTGCCTGTCAGCATGCTCTTCCACCTGTGTGCTTCTGGTGAGAGATTTCAATCTGCTATTCGTTGTATTCATCCTTCTTTCTTTTCTCGTCTCTCTCTTCCCCTTCTCTTCCCTCTTTGTAGCTTCTTTGTAATCTTTTTAAATTTTGCTTCTGATTTTTTGGTAAGGGTAACAAAATTGTGTTAACACAGTCTATTCATTAACCCATAAGTGGACCTCTTTTTTGTTGCTGTTGTTTTTCATAGTCATAATAGAATAACTACTCACAAAACCACCAGTCAATGTGAGGACTAGAATATTGAATATATCAACTGTAACATCTTCCTCATTCTGCCTACCTTCTTCATCCAAACTAATTACAATTTTGAAATTTGACTTTTTTATGCTAGTGACTTTCATAAATAGAGTTCTATATTATATATATGTTTTGTAATTATAAATATATTCATACACACATCTATTTCTAAATTTTATGTTGTTTGGCTTTACTTGTTTTCAACCTTATAAAAGCCCATTAAACATATGACATAGGAAGAGATTTTCAGATTTATTATTGGTCAGAAAAATAAAAGTCAAGACTTAATAACATTGTTTTATATTCACTCTATTCGCAAAAATTAAGTCTGATAGTGTTATGTCTTTGAGATCTCTCGTACACAGACATTCCTGTTGCTTTTTTTCCTCTGTTTTAGCAAATTTTTATAAATTTCCAGGCTATTCGTTTTTCTCATCCACTTTTGAAGGAGATGAGTTTCAATTCCTGAGGCCAATTATTTAAAGAAAAAATTTATGTAGTGTGCAAGCTATGTTCTTAAATATCTGATTTTTTTTTGTAATCCAAGCTTTTGGATATGAGTTAGATCAGCTCTTAGATATGTCTCCTATGTTTGTCACAATGAAGCTAGGTCCAGGAAACTCCATACACTCCAGCTCATACATCTTGTTTATGTTTTCTCACAGTAATAAAGTAGGATATTATATGGTATATGTTTAAAGGTTATATATTTCAGGTTATTTCTCTCATCTTCACAGATTATATTCTCACCTTAAAAATCTATATTTGGGGGGCACTAATGGAGCACTATGGACTGTATTTACCCTACATCTGAAATCACTCAAAATCTAGACAAAATATACCAAATAATAGTTTTCTGATGCTGATGTATGAAAGAGAAGAAACAGAAGTGTGAGCCCTACAGTGTGCCAAATTAATTCCTGAAGAGGGTTTCCAGGTTTTTGATCAGAAAAAAGAAACTCAAGAAGAGTCCAAAGTCTACCTGAGCTGAGGAGATGAAGGTGGGCATCCAAGGTTGCCCTACAGCTATAGTTTGTAGAGCAGAATACCTTATAGAGAAGAAGGAACAGGAAGGAGAAAAAAAAAAAGAAAGCTCTGAGTACTCTGAATATTCTGCTGAGCACAGATAAGTATTTACTTGGAGAAAACTGTTAGAGACCATGAGGGAAGGGAAAGTACCAAATGGAGGAGGCAGAATAATCCCTGGAGCTCAAAGAAGGATGGGAATAGTTAATGTCCCCACTAGCTAAAGTAGAAAAATCTTGCAGCACATGGGATATCAGGCAGAGTACTATGAAGGTTATCATCTCAGTGGCACGGAAAATTAGCTCTAAACTAGTTGTTCTACTGCTGTAAAATAACGCTTGAAAGCAGGATTCAAAAAAGTCAAACATTTCCAATTTACCTACATTCATGAACAAAGTTCAGTAACACATTAAAGAATGTGAGCAATCAGCAAAATAAAATTTACAATGCCTGGCCTCCAATAGGTAATTATCAGGCACACAGGGAGGCAAATCTAAAATTCATGAAGAGGGAAAAAATGTAATCAATCAAGATCAACGTAGAACTGGCAGATGATTAGTATACAAAGATATCAATGTAGTTTTATAACTATTTTCCTCATGTTTCAGAAGATAGAACAAAATATGATTATTTTAAGTATACAGTAGATATAAGAAAGATCCAAAATGAAATTTTAGAGCTAGAGAATACAATGTTTGAGATTTAATATACAATATATAATAACAGGTTAATTGAAAACATGGTATTAAAAATTAACCAAATTAAAACACAGAAAAAAGTAACATTATAACTAGTGATAAAGAGAATATCTTCTTAAAAGCCTCCAGAGTAAAATAACACATTTCAAACAGAAGAGCAAAGATAAGAATAACAAGAGACATCTCTTCAGATATAGTATAAGCCCAAGGACAGTGGGACAATATCTCTACAGAAAATAAAAATATTGCTAACCTAAAATTTTATCATCAATCAAATATCTCTTTTAAGAATGTAGAAAAAAAAAGCTGGGCATGGTAGCGGGTGCCTGTAATCCCAGCTTCTTGAGAAGCTGAGGCAGGAGAATTGCTCGATCCCAGGAGGCAGAGGTTGCAGTGAGTCAAGATCACACCATTGCAATCCAGCCTGGGCAACAAGAGTGAAACTCCATCTGAAAGAAAAAAAAAGTGGAAAAATATATTCCAGATATTCTAAGGCTGAAGGGACTCATTACCAGCAGACATTTAATACAAAAAAAGGTTAATTTGAAGCGATTTATGATGAAAGAAAATGATATCAGGTCAAAGTCTGGATCTTTACAAAGCAATTAAAGTCACCAGAAATAATAATAATAAAATAATTGTCTTTCAAATTTTATTAAAAGATTCTTGACTGTTTAAAGCAAAAATATTGCAATAAATTTTGGGATTTATTATCTACAGAGAGAAGTAAAATGTATGACAACAATAGAGCAAAAGCCAACATTACCCTGACACCAAAATGAGAAAAAGATGCTAGAACAACAGGAAAATCTACAGACCAATATTGCTCATAAATATAGACACAAAACTCCTTAACAGTATTTCTGATATTTAAATCCAACAATATATGTAAGAGTAATATATCATGACCAAGTGAGGTTTATCCCATGATTCAAAGTATGTTAATATTAGTATATTAAAATGTTTATATTAATATCTTCAAAAGTCAATCAATAGAATTTACAGTATTAAAAGACTAAAAAATGAAAAGCCATATAATCTTTCTTAATACATGCAGAAAAAATGTTTTATAATAGCCAACATCCATTCATGATTAAAACTCTCAGCAAGCTAGAATAGTAAAGAAAGTCTAATGTATAAAAGTCTAAGTAGTCTATGAAGAAGAAAGTCTTCAGAACTAATAAATGAGTTTAGCAAGGTTGTAAGATATAAAGTTACTATAAAAATTTCAACTGAGTGTATATATGAGCAATAATGAATCTGAAACTGAATTTTTAAAAAACATCATTAAAATAATATCAAAAATATAAACTATTTAGACATAAATTTGATGAAAGATGTGCAAAAACTGTACACTACAAAGCACAAAATATTTCTAAGAGAAATTTAAAAAGACTCAAGTGAAAATAATATATCATTTTTATTTGAAGACTCAATATTATCAACATGTTAATTCATCCTAAATTGTGCTTCACTAATATCCTAATCAAAAGCTAAGCAAGCTTGTTTGTAAAAAATGACAATTTAATTTTAAAAGTTATATAGAAATGCAGATATTGTCAGCATGTCAATTCTTCCTGTATTGTGCTTCAGTGAAATCCTAATCAAAAGCTAAGCAAGCTTGTTTATAAAAAATGACAATTTAATTTTAAAATCTATATAGAAATGCAGAGGACCTTGAAAGCTAAAATAACTTTAAAAAGGAAAAGTTGAATTTATACTAACTGAAATGAAGATTTATAAAGCTACAACAGTAAAAACAGTGTAGTACGTGACACCAATAACCACATTCCATTTACAAAGATTAACTCAAAGTGGATTAGAAATCTAAATGTAAGAGTTAATACTGATGGGGTAGGGTGGCTCACGCCTGTAATCCCAGCACTTTGGGAGACCAAGGTGGGTGGATCACCTGAGATCAGGAGTTTGAGACCAGCCTGGTCAACATAGTGAAACCCCGTCTCTACTAACAATACAAAAATTAGATGGGAGTGGTGGTGGGTGCCTATAATCCCAGCTACTTTGGAGGCTAAGGCAGGAGAATTGCTTGAACCCAGGAGGCAGAGGTTGCAGTGAGCCGAGATCACACCATTGCAGCACTCCAGCCAGGGCAACAAAAGTGAAACTCTGCCTCACAAAAAGAAAAGTTGGCCGGGCGCAGTGGCTCACGCCTGTAATCCCAGCCCTTTGGGAGGCTGAGGTGGGTGGATCACGAGGTCGGGAGATAAAGACCATCCTGTACCACAGTGAAACCCCGTCTCTACTAAAAAATACAAAAAATTAGCTGGGCGTGGTGGCGGGCACCTGTAGTCCCAGCTACTTGGGAAGCTGAGGTAGGAAAAGGGCGTGAACCCAGGAGGTGGAGCTTGCAGTGAGCCGAGATTGGGCCACTGCACTCCAGCCTGGGTGACAGAGCGAGACTCCATCTCAATAAATAAATAAATAAATAAATAAATAAATAAATAAATAAAAATAATAATAAAGTTAATACTAAAAACTCTCTAGGAGAAAATGTTAGTTTCCTTGAGTTTGGCCCAGATTTCTTTCATAGAACACAAAACACAAACTACAAAAGAAAAAAAAAAATTAACAAACTTAACTTTATCAAAAGTGAATTCCTTTTATTTTTTTAAAAGATACTTACAAAAGCAAAAAGCCAAACACAGACCTGGAGGAAGTATTTGCAAAATATTTATCTCACGAGTGACTTAAATGTGGTATATGTAATGAATGCTTACATCCCATTCATAATACAAACATTCCAATAAAAACTAGGCAAAAGATTTGAACAAACAGTTTACCACATACAGATGTCAGAGACGTGAAAAAATGCTAGACCTCCTTGGTCATTAGGGAAACTCAATTTATAACACAATAATATTTTACTATACACCCAAGGGATAGCTAAAATTGAAAAGACTACCATATCAAGAGTTGGCAGAAATGTGGAGCAAATGGAGCTCTCATATATTGCTGGTTTGAATGTAAAATAATACAACCACCTTGTTAAATAGTTTGGCAATGTCTTAAAATATTAAACATACGCTTAGTATTTTACTCAGCCCTTCTACTTCAAGGTATTCTCCCAAAGGAAATAAAAGTGTATGTCCGTATGAAGAGTTGTACATGAATGTTCATAGCTTTATTTTATATATATTATACATAATTATTTTAAATATAATATATAATATGCATAATTATATATAATATATAAATTATACATATATTCACACACACACATACACACACACACACACACCCTAGGCATAGACAAACTATTTTTTTAAAGGGCCAAACAATACATATTTTCAACTTTCTTGGTCAAATAGTTTCCACTAAGCTCTGCCATTCTATGAAACAACTATATACAATATATAAGCAGATGGGATAGTCATATGTGGCTAACAACAGGATGCATTCTGTCAGTTGAATTTGGCCTGCTGAATTTGCCAAACTCTAATACAGATACAGTGAACTATTACTACTCAACAATAAAAAGAAATAAGCTTGATATATGTAATAATATGGATGAATCTTCACATAGTTATATTGAATTTAAAAAGCCAGATTAAAAAAAGAAAGCATATTGTATAATTCCAGTTATAAAATTCTAGAACTTGCAAACCAACCTATAGTTGTGAAAGGTTTATAAGTGATATCTTGGGAATGGCTATATAATTATTTAGATATATTTCTTTTAGTTTCTTGAACATATTTATGATATTCAATTTAAAGTCTTTGTCTAGTAAATCCAACATCTGGGCTTCCTCAAAGACAATTTCTATTGACTGCTTTTTTGTTTCCTGTATAGCAGCCATACGTCCCTGTTTATTTGTGTGAGTGATGACTTTTTTGTTAAAAAGTAGATATTTTAAATACAGAACGTGGCAACTCCAGAAATTTAATTCCCTCCCCCAAAATTGTTGTTGTTGCTGCTGCTGCTCTCACTGCTGTTTATATGTTATTGACTTTCTTGGGCTAGTTCTGCATGACCTGTATTCTTTTCCCTGTGCAGCCACCAAAGTCTCTGCTTCATTAGCTTAGTGGTCAACTAATGATTGTACAAATATTTCCTTAAATTTCTTGAACCAATAAGTTGCTCATCCTTTATTGGAGCAAAGAGAATCCTTCAATTCTCTGGCAGCTATACCTTAGCCTTTATTATCTAGTTGTGCAGAGTCTTGAGATCAACCAAAGATTAGATGTTAGGACATTCTCAGGTAATTCCTGGATATTCCTACAGTCCAACATGGGTGCAATGCCTTGTAGATCTCCAAGAATATGTTGGAGCTTTTCAAAGCCCCCTATAGAAATCAAATTCTTCAGGTTTTCTTTTAAAGTTTTGTCCAGATTCTTGTTTTCTCTAGGAGTATCACTGCCTCAAGTAGCTGAGATGTTAAACAATTACCACTGATTGTTTCTGACAAACTTCCCTGGGGATAGAACTTTCCTCATTGAGTGAACTTTAAATAAAAGTCAAATAAAGACAATCTCTGTGAATGGGGCTTTAGGAAGTTTCTGGATGGGTCAAATAGTGACAATTCTCTGAGGATGGAGCTTTTTGGGGAGCTGCAGAATTGTTCTGTCCCCCTCCAATGGCAGCCAGTCTCTTGGTTTTTGTAACTTCTGTGGTTCCAAGGCTGCTAATTTTCAAGGTTTCTGTGGCACTAGGGAGAAATAGGTGGAAATAGGTCAAGTTAAAATTCCAGAAAACTCACTGGCCTTACTGAGATTCAATTATATTTTTGTATAAGTGCCTCTCAGATTGTTGTAAGCCTTTGATTAGTTTCTAGAGTTATTGAAAACTTGATTATGACAGTTAGGGCAGTGTTTTCATTTATCTTATGGAGGAATGGATTTTTGGAGATCATTAACTCTGCCATTGCAGACGTTTTTCTCTGGGTTATTGGATTTTACTACTCCCCATATTTGCCAAATATAGCTTATGTTTCGGTATCTCATTTTTTCTTGTTAATATTTTGGATTGCTTCCAGAAAATTAGTGAAAAAATCTGGCTTTAACTTGCATTTCATACCAAAGGCTCTACTTGTTTTATACTTTAAAGTAGATGAAGAGAAGAAAATAGTTTTGAAATTATATTGAAAATGTAAAGCATGCAGTAGTCTAAGAACTGTGCTATGCTGAAAGGGGAACTCCTGGCAATGTGAAACTCAGCAGACACATGTTGCTGCTCTAAAGGGATTTTCCTATATATTTTGTTGGTCTTTTAAATTCTTTATCTTAATTTGTCCTAGCATGTTCAAGAGCCCCAAATAAACCATCCATAAATATACAAGATTAGTTTAACCTGAAATCTGGTGAATCTATGGAATTATTTTATATACCATTAATATACTTCCATTACTCATTCAGCAAAATTGAAATAGAGGAAGACTATATGATTATAAAAGGAGGCAGGGATCACATGTGATAGTCTATTTCAGACGTGCCAACCTAGGAATGTGTCTCATTTAGTCACTGTATATGCAAATCTCCAAAACTTAAATCCTTTGCAAAATATCTGAATAGCAGCATTTTGATTTTTTTTTCTTTTTAATATATGAAACTTTCTGTCTATGTATGTGTGCATCAAGTCATGATCTTATCTAGGAAAAGAAAGGTCCTCTGTTTAATGTAGTTTTTAAAAATTTTTCTTTGGAAAGTAAAATTAATGGTGATACAAAACCAACGACTTCCAGTGATGTGATAGCTGTCGTGCCATTGGATAGCTAGGCACCAAATCCAGCAAAGTTAGAAGAGGCATTGAAGCATTTAAAGGTACACAGTTTTTGAATCATAAAAAAACCCTGAGTCTGAATTTTTACTTCTACTGCCTCCTCTATAAAATGAAAATAACAGTAACCCTTGCCCCAAAGGGCTGTAATGAGGACTAAGTGCTGTAATCTATTTAGAACCCATAGCACAGTGTCTGACACTGGTAAATCTTAAGCTATGTCACTTCTTATTAACTACTCATTTATGATTAGCATGTCTCCCTTATGTTAACCTCAATGAAATAAATTAAGATGCGATGAAAAGAACGCTAAGTCTGCCTTTAAATATAACATTCAAGAAATGTGTTTATTCATTTAAAAAAATCAACATAATGGACAGGTAAAAGGCTACCTCATTTCTTCTAAATGTTTTTAACCTGAAGTTTGCTTGCTTTCTAATTCTGACCGCCATTGTTCAGTATTATCATCTCTTGCCTGCATTACTATGGAAGCCACCAAACTATGTCATGTGCTTTTCCTCTTACTCAATTCTTCATCCAATTCCAGTGTATTTTCCCACAGCTGCCAGAGTAATCTAAGAGAAACACCTACCTTATAGAGAATTCTCAGATCCCTTAAGATGACTCTTTTTTATACCTGTCATTCTACCAATAATCCTCTGTATGCCTAGAATATCCTCTTTCCCTCTTTTGGCTTTTTCTTTTTTTCTTGGTCAGGAGACAGGAGTGCTTTATTTACTCCTACTTATCTAGTAAGATTTACCTTAATGATAAAATCCTCTAAGACTTCCTTGGGTCTTTAGCTTGTATTAGATGTTTGTCTAATAGTAAAAACAAACAATGTTTTTGCTACTTTCACACACTCTACAATACTTCACTTTCGACACCAGATGTGTGGGATTTTTCTTCACATACACTAAATAATTCTCCAACAGAAACCATCTAGGTGCTCTATAATTCAATTACATTCTAACCTGGAGATAAGAGCAGATCCCATAGGTTAATGTCTCGGTCTCACAAGACATCCCCCTACTTCATATGCCAGTTGCAAGTTGCAGATTGTGATCTGCACTGCTGACCAACTGTCTATAAACTGGGAGTCCTCATGTCTACCTCCTTAGGTTTGATTAACTAGCTGTGTTGGCTCAAAAAACTCAGGGAAACACATTTACTGGCTTATTATATTAATAAAGGATATGATAAAGGATGCAGACGAATAGCCAGATGGAAGAGATGCATAGGGCAAGATGTGGAGGAAGAGGTGCAGACCTCCCATGCCCTCTCCAGTAGTACCACCCTCCAGGAACCACGATGTGTTCATCAACCCAGAAACTCTTCAATACTCATCCTTTGGGATTTGTTTGGAGCCTTTGTTACATAGGCATGATTGATTACATTGTAGGCCATTGGTGACCAAACCAACTTTCAGCATGTCTCCCTTTTTCAGAGGTGGGGAGGGGATGTTGAAATTTCCAACTCTTGTCGGGCACGGTGGCTCACACCTGTAATCCCAGCACTTTGGGAAGCCGAGGCGGGCAGATAACGAGGTCAGGAGATCAAGACCATCCTGGCTAATATGGTGAAATCCTGTCTCTACTAAAAATACAAAAAAATTAGCCGGGCATGGTGGCGGGCGCCTGTAGTTCCAGCTACTCGGGAGGCTGAGGCAGGAGAACGGTGTGAACCCAGGAGGTGGAGCTTGCAGTGAGCAGAGATGGTGCCACTGCACTCCAGCCTGGGCTACAGAGTGAGACTCCATCTCAAAACAAACAAACAAACACACAAACAAACAAACAAAAAACAAAAAAAAAATCATATGGTTGATTCCCTGACGATCTGCTCTCATCCTGAGAAGCTCACCAAGAGTCACTTCATTAAAATAAAAGATGTTTCTGTAATTCAAGAAATTCCAAGGGATTCAGGAACTGTGTCAAAAACTGAGGTCAAAGACAAAATATCAGATGATTCTTCTAGCACACCAATCTCAAGGATTTTAGGAGCTCTATCTGAGTAACCAGGGCCAAATATTCTGTTCTAATATTTCCTTTGGGACCCTGATTCCTGACACAGAGCTCCTAGACCTTTGTAATTTCCTGAGTGCTAGGAATGTCTGGCACAGAGTTCCTAAATCCCTTGGAATTTCCTGGGTGATAGAAGCATTTTTGTTCCAACGAGGTGACTCCTAGTGGGTTCTTGGATAGCTTCAATATGGAGGCTTGTTGTCAGGGAAACCAACAGAGTGATTGCAGGGTTGGAACTTTCAGCCCCACCCACCAACCTCTGGATACACGGGAGGGGCTGAAGGTTGAATTGATCTCCAACAGCCAATGATGTAATCAATAATGCCTACCTAATGAGGCCTCCATAAAAACCCAAAAGGACAATGTTTGGAGAGATTCTGGGTTATGAGCAGTTGAATGTTCCTGGAGAGTAGCTCAACTTGACCAAAGAGAGCATGGAAGCTCCATACCTCTTCCTCCATACCTTGCCCTATGCATCTCTTCCATCTAGCTGTTCATCTGAATCCTTCTTCATTTCCTTTATTAATATAATAAACCGGTTGTATTAGTCGATTTTCATGCTGCTGATAAAGACATACCCAAGACTGGGGAATTTACAAAAGAAAGAGGTTTAATGGACTTACAGTTCCACATGACTGGGGAGGCCTCATAGTCATGATGGAAGGCAAGGAGAAGCAAGTCACATCTTACATGGATGGCAGCAAGCAAAGAAAGAGCTTTGTGTATATCTTTTAAAAAGTCACCATTTTTAAACCATCGAATCTTGTGAGACCCATTCACAATCACAAGAACAGCATGGGAAAGACCTGTCCCAATGATTCAATCATCTCCCACCAGGTGCTTCTCTCAACATGTGGGAATCATGGGAGCTACAAGATGAAATTTGGGTAGGGACACAGAGCCAAACCATATCATTCTGCCCCTGGCCCATCCCAAATCTCATAGCTTCACATTTCAAAACCAATCGTGACTTCCCAACAGTCCCCCAAAGTTTCAACTCATTTCAGCATTAACTCAAAGTACACAGTCCAAAGTTTCATCTGAGACAAGGCAAGTCCCTTCCACCTATGAGCCTGCGAAATCAAAAGTAAGTTAGTTACTTCCTAGATACAATGGGGTTACGGCATTGGATAAATACAGCTGTTCCAAATGGGAGAAATTGGCCAAAATAAAGGGGTTACAGGGCCCATGCAAGTCTGAAATCCAGTGGGGTAGTCAAATTTTAAAGCTCCAGGATGATCTCCTTTGACTACAGGTCGCACATCTGGTCACGCTGATGCAAGAGCTGGGTTTCCATGGTCTTGGGCAGCTCCGCCCCTGTGGTTTTACAGGATACAACCTCTCTCCCAGCTGCTGCTTTCATGGGCTAGCATTGAGTGTCTGTGGCTTTTCTAGGCACACGGTGCAAGTTCTCAGTGGATCACCCATTCTGGGGTCTAGATGACAGGGGCCCTCTTCTCACAGATCCACAAGGCAGTGCCCCAGTAGGGACTCTGTGGGGATTCCAACCCTACATTTCCCTTCTGCACTACCCTAGCAGAAGTACTCCATGAGGGCCCCACCACTACAGCAAACTTTTGGCTGAGCATCCAGGTGTTTCCATATATCTTCTGAAATCTAGGTAGAGCTTCCCAAACCTTAATTCTTGACTTCTGTGCACCCACAGGATCAACACCACATGGAAGCTGTCAAGGTTTGGGGCTTCCACCCTCTGAAGCCACAGCCTGGCCCCTTTCAGCCATGGCTTGAGCAGCTGGGTCACAGGGCACCAAGTCCTTAGGCTGCACACAGCACAGGTACCCTGGGCCTGGCCCATGAAACCACTTTTTCCTCCTGGGCCTCTGGGCCTGTGATGGGAGGGACTGCCAAGAAGGTTTCTGACATGGTCTGGAGACATCTACCCCATGGTCGTGGGAATTAACATTAGGCTCCTTGCTACATGCACAAATTTCTGCATCCAGCTTGAATTTCTCCTAAAAAAAATGGGTTTTTCTTTTCTACTGCTCATCAGGCTGCAAATTTTCTGAACTTTTATGCTGTTTCCCTTTTAAAATGAAATGTTTTTAACAGCACCCAAGTCACATTTGAATGTTTTACTGCTTAGAAATTTCTTCTGCCAGATACCCTAAATCATCTCTCTTGAATTCAAAGTTCCACAGATCTCTAGGGCAGGGGCAAAACGCCGCCAGTCTCTTTGCTAAAACATAACAAGAGTCACCTTTGCTCCAGTTCCCAACAAATTCCTCATCTCCATCTGAGACCACCTCAGCCTAGACCTTATTGTTTATATCACTATCACCATTTTTGTCAAAGCCATTCAACAAGTCTCTAGGAGGTTCCACTTTCTAACATTTTCCTCTCTTCTTTTGAGCCCTCCACACTGTTGCAATCTCTACCTGTTACCCAGTTCCAAAGTTGCTTTCACATTTTTGGCTATCTTTTCAGCAGTACCCCACTCTACTGATACCAATTTACTGTATTAGTCCATTTTCATGCTGCTGATAAAGACATACCTGAGACTGGGGAATTTACAAAAGAAAGAGGTTTATTGGACTTACAGTTCCACACGGCTGGGGAAGCAATTCACATCTTATATGGATGGCGGCAGGCAAAGAGAGAAAGTTTGTGCAGAGAAACTCCCATTTTTAAAACCATCGGATCTTGTAAGACCCATTCAGTATCACAAGAACAGCAAGGGAAAGACCTGTCCCCATGATTCAATCATCTCCCACTAGGTCCCTCTCACAACACATGGGAATTATGGGAGCTACAAGATGAGATTTGGGTGAGAACACAGAGTCAAACCATATCACTGGTAAATGTAAGCTCACCCTGAGTTTGGTGAGCCATTATAGCAAATTAATGGAACCCAAAGAGAGGGTCATGGGAACTCCCATTTATAGCAGGAGTCAGAAGTATAAGTGACAACCTACTTCTGGCAAAGCCAATAGGTGATTGGCTTCTGAAGTTTGGGGCAGCCTTGTGGGACTGAGCTCTTAACCTGTGGGATTTTATGCTATCTGTAGTGACAGAATTGCATTAAATTAGATGATACCTACTTGGGATCTCCTAGAGAATTGATTGTTGGTGGAAAGAAATCTACATACATTTTGGTAACCAGATGTGAAGTGTTCTGTGTTGTATTGAATGTAAGACTAGGAAAAACTGTTTGCTTATTTTTTAATCTCTTACATACTAGTCCAGGCCTAAATGTTTCATTTCAGTCTACATTCGTCTGACTTTTGGGTTTGATGAACCAGTCTTTGTTCAGTTCTGTTACCTCAGGGGGAGTCACATGAATAATTATACTTATGTAAAAACTTTTACCTTCATTGCTAACTAGGAAAAAGAAAAATTCAAAGACAGAACACCAGCTTAGAAAGAAGATAACAATGCTACTTGTTGATTGATTTCCATATGGAAAGCAAGGAGTTATTGGCCTCAACCAACATATTCATTTGAAAGAGAAGCATGGGTAGACCTGTTACAAGTTAGCAGGTTTGTGTCTTTGGCTCTGCTGCCTGTAAAATAAAATCATAGGACCAGATTTGAGTTACAGATATTAATGGGGTCATTTAATTGAACATAATTTTCATTAATAGTTGTTCAAAACTCATGTTGACATAAAGCAATAAACTAAATCAATGGAACCCCCTGTTAAATAGCTCTCGTGACATAAAGAAAACGAGCTAGTCTGTGGTACATTTTCTATATTTACAACTGTTTAATGAGTAGAAGTCCTTGGATGTAAAAAATCTGTTTTCCAGAAGATACTGGGAAACATTCCAAAGAGAACTGGATTCTCAAAAAAGAAAAAAAAAAAAAAAAGAAAGAAAAGAAGTGTCATCGTGTATCATATATTCACCACATTAAGATATTTAAACTTTAGGAAATTAAACACTAGTTGAAAAAAAACCAATTTTCTAAATAATAGCAGGTTAATTATGATGAAAAAGTTTATCCAAACATACCTACTCCAAAGAAATTACAGTAAGTGCTTCTTGTCATAAGTTAAATTTTAAGTGGCTAAGATAGTCTTTTAAACTTGTACTATTTTAGTCATATCTATTCCCATCAGTCACATTAAATCTACATTAAACAAAACTAATTGCACACACACATCTTTGTGCTGAAAGCACAACCCTTTCTTATGTAGACTCTTAGATCTTGAATTCTGCCTGATTTGTCTAGGAACCAAAGTGTATCAGCTTTCTGCATATAAATTTTAAAAGAAGATACAACCCAGCACTATAATATACAAATTAAACATTCTTTCATCCTCAACATTGGTGGAAGACATTTTATTTTGGTTAAGAACCCTGATTAATACTCTTAGAAACTAGTATGTAACTCATCATAGAGCCCAACGTTTAAGAATAAGAAGAATATATTTCTTCTTTGAAAACCTAAACCCATTCTTTGGTCTTTCATGTTTTATGGACAACTGCAGAGGAACAGTTAATGGTCATTGGTCAAATCTAATGGATGCTTTTTTGTTACACATGAGGTACTTCATTTAAAAAATTAAACCCTTCTGGGCATTTTGTAATTTTAAAATTCTAGGAATTTAAAACCACTATTATAAAGGTTTAGAACCACTCTACTGTTTCATAAACAGTTATATATAGTCATAATGCCAATATACCACATCAGTTTAAAATAAACATATTTCCCTATGCTATTTTTATAGCATTAATTTGGCAACAGCAGAAATAAAATGTGTGTGTGCGTGCGTGTGTGTGTGTGTGTATGTATGTATGTGTATTAGTAAGATAAATTACAATGTGTATTTGTAAGTCTATATTGAGTGCTTACAACTGTGTTTTTGGAGTTTTACATTACACATTTGGTTTGTTTTATACTAGAAAAGTCTCAAAAATATGAAAATTTTTGAGCAACAGGAATTCATTCAAATATGCATTTGGAAACTAATCCTGCTCTGTTTTAGACATACTGATTAGTGTTCCTCATGATTCCCACACCCAGGTTGAGCTGTAACCACAGCATTGAAAGATAAGTCATCAAAACACTTGTTAATTATCCATAATTGAGAACACATGGACACATGGTGGATAACAACACACACTGGGGCCTGTCGGGGGGATGCTGGGGGAGAGAGAGCATCAGGAAGAATAGCTAATGCATGCCGGGCTTAAAACCTAGGTGATGGGTTGATATGTGCAGCACACCACCATTGCACACATTTACCTATGTAACAAACCTGCACATCCTGCACATGTACCCTGGAACTTAAATAAAAGTTGAAGAAAAAAATAATGAATAAATAAAATTTTTAAGGAGACTTTGTCAAATTAAAACTTTTGGTCTGTGAAAGACCTTAATAAGATAATAAATGGGCAAAAATACGAAAAGCCATTTTACTGAAGCAGATACACTGAACAAATAGCCAAATGAAAAGATTTTCAACATCACCATCCATCAAGTCAGACCTCAGCCTCTTCTGCTTCCTCCATGTGAACTCCTGTCTGCTTGCCTGAAATGTTAATGTTATTAATGAATTTTCATACCAATAAGGGAAAACAATAGGTGCTTCAATATATTTAACCTTCAAATATATTGTAGTATTTTTCTTTTTCATTATTTTTTTTTCTGCTTGGGGAATTCATAGAGTTGTTTCAAAAGAAAACTGTAGGGATGATTCCACAACTCTAGATGTACTAAAAAGTTTATTAAATTGTATACTGAATATGAAAAAAAAAATGATCCATAACCTTCTTCTAGAGTCTACTCAGGCTTCTAAGTCAGAATTCAGGCCTCTATACTTGGTCTACAGTTCCAGAAAACTTGTGAGGTGTGTTTCTCTTTTCTTCAGAGTTCAAAAAATGAATGTAAAGCAAAGTCTTTTATATCCAGGCTAAGAAAACACTTGTATCTCAGTTGTCTACACAAACTGAAAATCAGCAGTTTCCAGTTCTCAACACCTCTTTGCACTCCCCCAGGAGAATCTATTTGCACCAAATACATTTCTGAGAGAGACTGATTTTAATAAAGATTTTATAAAGGAGGAAATAAAAAGGATTTTACATCAATCTCTGCCACATACCCTGTGGCATGCAGTTTCATAACTACCTATCAGACAAGGCTGGGTGCGATGGCTCATGCCTGTAATCCCAGCACTTTGGGAGGCCAAGGCGGGCAGATCACAAGGTTAGGAGTTCGAGACCAGCTTGACCAACATGGTGAAACCCGTCTTTACTAAAAACACAAAAATTAGCTGGATACGGTGGCGTGCACCTGTAATCCCAGTTACTCAGGGGACTGAGGCAGGAGTACTTGAATCCCAGATGTGGAGGTTGCAGTGAGCCGTGATTGGTCCACTGCACTCCAGCCTGGGAGACAGAGTGAGACTCCGTCTCAAAAACAACAACAACAAAAAAATGTACCTATCCGACTTACATTTTCTTGCTAGTTCCTCTGGCAGCTCTCCTAACTCTCAACTCAGGAAGAGGCAGTTTTCCTTTTCCCATCTCCTTCTACCATTTGAAACCTGGGCTTTGCTGCCATAATGCAAAAAATTCATCAAAACTTAATTGCAACAAAACTGGCTTTCTCTGTAACGAAAATGTCTTAGCAACTGAAAACAAACAAGGCCCTTTGCAAAATCTGCAGTCATTAATGATAGGGATCATTGTTTTATTATTAAAGAGCACCCAATTTTTCATCCTTCTATTCACCTAGATCTCAAACAGCTACTCATAAAAAATTTTAGAAGCACCCTCTTGGTACTGAGTTTACCAAATTCCTCAAAAATGAAAAGGGAATTCAGTCACTTGACTCATATTATAGTAACCAACATGAATTAACCAACCAATATAAAATGTCCCTAATGTATTTAGCAAAGATGGATGAAGGGAAAGAGGACATCTAGTGTCACCCAGCTATGAACTCACATGGGTTTGGCAATCAATGTCTACACTAGAAGTATTTATCATGTTTTTTTGTGTTTTTTAAGGGGTCTACCAGAGAAAGATCTTGTTTTCAAGAGATGTATGAGCATCCCAGATTCTGTTTAGTGCGTTCTTTAAGTGTAGAATCACCCAAGCATATTCAGCCTCAAAGACACTTGGTGATTTGGAATGCTCCCCGAGCCATTTATCTCCAAGGGCTAAACCACACCTTCAAACTTGTATTTAAAGCTCTATAAATTTTTGGTCAGGTCATATGTCAGTGGGAGAGTATTTCCTCCTTTTTAATTCATTCAGCAGTACTGACTTTATAAATATTTATGGAGCACCTGTGATGTTCAGATGCTATACTAGATGCTGGACCACAGAAATGATACCCACCTGCTCTGGTTAGTTTGTTTGCACATTGAAATTCATCTCTGCCCCTCCCCACCCTTCCTTGAGCCCTAAGAGGCTGACCTGTTAGGACTATGTCAGCAGGGCTGGGTTTGTTTTCTGGTTTCCTGCTGGGTTTGTCCAATGAGAGATACTGGCAGAAACAAGAGGAGAGGTCAGGGTATTTATTCTCTCTGATCCTATGGCATAGGCTGCAAATTGGCTGAGGCTAAATTCCAACCCAGAACCACAGCTTCTGCGTCTTCAGGTCTCACTGGTTTTGTTAGAAGTTGATTTCCTTGCCTCTTTAGACATAGAGGTAGTAATTACCTGCCTCTGTTGGTAATCTCTGGGTGTTTTATCATCTCTGGTTAGTTCCCATAATCTTGTCCACACCTATATTACTCTGTTCTCATGCTGCTGATAAAGACATACCTGAGACTGGGCAATTTACAAAGGAAAAAGATTTAATGGAGAACTCACAGTTCCATGTGGCTGGAGAAGCCTCACAATCATGGTGGAAGTCAAGGAGAAGCCAGTCACATCCTATGTGGATGGCAGCAGGCAAAGAGAGAGCTTGTGCAGAGAAACTCCCATCCTTAAAACCATCAGATCTTTCGAGACTCATTCACTACCATGAGAACAGTGCAAGAAAGACCCACTCCCACAATGTAATTACGTTCCACTGAGTTCCTCCCAGGACATGTGGGAATTGTGGGAGTTACAATTCAAGATGAGATTTAGGTCGGGACACAGACAAACCATATCAACACCTTTGTGAATAATTCTTTCTTTACACTCCCTTCACATACCCCTTTTGTATGCCATCCATTTCCTACTGAGGCCATGTCTAGTACACCTCTCTTGAGAACTAGTCTTTTTTTTTTTTTTTTTTTTTCGAGATGGAGACTCGCTCTGTCGCCCAGGTTGGAGTGCAGTGGTGCAATCTCGGCTCACTGCAACCTCTTGTCTTGGGTTCAAGCAATTCTCCTGCCTCAGACTCCTCAGGAGCTGGGATTACAGGCACACACCACTGTGCCCAGCTTAATTTTTGTATTTTTAGTTGAGACGGAGTTTCACCATGTTGGCCAGGCTGGTCTCGAACTCCTGACCTTGTGATCCACCTACCTCAGCCTCCCAAAGTGCTGGGATTACAGGCATGAGCCACCGTGCCTGGCAGAGAACTAGCCTTATAGAGAACCAGATATAGATGCAAACAATGTTTTATACCTAATGGTACAGTTAAATAAAAAGTCCCAGTGGGTCATGCCTGTAATCCCAGCACTTTTGGAGGCTGAGGCGGGCAGATCACGAAGTCAAGAGATGGAGACCATCCTGGCCAACATGATGAAAACCCATCTCTACTAAGAATACAAAAATTAGCTTGGTGTGGTGGCATACACCTGTAGTCCCAGCTACTCAGGAGGCTAGGCGGGAGAATTGCTTGAACCCGGGAGGCGGAGGTTGCAGCAAGCCAAGATCATGCCACTGCACTCTACACTCCAGCCTGGCGACAGAGCAAGACTCCATCTCAAAAAAATAAAAAAAATAAATAACTGATAAAAACTGACAAACTTAGCTAGTACACAAACTCTTCTGTTACTTTTTGTTTCTTCCTGCCTGGAATGCAGATTCAATGTCTGGAAGTACAGCAGTCATCCCAAGACAATGAGAACTAAAGTCTTTTCACAAGATACAATGTATGGAATGAAATGGAATGGGAAGGTAGAAGGACATCTGGGCTTTGATAACTTCCATGAACAGATAGTCTGGACAGCAACTGCTTATATCTCAACATTTGATGGGAAGAAAACAAACCCTATCTGCTTAACTTATTGCAGCCTGGTTTCTGATACATGGAGGTGATGAAACCCCACCTGATTTGATGAGTTTCTTAGGGCAGCAACAGGAATTTGTCACACCGACTACGTAAGGAGTCATGTATAAAGACATGACCTAGCATTATAAACAAAGAAAAGAAGTTCTGAAAGGCAATGGCTGGACCCAACAGTAGCATTTATGTGGCAGGGAAGGAGGACGGTGGGAGAAGAAATGAGATTGAGGTTGAAGGATAGGTAACACCCAGATCATAAAGCATCTTACCTACTGTGTCAAAGGAGTTTCGGTTTTATTCTGCCAATAAGAAAGAGTATCAATTTCAATGCTTTCAGCAGCAAGTAACAGTAAATTCAGCTTAAGTGATATAGACATTTCTTTGCACACATTTAATAAGAGGCCTATATATAGGGAGTTACAAGGTAGATTCAGAGACTCATTAATGTAATCATCTATGGTGGTTTCCTCTGCGATTCTCTTAGCTTTCCATTCCTGGAAGCATTTTGACAGTCATACTTCAGACAGGAATCACAGCCAAAAGGTAAGGAAAGGGGACTACAAACTAAGCATCTTTCTTCTCTCCCTGTTTTATTTTTATCAAGGAGGAAGCTCTTTTCCAGAACTCCCATCAACCTTTCCCATAGGTTTGACTAGCAGAAGTAGATCACATACCTCTAAACTGATCATTGGCAAATGGGAGTATTTTTAACAAAAGTAACAGAATATGTTAGTGTTTGCTCAATATCTTTTCTTACCTTTCTGTTCATCTTCTCAGTGAGAAAATGTAAGTTTTGGCTGAGTACATGATGACTTAGAATAAACAGTATCTTTCCCAGACTCCCCTTGCAACAAGTTTTGACCCTCTGACTAAGTTCTAGCCACTGGGTAAAAGACAAATTAAGTGGAAACTTCTGGAAGCTTTTCTTAAAAGATTGGAATACTTCCTTATCTTTTTTTTTTTTTTTTAATTCCTTGTTCTTTCTTGCTGTCTGGAAGGCAGGTGTGATTGTGACAGCTTGAACAGATACTCAGGTCCGTGAAATGACTTAAAGGATGGAACCAAGGTAGACCTCCAAGATAGAAGGAGCTTTGGTTCCTGAGGACTTTGTAAACATAGATTTGTCATGCCAGCTTCAGATTGTCAACTTTTGGAAATTACTATAAAAATGAAATGACATTCCATTGTACAGTATTTAAGTTGCTATTATTTTTGTTCTCTGTTATTTGCAGCCAAATCTAATACCAACTAATGACTTAAACTGTTTGTGGTTTATTTTCCTGGTCAGAAAGTGGGAACCACTTCCCCTGAGCACATTGCTGACTCAGAATGCCTCAACAAAAGAATGATTCTTTTAGCAAAAAGAAGAGAGAGTAGCTGTAGAGTATGCTGCTAATAGTGTTTGCTAAAGGGAATCATCCAGTACATTTCAGGCAAAATGGAGCATTACTATACTTATGTGTCTGAAAGGCCATTCTGCAATGTGTATGGAACAAACAAACTAAGAGGAACAGATGTAGAAGGTTAAGAGCAGGGTTTTGAGAACAGCCTTGGACAGTATCAATAGGAATGGAGGAACAGGAATAGCCATGAGCTACTGATTGGATAACAGTGGGGGTTGGAGAGAGAGGGAAAAGAAAAGATGATATCAAAATTGCCATCACAGTAAAGTAAAGTAGATATAAAAACACAGCATTCTGCACTCTAGTGATTTCTTGTTGGAAGGAAAAATTCAATCAATCAAAACTTTTACTAAATATTTACTACATGCCAAACGTAGGTGTTTGCTTTTTTAAAAAAAAAAACAAAAACCAAAAAACAACAACAAAAAACCATATATTGGAGTTGGGTAAAGAAATCTGCTTATAAATAAAAGCTAACCAGGACTTTTGATAATTAGACCAGGCCCTAAGTGGAGAACAGGTAACTACATACAGAATGAGTCCTGCCTTCAAGGAGCTCACCGTCCGGTGAGATACATGAGATACACATGCCTGGCACAGACGAGGTGTTCAATGTTGCTCTCTAGGATGATGACATGTTCACACAGAGTTATAAAATGGAACAGTAATGCATGGTTTGGGGTTCAAATATTCTGGAGAGCACGAAGGAGAAAGGTGATAGTTCTATCTAGATGAACAGAGAAGTCTTTAAAGAGAGGTGACTGTTGACCTTTATGTGACTTAGTTCATCTCTTGCCTTTATTATTTTTTCTTTGCTTCTTTGTTCCACTTCCTTAATCATTTCAAGCATTCTCAAGATAGATTATTTTTAAAAAAATTTAGATGTGAACAGCCAGTGAGCCATATATTGATGATAATCTAAATTGATGTTAAGATGTTATTGCTTAACATAGATTAATTTAATCAGCTATGATTTATTATACTCCCATTATGTGCCAGAATTTTGATAGTATATTAGTCCCCTCTTATCTGTGGTTTTGCTTTCCAAGGTTTCAGTTACTGGTGGTCAACCTCAGTCCAAAAGTATTAAATGGAAAATTCCAGAAAGAAACAATTTATAATTTTAAATTGAGCACCTTCTGAGTAGCATGATGAAATCCCACTTTGTCCACCCAGGGCATGAATCCTCCCTGTGTCCAGCTTATCCACGCTGTGTATGCTACCCACTTACTAGTCACTTATCTCCACCTAGGCTGTCAGATCAACTGTTCTGGTATTGAAGTGAACCCTCATTTTACTTAATAATGACCCCAAAGTACAAGAGTAGTGATGCTGGAATATTGTTATGATTGTCCTTTTTTTATTAGTTATCATTGTTAATTTCGTACTATACCTAATTTATAAATTGAACTTTTTCATGGGCATATATAAGAAAAAAGTAGCATATGTTGGGTTTGGTACTGTCTGTGGTTTCAGACATTCAGTAGGGTTGTTGGAACATATCCCCCAGGGACAAAGGGGAACTACTGTAGTTTTTGTACCCAATCTTTTATAAAGTAAGCATATCATCAGGATTAAGTTCGGCTACAAACAACAGATTTAATAAGGTAGAAATGTATTTTCTAGTACATAAAATTCTGAAGGCTAATATATTGATTCTGCTTCACTAAGTCCTGAAAAAAACCAGACTCCTTCCAACACAATATTCTGCCATTCTTTTTTTTCTCTTGAGACGGAGTCTCGCTCTGTTACCCAGGCTGGAATGCAGTGGCATGATCCTAGCTCACTGCAACCTTCACCTCCTGGGTTCAAGTGATTCTCCGGCCGCAACCTCTCAAGTAGCTGGGACTACAGGCGTTTGCCAACGCGTCCGGCTAATTTTTGTATTTTTAGTAGAGATGGAGTGTCACCATTTTGGCCAGGCTGGTCTCAAACTCCTGACCTCCAGTGATCCACCAGCCTTGGCCCCCCAGAGTGCTGAGATTACAGGCATGAATCACTGTGCCCAGCCATATATTCTGCCATACTTAATGTGTGGCCATGTCCTCTTTGTCTAAGAGAGCCACTGAAGTTTTGGCCTTCCTATTTGCATTTCAGACAGCAGGATGGGGAAAAGTTTAAAGAAAAGAAGGCAATGGACTTGCATCAGTCGTCTTTTATGGAAGGTTCCTCCAAGCTGCTGCATGGCAGTTCTAATTATGTCCAAAACTTAATCACATGGCTGCATCTATCTACAAAGGGAGAATGGAAAATGCAGTCTTTATTTGGGACAACATAATGGCCAGCTAAAAATTGTAAGTTTGATTCCTACGGAAGAAAGAGGGAATGAATACTGATGGATGTGGATGTCTCTACTGCAATTATAACTCTCATTTTTACAGATGAGGAAATGAACACTCACAGGGTGACTTTTTCCTGATAACACATCTGGTTTGTGTCAGACCCAGGATATGAATTTCTTTCTTCTTGATCCAAATTCTCCACTGATTTCACTATATAACATCAGCTTCCATCAGTTAAAATGTGAAATGGCTCCTTTTTCTACAATTTTTCCTTCTCAGAGCTGACACAGTTATAAGTTAGAACAAAAAATTTTAACAAGTAAATATAGTGAATATGTCACATCAGCCATTATTCTAGTCATTGATTTTCTTTATTTTGTGTAATGTATTAAAATCTGAATAACAATTTCTAGGTTAGTCTTATTTTCTTCATTATTTTTGATCTTACTTCATTATTCTGATTGATACCAATGTAAACTTTTTTGGTTTCCTTTATCCCCAATACTGTATACTTAATAACTGATGGTTCTGGTATAAAATTACACGGTGTCCTGAAGCATGCCTTACCATTTTCCTCCTGTGTCGTATCCTGTAGAAATGCATCCACCATGGCAGTTTTACATGAGTCACATTTGCCTTTTTTCATCCCCCTCACCTCTGCTAAATGTTTTGAAAGACTCTTAAATGACTCTAATGATCCTCCTCAGAGACCCCTGAAATCCAGGAGCCTAAACGCTTCTGAATCCTTATGAAAAATGTTGGTTGCATTTTTCAGATTATGAAGACCTGGTTTTCCAATAATTCTAAAATCGATTTTAAAATAATTTCCCTTCTTTTCAATATTCTTTATACTAACAGTCTCATCTATCTGCTGTATCAAAGCCACAATATTTGTCAACTTTCTCAGACTATCCAAGACCTGAACTCCTAACGCCATCACATATTCTGCTATTCTCCTTGTCACGGTCATCTTCCTTGCAGCTCCTGACATCTGGAACCATCTCCTACAAATCCTGGACACTTCATCAATCTTCCAATCTCATGATATAAAAAAAGAAATCTTGCCAGCCAAATGGCTACGATTTCTTTCCCTTTATATTTGAAATGTTTTCTTATCTAACTCACAGGAATAATGTGTAATACAAAACTTCTATTATCTAACTCACAGGAATAATGTGTAATACAAAACTTCTATTGTTTGGTGAACCAGCAAGCACTTAATTTAATTTGTAAAGTAACAAGTACTTAAATCTGAAAGCAAGCATTTCTCAATGAATTTGGAGGTTGATTCTGATTTTGTTGATTTTTTCTTTTTTCTTTTGGTGGGGGATAGGAAGGGGAGGTCAAGTATGGGCCCTTTCTTGAATTATTCCTGTTAACAAAGTGATGTAAACTGATACCTGCATACTTTGCTATTGTCAAAAGAGAGGAATGAATACATCATGGAGTTTGTCATTTACTATATTCAAAATGGACAATAATGGAGCACCTCCAAGCAAGTAGGAAACTGTAATATACAAGAGGTGTTCTGCTGAAAATGTAAAACACGAGACCACAGATCAAATGGTTTAGGAACACCATCAGGTCTCAGGAGAATGTTTCTCCTATGGACATACATTAGTGACTTAATGACAGTGCTTTTTGACAGTTTAAACCATATAAAGGATTTCACACTATTCTTCTCCATGGAAAAAAAATACTTTCGAGCCTGAAGACTGGACGAAAACATCTATTAGCAAGAAAATAACCGAATGACCCAATCATTTATTTATTTTTTTTTATTAAACATATTGGTGCAAAATTTGATTTATTTTGACAGGGTCACTGAAAATACTTCAACAGAAAATGACTGGAAAGAAGTTGTTGTGTTTTTTCTCCAAACATTTTAATCTAAGATGGTCCCTTTACGTTGTGGGAAGATATCAAGATTATGTTTGGAGGATCGTTTAAATAATCTAGCCTTTAAAAGTTGACTCTCAAAGCCACAGGTATAATTGAGGTGATCCTGAAACTAACTCTCTCCTTAGTTTATTTTAAATACTTATTATGTCCTACAACTTAATTCTCTTCCTATTTCATCTCTTCATGGAATTCTTTAAATTACTAGGTACTCGTGATAAATGTAAGAACATTCTATCACAATTTCGTTACAAAAGTTTAAATGTTTTATGATATCTTTGTTTTGTCTATCAAATGACTTGCATAAAAAGCAATCACTTTTTCTTTTAAATAAATTTTTCCTCCTATGTATTTAAATTAGTTAACAAAAAAAAAACTGAATATAATTGCCAAAATGATATTCTTAATCACATTCTCATTTTAAGTAAACAGAATATGCAACAATCTGGACTTACAAAGCTATTATTTTCATAACTAATTAGAACTCTAGTATCATTTTAATATGATTTGAATTTATAGGCATTCAATATATCCCTATTTTTAGTAACACAAAGAAAAATGAAAATGTTTTAAATGAAAAATTACATATTTTTTAAGCCAAGTTGTTATTCATAGCATTTGAGAATTTACACTAGAGATATTCTTTACTCAGTCTTAAAATAATGTCAAAGAGTGATTAGTACTGTTCACCAAAAGTTTCTAATTCTCTGCCTTCTGACTCATAATAGGATTGCATTACCTACTTTACTTGTTTTGGGACAATGTGACTAGTTTTGACCAAAGAGCTGTGATTGGAAGTCATCTTCCAGCCTGAGTATTTAATTGCTGGTGAGAGAGACTCTCCTCGAGCTCTTCTCTTTCAGCAAGGTGACCCATAAAGTTTCAGATGGTGGCTTCTCTGTCAACCCAGGCCTCTAAGTGACTATGTTGTGTTGAGTTCCCTTCTGCCCGAAGATGGAGATGTAATGTGAACCAGAATAATCGTTAGTGCCTTAAAACACAGAGTTATGGGGGCAGATTTTTTTTTTACTTTTTACCATGGCAGAATCTATCCTGATTAAAATAGAATGCTTAGACTATTAAAATGTTACTGTTTCTATTTTTTTTAGCCCCATACCTATTTACTTAACCATAACACTTGGTCTATTTTAAGAAAAGTTTGTAAAGATATAATCAAAATTTATATAGATGGCCAGGCACCATGGCTCATGCCTGTAATCCCAGCACTTTGGGAGGCCGAGGCGGGCAGATCACTAGATCAGGAGATCGAGACCATCCTGGCTAACATGGTGAAACCCCGTCTCTACTAAAAATACAAAAAATTAGCCAGGCATGGTGGCAGGCACCTGTAGTCCCAGCTACTTGCGAGACTGAGATAGGAGAATGGTGTGAACCTGGGAGGCAGAGCTTGCAGTGAGCCGAGATCATGCCACTGCACTCCAGCCTGGGCTACACAGTGAGACTCCATCTCAAAAAAAATATAGATAGATAGATAGATAGATAGATAGATAGATAGATAGATAGATAGATATCCAGAGAGAAGAGTGAACTAAAAGCTCAGAAAAAAATCAATATAATAACACAAGAAAGCACAGAAATAAGTCTATTTCAAAATACCTTTTCTTAGTTACTTCTTAGCAACAGCACATTAAAAAATAAAATTATTTATAGCAATATAGAAAAAACAAAATAATTACTCCTTAGACCTGATCACATAATCACATTGACATTTTTATGTTTCTTGCCCATTTTTTCCTATGCATAGTCATTATGTGCATGCATTTACAAATTTAATAATGTACTGTTTGAATTAAAGAATTTATGTAATAAAATATAAAAACCAAGCGGAAATGTATTTAAATATTCAACTGAGTTTATGGAAATGAAGGCTTTTCTTAGCATAAATATAAAGTGAAAACCACTGACAAAATTAATTACATTAAACTTTAAACTCATGAATGTCAGAAACATCCTAAAAAGGCTATGACAAAATGTACTTGTGTAGCCTAAAATTAAAGTATGTTTATAAAAAGCATAAATAACATGCCAGAAAAAAATTGGTATTTTTACTTTCTTTTTTTTTTTTTTTTTTTTTTTTTTTTGAGATGGAGTCTCGCTCTGTCACCCAGGCCGGAATGCAGTGGCGCAGTCTCGGCTCACTGCAAGCTCTGCCTCCTGGGTTCATGCCATTCTCCTGCCTCATCCTCCCGAGTAGCTGGGACTACAGGTGCCCGCCACCACGAATGCTGGGATTACAGGCATGAGCCACCGCGCCCAGTCGGGTATTTTTACTTTCAAAACTCATTTAAAGCTTTATATTTTGTTATGCTCAGAATATATGCTCAGTAAAAGTGTATTATTGGGACTTCATAATCTATTCGTCAAAAGAAAATCATAGGAAATATTCACAAAAAGAATATAAAAAGATCAATTACATAATTAAGGGCTCAATGTTGTAATACAGACTGAAAATACTTTGGGAGTTCAAAGAAAGAAAATATAAGAGAGTAAACAATTCTTAGAGAAAATAGAAACTGAGTTCAGCTTTGAGTTTCTACAAGAAGAAGATTCCTTTATTTTTGCATAGGATCATATGTGAGCTGAGCCTTGAAGTTGTGATGGAGCTCACTATTAGAGCAATAGCAGGAAGTACACAAGGCAGAACAGGCACAAAAGGGCCTAAGCTATCTGTGGGGCTATCCCCAAAGGGGTGGAATCGAGGTCTAAATCATGTCTGGGAGGACTGGCAAGGCTGGTACTCAGACAGAGGGCATCTACTCTTATGGATGGCAAGTGTCATCAAAAGGCAGTAGCATGTCAGGAGGCTGTCATGATCTTGGGGACAAATGCTCCAATCTAAAGCAGAGCTGCAGTATTTGACGGGTGTCCAAGGATAAGATTTAACTCTGTGACAGAGGGGTTAGAAAGCACTTAGTAGGTTCCAGGGAGTGTCCTGCACCTATGAAAAGGTTATTGTTTGGAGCAGTGTCTGATTTCCAGCAATGATTTTCAATACAAACCAAGAAATAGGGCTGAAGCCGAGCAATATGGATAATGCCATCATCACTGGGAATTCTAAAGAGAAGACACAGGTGCCCAGGGAGCTTATCCCAAACCCATTTGATAGACAGCTCCAGTCATCAAAGCTGAGGTTAGAGTCTACCTGCTGGTATAAATAGGGCTTTTAAAACATAGTCAAATTTGGGCTCCAGATTAGGGTGGAGCTGAGCTTGTATCATCAAAGTTCTTTGTTACCTGCAGTTGAACAGAGTTTGGAAAGTCTCTGACATTTTCCAATTTTCCAAATGCCTCCATATGTGCCATCTTATTTGAAAGCCTACAGACCTTTGATTCAGGAAAAGCAAGTATATTTTCCACATTTTGGACAGAAGACATGATATTCCTAGGTCCTGTGGTCAGTAAAAAGGTGTTCTATCTCTTACTCAGTGTTCTTCCCTTCAATTGTAGAGAGTCCTGGTTTTTATTTAGCCAGATGATTAAAATTCAAATTAGCATTAGAGAAATAAGGTTGTAAAGCCATGAAGGCTTTTATATTGTGGATGATGTATTAGTCTGTTAGAGCCACCATAACAAAATACCATTGTCAAGGTAGCTAAAGAAGAGAAATTATTTTCTAGAGGCTAGAACTCCAAGATCAAATGTGGGTAGAGTTGGTTTCTCCTGAGGCCTCTCTCCTTGGCTTGTACATGGCCTTCTCCCTACGTCTTCAAAGAGTCTCCTCTTTGTGCCTGTGTACACATTTCCTCTTGTAATAAGGACACCAGTCATATTGGATTAGAGCCCACACTAACTCATTTTTACCATAATTACCTCTTTAAATATCTTATTTCAGGCTGGGTGCAGTGGCTCACGCCTGTAATCCCAACACTTTGGGAGGCCGAGGCAGGTGGATCACAAGGTCAGGAGTTCATGACCAGCTTGGCCAATATGGTGAAACCACGTCTCTACTAAAAATACAAAAACTAGCCAGGTTTGGTGTCTGGCACCTGTAATCCCAGCTACTCGGGAGGCTGAGGCAGGAGAATCGCTTGAACCCGGGAGGCAGAGGTTGCAGTGAGCAGAGATCATGCCACTGCACTCCAGCCTGGGCGACAGATCAAGACTCTGTCTCTAAATAAATAAATAAATAAATATCCTATTTCTAAAAATGTTCACACTTGAGGTACAAGGTGTTAAGAACACAACATATGATGGCCAGGGTCACAATTCGGCTTATCCTTTTAAAACACATCAGATTTTAAAATTATAGTTTTGAAGATAGGAGTGACACAATAGGAAATAGGGAGACACTAAAGCTTTTGAAACAAGTGTCATCATGAAAGCCGTATTTTAAAAAGATTAGTTTGGCAACTGATTGTAAAGTGGTGCTCTGGGAAAAGATTAGAAACAGGGATACCAACTGGAAGGCTGTTAAAACAGTCTAGAAAGGATGTCATGGAAGTATAGTGATGTTTCCATAGGTGTGCAAATTGGAAAGTGTGATGGAACTCCCCCTTTTTGTCCTTAAAGCTTTGAGTAAAAGTATGTCATACAATACATTTCCATATTTCTGTAAATAGTACCACAAAGAATTCTGGTTAATGCTATAATAGAGCAAGAAAACCACATAAAGGAGTACATAGAAGGTAGCAAAAATGTATTCTAGATGCTGCACTAATGTTATATGATATAATAATCATCTAACATGCTACTGGTATAGTAATTTTTGCCCATCCATCATGCATTTCTTTAACAAGCATGTATTAGGTAACAACTATGTCTTCTGAACAGAAAGTAAAAAGTTTAATCCTCCCCTAGAGGAACCTTAGTTATTATTTATGTTTCCTAAAAGTGTATGTATTGTTTTTTTCAAATAATTTAAACATTTTTTAGTATCTTTGCCCAAAATCTCCTGCTCTAGGCCTTAAGCTCCATGAGCAATCATTCATTTACCCACCCATAAACCACTGAGAAACCATCAAGCTCCTTTTCCATTGAGAGGCAGGGCACTTTCTTTATAAGAATAGTGGTACTATAAACATGCCAGAAAATACACTCTCATACCTGAAGCCTCTGCTAAGTGCCTTCAATCATCCTAATTCCCATTGACTTCAAAGGGAGCTCAGAAAAGATATGGTGGAGAAACAAGAAGTTGGCAGGAGTTGTACCAACACATCCTCAAGCCACAGTGTGTTAAAAACACAAACCTTTCATGAAGCTAAGTGCCAACAAATGATACTTAGCATTTTCAAAGAGCTTCCCAATAGTCTAATTAAATGCTGTGAGGTCAATCAGTATTATTAGCCTCATTGTGTAGATAAGAAAATGGAAACACAGAAAGGTTAAGTGATGTGCCCAGGCATTCACAGTTCAACAGCATTCATGTTAGTGTCTGAGCTCACAGGGCCTGACAATGACAACCATGGAGTGCTTCATCCTGTCTTCCAGTCCCCCTCAGAAATATTCTCGCACACTGTAATTCCTCAGTCACCATTTATGAACATTCTTTACATCTATTAAAGGTTTGATTTAACTTCTGAAGGTGAAAATACCTATCTCACATCAAAAAATAACCAAACTTTCTCCTCAAATAGCTCCAAATCCAAAGAAGTGCATTAGAGATAGATAAGATTCTTCTGAACATGGAATTTTATTAATAGAGAATGCTATAAAATTATCATTTATATATATGCTCATGTGTGGGGCTTTTTCTGTATATCTTACTGATAAATATAGAGGTAATGAATTCCTCATCATGATTAACTCAATGAAAATCCTCAAAGTTCCATAAACTCTCATAAATTTTCTTGAACCTTATCATTGCAAGCGACCATTCATAATGATGTTAAATCAAAGTCTGACACATTAAAACAATACAACCAAAAGTTATAGCCTTAGTGTAAATTGTTACTCCCATCACATTGAATGTTAGTATTGGCTTAAATGTCATCCTCTTGATAAAATGGTTGCAATTTAGGTTAGTTCTTTACCTACTCCTAATAATTTTATTGCAAGTTCATACAAGAACTACCACTAGCAGATATAACTAATACCTGTACATACTAAACTTCATGTTCCTAACAGTTTGATTAAAGACAATGTATTGCCTAATTTCTGTTTTTGATAAATATGAATAAAATCAATCTTTCATTACTGAGCTTATATTTCAGTAATAATAACAATTGTAAAAGTAAGTTTTTAATATGCACAATTCTGGTTATTTCTGGAAAATTTGATCTTGAAATGTGAAACATATTAAAATTAGAGGGCTCTACCCTAAGCCCCTTCAATGTGTTGCAGGAGTCCTTTAATGTTGGATTAGAAGAGATATGCAATATTAGTGAATATAATGGCTATACTTTCTTTAGCCCTGGGATCAGCCTTCCTTTTCTAAGGTAAATTATTCTAGATCTATCTATTTTTCTCTTTCTATTACAGTCTGCTCATGTAATCCTTAAAGTAGACATGGAAGCAATATAAAATAGTGGTTAAATTCTGAAGTTTGCTCCACTTAGGTTTAAATCCTAACTTGGCCACCACCCAAATGTGTAACTAGAGCAAGCTGCTTAATACCTCTAAGTCTCTATTTTCTCATATGTACAATTGGAGAAATAGACATATCTACTTCATTATTCCTGTATGAATTAAATGAAATAAAACACATAAAGCACTTGGTATACTACCTGGAATAAAGGTCAGTATTGTTGTTAGAATGAATGCAATAGAACTTGCAAACTGATCAATTTACCTTTATTGACTTATTTTAAAATATGCAACCTCTAAGTATTTTTTAATGACAACCCTGTGTATAAAACAGGTATTCTACACAAAATTCCAATTAGTTTATTGGATGAGAAAAAATATGGTTTCTGTTTTGGGGCATTAAAAGTCTAATGGAAAAGGGAAACCAACTAACCATGAAGGGATTGAAGAAAATATGAGTTTGTAAAATATTTTATACTAAAAGGTAAATGTTCTTTTTATATATTGAAAAAGTTAGCAATATTAAAAACAAAATAATAAGATAGTGATATCTACAGGGGAGGTTATCGTGATGGACAATTGACATGTTAGTAGACAACCAGCATTTTTTGAGCACCTTTCAGAGAAGCCTGACTTCTCTTCCCTGTCCTCTTCTACACATTGAGGTCATATGGCCTCAGCTCCACCCATGAGTTGCACCCAGACAACACTTTTGCTTAGAACTCACTTTCTCGCAAGAGTGTAGCTGTAGTACTTATTCTGGGGAGGCAACAATGATGAAGATGCTAGTGTCCACACCCAAGCATCAGCAAGGGCAGCTATGGACCTGACTCCTGTCCTGGTAGGGGTGACCATGGTGTTCTTGAGCCAACTCATACTATGGTTTGGAATTGTTCTTGTCTTCATATCTTCCAAGCATGACTCTCTGACCTTCCTAGGAAGTCTGTAAGCTACTTAATGTCACCTAATAAAGTATTTGACTATTTAAACCATATAGACTTTGCCCCATTGTCTGAATCTCAAACTTTAAGATTCCCTACATGATACATCTCTTAAGACAAAAATTTAAGAGATGGGAAAGGCTTGAGGCACTCTAGCTGATATTACTACTATTCTACTTACTAATATGCTACTTTCCTCTCTAGCACAGATGCAATAGAAATGCTATATTTTCCTGTTCCCTTGAACTTAGCCACAGCTTGTGACTTGCTTTGCCTAATGAGTAAGAAGTGATGCATATTGTTTCCAGACAAAGCCTTTTAATTTCCAGTTCTCTAGTCTCTTCCTCTGTCTTCCCCTGCTGAGGCAGTCATGGATGTTTGTGCTGATGTGGGAGGAACAGTACTGAGCCACATGGGGAATGTAGTGTACCCACAGAGGGACCAAGATTCGCAGAGGATTTTCATGAAAAATAAGTAAACTGTCATTTAAACCACCGAAATTTGAATTGTTCATTAGTGCTACATAACTTTCACTACCGTGACCAGAACAGGCACATTAGGCTCTACAGAAGAGTTATACCTGATCGTGTTAATTTAAAATAAATTGAAATGATTGCTTAAACCAACAATTAGAGCTTTCACACATTCTGAACTGATTCTATAATTATAGGTAAGGAAATACTTAATCCTGTTAGATTTATTTCTAATTTTCATTATCACTATATTTTAATTTATACATATGACCACAATGGTTTGGAGCCACTGTGGACTTTTTGAGCTCCTCAATGGTATGATATAGAGTAGAATCAACCCTAAGTAGGTTTTGTGGCAATATAGAACTGTTTCATTAAAAACCTACACAATTCTTACCTGTTTTCTAATGATAGAATTAAAATATTTGGCACATGCTGTTAGTGAGAGATAGAAACTCCAAATTCATGCTCAAGAATTACTAGTCAGCAAATAAAATGGTCTCTAAGTTAGAATCTGAGAATACTTGTTCCTGTGATGGAAAAATACATTTCATCTATTATGTACACTAGGCTTGATTAGTAGTGACTCTTTGGAAGGTTATGTAGAGTGAGGAGTCTAAAGCTAAATCCAGATCCATTTAGAAAGACAGCCATGATAGACCTCCGTATCTGTAGGGGCATGGAAGAGAAGAGACTAGTAGAAACACAAGTGCCATGTATTGGCCCTGCCTTATGCTATAATGTCTGTTTTTGTATGTGATGTACATTTGCCCTGAGTTTGAAATACTCAGCACTTTCATTCAATCTTCAGACAAACAGGAGAGGACCCTAAATGGAAATACGCTATTTTAGGCAGTCCATTGCATAACACACTCCATGTTGCCAAAAGTAACTCCATAATAAGATTAAAATTTCTGATTACTCCTGCTAAGACATCTGATGACATTACTACTGGGCCATGTCTCAAGTACATTTCACTATGTATTATATTGCTTTTAAAATTATATCCTAGTAGGTTACAGATTCTTCTCAGCCTTGTTCCTCTATAAGATTGTGAATTATCTGAAAGTAAGATCTACAGCTAATTCACTTCTATGTCACAAGAACCAGTTCGGATGTTGATATATGCGACAACTTGAATAAATGAGCTTTGATTATAAACCCTATAAATGGAATTGATGGCATGACAAAGGCTTTGCTCTTTATGTAGAAGAACTGTAGGATGTCTTCCAATGTGGTAGTTTTATATATGTAATAGCTGGCCACATGTTGACCGTCTTCTTAGAGCAGATGGCAAAGTTCTCTACGGGCATCTCCAAATCAAACTGAGAATTTCTAATGAAACTTGGAGTGGTCTCAGCTGGTAGAAATGCTTGGGATTGGGAAAACAAAGTTAAGTAATTAAATGAGTTGTCATTATTGCTGCAACTACAACTATGAGGTCAAGGCCTAGGCCATCAAAAGTGGTTGCACCTCATTGCCTTTGGTCTTAGATTTAACCCTGGACATTTCATTCTTGTCACTCCTCTTTCATCCTGACCTACCACTGACTGTCCCCACGTTCTCCCAAAGAGCAGAGCACAGGCTTGCTGGTGGAGATCTGTTTGTTAATGAGACAGGAGTAGAGAAGTGATGGAGGGCCTGTCAAGGCACTTGCTCCGGTCTGTGCTACTGCTGTTTTATATGCAGCAGTGTCTGAGGGTGAGGCAAGTTCAGAGTTGCCTTTGAAGCAACAAAGGACTATTTCACTGAAAGCTAGCTTCTCTCCTGCCTATTTTGCTGCTACCCAACTCAATAATTCACTGGAAAGGAATGCTGCATACTAACAGTTTTCTCACATAAAATATCCATTGGATCTAACTTCTTGTATACCAGTGTCTCTGGAAATGTGAGGGAAAATAAATTGCTCTAGCTAAAGCAGACTGTTTATGTTCTACCAAAGTTTAGTTTCTAAGCAGATTTTCGCTGCAGTCTCCAATATATTTAGGAAAACAAAGTTGCCAGAAAATACCCTCTATTCTTTTAACCAGGCTCAAAGCCTGAGAAAACCTTAGCACAAAACAATAACTCAGCTATATTTATCATCTGAAACGCCATCCAGAAGAGTATTTCAAAAATTACATACTAGGAAAGATAAGACACTACCCTATAATTTCAGGAACAACTGTATGTCAGGCTGCCAGAAAATTGTTACAACACATTCAAATTTAGCTGAACTTATATGACTTCAATCAGTGAAACTGTTTCCAGACCCAGGGGTCACAAAAGCTGTTATCAGGTTTCCCCAGCCTGCTGCCACATTTGTGTCGGAAACCAAACGCCACACACTCTAGGCTTCCTCAAGTCCTCAAAAGCTGATAGGAAGATAGTCCTCTCCCTCCTGTTCTTGTCCATGGAAACCACCTTTTCAGCCCTCCTTCTCCCAGTAACCAAATCTTCCTTCTTCAAACAGGTGAAAGGGCCGGCCAGCTCTCTGATGCAGCCACATCTTTCTTTCCTGGAATCTAATTTGCAAAATGTTTAGGCTGGAACTTCAAGGGTATGAACTGACGTGACCGTGAGGGCAGATGTAAAGAAATCCCACAGTAGCAGGCTCCTAGCCAAATTTACAGTGTCAAGTTATCTGCCTAAAAAATGTTACAAGGGCCATAGAGGTGCCCAGAGTGAGGGCCTGCCAATTAGAAGGAGTGTGAATGAGACTTATAGGGCTGGCCAGGGTGACAGGGCCACAGTCATCATTTGGCAGGAGGCAATTTAAAGATAGGTGTCTGACAACATAGCCAGGGTTCCAAGAGCTTTTGCGCAGTTCTTGGAACTGCACTCTCTGTTGTAATTGTTTTACTCAGATTAAAAGTACCTACTGTTCACTCCAGTTGCTGAATTTTAACAAGCACTTTTTTTTCTTAGGAAGCTAGCACTTGCAATTTAGTCAATGTTCCAGAGGTGTGGGATAGTGAAGCAGGAGAAAAAAAAGCACCATATTTCTATGTTTTTTTTTAACCTAGTAGTAGGGGAAGAAAGGATAAGAATTGAGAACAAATCACAAAATGAGCATCGAAATCAATGCTATACTTCACCAAGGGTAACATTTCTAGCATTATGAATGTTATATTTTATTAACTCAAGGACTTGCAAAGTAACCTAGAATCATTTGAAACCATCTTAGCAGAATTCGATTTTCTAAAGAGGATGGTGAGATCCATGAACAGGGTGAGAAACATTACAATTAAAAGAGAAGTTAGACTGTTTTATGCAGTGTTCCTTGTGTTTAATTGTCAGATTAAATATTATATTGAAATACTGAACTAGTCAACCTCAAGTGATGAATTTTCAGAGTGTGTTTAGACTGCATATAATAACTTGGTTGCAAACTGTCATAAGATTGAGATGAAACTGTATGGAATATGATACTTTCAGGGTTCTCGGGACATGTATCTTTCAAGGGAACATTAGAAAGAGTTGGCGTTAGGACAGCTAGAGGAAAATTTGCAGGTCATAAATTATCCATTAGGTAAAAGGGGTGAAGTAAAACAAATTTTAAGATCAAATTCAGCAGTATTAGCTTCACTTTTTGGTTTCCTCGCCAGTAAAATAACACATTTAGATAAAATCAAGAATTAAAAGTTTAGTGTTCACTATGCCAGTTTCAATATGTTTTAAGTGCTCTGTGTATTTTCTCATTTACGCCTCAAAACCAACCCTATGAGGTGGGTACTGTAATTACTCCCATTTTACAGTGAGAAAATAGAGGTGACAGAAGTTAGATAATTGGCCCAAGGATCTACTGCATATCAGCTTAGTACCTGAAGCAGGACTCAAATCAGGTAGCCTGGCTCCGAAGCTTGTGTTGAAGACATCTCCAGCTAAAAAATTACAAGATTAGCATTGTGATTGGTTATGCGCACATGCAAAAGTTCGAATTCTCTTTGGTTTAGATGTGTCTGAGGAGTAGAAGTGGAAAATTGAAAAAATAGAGATACTGTTGAGGCACCTTCTCTTCTCTACGTATTACTTTCAGGAATAGAGTTGAGAAGCTCAAATCAGGCTATATTTATGTCAAAAAAATGTTTTCTAACATCAGAAATGAAATATATATGCAATAATTATTTGCTATTTATTTTGTTTAAACATTTTAATCATTTAACTTCCAAAGTTTTAGATGTTAGTATTTTTAATATTTCAATATTTATCTACTATTGCAAAACAGCTACTGCAATAGCATCTTAATATAGAAAGTTAAGTTTTTAGTTGTCAGGTCCCAGAAAGGCAATTGATAAAACAGGTCAATTCTTATCTCAGGGGATTTCTCCACAGAGAAGAAGTGATTGCAGCATCTTACTTCTGGGTGGCCCAAGCAATCCAGAGTGGTGTTAACAAAATGATAGCAGCTTCTTTAATAAAACAGAAAGATAATTCTCGTTCTTAGATGACTAGTTATATTTTTAACATAGACAAAGATTATCTTGAAGCTCGACATTAGCATCTAGGTAACTTACTAGTTTTTAGTAAGACATTTGCTTCTCAGACATCCATCCAGCTTAGTACTTGAGAGAATTTCAAAAGGTAAAGTTTCTATTGCTATTTGCACATTTTCTCCTTTCTTCTTATGCTGATATTTGGCAATGTAAAAACACAGCCACAATTCTATTAATTCTCAGTGATATCTGGTGTTCTGATTAGAACCCGGGGCCCTTGCTCCTTGTTAAACAAGCTAAATATTCAAATTCAATTCAAGAATTAAGCAGAAGCTCACTGAGAAGAAGATAGCTAGAAAGCTCATTCTTTTTGAGCCCTTAAAAGTCCACCCAATTTCTTATATCTCTACTTTAAATTTTGGAAATTAATCACTAGTCTTCTTTTTTTGATAAATATAGAAAGTCTGTAATTGTAGGACAGTCTCAGCATGTGTATGCCTGCCTTTCCTCCAAACCACAGGAAGACCACCCTAGGCTTCTCTTTTTTGTGCCTCAGATGGGCTGATGCCAGCAAACTGCTCTGAACTGCAAAAGGAGATCAAAAATAAAGCATAAATCATTAAAGAAGGAAAATCCGCTGCTTGCTTATCCTTCTGGTTCCTAGGCTATTCCAAATGTCAGGGCACATCAGAAATTTAAAGTTCAAGGATGATGTATTAGTTTTGATTCAGTACTTAGGAAAACTGGCAGCTCTGAAGCAGGGAAAGCTGCACAAAATCTGCTTTGGCAGAAGCTTTATTCGGGAGGGGGAGAGCTGGAACAGCTATGGGAATCTGGCTTTCTCCCTTGCCATAGAGAAAAAGAGAAGTAAATAACCAGTGCTGACTAGCTTTGGCTTCAGATGTCCAACAATTATTAAACGCATTTTCAGTAAATTAAGAGAGTAATGACCCACAGGACCACGCAAACCATTTATGGTGTTGAAATACTTGAGAGGAAAGCTTGATCTTTGTATTAACGTTTATGTATCATGATTAGAGAGTGTGTAAGAATAGAGACAGGGATTCAGAATGTGTACTTCCTGGAAACCATGTTTCTGACTTATGGAAACTCCAGTACTTATAAAAATGATAATTAAACGTTACAGTCAATAAAAAGCAATTGATGAACAGATATTTTCTCCTCTGAAGGTAGCAAACAGAACACAGCCTATTAAAAGTCTTGCTGTTCCAAGTGTTCCCCAGTGCCTGCTTTCCCAGATCTGGGAAACTCCACTTCCCATCCCCAGCCCCACCCTCACAGCCTGAGCAGACACTGTGTTGATTAATCACTTTATGTCTCAAGAAACCCCAGTTAAAATGCTATAGTTAGAAGGTTTTGCACCTGAAACTTCATTTAGTCAGCCGTATTGACTTGAATATAGTTCTGATACAGGAAGGGGGCAGGGAAGTGCTGGGTAGAGAAGGGCATGGTCCTGGGCTAGGGCTGCACCCTGGGCCTGTGCCCATGGACCTAGGTGAGGACAGGAACTCCTGTTTTGGTGCCCAAATGTTGCATTTTCCAAGACCACCCTGGCCCACCACACCCCCATCCTGTGCCTATAAAAACCCCAAGACCCTAGTGGAAGAAGACACAAGGGGCTAGACCTCGAGAGGAACACACGGGTAGAACACAGCAGCAGATGCCGGCAGGCCATCAACCAGCGGAATGACGCAGAAGCCGAGGGGAATGTGGCCGGGGCGTTTGGAGGACAGTCTGGCCGCTTAGTGGCCTGACTCCGGGAGAAACCACCTTCCCATTCCATCTCCCTCTGGCTTCCCATCCATCTGCTGAGAGCTACTTCCACTCAATAAAACCTTGCACTCATTCTCCAAGCACACGGGTGATCTGATTTTTCCCGTACACCAAGGCAAGAACCCTAGGATACAGAAATCCCTCTGTCCTTGCCATAAGGCAGAGGATCTAACTGAGCTGATTAACGCAAGCTGCCTACAAACGGCAAAACTAAAAGAGCACACTGTAACACGCGCCCACTGGGGCTTCAGAGGCGCTGGAAGCATTCACCCCTAGACACTGCTGTGGGGTGGAGCCCACGCTCCCCACGACCTGCCCGTCTGCCTGCTCCCCCTAGGGGTTCTGAGCAGCAGCGCACCAAAGAAGCGAGACACACCCCGGTAGCGTGGGCTGCAAGGGGGATAAGGGAACTTTTCCAGTTTTAGTTCTATTTTGAATTCAGTCTGATAGTCTACCCCTTTTCAGCTAGAGCAAAACAAAACATTCTGGGCAAAGCTGTTATCCCCTATGTGTTGCAAAATAATCGATTTTTTCAACATCTATGCCTAAAGATCCAGAGCAGGTAAATGCAGCAATTTTTTATTTGCTCCGTCTCTAGTTTTTTGGCTTATTCGTTGTCTTTATTTACTTTCTTCCAATGAAGACAAGAGATCTGTAAGGTGAAATCATCAAAAATCTAGATAACTCATTTTCAGCAAGTTGGGATTTTATGGTGATAGAGGACAGAGGCTGCCAGCCACTTCTCTGCCCTATGTACTCAGAATGATTCTTTCAGAACGCGAAGTGCGCCCCTTGTGGTAAGGCGAATGTGAGGTGAGTCATGCTTTGCTCCCTTAGGAACATTTTGGGATCTTTCCCTAAAACCTTGGTGATAGATGGAGAAATTTTTCTGAGGGACCAGAGGCACCGAGTTGATTTGGGAACAAGAACAAAATCAATGTATGAGGGCACATCTACTGCAGCCTGTCCAGAAAGACAAACCAACAGGCACTTCAGGACAGCAGAGGACAAGAGCAGGAATTGAGGCCCCTCCTGTTATTTCAGCTGCTGGAGTTTGTAGACCTTCCCTCTAGAATCATGCTGCTGATGTGATTCAGTATCCACCTCCCAGTTTCTATGTCTCACTCAGTTTGAATCGTGGAGAGGGAAATAATTTTTTGTACAAACTGGGGAGATGTCCATATCTAGACCACTCAGCTATGGCCAGGGAGCTAAGCCAACTTCCAGGAGGCTGTGAGGATTAAGTCAGACAGTATTATATAGAAGGTGGAGAGGGCCAGGAGCCATGGCTCTCGCCTGTTAATCCTAGCACTTCGGGAGGCAGAGGCAGGAGGATTACTTGAGCCTAGGAGTTTGAGACCAGCCTGGGCAACATGGCAAAGCCCAGTCTCTACAAAACATACAAAAATTAGCCAAGTGTGGTGGTACATGTCTGTAGTCCCAGCTACTTGGGAGGCTGACGTGGGAGAATCACTTGAGCCTGGGAGGTAGAGGTTGCAGTGAGGCAGGACTGCACCACTGCACTCCAGCGTGGGCGACGGAGAGAGACTGGATCTAAGTAAGTAAGTAAGTAAATAAATAAATAAATAAATAAGCAAGCAAGCAAGCTGGAGAAACACCGCAGTGTGAGTCGACTATGCCAATCAGCACTTCTCAACTTTCCTGGGCGTAAAGATACTCTGGTATCTTGTTAAAAATGCAGGTTGTGATTCCCAATAGACCTGGGATGGAGCTGGAGATCCATCACTGATAACAAGCTTCCAGGTGATGTCAATGCTATTTATTCACAGCCCACACATTCTTTGAGTAGCAAGGCATTACACTCTGATTATAATTTGGTTCTATGTTCCCACCCAAATCTCATCTCGAATTATAATCCCCATGTGTGGAAGGAGGGACTTGCAATCTCCACATACAAACAAAGGGAGGTGATTTGATCATGGGGGAGGTTTCCCTCATGCTGTTCTTGTGACGGTGAATGAGTTCTCACAAGATCTGATGGTTTTATAAGAGGCTCTTCCCCCCTTCACTTTCTCTTCTCCTCCTGTGCCATGTGAAGACGGTCCTTGCTTCCCCCTTTGTCTTCCTACATAATTGTAAGCTTCCTGAGGCCTCCCCAGGCATGTGGAACTGTGAGTCAATTAAACCTCTTTCCTTTATAAATTACCCAATCTCGGGTATTTATAGCCCTGTGGAAATGGACTAATACACACTCCTGTATGCTACAAGTTTGTGCCTTAATGACAATAACAATAACAGCTTTTGTAGAACATTTAACATGTATTAGTTATTATTCGAAGTCCATTGCAGGTTCACCTCATTTTAAGCTGTATGGCAACCATGGAAGCCGATACTCTAATCTCTGTTTTACCAGTGAGAAAACTGAGACAGAAATATTAAGTAACTTCTCCAAGGTTTGAGCATTTTATGCAAAAATCTCTCGCTGCTCTGACCAAATGATTGGAACAGCCTCTGTTGTTTTTCTCTAAACTCCAAGAAGTTGTGTAGTATCTGGATATAGACCACCTCTTAAGAGTTATGTCTGGCCAAATAACATCAAGACCTTTCCAGATGGGATCAGCTTAGTCATAGTTCTTCAGAATTCTCAGAATCATACTGCTTAAGTATGTCAAGCTCAGTAGTACATAGTAAAATCCAAAGGGTAAAATAAGGAGCTCTGTTCTAGATATTCTTCCCTGCTGCAACCTAACCATGGTTCCTTCTTGTTCAGCCACAGCACTATGCCTCACCATAAAATACATACACTATAATATATTTTTGACAATTGGTCTAACTCCAAATTATTTTGTCAGCACCTTACAAATCTTACAGTGAGCAAAGGAACATAAAATACTCATGAAATGTTTCTACAGTGCTATACATGAGCCATATGAGGTAGTAGTTCCATCTTGTTAGGACCTAATTCTGGTAAATGAATTCCTCCTCTGCTCCTAAAACTGCCTCTCTTCAATACAATTTCCCACAGATGCCTCCTAGAGAAAATGCCAGCAACAACTTTCACATACTCCATTCTCTCAGGTGGATGTGTAATTTTATACAGTCCCTATCTACTGCAGGTTCAGGTTTCATTATTTTTTTAGGGTTGCTATTATTTATTCTTTCTGACAGTTTGCTTTGTTAGACTACATTGCTGAAGATCTCTGGAATTAAAATACAAATTAGCAGCACACATTTTATGCTACAGTAGTATAGTAGGTCATTTTATGGTGTATTGTTTTGTGGTGGTTCCACATGATGTTTGTTCTTCCATCTCATAATCTGTGGCTAACACAAACTGATTGTAACTACATAAGGAATTGCCATATTCTTTTCTAGAATGGCTGTACCATTTTATATTCTTACAAACAATGAATAAGGATCTACTTTCTTCACATTCTCACCAGGATTTGATGTTATTACATTTTTTTTTTAAATTAGCCATTCTGATAGGTGTGTTTTGATATCACATTGTAGTTTCAATTTGCATTTCTTTAGTGACTAATAATGTTGAACAGTTTTTCATGTATGTTTATATTTATATCAATGAACTCCTCAAAATGTCCCTTTAAGAAGAATTGAAGTCATAGCCAGGGCTTTCCAACTGGAAGTTAACTTGCATTGTCTTAAAGAAAGACATGATCAATAAATTCTGTGCTTATTAAAGTATTGGTAAACTAGGATTTGAGGTTTTGGCCAGTCACTGTGGTTAACATGTACCTGTGGAAAATTCTGAGTTCCAAAAATCATCTTGTGACCTATGTTTATTTACTATCTTTAAAAAAAATCTTCTAATCATTCCTCAAAGAATTTCAGGCAGCAGGCAGTTTCATCTCTTTGCATATTAGGAATTGCCTATATAATATGTTTGCTTGCTTAGTTCTAAGTATTTTTTAAAGTTATTTATTTAATCATTCAATGACTATACTTCTTCTATGCTAAGACCCAGGATAAAAAGCCACGTAAGGCTCACAAAATTGCTGTTCAAAGAGTTTACAGTCAGTAAGGATTTTAAATAGACAAGGTAATCACTTACCAGTATATTTCTCAAACGGTATTTGTTTTTTCTGTGTTTCAAGTTTAATTTTAGGTTGTTATGTTAAATTTGTGACTAGCTGAAAAAATCAAATTTGGATGCTCATAGATCTCATGACACCCCTTTCTGACACCTTTCTAGTTTCCTTCCTTCCTCTCCACTTTTGCAGTGAGGCATAGAGAGGAGAAGAGAGGCCACAGGACTCCTCTCTTCCTTCCCCTTCCTACTTCTGGCCAGCTACCAGAGAGCAATGAGCCAGAGGCTCATTGTTCCTAGGCTGTCCCCTTCAATCCTATCACAGAGGACTTAAAGTCTAGGCCTCTGAAAACTTAACAGAAATTAACAGAAGAAATGTCACTCCTGAAGTATAAATTTTTAAAAATCATAGAAATAACCAGTTCATTTTCTAAATTCAGCTGTCAGGAAAAGTACTTTTTCATCATAAAGAAATGTTGCTCACTAGATGGTACAATGTAAAGCAAGCTCCTCTAGAATGCATTTGGGTTTCTTTAAACCATTCAGTGAACTTTGTTGTGTGCACATACTCTTAAGTTCTGCATTCTCTTCAAGGTGCGGGAGATGTGAAGTCTTTCACACACTGTCCCTTGCTTCAAGGAGCTCACCCTTTAGTGGGAAACAGAAATATAAATTGAGAATTAAAATATATTGTCCAAAGGGTAGTTGTGGGGGGAGAGGATGTGGGAATGGTTACTGAGTACACAAAAATAGATGGAATGAATAAGATCTAGTATTCAATAGCATAGCAGAGAGACTATAGTCGATATAAATTTAATGTACATTTAAAACTAACTAAGAGTATAATTGGATTGTTTGTAATACAAAGGATAAATGCCTGAGGGGATGAATACCCCATTTACCCTGAAGTGATTATTACTGATGGTATGCCTGTATCAAAATATCTCATGTACCCGATAAATATATACACCTAATATATAACCACAGAAAATTAAAAAAATAATAATACAATTAAAATATCCAAAGTGCTTCTCACTTATGGGGACATAGAAAGAAGAAAATAGCTCTGTAGCTGGTGACAGAGTGATGAATTAGTGAAGAGAGACTTCCATCGTGCCAAATTTTAAGCTCTAAATATTTAGAATATGGATAAAACTTAACATATACTTGCTTTTCTGATGCTCCCTTTCACAGATATTTGGGGGTATTTTGGATTGTTGTTTGGCTTATATTTCAGTAAATTCTCTTCAATTTAATTCCATTTGTCTTTATTATACCCCATGAGAGACATTTAAGGGGCATGCTTACATATAGGCATTCCCCATTATCTCTAATTTTGACTCACATCTCTTAGCCAGTTCTACATTTAAAGCAAACATTTCCTTAAATTCAATGGCAACTTGACTTTGTTTTGTTTAGGTACATTGATTTCTGTAGTCCAAATGCATATCTACCTAATCAAAGAGCTTGGGTTAGAAAATATTGGCAAGGGTTATGCTTCATTGCATAGCATATTCCATCGTTGGCCTGTCTTCGTTCTATTCTTAGACTGGGAGGGGGAAAAGTCCCAAAGCTTTTCTTGGTTTGTTTGTATCTTTCTTTATGGTGCATTATTTTAATGAGATAAAATCAAAAGCATAAGTATTTTTAACATCTCAATTTTTTTTCAGCAAAGCATGTAATAGAATTTTGGTGATAGTCTTAAATTACTATCTTCCTTCCAAAATACGTTAATCCAACCATACAAAAATGCGTTTGTAGGTTTTGCATTTGCAAATCAACATGCAGATTATGTGAAGGCATGCTTAGGTATTTAATGTTTATCCCTAGATTCTAATCCAAAATTACAAACACAAACAACTCATTCTGAAGGTATACTTTTAATTTTAAAAATAAAAATTAATTTAGATATGCAATCATTTTATTATCCACTCGTCACTTCACTGATGTTCCTATTCATAAAAGGTTGCCTAAGAATAATATATATAAACTGAGACATTCCAGTTTTTATTTTAAAAAAACGACATTTGTGTTTATGAGTGATTCCTTATTTTGGTTGTACTATTTTTAATGCTGCATTTTTATTACAATAGGAAAAGGGCATGCCTTGGGGATTTTTTGAGCAATATGTTTGTTATTACTTACCAAAAAAGTTTTATGCCTTTCTCTTTGGCTGTATTCTGCTTTCTGAGCATAAGTAAATTTATTAAAAAATTACATGTTCAACTCTTTTGTATTTCCTTTAATGAAACAGTCTTTCCTATCTATGTGCTTCAATATTTATCTGAAGTCACATCCCATTATGTAAAAGAGGGATGTATTTGGCTTATTTTCACAGAATTGTTTGACCCTTAAAGGATTAGAGAAAATTTGATTTATGATCTGTAATATGAACCCGAAGTACAGAAATGAACAATATTCCTAGATCTAAATTCAACTACTGATATAAGGATTCAGTTAATCTCCTTTGGTGATTGGAAATTCCTCCTCATCAAAAACAATCTAAAACTATTCTTAGTTGTGTGATTTATAGATTATGACATCAATATTTCAAAGGTAAATAATATGTGTTATCATTTAACAAATATGTATCAAATGCCCATTATGTTCTATTTCCGTGATGTTTAAATCATTAGTTTCATGTTTTGCTTATTCAAAAAAAAAAAAAAAAAGGGTGGTATTTCTAACATAAAGAAACTAATGAAGACCCAAAGACTGAAAATTGCATTTTTCTTTTGGTGAGAAAAACAAAAAGGAATGGATGTAATACAATGAATATTTTCTTTAAAATAAATAAAGATATGTCTGATGCCAAAAAACTGATAGCAAAGATTATATATCTTCTTAATTGATATGTTTATACATGATATGTATAATAATATTTGGGAATAATTCCAAGAGCAAATTATAAAATACTAGTAGATAGGGGGCACTTAAATGATAGTGTTATTAGGCTTTTCCCTAAATATAAGCTCTCTTATCCTCTAAATCATGTTTGAGCATACAGTGGGGCTGGCAGTTTGCTTATTTGCCCTAGACAGTATGTTAATACGAAATGTCAAAGAGAGCTAAGAGAAAATAAATGTAAAATTAAGACGACAAGATGGTAAGTATGAATATCCATAATCCTAATACTTAACCTCTATAACCTCAGATACTCTTCATAGCCTTCTGTAATTTTCAAGAAAGACAGCTAAAGAGTTTTTTATTTTGCTCCTTCTTGGTGATTATTTGTTTATACCATTCAGGAAAAAAGAATAATCTATTACTTTCTCCAAAAAATTATTAATTCTCTTTTTAGTAAACAATAATTCAGTACACTAGTGTGTATTGTTTACCTTGCATTAAGTTTAAACATTGCAAGGTGAAACATTAGGCTAAAATGAAACCCAGGCAGTCAGACTCCAGAGACAATGGTCCAAATCCCATTACATTCACTAGAAAGATGACTAACTGATTACTAGGAAACTGTCTCTTCTTTGAGGGATTCTCAGGAAAGAGAGAGAGACAGATAGAAAAGCAAATAATTACAGCAGCCTCATAAATTGTAGAATAGAGGTGGCAGAAGTCTCAAGGGGAAATAGAAAAAGAAGCATCTGTGGTACTTGGGATGGTAACATCAGAACAAAGTCAGATGGATAAGTTTACTAAGTCAGTATCATTGGAAGAATAAGCATAGCCAGAGCTAAAAAAAAATAAAATAAAAATAAAAATAAAAAAAGAAAAAAAAAGGAAATGGCATATTTAGGGAGAACATATTCTATCTGGAGTTGATGTGTTTGAGGGTCAAGATAGACAGAGGTTTATCGGAATAGACAGAGGTCCTCTGAACCACCTTAATAGGGCTGAACTTCGGAAATTGAAGCCATTGAAGAAGTTAAAGGACAGAATTAAATGTCCAGGCTTACATTTTAGGGAAAGATTTTTTGACAGCTGTGTATAGAGGATGGAGTGGATGGGTTGGACATCAAAGGGATATTATTGCAGCAATCAAGAAAAATTAAGATAAGATGCCTAACAAAAGCAATGAAATGATAATGAATAGGGAAAGAGATTATGAAGGTAGAGTTAACTAAATTTATGATAGGGAAGGAAGTGATGACAAAAGAATCAATAGGATAAGATCCAGGCTTGGGTGAATAAATAGAGACTGGCATCAAGTAAAAATAGAAATGACAAGAGATGATACAAATTTGGGAGAGTCATCAATGATTCACATTGAGGACATGTTGAGTTGGAAGTGACTGAGGAATATCCTAGAGTACTTGAGAAGATGGATATTCAAGAGTGTGGCTTCAAGGAAATTTGGACAACCTAGTTTATACCAATAAGAAAATGTGGAAAGTCAATTTATAAAGACGAGGTCATTTGTACACATGAAATGAAGCAGGTCTATATATAATAATGAGGTTCTTATGAGCTAAATTGTGTCCCCTCAAAATTCATAGGTTGAAGTCCTAACTCCCAGTACTTCAGAATGTGTTTATCTTTGTAGATAGGGCTTTTAAAGAGGTGATTAAGTTAAAATGAGGGCATGAGAGTGGGCGCTTATCCAATCTGACTGGTATTCTTATAAGAAGAGGAAATTTGGACACACAGAGAGACACTAGAGAGGCGTGAGAGGAAAGACAATGTGAGGATACAGTGAGAGGGCAATCATCGGCAAGCCAAGGAGAGGCTTCAGGAGAAACCAAGCCTGCAGACACCTCATCTTGAATTAGTAGGCTCCAGAACTATGAGAAAATAAAATGTTATTTTGTCAGACAGGCCTAGCAAACAAATACGGACATTATTCTAGCCTAATATATCACCTCCATCATACTGTGTGCTTGCCAGAAGGATCAACTCTTGTTCCTGGAGCGTGCTAAAGACGCATGTCAACATTCTTTCAGTTTCATCTTTCCTAGCTCCTTTCTGTCCACTCCATAATTTCTACAGAAAAAATAAAAAAACAACTAAAAATTAGATTTCTTAGTTACATTCACATTCTAGATTTCTTCCTGAAGACTATACCAAAGATGCATTTACTGAACTTGCATGTCCATAAGTGGCTGAGTGGCTGAGGTTTCTATTTTTATTTTCTCTGAGGATGTGGTACTCCTACACCTGACTAACCCCATTGCTATTGCATAACTCCTCGGCAGAGGGTAACCTTATCTTCACAGAATTACATACAATTGCCTGCATACCATCCACAGTCACATCTATGTCTTTACAATGAGCTGGAGTACTGATTTCCACTTAGAAAAGTCACATAGCTGTTCAAGACATCAGTGAGAAGAATTTTAGAGGCATAATTTACCAGGATTGAAATAAATCTGTCCAAAATTAATTACTTTTTAACTTCTGTAGATTTAAACTTTCTGTCAGCTGATATCATTTAAACATGAATATTATATGTATAAGCTTAAATAAAAAACCTTCTGGCCGGGTGCCGTGGCTTACCCCTGTAATCCCAGCACTTTGGGAGGCCGAGGTAGGTGGATTGTGAGGTCAGGAGATCGAGACCATCCTGGCTAACATGGTGCAACACCATCTTTATTAAAAAAAAAAAAATTAGCCAGGCATGGTGGCACATGCCTATAGTCCCAGGTACTTGGGAGACTGAGGCAGGAGAGAATCGCTTGAACCTGGGAGGTGGAGGTTGCAGTGAGCTGACATTGCACCACTGCACTCCAGCCTAGATGACAGAGCAAGACTATCTCAAAAAAAAAAAAAAAAAAAAAAAACCCTTCTTCAGTAGACCATATTTACAATAAGTTAGCCACTTTTGAAAAACATTCTATCCTTGTTTTATGATTCATAATTATACATTATAAGAAAAATCATTAATTTATTCATTCTATAAATGCATACTTATTAATTATTTACTGTGTCTGGTAATGTGCTAGGTATTGCAGATATAGGCAAACCTGGACCCTTAAACCCTTACAGACAAGCTGGGGATAAAGGGTTTATTAAAGATTATAAGGACATACTTGGCCTGATTTGCTTTAGTTCCATTTACTCTTGGCAACCTTAGTTCTGTTTACTCTTGGCAAAACAAACAAACAAAAAGTCCCTATTTCTGGCATCTTTAACTTCAAACACACAATGCAGGAAAAGCAGCTGTTTGAAGGTAAAATTGCTATAGTTTAACATGCTAATGGTATGCTTGCAATTAGATTTGGAAAATCTATGTTATATTGTGGCTTTCACCACTAGAGATTCAAAATATCAGTATTGGGAAATGAATATCATGGTGTTATTGGCTAAATTTTGCCTCCCAATATTCATTCATTGTTTGAAGTGCTAACCTCCAGAATCTCAGAATGTGACTTTACCTGGAGATAAAAACTTTAAAGCGTTAATTAAGTTAAAACGAGCCCATTAGGATGGACCCTAACCTGTCTAACTGGTGTCCTTATAAGATGAGGAAATATGGACACACAGAAAGATACCAGGGACATACAAACACCAGGAGAGAGCCATGAGAAGAAACAAGAAGACAGCCATCTTCAAGCCAAGCAGCAAGGCCTCCCAAGAAACCAACCCTGCCAGCACCTTAATCTTGGACTTCCAGGCTGCAGAACAGTGAGAAAATACGTTTTTGTTGTTCAAGTCACTCAGTCTATGGTATTGTGCTATGGTAGCCTGAGCTGACTAATGCAACTCCCATCTGAGGGGAAGGCAAGATCCATAAAATGAAAACCAATTTGGTAGCCCAGCCATTATGTAATTAATTTGGGCATTGCCGTATGTGAGATATCCAGATAATTCAAACCAATACATGGAGTTTTTCTACTCCATTAAATACAAATGAGCCCAGCACACTTTCTTATAATTATGTCCTGCTGTTTAAACCGTAATAACTTGCAAAGAGTATAAAAATGTTTTTGCTAGATGGTTTTATCAGTACAAAAATCTGTAACATTTAATGTATCAGTTCCTATCACTGTGGCCCTTCATTTTAATACTTAATAAAGGTTTATTCAGCAATGTTCCCTTCAGTCTTCTCAATGAACCATGATCATTTCTGGCACATACGGAAAACAGAACAAACTTTCTTGAATTAATAAAATTAAGTCTGTCAGATTTAAGCCAGTTGGGTATTAAATTTAAACTACACCAAATACTGGCTGAACATAGTTGCAGCTTGTGTGGATCAGATTTGGCATAAAATTCAGTTTGTGATGTAATGTAAATTGTCAAAATGATACTGCTTCAAATTCCATGTGGTTTATTTTTAAAATGATATATATCATATAGAAAAATAAAGCTTAATGTGAAAATAACTACTTAGAAGAACAATAGATTGAGGATGTAAGTTGAGCATTCACTAAGAACTGGCATATGGTTCTGCATAATAATCCAGGACTTCATTGTTTCCATTTGGATTGAACAGAAAATGAGACAAGGCCCAGTAAAATGCTACTTTCACTTTTCCTTTATGTGCAAATTAAATTTTTTTTTACACTTTAGTAATAGACACCTTTTACTTTATTATGCATAAAATTTTAATTGCATTTTTAATGGAAATAAATCTGTTTGACACAATTGCCACAACTGTGACTATGTTAGAATAAACTCAATTAACTTACATTGTTAAAATATATATGCCTGCTTGTGACAAATTCAATATGAGTTTGAAATACCAATTCCATATTATAGCCACCATTTCAATGAATTAAGATTCCTGTCAAAGTACCCTTGGCCAAAAACAAAATTCCACAAGTTCCACAGGATAATTTTGAGACACATATAATAAAGGGACAACTGAATAAGATATTTGTGTCATAAACCTTCAAATGAAAAAGGTATAGAGAAAATTTAGATTAATATTTAACACTAATAGCTGCTTGTCTAATTACATCAGAAAGCTAGCTATTTACATTTTTGCCATTTTTAATTAAATGCAAAATTCCTGAGTTTTTCCACAGTTATTTTCCTACGTTTTCTTTAAACATGGCAGCAGACAATAAAAAGCACTAATTCTAGGCATAATTAAAATAATAAAATAATAAAATAAAATAATAAAAATGTTTTTGTAGTCAAACATGTTAAGCTCTTTCAAATTATCATATTCATTCAACAAATGTTTCAGCATGCCTGTTATCTCTGGGTGCTGTGGTTCACAGGCACAGTCTCTACACACATGGAGCTTATAGTCTAATGAGAAAGATGTACATTCAATAACTAAACACACAAAATAAATAAAAATGTGGTTGTTCATTATGTGCCAGTGCACTATGCAAAGTACTTAAATATATTCTCTCATTCAATCTTTATAAGACCATGAGGTTGTTTCTAGCCCCATTTTACTCAAGAAGAAATTGAAGAACAGAGAAGTTCAGTAGCAGCCTGTGGTCACATAGCCTAGAAGTAGCAAAACTGGGATTTAAACCCAGGCATTCTGGCTCCAGACCTTATACCCTTAAATACTATAAACACCTCTCAAATCGTTGTAAATTCTGATTAATGATGTAAGAAAATATACCATTTACAAAAATATATGTACACAAAGCCAAATTTAAGTGGAAGCTGTCAACGGAAGCCTCTGAAAAGTACTGACGTCTACCCCGAGGTAGAAGGACAACTGAAGGTAGTGAGAAGACAGAGCTGGAGGTGGGGTGGTAGTGTTTCTAGCAGAATAAATAGCCTGTCCCAAGACCCTGATTTTTTAAAAAAGAAGAGGTTACCTGGTTGAGCATTTTTTTCCTAAACTTTGCATTACAAAAAGCCAAGTTGTATTTTATATTTTATATTTCATTCCAAAAATTTTAATTTTTTATGCAGAATAAAAGCTGCATTTTTTGAAAAATAACAATAAAAAATGCTTGATGAACCAAAAGATTGCAAAATTGCTTTGCAGGGTACCAAGAGTGCTGATACAAAAAAAACAAAAAAACAACAAAAAAAAGAAACCTCATGACAGAAAGTACCATTTTCAAATGTATTTCCACCAAAAAGTTATCTTAAACCAAATTTTTTCCCACCAAACTATATGTTTTCAATTTTGTCCTTGCAGTCAAGAAAAGCTGCCAGGAAGAGATCAGTGTAGGCATACATAAAGGCATAAACCCTCATGGCTTGTTCTCAGAACTGCAAAGAACTCAGATTTGGCTGAGGTGGATGGTGAGGTATGGGGAGGAGAAGCTTTCAGGGAGAAAGATAACATTGGACAGGGAAGTAGGAATCAGATTGTGGGAGAAATTGTAAGCCATCACAACAGATTTACACTTTAGGCAATGAAAAACTGTCAAAATGGCTAGAGGAGATTTGCATTTTAGGAAGCTCTTTCTGAGAGCACCAGAAATTCTCTCAGCTACTAAAGAAAAAAAAAAAAAAAGACTGTTGAACATATTAGCATTAAAAAATCTCTTAATTAATGCAACTGTAAATTCATTAATAATTTTCCAAATGGCAAAATAAAGTATGAGGCCAGAAAAGCAAAAATCACATGTTTTTAGTTTTAATATCAAGGGTACTTTATTAAATATAACTTTGAAAAGTGATCATAAGCTCTATATGGTGGCATCAATGAACCTGATGAACTAGCCTATGGAAAAGCACCCAGCACATGCCTGAAATATATGTTATTTCATTTCCTAAATTCCATTATCAACTGTGTCCTCAAACTAGTATTATTTCTGTTCTCTATTTGGAGACACCCAACACTACAAGAGGTCAAAGCAATAAATTCAGGGGGGAAACTAATTTATATTTGCAATTTGAAATTTATGGGCATTCATGGCACTGATTATTTGTGTGATTAGTGATAACAGGTCAAGAGTCATAACTTTAAAGCCATCTCTTAATCATTGTTTCTCTTTAGATTTATTGCCAATTTATCAAGACCCTGTTCTAGACCACAAAATAATTACTCAGTATTGTTTTGGGGAAAATACTCCAACCATGATCCTTTCTAAATTCTTACATCTAAAAAATTAACGTCAGGGATGGGTGTGGTGGCTCATGCCTGTGATCCCAACACGTTGGGAGGCTGAGGCAAGGGGATTGAGGAGTTTAAGGCTGCAGTAAGCTATGATAGCACCATTGCACTCCAGCTTGGGTGACAGAGCATGACCTTGTCTCTAAGAAAATGATAATAATTAGTTAAATTAAGGACCCAACTGGAAGAAGTTAAAGTGGGAGATAAAATAAACACATGCCATATAAAAATACTTGTTTTTATATACGCCTAGCACATAAAACAGGTACATGGAATATACAATAATATAAAAAAAACATGTATTATAAAATATAAAAAAAACCTTAAATATAAAATAAATATAAAAGCAGGTAAAGGCAATATAAAAACAAGTATTTAATGCCCCTCACTTTAACAACATCCCTAGGAGTTATTCCTGTTTATGTCCATGGCAAAACTGACCCTCAAAGACACTGTGTGACATGCTTCCTTCCACAAGCAAGCAGAGTAAAAGAATTTAGGCTTTGGAATCAGACTCACATGGGTTTCAATCCTGCTTTCTCTATCATACCATGTTTCCAGGGAGACAACCTTATTTTTTACTATTCTTCTTCTTATTATTATTATTATTGAAACAGAGTCTCTCTCTATTGCCCAGGCTGGAGTGCAATGGCATAATCTCTGCTCACTGCAACCTCCGCCTCCTGGGTTCAAGCGATTCTCCTGTCTCAGCCTCCCAAGTAGCTGGGATTACAGGCGTGCACCACCACACCTGGCTAATGTTTTTGTATTTTTAGTAGAAATGGGATTTCACCATGTTGGTCAGGCTGGTCTTAAACTCCTGACCTCAGGTAACCCACCTGCCTTGGCTTCCCAAAGTGCTGAGATTACAGGTGTGAGCCACCACGCCTGGTAGAGAAGACCTTATCTTAGTCATCTTTTTAGTCATCTTTTTCTCTCCAGCATTTAACAGATTAAATGATTCAGAAGAGAAGTCTAATCAATATTGAAGGAAAAAAAGAGGGAAGAAAACTTCATAATGTAGAACCCTGAGATCATTTTTAGAAAAAATTTCAGTACATAATCATTTATGAATTCCATACATAATTAGGAATTTATCCTGGAGAGAGCTTTAAGGAGGAACTGTTGTTGATTAAAATGATCCAGAAAAAGATTGAAGTCAATTGAACAATTGAAAATCAACCTTATACTTCCCAAATTATTTAAAAAAAAAATTTTATAAAGGAGAATGCTTACAAAAAATGGTATGACAGCAACTGCACATTGTCCCCTAATATCTGTTTTCCCTTTCTTCTACACTAGAAGTTTTCAGTTTTAGCTAACCATATGACTACGTGGAATAAAAATAACACTTCTCTGTTTCCCTTTCATCTAAGTGTAACCTCAGGACTAACTTCTGGCCAATAGAATGTAGAGGAAAGCAATGTGTTGAACTTCCAGGATACGCCCTTTAAAGGAAAGGCTATGACCCATCTTCTACTCTCTCCATCCTGCCTCCTGGAACGTGGATGTGATGAAGCACCATCTTGATCCACAAAATAAGGGAAACAGCACTTATGCTATAAAAATGCAAGAAGCAGAGAAGTAGCCTGTGTCCAGTTCTGGACATAAGCAGCCATGCCAGCCCTGGACCACTTTCCTTCATGCTATTAGATAAGGGAAAGAGCATGTATTAATAATTTGCATGAGCTAATGTTATTTGGGGTCTCTTATTACATGCCACTGAACTCAAATACTCAACAACACCCATGGAACCCATGATGGCAGGGTTCTAGCCCTCATGGGACTAGCCCATCCTCTCCTCACATCTCAGGATTTCCTTCCTTCTAATAAAACCGAAGCCAGGAAACCATTCACAGGGAATCAGAAATCAGCTTATGTCTTTAACTGGGCAAGATGGCTAGTGGAAGAAATTCTAAGTTCATGGAAACATTTCCCAAGCCAGAAGACAATTTTAGCCACATGGCTTTCTTCTTCTCAGTGTGATGAAAAGAAAATCTATCTATCTATCTATCTATCTATCTATCTATCTATCTATCTATCTATCTATCTATCAATTATCTATCTATCTATCTATCTATCTATCTCAGCAAGTTTCTCTTATTTTGAAGAATGGAGTCAAAAAGTGTAAAAGCATACCTATGTCTGAATACTTCTCTCTGTGTGTATGTGTGTGTGTATGTTTATGTGTGTTTCTCTTTGTGTGTGTGTGTCTCTCTCTCTCTCTCTGTGTCCTCTCTCCTTTTTTATTTTAAATCTATAGAAGACTCAAGGCTTTGTAAACTAAGTTAGCTAATATGAAAACATATATTAAGCAAGGCAGAAAACTTTAAACAAGCCACCTGACAAATGACTAGAGGGTAGGATTTACATCCAGAGTCCCAGGTCATGGAGGATTATCCTTAGGTATTTTTCAAATTTTACTGGCTTCTGCTCTAGGCCCTGTGTATATTAAACTTTATAGTAAAGATAAAACTCGGTTACATGCTGAAATTTCCGATTTTTGAGCATTTTTGCCTGCTATTTAAATGAGTATCAATTCTTAAAAATTCAATAAAATAACCCTCAGTAATGTAAAATGAGTATGAATTCTTAAAAATTCAATAAAATAACCCTGAGTGATGTCTCTTTATTACAATATTGGAATAGCCTATGTACTGCAACCTACTGGCTATGTATCTTGAGCAAGTCACTTAAACTTGCTAAGTCTTGATTGTTGTTTTTTTGTTTTTTTGTTTTTTCATCAATGCAGTAGGGATAGTAACTATACTTTACTCATAGGATTGCGACGTGAAACATTGATCAAGCACTTAGCAGATTGCCTGGCTCATTACAGGAGCAAAGTAAATATTAGCTGTTATTCACATTATGATTGTGATTGCTGATTGCAAAAGACATTTGCAGTTTCTGTACTCCAAAACTCGATCTGCTTCCTATGGGGGATGGTATTCCTTGACCATTATCTGTACACCATCTGCTCTAGTTTTTTAATACAAATTAGTTCATTTTAAGCAATCCATATATTTGCAAAGTGACTGAACAGTCAGGAAGTTAGTCTACATCTGTGAAATAGAGTAAACTAATGGTACAAAGTAAATTTCTCAATTAGCTTTTTAAATTTTAGCTATTTGAAAATCACACAAACTTCACATGTGCCTTTTTGTCCAATAATAGCTAATACTTATATGATTACTATGTGATTTGGTCACTAACAAAGTATCTTTCGTTATTAAGACAACTTAATTATTACACCACTTACTTTGCTCAATTCTAAATGACCACACAGGAAATACTTTAATTCCTCATGGCTTTCATAATAAAGATAGTGTAGACATATATAAACTGTATGTGTATGTATACCAACTTGTAAAATAAAAATTACTAGTAAAACTGACATGAGAAGAAAAACAAGAATATTCATCCTTTTCCACTGATAGCTATGAACCCAAAAATAAGAAAAAGATTACAAAATTATAAAATTTCCTGGAGCTGCACTTTTTAAAGGACTGTATCTAACAGAAATGAGAAGATGGCATAAGGTGGAAATACAGGTTTGTGAAATAGACATTGTCATGCAACACATTTATTTTTTTATCAACAAGATCCCAAATGTAATTCAAGGACTAAAAAATGCTTCCAACTAGCTGTTAATGCTTTTTAAATCTTCATTTAGTTCCAATAAAGAAATGTATATTGTGTTGTATTTACTCTGCAGATGATCACCATCCATCTTACACCCTCCACCTCCCCTCCCATAACCTTTACACACACTTCCCACCCCATCCAAAGCAAACCAAGAAAAGAATAAATTCCCTTAATTGAAAAAATAAAATAAAACATAATCTTACATCCTGATTGTTTATTTTAAAGCACTGAATTACAGCCATTTTGCTTAATTTATTTTCAAATCATTTGTATCTGAGTGTGACTAACACATGGTACTTACAATATAAAAATACTTAAAATATCAGATTTTAATAATCCTTAGGTGGCTTTATGCAAAGCAGATGTTCTATTACGCTTTCCAGATGCTAGCTGTAAGCACAATTAATTAAAGACAGTGCTTACATATCATTTTAGGACATTTCAGTACATAGTTAAAACTGTGCTAAAGAAAAGAGAGAATGAGCAAAAGCCAGCACTACTTAACTGCAAAGAGAATTGCCAAGAAAGAGTAAGTTCACATGTCATGCCAACAATAGACAGAACTAAAAAGCAACTGTAACCCAACTAACAAGCACTTGCTTGGTGCATTGTGTTGGCACTAAGAATGATAAAATACCAACTTTTTTCACAGCTTTGCACACTGCATGCCTTGGGTGAGGTTTCAACACAGTTATTAGTTATTCCAGAAATCTTCGGCCAATTTAAGATGCAAATTAACACATTACGAATGCAATAACTTGATAAAACTCAGATCAAATGGTTTTTATCTGGTTTGCTAGAGAAGGCAATTTTTACATTTCAAACAATACTAGCTTTTCTATGTTCATCTTACTCTTTCAGGATATCACATATTCTATTTTATTAAGTGCTACCTTGCCTTTGTGTGCTCTACAAATTTTCTCTCTTCGGTATTTAAACTCTATGAGCACTGACTACTCAATAAGTTCAAAGGCCTATACTGGGGGAGGCAGGAATAAACTAGCCAGAGTCCCCTACTCAGAGATAAAAGTCTTTATTCAGAGACTATCAAAGCCTAATCATCAAATTCAGTACCTAATTTACCAAGACTTCTGGTTATACGAATTGAATTTACCTTAGTTATCACAACCTCTATCACACTCAGTTTCCAGTAGCATTTTCTCAAGGTCAAGAACACAGGCAAGCTGTTGTTCATCCATAAATTTAAAAAAACACCTCTTTCAGATCAACCAAATGGATATATATAAATCATTCATTGTTTGCAAAGCATAGTGCTACCTCCTTACAAATAAAGCTAAGGTAATCAGAATTGGAAAATCAAATATGAAATAACTCATTAATCATCTACTCTCTAAATTTTGCCTTTTGAATTCTCTAGGAACATGCTATCCTAATTTTCTAAACTGTAAAAGAGGGAGAAGCCCCTTCATTTTTACTCTAAACACAATGTGAAGAGATTACCATTTGTTTTTCTTTATGTGGTCACTTTCAGATATGTCTGTCTTTACAAAATTGAAAAACTTAACTTGGCTTATTTGGTTAACTTAACCCATATAAAACTGATTAATATTCTACATTAACTACAAAATTCCACATAGTTCAGCTTATAGAACCCAACTTTGTAACTTGAACATACTGTTTCATAACATCAGTAGTCTGAAAACTTTTTCATTTAAGTCAGTGGGATCTGATTATTTGTACCATTGATTTGGTGACTTTAAAATGATATTTTTGTTTTTTTAAAGCAAGATACAGAAAGATGGAAAATAAATGTACAAAGTAAAAAGGGGATACTTTCCTCTACAGTGAAAGTAAACTCGCGTGATAAATTGGAGAAAACATCCTTTTCCTAAGCTCCAAGCTGATGTTCCTACAGATTTTTTTTTAACAGCCCTACTTTCAGAACAGTTTCCTTTTGTCCATCGTGCAAGGGTTGGGAGGAGGGGATACAATAGGTAGAAAGTGTGTACTGACCTCTCACCTTTGGGGACTAAATTTTAACCAAGTCCATAGATCCATGCCCTCTTAATTCATTACTACCGAACAGTGGCTACATAAAATCACAAAAACTAGTCACTCGAGGTTAACCAAAACCTCACGACTACATGGGCACAAAACTGAATTCATCTTTTAAGTTCAGGAGACATCTTTATCTTTCTGGGGGCCCAAAGGTGCATCTGACTAAAACTATCACATTACGACCACCCTGGCTGTACCTGCAGCCTGAAGATTAACAGATAAGTGAATGATTAGTCAGTCAGAAAAACAATAAAAATCCTCTTCAGAAAAAAATGAGGGAAAAAATGAGAATATTTTACCTCACAAGCCTAATATTATTAAATTAGGTTTTCTTCATGGACTAGGTTTTGCTTGGAAGTGGTAGTGTCCGCTCAGCAGGGCCTGTTGACAGAGTCCTGCTGAGTTCAGCACCTTGCCCTTGAACAAAAATACTATCAAGTCATTCTATTAGCCCATGCCCTGGAGGGTGCTGTCCACCCTGTAAAACACTGTGCAAAAATTGATCATCATTATATAGTGCTCTGATCACAAAGAACTTCACTCGAGATTCTCGATAGCAATACGGTTGACATTTTTGTGGCAAGATCAATAGTTTGTAAATGTCAAGTTGTCCTGTAGGATCAGCAAAATAAATTCTGAGGGTTGGTTCTAATTCGACTCTAAACCATATACTCTTAGCTAACCCATTAGAACTCAACACTACCAGGATTTCTCTAGTTCATTTGTTTATTTTACTTGCTTATTGTCTTTCTCTCCATCTCCTAAAAGGTAAATTCCAGGAAGGGCCTAATTATGATCTGTCTCATCCACGGCTGGCTCTATCTCTAGGGCCTAAATAATCACAGACACTGAGGACAGCATGTAGTAAATATTGCTGAACTAATTAATTGGGTAATGAAAACTTTAGTAGTAACACTAGTAATAACATCCGTCCACAGGAAAACAGTATAATCAGGATGATTTCTTCTTTATACTTATTATTTGTCCTTTCTCAATTCTGTTTTCTCCAACCTTACAAACTTTTTCCAACCTGGACAAATTATTTGTCAAGGGTTTGCAGCTGGGCTATGAGTAACAAGAAAACATTCATACAGCACTTTAAATTTCTGCCTTAAAGCATCATATGTAAATAAAACAGGACATGTATGAGGGGCAACATATGCCAACTTGTATTATTCAAGAAATCAAACATTTATTGGGTCTCTACAAGACATCAGGCACTTTCACACAAACTATTATGATTAATCCTCACTAGATCCTCCAGGTAGAGAATGCGCTTCTAGGTTTACCAGTTAGGAACAGTGTTCATACTGGTTGAGCCTATTGAGCAGTTATGATTTGAATGTACTCTAATTCAGCATTTTGTCACAGCCTTGGTTTTTTAATAGTTACTTTTCCATCCCAGCAGACACTTCAGTGCTTTGTTATTTTTCTATCCATACAGGGAATGTGCCTTGGCAATGGGGAAGAACTCGCCTTCATGTAAAGATCTACTCATCAAAAGCAGCAAAACCTGTTATTTAAGAGCCCAGGCTCTGGTTGTAGGCTGTTCACAACTGGCTTTGTCATTCATGGGCAGAGTGACCTTGGGCTTAATACCTCTTTGCCTCAGTTGCCTCACCTATAAACAAAGATAATAAACAGTAAATGTCAACCATTGCTAATAACAAAGTAGACCACTGTAGTTGTGAGTAACACACTATACAACTTCTTCATTTCTTCAGCAGCTTTTAAAACATGTCACCATGCCTCCCATTTCTCTTCTTTTTTTTAAAAAAAAGTTGGAGTCAGGGGGTACATGTACAGGTTTGTTACCTGGGCATATTGCATGAGGCTGAAGTTTGAGATATGGGTGGCCCCATCGCCCAGGTAGCGAGCATAGTATCCAATAGGTGGTTTTTCAGCCCACGCTCCCCTCCTTCCCTTCCCTGCTCTAGTAGGCCCCAGTGTCTATTGTTCCCATCTTTATTTCCATGTGTACTCAATTTTTAGCTCCCAGTTATAAGTGAAAACGTGCTATGTTTGGTTTTCTGTTCCTGTGTTAATTAACTTGGATAATTGCCTCCAATTGCATCCATGTTGCTACAAAAGACAAGATTTTGTTCTTTTTATGGCTATGTAGTATTCTATGGTGAATATGTACCATATTTTCTTTAATCCACTGTTGATAGGCACCTAGGCTGATTCCATATCTTTGCTATTGTATATAGCCAAGCCTTTCATCTCAAGTAAGAGCTCCATTTTTGAGGAACTCCCTTTCTTGGAAATGAAAATGGTTTGGAATTTAGTAACAAAATCTGCCTAGAACTAGAGTAAGATTTAGAATATCTCATATATATATGTATGGAAAAGAGAAATAAAAAAGAAAAGATTATAATATGAATTTTTCAAAAAGATTGTCATGGCTTTAATCTTTCCTTTCTGTTCTATAAGTTTTTATAAGTTGTGGAGACAAACCTATCGGAATCAAAGTTAAAATGCTGAAAAGAGCTCGTCTCTTTTTCTGATAGCTCTGTCACTCTAGCCTTTATCATATGAGATTTTTTAAAAATAATACATTTGTTGAGATGTTTCACATGCCCTACAATTTACCCATTTAAAAATGTGCAATTCAATAATTTTTAATATATTCACTCAGTTATGCAGCCATCACCACAAACAATTTCAGAATATTTTTATTGCTCCCCCCAAAAAACCTCATACCCATTTTCCCTCAACTTCCCCATCCCTAGGCAACCAATAATTTACTTTCTGTCTCTATGAGACATTTTTAAATGACAGATTCAAAGGTTAAATTAATACATGAATTAAAAATTATATAATAGATTATATAAAAGTTTTGTAACTAAAACTTAAATCATTTCTTGAACACTCAGAAATAAAAATGTTAAAAATGTATAAGAAATAAATCTTATAATCAACACATACATATATATCCTCTACTGTGGTGCTGAGACTATAAAGGAGAGTAAGGTGCTGTGTATTCAGAAAGAATTTGCAGTAACGGGACATGAATAAATAAGAAGCACAGATAAAGTGTCAGTAAAGAAGACCAAGACATGAATTCTATGGGCACTCAAAGGAGGAAGGGGTCCCTGATGATCGTGGTAGAAAAGGAAAAGTAACGCAAATCAGACAGAAAGGGATGGGAAAGACTGAGATAAGAGAAGAGGATAGAAATTTTAATTTTCAATTACAGGTAAAACCTGTGCTTTGTTTATAATGCAAAGATTACAAAAGAAGTCACCCAAATCACTCTCAGTCATCAATTTACAATATATTTACATGAAAATTAAATGGATCCATCCTATAACTTTTCTTAAAACATTTTGGAAATACATTTTTAAATTAAATGATATCTGATCAGCTAGGTTTTTTTGTTCATCATAAAATGTCAAATTTTCCTATATGGATAGAGTTGCTATTTCTGAAATCAAAAGAATATAAAAATACAGAAAAAACAAAAAAGATAACATACTGCAAAGAGACACACAAGCTTTTTAGAGTGGGAATTATGTTATGACTATGAAATGTACACTGTTTTAAATATACTTCTATATAAATCCATCCCCTCTGCCAGATCCTGAACTTCACTGGAGTCTTGGAGGGGATTCATTTAACAGAATCCATCTTCCCCGCCTGCATTCTTAACAACTGAAAGATAAGACAAGGAATAGGGTTGGGAGAAGCCAAAATATTACCTTTATTTCTGACAGAACTAGGCTGAAAAAAGTGTCTTACATCTGCAGTCAAATGTGATAGCAAACTCTAGAATCAATCTCCAGATGGGTGGAAAGAGCCTCTGCTTAGAGGAGCAGCTGAGAAGCCACGCCCTCGGCATACACTTCACTCAGGAAGAAGAGGGCGGCGGAGCTAAGCATGCCCAGTTCTTTCTTCAAATGTATCAAGAAAATTAATCTACCTGCTCAGGGGCGATTAACTTGGTTGTCAAACTTGAGTGCTCAACAGAATCACCTGGAGGGCCTTGTTAAACCATAGGTTTGCATTTCTGACGAGTGCCCAGGTGATCTTGATGTTACTGGGCTGGATGGTGGGGTGGTGGCAAGAGCATGAATTTCGAAACAAGGCATAGCAAATGGTCAACAGCATCACATTTACTAAGAGTAAGAAGGATCTATCCTCCACAACAACTTCCACAATGGCGCTTGCTTATCCTGGTGGCATTCATTTCCCTTCCTCCATTCATGATGGGCACAGGGCCTGGTGCACAGAGGCAATAAATTGTTTGCTGGATTGAACTGAACAAGAATGTTGCTTTACTTGTTCCAACTAAAATATGAAAACAATTTTTGAAAACAAATTTAAAAACGTCACTCTTGAACTTTCACCTATTTTTAAAACTAAACTTCATATGTGTTCATGTGAAGTTCTTGATTCTGATGTATCACTGATTCACCACTTCCTGGGGGCAGGCTGGATCTGAAGTAGGAATGACTTGAGGCTACAATGCAGCAAACATGCCTATTTCTGTACAATTTTCCCCTGAAAGTACCAGAAACTCTTCCCAAAAGGGCATTTCCATCCCACTGTTTCTCAGGGGGATTTAGTAGTTTGAGTAACTGGGAAATTAAAACCAAGAGTTTGACTTTTCTGATATGACTCTAAACATTGGAAGGTTTTCTTATCTTTCCTTATCTGGCAACTCCTTCTATTTATGCTCCCTTCCACTGCAGATAAATCCTTCATTCAACATTTCTAAATTATATTCAGACTTTTCACAGATACAGAGAAAATTTTTATTCTCTATTTTGCAGTGAGTCTTATAAAAAGCAATTTAGGGCACATTAAATGAAGGAAAATCCAGCTAATAAGACTTCACCAACTTCAGATCCTGAAAAATTTAAAGGAAACCAACACCTGTAAGGAAACAATTGTTATAATGGTAACATGAATCCAGAATCCAGAAATGATATAATTAACGCACTGGATTTTATGAAGTCAGAAAAGCTTACTGGCAGGAATTTGCAAGAAAGAGTCTGGAACCCTCGAATTCTATGAACTACTCTTTGACTGCCCTCCACTGGCTAGATTTCAGAGTGCTATTCAGACCATACAGCACTTGGTCTTAAGATTTTATGAGAAACATTTGCAGTGGGTTTTCAGAAAGCTTGTGTGATTCATTTTTTCCTATATTTCTGTACAACCAAAATCAATGCCTTTAATCTATCTTTAAGCTTTGCTGATACAAATCTTGATTTTCAATTTGTACTTGTCACTCTAAGAGATTTTCAATAGTAATAATAAAATAATTGTACTCAGGAATGATCCCAAATGAGGAACCCAATATATTGCATCTTCCGTGAAAAAAGACTTCTGTTGTAATTTAGTAAAAGACATGATTCTCTGAATGCAGGGGCTGTCACAAGGGCTGTAAAGTTGACTTTATGATTCCTTATTTGCCCGTCATTTTATCATTCTATACCTCAGTGTGTCTCTATTTATTGATAGCACCCAGACACAGACGTGTGGCATCTTTTTAATTGGAAATGTTGTTTTGTAAGGTTTCAAGGAATATCAGTGAGATAATGCCTTAAAAACTTGGAGGGCACTTGTGGAAGTTTAGTTAATATGGTTTTAGTTTTTAAATGTCTTAAGTGGAAAATTATAATCTTTACATCCTTAGCTTCTTAGCCTGTGAACTGATAGTACAGATGGGGACAGTTTAGATATAAAGAATATCTTATAAGCCAGGCCCCTGTGTCTCCTCTGTCCCCTTGTTACTGGGACTGAAATAGAATGACTGATGCTCCAGGGACACTGGTAGGGCAACCTCTTCATCGTCTACCCGAAGGAAGTGACCTCCTGTCACACAATAGAAGGCTGAAAATATCTCCACTTTTCATCAAGAGAGGAGGTTTCTAGGACAAAGTTTCAGTCCTACCCATTATGGGAGAAATTGTTCCTGCAGAATAAAACCCTAAGATTGTGCTAAGGATAGAACTTGCACTAGAAACTTGAGGGTCTAAAATGTTATTCAACTTTATATTCTCCGAATCTAAATAAATCTGAGATTGAACACATATCACATTGAGTTATCACGACATTAAGTTTTAGTCGTTATTATTTTGGGGGTTCTCCTACCCTAGGTTCAGATAAAGATCCCAGTAATCTTGTGTGGAATAAAATACTTGTAATGGCCCCTCCAATTATCCATCCTCCCTGATTCCCTTGACGCTTAGCAACATCCAAGCCCACAGGTTCTGCCTTAACCCTGTCATATCATGGGGAGGGGAACCACAGGTACCCCCTGTTCCAAGAACCTGCAGCCTTTCTCCCACCTAGTTCTGGAAAATGTCCCCTTTTATACCTCCCAAGCACCTCTTTCTCCTACCTCTCTGGATCACCCACGAAAATCTCCTCAATGAGTTCCAGCTTTCACTGCAGTCAAAGATGAGGTATTGTATTTAGCATCAGCTGGAAGGCTTGCCAAAGACCTCCTTGGAGGCAGATAAGCACCAAGGCAGGAAAAATGCAAAAAAATTAAATAAAACTTGCTTTCCATCTTTTCTGATTATTCCACATAAATCAAATTAAAACTCATATTGTTACATCAACAAATCATTCTGCCGTATTTTCAAAATCAGAGAAAATGAACAGAAATGAGAAAGATAGGAGGTTGAGAAACTGGAAGAAGATTTAAATAAGAGGCCCTCTTTCTCTGGGTATTTTTAATTCATTATTTAGCTTATTTATTTATTTTTGCTGCCACCTGCTGGTGTGCACCGATTCCTAGTGCACTGAGCCAGTGAGAGAGAAAATTCATGCTTTAATTCGCTGCAGCCTGCACAGATCTGTAAGGTTCAAAGATAAGCTCCTTCAGAAAATCAATCTTAAAAGGTGACCAGTAAAATACTTATAATGCTTTTTTTGTTTGTTTGTTTGAGACGGAGTCTCGCTCAGTCGCCCAGGCTGGAGTGCAGTGGTGTGATCTCGGCTCACTGCAAGCTCCGCCTCCCGGGTTCATGCCATTCTCCTGCCTCAGCCTCCCGAGTAGCTGGCACTACAGGCTCCCGCCACTACGCCCGGCTAATTTTTCGTATTTTTAGTAGAGACGGGGTTTCATCGTGTTAGCCAGGATGGTCTCGATCCTGACCTCGTGATCCACCCGCCTTGGCCTCCCAAAGTGCTGGGATTACAGGCGTGAGCCACCGCGCCCGGCCATAATGCTTTAAATACAAACACAATTGTAATATAGTGGGGGAGAGGTCTTAGAGGAAAATGATGACGATTACAATACCAGAGGTCAGTAGGATGGAGCCAGAATGAAGCTAATATTTGGGAGGTTTTATAAATGCCTTGGGATGCAGTGCTTCTGTATTTGTAACAGGGTCTTCTTGGCTCCTATAGTTATTCATGCAGTGACAGAAGATAAAGTAATCAGAGTGTATCTGAACTACTAAATACATGTTCCACTGAAGGCTTCTCATCTCTTGCCCATTTTATTGTTTATCTAAAATGGCATCGTCTAGAGTTGATAGAATCTTATTTTTTGAAAAATGATGAGCAACAATATGTAGTCTAAAATCACTCCAAAATGCCATCAGGAAACAAATTAATAAATTCTACAATTCTAAATTAGACTCCATGCTACCTACAATAGCCTTAATGTACAAGGATTGGCTTGATGTCATTCAGTGTATATTCTGGAATTAATATGCTGAGAGCTTTTCATCCAAAATTAAAACAAAAAACCCCAAAAGATCCAGTGCAGAGGTATGGTGTATATGTTCTTGACCACATATAGAATCAAATCCTAGGCTATAAGGTTTCTCAGGGTCCTGGATTCAGCACGGACTAAAATATGTACTGACAGGATGACATTATAGGCCAACATCCTGTGAGCCTCATCAGTCACTCTTTAGAGATTTCGATTTCACAAAAAGAATCAGCCACTACTGAAGACATTGCTGCTTACAGTCCAGGCTGAAGCAACTGTCTAAACATCACAAATTAAGACATATCTCAGGTCGTGATGGAGTCATGGATATAGAGTTCATGATAAAGTCATTCAACATTGCTAATTGAGTGAACAAAATGTGGCATTTAGAGAATACACCCAATGGACTATTGATATTGTTTGGCTTTGTATCCTCACCTAAATCTCATCTTGAATTGTAATCCCCAGGTGTTGAGGGAAGAGCCTGGTGGGAGGTGATTGGATCATGGAGGCAGCTTCCCCCAAGCTGTTCTCGTGATAGTGAGTGAGTTCTCACGAGATATGTTGGTTTTATAAGTGTGCGGCAAGTTCCTCGTTTGCTTGCTTCTCTCTCCTGCCGCCTTGGGAAGTCGCACCTGCTTTCCCTTCTGCCATGGTTGTAAATTTTCTGAGGCCTCCCCAGCCACGCAGAACCGTGAGTCAATTAAATCTCTTTTCTTCATAAATTGCCCAGTCTCGGGTAGCAGTGTGAGAACGGACTAATACAACTGTGTATTAGCAAACTTTTATTCACAAATGTCTCCCAACTTGAACTAGTTTAGACAAAATGGAAATTTGATAGTTAATAGAATTCAACTGCAGTGTATAAAGCCAAGCCACAAGAAGACTGGGGATCTGGGTGGGCCTTCGAAATAGCAAAATAAGGTCTTGGGTGTTTACAGTGTTCGTGAGCTGTGCTTCTCAACTCATAACAGCTTTATCTATGGTCTATAAAGTTTTCCTTCACAAGGAGACATTATTCCCTCTACCAGCTTCTTAGCTTCCCATTTCCACCACTCCTGCCACTTACAATTCCTAGGGAAAAGCACTGATTACTTTGAGTCAAGGGTCCACACCTGGACCAACCAGGTGTGGTGAGAGGAAACGTGGAGTAACAGTTTAGAGCAGGAACACTGAATCCTAACTTCTCCAGGTATGTCAGTTTCTTGGTAAGTCGAGGAGGGATACAATAATGCCTAGCTCTGAAGTTTATTGTGGAAATTAAAGATACTACATGTAAAGTGCTTAAAACTATGTCAAATGTCTATTGATAGGTGAATGGATTTTTAAAATGTAGTATATACATGTAACAGGATATTTTTCAGCCTTAAAAAAGAAAAAAATCCTACCATTTGTAACAACATAGATGAAGCTGGAGGACATTACACAAACTGAAATAAGCCAGTTACAAATGGCAAATACTGCATGATTGCACTTATATGAGCTATCTAAAATAGTCAACTCATCAAATAGATAGAATAATGGTTGCCAGGGGCTGGAGGAAAGAGGAAATGGGGAACTGTTGCTCAATGCATATAAAGTTTCAGTTACACAAGACAAATACGTTCTGGAGATCTGTCGTACAACATAGTGCCTATAGTTAACAGTATGGTACTGTGCACTTAAATATTTGTGGAAAAGGTAGATCCCATATTAAGTGTTCCTAGCACAAAAAAGAAAACAGTAAAAGGAAGCGAGGAAGGAAGAAAGGAAAGAAGGGAAGGGAAAGGATAAAAGAAACACAAAGAGACACAAGGAAACTTGGGGGTGATAGATATATTTATTACCTTTATTGTGGTGATAGTATCACAAGTGTATTCATATGTCCAAACTCATCAAATTGTGTACATTAAACATGTGCAATGTTTTCTGTATATTATTGATACCTCAGTAAAGTTGTTAACAAAAACTATGACTGACACAGAATAAGCACCTTTTAAGTGGTTGTTAGTATGCTAGAATGGCTGTTCTCAATCTTGGTCATATATTGGAATCATTTGGTCAACTTTAAAAAATACTTGCTGCCTTGGTCTCATCCCCAGATAATTGGTTTTGAGATGAGACCAAATGTAGACCCAGTAACAGATTTTTTAATATGCTTTTCAGAAAATTTGAATGTGCTTCCAGGATTGAGAACTACTACACTAAATCATAAGCTCTATGGATAGAGGGATTCTCTTTTGTCTACTCTTCAATTGTCAATGCCTAAATCTATGCCTGGCACACAAAAGGTGCTCAGAAATATTTGTTGAATGAACTAATGATACAGCTATAGAAATGACTACATCTAGTTAAATGGGGGCAGCTGTGTGTGTGTGTGTGTGCGCGTGTGTGTACATGTGTACAGAGTGGCTGATAACATTTATCGGGCCATTGTAAGACTAACTAGAGCCCCCTATAATGTAGGTATTTGTAAATATTTACCATAAATCAAGCTAATAAATGACTAAATAAAATATTATTCTCCTCCCATAAAAAATAAATCTTAGAGTTTCAAATATAAATTTGAAATTTTTGGACCCCTTCAAATTCCTCTCTAGAACATGGCAGCCTGGGAAGAGCGATTTACTGACTCCTGGCCCTGCCCATGTCTACTTATTTTGCTTCCCAATCCCGTCTTCGTCTCTCACTTCAGGGGTACACAAATGTCTATACCCAGTTCTCACGTCGAACTTCTTTCCACACATCCCACACATAGCCATCAGGCCAGGTATGCACACACTAGCAGCACACACCAGCAGTACTGGCAGACAAGGCAAAGAGAGAGGGGGTTGGGTCCATTTGGACAGGAAAATCTAGATGCTGTCTAACCTGATGGGTGTGCTAGGAAGAGTTGGGTGGGGCAGTTGTATGAGCTCCAGATGGATACATCTTCTTGGCCCGCGAAACTGCTAAGCATTATGAAATTGGCATGACTTGAAGAGGGCCAAAATGGGGCCCTCTAAAGCACGGAGCTCAGGGTAGGGTCCCCAGATTTAAAGTGGGCAGTATGTTGTGTGCTTATGTGTGTGTGTACATATGTGCATGTGCACACACTTGCACCATTAGGAAAAATAGTGGACCCATTATAGAATATAATACTCTGTGTAACACAACTCTGTGTACTCCTAATGTAAGTTTTGTTGAAAACATTCAAGCATCTATCTCTTATATGAAAATGTGCAAAGACATGCACATGTATGCTATATTGTCTTCTTCCTTCAACCTGTTGGTGATTCCCCTTTGCATTTAGAAAAAATTGTTACAGGCAATGTGTATTCATCACAGCAGTTATTTTCTATAAAATCACCAGGAACACAATGAGTGAATACTGAGCCATTCTTCCTAAACAAAATAAAAGGTTATATTCCTGCAAGCCTCTAGTCACAGTATTTTCTTCAATTGATCAATATATAACATTATGTATGTGTTTTCTTTTTAAGACATCTTATTAATACATATTGTTGATTGACACTGAAATCACAATCAATAGCAATATACCTCCTGCCTGACCAAAGCTTATCTAACACATGTATTTTCTCCATAAGGCATATCACAACTTTCTTTCACATAAGAACCTTATGCAAGACTTTGGCCACTACCCTTATGGCTCATTTTAAACATGAAATCACCAAGAAAAAGGACAAAAATGTTAAACAAAACAAAACAAAACAAAACAAACATGGCTTTAAATATACCTGAGAAGGGATCCTTGTGTACAGTATGGGAGCTGAAACAAAAAGGAAAAGCATTGCCTTGTTCGACATTAGCTGGGAACATGCACATCAGGAGACCCAAAGATATGTCACCGTATGATAGTGAAAACAACTTGAGTATTGATTTGGGGGCTACAGATAAATTTTAGCTAGTAGGCAAATTTGCAACTACAGGATTCATGAATAATGAAGATCAACTGTATTTAATATAACAAAGTCTTAAAATCCTTACCCTGGAGTTCAAATTTCTCGGCTGCATTTTGTTTTTCCAGCCTTAATCTCAATCCTCACCAATTTTCCCCTCTTCACTCTCCACTCCCCTGCCTGGATGAAATGCCTTTTCTCTTGCACAGCCCTACAGTCATTCCTCTCCTGATTCTGTTTACTTAAGCCAACATTTACCAGAAACATGCAAGTCCTGGAAACTGCATGGGACAAAGAAAAAGGCTCTTTTCAATATCTGTATATGTTGGGATATGACATTCCAAACCTTTTTATATTAATTTATATTAATTCATATTAATTACTTGAAATGAAAGCACTCTACTCTGATTAATTCAATGACAACCCAATAAAACTAAAGAGGCATTCATGGGTAGAGACAGTAGAGTAAATGTTTTTATATGACAAAGTGGCTAGAGAGCATCAAATGCCATGACCAGGCCAAATTTGATGTGAATAAATTGACCATGGCTTTTCGAAAGTTCATGGTCAAATATTTCTCTTCTTCCCATGAGATAAGCTCAGAGTTGAGAATAACAATTTTAAATTGTTCATTTTCTCTATGAAATAAACTATGGCTAAAGTTACATAGAAGTTGCATGATAAAATTTACTTTCAAGGATTGATTTCCAACTTTCTGAAAAAGTCTGATTTAAATGACATTATTGCCATCTGATGACTTGTTATACTTCACATAACTTCGCCCATACACATTTTATATATATATATACACACACACACACATATACATCCACATATATATGATATATATAATTATGTTATATATTTGAGATATGTACATAAACGTGTGTGTATATATTATATATGTACATATATAATATTTTAATGCTAGTTATAATTCTCCATGCTGTGAATCATTTTACAAGTTGAAGAAAACCAAAACTGGAAAAACTAAGGACCTGTAGTCCATATGTGTGTGTCTTTACAGTTTTTAAAAGAAACGCAAACAATGAATCTGGCTTTTTTTTTTTTTCTTCAGCAAGCTATTTGGAATACAGAAACGCGTGCTTTCCTCATTGAGTCGTTATTATCCTTAGCTTCTATTTTGGTATCTGCTGCCAGGAAGTGGGTTTCTAATTACCTTTGTGACCAATAAAGAAAGTTTAGAACCAGATGTTAAGCTACAAATTAATTTCAGCACAAGAGCATATATAGAAAGATATTTCCAAGCATTTTACTCAGTTCATATTCAAATGAAATAATTCAAATTTGTCTTCAATAAATGTGCATTTCACATTTTGAGTGGTGAGGAAAATACAGAATTATGGGAGAGGCTTCAAGATGGCTGGCTGACTAGAAGAATTTCATGCCTACCTTCTCCATTTAGAAAAACCAAAATAATGTATAGACAGTTGCACTTTGAATACATTATCCCAGAGAGAATACTGGAATTCAATAGAGAAGTGACCAGAAACACCAAAATCAGGGAAGGAAAGGAGAGGGAGGCAGCCTTTCTGGCCAGGTTCAGATGAAAGCCAGGAAGAATTCCCAGTGTGGCTAAATGGTAAGTAAGAGACTTCTAGCAGCCCACATCCCTACCAAGGAATCATGTAATCTTGGCTACATGAGAGCTTTTCAGCCCTCCCAATCCCTGGAACTAACATAGGGAGCTGCCAGGAGACTACGGGATGGGACTACTCCAAGGAGAAAGCTCTCACCAGGTCTCATACACTTTCTGACACCTAAGTATCTACAGCAACATGCCATTTTCAAGTCTAGCCTTTGACAGAGTACACGCTGTCCTGTGGTCCAATGGAACCGAGATTGAGGCATTACAGAAAGACTGTGACTGCTGGGACTAGTGAGCAGTCCCACAGCCAGAGCTAAGAAGGAAAGGAGGCATGGGCTGCAGCTGCCAGTGCCAGGAAACAAGCACCACCAGGAAAAATCTGGGATCCGGGCAGGGTGTGAGCTGCCAACAGAACTTGGTTGCCAGCTGTATGGGCACTCTTGTGGCCAGGGCAGGGATACAAGCTACGTGCTGGTTACCACTACTGAGGCTAAGGGTAGGGTAAGCCCTGTCAGGACTGGGGCAAGAGAGGGACATGTATTTCCCAACCACCAGTTCAGGCTGTGGCCACCAAGAACAGCCCACCCTCTCCAGTGGCAGGACCTTAGCATGGCTGCTACCACACTTCACCTGAGTACTCTGCCTAGGGCCTGAGGATCACCTCACCCCTGTCCTGCCATGGCTGATGCCTGCTGTAATCATTGTGGTGGGGAGGGAGTGAGCATGAATCTACCCAGCCCAGTTTCACCTCCTCCTCTAAGATAGAGCACATAGCCTGGGATCCTGGGGATTTCCAACCAATCCACTACTTTGGGCACCAGAGCACTTCTCCTGGGGGCCTGAGATTTGGCTTAAACTGCCAACCACTATCACTTCAGCTGGCACCTACCTGAAAGCATCATCTGAAGGCCTGGAATCTGGCCCACTTAGCCCATTGCAGCCACTCCCAACATTAATGCATACCACTCAAGACCCAGAAAATTGTTCCACCACTACTGTCTTTGCCCATGCCACATCAGCTTCCCAGAAGCCCAATAACCTTCCCATATGCCCAGTCCACTGATGCCACTACCAGCATCCAAGGATGCCACCTGGAGGCCCAAGAAAAGGTCCACCAGTAACCAACACAGGTGCCAGCATGCACCACTGTGGGACAAAAAAGACAGGCAAATTCAGCCCACTGCTGCCACTACTAGGGCTTGAAGACTGGCAATGGGGCATCCCAGTCCCCAGAACAACTTCACCACAGCCTCCACTAACAACAGTCCCTCATCCACTGAGAAAATCACAGATACCACTAATGCTATTTGCACCACAAAAAATCATACAGCTACTACACTATTGCATGTACTCAGAATCAAAGCCAAAGTACCATACCCAATCAACATCATAGGTACATCATCAGAAAAAGTTTCTCCCCTACAAAAGTAAATTCAAAAATAGAAAAGCAATCATTACATCAGATGCACAGATATCAATTTAGGACATGGGAAACATAAAAAAACAAGGAAATATGACACCTCCAAAGGAATACAGTAATTCTCCAGCAAAAGATGTTAAAAAGGATTTGTTGAAATCCTACGAATTCAAAATGTTGATTTTAAAGAAGCTCAGTGAGATACAAGATAATTCTCAAAACAATACAAATAAATAAAAAAAATTTAGGATATGAATGAGAAATTTACCAAAGAGCTTTTCTTTTTAGAAGAACCAAATAGAAATTCTGGAATTGAAGAATTTATTGAATACCTTATATTTGAAGACATCAACAGTAGACTAGATCAGGCAGAATAAAGAATCTCAGAACTTAAAAACATTTCTTGAAATAATCCAGTCAAACAAAAATAAAAGAATAAAGGATGAACAAAGCTTTCATGACATTTGGAACTACATAAAACAATCAAATATTTGAATTATCAGTATCTCCAAGGGTAAAGAGACAAATGACTAGAAAATCCTATTTAACAAAATAAAAGATGAAAAATTTCCAGATCTAACATGAGATTTAGGCATACAGTTATAGGAGCCTCAGTGATTCCCCAGGTGGATACAATGCAAAAAGGTCTTTTCTGCAGCATGTTAGAGTCATATTGTGTAAAGTCAAAGATTAAGAGTGAATCTGAAAAAACAAGAGGAAAGCATCTAGTCACCAATTAAGGAAACACCACAAGACTACAGCAAATTTTTCAGCAGAAACCTACAGGCCAGAAAAGAATGAGATAATATATTCAAAGTTCTGAAAGAAAAATCTGCCAGCCAAGAATACTACGGATAGCAAAATTATCCTTCATAAATGAAGGAGAAATAATCTTTCTCAGACAAGCAAATGCCAGGAGAATTTGTTGCCACTAGACCAGTCCTACAGAAAAATGCTCAAGGGTGTACTAAACCTAGAAGTGAAAGAATAGCATTTGCCTTTATGAAAACACATGAAAGTAGGCTGGTTATGGTGGCTCATTCCTTTAACACCAGCACTTTGGGAAGCCAAGGCAGGAAGATTGCTTGAGGCAAGGAATTCAAGACTAGCCTGGACAACATTGTGAGACCTTGTCTCTACAATGCATAGTGAGACCTTGTCTCTACACACATGCACATATACACACAGACACAAAAGTATAAAACTCACTGGTAAAGCAATTGCACTAAAGAGAAAGAGAAAGGACTCAAATTGTGCTATTACAGAAACCCACCAAACCACAGGGACAACCAATAAGAAAAAGGAAAGGAATTAAGAACACATAAAACAAGCAGAAAACAACAATATAACTGTAACAAAGCCTCATATATTAATAATAAACTGAATATTAGAGGTTTAATTTTCCACTTAAAAGATATAGAATGACTAAATGGATAAAAAAAAAGACATGACTCAATTATATGCTGATTATAAGAAACCCACCCTGCCAGTAAAGACACACAGATTGAAAGTAAAAGGATGAAAAAAGATATTCCATGCATATGGAAACAGCAAGCAGGAATAGCTATACTTATATCATATAAAACAAACTTTAAGTTAAGAACAGTAACCAAAAACAGGACGAAGAGGGTCACTATATAATGATAAAGGGACCAATATAGCAAAAGATTATAACAATTCTACAAGTACATGCACCCAACACTGAAGCACTCAGACTTATAAAGCAAATATTAACAGCTCTAAAGAGATAAATAGACTTCAATACAATAACATTAGGACATTTTAACACCTGATTCAGCATTAAACAGATCATATAGAAAGAAAATCAACAAAGAAAATTTGGATTTAAACTGACCTTTAGGCCAAATGGACCTAACAGACATTTACAAAACGTTCTATCCAACAACTGGAGAATATATATTCTTTTCAACAGCACATTCAACATTCTCCAGGGTAGATCATATGTTAGGTCACAAATTTTTAAAGTCTCAAAAAATTTTTAAAAATCAAGATTATATCAAACATCTTCTCAGGCCCCAATGGAAATACAACTAGAAATCAATACCAAGAGGAAACATTTATTTCCATGTATATGGAAATAAAACACGTTCCTGAATAACTATTGGATCAACAAAAAAAATTAAAATTTAAAAATCTCTTGAGACAAATAAAAATGAAAACACAACATACCAAAACCTGTGGGATATAACAAAAGCAGTGCTAAGGAAGTTTATAGCAATAAATGCCTACAACAAGAAAGTAGAAAGATTACAAATTAAAAATCTAGTAATGAACCTCAAGGAGCTAGAAAAAAAGAACAAACCAAACCCCAAATTAGCATAAAAAAATAAAGTTCAGAACAGAAATAAATGAAATAAAGACAAAAAATTTCAATGAAATAAAAAGTTGTTTCTTTCAAAAGATAAACAGAATAGGTAAACCTCTAGCTAGATTAACCAAGAAGAAAGAAGACCCCAATAAACAAATGAAAAACAAAACATTACAACGGATACCACAGAAATACAAAACATTATTAGAGAATGCTATGAACAACTATATGCTGACAAACTGGAAAACCTAGAGGAAATGGATACATTTTTGGAAACACACAACCTACCAAGATTGAATCAGGAAGAAATAGAAAGCCTGAACAGACCAATAACAAGTAGCAAGATTGAATCAGTAATAATAATTTAAAAATCTCTTGACAAAGGAAAAACCAGGTCTGAATGGATTCACAGATGAACTGTACCAAAAATATAGAGAACTAATAGTACTCCTTCTGAAACTATTCCAAAAAATCCAAAAGGAAAGAATTCTCCCTAACTCATTCTGCAAGGTCAGCATCACCCTGATACCAAAATCGGATAAGGGCACAACAAAAAAAGAAAACTACATGCCAATATCCCTGATGAACACCAATGCAAAAACCCTCAGCAAAATACTAGCAAACTGAATCCAAAAGCATATCAAACAGATAATGCATTATAATCAAGTGAGATGCAAAGATGGTTCAATATATACAAATCAATAAACATAATGTATCACATCAACAGAATATAGGACAAAAATTATATAATCATCTCAATAGATGCAGAAAAAGCATTTAATAAAATTCAGCATTCCTTCATGATAAACACTCTGAAAAAACTACACATAGAAGGAACATACCTCAAAATAATAAAAGCCATATACAACAAACCCAGAGCTGACATCATACTGAATGGAGAAAATCTGAAACCTTATCTCTAAGAACTGGAACTAGAGAATGCCCACTCCTATTCAGTATAGTACTAGAAGTCCTAGGCAGAGCAATCAGAGAAGAGAAAGGAATAAAAGGCATCAAAATTGGAAAAAAGGAAGTCAAGCTGTCCCTCTTTGATGATGATGTAAGTTTATATTTAAAGAAACCTGAAGACTGTACCAAAAATGCTTAGATTTGATAAATGAATTCAGTGAGGTTGCAGGATAAGAAAATCAGTGTACAAAAAATCAGTGTTTCCATATACCAATAATGATCTAGCCGAGAAAGGAATCAAGAAGGCAATCTCATTTACAATAGCTACCAAAAACAAACAATCAGTCAATCTAACCAATGAGGTGAAAGATCTATACAAGGAAAACTACAAAACATTGATAAAAGAAATTGAAGATGACGCAAGCAAATGAAAAAACATCCCATGTTCGTGGATTGGAAGAATTAATATCATTAAAATGACTATATCACCCAAAGCAATGCAGAGATTCAATGCAATCCCTATCAAAATTCCAAGGTTACACAGAATTAGAAAACACAATCCTAAAACTCATATGGAACCAAAGAAGAGTCTGAATAGCCAAAGCAATCTGAGCAAAAAGAACAAAGCTGGAGCCATCATATTACCTGATTTCTAAATGTATTACAAGGCTATAGGAAACAAAACTTCATGGTATTGGTATAGCAATAGATACATAGACTACTGGAAGAGAATATAGAACCTAGAAATAAAGCTAGGTATTTACAACCAACTGATTCTGACGAAGCTGACAAAACTCACACTGGGGAAAGGACAATGTAAGGCCTGTCAATAAATGGTCTAGGAAAAATTGTATAGCCATATGCAGAAGAATGAAACTGGACCCCCACGTTGCACCATATACAAAAGTCAACTCAAAATGAATTAAAGACTTCAAACTGAGACCCAAAACTATACAAATACTAGAAAAAGACCTAGGGAAAACCTTCCTGGACATTGATCTATGCAACGAATTTATGGCTAAGATCTCAAATGCATAGGCAACAAAAACAAAAATAGATGGGACTGTATTAAACTAAAAAGCTTCTGCACAGGAAATGAAACAGTCAACAGAGTGAAGAGACAACCTATTGAATGGGAGAAAATATTTGCAAACTATTCATCTGACAGGGGACTCATATCCAGAATATACAAGGAACTCAAACAATTCAACAAGTAAAAAGAAATCCCATTAAAAATTAGGCAAATGATCTGAACAGACACATCACACCAGTCATCATGGCTATTACTAAAGTAAAAAAATAACAGATGCTAGCAAGGTTGTAGAGAAATGGGAATGCTTATACACTGCTGGTATAAATGCAAATTAGTTCACTCATTATGAAAAGCAGTGTGTTGATTTCTCAAATAACTCAAAAAAGAATTACCATTTGACCCAGCAATCTCATTATTGGGTACATACCCAAAGGAATATAAATTGTTCTACCATAAGGACATGTGCATGTGTATGTTCATCGCAGCACTATTTACAATAGCAAAGACATGGAATCAACCTAAGTGCCCATCAGTGATAGACTGGATAAGGAAAATGTGGCACATATACACCATACAATACTATGCAGTCATAAAAAGGAGCGAGATAATGTCCTTTGCAGCAATATGGTTAGAGCTAGAGGCCATTATCCTAAGCAAAGTAATGCTGGAATGGAAAACCAAATACCACATGTTCTCATTTATACGTGGGAGCTAAACATAAAGTACACATCAACACAAAGAAGGGAATAACAGACACCAGGGCTTACTTGAGGGTGGAGGATGGGAGGAGGGAGAGGATCAAAAAACTACCTGTCAGGTACTACGTTTATTACTTGGGCGATGAAATAATCTGTATGCCAAACCCCTGTGACACAAAATTTACCTAAATAACAAACCAGTGTATGTACCCCTGAACCTAAAATAAAAGTTAAGAAAGAATATTCCAGCATTTTTTTTTTTAAATGGGTAAAGGACATAAATACACATTTCTCAAAAGAAGACATACAAATACCTAACAAGTATATGAAAAAATACTCCACATCGCCAATCATTGGTAAAATGCAAATCAAAACCACAGTGAAGTATCATCTTACCCCAGTCAAATTGGCTATTATTAAACAGACAATCGGTAATAGATGGCAAGGATACAGAGAAAAGGTAACTGTTATACATTGCAGTGGGAATGTAAACTAGTATGCCGTCTATGGAAAGCAGTATGGAGATTTCTCAAAAAAAGTAAAACTAAAATTACCAATCAATCTAGCATTCCGCTACTGGATACTCCTGGGTATCTACTCAAAAGAAAAGAAATCATTATATCAAAGAGATATTTGCATTTACATATTTGTTGCAGTACTATTCACAATAGTAAAAACATAAAATATAAAAATATTAAATATAAATATATTAAAGATAAAAATATTAAATATAAAATCACTCTAAGAATATGAATGGCTAAAGAAAATGTGATATATATTTGTAAATATATATACCATTTAACCATAAAAAAGAATGAAATCATGCCTTTTGCAGCAACATAGATAAAACTGAAAGTCTTTATCTTAAGTGAAGTAAGCCAGGCACGAAAATGCAGATATCACATGTTCTCACTTATATGTGGGAGCTAAAATATTTGTTCACATAGAGGTAGGGCATGGAAAGATATATAATGAGACTGAGAAGGGTCTGAGGGTCTGAGTGGGAGCGGGGAGAGGAATAGAACTGGGTTAAAGGATACAAACATATAGTAAGATAGAAGGAAGAGATTCAATGTCTGATAGCAGAATAGGGTAACTATACTTACAAAAATGTGTTGTGCTAGGGTGGTGGACACCCTAAAGACCCTAATTTGATCACCTAACAATATACACATGTAAACTTCATAAATTTGTACAACAAATAATTTGCACAAATAATTAAAAACACATCAGTCAGTCATACTCTGAAATGACATAGCAGGCTCCTTATAGTCTAAAGGTCCTTGACTTTCCCCAGATACATATTTCATGGTCTATCTTTATATTCTTCTTAATTTAGTTTCTATCATTGGAGAACAATATAGGGAATCATATCATCGGAGAGTGTCTATCAACATGCTCTCACAATATCTAAGTCCCTTTTCCTGTTCAAACATAGCATAAGATTAAGGGCTCATAAAAAGTAGGATCTCTCTCTCTCTCTCTCTCTCTCTCTCTCTCTCTCTCTCTCTCTCTCTCAACAGGACCAAACATAAGAGATGCCAAGACAGAGGTTGAGGGATGTGGAAGAGGCTGAGATGCATCTCTGTTCTCATTCATGATTTAGCTTGGGATGCCTCACAAGTGTTTGAGAAATAAATGTATTCCTGAATTCTCATTAGGCCAATAGTCAAGTACTTTGGTTCAGTAGTTGGGCTCATTGTCCAGTGGAGTGGTCTAAAAGCAGTAAACTTGAATGCCTAACTTCAATGGCAAGAGAGTTCACTGAGAGGACAGAGAAGGAGATACATCCTAATAAGTATCTCACTAGCTACTTTCTGATGACATTTATTCTCTGCATTCAGGTGTGCTTTTACTATCTTAAGTGTTTAAAGGAGAGAAGACAGCAGATCTAGAATTCTGTGCCATCCTGGGTAAAATGTAGGAATGGGGTGAATGCTGACAAAAGTACAACCAAGAAATTGAATATTAAAATTTAAAAAAAAAGAAAACAGAAGGCCTGACTCCTGAGTGGTAAAACCAAAAATTAATCTCTTAAAGGAAATAACAAGTAAATAATGAATTGGCAATTATGGTCAATGACAGAGAGAGAGAGAGAGAGAGAGAGAATACAAAAGAACACTGGGAATGAGAAAAGCATAATTATAAACATGAATGAGACATTTTACTCCCATTTACAATTGCTGCAAAGAGTATAAAATACCTAGGAATACAACTTACAAGGGATGTGAAGGACCTCTTCAAGGAGAACTGCAAACCACGGCTCAAGGAAAGAAGAGAGGACTCTCCAACAAATGGAAAAAAAAAAAAAAAAAAAAAAAGCCATGCTCATGGACAGGAAGAATCAATATCGTGAAAATGGCCATACTGCCCAAAGTCATTTATGGATTCAATGTTATTCCCATCAAGCTACCATTGACTTTCTTCACAGAATTAGACAAAACTACTTTAAATTTCACATGGAACCAAACAAGAGCCCAAATAGCCAAGACAATCCTAAGCTGAAAGAACAAAGCTGGAGGCATCACACTACCTGACTTCAAACTATACTATAAGGCTACAATAACCAAAGCAGCATGGTGCTGGTACTAAAACAGAGATATAGACCAATGGAACAGAACAGAGGCCTCAGAAGTAATGCCACACATCTACAACCATCTGATCTTTGACAAAGGTGACAAAAGCAATGGGGAAAGGATTCCCTATTTAATAAATGGTGCTGGGAAAACCGGCTAGCTGTATGCAGAAAACAAACTGGACCCCTTCCTTATGCCTTATACAAAACAAATGCTCTTGAGCAGCTTCTTTATGCTGAGACCTATAGCATACACTGGGGATGGAGTTGGAAATATGACAGAACCTTTGCACTCATGGATGATAGGTTGAAGAAAGGGGAGTCAGATAAACCCAAAGATAATCATTAATTAATTTTAGCTAGTAGTTTGCCCATGCAGATGATAAAATAGAGTAACATAAGTGAGGGGGTCCTCATGGCTGCCTTAGGATTGGGCAGTGGATGCCTTTCTGAGGCGGTGACATTTGTATTGAGACCAGCATAATAAGAGTGACACAAACTGTGCACCTGTGGAAAGAGTCTTCTGAGAAGAAAAGCAAAGACAAAATCCCAAAGCTTGCAACAGCTCTGGCATTTGAAAGGGGCTGTATTAGTTTGTTTTCATGCTGCTGATAAAGACATACCCAAGACTGTGAAGAAAAATAGGTTTAATGGACTCACAGTTCCATATGGTTGGGGAAGTCTCACCATCATGATGGAAGGTGAAAGGCATATCTTACATGGCAGTGGCAAGAGATAATGAGGAGGAAGCAAAAGCAGAAACCCCTTACAAAACCATCAGATCTTATGAGACTCATTCATTACCATGAGAACAGTATGGGGGAAACTGCCCACATGATTCAAGACATTATAGAAGCACCATTAAAAATTCATAATGTGTCATAATTATGTGGCTTACTTACTATCTTACAGAGCTAACATCATTTTAGGGTGGTCAAATGCAGATAATTTATTCTCTATGGAGTGGGTACAAACTCAGTGGGGCAAAAATGTTCTCTATTTTTCATAAGCAAATGCAATTTCTATTCTTTCTTCTCACCTGGTGACAAAACAATCAATAAAAGACAATTCAGTGTATCAGTCACTGGGTCCCTCCCACAACATGTGGGAATTATGGGAGTACAATTCAAGATGAGATTTCAGTGGGGACACAGAGCCAATTTTTAATCAAATTGCTAGTGGGGGGTCGCAAAAATATATATTTACCTAGGATCCTGCACACCCTGAGATCAAGCCCTTAATGTGATTTTTTGACCAATAAATGAAAACAGTCTCCACCTTACCCCCAATAGTCACATAATAAAGCATCATTCGTCTTTAACCTCTTCCCCAGTGCAACAGCAGAGTAGGCACACAGAAAGAAAAGGAGAGTGCAGGATGGATGACAAATTGGACCCCATATATACCCTGTAAGCCTTGGTCTACAGAAACAGCTTGAAAGAAAGTGGCTGAGAAGTTGTGGAATCTGCTTAAGATGAGATTGTTACCTTAGCAGAGAAAAAGGCTCTTCAAAATGCTGGTAATTGCTGGAAAGTTAAATCACATAATTATACTTCAATTCTAGCATCTGCAGTCTCAGAGGAGGTTCCTTGAAATTGCAGATTCCTTTTCTATTCTACAAACTAAGCTCCTAATTTTATGAACAGCCAACATCATTTTCAATGATTGATCCAAATTAAATGTAGAATTTATTCTGAACCTGTTAAGATAATTCACTTTTAGTCCCCATAAAAAATTAATAAAACAGATGTGTAGCTAGAGACACATGATAGCTAAAAACACCTGTCTGACAGAATTAAGCTATAAAGAACAACTAAAGGCAATTATGAAATATGCCATTAGTATAATCCTTGCCCTAATTTATCTTTGTAGTTCTCACTTATACTTAGATAGCTAAGGAAATGCTGAAGACTGTTGTGCTCAATGGCTTATAAACATGAATATTTAAAAGAGTTTGATACCAATATTCCTCATAACTTATTATATCACTCTTTTAATGTGTAGAGTGCTGATGACTCAATAAAATGTCAATTATAATAGGCTTATGTATTTCAGGTCTAGAAAATACTTTCACAAATATTTCTTCCATTGGGTCTACAAGAGCACTTACCAGAAATAATTCACAGAAGCCACTAAAGTATAAATAGTTTTCTTCTGTAGGAAGGTGTCAAAATTTTGATTAATTTACATGTAAAAACAACCCCATCCTAAAATACGATGATTTTATTCTTCAAATCTAGGACCAAGGAAAAAATGAGTCTAAGTAAAAGCAAACTATGAATGCCAAATATCTATACTTAACTACCTGTCTACATGTCTCCATTAAATAGTCAGCTCCTCTTATTTGTTATAATGTATTATATGCTCTATACATTGTCTAAGATATTTTTTAACTCTTTGATACATAACGCACTTTTTAATTCTCTTTTTCTATCAATCAGTATGTGCTAAGGAAACTAGCTAATTAATTTCTTTCACTCAGCGCACACCAACATGAACAAAGGCAAAGCCCTGAGTTGGGTGTGGTGGATAAGACTGTATCGTAGAGCTTACATCCTGCAAAAGAAAACAGATGTCAAACAAGTATTTACAAATCCTGGAAGTTAGAATACACGCTTAGAAATCCCACTGCCATGGTCGAATTCTAGCACTCTATAAGCAATGAGCTCTGTCACAAAAAATGTGTGTAATAATGGTGCATCCTAGAGTTGTTGCGGGGATTAAGTGAGTTGGTACATGGTAAGATTCAGTATACATTCACTATTATATTAACAAGCATGATAAATATCATGAGAGGAGAAATAAAGGACACAATGTAATTTGAATATCAATTCATATAAAATATAGAAAATCAAATCTAATTTTTTGAAAACATTCTGTAGTCAAAATTAGATGTGTCTGTACTACTTTTTTTCACTGAAATCACTGCTCATATATCATTCATTCAGCAAGTATTGAGATTTTGCCATGTAACCAGCCTGTGCTGGGTAAGGGGATTGTGCAATGTAAGAACAGCCCCTGCATTCATGGGGCTTATAGTCTATCTTAGGGATTAATCAAAAGTGAGTCACTGACTCATAGACCCCATCAGGCACTTGACTATAAGTGGTAAATCCAAGCAAAACTCAGAAATTTTGTGATAATATAAGCTTCTGTTTTTCAGGATTATATATCCTAAAATTGACATGCCGCTTAGCACTGGCCAGGTTGCTTACTTGCTTACCTTGAAATGTAACCTTTTACCTTACTTCTCCCACTCGTTTACTACTTATGAGCTCACTATTAAATTTCTATAAGATTTTAAATCTTGAAAGCTAGGCATTATAGAAGCACCATTAAAAATTCATAATGCGTCATAATTATGTGGCTTACTTACTATCTTAAAGCGCTAACGTCATTTTAGGGTGGTCAAATGCATATAATTCTCTATGGAGTGGGTACAAACTCAGTGGGGCAAAAATGCTCTCTATTTTTCATAAGTGAATGCAATTTCTATTCTTTCTTCTCACCTGGTGACAAAACAATCAATAAAAGACAATTCAGTGTATCAGTCAACTTAGGGCCTGTTCAGTGAAAAATGTTAGAATTTAAACTATGGAAAAAAGATACAGGCAATGTAACATGATTACAACAGTCCTGGCTGGTCTTTGATACTGAAGACTGTTTCTTTCACTCAAGCTAATATTTCTTAAATACCCACATGATGGATTTCTGTTATTTCAGCCTGCCCAGTATCTTTTTGCCTACTTGGGAACATCATCCTCATTTTCTCTTAGGAAATGGAGATTGGCTGACCCCACCCTGCAATTTCAATGTAGTCATGCAAGCCATGCTAGTCAAATAAGCCTATCCCATCTTTTTTTTTTTTTTTTTTTTGAGATGGAGTCTTGCTCTTGTCACCCAGGCTGGAGTACAGTGGCACAATCTTGGCTCACTGCAACCCCCGCCTCCTGGGTTCAAGCAATTCTCCTGCCTCAGCCTCCTGAGTAGCTGGGATTAAAAACATCCACCACTAAGCCCGGCTAATTTGTGTCTTTTTAGTAGACACGGGGTTTTGCCACATTGGCCAGGCTGGTCTCAAACTCCCGACTTCGTGATCCACCCGCCTCGGCCTCCAAAAGAGATGGGATAACAGGCATAAGTCACCGTGCCCGGCCGCCTATCACATCTTAATGGCAACAGTAATTGGTTCAGGGACATAAGGCAAAACAATTCCATGAGAGCCAGCCCTGGCACCTTTAGGGGAGCTATTGACATACAAGTGCTTTCTTTTCCCTTGAGCTACCAGTGGTCGCATGTGTGCCTGAGGCTTCCAGCAGCCACCACTAACTTGGATCCTGCCTGACAGCAAAGCCAGAAGTGGAGCCTGGCTACAAAGAAAAGGAGAGGGGGAAAGAATGTCTGAGTGCTGATGATTTTATGGAGTGGGTACAAACTTGGTAGAGTAAAAATGCACTCTAGTTTACATAAGTAAATGCAATGTCTACATTACTATTGCTTTTCTTGGTGACAAAACAATTCACAAAAGACAATTCAGTGTAATAGTCAACTCAAGGCCTGTTCTTAATCCCTTCTTTGGGGGGTCGATTCAAAGGGGACATTTGTGCTTGACCTCCCTCTGCTTGTGCCTTCTGAGAAATCCACGTCTCCATGGCGTCGCTGTTCTCTCTCTACACAGGTCTCTCTCTGTCCTCTTCATCTCTGCCATGTGGTCCCTCCAGATTCTCCGGTTTTCTCTTGACAACCCCTAAATCCTCCAGAAACCTCTCTATTTCTTACCCAGCATGCCAAACAACCGTTCCCACACTACTGTTTGCACCCCATGGTGTCACAGAGTGCCTCTCAGGGTTTAGGTGAACATAATGTCATGGGTATCCTTTCTGCTAAAGCCTCCACACCCATAAATATGAGTTTTCTAATATGCATTCACTGCAGGACTTGCTCAGGGCCAGGAGGCAGCCACTATTTGGGGGATTTTACATTCATGTAGATTCTCTTGTCTGCTCTCTAACTGCCTCTTTCTTCTGAAGCCTGAGACAGGGTAAGTTATTTTTATATTGTGATCTCCTCTTCCCAGATTTCTTTCTTAACAAATATTGTCTTTTGAAACTAAAAAATCTTGTCTCTGTTGAGAGTTTTGAAAGCTTAGTTTGCTGTTTGAGATCAAATAATATCGATTAGTCCCCAAATGCTCCTAAGACAGTGAATCTGAGCTCCCTCAACTCATGTCTAAAATCAAGGACAAGAAGAAAATTGCTAGTACAGAAACACAAAACCTGAGATTTGCCTTAAATTCATCCAGCAAAGGATGTGGGGAGCTACGAGTGGGGCATGAAGAAACAGATGAAAAGACATTAGCTGTTTGCTGATAACTGTTGAATCTCCGAGATATCCCAGGAATTCATTACACGATTCACTCCACTATTTTACTGTTTTCTCTGTCTTTTCATTGTTTGAACACATTCACATGGCAAAGTTCTTCTTAAAGGAAAAATCAGTTAATATCAAAATATTACCCAATTAGGCAATGATGTTCAGGAGTTAGGTAATAGAGAATTATTAAAGGAAATTAAGCTACAAAATAACTTGACCAGATGTGTAATTTTGAAAGAGTACTCTGACTATTGTATGATAGAGAGGACACCAGTGCATTGGCCCAGATAAATTAAGTCAAGAAGTAGTAGTGATAGAGGGAAGGGGGCCAGTGAAGACAATGTCCCTTGAATAGGGAAAAATTCAGTGTTCCTCCCAGGTTTCTGATTGGGTGACTAGGAGAATTGGCAGGGCTGTTTATCAATAGGTGGAGGTCAGTAGTAGAATCAGAATTAGGGAGCGAGATATTTGGTTCAAGCCTTGACTTTGCTATGAAACTTTTGAGAGGCCTTTGGAGAGTCAGCTAATTCTGGGTCTAGTTTTTGTACATGTTGTGAGAATAATGTGAAATATCTTAAACTATAAAGCATTATTAAACATAATTATTGCTTTCAAAAAGTGTCTAATATGTAATATGACCACAGTAAATAATCCATAGTGAAACAAAGAATATTAAACAGTCTTGGCTTCTGACCCCTGTTATTTAAATTTTCTCAAATCAGTTTAGAAGGACAAATATTTAGGAGAAAAATCTGGTAAGTACTGATTTTCCTTTACATCAGCAAATTCAAGAGAAATAAAATATGTACAGATCAAAATCATAATAATACACTTGAAAATGAACATTTTCAGAGAAAATAATTCAAAATGTAATCACTAGAAACTCATTGACTTAGATTATCACAGAAAGTGTACAAATTCATTTTAGTACTGTGAGAAGTTCAAACAGCTAGGAAGAAACAAGATGAGTCTTGAAATGGGAATAGACACAGGGCCATTCATTTCAGCCTAATAACATAGACACTAAAATGTCTTCACTCGATATATACAGTATTCAGGCAGATACCAGCAAATGGAATATAGTACTTGCCCATCTCCTTTAAAAGGAAAAGGTAGAAACCAAGAAAATAATTTTCAAGCTATGAAACATTTATTACATAGTATTGAAAAACAATTTTAACACCTTCATTTTTTTTAACTTCTACTTCAGGCTTAGACCTTAAAATCATTCCATCTCCTTTTGATAATCCTTTTAGGTATCAGACCTCAAAGCTTTTCTCAAGATAAGAGTCCTGTGATCCAACTTGCACCAGTTTTTTACAAAATCCCCATTTATCTTTCCTTTAAGTAATGGCTGCTTTTCATAAAGAAACATTGATAATTTATTCCTAGAAGTAAAAGCATTTTCCAGCACTGCAAAGAAGAAAGACTCATTTTGTTACACTCCAATGTGCTTACATTGATTTAAATTCCCAGCATTCTATTTAAGACTGACCTCTGTCCGAAGCAGCCTTTATTTTTCTCATGTAAGGGGTTTCTGCAGGGGTCTGGAATGCCACCACTGAGAGAGCGTGTCAGCAGCTTTTCTAAGCAAAACACTGCCAGAAATACAGAAAATAAACATCTTTGAAAAATAGCTGAGTTGAAGTTCTTCCAGATTCAACTCCAAATAACTAAACTCTCTTAAAGCCTGTTAAATATTATAAAAATCAGGTCATTAACTGTACTTCGGCTTGCAGATTGCAACATGACTTACAACCACCGAGAACTCAAAGACAAGTTTTACAGCAGAGCTATTGGTCCTGAAAGAGGACAACCTCCTACTGCCTTTGAGAGTGAGGAACAGGGAAGAAGCTGAGAACTCAGCATGAAAGCGCTCTCAGGGGAACAGAATGTTGAATTTGGGTTGCCAGGAACTGATAAAGAGCTCAGCACCTAATTAAAGCCGCTTTGCAAACAGCTCCCAAAGCAGAATCAATGTCTCTATTTGGAATCCACGATGGGTCTCTGGGGAGTCATCCTAAGCCAAAGACTGAACAGAACGATAACTTGGCCTTTCGGAAAATCTTCACCCTAAAAGATGGTAACCCAAAGAGTGGTGAAAATCACAAGTTCTATATTTGAGTCCCAGGACAAGGTCACATTTGTCTTATCTGAGCAAGTATATCTTGTTCAACTATCAGACTTGGGATAAATAAAGCATAAAAAAAATGCTCAAGCCCTAGGGAGAACATAATCAGCTTTTTGCACAGTGAAGAAGAGCAGTTCAGCAGTTCATACATGAAAACGTGCATCTTGGGCAATAATGATGCCCTGTCAATCAAGGCTTCTCTGAACGTTCTTCCAAGACTCTCAGTACCAACCAGAAGAATATTCAACGTCTCTCTGCAAGGTGTGGATTTGCAGACATTTATTAATATAAGGAATATCTTATTGTTTTACTATCTTTAAGTCATATTCAGACTTCTAGCTCCAAGAATCCACGCAGCCCAAATGGCAGGGAATTAATTCTCCATCCATATTTACTCTCTTGCAGTTTTACTTGCCTCTAAGTCAGTGGTCCCCTTTTGGCATCAGGGACCAGTTTCTTAGAATACAGTTTTTCCACAGACGTGGTGGGGTAGGGGTTTAGGATGAAACTGTTCCTCCTCATATCATCAGGCATTAGTTAGATTCTGATAAGGAGTGTGCAACCTAGATCCCTCGCATGTGCAGTTCACTATGGGGTTTGTGCTCCTATGAGAATCTAATGCCACTGCTGATCTGAGAGGAGGCTGAGCTCAGGCATAATGCTCGCTCACCTGCCACTCACCTCCTGCTGTGCGACCCAGTTCTGAACAGGCCAGGGACCAGTACTAGTCTGTGGCGTGGAGGTCGGGGACCCCTGCTCTACGTGGTACAAAAGTAGTAAGTTTCCTCAGCAGAGCAAAGGATACAGGAGGGCCACACTGGTTACAGGTGAGATGCCCGGTGGTATCCTAAAAATCAGTTGATTCTGCTCATCTGGGCCACCCCAAATGAGCAGGTTACACAACTCCCTGCAGAGCTGGGAGGTTTCTCTGCACAGGCTTCTCAGGTTCAGATGCTCTTCCAATGGCTTCTTCCAAGGTGTGCACACCAGCTCCCATACCGGTCCCTGTCTGGGGCTTCCTCTGCTCTCTGCTCTCCTCTCTCTCTCCAGAGACATTTAGTCATCTCTTTATAAGCTGAGGCTTCCAGAAAAGATTGAAAGAGATTGTGTTCCAGAAGTTCAGGGTTGGGCTCCCTAAGGGAATACAATGGCCCTCATTACCTTTCCCCAGCAGAGCTGAAGGGGAGGAAAAGCAAATGCAGCAAGAACAAAACACAAATCTCTCTCTCTCTCTCTGTCTGTCTGTCTCTCCCTCTCTCTCTCTCGCATATACACACTTCAGTTTTTAAAATATGTTAACATTAGTATTATTATTCCATTTAACAAATGAAAAAGCTGAGGTTCAAAAATGACAGTGGTGTCATGGTGACACCATTTCCCAGTGACAATGGTGTGTAGCAGGTGAAGGAGCCATGGGGCCCAGATCAGTCTAAATCTAAAGTCCATGTTTCTAAAACTGCTTCTCTCAGAAGCTAAAAATGATCATTATTCCAGAGGATGACTTGTAGGAAGGAAATCATTATTTAATAAAGAAGGAATTAGGTGCTTAGCAGGGTAACATATTAACAGGCAGATGCTGACAATGGCAGGAAGATAAACTGGCTACAGAGCTGTTGTTCTTTGTCATCCTTCTTTTTCCAAAGTAAGATACAGAGCACTTGAAGCCCAGGGAGAAAGCTAGGAACCAGAATTTCCTCTTTCTCCAAAGCAATATAGGCCCAGGGAGAAAGCTAGGAACCAGAATTTCCTCTTTCTCCAAAGCAATATAGGCCCAGGGAGAAAGTTAGGGACCAGAATTTCCATTTATTATGTGTTTGATTAATTATCTATTCCTGGGTAATAAATTACTCCAAAACTTAGTGGAGTTTTGGAGTAACTTAAAACAACAAATATGATGGTCCCACAGTTTCTGTGGGTCAAGAATCTGAGTGTGATTTGGTGAGGTACCTCTTGCTTCAACATCTCTCATGAAGTTGTGGTCAGGCTATCAGCTGGGCTGCCATCATCTCGGGACTCAACTGAGACTGCAGTTTCCTGGTTCACCCCCATGGTGGCTGCAGACTCAGCTCCTCATGGGTGTTGGACTGAGATCCTCTGTTGCCTTATAGGTATCTCTATTGTGCAGCTCACAACAAGGTATCTGTTTTTTGTTGTTTTTGTTTTTTCAAATGAGTAAAAGAGAGGAAGAGAAAGGGAAGGAGAAAACAAGATGGAAGCCACAGTCTTCTTATAACTTACTCTTGGAAATATCTCATGATTTTTGCTGTGTGTTATTCTTTAGAAGCAATTCTCTAGACACAACCCATATGCAAGGAGAGGGGATTACACAAGGTTTAGAATACCAGGAGGAAGGAATCATTGGTGGCATCTTAGAGGTTGCCTACTACATGCATTTATGTTGTTGAGATTGATTACTGGGATGAGCAGTCAGACTACTTGAGTTCACATCTTAGCCTTATTATTTGCTAGTTATGGGATCTTCAGCAAGTTACTGTACTTTGGTCCTTAGTTCCCTCATCTGTAAAATGAAACTATTAATATTAAATTACTTGTTCTCAAGGACTTAATGTGGATTAAATTACTAATAAATGATTTAAAAAAACTAGAATAGTGTCGGGCATGTGGTAGGCATTCAGTGAATATTAGCTAGCATTGTAGTAATAATTCTATCAGATATGAAATATCTTGTCTACCTAATAGTGTATATTCAAAAGAGAAGGCTTTTATATTTAGCTTATGAAAATAATGTGGCATAAATGAAGTGGTCACAAAGGCAGCCAAAGCTACAATCATTCTTGGAAACACTGGAAAACTTTTCTTATGTTGGCACTGAGCATTTTTCTGGACACAGTAGCATTGTAGAAAACTAAGGTATAAGGAACTGAAGTACTTCATTACATTATCACTTTCATATCTATTTCATTTCCCAATTTCATCAATATCCTCCTGCCCAAAGGAGAATATTCGCTGCCCACTGAGGAATTAATTATTGGCTTATTTGGCTAATGTTGCTCTGCCAATTGACTCTCTTGTGTCAAGCTTCCCTCAGCCTTCCCTTATTGTAGACCCCACCAGCTCTATACACAGACCCACCCAGAGACACACAGAGATAGAGACTCAGACACACTTCCTGGATATAAATCTTAATTACACTTGAAAACGAACTGGAATTTCATAGAAATGCTTACCAATAGACATGTTCAAATAATGAGATTTTTACCTGAAATTCCTCCTATAGTTCTCAACTTGGTAAAGGGCGTTTATCATTTCCGTCTGCCCAGACGCTCAAACCAAAACTGGGAAGCCACCCGGTCTTCCCTCCTCCTCACTTTTCCCATCTGGTTCCTCTCTTTTTTCTATATAGTCCCTTGGGTACTTCATTCTACCCTACGTGTAGCTGCCTTAATTTAAGCTCCCATCAATGTTCATCATTAGAGTGAGGCACTTAAACTAACTTTGGCCTTTAGGAATGAGCCTAGGTTTGAAATTAGGCTAAACAAAGGAACTGGGGCAATGTTTCCATCAGGGAGGAGACTGCACACAGTGATTCCCCATAGCAAGAGGAGTGCAAAAGCGCCCCTTGTCCTTTACTCTCTCAACTCTCAATTGCTTATCAGAAACAAATATAAATAGCAAATCAACTCATGTGTACCCTTGCTCTGAAACTGAACCTTTCGTAAAAGCTGAAACAAGGCCCTTGCATGCTAGCAGTAAAAGAAAACACATTACAATTCTTACAATGCCCCAAGGCCAAAGTTGAATCCCTTTCGGAACAGAGGAATGCTTCTCACTTCACTCCAGCGACTCATCTCACTTTGTCACCTGGGCTCAGCAACACCATGGGTAAATATTCCCATTAATCACAAAGGTCTTCATGAAAATCACGTGCAACTTTCATCTCTACGAGGTCAGATGTAGTCCCTGGAGCCAAGCTGGGCCAGAGACCATGAAGCCCTTTCCATCTCCCTTTTCTCTCTCTCTCTCTTGACTAGCCCAAAACTTCCTTCTTGAAGGGGACTTTCTCATTGCTTTGTGCGAAGAGGTTCCTGGTGGTGGGATGAAGAAAGGGTCATCTATTTACAATTTTACCATTTGCAGCTAAACTATGAATTCCAGTTCCAGTTCAGCTGGAACATCTTCTGGCAAAGAGATATCTTGAAATATAAAACTATTAACCTGAGAAGGGTAGTATATCAAAATGCTCTTATCCATTTAACACTGAAAGTATCTGGGAAACAGCAAGGTCCTCACAGCCTGGGACTTGGATACATTTTACAGAAGTTTATAGAAGTAAACTCCTAATCAGGTAGCAGTGTTCAAAGAAATCATTGACAGATTTAGCTTCAGAGTAAGAAATTCTAAGTTGCCAAGGAGTAACATGAGAACACTGGCTGTTTGATTCCAACTATTTCTGGATGAAGAGGACAGTGTTTTCTCATTGGCTCACAGAAGGGAACCTCCAGATCAGTCTCTGCAGCTGGGCCAATTTCCACAACTCATACCCATTCTGATCTGAGTCAGGTTCCAGTGACCTCTCCCCTTCCCTAATTCCTGTTCTGCATTTGCCATGAGCAGATGATTTTGACTTTATCTCAAGCCATCAGATAGGACAGGATCTTTCTAAGACATTGACCACAGCAGATAAAGACAAAAATAAATAAATAAATAAATAAATAAAATCACAACTCTCTATCATAGAACACTGAGAATCAAACATATTCTTTGAAGTCAGATAATCCAACCTTTTTGCAGTTATATAAATTTTGAACATCCTTAATAAAGCATCATTTATAACAGAGATCTCGTGTGTTTGTCTTTCCAGCATCCGTTTCTTTGGTATTTTGTTAGCTACTCCCTTATTTTATTTTGAAGAACTATCCCTCTCACAATTTTATTTCATGTTGTTCTGGTGAAGCTGATTCTACTTCAGACTTTTGTGAGAGGTGTGTTTTTTCACCAGTCTCAGAAGCGGCGGTTGAAAGTATCTCATCTCCAGGCTGAAGTGATTGGCTCAGGGTGGACATGTGGCCCAAGCCAAACCAAATATAGCTAATCCTGGGACTATTGCTGGAATTTTTTAAGAAACAGCAACTCTCTTTTTTTCTGGGATTGCTAATCAGGCAGGATATAGTCCTGAAACTTCTGGAGGCCACAGTGCTTCCTCTTGGAGACAGCCTGCCTGAGAATGAGGCCAACAGAGAGAAGCAGAGGTTGTGGCTGGAACAACTAATGTTCCTGCAGACATTATTTGATTACCTGGATTTAGCCATGCTGGCATGTTTTAGTTAAATAAACCAGGATATTCCTCTTTGGGCCGAAGGCAACTTTTGATGAGTTTCTGTCCAATAAAGCGCAAAGCAACCAATTCACCTTCTACGACTTCCCTGGCAGGAAGTGATTAGCCCTCTCTTTAATCATTCCAGATGGACAGATCTCCATTTTCTACTAGGACTCTGGGTTTTGGGTTCTGAGGCTCAGTTCTACCTTGTATTGAGCAAAATCTGCTGTCTTTAACCTGTACTCACTACTAATGCTTTATTTATTTGTTAATGCAGTTCCTTGTTTAGTTAGGGAACAGCAAGTATAAGAGATTTGAGGTGGATTCGAATTTTTGTGTGTTGAAGAAACACAAAGCAAAAAGCCAAAAACTAACAGGTCTTGACCCTAGTGAGTAAGGGGCATAGAGACATAAGTGGGTGAAGGTCTGTAATAGGAAGATTGGAGTTCATTGTAAGAATAATGAAAAGTCATGGGAGTGTTGTTAACACACAAGAATAGTGTGATTTGAGCTACAGTGTTTCAAAGATCACATATTATATCCATTGAAGCACTAGAGGAAGCCAAATCTCTCTGCTACTGACAGTCCTTCAGAAAGTTGAGGTCTCTGGTGTGCCCCATAATTTTCTTCTTTTCTAGCTTAAATATCTTTGGCTTCTTCAACCATGTTTCATATAAGTTTTGTAGATTCTACAACACAGTGTTCTCCTCCGGACTCATTGTAATTTGTCGATGTGCCGTCTAAAATACAATGCTCAGACTGAACACAGTAACTCCAGATATTGCCCAAGCAATGAATAATATGAAATCATTATTTTCTTTATTCTATCCCTCTACCCCTATTGGTACAGTCACATTTAAGGCAGCCATGTCATCCTGTTAACTCTTAATTAAATCAATCAATGCTAGCTGAGGGCATATTACTTTCAATTAAGTCAAGTTCTAATTAATTGTTATTTTGTGAGAGAAATATACAGGAATTTCTTTTCTGAACGGATTAAAGACTCCTTGAAGGATTAAAGACCTTGAAGGTAATCTATTACAAGCAACAAGGCACATAAATATTGATCTCATTCAACTTTTGTACGTGCAAAATGAGATAAGAAAAACTGGAGTTTAACTTGAACAAATGACCAGATTGATTCTGGAATTATAATCGCACTATGGGATTAGTCAGTTTGTAGCCACCAAAGAGAGAAGTCTTTAAGGAATACATATTTAAAGCCATTTGCAACCAGCTCTATTATTAAAATCAATTTTAAAGCATCATAAAAGGCTTTTGCTCCAGAATTAGAAACAGTTTTAACAAAAGCATTGAATTTTCATATTTGAAGAAACTTTGAAAATCACCTGATCCAAAGTTTTTATTTTATAGGTAAGAAAGCCAATAGCCACAGAGACAGAGAGATGTCCAAACTGACTTATGATCTGAGTCAGGTCAGAACTGAGTCAAACCAGAACTTAGATCCCTTCTCTTCCATCCCAGCACTCTGCCTACCATAACACACGCCTCCTTTCTTCAGCTTTGACTGTACACTTGAATGTTTTCATTTCAGGGGTCATTCATGAATGAATTGTGGGAGAACAAGAGTGAATGTGGGGAAAGCAATCTTAAAGATTGTTGTAGTGATTCAGAGAAGTCCGGAGTTCTGAAACAGGGGAAGGGTAGAGGAGGTAGATAAAGCTGCACATATTCCACATATGGCTAGGAGTTCGAGAAAAAACAAGAATGAACATTGAGTTTCTGACATGAACCACAAGGTGGTTAGCAATGCTATTCACAGAAGAACTAGGTTAGAGTGGTGAAAAGCAAGAGATCAGTTTTGCCACTGATTTTGTGCAATATTCCACACAATCAGTTGGAAATGTCCTTTAGGCAGTTGTAGACATATGCCTTGGGTTCAGGAAGAGCTGAGATGGTGCCACCACACTCCAGCCTGGGCAACAGAGAGAGACCCTGTCTCAAAAAAAAAAAAAAAAAAAAGAGAAAAAGAAAAAAAAAAAGAAAAGAAAGGTAGGAAACAGATTCCACAGTGTTCAGTGACTTGCCACAAATTAAGTTAGCTGGGAAATGGTGGAACAAAAGTTCCAATCTGCCTTTCAGTTGCTCATTTAGTCTCAAACTCTCATCTACTGCCCCTGCCCTGCTCCCATCTCCTGAAAAGTCTATAATGGAGCATCTTTATTGTTATAAACCAGGTGGCTCTTGTTCCCATTTGCGTTCTTGATCCAAATCAGATTCACTGGTACTGATAACACATTTTGAGGATTTAAACATGGATTTCCTCCCTCCCTCATACACTACGCTGCCATGGGCAATTCCTATTGGAATAAACAGGGTGCATGACTGTGGACTCTACTCTTTCTTGAAACTTTTTCCTCTCTTGTTTGGAATGAAATGTCTTTGACCATCAAACACTAATCACTCTTCAGGTTACAGTGCTTATTGTAGAGGATTCCCAAGGAGAATCTCATAGATACATGATAGTAAGCCAAGTATTTACATTGCAAAGGTTAATTAGGCAGGATTAGAAATTAATGGCAAAACATAGATTGTTGGCCAAACATTATCAGCACTACCATCATAACAACTTCTATTTATTGTTTACTGTGTGCAAGATACTGTGCTAAGATTAAGCTATGTGTAAATTATTTAATCCTCCCAAGTTTTTTATGAGGCAAGTACAATTTTTTTGTTATTTGACAGATAAAGGAAATGAAGCTTAAAGGGGTTAAATCACTTTAAAAAGGCAACACAACTAGTAAGTATCAGAACTAGAATATAGGCCAGGTATGGTGGCTCATGCCTGTAATTCCACCACTCTGGGAGGCCAAGGTAAGAGGATCTCTTGAGCCCAGGACCTCAAGACCAGCCTGGGCAACAAAGTAAGACCTCATGTTTTTAAAGTAAAACTTTAAAAATATCTGTCTATTCCCTTCAAAGCACGCTCTTAACTACTAAACTAAATTCTATGCATTCAACATTTTCTCCAAATGTAGTCTGGAAGTAGACTGTGTTCTTCTCAGATTATCGCTTAAACAGTTCAACACAAGGGCTTCCCCCTCATTTGTTTGACCATCAGCATATACTGACTGCTAAATGTGAATTGTCATTCACGTGTTCCTGGCAGTACAAATGTTGCACTAAGCAGTCCTAAAGAGACTTGATGCTGAGTAGAACAAAGAATACTAGTTTCCTGAACATTTTGTTTAAATTGTAAGCTAACTCTATAATGACCAGAGTCGTGTCTCACATCAGGAAGTTGAACCATAGATTGTTTTTAACGATGCAAAAATGTCAAGTGCTATCTCCTTCACTGAGGAATACAAAGGAAGAAAGAAAAACTAGATAAAGTGGGGGGGAAATGATCTATACCATTTGACATAATTAGATGAGAGTTAGGTTGGTTTTAGCATATAATAATAAAATAAACCTACCAGAATAACTAGATTGGAAAAACCTATTGGATTTCAGTTTATATAAACTCTCTATGGAAGAGAAATACCAAGGAAAGTGATGTTTTAATGTTAAGAAAAATAATGAGTGAAAATTTATTTATAATTTTTTAAATTTTACTGTCTTAAACTTGCCTAGCTCTGTCATAATCTGAAATTTCAACCCTAAAGCTAAGTCACCATGTATTCTCTTTGAAGCAAGATAGCATATAAAGAAAACAAATAGAATCTCTTACATTTTACAAAGTTGAATGTCTCAAGTTTTCAACAAAGCATATAGAAATCCATGTTTGGGTTCGTTTTTGTCTTATACTATGACTAGCCACTAGATGGCGAAGTATGACATGAAATGGAGGCTGCAGACCAAGTTAAAAGTCTGACTTGAAGCAGAGGAAGCTTGAGTTAGTGAAAACCTTTAGTTGTACTACATGAATAAAGGGATGTAGTGTAGTATAGTCATTCTTAAGTTGCATGCCTTACTTTTAAAAAAACATTTGCTGATTCATTCAAATTCATGTCCAGAAGTCCTAAGACTAAGACTCAGTTGTCTACAAGGCTTTGTTTCCTAGCCCACTTCTTATTGCCTGTCACTTCCTGTCCCTGTCTGTCTTCCTTCCAAGAACCCAGTTCTAGCCCTACTGCTTCACAATATTTCTCAATGTCAACCACTGGTGTTCTTGGGTTCTAATTATTATTATCTCTTGTCACTTTCTCCATCATTCTTCGCTTCCTTTCAGGATCCTTTACTACTATATCCTTGTGTAGTCACTGATGCATATTTGCCTGAACTGAGCCTTGTTGTGGTTGTTGCTCTTCTGGAGCAGAGAAATTTGCTGGCTGATATGATAAGGCCTTGTGTCCCCACCCAAATCTCATGTTGAATTGTCATCCCCATGTGTAAGGGAGGGACCTATAATCCCCCCGTGTAAGGGAGGGACCTGTAATCCCCCCACGTAAGGGAGGGACCTGTAATCCCCCCGTGTAAGGGAGGGACCTGCAATTCCCACATGTAAGGGAGGGGGGTGACTGGATCATGTGGGTGGTTACCTCCATGCTGTTCTCATGATCATGAGTGAGTTCTTACAAGATCTGATGGTTTCATAAGTGTTTGGAATTTCCTCCTTTGCTCTTCTTTTTCCTGCTGCCTTGTGAAGAAGGTGCCTGCTTCCCTTCCACTATGACTGTGATTTTCCTGAGGCCTCCCTAGCCATGCAGAACTGTGTGTTGATTAAAACTCTTTTCTTTATAAATTACCCAGTCTCAGGCAGTTCTTTATAGCAGTGTGAAAATGAACTAAATACACTGGCCTAATGAACTCCTTTCTCAGCAGAGCACCTAGTAGGATGCTCTATCTAAGCTCTAGCTTGAGCCAAAATGAGCCACAAGATATGAGAGGAATATTTCTTTAAAAATGGTTGTGATGGTTAATTTTATATATCAGCTTGACTGTGTGAAGTGATACCCAGAAAGCTGGTATGCATTATTTCTGAGCATATCTACGAGGGTATTTCCAGAAGAGATTGGCATTTGAATTGGTAAAATGAGTGAAGAAGATCCACCCTCACCAATGTAGACAGACACCATCCAATCCATTGAGGGCCCAAATAGAACCAAAAGGCAGAGAAGGTGCGAATTTGCTCCCTCTTCTTGAACTTGGGCAGTCTTCTTCTTCTGCCCTCATATATCAGATCTCCTGGTTCTTGGGCCTTCAGACTCCAGGGCTTATGCTAGCAGCCCCTGGTTCTCAGGTCTTCAGCTATGAACTGAAACCATGGGCTTGTTTGGTTCTCAAGTCTTTGAATAATTACGTGACCAGGCTTTGCAGTTCTCCAGCTTACAGACAGCATATAATAGAATTTATTGGCCTCCACAATCCTGTGAGCCAATTTCCATAATGACTCTTCTTATATATCTGTATATATCCTATTGTTCTATTTCTCTGGAGAACCCTGACTACTACAGCAGGCCACACATATGTTATAAGAAGGCCAATGAAGGAGAAGAAAGAGATGTAACTCGGACTAATTTCTCATCAATAACTGCTCAAAGTAGAACCAGACACTCCTAACACCTGATTTGGCACTCTACTTGTCAATAATATCTTTCCTTGATCATTAAATGAAAGAACAGAGTAGCAGTTTACAGAGAAAACCCTGCCAAATGAACTTCATAATCTTTCCCAAGTGCTATCAGTGAAACCACTAACAGAAAAAATAAAATAAAATCTGCTAGCCTCTCCGCTGTTCTGGAATTGAAAATTTCTATAACATTTTGCACTCTGAAATTGAATTATGTTACTGGAATCTCTTGTTAGAGATTAGCAAAATGAAGATCAGACTGAAATTTCCCAAAGTAAATGGCCTTTGTGAGACACTGCCCTACAATGTATACCATGAGTCCTTTTATATGCAGATTCTTATAAAATGTTGAAATAGTCAAGCAGTATTCTCCATGAACTCTTCCCTAACCAAGTATATTTAACTTAAACCAACCGCATTTCCTTTGTGCCTAGCACATAATAGATGCTCAGTAGTTATGTAAGGGAGGAAGAAAGAAAGGAGGGAAGAAAGAAAAGGAAGAAGGAGAGAAATGAGAGAAGAAGTCTCTATTAAGAAGACAAAAATAAGAAGCCTTTTTGTAAGATAAAAAGTCTCTTGTAAAATCACCAAGAAGATACTTTATTCAGTTAAGATGAATTGTCAGCTTTCTTCTCAGCATAACCTGCTTTAGTCTTATTATAAAAATTTTATTAAAATATTCCCTAACAATCCCTTCTCTAGACTAAACAATTCCAGTTCCTCGGATATTCCCCCAGAACTTTCAAAATTATTTTTCATTCTTATACCAATTTTGATTTCTTTTTTTAAAGTCAAAATTATTTGAGATTATATTCAATTGTTTTTCATGATCCTTTTCAATGTTTTGGGTTTTATTTAACAAGGAGAGATTTATATGGTTAAAAGAAAACCAAATGATTACTTTTCATTTTTAAAGGAGAAAGCATATTTTTGAAGTCCATGGAAAACGAATATGTTTAAGGATAGAATACCTAAACAACTACTCTTCTACATACAACCCAACTTTTACCAGAGATTTGCTTTTTTAAAAAGATTAACAAGTGTATCCAAACCTTTCTGCTTGCTGACACACACATACATACACACACACATTTCCAATTGTATGATAAAATAGTCATGGTGTATTAATACCTAATAAAATAACCTTTTAAAATATTTTACCCTGAATTAACAAAATATGCTTTAAAATCTGTTATAATGTATATAATCTCAGAAGAAAACCTGTTGGCAAATATTGTTTGGAGCAGACAGTTAAACTTTCCAGGCTAAGCATTTTCCTATTTCTCTATTCAGCAGTACTTCTCAAAAGTGCTGATTCCTAGAATAGAATATCTGTGGGTGAGGTCCAGAAAACTGGCAGAGTCCCTAAATAATTCTTATGAATATTTCACTTTCAAGGGATACTCATATAAAACTTTGACCTTTTAACTTGGTGGAGCAGTTCTTTTTTTCCCCCCTCGCAAGTCCATAACTTTTTTGGTAAGTTAGTATTTAAACAGTGATAGTAAAAATGTGAGAGTTATAGTTCCTATCCAAATATCAAACATCCTGGATCTGTGTAGCAACTTAATTATTATGGAGAAATAATTGTGTTGCTAGGAATCTATAAGGTGCTTTGATCTTCAAGAGATTGCTTTTGCATGTTGATTTAAGATAATGTCTTAGTCTGTTTTGTGCTCCTATAACAGTATTCCTGGGACTGGATCACTTACAATGAACAGAATTTATTGGCTCAAAGCTGTGGAGGCTGGGAAGTCCAACATCAAGGTACTGGCATCTGAAGAGGGCCTTCTTGCTGTGTCATCGTGTGGCAGAAAGTTAGAAGTGGAGAGAGAGAAAAAAGAGAGGCAGAGGAAAAGGCAAAGAGAGAGGGAGGGAAAACAAGAGGGGGCCAAGCTTACCCTTTTATAATGTCACCAATCCCACCCATGAGGGTGGAGAACTTATGACCTAATCACTTCCTAAATGTCCCACCTCCTAATACAGTTACAATGGCAACTAAACTTCAACGTGAGTTTGGGAGGGGACATATATTAAAATCATAGCAGGTAAACCCACAATCTTTTTTATAATTCACTTACTTGGCCAAGTACCAAGTTTGCATCTCATGTTGCAGTAAGTGATTTCTTCTTTGTAATGAGCTCTAATGTAAGGCATTGTCTTTTGAATAAGGCAATGGAAATACTTATTTTCAGTTGGCCACCAGGTCAGCTGCCAGGTACTTTAAAAGAAGGGAAAATAATGCTTAGCTCTAATTACTAAGAGATGATGGTTTGTGTCTAAGAAAGGGAATCCCAAGAAGTTGGACTACGATCCTGGTATCCTTATTCTTCCAGTTTTCACCACTTAAGTCACTTCAAACTTACTTACTTTCAAGGTGACTTATTGCAACTATGAGATAGCTTAAAATTTACATGACTGCAATCATGATAATTTAGAATCTGTCAATGTCTATGCTAGGATCTGTCAACAAAGGCATTCTCTAAAATAAATTTGCTTCACCATTTTATTTTTGCTTTACCATGTTTTAACATATTTTCTCATGAAAAGAATAATTTTGAAAGCTCTATGGTTGTGACTTACTAGATGTTCTTTCATGATATTTTTCTTTGATTTTACTGATTTTTATTTTATATCTTATAAGAAGTTATTGATATTTGGTTTTGGTATAGGTATATACTTTGTCAAGAATTTTCAGGTTCATTTGGTTCTCATAACTACTCAAAATATGGAAGAGTATATTTTCTATATTTTAATTTAAATAAAACTTTATAAATGTTATAATTATCAACATGAATTTTATCATTAAATAGTAACAAAGACGTTTTGAAAATTAACTTTAGTATAAAACCAAATTTACATGGAAAATATGTTTTATGTAGTGTTAATGCAGGATTATAGAAAAACCTATTAATGAAAAATCTCTCTAAGTTGCATGAATCATATTTCTTTTTATTCAGTGTACTGTAAGGACAAACTCTTTCAGTATTCTCAGGTTTACAATATTACCTCTGTCATTAACTTACCACATTGAAGAAATCTGATTATGAATGGGATATGTGTTTCAGTGCACCCAACGTTGTCCCATTTTATACCTGTAGCTCCAGCACTCTAAAAATATTAATATTGGACAATAAGTTACATGATCATTCCAATTATGAGTTCCTGGGCCACAATTTGACCAAATATAACATGAAAGAATTTTACTATATGACTTTATTATAACTTCCAGCCCTAAGAGTCATTGAAAGATGTCTTTATGCTACTTCATGTCATCTTGTTTAATATCCACATTCCTTCTGTCACTGGAGTGCTGTACTGTTGAAGAAGAAGAGATAGGAAACTAGGCTAAGTAGGCAGAAAGGTGTCTGATTCACATGTAAGCTGGGTGGTAGAAATATAATTTCAAGTTGATGACTTAGAAACTAGAGCATATATCTCCCTATAAACAATGTTATAAATTATTATTAAATTCCAAAGTTAACACAAAATATATGTAGAGAGGCTAGCCCTGCAAAATGAGAAGTGAATATAGCCAACCAGCCTCCAGAAAATGGCTGTGTGGTGATAGCTGTACATTCAGGCAACTGTGATCCAATCACAGGTGAGGGTCACAAAGAAATGGACAAACAAAGGCAAACCACAGCCCCTGATGCAGGAAGAGGGCCTTTGATTTCTTGACAGGATAATGGCATGGCATGGGCTAATTTCCCTTGGGAATGATAACCAGATGCGTTTCAGAGTGTTGGACCCAAACCCTTTCTGAGATATGATTGATATGTTTACCGCAAACATCAAAGAAGATAATCAAGTGCGGTAACTTCCAGCCCTCCCCACGGCCCCTTGCCCACCTCCTGCCCAGTTTGCCCAATCACAGTTCTCTTCAATTTGAGTCATCTGTTTTTCTCCACAGAGAGGTCACAAAGATAAAGAAACACCTTCAAAAGTAGCCCCTTCTCTCCAAGTTCTGATTTTTAATCAAACTCTCTTCAGATGGCCAAATGCACCTGGAAGGTGTGTTCATGCGTGACTCCTGTTTTTCCTTCTAGTAAGTAGAGCCCCTCCTCTTCCTGCCCCTTAGCCATTTCTTCCAATTGGAATAAAGCAGGATGACACAGTGAAGGTTCCGTCCTTTCCAGAGGGCCACTCCCCCTTATTTGCATATGAGGAATATTTAATCTGATGCTTTTAATCAAGGGAAACTTAAATTATGCTAGCTCCAAAACATATCAAAAAATTGTCATGTTGGTGGTGACTGTATTGGTTTATGTATGTGTTCACTTGAAAAATCTCTGCTGTGAGTTTGTTTTCTTGTGACTTGCCTCACTTTGAGGGAAGTTAAAATTTAAATGCAGAGATTCTGCCTGTATGTTTCAGATTGCCAGACTCTTTTACTTAATCAAACTTATACTGAACCAATTAGTTATACATTGAGAAATGTATTTCCTGGGACGGATGTATCTATCCTGTTGTGGATTGGTGTCCCTCTTTTCTCTAATCTGTCACTGCCACATCCTCCCCCAGGAAAACATTCCATGAATATTGAATGAGCTGGACTGAGAATAGAACTGAGCAGACTCAAGATACGTATTTTTAAACAATTCTAGTACCTAGAACAATCCCAGAAGAAAGTATAATTTTTTTTTCTGAATAAATTCTGCTATGCATGTTTCTCTCTTCATAGGTGATTAAAACACTATACAATGTCTGCTACTCAGATTTATAAGATTAATCAAAACAAGAAAACAAACAAATGAATAATTTTTTCTTTATGCTCCCAGGAGATAGTACACCATGCCTGTTTCATTTGGGAGCACTCAGCACATGTAAGAATGTAAATATATCTTTCTATGATAATATGCCTATTTAAAAAACTATTTTATCTGGAAGCAAATTGTCTCTAGCTCTGATTTGTACCAGGAATTAAAGTGAGATGATGTCACTAAACTGGTTTTATTAGATGGAGACTGGCCTTTTATTATAATGATTCTCCTTGCTAATATCATCACTTGAAAATGTTACTGGCACTTCCAAATTGAATCCATTCCATTCTTCCTGTGCCCTTCCTACACCCCAAAACTTGTTCTTCCCACACTGTTCATTAGTTTAATCAATGACAATTCCATCCACTCAGGTGCTCAATCAAGAAACTTCATTGTCACTGTCAATCCCTCTATCTTAATTAGGAAAGCTTGACTAACAGAAGAACCATGTTTCTTATTTATCACCAGGAACATAACTCGTTAATGACTACATGTTTGCTTCTCTGATCACCCATCTGTATGTTGTTAGTCAAGACCCTTAATCTTTCAAAACTCTAGTTTCTTCGTCAATAAATTCAGAAATATGGACTGTAGAAATAACTCTGAAGTTCTCTAATACAGTGCCGCAACCTCAGTCACATAATTGCTTTCTCAACAAATAGCTGATAATTAGTTACCAACCCTTTATTTTTACGTGAGGTTTTCCTGTGGCTTGGTTTACTATCCTACATGCTTTCGAAAGTGTCCTGTGTTTGATTTTTTGTTAACATTTATCATTCTCTAGTACAAGTTTCTGTTTATCAATTTTTCTAATAGACACCAAGATTCCTGAAAATGAAAATTCACACATACAATGTCCTTTATCATTTTATCTTTCCATTCTAGTATAAACCTATCATATAGAAACCTTAAAATATAGTTGGATTCATTTTAACATCTCTGTTCACACTGGCCACCCTAGACTAAGCCCCACTTATTCCTTCCCACGATGACTAAAAAATCTTCTTTAGATGTTTCCCCTCAACCTCATTCCTTCCTTCTATTCCACAGAACAACCAGAGTGATCTGCTGAAAATCCTTCCATAGCACTTTCCATTGCACTTAAAACAGCCTCTAAAGTCTTTCTGTAGCGTTACACCCGACCGCTGCCAACCTTTATCATCTCAGCTCCTGCACTCTCATCTGCACTCATCTGTTTCAAACTCACCAACATCGTTTCAGTTCCTCCTCCCTGGCTCAGGACCTTTGGTTATGCTCTCCTATCTGCCTTGAATCCGTGGGAACTAAGTCCCAGAAGATACAGGCAAACTTCATTTTATTGTGTTTTGCTTTATTGTGGTGGTCTGGAACCAGACCCACAGTATCTCCTGAGGCCTTCTAGACCATTGCAATATAGTGAATATTACAATAATGTGAGTCACACAAATATTTTGGTTTCCCAGTGCATATAAAAGTTATGTTTACAAAATGCTGTAGCCTATTAAGTATGCAATAGTACTATGTCTAAAAAATGTATGTACCTTCATTTAAAAATATTTTATTGCTAAAAATGCTAATAATTATCTAAGCCTTCAGCTAGTTGTAATCGTTTCTGCTGGTCTTACCTCAGTGTTGACAGCTACTAACTGATCAATGTGGTGGTTTCTGAAGATTAAGTGGCTGTGGCAATTTCATAAAATAAGATACAATGAAGTTTGCCACATTGTCTCTTTTATGAAAGATTTCTTCGTAACATGCAATGCTGTTTATACTGTTTTACCCACAGTGGAACTTTTTTCAAAATTAGAGTCAATCATTTCAAACCCTGCTGCTGCTTTATCAACTAAGTTTATACAATATTCTAAATCCTTTGTTGTCATTTCAACAGTATTCACAGCATCTTCACCAGGAGATGATTTCATCTCAAGAAACACTTTTTTTTTTTTTTTTTTTTTGCTCATCCATAAGAAGCAACTAGTCATCCATTAAAGTTTTGTAATGAGATTGTAGCAATGCAGTCACATCTTTAGACTTCACTTCTAATTCTAGTTTTCTTGCTGTTTCTACCACATGTGATGTCACTTCCTCCACTGAGTCTGAAACACCTCAAAGTTCTATGGCAGTTACAGCCTTATGGAATATATTTTTAAATATAAGACTTGAAATTTGAAATTACTCCTTGATCCATGGGCTGCAGAATGAGTGTTCTATTCTAAGTGTGAAAACAACAGACAATGGGCTTAAAATATTCAGTAAACCATGCTATAAATAGATGTGCTATTACCCAGGCTTTTTTGTTCCATTTATAGAGCACGGGTAGAGGAAATGTAGCATAATTCCTAAGAACCCTAGGACTTTCAGAATAGTAAATGAGCATTGGTTTTAACTTAAAGTCATCAGCTGTATTAGCCCCTAACAACAGAGTGAGTCTGTCCTTTGAAGCTTTGAAGGCAGGCATTGACTTCTCTCTAACTATTAAAGTCCTAGATAGCATCTTTTTCTAATTGAAGGCTTTTCATCTATGCTGAAAACCTGTTGCTTAATATAGCCACCTTTATCAATTATCTTAGCTAGATATTCTGGAAACTTCCTGCATCTTCTCCATCAGTACTTTCTGCTTTATCTTGTGCTTTTATGTTAAGAAAACTGTTTGTTTCCTTAAATCTCATGAACCAACTTCTGCTAGTTGCAAACATTCCTTCTAAAGCTTACTCACCTCTCTCAGCCTTCAAGAGAGTTAGGGTCTTGCTCTGGATTAGACTTTGGCTTAAGGGAATGTTCTGACTGATTTGATCTTCTATCCAGACCTCTAAAACTTTCTCCATTATCAGCAATAGGGCTGTTTCACTTTCTTATCATTTGTCTGTTTACTGGAATAGCACTTACAAGAAATGTCCTTCAAGAAATTTTCCTTTGTATTCACAACTTGGCTAACTGTGAGTGTGGCACAAGAGACTTACCTTTTGATCTTTTTCAGCTTTCCTCATGCCTTCTTCACTAAGCTTAATGATTGTCTGGTTTTTTATTTAAAGTGAGATAAGTGTGACTCTTCCTTTCACTTGAACACATTTAGAGGCCATTCATTGTAGGGTTACTAAATGGACTAAGTTTATTTTATATTCTTTATTATTTGTTTATTTTAAATTTCAAAAGCAAATCTTATTGAATGTAAGCAAAGAAGTAAAGTCTTTGAATTTACAAAGACAGAATAACATAACTATATCATTATATTATCCTTATATCATCATTATATCATTATTTAGAATATAAAACTGAATAAAGAGAGGAGTGTACATTGGTGTTTTGAATAGTAATATAAAATCTGGAAAAATTATTAATAAAAGCCAACAGTATATTAAAAGAATAGGCCAGGTTCAGTGTTTCATGCCTGTAATCCCAGCACTTTGGGAGGCCAAGGCGGGCAGATCACGAGGTCAGGAGATCAAGACCATCCTGGCCAACATGGTGAAACCCTGTCTCTACTAAAAATACAAAAATTAGCTGGGTGTGGTGGCGCATGCCTGTAGTCCCAGCCGCTTGGGAGGGTGAGGAAGGAGAATCGCTTCAACCCGGGAGGTGGAGGTTGCAGTGAGCCAAGATACTGCCACTGCACTCCAGCCTAGTGACAAAGTGAGACTCTGTCTGAAAAATAATAATACACTTTATCCACGTCATAAAAGTTGGCTTAACATCCAAATATCTAGTAGTTATTATTTTTTCTTTTTTTAAAAAAATTTAAGTTCTGTGATACATATGCAGAATGTGTAGGTTTGTTACATAGATAAACATGTGCCATGGTAGTTTGTTGCACCTATTAACCCGTCATCTAGGTTCCCTCCCCTCACCCCCAAACAGCACCTGGTGTGTGTTGTTCCCCTTCCTGTGTCCATATGTTCTCATTGTTCAACTCCCACTTATGAGTGAGAACATGAGGTATTTGGTTTGCTGTTCCTGAGTTACTTTGCTGAGGATGATGGCTTCCAGCTTCATCCATGTCCTTGCAAAGGATATGATCTCATTCCTTTCTATGGCTGCATAGTATTCCATGGTGTATGTGTACCAAGTCTATCATTGATGGGTATATGGGTTGGTTCCGTGTCTTTGCTGTTGTAAATAGTGCTGTAGTAAACATACGTGTGCATGTGTCTTTATAGTAGAATGATTTATATTCCTTTGGGTATATACCCGATAATGAGATTGCTGGGTCAAATGGTGTTTCTGGTTCTAGATCCTTGAGGAATCACCACACTGTCTTCCACGTGGTTGAACTAATTTACATTCCCACCAATAGTGTAAAAGCATTCCTATTTCTCCACAGCCTCACCAGCATCTATTGTTTCTTGACTTTTTAATAATCACCATTCTGCCTGGAGTGAGATGGTATCTCATTATGGTTTTGATTTGCATTTCTCTAATGATAAGTGATGTTAAGCTTTTTTTCATATGTTTCTTGGCCACATAAATGTCTTCTTTTGAGAAGTGTCTGTCCATATCCTTTGCCCACTTTTTTGATGGGGTAGTTTTTTTTTTCTTGTAAATTTGTTTAAGCTCCTTGTAGATTCTAGATATTAGCCCTTTGTCAGATGGGTAGATTGCAAAAATTTTCTACAAATATGTAGGTTGCCTATTCACTCTGATGATAATTTCTTTTGCTGTGCAGAAGTTCTTTAGTTGAATTAGATCCCATTTGTCTATTTTGGCTTTCATTGCAATGGCTTTTTTTTTTTTTTTTTTTTTTTTTTGAGACGGAGTCTTGCTCTGTCGCCCGGGCTGGAGTGCAGTGGCCGGATCTCAGCTCACTGCAAGATCCGCCTCTTGGGTTTGCGCCATTCTCCTGCCTCAGCCTCCGGAATAGCTGGGACTACAGGCACCCGCCACCTCGCCCGGCTAGTTTTTTGTATTTTTTTAGTAGAGATGGGGTTTCACCGTCTTAGCCAGGATGGTCTCGATCTCCTGACCTCGTGATCCGCCCGTCTCGGCCTCCCAAAGTGCTGGGATTACAGGCTTGAGCTACCGCGCCCTGCCCATTGCAATGGCTTTTGATGTTTTTGTCAGGAAATCTTTGCCCGTGCCTATGTCCTGAATGGTACTGCCTAGGTTTTCTTCTAGGGTTGTTATTGTTTTGGGTTTTACATTTAAGTCTTTTATCCATCTTTAGTTAATTTTTGTATAAGGTATAAGGAAGAGGTCCAGTTTCAGTTTCCTGCATATGGCTAGCAAGTTTCCCTTCACCATTTATTAAATAGGGAATCCTTTCCCTATTGCTTGTTTTTGTCAGGTTTGTCAAAGATCAGATAGTTGTAGATGTATGGTATTATTTCTGAGGTCTCTATTCTGTTGTTCCATGGGTCTATATATCTGTTTTGGTACCAGTACTTTTTTTCTTTCTTTTTCTTTTTCTTTTTTTTTTTTTTTTCTTTTTTGCCGTTTTGATTATTGTAGCCTTGTGGTGTAGTTTGAAGTCAGGTAGCATGATGCCTCCAGTTTTGTTCTTTTTGCTTAGGACTGTCCTGGCTATGTGGGCTCTTTTTGGGGTCCATATGAAATTTAAAGTAGTTTTTTCCAATTCTGTCAAGAATATCAATGGTAGTTTGTTGGGCATAGCATTGAATCTATAAATTACTTTGGGCAGTATGGACTAACTGGCCTAATTTTAATATTGTTGTGTCTCAAAGAATAGAGAGGCCTGAGGAGAGGGAGAAAGATAGGGAACGGCCTTTAGGTAGAGCAGTCAGAACACACACATCATCTGAGTGCAGTGGCTCATGCCTGTAATTCCAGCACTTTGGGAGGCCAAGGCAGGCGGATCACCTGAGGTCAGGAGTTTGAGGCCAGCGTGGCCCACATGGCAAAACTCCATCTCTACTAAAAATACAAAAATTAGCCAGACATGGTGGTGGGTGCCTACAATCCCAGCTACTTGGGAGGCTTGAGGCACCAGAATTGCTTCAACCCCAGGAGGCAAATGTTTCAGTGAGCCAAGACTGCACCACTGTACTCCAGCCTAGGTGACAGAGTAAGACTCCATCTCAAAAAAGAAAAGAAAAGAAAAGAACACACACAGCATGTATTGATTGAATTCATCATTTTATGTGGTCATGGTTCATAGTGTCTGAAAACAATTACAATAGTAATATCAAATATTATTAATCACAGATCACCATAACAGATAAAATAATAATGAAAACTCTGAAATACTGCAAGAATTACCCAAAATGTGACACAAAGACACGAAGTAAGCATATGCTGTTGGAAAAATGGTGCTAATAGGTGTGCTCAATGTAAAGTTACCACAAACCTTGAATTTGTAAAAACACAACATCTGCAAAGTGCAATAAAGTGAAGCACAACAAAATGAGATATGCCTGCATTTTCAAAAAGACAGTATCTCAGAGAGAAGAGACAGTCACTATGACCTGGTACTTCCTAGATTTGAAGATTTCAGGAACATATAAGAAGTCACATATCTTTAATAAAGGCCTTCCACAGTCAGTAAAATTCTATTTTTGGTTTTGCTCATTTGCTTAGGAAACCTAGAAACAATGTATGCAATACCATCCGTTTATATGTACATAAAATCAAATCTCCTTTCGTGAGATTTAATCCCATCTTTTACCAAAGCATTCTGGAATTTGAGGGAAGTTTTATGAATTAAAGTTTGTTGGAGGCTTCTTTTCAGATATTTCTCCCCCACGTACCCCCAGCAAGTGCTGACACCAGGGGCACCCTCGTGCAATCGGTAAACAATACAGACTCTTATGTTTACATAAACCCACCGCCCAAGCATCAGCCATCTGAAGTTTCTGAATCTCATCTGAATTGTTCTAAACTCATTACTTAGAAACTGACGTAACAAAGACATTGATCCATGAAGTACCTGGGAAAGTGACATACTTCCCTTGGAGCTTCCCTATGCTCTACCCTACAAATGCAATCATATTTACATAAGGATTAGTCCTCCTGACAACTCTCTGGGTTTTTATTTGGAGACTGAATAGGACTGTACCACAAAGAGCCACTGGATCACAGACAGTGTGTTCTTTTAATTTACTTCCATAAACAGGCAAAAATTGAAGTCAGCTGTCAGCAAAGACCAAATTAAAGAGCCGAGTGTCAGAGCTACAGTTGAATCAAGATCAGTTTTTGAGGTGGAGGTAGTGGGAGTTTGGATTTTTAAGTTTCTGAAAAAGATATGTTGGTAGATACAAAGCAAAGACTTTCACTTTTAACTGTGGTTTAGATACATTGTGCATTGTTTACTTTTCAAAAATTAGATTTAGACTGAAACTAATATCATTTCTAAAACTCTTTCCTTACTTAAATGTTGTGCATGATCTCAAAGTATAATACAATAAATGTGCAAACCATAACCATCCCTGATATAATTATAGCCAAGTATAGCTTAGCCTGCTAAGCTTGTGGGCTGTGAACTTCCTTGCTATGGCTCATAATAAACTCCCAATGCTTCTTTTAATGATTTTAATGATCACTCTAATTCTGTCAGGGTATTTTTCCTTTCTCTTTTTATCTCACAGCCACCTTGCTTCTATGCATGGCTGCTATGACAGAAAATTGCAGTTGTGATTCAGGGAGGAAAGTAAGCGAAGTCTCAAGCCTGAAATTCTGATAATTCAGTAAGTTGTATGTACATTTAGTGCAGACATCTGTGGCTGCATGAAATGTCTTTAAAATTTGGTTAACAAAGGTATACAGGTAAGTAGAAGGCAATATGTCATAGGGGTTAAAGTACACTGGTTGTGGAATCAAATCTTGGTCTGAATGGCCATGTGGCCATTTAATAGCAAATTATTTAAATTTCTTTGAATTTTAATTTTCTCATTTGTAAAATAAGGATAATATTTCATAATGTTGTTTTCAAAATGAAATAGGATAATATATGCTATGTGCTTAGTATAAAGCCAATCACATTGAGGTGCTCAATAAAATAATTATTCTCACTATTTTATTATCAGTTCAATTCAGTAAGTAGATTGTTAGAACCTGCTAAGCATCTGCTCTGTGGGATACATAAAAGAAGCATAAAATAGTATCCCTGTCCTGGAAAAGATTATTATCTAGTTTTTACCTTGAATTATGGAAATAAACAATAGTGCTTAGAATGAGCCATGTGTGGCCAGATGCAGTGGCTCATGCCTGTAATCCTAGCATTTTGGGAGGCCGAGGCGGGCAGATTGCCTAAGTGCAGGAGTTTGAGACCAGCCTGGGCAACATGGTGAAACCCTGTCCCTATTAAAATACAAAAATTTTTATTTATTTAATAGAGACCCTGTCTCTATTAAAATACATAAATTAGTCGGGTATAGTGGCATGCACCTGTAGTCCCAGCTACTCGGGAGGTTGAGGCAGGAAAATTGCTTGAACCCGGGAGGCGGAGTTTGCAGTGAGCCAAGATGGCGCCACTGCACTCCAGCCTGGATGACAGAGCAAGACTCTGTCTCTTTAAAAAAAAAAAAAAGAAGAAGAAGAGGAAGAAGAAGAGGAGGAGGAGGAGGAGGAGGAGGAGGAGGAGGAGGAGGAGGAGGAGGAGGAAGAAGAAGAAGAAGAAGAAGAAGAAGAAGAAGAAGAAGAAGAAGAAGAAGAAGAAGAGGAGGAGGAGGAGGAGGAGGAGGAGGAAGAAGAAAAGAAGAAGAAGAAGAAGAAAAGAAGAAGAAGAAGAAGAAAAGAAGAAGAAGAAGAAAGAAGAAGAAAGAAGAAGAAAGAAGAAGAAGAACAAAGAAAGAAAGAGCCATGTATTACTTTGTGGGAAAATGTCTCCCTGGGAGTTGTTGGGGGAGATACAAGAGGTCAGAGAAAGAGAAAGAAGAGGTCAGCATGGGCTGAAACATGGAGAAACACTAAATGGAATTCATGGGAATTATGATGGATCTTGAAGAGATTCATTCCACACATGGAGTGATTGAAATGTGATAGAAATGAACATGGGCTCTTTGAGGAATTAGCAGCTTTGCCAGAGCTGGGCTTGTGCTGCTGAGGAAGGAAGGATCACACCATGCTGGAATGGACAGCATTTTGCAAAATGCACTCTGAGAAAAGGTAGTTTAGCAGAATAATAAAGTGTTTCACACACACACATACTGGGGATAGGTGGACATAGGTTTATTTCTTGGTCAAATGATTGTGAGATGTTGGCCCAATCAAAGTAAAACACATGTCCTTCTTGCAGGACTTCTCAAAGACTTTAAAATACTAATCCATTCAATAGAAATGTAACTAACTGTAGTGTTAAACTATAAAACATCTAATTGTGCCCTAATTGTCATAATTTCCATCAGCAATAAACATGTACATGGTTATATGCTTCTCCCTTTCTCTGAAAGGAGCTTGCAGTGAGGGAGGAAGGGTGAGACAGAATAGAGAGACAAAATGTAATGGTGTGCTGAAGTGACTCTATGGATATGCAGAGTGAAGTCTTTCATGAATTTGGTGACAGGGATTGGGAAGCGCTGGATTATGCTGCATTCAAAGATGCAAGGACTTTGGGAGAAAAAGGGGTTGCAGGATTGCCTCCTGAGAATGAGGAAATGGTAGGGGTGTGGGGTGGTGAACAAGCAGCATAGTACAGTTTGAAGAACAGGAACATCTAACATTTGCTCTTAAGTTAAAACAACATATAAAATTCGTCTCCCCCAAAACTTGAGGAAAATCTGTGATATGGCCAGGTGCTGTGGCTCACACCTGTAATCCCAGAACTTTGGGAGGCCAAGGTGAGCACGTCGCAAGATCAAGAGATGGAGACCATCTTGGCCAACATGGTAAAACCCCGTCTCTACTAAAAATACAAAAATTAGCCGGATGTGGTTGTGGATACCTGTAATCCCAGCTACTCAGGAGGCTGAGGCAGGAGAATCAATTGAACCTGGGAGGTGGAGGTTTCAGAGAGCCAAAATCACACCACTGTACTCCAGCCTGGGGACAGAGCAAGACTCCATCTCAAAAAAAAAAAAAAAAAAAAAATTATATGATACACAAAGGGCTTATGTACCAGTTAGCTCATGTATCAGTCACCTGCTAGGTCAGCTGGGGCCTGGCTGGTTTAAGATGGCTTCAATTGGGATGGCACATCTCTGTATTATATGGTCTCTCATTCTCCAGCTGACTAAACCAGGCTTGTTCATTCACATGGTTTTGGCAAACTCCAAAAGAGAGAGAAGGACTGCAGGCCTCTGAATTCCTAAGCTTGAACTGTCACACTGTAACATTCCTGCCTTTTGTTGACCAAAGCAAGTCACAAGTATAGCCCAGATCCAGAAGGTGAGGAAATTGTCTCCACATTTGATGCAAATAGCTGCAATATCACTTTGCAAACAGGGGTAGATACAGGGAGGGGGGAAAATGGTTGTGGCCATTTGTGCAATGTACCATATGTACAAATAACATGAGTAATTTTCTCAAGGAATCCTAGTAAAAGACTTTGTTCAATGCTGTGCAGAATAAGAACACGATGTTCAGAAAGCTGAACCAACTCAGGAGAATGAGAATCTCTGAGTCAAGAGTAACTATGAGAATATAAATCCCCTGTGAGGTCACCAAAGACTTGGAGCAGGCATTAAACTCTCCAGAAGTAATGGCAGAGGGTGCTGAGCCAATGTTACCTACTGCTGCAGGGACACTCCAACACCAACTTAGAGGCGGGTATTATGAATCTTCAAAAAGTTACTACAGGATATGTTGTGCCCCTAGTTTATTTCACCACGGAAATTTCTTCCTTCTCATTCCTTCCTTACCTTAACCTCCCCCCTTCTCTCATCTCCTTTTCTGTTCTCTCCTCTCCTCCTTTTCCCTCCCAATTCTGTTTCCCTTTCTACTCTTCTCATAAGACTAAGAAGTAGAAATAGGATAGGATAGGGCTTATTAAATAAGGATAAATATTTGACCCAAGTTTTTAAGCAGTGGCCTGTATTTGAAAGATCTGGGGCACAAAGAATATGATTGAATTGGAAGAATTCATCATCTGACAGCATTACGTTGAATGCTTCAGAAGGAAGCCCCATTTTTGAGAATCAGAGCAGATACAAAACAAAGATACGCCTGTTTTCTGGTACCCAAGCACCCAAGACATTCAACCAATGTTATTGAGTGATTGCTTTGGGAACGTTCATGTGGATAGAAGTTTTTAAAAGTTTTATTTATGTATTTTTAACTGACATATAATAATTCTACATACATATGGGCTACGTGGTGATGTTTTGATACGTACAATTAGATTGAGGTAATTAGCATATCATCTCAAACATTTGTTATTTATTTGTATTGGAAACATTCAGTATTCTCTCTGCTAGCTATTTGAAAATAGATAATATATTATTGTTAACCGTAGCCATCCTAGAGAGCCATAGAACATTAGAATTTATTCTTCCTATCTAGCTGTAATTTTGTGTCTCTTTTTTTTTTTTTTTTTTTTTTTTTTGAGACAGAGTTTCATTCTTGTTGCCCAGGCTGGAGTGCAATGGTGTGATCTCGGTTCACCGCAACCTCTGCCTCCCAGGTTCAAGTGATTCTCCTACCTCAGCCTCCTGAGTAGCTGGGATTACAGGCATTCACCACTACACCCAGCTAATTTTGCATTTTTAGTAGACATGGGATTTCTCCATGTTAGTCATGCTGGTCTCCTACTCCCAACCTCAGGTGATCTGCCCAGCTTGGCCTCCCAAAGTGCTGGGATTACAGGTGTGAGCCACCGCATCTGGCCATTTTGTATCTTTTAACAAATCTCTATTTGCCTCTTTGCCCTACCCTTCCCAGCTTCTATTAATCTCTGTTCTACTCTTTATTTCTCTAAGATTAACATTTTTAGCTTCTGAACATGAGTGAGAACAGCTAGGTGTATAATTTTCTGTTCCTGGCTTATTTTACTTAATATCCTCTAGGTTCATTCATGTTCTGCAGATTACAGAATTTCATTTTCTATGGCTGAATAGTATTCCATTATGTATATATACCACATTTTATTTATCCATTCATCTGTCATTGGACCTTGTGTTGATTCCATATCTTGGCTATTGTGAATAGCACTGCAATAACATGGGAGTGCAAGTATCTATTGCATATACTGATTTCCTTTCCTTTGGATAAATCCCAGTAGTGGGATTGCTGGATCATATGGTAGTTCTATGTGTAGTTTTTTTAGAAACCTTCATACTGTTTTCCATAATGGCTGTACTAGTTTACATTCCCACCAAAATATGTAAGAGTTCCTTGTCTCCACATTCTTGCCAGCATTTGTTATTTTTTGTCCTTTTGATAATAGTTATCCTAACTGGGGTGGCAGGATACTTCACCGTGGTTTTAATTTGTGTTTCCCTAGTGAATAATGATGTTGAGCATTTTTTCATATATTTGTTGCTTATTTGTATTTCTTATTTTGAGAAATATCTCTCAGATCATTTGCTTAGTTTTTAGCTGGATTTTTTTTTTTTTTTTGCTATTGACTTGAATTTCTTATATATTCTGGATATTAATCCTTTGTTGAATAAATACTGTGCAAATATTTTCTTTTTTATTATGCATTAAGTTCTAGGGTACATGTGCACAATGTGCAGGTTTGTTACATATGTATACATGTGCAGTGTTGGTTTGCTGCACCCATTAACTCATCATTTACATTAGGTATTTCTCCTAATGCTATCCATCCCCCATCCCCCACCTCGTGACAGGCCCCAGTGCATGATGTTCCCTGCCCTGTGTCCAAGTGTTCTCATTGTTCAATTCCCACCTATGAGTGAGAACATGTGGTGTTTGGTTTTCTGTCTTTGCGATAGTTTTCTCAGAATGATGGTTTCTAGCTTCATCCATGTCCCTGCAAAAGACATGAACTCATCCTTTTTTATGGTTGCATCCTTTTTTGTGGCTCCATGGTGTATATGTGCCACATTTTCTTTATCCAGTCTATCATTGATGGACATTTGGGTTGCTTCCAAGTCTTTGCAATTGTGAATAGTGCCGCAATAAACATACGTGTGCATGTGTCTTTATAGCAGCATGATTTATAATCCTTTGGGTATATACCCAGTAATGGAATTGCTGGGTCAAATGATATTTCTAGTTCTAGATCCTTGAGGAATTGCCACACTGTTTTCCACAATGTTTGAACTAGTTTACAGTCCCACCAACAGTGTAAAAGCGTTCCTTTTTCTCCACATCCCCTCCGGCACCTGTTGTTTCTTGGCTTTTTAATGATCGCCATTCTAACTGGTGTGAGATGGTATCTTATTGTGGTTTTGTTTTGCATTTCTCTGATGACCAGTGATGATGAGCAGTTTTTCATGTGTCTGTTGGCTGCATAAATGTCTTCTTTTTAAAAGTGTCTGTTCATATCCTTTCCCCACTTTTTGATGGGGTTGTTTGATTCTTTCTTGTAAATTTGTTTAAGTTCTTCGTAGATTCTAGATATTAGCCCTTTGTCAGATGGGTAGATTGCAAAAATTTTCTCATATTCTGTAGGTTGCCTGTTCACTCTGATGGTAGTTTCTTTTGCTGTGCAGAAGCTCTTTAGTTTAATTAGATCCCATTTGTCTATTTTGGCTTTTGTTGCCATTGCTTTTGGTGTTTTAGTCATGAAGTCCTTGCCTAGGCCTATGTCCTGAATGGTATTGCCTAGTTTTTTTTCTAGGGTTTTTATGGTTTTAGGTCTAACATTTAAGTCTTTAATCTATCTTGAATTAATTTTTGTATAAAGTGTAAGGAAGAGATCCAGTTTCAGCTTTCTATATATGGCTAGCCAGTTTTCCCAGCACCATTTATTAAATAGGGAATCCTTTCCCCATTTCTTGTTTTTGTCAGGCTTTTCAAAGATCAGATGGTTGTAGATGTGTGGTGTTCTTTCTGAGGCCTCTGTTCTGTTCCATTGGTCTATATATCTGTTTTCTTACCAGGTTACTGTAGCCTTTTAGTGTAGCTTGAAGTCAGGTAGCATGATGCCGCCATCTTTGTTCTTTTTGCTTAGGATTGTCTTGGCAATGTGGCTCTTTTTTGGTTCCATATGAAGTTTAAAGTAGTTTTTTCCAATTCTGTGAAGAAAGTCATTGGTAGCTTGATGGGGATGGCATTGAATCTATAAATTTACCTTGGGCAGTATGGCCATTTTCACGATATTCATTCTTCCTATTAATGAGCATGGAATGTTCTTCCATTTGTTTGTGTCCTCTTTTATTTTGTGGAGCAGCTCCAGTTTGCAGCTCCCAGTGTGATCGACACAGAAGATGGGTGATTTCTGCATTTCCAACTGAGGTACCTGGTTCATCTCATTGGGACTGGTCAGAAAATGGGTGCAGTCCATGGAGGACAAGCTGAAGCAGGGTGGGGCATTGCTCCTAGGTCACCCTCTATTCCATCATTCTGTTTTGTGTTCTTCACATAAGCTAGCGTTATCTGAATTTGTCTTCTCGATTCATTGCTTTACATGTCAGTTCATTCCCACTCAAATGTTAACCCCAGTGAAGTCAGGATTTGTATCTGTCCTATTAGCTTGCTGCTGTGAGCTTAAAACTGTACATTTTTTTAACTGAATGGACAACTTAGCAATGTGGGTGCTAGTTTTCTCCCAAATCATGGAGGCATGCTTGTGCTAAGTAATTTATACAAGGTTTGATCTTAGAAAAGTCACTTAACCCCAAAATGAACTCAGGATTGCCCAAGTCCAAATTCTATGCCTTAACACCTATACTACCTTTTACAAGGTTATAATACTTCTGTTATGTATAAAAAATCACTACCTCGCTGTCCTTTTGGTAATTAGTTGGTTAGCTAAATGGGTATAAAAGGAAATTATTTCACTCCTATATTCTATCCTGGGTCTGAAGAGAATCTAAATATTATAGATTGTCACAGAACTTTTATTTTATAAAGGAGAATCTGCCAAAGAGAGAACATGCACTAATATTTGGTCCCTTGCCATGCGTGAGGCATGTTGTAAGTGTTATAATTATTAACACCTATTTGTTATGAACACCACTGCACAGAAGAAGAAATGGAGATTAGGAGAGTTTAAAAATATGCTTGAATTTGCATGACTTGGTAATAGAATATGAATACTGCTCTGTATGAATCCAAAATCGATGAATTTTCCATGACACCACTAGCTTATTGAGTGGTGGCAGTTCTTAAGAGTAAAACATGAAGATTTTTACTGTTAATACCACCTACATTTCTTCTTTTTCACTGACATTTGAATATTCCCAGAATATAATATGATTTTTTTTTATCGGAAACCTGACTTCCCTCTTGTTCAGCAACAACAGAATGTTATGCCAAATTAAATAAAGCCACATTACCTAACACAGGCCTACCAGAAACAAGCCAAAAGGCTGGACAGTGCTCAGCCATGGATGCAATTTTGAATCTCCCAAGCAATTAAAGAAGTTATTTTTCCCTGGGGTGATATAAAACATGAGCTGTCTTCTCCTTTATAAAATAGATCAAGACAGATCTGTGTGGAAATTTTACTCAGAACTCAATAATTGGTCCCAAATCAGTCAATTTACTTTTAAGTAAAGCCCAGATTTGATGCTCCTCCCACTTTCATGGAATATAGAACAAGAAACTGCATACATATGTCAAATGACCAGCCTAGGACCCTCAAAACCTGAAATCAACATGGAGGAAAATTCTACTAGAGGAAATGTCCATTTTACTGGTTCCTCCAATCCTCAATTAAGGTTTCTTTGAATCTGGAGATAATTGTGTGCAATTGGCCTTAGCAACACTCCAGCTCCCCATGGAACCAGGCCTCGCAGACAGTGGCAAAGTGGAAATTATCCAATGCCCTCCCTGGAAACATTATCATTAGAAACAGGGTCACAGTAAAGGAATCTACTTGCAGTTGACAGCATCTCTCCCTGTCAGCAACATCGCATTTCCTGATGAAGCATTTATTTTCCCATCCTGAAGAGAACAAAGCTCTCATTTCATCGACAATGTCTGCCTTTTGGTGAGCTTCTCTCCCTGGACTTCAACTCTTTGGAAATCGTTTTCCTTCTTCCTCAGATTTCCAAAAGAAGCTACTTCCCTGCAAGTGTTCTCCTGGCAGCCTTTTTCTCTTACTTTAGAAGACACATTTAGACACTCTGTTCCAGCGAGGAGTTCAACCAGGACAATCGGCAGCACACACAACTCAGATCTGAAGTTGTGGAGGGATGATGAAACACGACGTTGTTGTTGGCTGCTGCCCTGCCAGAGCCAGCTGTTCGTTCCATGCAATCTACATCTATGCTGATAGCCATCTATTCAGAGAGCTCTCCTGAGCACTCTGCCCGCAGCTGAGCTTCCTGAGTCTGTGGCACGTGCAGCACCCATAGCTTCTGTTAATGCAGGATTGCCGCAACAACAAAAAGTTACCCTACGCTCTCTCCTTTCAGTACAAGACTCTTCTTTCTGAAATTTCTAAACAAACAAACAAAAAATGCTGCAGCTAGGCTCTTAAAAAAATCTTGCCTAGTAGAAAATCTCAGGGCTTTTGTATTTGGAGAATGGATACTGCTTTTCTGGTACATCTATAAAATCATTCTTCTCTTGGTTTTTCTCTTAAAACATGGCATCATTTAAATCATGATTGAAGAGAAAATCCCATAGTACTTAGCCATGTTTCTTAATCATGTTTTTCTGGTTAAAAACTGAAATCTGTCCTCTAACTCTGGGAGGCTAAACTCTATCCCAACCTTCAAACTACTGGAAAAGAACCTGGATCCTTTCTCCATGAACAAACAACCCATTTGCATCCATCACACCCCTCCCTCTGGTCTTTAACTCAAATGTACCCTCTTTCTCTCCTTCCTTAGGTGTCAGCATTTTCTTGAGTCATTCTCTCAAACATCGGCTCTACTGAGAGGCCAGCTAAAACGGAAGATTGACTCAGGCATTCTGGCCTTTGTCTCCAGGCAAATTACAGTGTCTGTTTTCTTCTGTAGTTTTCTGAATTTAGAATGTAAAGTATGTTAGAGGACTGGATTATCCAGATCTCAGAGTACTGGACAGTTGTTAAAAAAGAATGTGTTCGGTCAACAATAGGTGTGCTCATGTAGAATGATGCCTGACCTATATTAGTTAAAAAAATAAAAAATAAGTCATAGAATAGTTCATATATTTTATCTGGTTTGTGTTTAAAATATACATTTTAAATTATAAAAATATTACATATTGGTCAGGTGTTGTGGCTCACATCTGTTATCTCAGCACTTTGAGAGGTGGAGGTGGGTGGATCACCTGAGGTCATGAGTTGGAGACCAGCCTTGCCAACATGGCAAGACCCTGTCTCTACCAAAAATACAAAAAATTATCTGGATGTAGTGGTGCACACTTATAGTCCCAGCTACTCAGGAAGCTGAGGCACGAGAATCGCTTGAACCTGGGAGGTGGAGGTTGCAATGAGCTGAGATTGCGCCATTGCACTCCAGCCTGGGCAACAGAGTGAGATTCTATCCCCACCCCCCAAAACAGTACATGTTTATGAAAAAAAAAATTAGAAATCCACTTCTTGGAAGGCCACGAATAAGAGGAAAAAAAAAACTACTTTCCACTTTATACTCTTTTGGTTTCTTTGAGTTTGTACCGTGAGCATACACTATGTTTTTTGTTTGTTTTATTTTACTTTATACAAGTGCAGAACGTGCAGGTTTGTTACATAGGTACACGTGTGCCATGGTGGTTTGCTGCACCCATCAACCCGCCATCTAGGTTTTAAGCCCCACATGCATTAGGTATTTGTCCTAATGCTCTCCCTCCCCTTGTCCCCCACCCCCCAACAAGCCCCAATGTGTGTTGTTCCCTTCCGTGTGTCCATGTGTTCGTATTGTTCAGCTCTCACTTATGAGTGAGAACAGAGCATACACTATTTTTAAAGAATTAGCAAATATAATATTAATAATAATAAAATGGTAGGAGGCAAATCAGATATTATAGTGAGATTAGGTATAAAACAAAGGAATTTTAACTTTGTTTTTTCCTGAGTCAGTAATTGCTTCTGCTCTCCAATTAGCTCTTTGTTGAAAAATGCTGACCTATATGTCTCTTTGGTCTATCAACCACAAGTTTCTTTTCCTCTTCAGATTTGAGAGTGCAGCATTCATTCTGCACTGAAGGCACTGCCACATCCCCTTCTTTCTGGCAGGTTCATGCAACTTTTTCTCACTCCATGCCCTAAAGATGGACATTGCAAGTCAATGTCTTATCAACACCCCGCTGCAGATCCATGAGCTATTTAGGGGTTAAAAAGCAGAGGTCTTTTCTTCTTCTTGCCTTTCCTAAAGTATCAAGAAGAGTGTTCAGGGACTGATGAGCAAGACCGTCTGAAGCCATGCCCCAGAGGGTCTCAGCCATCAAGGAGAAGCTGAGCTTCAGGACTGATTCCAGGAGAGTAAAAGTGGGAACTCCAGAGAGGTGTAAGCAAGCAAAGTAGGCTATCCAGAGGCACTGGGGGACCATGGACAACTTGGTCAGCGAGTGACCGAAATAGGGTGAGTGGTGCCAGAAAGTTGGCATCAATGGAGGATTTTCAGTAGACGCTATAATTCGGCTGTGGGATGCAGAGGCAGAAAGATAGGGGTCTAGGTCCAGAGGAGGTACCAGCTTAGCTGGTTATCCAGACAATTTGGGGGTGACGGCTCAGTTATCAGAAGTAGGGCACAAGCTTAGGAAGACACTAACAATAGGGCTGATTTGTGCCGAGCTGCCTCATGGACCACACTCAGGCGCCTTTTAATCCCTCCTAGCAAGGAAGGATGGGTCCTACTGCCTGAGGTCAGACGAAATTTGGAAGGCCAGTGAATTAATACATTGTATCAGCCAGAGTGGGGGATGAGGACTATTTCAGGGTCATTTTCCACTAGCCACAAGTGGGGCCAAGGCCAGCCTGATTCTGACATCAATTACAAAGTTCAGAAAAAGATAAAAATGAACCTTTTTTCCTTTCCTTCGGCACATTCATTGGACATCAGATACTGGAATCCAATGCATGTCTTGAAAGTTTCAAGCTGTGAAGCATAACAAACAAACAAGGTACAAGTAACTGAACAAACAAAAACCCTGGAACAATACTCTGCAATCTTTGATGGGAAAAGTGCTGACTTCTGTGGAGCCCTCAATGAAGCCCATCCACAGCCTTTTACCCTAGTTGCAATTTGCACTTTATGTCCAGATTAGAGGAACACACCCAATTTCTTTAAATCACATTTAATTTGTTTCTTGGAAATTCTAACACGTTCCAAGAGACCAACTTTCCTGTTGCCAAATCTCCTCTTGGCCTGATCTTTCTCATCTCAGGTTTTGAGGCATTGTCCATTTGAATCTCACACATCGCTACTCACCTCATAGTCAGATGGCCTGGATAAGTTGCAATAGTTTCCTCTTATAATACTGAACTGCTACGGCAGACTGATTGTTGGAAAGGGTGAAAGAGTGGGATGTGGGCAAGAGGTAGTTAGACAATTACATTTTTTCCTTTAACTGTTGAACTATAGACAATCCAACAGGGTCCTGTTAGAACAGTTACATTCTGGGAACTCACCACATAGAGTTCAACTCTTGGTAATATTTATTTCGGTAATACAAATTGCAGGTGGAGAAACACAAAAAAACAACTTTGGGCAAATTTAACGAGCCACTGTATTTGTAAATTGAATGTCCAGTGAATCAACATACTTCAAAATCTAGCCCATTTTGAAATTTAAAATTTTGAAATAAAACTGCATTCTTTTAGCAAGCGTTCCAAGTCCTAAAAGGCAATCTGTGTTTCTGTTCAAAATCTGGCTAAATATATTTAGCTTTCTCATTCTTAAGGCATGGTTGGTTCAAATACTATTCTGATATTACCTCTCAGAAATTTCTCCTGATATGTTTTCAAGGCGATAGACCTTCAAGAAAAATGCCTGGGATGTTTGTCTTAATCCTATTCTTGTAAGTCATCACAGTTGATAAACAGATGATGGATCCCTGTTCTATTTCATCAGCTGCTGCTTTACTCCTTCTGGCTGTTATCTAGTGAGCCACCTTCTTGCATCAATTCATTTAAAAAAGTTTAACCTGCTTTGCATGCATATGCAATCATGGTACTTGCTGCAGTGAAGACCAAGTAGTAAAAGACAAGAGTAATTTGTACATTGAATCAAGAATTGTATTGAACAACTATTTCACTGATGGGACAAAATGAGAATAATCAGCTCTGTTTGGCTGAATAAAGGAAGTTTTTAAAGACAATAAGATGTTTGAAAATCTTAAAGGATGTGTATGTTTCACAGACCTACTGGAAAGGGGCTATGGACTGAATGTTTGTGTCCCACCAAATTCATACATTGAAGCCCTAACTCCCAATATAATGGCATTTGAAGGTGGGGACCTTTGGGAAGTAATCAGGTTTAGATGAGGTCATGAGGGTGAGGCTCCTATGATGGAATCAGTGTCCTTATAAGAAGAAGAAGAAAAACAACAGTGCTCTCTCTCTCTCTCCTCCCACCTCCCCTCTCTTATCTCACTCATCTCCCTCTCTTCCTCTTTACTCTCTTTCCCTCTTTTCTCTCTCCCTCTCTCTCCTGTCTCTCTCATCTCTCCTTCTCTTCTCTCTCTGCATGCTTTTCTCTCTCTCCATCTTTTTTCTCTCTCTCCCTTTTCTCTCTCCATCTCCCATCTCTCTCTCTCTCCCCTCTCTCTCCCTCTCCCTGTTTTCTCTCCCTCTCCTCTCTCTCTCCCTCTCCCTCTCATCTCTCTCCGTCTCCTCTCTCTTTCTCCTTCTCATCTCTCTCCCTCTCTCTTGTCTCTCTCTCTCATCTCCATCTTTCCCTCTCTCCTCTCTCCCTCTCTCCCTCCCTCTTTTCTCTCCCTCCCTCTTTTCTCTCTCTCCCTCCCTTTTCTGTCTCTCTCTGTCTCTCTCTGTCTCTCTCCCCCCTCCCCCTCCCCCTCCCTCCCTCCATTATGTGAGCACACAGCAAGAAGGCAGTCATATGCACACTAGGAAGAGAGCCCTCACCAGGAACCACATCTGCAAGAACCTTGATCTTGGACTTCCCAGCCTCCAGAACTATGAGAAATTAATTTCTGTTGTTTAAGACAATCTAGTCTATGGTATTTTGTTTTGGCAGCCTGAGAAAACTAAGACAAAAGGTAAGAGGGATGAATGGCATTCCCAACAGATGGAACAGCTCAGCATCACAAGGTATGGAGATGTGCAATGCCATGGCCACACTGGGCAACTGAAGTCACTCATGCTAGTGCATCATAGAGGGGGTGGCAATGGCAAGGGCTATACCTCAACATTTGACAGGCATCATTCCACGGAAAGCACAACCTTCTGCCTCTCCCAGCCACAGTGAATTGTGAACACTTATGGGTGTATTATTCTATCCTTCAGATATTTTAAAGCGATTAATAAAAATAACAACATTGCTGTACACTTTTAAAGCAGTTTCCTACCCATAGTCCATCTGATGTGTTGCTGTAACCGTGTCTGGCAAATGGAAGTATCCCTGTCTTTACAAAGGAGGGAACTGAAGATCTGAGCGGCTTGCAGGAGGAAACCTTAGTCCCTCCCTCCTTGCTCCTTTCTTTTTTTTTTTTTTTTTTTTTTTTTTTTTTGAGACGGAGTCTCGCTCTGTCGCCCAGGCTGGAGTGCAGTGGCCGGATCTCAGCTCACTGCAAGCTCCGCCTCCCGGGTTCACGCCATTCTCCGGCCTCAGCCTCCCGAGTAGCTGGGACTACACGCGCCCGCCACCTCGCCCGGCTAGTTTTTTTTTTTTTTTTTTTTGTATTTCTTAATAGAGACGGGGTTTCACCGTGTTAGCCAGGATGGTTTCGATCTCCTGACCTCGTGATCCGCCCGTCTTGGCCTCCCAAAGTGCTGGGATTACAGGCTTGAGCCACCGCGCCCGGCCTCCTTGCTCCTTTCAATGCCATTTGTGAGAAATTCTGCTATGTGCTCCCCACGTGCTTCAGAATTTTTCCTTCATAAAGAAAAGATTCTGCCTCACCTCTAGAAAAGAATCATTTCTTATGCTTCTTTTTTATTTCCAGTACTGAATTCTGTCACAGGCACATAAGAAGATTCATAATAATTGAGAAGAGATAGCTGAGTCTCTTCATTCAAAATCCTATATGTTTGTCCCCAGTTCCCCCAATGATAGGTAATATCATTCCCTAAATAAAGGCACCTCACTTGACTCTTCCTTGTTCTCTGCACATGCTTGTGCCTATGTACCTCATCTAAACACCATTTTCTATCACTGGTTCATTAATTTCCTAATGCTTAGCACAGCAAGGAACAAGTAAGTGCTTACTATAAAATTAAATTTACTTTTTATTATTTTATGATTAAGAGATAATAGCCCAAGCCTAAAACAGTTGTACTGTACAGATTTCAGATGTGTTGCCTGTGTGCTGTGTGTCAAGACCACTTGCAGAAAGTCACTGGGATTCTAGATATCAAGACAGGTGATATTCACAACCTGCCATGCCCACACCTGGGAGAAGCAAGAGGGTTAAATTCTCCTGGTCCTGAAATTCTGCATGCATTCCAGTTCTGTGTCAGTGCTTAAATGTCACTTGATACTTTCTGTCCTCTTTCAATGCTCTTGATATTACTAGCATCTCTCACTCTACATTATAGGAACATTTCTGAAAATGTATATACAAACCAAGTCTGAAATATTTCATGCTGTAGGAAAGAGTACTTGATTTTAAACAACAATCCAAAAGATGCAAGATGAAAGTTGTTTTTTAATTTTTTATGAATTACTGTATATGAAAGTAAACATATTTAAATATTAAACAGTAAATATTCAATATTAAATTAATTAAAATAAATTGAATATTAAATTAAAAATATTAAAACAAAAAAGAAAAAATCCAGTAGTTTTTTACCTTGTATCTTTTGGATAAAAAGTAGAGTTCTGGAGGAAAATATCCTAGGGTAAAAATTCTTTTTTCCTGGGTTAAGAGTCTAGAAACTTTTTCAGGAGGTTATTTCTTCCTACTCAGACTACAAAGAGAGGATTAAAAAAAAAATCCAACCACACATCTTTAGCAAGCTTAAAATTTAACATATAGATGACCAAGTGTGTAGAAAAATAATTTCTTTATTTTTTTTAACTGATTTCATCTTCCCAGGGGCAGAAAAAAAATTCAAACTTGCCACTTAAAGACCACTCTCTTCATTTAAAACAGTCTCTTTTCATTTATCTCTGATTTAGTTTTATAAGTATATCTAGACCATTTGAATTTCAGACTATAGCCACTTAATGTTCACAAGGTTGGCGCCAATTGTAATTATGTATAAAGGTTAAAAATAACACAGAGAACATTTTGGGTCACTCTGTGTAAAAGTGACTCTCCCTGGCACTAGGTCTCTCCCATGCTGGGATCAAGTTGATTGGAAGTAACTTCCAAGTCCTTCCACGGCTCTGGGCTCTGGATTCATGGCCTTCTGAGTTCAAACCTTTCTGATGTATAAATCGTATTAAGGGTGCAACCTTAAGCAAATCATTTTAATCCTCAGTCTCCTCACTTGTAAGATGGGCAACTGTATCATGGGAATTACCGGCGAGAATTGAATTAGATAACAGCCGCAAGGGGCTTTGATGTCATTGCCTCTCAAACTTATCTATGATGAAAGTCTAGTTTGGGGAGATTTAAAAATTCCTGAATAGCTACATTCAGGTATTTTTGTAGAATATAGTAAAACAAATTATTAGAAATTAAATAGCAAAATGGTAAATGAATACACAACAGAAGCCCAAATTACTACAAAAGTATCTAATCACTTTGATTTTTGTGAGTATCTCATTGTCACTGGCAACAGTTTGTGTGCTCTGGTCTGCAGGCCACTTTAGTAACACTAGTTTACACAAGGTCTAGCATAAACATACAGTCCATAAATGTTAGCTATCATCGTATTTACTGAATCTCAGTAGAAAGATGAGAGGGTCAGGTAGTATGCACATTAACTCAAGCCCAGTGCCATCAGTTTATAAATAGTAAGCATTCATTAAAGATAGAATAGACACAAAAATTTCCAAACTGTGACCACATGCATAATCATTATTCACTTATCTTAGTAAGATGCTTTAGGAATTATTTTATTTTATAAATGAGAAAACTGCAACCAAGAACTGTTAAAGGACTTGCCAAAATTCATAAAACTGGTTCGCAAACCTGGCTGCACATTAAATCACCTGAGAGTGCTTTTAAAACGGCTGCCAAGGTGCCACGCTAAACTAATTGAATCAGAGTCTCCAGTGCTGGGACCTGCACATGGAGTGTTTTTAAAGCTGCCAGTGTGATTCTAAAGTGCAAGGCTCGGTTAGGATTTTCTGATAGAACCTCTCGCTGGATGAAGCCAGACGTTTGTCTCCTAACCTACTAGCCGCAACATTACATTACACCACAGTTACAGCGGAGGCCATGATATAAGGGGCAACATTTGTCTTGGGAGAATAGAGATGAATTAATTTTGTGAAAATCAAAATTTAAGATAAAGACAGATCTAGATTAAGCAGAAGACTAATGAACCTAACCCATGATCTGTACAAAGGTACCTGACTCAGTTTCTCTAAATGTCCCCATGGGCGGGTGGTGAACCCCAGGAGGAACCCTCGAGAAGCCAGAGTGGAAGGGTGATAGCTGAAATGGAAGGGTGCACTCTGCATAACCTTTTAGATGGAGCTTGGAATTCAAGGCACAATATTTTTTAAATGAAATATCCTATTTCATCCCTATTTCCAGAATTGTAATCAGAACTGGGGCTTTTATGATGTATTATTTTTCTCATTTGGTTTCCCTTGGAAGAGAATGGAAACTCTGAGTCTTGGCCACTCTTCCGTCGCATTCTGATTTCCCATTTAGTGGGCCAGAGTGCTTCATGTACTTTCCTTAATATCAACGGGATTGAAGTGCATTCTGTGGAAAATGTACAATGAAGATTTATAGACCTCAAAAACATCATAAAAAGTCAGCGAAATGTTGAATTTTTCTTAAAGGTAGGTGTGGTACATTTGATGTGCTTGCCAATGTTTAGGGAGAAAGCACTTAAACTTTCCAAGGCTTCCTTGATTTTTGTTTGTGTTCGAAATACCAGTTCCTAGACCTCCCCTGTGCAGAAGTCACTCTGAGCTGGTTGGGGAGGTCATAGACACACAATAAGGAGTGCGACAAATTTGATCACATCATAAGCAAAACTATGTAACCTACTAGAGTAGGAGGTTATGAGGAAGAAAATACTCTCTGAAAAATTCTGCCTATTTATCGTTTAGCCTGGCTACCTCACATTTCTCATTCAGTCTCACCTTAACTACCACTGTCTAGGCCAGTTTGGGTCTCTGTGTTATGTTAGATGTTTCTTTTTAAAAAAAAAACTATTGATTATTATAACTTTATTTGCTTGATGTATCTATCCTTCTGGAGTGTAAGCTCCATGTCTACCTCGTTCTATTGCTAGCACCACAGTACCTAGCACTGGGCCTGGTATATAGTACTGTTCAGTTTGTTGAATGAATGAATATGCCTCTTACCAGCACAGCCACTCCCCGACGCATTGTTTTAGTGAATATGAATATGGGCCAAAAGAGTAGTGGGGAACACACTCATTTTAAAGTTTTTGTGAAGTCTTTAAGTTCTGCTTTATAAAACCCCCAAAGGACTCAAACTTTCAGCCATCATTACAAAATCAAAAACCACTTTTTCAGATGGTTATAGATGGGCTGAAACCTTAAATTTTGAATCACTTGGGCTCACATCTTGAGTCTGCCACTTGTTAGCAATTTATCTAATTGTACAAAGCCTCAGTGTTCACATACGTAAAATGTCCCACAGCAATAACAATAATGAATAACATACCCACACAGCATGGTTGTAAGGATGGAATAAGATTGTATATAATTTAAAAGCTAGTAGTTTCTTCTACAGGGTAGGTCCTCAGTCAATGCTTGTGGAATTTGAAAGAAAAAGAAAAGCAATGACAGTTTTGCATAGACAGTTTCTGGGTCAAACGGTATTTCCAGGTGAAGAAGGCTCAGATAGTTGTTCATTGTGACTCTGCTCCCCTGAGCCACAGCTCCTGCTGCAGTAACTTTTGTTCTACCTGTGGTTTCTGGAGTCACATCAGAGGTTTGGGATAATTTGATTAATATTCCCTCTATAATGTGAGATAATCTGAAACATCTATTGCCCCTATTTTTGCCTTGATTACTTTAAAAAATCAGACTCAAAATTATTCTAGAAACTACAGTGTAAAGTAATATATTGGTATACTATTTATAAAATTAATTGTAGAAAGTTTACCTAATATCAAACTCAGATACTCACAAACTTGGTTTCACTTTGCTCTCCCTGATTTATTTTGAAGAGCACTTTGTACTTACTTTTTTATGTAAGTCTTGCCTTAATCCAAAATCAACTATTTTTTGAGCTGTTAACAACTTATAAAGTTTATGACTTTAAGGAAATTACTTAACTTCTTTATGCCTTAGTTTTCTTAACTGTTATGTGGGAATAATAATAATAGTACTTATTCGTGTAGGGTTGTCTGGAACATCAAATAAGTTAACTCATGTGAACCTCATTGAAAGTGTCTGGCAACTCATAAGAATTTAACAAATATTTGCTACTTTGATAGTACTGACTAGATGAGTCTCATGCACAGACACAAGCAACCATCTAAAAACATGATCAGTAATTACTGCTTATGGTGACTTTCTGTGAAAATATTACTATTATTTCATTATGCTTAGAGTGCATATTTAACAGGTATTTCAAAATTTCTATGTAATTGAGGACTGGTATAGACTGAGTCTTTTTAAAAATTTCATTAATATACAGAGACACTCTCAAGTACATTGCAGACTAGAGTTTCTCCAGTTGTAGTGTGCTGACCACCTATATTAAATACCTCTTGTGCTTTTAAAGATACAGGTGCCTGGGCCCCACTCACTACCATTGAATCTGAGAGTAAGAAGCCAGGGAATATGCATTTTAAGCAAATTTTAAACAATCTTTAGACATGCTGAAATTTGCAAATAGCTTAAATAGATTGTATGTATTACTTTTGTATCATAATGACGAAAAAGACATGTTCACAAAAATGTCGTGATATCTTATGTAGTAGTTAAAATAGAAAAACACAAAATTAGCCTAATTCACTGAAACTAAGACCAGTAAACATTTTTTTTTTTTTGAGACGTAGTTTTGCTCTGTCACCCAGGCTGGAGTGCAGTGGCATGATCTCTGCTCACTGCAACCTCCACCTCCTAGGTTCAAGTGATTCTCCTGCCTCAGCCTCCCGAGTAGCTGGGATTATAGGCGCCCACCACTGTGCTCAGCTAATTTTTTTATATTTTTAGTAGAGACTGGTTTCACCATCTTGCCCAGGCTAGTCTTGAACTCCTGAGCTCAGATGATCCACCCACCTCGGCCTCCCAAAGTGCTGGGATCACAGGCATGAACCACCTCGCTGGAGCCCAGTAAATAATTATTGAGTACTGCTATGTGCCAGGCACTAATTAATTAATATTTTAAGACATATAAGCCTTTTTGCCCCCGGGGAAGCTTACACTCTAATAAAGTTGATTATAGTCTAGTCTCAGAAGACCTGAAATTCAGATAGTAATACTTTTTAAATAAAATCTAATGATTCCATTAGGTACGAGTGAAATTTTATAATAAATACATAAGCAGCAAGGAAAATTCTATCAGTTAACCAACCAATTAACATGTATAATATTAATACGTTTGGCAGAAAGATCACATAATAGTATGTTGATAAACTTTAAGGCAAGAAGAAAAAAATCTCTGATGTGGAACCAAGGTTAACAAATGCCATATGAGTCACCGGTGCAATATATCAGGGCTGTGACTTACAAAAGCTAAGCACACAACTAGCAATTCCAGAGGAAGCTGTGCTCATCCCAGTGGGTACACTTTGTTTCCCCTGGGGATAAGGGTGTTCCTGGGGATGGGGGTTGTAAAGTCTGTGTGCCTAAACATTATTCAAAACTTCCTACCGTCTCTTGTATATTAACCTTATAGCTAGCATCCAACAGTGAGTTGGGAGAACTCAGCCCTGAAGGAAACACCTCATTTACATGTTCATAAAACAAGTTCCTCTGGAACCTGGCAGATGCTGCTGGAGGCCATGAGTACCCTCGTTCGCCACCAATGGATCTCTCCCAAAGTTCAACAAAGCCCTGAGTCAGTCTATCAGAGGCCAAGAATAGTGTGCAAGAGGAGAAACAAAAGAGATCTATAACAAAAATAATGAAGTAACAATTTTCCATGCTAAGTTGTCCCAGACAACCATAAAATGTAAACTGAGTGAAATACAAACACTTTTATAACACAAATACTGGGCAGTTTTACTCAGGGAAAAATCTATGATATTTTACTCTTTCTACCCCTCATAAAAAGAGATTTCCTTCTTACATTAAAATGTATTTGTTCTTATATGAATTGACTGGGTCAGTTCAGGTATTTAGAGGGACAAGAAAGTGCATGAAAAACGTAAGGCACACACTGAGCTTTCTTTAACTACAGAAGTTTCTCTATATTTGAGTTTTTTTTAAAAAAGGCACATTTGCATTTGCATTTTTCACCCCTAATTGAAGAACCAGTTCCTAATGGAAGAACATGGAGCTGAAAAGGTGCCAATGAAATAGTTGAGTTTCAGAAGCCATGGACAGCTTTCTCAGTACAAACGGCATTTGTGGTTTCAAACAGGGAGTCTCTGTGGCTGGGTTAAGTGAACAGCAGCTCAAACAAAACTCCATGTAGCTGGTCTGACAAGCAGAAAATGTGTAAACGACTTCAAAACCACCGAAGTCTGTCAAGTAAGGGGACCGCCATGCTTCTATTTTGCCGAAGTTCCCCCTCTTCATTCCTTGCTCACCTGGTCAGTTTCTTCCATTGAGAATGTAGCTATCATTCATCCTAGAACTAACCTTAATTTGGACATTCTAGGCAAAACATAATAAATCACACTCACACTTGCACGAACTATTAACTAGAATCATCTCTAATTTGAGATATTATTTTTCCTTTGAGCTATGGGCTCACTGAAACGTCCTTCTAAAGAGAAAAAAATTAAAGAAAGCAAGGAAGAGAAACCGGGAGGGAGGGAGGGAGGGAGGGAGGGAGGGAAGGAAGGAAGGAAGGAAGGAAGGAAGGAAGGAAGGAAGGAAGGAAGGAAGGAAGGAAGGAAGGAAAGAAGGAAGGAAGGAAGGAAGGAAGGAAGGAAGGAGAAGGGAGGGAGAGAAGGGGGGAAGGGAAGGGAACAGGAAAGGGAAGTGGGGAAGGAAAGGGAGAAGGAAGGAAGAAAAGGAAAGAAGGAAGGAAATGAGAAGGAGGGAAAAAGGGAAAACAGGAGAGAGAAAAAGTAAGAAAAAATTGTGATCATCAATGAGACAGTAAAGACAAATATTAGGTGTACCCTAAAGAATCCTCCTCTGAGTGCCTCTGGGGTACCCTTTAAGGCAAACTAACTCAGTGCAACAGATGACAGACAAAACCAAAACTCAGGTTCCCAAGTCTCAGCTTTGGGCTCTTCTTGCTCCTGCCAACTACCACTAGGCCATATAGAAAAGGGAAAGTGTTTATTTATTGCTCTATTATGGCCTAAACCAGCATTATTTGGCAATTGCTCTCCAGAAAGTTTAATGTCAAAACTTCAATTTCATGAAACAACAGGTTTGGTCAAGGCCAAAATGCTTTGAGACTAACTTTTTTTTTCCTCATGGTATTTCCATTGCTGGTGCTAGCCAAAACCCAAACTACATACCCAGATGAAAATAAACATAAATTCAAAAACCTCAGAAACGGCCTGAGCTTAGTGTGAAGAGTGAATGAATGATGGCTGAGGTTTGCTTGTATTTTATCTGAACTAGATCCTTCATTTTTATATGAACAAAATTATTATTGTACTGGTAAAAAATTAAATATACTCTTCCACCTCCAACAAGAGATATCCAGAAATTCAGCCTACTCCATTAAATGTTGGGCAAATTCCAGTGATTGATGACATATTGCAGTTATTTCTTCTGTTATTTCTGTTAAGGGGTCCAGCAAGGAATGGAGCTTTCTTTATAAAATAAAACAAAAGGAAACTTTGGGTCCCTAACTCTCAAAATCAGTCATCCTTGGAGAAAAAAAAAAATGATAGCACCTTTTGTGAGGGGTACCTTAATGTCAGAAACAACCAAGAGAGAAATTCTCTGGGTTATTATTTTATTTATTTTGTGTGTGTGGATTTAGTGACCTTTTTTTTGTAATTTGGACAGGATGAGGCACATAAAAGCATTTATTAAAGGACATAATTTTGCCCGAAAACAAGCCCTGTTTCTGCCCCCACAGGATGTAAGTGCGCTCTGCAGATCTTGTGTTGATTACCCTCTGTGGGAAGTAGCGGTCAACTCTAATTAACTAATTTACTTTCAACAAGTGTTTAATTAGGGCCTTTGCCCATATGTCATGCTCTTTTGAAGATTCTGCACAATGTCAGGACTTTATTAAACTACATAGAATTAATCTGGTTCTCTGGCATAGGCCTACGACCATCTAGAAAATAATCTGAATCCATCGACAACTGCTAAATGTAATAAAAATATATTGAACAGATTAGAAAGGGTATTGGGCCAGCCACTTTGGAGATAAAATACAGTGCCTTCAGAGACTGGAACAGAAGACAAGCACATGAAAACTCAAGTGCAATCTTTAAAAGTGGCATAATTATAATCACTTATGGTAAACTGAGAATAATAGTCAACATTTTTTTACTTTTAACTGCAGGCCAGATATTTTGTGTCCTACCTCATTTAATACTCACAAGAACTCTCGAATCTAAATCAATCTCACTTTGCAGGTGAGGGAACTGAGAGAGAGGTTAAATAACTGGCCAAGGTGACAGCTGGCCTGTTGCAGCATGGAGATTCAAACCTGGAAAGTCTTAGGGAATCTCTGAGGTACCGTAAGAAGGTGCTTTCCAAACTGTAATGTCCATAGGAACCACTGGGGTTGGTGGAGTGGGGATCTGATGAAACTGCAGATTCTTGATTCTGTACTGCTAACAAGCTCCAGGTGATGCTCCTGCTGCTGCTCCCTCCAACCACACTTTGAGCAGCAAGGATTTAAGTGGACAGTGAGGATTTCAACAAATCAAAATATGGTGGAAAAGATGCTGGAGGCTATGGAGGATCAGAGAAGGTCAGCAAATGAATCCATGACATGGAGCTAATAAAATTACAGGGTCAGTTCTCAGATCCAGGGCCTCAGTTTTCCCACCTGTAAAAGAAAGTGTTCAGCGAACTGGACAATTTCAAGCATTCCTCCCAGATGTAATAGAGTAAGAATCTATGATTCTATTATGGGATGGGAAAAGAGGGAAGGACATGAGATCTGAATAGGAATTGCTTGTAGAACTCTTAACAATAGCAAAGACATGGAAATCAATGTAAATGCCTATCAATGACATATTGAGTAAAGAAAATGTGGTAATACTCACTATGGAGTAATATGCAGCTATAAAAAATCTTGTCTTTTGTGGGAACATGGATGGAGCTGGAGGTCATTATCCTGAACAAACGCAGGAACAGAAAATCAAATGCCATAAGTTATTACTTAGCAATGGGAGCCAAATGATGAGAACTCATGAGCACAAAGAGGGGAAAAACAGACAGTGGGGGTTGAGAGTGAAAGGTGGGAAGAGGGAAAGAGTCAGAAAAAAATAACTACTGGGTGCTAGGCTTAATACCTGGATGACAAAACAATCTGTACAACAAGCCCCCATGACATGAGATTACCTACATATCAAACCTTCACATGTACCCCTGAAACTATAACAAAAGTTTTCTTAAAAATAAAAAGTTTAAAAATTAACAATAAGAATTGTTTGCAGAGCTTATTAATAAGGATGTTAGACCCAATCATGCAGATTCCTAGCCATGCCTACCAAGTGAGTAGGTTTAGGAAGAGACATAGAAATCCAGAAAAGCCTGTCTAGAATTTGGAAGTTTTTACAAATAAAATTGACATATGTGACCCAGATATGGATAAATTAAGTATCTAAGGATAATGGCAGCTCCTGTTTACTTGGTGCATACTCTATGCTACATATGCAATAAATGTTGAATATTTTATATGAATGTGTATGAAATATTCAGTCTTCACAAAATCCCTGCAGATGTTTTTGAGTTGGATTTCAAATTATGTGAGCCTGTAAATTTTCTTTTTATTTAGGCCATACTGAGTTGGGGATTTTGTTCCTTTCAGCGAAAAATACCCTAATTCACATCTATGCCAGGCATTGTAGATTTAAAATGAGTTTCCCCAAAAAGCTCAGTGACTCATGGTGGGGGAAAGGGTGTCAGACAAGTGAAGTTGTGATAAGTTTCAAAACAGAGATTTATTCAAGTTGCTATAGAAACACAGGGGTAGGATAGTAAAGTTTTAGGAACAGAGAGCCTGACCTAATTATTGAAGAATGAGCAAATGGAATGGGTGAGGAGGGCATCCCAGGCAAAGGGACTGGCCTGGGCAAAGGCACAGATATGTGAGCAAGCATTTCAAGTTCTACAAGAAGCTAGTCTTACTTGCCAGGCTGAGTCATGGAGATTAGCAGAAGTTCTGTTCAGGAAACAAAGAATGATTTTTGTCTCCTCTAGCCATCATGCAGAAAAAGTATATGGAGTGAGGCGTGGTGGTTCGTGCCTGTAATCCCATCACTTTGGGAGGTTGAGGTAGGAGGATCACCTGAGGTCAGGAGTTCGAGACCAGCTTGGCCAACATGGCGAAACCACATCTCTACTAAAAATACAAAATTTAGCCAGGCGTGGTGGCAAGCAATTGTAATCCCAGCTACTTGGGGCTGAGGCAGGAAAATCGCTTGAACCCGGGAGGTGGAGGTTGCAGTGAGCTGAGATCGTGCCATTGCCCTACAGCCTAGGCAATGAGAGCAAAACTCCATCTCAAAAAAAAAGAAAGAAAGCATGTGGGATGACACTACCTTGAGTCTGACAGACCTGGGCTTAAATCTCAACTTGTCCCCTCATTAGCCATGTAATCCTAAGTAAGTTTCTTAACCCCTCAAAACCTCCACTTCCTTGTCTGAAAAAAAAGGGGAGTTGATGATATCTAATTTGCAAGTAGTTTAAAGTTGAAAGAAGAGATAAAGTTCTTAGCATATTATTATAACTCTGATTATGATTCCTGTCTGTATGCTAACAATAGAAAGAGAAAGAGACGTCGTCTCTGCTTTGAGATACTCTAGTTAGCAAGAACAATATGCAAGCAAGTAGTTTGCTGAGAATGAGGGATGCACAGGACAGTATGAGAAGTAAGTTTTAAACTTAATTTGGTAATATAAATAATTAATTTAAAGTTACTATAAATAGGTGATCAAGTTTGTATTTAGGATAATGGCTTCCATAGCTGTGTGGAGAATTTATTGACAGTAGAGGCAGCAGAAGGTGATTAGAGAGTGAGCTAGGAAGTAGCAGTAAGATGAAGAAAACTAGATAGAGGCCAAGCACAGTGGTTCATGCCTGTAATTCCAGCAATTTGAGAGGTTGAGGCAGGCAGATCTTTTCAGCCTAGAAGTTCAAGGCTGCAGTGAGCTATTATAGCTTCACTGTACTCTATCCCAAGATACAGAGCAGGGAGACCCTATCTGAAAAGAAAAGAGTAGAGAGAAAAGAGAAAAGAAAGAGATGAAGGAAAGGAAGGGAGGGAAGGGAGGAGGGAAAAGAAGAGAAAGAGGAAGGAAAGGAAGAGAGGGAGGGAAAAGGAAAATGAAAAAGAAAACTAGATAGATTGGAGAAATGTTTAGAGGTAAAATTGCCTGGATTTCATGCCTAAGCTAATAGGATAACAATCATGTTTTTAGTTTAAGGATGTTTAATATTGGTGCCATTCTCCAGAAATTAGGAATACAGGAGGTAAAGCTAGAATCATCAGAATTTCCCACTTTCGTTTTCCTCACCTGATCTACCAAATGCTTGACCAAAAATTATCCTTGTCCTGTAATCTGTGTCATCAATATGCAACTTTCAGCATGCTGCATTATATTCTGCCACTCATGTGTACACTTTTTCTCTATTTGATAATTCTGTAAGTACAGTCCTTAAACCAGCAACATCAGTATTATATGGAAACTTGCTAGAAATGCAAATTCTTAGAGTTCACTCCAGATTCTCTGAGGCTGGGCCCAGCAGCTTGTGTTTAAACAAGGCCAACAGGTGATTCTGATGCATGCTGGATTTTGTAGAATTACAAATCTCCAATTACCTTCAAGAATCTAGATGTTTTCTTAACCTCCTGGCTTTCACAGAGAGAAAGGGCTCCTGCAACATTCTGCTCCTTCCCATGCAGAGCAGTGGTGTCCTGAGGATGAAGTAGAACAATGGCCCTGACCACAAATACAGGTGAGATCCAACTGGGAGAGTTACAGTGAGTTTGGGCAGCTCTGTAACTAATTTGGCACAAACTGGGTTTTCTTCTCAAAGCAAATCAGAACACCCAGAGTGACCATGAGATAATATGCAAAACAACCTCACAATTAGTCCTGAATCAAAGCCCCCAACTCCCCTAGGAGAAAAATTGGGGACCAGTGGGATATGTGAGAGAATCAAATGAAAAAGTGTCCCCCAAATATGCTCCTGCATACTGAGTCATTCGACTATTCTTACAGACAGAGCCACTCAAACTCCAAGAGACAAATATAATAGCCCATCACGCCAGGTCAATGGGTAGAATTTCAAGGGTCAACAAGTCATGGTCTTAAAGGCTCCAGTTACAAGCTAGACCACCAGACAGATGCTCAATTGTCTACTGGCCTCTGTGGCATGACCTCATGCATTTTGGGGAGCAGGGGAGGGGGCAGAAGGTGTGTTGCTTGGCTCTCAGAGAAAAAGTATTAATCCTATCATGACCCTTAGGTTTCAGCTCCCAATTGCCCACTAAATGTCTGATAGAATGGCATCCCTGGGTGGGCTGTAACTGCTACGGAACCCCTTCTTGTCAGTTTTCAGAACAAAATCTTGTGTATAGAAGTATTTTCTTTCTCATTAAATTTTTATTTCCTCATCCATTGAGCTCTTTTTGTTGAAATACTGTTGAAAGTGTTTAACTGAAACTGCTGCATCCCTGATAAGACGAAAACTCTGATTCCAAAATCTCCTTTCTCTAAAGACAAGAAGCTGTGTGGGACGAGCTGGCTAAATAACTGCAGCTGCTGGCCATCAAGGCTGCTTAAGTTCTTACAGGTCATCTCCTCCCTGACCCTCCAAGCTAATTACACTCACAGGCTTGCTCACAGCTAGACATCCACGGGCGAGGTGTAGACATGTAGGACTACCCAGAGGTCAAATGGAGGATCTTTCATCTGTTTGTTTTTCCTTACTCTTAATAGGAATTGTTTAATGCAGGTAGCCAGATGAAAAGGGACCCACAACCTCAGCTCAATATGACCCAGGCCTTTGGGACACTTACTGTAACTGCCACTCTTCCACAGTCTCTCAGGGTGCATTTTTACCACTGGCATCCTTAGAATGTCAGAAAACACTGGACTCTGAGTCAGCTTGGGAAAGTTTCCTCATTTATGTAATCTTGACTTTCCTTATTTGCAAAATGGGAGTAGTTGTAAAAGTTAAATGAGAGAATGCACGTAAAGTCAGTGTTGTGTCTAGTACACGGCACTGAATAAATGTTACCACTGAGGTGATGATATGATTGTTGCAACATTGTGGGTGCTCCTCCCAGATCCCCCAAGATCTGTTTTTACCATTTGTGTGTGCTTTCCTCAAAAGGCAATCAACTAATGATTGTTGGGTGTAAAATATGAAAGCTCCTGAATCCATAAGGACCGTAAAGGTGCTCTAGAATCAAAGAAACAAAATGTGTTACAAAAATGAGGGAAAGGGATCCTCTTTGCTTTAACAAAATGGCTATGGCACAGCTTTGTGTTTATATTCCTAAATTTGTAGTCATTAGCAGTGCCAGTGCTCACACCAAAGCTAATGTCTGTGCTAGTACCAGCTTGATATAGTAGTGGAGGCCATTACCTCAAGGGTGAGCCAGCGGCCTTAAGGTCTCAGTGCGGGCAATAGCTGGAGCAGATCACTGGCAGGCACCAGTAGCAATGTGAACAGTTGAAAGAAGCTCAGAGGACTTTGTGAATTCTCTAGATTCTCCTAAAATAACCAAGGAGTCTTTGAAGTGAGCTAAAAGTCCATTAATAGTAAGTAAAAAAACAGAACCAGAAAAATATAACATAACACTAAATCAGTATGAACTTCCTCCATGATGTTCAAGGTAAAAGAATGGCAGCCATAGAACTCCTTACCTCCCCACAGCTCGCTCATCCCACGGAAACAGATGAAGAAGCTGGAGGATGGGATGACCAGTGGAGAAGAGCAGGTTCTTGGCTTGACCCAAATCTTTCCTGCCCAACTTAGCTTAGGTCAAAAACTGGTGACCAGCAGGCTATAGCGTGAAGTCTGGCCCTCTGCATACTCTCTTTACATCCTCTTCTTTCAATTCACTGTCTACCTCCTGGCTCCGCAGTCACAGAATACGCCTATATGAATTGTCAACCACACTAATATGTGATCTTTGCAATAATTTATTTATGCTGATGTTTTTATTTTTCCAAATCTAGCTCAGCCCTGCACAACTCATAGGAAATCCAATTGCTGTCCATTTTTTGTGACTCCTCCTCTTCCTATGGCTGTCCAAGGGTCCTGGGTAGTTCTTGGTAAAAAGAAGTCTCTATATCTATGAATTTTATTCTACCATTTCTGATTGAACAACTCTTTATGGTTCACTTGAAAACACTTTCTTACGGCAAACCTGGCCTCTGGAAATTTCAGCTAGGCTCCCAAAGCCATGGCGCTCAATGCTATTGTTAATACCAGTCCCTGAATATTAATATGATCAGCTCATATGAATTCTGTCACCTGCAGGGTCCCATGTGCTACTCCTCTGTCCTTCAAGTGTCAAGCAGTTTCACTTACCACTCCAACAAAACTTCCTCTTCTGGTGAACCCTCAAGACTACCCCATCTACCATCTATAAAAATCTAGCTCTAGGTTTTATAATAATAATAGCAACAGTTTACATTTAGTGAATACCTATTATATTTTCAGTACTATGGTAAAAACTAAAATTCACAACAGTGAATAAAGCATTAAATAACTATCCCGTAAAAGAGTTGGATAAATAGAACTATAACTTATGGTGCTAAGTTCTGTGACAGTAAAAATAACATAGCAAAATAACAATAATGTCCATTTATTGATAATTTACTGTATCCCATGCACTGTGCCAAATATATATATCTGTTTAATCCGGGTACATTCGAAAGTGGGGAAATCTTACTGAGTCTTCTCTCCAAATGAATGTGTGTCCTGTGTGTATTTTGCAGTATGTATTTTGCATATATGCAGTACACAGTGTATATTCTTTTTTATTTATTCCTCTTAATAAACCATTTTAGGTACCTTTTAAGGTATATGAGGCCCAGAGGTTGAATAACTTGCACAATGTCCCTAGATAATAAGCGACAAGGCTGAGATTTGAATCCAGACCAAAGCTGACAAAGCCTGCTTTATCTTATCTCTTTCCCCACCCACTATGGGTGCATAACGAGGAATATCTAATTGATATAGATCTTCCTAGTGGGAATGACGGAAAGTATATTTAAGAGAAGACCACAGGAATGTTTTGGAATTAGCCAGGCAAAATGACAGACAGAGAAAAAAAGAGATAGAGTGAGACTCTGTGTGTGTGTGTGTGTGTGTTGGCAATGGCTAGAGGAAAGAGAGAAGATATAAATAAGAAGAGAGACAAAGGGTTCCTGATAGAGAGGCTGGCAAGTTGCAAAAGCTTAGAAATAACAAAAGCACATTGCTAAATATTAGTTTTGTCTGCTGGTACTTTGAAGATGCAAAAGATGGGGAAGTTAAAAAGGTAAGAAGTTTAAACTTTGTTCTGAGGGTTATAGGGAGCCATGGATAGATTTTTTTAAGAAGAGATTTATGAAATAACATTTACATTTTAGAAGATTATGTTGTCAACACTATGGGGAATAGACTGTAGCAGGGTACATCCGAAAGTGGGGAAGTCTTACTGAGTCTTCTCTCCAAATGAATGTGTGTCCTGTGTGTATTTTACTTATAACTACGATAGTATATCATATTTTTCTGCTCTATATTTTGTACTGAATTCATTGATTCAAAAAATATTTACAAAGTGCTGTTAGGCAAGGACATTACAAGAAATGAGAATTACACACCTAGATCCCTCATGAATCTAGAGGCAAAAATATTTAGCAATGTATTAACATATCAAATTCAGCAAATTGTAAAAGAATAATACATCACAACCTCAGAAGATATACTCCAGATACACAAGGTTGAGTTTGTTTTAAAAAACAAATCAATAAGGGTAACTTACCACCTTATCAGGAATAAAAGGAGAATATCATATGATTACATCAACAGATGCAGAAAAAGAATTTGATAAAATTCTATTCCTACTTTAAAGAAAACTAGCAAACTGGAAATAGAAGAAAAATTTCTCAAACTTCTAAGTGTATGTATACAAATCCGGCAGACTAATATTGTACATAAGGAAAAAGACTCAATATTTTTTCTCTAAGATTAGGGATAAAGCAAGGATATTCAATCTCACCTCTGCTATTCAACATTGTAGTGGACATCTCAGCCCAGTAGGGAAGACAAACAAACAAAAGAAATAAATATTAGAGATATATAATTAAAGTATGCAAGTCCAATTGCAGCTGTTGTTCAGATGTTTCTGCTGGTATAAACCAACATCATCCCTGGTATCTGGTATGGAACATAGCAAAAGCTTTCTCACTAGCTCAACAAATATACCAAAAGCAATTTGCTATCACTTAGCAGGGATTACACTAACTTTCCCAATTTTGCCTAGAATTATGTCAACTCTCCAACTTTGATCCAGAATTGAATCTTCAGGAAATTTGACTGTCTTAGCATCTGTGATGGTTAACTTTATGTGTCAATTTAACTGGGCCATAAGATACCCAGATAGCTGGAGAAACATTATTCCTGGGTGTGTTTGTGAGAATGTTTCTGAAAGAGGTAGCATTTAAATCAGTGGACTAAGTAGATGATCCTTCTCAATATGGATGGGCATTATCTAATCTATTCAGGTTGAGGGCCCAAATAGAACAGAAAGGTAGAGAAAAGCTTAATTAACTCTGCTGGAGTTGGGACACTGATCTTCTCTTGCCCTCAGCACTCCTTATTTTTAGGACCTCAGATCTAGACTGGAATCTATAGTGTCAGTTATGGATGAACTATACTTTTCCTGAATCTCCAGCTTGCAGATAGCAAGTCATTGAACTTCTCAGCCTCAATACTTTATAATAAATCTCCATTTATTATACCAGGTATCTTCCTGGTATAATATACCAGGTATCTTCCTGGAATCTTTCTAGGAAACTTTATGTCATCTTATATATCATCCTTATATATCTAGAAGCCAATACCTTATAATAAATGTCTTCCTAAATAGATACAGATAGATGGATGGACAATTGATTAATTGATTGATTATCTTTTATCAGTTCTATTTCTCTGGAGAATCTTGACATACAGCATCCTACAGGACATTTACTTTATCCATTACATTTATGATACAATTTTTATAGGATCTAGAGAGCAGGAATTAGGAATTACTGATGTCTTGATAGGACATGAGGTATAAAGTAAATATCAAAAATATGTAAGGAATTGCTACTTTGGTTTAGTTCTGGGGATCCAGTAGTCTGGAGTATACAGGGATCTTCTCCCCAAAGTGAAAGATAAGTTGTTGTACCTGGCACCCTATATATCAAAACTAATGGCATCATTTGTTAGACTCTTTTGGGTATTTAGGTAATGTATAATATATTTGAGTTTACTATTTTCAAAAATTTACTATTTTGAAAAATTTATCATATGACCCAAAAGGCTAGTTTTGAGTAGAAATTGAAACCAGGGAGTCTCCCTCGCTTGTCCATGATGATATAGACCAACAAAGCCCAGTGGAACCAATGGTGATTAAAGATTTATAGAAGAGCAGGAAGTTATTTGATGTGTTTGGGAAGTCCCAATAAGAGGTTCACAGTGGAGATTTTGAAGGAAAACAACTGTACTCTTCCATAACTACTTCCTTTTTTGGAGAACCAGCTCTTGGCTCCCAGCTGGGCCTCTGGTAGAGACCAACTGTGAAAAATAAGATGTCCAGGCAAACTGAGCTATCTACAGAAAACAGGAGGTTATCTGTATTACCGACAGATAAAGTTGTCCATGACTACAACTCTTCATCTTTAAGTGAAAGCATAACTGGGCAGGGCTTTGAAAGTATGATTGTTTAAACAGGTAGCTTACATTTCCACTGAAACAACTCCTGCAACATTGCTATCTCTATATGGCCTCGTGGGAAATCTTTAATGACAGATTATCAAGGAGGAAAGCTGTTTGAGAGATTGTTCTGCTTAATATGCTGGAATTAGCTTGAAATTAGCAGGAATGACCTTGGATGAGATTTGGAAAAGGATATCCTCCTAGTAAGCAGAATCTTCTTAATATGTTTCTCGTTTTTTGCACAGTCGTTTGGGACTGTAAAAATTACCATGCGAGCTGTAATTTTGAAAAGCAGTCTTAACCGATGAAATATGTAATTGTTCTGTGACCTTTAAAATTTGTTGTCAAACATTAAGAACTCTCTTACTATCAATTATAAGTGCACGGGCAAATAAAAAATAGTAATATTGTTAAGTACACTACAATTTAAAACATTAGAAACATGGAGAATTAAATTTTTCTTTGTAAGAAAAAATATCAAGAATAATTTAAACAGTGATGGTTTCTTTTTTGTTATGTAATTTTAACTGTAAATAGCATTCTTTTCTATGCCTTGGTGAATTATCATACCCCTTTCTATGTTTGAATCTGGTTCCAATATTTTATCCCTTACATTTTCGATATCATGAAATATCTTTGAGAATTCTTTTAATGTGTTTTTTTGTCAATATCACTTTCTTTGGAATATCTTCATCTATTGTTACAACCACTTTCCTCATTTATGCAGATAAATTTGCCTTTATTAAACTTCTCTGGCTACATATCTAGAGTCAAAAGTGTCAACATTCCCAAAGTCAGCTTTTTTTTCTTTAATTCTATTTGCATTTTATTTGAATTTCACTTCCAGGATTGTTACTTTCTGTTTCTTTGCTGCAATTCTGTCCTGGTGAGCCAATTCTCTTTTACAATTATTCATTTTTGTAAAAGTCACATGGGTTTAACATTGGGAGACAACAAGGCAACAAAACGATACTTTTGCCTTCTGTGTGTGAATAACAGATGAGTCATGATCAATCGCTGATAAACTTTGCAAGAAGTAACATATATTGGTCACTGATCATTATATATATATATTTTAAATGTATTTTATTTCAATAGTTTCTGTGGAACAGATGATTTTTGATTACATGGATAAGCTCTTTGGTAGTGATTTCTGGGATTTTGGTGCACCCATCACCCGAGCAGTGTACACTGTACCCAATGTGTAGTCTTTTATCCCTCACCCCTACCACCCTTTCCCCCATGTCCCCGAAGTCCATTACATCATTCGTATGCTTTTGTATCCTCATAGCTTAGCTCCCATTTATAAATGAGAACATAAAATATCTAGTTTCCATTCCTGAGTTACTTCACTTAGAATAATGGTCTCCAACTCCATCTAGGTTGCTGTAATGCCATTATTTTGGTCATCTTTACAGCTCAGCAATATTCCATGGTAAATATATATAACCACATTTTCTTTATCTACTCGTTGGTTGATGGGCATTTAGGCTGGTTCCATATTTTTACAAAATTGAGAATTGTGCTGCTATAAACACACGTGTGCAAGTGTCTTTTTCATATAACAACTTCTTTTCCTCTGAGTAGATACCCAGAAATGGGATTCCTTAATCAAATGGTAGTTCTACTTTAAATTCTTAAGGAATCTCTATACTGTTTTCCATAGTGGTTGTAATCGTTTACATTCCCATCAGCAGCATGGAAGAGTTCCCTTTTCACCACATCTATGCTAAGATCTATTATTTTTTGATTTTTAAATTTTGGCCATTCTTGCTGGAGTGGCCTGCAAGAGGTGGCAACTCATTGTAATTTTAATTCGCATTTCCCTGATAATTAGTAATGTTGAGCATTTTTATCATATGTTTGTTCGCCATTTGTATATCTTCTTTTGAGAATTGTCTGTTCATGTCCTTTGCCCACTTTTTGATGGAATTGTTTTTTCTTGCTGATTTGAATTCCTTGTAGACTCTGGAAATTAGTCTCTTGTTGGATGCATAGTTGACAAATATTTTATCTGTTTACTCTGCTGATTATTTCTTTTGTTGTGCAGAGGCTTTTTACTTTAATTAGGTTCCATCATTTTTGTTTTTTGGCATTTGCTTTTGGGTTCTTGGTCATTAAGTCTTTGCCTAAGTCAATGTCTAGAAGAGATTTTCTGATGTTATCTTCTAGAGTTTTTAGGGTTTCAGGTCTCAGAGTTAAGTCTTTGATCCATCTTTAGTTGATTTTTGTATAAGGTGAAAAATGAGGATTCAGTTTCATTCTTCTACATGTGGCTTGCCAATTATCCCAGAACCATTTGTTGAATAGGGCATCCTTTTTCCACTTTGTTTTTGTTTGCTTTGCCTGAGATCAGTTGGCTGTTAGTATTTCGTTTTATTTCTGGGTTCTCTATTGTGTTCCATTGGTCTACAGGCCTATGTTTATGTCACTACTATGCTGTTTTGGTAACTAGAGCCTTGTTGTATAGTTTAAGGTCAGGCAATGTGATGGCTCCAGATTGGTTCTTTTTGTTTAGTTTTGCTTTGGCTATGTGGGCTTTTTAAGAATTTTTGGTTCCATGTGAATTTTAGGATTGTTTTTACTAGTTCTGTGAAAAATAATGATGCTATTTTGATGAAAATTGCATTGAATTTGTATATTGCTTCTGATAGTATGGTCATTTTCACAATATTGACTCTACCCATCCATGAGCATGGGATGTGTTTCCATTTGTTTCTGTCATCTATGATTTCTTTCTGCAGTGTTTTATAGTTTTTCTTGTAGAAATATTCCATCTTTTTGGCTGGGTACACTCCTAAGTACTTTTTTTTTTTTCTTCAGCTGTTACGAAAGGTATTGAGTTCTTGACTTGATCCTCAACTTGGGTGGTGTTGGTGTATAGCAGTGCTACTGATTTGTGCACATTGATTTTGTATCCTGAAACTTTACTGAATTCATTTATCAAATCTAGGAGCTTTTTGGATAAATCTTTAGGGTTTTCTAGGTATATGATCATATCATCAGTGAACAGTGATAGTTGGACTTACCCTTTACTGATTAGGATGCCTTTTATTTCTTTCTCTTGTCTGATCACTCTGCCTAGGATTTCCAGTACTATGGTGAATAGAAGTGATGAAAGTGATCATCCTTGTCTTGCTCCGTTCTCAGGGGGAATGTTTTTAACTTATCCCTGTTTAGTATGTTGGCTGTGGGCTTGTCATAGATAGCTTTTATTACCTGAGGTATGTATGTCCTTTATATGCCAATTTTACTGAGGGGTTTTTATCATAAAGGGTTGCTGGATTTTGTCAAATGCTTTTTTTCGCATCTATTATGGTGGTTGTGAGATTTTTGTTTTAAATTCTGTTTATCTGACGTATCACATTTATTGACTTGCATAGGTTAAACCATCCCTGCATCCTTGATATGAATGAGACCCACTTGATCATGCTGTATTATCTTTTTGATACGCTGTTGAATTTGGTTAGCTAGTATTTTGTTGAAGATTTTTGCATCTATGTTCATCAGGGCTATTGGTCTGTAGTTTTCTTTTTTGTTATGTTCTTTCCTAGTTTTAGTATTAGGGTGATGCTGGCTTCATAGAATGATTTAGGGAGAATTCCCTCTTTCTCTATCTTTTGAAATAGTTTCAGCAGGATTGGTACCAGTTCTTCTTTGAATGTCTGATAGAATTCAGCTATTAATTCATCTGGTTCTGAACTGTTTTTGTTGGCAATTTGTCTTATTACTGTTTCAATCTTGCTACTTGTTATTGTTCAGAGTTCCTATTTCTTCTTGATTTAATCTAGGAGTGTTTTATATTTTCAGGAATTTATTGATGTCGTCTAGATTTCCTAGTTTGTGTGCATGAAGGTGTTAGTAATAGCCTTGTGTATTAGCCTGTTATTACGTGCTAATAAAGACATATCCAGTACTGGGTAATTTATAAAGGAAAGAGGCTTAAGTTACAGTTCAGCATGGTTGGGAAGGCCTCAGGACACTTACAATCATCGTGGAAGGGGAAGCAACCACATCCTCCTTCATATGGCGGCAGCAAAAAGGAGTGCAGAGTGAAGGTGCGGGGAAGCCCCTTATAAAGCTACCAGATCTCATGGAAAACTCATTCACTATCACAAGAACAGCATGGAGGTAACTTACCCCATGATCCAATTACCTCCCACCGGGTCCCTCCCACACCTGTCAATTCTGGAAAATACAATTCAACATGAGAGTTGGGTGGGGACACAGCCAAGTCGTACCACCTTGAATGATATTTTGTATTTCTGTGGTATCAGTTGTAATTGTAATATCTCCCATTTCATTTCTAAACAAGCTTCTATGGATATTCTCTTATTTTCTTGGTTAATCTCACTAATGGTCTATGCATTTGCGAGTTGGTTGGCCTCCAAAACATAACCAGCATTTTGTTTCTTTTGTTGTTTGTAGTTTTTTGTTTGTCCCAATTTTATTTAGTTCTGCTCCGATCCTTGTTATTTCTTTTATTCTGCTGGATTTGGGTTTGGTTTGTTATGTGTTTTCTAGTTCCTTGGCATGTGATCTTAGATTGTCTATCTGTGTTCTTTCAGATTTTTTGATGTAGGCAGTTAATACTCTGAACTTTTCTCTTAGCACCACTTTTGCTGTATCCCAGAGGTTTCAATAAGTTGTGTCACTGTTATTCTGTTCAAGGGATTTTAAAATTTCCATCTTGATGTAATCATTGACCCAAAGATCATTCAAGAGTAGATTATTTAATTTCCATATATTTTGTATAGTTTTGAGTGTTCCTTTTGGAGTTAATTTCCAGTTTCATTCCACTATGGTCTGAGAGGATATTTGTTTATAGGTGCCTCCACGCTGGATTCCTGTGGAGGAGGCCCCAGCTGTGTCTGCCATGGAGTGCTAGAGGAGAATAAGGACCCCTTCCCCAAGGCCCTTCACAATCACAGAGGCTGCCTGCCTGTTGGAGTATAGGTGCAGACTTTCCCTACTGCTTCCAGTGCTACAATTGTGTCTCTGCTATGAGAAACTACCCACTAGTGGAAAGATATGGAACTCAGGGCCTGCTGTTCAGATTCTGTTGTCCCACAGGGTGATCCCTTGAGGTGGTGCTCTCATCCTTCCCCCCTATGGATGGGGCTTCCTGAGAGCCAGACTGCAGTGATTATTATTGCTTTTCTGGGTATAGCCATCCCGTGGGGCTGCCAGGCTCCAGGTTGGTGTTGGGGATTGTCTACAAAGAGTCCTGTGATGTGATCTGATCCATCTTCAGGTCTTTCAACCATAAATACCAGCACCTGCTCTGGTGGTGGTGGGAGGGGAATGAAGTAGATTCTGTGAGAATCCTTGATTGTAGGTATGTTTATGGTGCTGGCTTTCTTAACTGCTGTTTATGCTAGCAGTGAAGTTGTCACATGGACAGACTCAGGACCTCTGGTTAGCAAGGATGTTGCAGGCAGTGGTATTAGTTGCTGTTTTCTCCTTCCTAGGGGCATGGCTATTCTGTCATGAGTTGCTGTAATGGCCTGGGTTGGTTGGCCTACAGCCAGAAGGTGGCACTTGCAAGAGAGCACCAGCTGTGCTATTAGCAGTGGGATATAAGCTTGCCCTAATTTGGCCAAGAAAGGTATTCTGGTTTCTCTGGTGATGGACAGAGCCATAAAGCTCCCAAGAGTGTATGACTCTTGTGTTCAGCTACAAGAGTTGGTAGAGAAATACCATCAGGCTGGGGCAGGGTATGCAGGTCTGAGCTCAGACTCCCCTTGGGCCAAGCTTGCCATGGCCACTGTGGAGGATGAGGAGATAGTTCTCACGTCAATGGGGTTATGTTCCAGAGAGGATTATATCTGCTTCTCCTGTGCCATATAGTTCACCAGAGAAGTTAGGGATAGCTGATAGCAAGAGATCTCACCCAGCTCCCACTCAATTGGTAAGGCCAGTCTCACTCCCACAGTGCCCCACTAACAGCACTGAGTTGAGATCCAGGTAGCCTGAACGGCTGGCAGGCAGAACTCAGGCCTTGTCTCAGGTTATGGGCTTCCCTGCTGAGCAAGCAAACTCGGTATTCAGGCCTTACCTCTCCTGCATCTGCCCACAGTGTTGGCTGTGGCTCCTGTCCCTACCTGAAGCAGTTCTTGTTTCCTCCGCTGCTCCTCCCAACCCACTTGTGCCCAATCAAAATTATTGTAAAATTTAGTTTGAAATATCTTATACCCTCTGACCCCTCCCTAATTCCACTGCCTGCCTTCCCCAAGGGCCCCTGTTTCATACATTCAGGAATGGCTTCCCTGGGCTCCAGCTGGAGAATGGGAGTGCCTATAAGTGCTACTGCTTTTACTTCTATATTTCATCCATTTCAGCTCCAGGTAAGGTTAAAACCTTCTGCTGTGATCTGGATTTTCAGATTTCCCAGTGGGAATGTGTGTTTGGAGGCAGCTTCTCCCACCGCTCACACTTTGGGAGCTCTCCATTTTTCACTTGTCTCATGGAATTTGCAGTGGCATGCAGCTTCTTTCAAAGGATCTGTGAATTCTTCTGGTTTTCCCGGTGTGTTCCTGTGCTGGTTCTTGGAGCAAAGGATCGCATTGTGACTCTCTACACACTGGTCTGTCCACCCAAGTGGGAACTCGCTGCACATTAGCCCTGTCTCCTATCCACCGTCTGTTCCCAGGATCTGCATTCGTTGTTTACAAAGTGATATGTGGACTAAAAAATGGCAGTGAAGTTTGTGCTTCATTTAACCTTTCACAGTTAACATACTGTGGTTACTAAAATTTGAACTGTGTTGTTAAGGTAGTGATATTATTTAATTAAACATGATCATTGAAATCCATATATCTCAGCACTATGAAAAATGAGGACTGTAGGTACATTGGTTGTCCAGTTTGCCTTGGAGGACAGATGACCTAAGGTATAGATTGGTAGTGATCCTTAGGCACAGTTTGGACATACAGAGACTCAGAAGGAAGGATTTTTGCACATTAGTGAGAAAGAGATTTGGGGAAGGTTCATGTGGATAGCCCCTTCAGAATAGGCCCAGGATGAAAGAATAATATGTGTGAATGTTCACTGAAGCTTCCCTCTGTAGAACAGTCTCTCAATAACAGGAACAGGATGATTCATCCCATGTATATTAAGTCATTCTTTTTATTTTATTTTTTTTGTGGTTTGTTGAGATTTAGGATTTTATTATTATTTATTTTTAGAAAAAGAAAATTTACAAGATGCAAAGGTCTCACACAATACATTATCACTGATGATTGCTCTCTTGACACTTCAACAAGGGCCCTGGATTATGAATCAGCAATAAGAAGAACATGGACAGTGTGAGTGTGTTGGAGAACCCCCGCCCTGGAAACGCAGAATACACCACAGTGGACTTGATGACAAATGATGCTAGGCCAGCCTGTTCCAAAAGCAAGCCAAGATGTGGTAGAAACCAACAAAGCCTTTCTGTGAGGAGGCACAAGCGCATGCCTTCTACCACATGCGCACTCACCCCCAGCCCACCGGCAGTGCCCACTGCCTCATTCCACACAGCAACAACAGAAAATGACAAAACGGCCCTTTGGTGTTTTTTGCAGAGTTATTCAGGTTCCCAACTTCTTATTTCTGTCTTCCTCTTCATGTTTCAGTTCCAAATTCTTAAAGTAGTGTAGGTGCTTAGCATCTTGAATTTTTCAGGATCCAGTTCTGCCCAATGATAACACACTGAATTCTGCCTCCTGAGCTGCAGTTCCCATTCAGAGGACACGTCACCCTCGGCCCCGCTGCTGGCACTGCGGTCTTCTTTTCGGGGAGTGTTTCTTTCCTTGGTTGATTCAGAAGGTCCCTTAGCTCTGGTCTTTTCTTTTCTCTGCTGCTGTTTTTCAGGCTTTGACAGCTGCTTTGGATCAGAGGTAGCAGTGCCGGGAGCTGGCGATTCCAGCTCTGTGGTCACAGGCCCATCATTCTGAATGTACACCTGCATGTAGGCCCCAAACGTGCCATCTTTGATAAGTCCCGGCCTGTATGTTTTAGGCAGCTGCTCCAGGAAGCTGTTGTAAAAGCCCTCTGCCTGCTCCGTGGGCATTGCTAGGTAGAAATCAGGCTTGTTTCCCTTCAGGACACACTGGAGGGTAAACTGGCTGACACACAGAATCTCGTACTGTTTGTCCATCACACTCTTAGACCAGTGCTTCCCGCTGTCATCGTCAAACACACGCAGGTTTAGAATCTTTCGGACCATGTGCTCCAGTTTCTTCTGCGTATCCTCCAGGGAAATACTCAGCAACACACATATGCCCCTTCCAATAGCACTAATCTGCTCTCCTCCAACTGTGACGCTGGCCCGGGTGACGCTCTGCAACACGGCCTTCATGGCGGCTGGGCCGAGTGGGGCGGCGCCGCGCTGCGTCCGGCCTCACGACTCTGAGGGCGGCTCCGCCAAGTCATTCTTTTTCCCAGTCTCCCTAATGCTTGATCAGTAGATTAATGAACAATGTGGTCACAAAAGCAGAAATGTGTTTTATGCAACATAGATTGCTCTCACCAAGGCTGGTCAGATTGTTCCTTCTTCTGGGTAGTCAATATTCTGTAGAAACCAGCACTGAATCCCTGGAGTGCCAGCCAGCTGTCTGGTAGAATGCTGATTATGTTGCAGTCCTACCTTCATAAAAGAAACCATGATTTGTCTTTATGAAATACATACTTAGGCATTTGGGTTTGCCTTACCTCACCACCCAAGACTTCTGCTGAAAATAACATGCCTAACTTCTTCTGTTAGAGTTTTCTGCATGACATACCTTGAGCAAGACACCCATCTTTCACCAAAAGAAGTGGGCCAGTGGGCTGGTCCTCATGGAGCTCACTATTCTAACCATGTAGGTCATTGCCCACATAAAACGAGATTCATCAAAGAATTAATTATGGTGCCAGCTGATGGTTAAGACCTTACAAGGTTGGGGCACAGCATAAACTCTGAGAGGGACTGATATGAGATGCTACTTCTCCCAGAGAACACATGGGTCTGGAAACCAAGGGGTTGATATAGAGGTGACATCTTCCATTATTATACCTTATTACCTACTTGCAAAAATTCATTCCTGTTTCCAAAATTCTGCGTGTTGCTGGTTGGAGAATTTAGCACCCTAAGAATTGCTTTCACAATGGGACATAGCAACCGTTGCATTGAATTGGGAGCTGAGACCGATCCCTTGCCATATGGGGCCTCTTATGCTACTTGACAAACAGAAAGAAAAGGATATCCCACTGCTGCCTGGGTGATTGATCCAGATCAAGGATCTGCAATTGTTTTTTATAAAAGGACAGATAGTGGAATGTTTTGTGGCTTTGTGGGCCATATGTTCTCTGTCACAATGGCTGCTGTTGCAATCTGAAAGCAACCACAGTTAATACTTAAATGAACAGACATGGCCATGTCTTTTCCAGATAGGATCAAGGAACAGAATCAGAAAATGAAAGGGGTCTCTTCCTCCTTCTGAGTCAGCCTCATTTGATCATATGAGTGTGGGAGAAGACATCCCTTCAAATTATCTGCATTTCTGCATGGGCCAATAAAACAAGAATTCCTATCCCCTCAGATGAATTGGGAAGAAATGTTCTACCATTTCTTTACCCATTCTTCATTCATACTTCTCCCCAAAGCTTGAGGAATGTCTCAGCACTGTGTGTGTGAATGTCAGCTCCATCTGGCCTCTTTCAGAGAGTTTCATACCTGTACATTCCTCCAAACACACGTTTTTCTGCTCTGGTCTCTTGTCTGTAGAAATTTAGAGAGAGTCTCAGAACTTGCAAGGGCAGGTAGTTGTGAAAGCGAGGAAGTCTGCAATTTTGCAGCTGCTTTTGTCTGCAACCTTGGGTAAACTCAGTTTCTCATTAATGTTTGTATATACCCATTTCTGTTTTATTCCCCGATTTCTCTCTCTTAAACCTCTGCCACATGCCAGGCTAGCCAAGAACAAACTTAAGACTCCTCAAATGATAGTTATCTACAATACCTAAAGTGTCTTGCTATTCTGAACAATAATTGTTTATATAATTTCTAAATCTCAAGATCAGGAGCATCCCTTAGAGCAACAACGAGAGAAAATAAATCTCCCATGTAATAAGAAGGTCAGGAATTCTGGCAGGCCAGAAACCCAGTAATAATTGTTTTGGTTTTTATTCATTGTTCTAGCCAATGAGCCTGAGTACTTTAGATGCATTATTTCATTTAATTCTTATAACAACCTGACAAATTAAATATTACACTCTCACTTTAGATGAAAATTGAGTAATCAGACATGTTAAGTAATTTAGTATTGTTCACAGAAACTAGCAAGCAGCAAAACCAGAATTTAAACACGGATGTCTTTGACTCCCAAGCCCATGCTCTTAATCACTGTGCTATATCAGTATTAGCCAGAAGAGAAACTGTAAATGTAAGCCATGAGTTTTTTGTCCATCTCCTTTCCCAAGACAGGAAATACTTCAAAGTAGCAGAAACTATCCAAGAAGATAGATTGTTTGTGGCCATTCCTACATGAGGATGGAAGATTCTGGTGATCAAATATCTTCTGCTTTATAGAAACATAAACCCAGGAATATATAAATCATTCCTTACCAGGGATGCAGTTCCTGGCTTTACACAGTATAGTGATCCATTCATGGCTAGCATAACCTATTAATGAACTGACAGGATAAAAGAACAATAGATGGGATTTTGGTATGAAGAAACCTGAGAAGGGAAAGCTTTCATGGTTCAACAGTTCAGTTTCACATCCTACATACTCTCTACAATGTCTGCTTAACTGGCCCCCTGAAAATCCATGATATGTACAGTTTAGCTGATATTCCACAATCTTTTTATACATCTTTTGCTGGCTTAAGTACCTTCCTCCATAGACACTATACCAAACCTTCACTTTCCTCAATAATTTCAAACCGAACAAATAACTTCACCTACTCTTACTGAGAACTGAGCCATGTGATGTATTTCTTTCTTTGTCCTCTTCAAAATATCTCTGTCTGCATATCATATCATTGGAGAATTTGCTTTGTAAATCTAGAATATTTACCTTATAAAATAAAAAGACAGGGGGCATACACATTAGATAATTACAATGATTTAAGTTACTTTTGTTTATACAGCTAAAAATTTATGTAACAGTTCAGCCATCTGGCTCACACATGGAAGAGAGTAGACTAACTGAATTGGCTGAGAACACAGGAAGAACCATCTGGTCATCTAGCTAACATTGCCTGAGTGCCTACTCTGTGCCAGCAGCTGAAATCAAGGTCAAAGATAATAGTTTGTTCATATCAGGCTCAGTACAAGAAAGGCTTTTCCCAATTGTTTGAATTATCAGACAGTGAATTAGGCTACCTTAAAAACATACAAATACTTCATTTTTTAACCAAATACTTAACGACCACGGCAGATATAAAGTTTTACTTTTTTCCAATTGCAGAAGAGATTAAAATAATTTAGTTACCTTAAACTCAGTGCTTCTACGGAATGACAATCCTACGTCCTTTTCCCAGTGTTTATTTTCTGCTCAGCATTTCTTCCATGTATTTTTAAAAATGTATCTACTCACAGACTCACCTTTTTGATGATGATGACTCATAAGCAAATGACTCCTAAGTATGACTGCAAGCCAGTCATACTTAGCATACCTATTGGTCATTTCCATTTGGATGTCCTGCTGCCTTCCCAAAATTATTTATTCAAACTTGTCCTTAACTTAAAACTAAGTATCAGTAGCACTATTTTATTCTCTCCGTGATTTTGGCATAAAATCTTGTAGCCTCCATTGATGCACAATGTCTCTCAAGCATTTAGAATTGGTCAATCATCAAATCAGTTGCCTTGATATTTCTAATGATCTCTTATAGAGAGCCCAGAAATAAGGCCACACCCCTGCAATCATCTGACCTTTGACAAAGCTGTCAAAAATAAGCAGTGGGGAAAGGAGTCCCTATTCAAAAATGGGATAACCAGCTAACCATATGTAGAAGACTGAAACTGGACCTCTTCCTTACACCATATACAAAAATCAACTCAAGATAGATAAAAGACTTAAATGTAAAACCCCAAACTATAAAAACCCTGGAAAACAATCTAGGCAATATCATTCTGGATGTAGGGGCTGGCAAGGATTTCATACAAAGACTCCAAAAGCAATGGAAACAAAAGCAAAAATTGACAAATGGGATCTAATTAAACTTAAGAGCTTCTGAAGAGCAAAAGAAACTATCAACAGTTAACAGAGAACTTACAGAATCGCAGAAAGTATTTGCAAACTATGTACCTGACAAGCGTCAAACATCCAGCCTCTATAAGGAACTTAAACAAATTTGTAAGAAAAAAAACAACCCCATTAAAAAGTGGGCAAAGAACATGAACAGATGCTTTTCAAGAAAAGACATACAATGCAGCCAACAAGCAAATGAAAAAAAGCTCAATATAACTGATCATTAGAGAAATGCAAGTCAAAACCTTAGTAAGATACCATCTCACACCAGTCAGAATGGCTATTAGTAAAAAGTCGGATAATAACAGATGTTGGCAAGGTTTCAGGGGAAAAGAAATGCTTATACACTCTTGGTGAGAGTGTAAATAAATTCAACCATTGTGAAAAACAATGTGACAATTTCTCAAAGAACTAAAAACAGAAGTACCATTTGACCCAGCAATCCCATTAGTGGGTATATACTCAGAGGAATATACGTTGTTTTGTCATAAAGACACATGAACATGTATGTTTATTGCAGTGCTATTCACAATAGCAAAGACATGGAATCAACCTAAATGTTCATCAGTGGTAGACTGAATAAAGAAAAAGTGGCACATATACCGTGGAATACAATACAGCCATAAAAAGGAATGAGATCATCTCCCTTGTGGGAACATGGGTGGAGCTAGAGGCCATCATCCTTAGCAACTAACACAGGAACAGAAAACCAAATACTATACGATCTCACTTATAAGTGGGAGCTTAATGATAAGAACACATGGATACAAAAAGATAAACAACAGACCCTGGAGTCTACTTGAGGGTGGAGGGTGGGAGGAGGCAGAGGATCAGAAAAATAACTATTGGGTACTAGGGTTAGTGTCTGGTTGATGAAATAATCTGTACAACAAGCCCCCATGACACAGAATGTTGCATTGAGTAAATTTGTTCGATAAAGAAATCCTAATCTTTTGCTGTGAAGGCATTGCTACAAGAATGAAAAGACAAGCCACAGATGGGGAGAGTAGAGTGGCAAATGACATATCTTATTAAGCAATTGTGTCCAGACTACATAAAGAACTCTTACAACTAATAGAAAACAAACAATCCAGTTTTTTAAATAGGCAAAATATTTGAACAGATACTTCACCAAAGGTGACATAATAGCAAATAAGAGATGAAAATATGCTAACAGCATACAAATTAAAACATGATCATATATCCTACATATATATTAGAATGTCTACAATTAAAAGGACTGACTATATCACATGTTAGTGAGGATGTGAATAAACTGGAACTCATATTTCTGGCATGGATGTAAAATGGTACCATCACTTTGGAAAATAGCTTGTCAGTCTGTAAAAATCCTTAACATACATCTACCATGCAACTTAATCCTTCCACTCCTAGGAATCTCCCCAAGAGAAAGGAAAGCATATGTCCTCTCAAAGACTTATACACACATGTTCATAGCAGCTTTTTTAAGAAATCCAAAACCAGAAATGACCCAAATGCCCCTAAACTGGTGAATAGATAAACAAATTGTGGTATATTCAAATGTGGAATACTATACAGCAATAAAAAGTAATGAACTAATTATACATATGACAACATAGATAAGTATTATTTAAAAATTGGGTTTTTTTTTTCTTCTAAAAAGAAAAACGGATACATGTGCAGAACGTGCAGGTTTATCACATAGGTGTATATGTGCCATGATGGTTTGCTGCATCTGTTGACCTGTCCTCTAAGTTCCCTCCACTCACCACCACCCAATAGGCTCTGGTGTATGTTGTTCCCCTAGTGTCCATGTGTTCTCGTTGTTCAACTCCCACTTATGAGTGAGAACATGTGGTGTTTGTTTTTCTGTTCCTGTGTTAGTTTGCTGAGGATTATGGCTTCCAGGTTCATCCATGTCCCTGCAAAGGACATGATCTCATTCCTTTTTGTGGCTGCATAGTATTCCATGGTGTATATGTACCACATTTTATTTATCCAGTCTACCATTGATGGGCATTTGGGTTGGTTCCATGTCTTTGCTACTGTAAATAGTGCTGCAATAAACATACATGTACGTGTGTCTTTATGATACAATGATTTTTGTTACTTTGGGTATATACCCAGTAATGGGATTTCTGGGTCAAATAGTATTTTTGGTTCTAGATCCTTGAGGAATCGCCATACTGTCTTCCACAATGGTTAAACTAATTTACATTCCCACCAACAGTGTAAAAGCATTTGTATTACTCCACAGCCTCACCAGCATCTATTGTTTCCTGACTTTTAATAATTGCCATTCTGACTGGTGTGAGATGTTATCTCATTATGGTTTTGATTTGCATTTCTCTGATTATCAGTGATGTTGAGCTTCTTTTCACATGTTTATTGGCCATGTAAATGTTTTCTTTTGAGAAATGTCTGTTCACATTCTTTGCCCACTTTTTGATGGGGTTGTCTTTTTTTGCAAATATGTTTAAGTTTCTTATAGATTCTGGATATTAGACCTTTGTCAGATGGGTAAATTGCAAAAAATATTTCCCATTCTGTAGGTTTCCTGTTCACTCTGATAGTTTCTTTTGCTTTGCAAATTTTATTTAGTTTAATTAGATCCCATTTGTCAATTTTGGCTTTTGTTGCAATTGCTTTTAGCGTTTTTGTCATGAAATATTTGCCCATCCCTGTGTCCTGAATGATGTTGCCTAGGTTTTCTTCTAGGGGTTTCATGGTTTTGGGTTTTACATTTAAGTCTTTAATCCATCTTGAGTTAATTTTTGTATACAGTGCAAGGAAGAGATCCAGTTTCAGTTTCTGCATATGGCTAGCCAGTTTTCCCAGGACCATTTACGGAATAGGAGATCTTTCCCCCATTGTTTGTTTTTGTCAGGTTTGTCAAAGATCAGATGGTTGTAGATGTGTGATGTTATTTCTGAGGTCTCTGTTCTGCTCCATTGTTCTATATGTCTGTCTTGGTACCAGTACCATGCTGTTTTCCTTACTGCAGCCTTGAAGTATAGTTTGAAGTCAGGTAGCATGATGCCTCCAGCTTTGTTCTTTTTGCTTAGGATTGTCTTGGCTATACAGGGTCTTCTTTGATTCCATATGAAATTTAAAATAGATTTTTCTAATTCTGTGAAGAATGTCAATGGTAGTTTGATGAGAATAGCATTGAATCAATAAATTACTTTGGGCAGTATAGCCATTTTCACGATATTAATTCTTCCTATCTGTGAGGATGGAATGTTTTTCCATTTATTTGTTTCCTCTCTTATTTCCCTGAGCAGTGGTTTGTAGTTCTCCTTGAAAGAGTTTCACATTCCTTGTTAGTTGTATTCCTAGGTATTTCATTCTCATTGTAGTGATTATGAATGGGAGTTCATTCATGATTTGGCTCTCTGCTTGTCTATTGTTGGTGTAAAGGAATGCTTATAATTTTTGTACATTGATTTTGTATCCTGAGACTTTGCTGAAGTTGGTTATCAGTTCAAGAAGTTTTGGGGCTGAGATGATGGGGTTTTCTAAATATAAAATCATTTAGATTTTCTATTTGTCATCTGCAAACAGAGACAAATTGACTTCCTCTCTTCCTATTTGAACACCCTTTCTTTCTATTGCCTGATTGTCTAAGCCAGAACTTCCAATACTATGTTGAATAGGAGTGGTGGGAGGAGGGCTTCCTTGTCTTATACCGGTTTTCAGAAGGAATGCTTCCAGCTTTGTCCATTCAATATTATATTGACTATAGGTTTGTCATAAACAGCTCTTATTATTTTGAGACATGTTACATCAATACCTAGTTTATTGAGAGTTTTTAAGATAAAGGGGTGTTGAATTTTATCAAAGGCCTTTTCCACATCTATTGTAATCATAAATCATGTGATTTTTGTCACTGGTTCTGTTTATATGATGGATTACGTTTATTGATTCACGTATGTTGAACCAGCCTTACATCCCAGGGATGAAGCCAACTTGATTGTGGTGGATAAGATTTTTGATGTGCTGCTGGATTTGGTTTGCCAGTATTTATTGTCTATTGATAAGTCTTAATTATGTTGAGTGAAAGAAGACAGATATAAAGAGTATATACCATATGTTTCCATTTATATAAAATTCTAGAAATGGAAACTAATCTGTATTGTCAGAAAGCAGATGAGTGTTTGCCTAAGGACAGATGGGGTACTAGGAAAGTTTACAAGGGGCTACAAGGAAATTTTTGGAGGTGATGGATATGTTCAATATTTTGATTGTAGTGATGATTTTATGGGTGTTTACGTATGTTAAACTTTATCAAAATACATTTTAAATATATGCAGTTCTTTGTATGTCAACTATATCTCAATATAGCTGTAAAAAAAGTAAGCAAGAGAAAGGAAGGAGGGAAGAGAAGAAATCCCTCCTGTTCGCTATGTTTGAATACACTGATCATGTGAATTAATACAGTCTTAGAGGAAGTCTTGCATATTTCAAATTAAAAATCTGGCTAAGGATTATTGCCATGAATGTAATATGGAATTAATTATTCATTCATTTATTCAACATATATTTATTTGAGACTTATTATCATCTAGGCACTATTACAGGTCCTAGGAATATATCTGTGAACAATGCAGGTGAAGTTCCCATCCCTTATAGAGATGAGGGAGTCAACAACTGTCCATAGATTAAATTTTATGAAGAGAGGGGAAGACGTGCTTACCACAGAGATAAATTGATTCTATGTGATTGTCAGGAAGAGTAAAGCAGAAAAACGAGATAGACAGGAATATTGGGGGAAGGGTTGCTATTTTAGATCAGATGGTCAGGGAAGACCTGGCAGGTGATATTTTAGCAGAAAACCCTTTTTATAATGTTAATGTTTTTATTTTATATGTTTTAATAATTTTATCTTTTTACGATTTTGGATAACAAATAATGATCTGAATAGTAGCTGGTAATTCTTGGACTTTATGTGACTCACCTCCTCGATCTCAAAGAATTTGAGGGGTTTGTTGGTGGTTGGGGTGAGCTATGAAGAGTTAAGCAAAATATACGTAAATTAAAGGCCTGTGAGATTTCTGAAAGCCAAACACCAATTAGAAAACTAGTTTCTAATTAGAATCATCTCCCGTAATTATCACTTTGAAGGGAATTACCTTAACTCCTGTAATCAAATATGTAACTCCCTTTCATTTTGCAGCTGAGCCCAAGTATTCTATTTTTGATTTACCTTTTCTTGTCTGTGCTGATTTTTACATGTTGAAATCAATACAGTCATAGCAATGAATAATGAGGTCATCTCTATATTATCATATTGCCCCATCTATGTTGTTATCTGTTCATTCACTCACCCAGAGTGTATTCAGCACCCACTATGTGATGAACACTGACCACAGCATGAGGTTAGGACAATGAATCACACATAGACTTTGAATACCTGAATAGCTTATTGTCCACTGATCATGGACAACCATGAAAATGAATAAGAAAGGAAATTGCAAGAGGTGATAACTTACAATGTAAAGCAGAAGGAGGAAAGCTTGTCAGGACCTTTATTATGGGGTGTCCTCAATAATTGTTTCTGGGAACTGGAGCTTTTTTTCTTCTTTTTGGAATCCTGGGTCTAGTTCTTCAGAACCAATTAGACTTGGCCAAACCCCTCTTGTATCTTATACTTCAAAGTCTTAGAAAAAATTATGAAATATTTCAGAAACAAAAAAAGTGTAAATAATAAAACAATAAACCCAGCTTCAGAAATGAAACATTATCAACAACAGTTGACATATGCTGTGTACCTGATGCTTTTATCTCCCACCTAGCCATATCTGTTTCCCAAAGAAGTAAATTCCATCTTGATTTTGGCTTCTATCAATCCCATGCATTTCTTTCTAATTTATGTATACACACACACACACACACACACACACACACATACTACATATGTATACAATGTTGGTTTTTGTTTTTAAACTTTGTATAAATGATGTCATACTCTAGGTATTCTGGAAACCAGATTTTCCTACAAGTATATAAGATTCTTCCTTGTTGATAACTATAAAGCTAGTTTGGTCACTCCTCTGTTCATGTTCTTCCATCATGTGAGCATCCCATGACTTATTTCTGCTGTGGCTGTTAGACTTTTAACAATGACGCTTTAATAACACCACTGTAAACATTCCTATACAGACTGCCACATGTACATGTGTGAGAGGCTCTCAGGAGTATCCTTGGAAATGGAATTATTGTATCATCAAATAGGCAAAATTTCCATTTTATAGATGTCACCAAATAGCTCCCCCAAAACTTTATAGCAATGTAAATTTCCACCAGCAGCATATAAATTCCTATCTTCCACATTGATTCTTTTCTCACTAATTCCTGGCATAATCATATATAAAAATGCTTTCAAATGAAAGGGTGTGAAATAGTACTTCAATATGGTTTGAATTTATGTTTTCCTTATTACCAGTGGAGTTGAGCATCTTTTCACATGTTTAGTGGTCACTTGGGTTTCCTCTTCTATGAATAATTTTTGCTCATTTCCTCAAAGCATTTTCACATCAGAGTAACTCGCGTTTTTATCTTCTCCAATTTTAAATGTATTAAAGTTTTGATAGGATATACTTGAGCTTTTCTGAAATCTTAAATAAAATTTTTCTTACTGCCCTCATTCCCAAACACCTTGTTTTCCTGTTTGTCATTAACTTTTCTTCAAATCTGAAAACTGAGAGCAATTCATGGAGTAGTTTTTCCTTAATTATGGCTGTGCATTGAGGAAGAGTATAATAGGAAGAGTAAAATTTAGGGTCTTGTGGAAGTTTTTGAAGAGAGAGATCAGAACCAATCAAGAAGCTTTTATTACCCTTGAGCAGACAAAAAAAGATAGTTGATGCTGGGAGGTTGCAGAGAAAATTGAGAATGGATGGTTTCAGTCACAGAATGGGTCAGGCTAGGGCTGTTCTTCCATACAGCTGTCTCAGGAGCCACAGTCTTATGAGGTGAACCTGTCTGTCATCATATGGGGTCCTGAGCGTAAGCTTTACAGAGATGAGGGAGTCAGGACCTGCCCACTAAAAATGTCCTATGAAGCCTGATCAGTCACGCATAATGCTGGACATTGCTTTAAGGTTCTCTGACATTATAATATACAATATACTGTATTGTAAAAGTATTTATTCCTTTATTTATATTTATTAAATGTTTGCTATGTAGAAATTACTTTACACATTAACTCATTGCATTTCTCAACACTCCCAACAGGTTATTAAACCATTTCACAGATGAGAAGCCTGAGGTTCATCGTGGGAATAACTTACTTATAACCAGAGTCCCCTATGCCATCATCCTCAGCCATTCTCCTCTAGATCTTGGTAGGGAGAAAAAGTCGCTTTTAAATAGCAACCCTCTGTGTTTATCACAGAAACAGTAAAGCTAAAGATTTAGGTAATTTTTGAGCAAGCACTTTTCATTTCCTCAAGAAACAAAGAAAAAAAGCTAGGTCTGGAATCCTAGCTTTTCGTTGTTAGCCAAAAGAAGTGTCTCCAGTATTTTCTTCCAGAGCTTCCTAAAATATCCCCAGCTTTTCCAAGGTCTCCACTCTCAGAGGCCATGAGTAATTTCATGTAACTTCAAATGGCCTAACTCCCAGTGCTTGAAGGTAAATTGCTCCTGCCCCTTGAAGAAGTTTCTCAGATGAAAAACTCAATGTCTTTTATAAAGGAATTAAGCATTTGTTTTAAAAGGTGGTATGCTCCCCCTGAAACCCTTTGTACTTTCAGCAAAATTAGTCCAAGTCAGTTTTTATTTTATTCCAGTCAAGTGTTTTATTCAACCTTAAAACTCCTATGGCCACTAATCCACAGAAGCTGTTTATTCCTTTGAAGTTTCCTTTTGCTCAGACTTGACACAATTTTCGCCAAAGTTAGTCTTCAGGAGACCTTTGGAGATTGTTCTCTCACCAGGTTATGTCCTGTTTGTATGGTGGTTGAGACTGTGGCTTAAGTTTCATAGGGAGCACTGAGTTGCTCAAGTTCAAGGAAGAGTGGATAAGTACTTCCAGCACAGGGAAAGGTTAGTGAGAGGGTTGTATATGTGTGTGTGTATGCTTGTGTGTGTGTGTGTGTGTGTGTGTGTGTTTGTGTGTTTGATTTGCTTTGGTTTTGCTGAAATGAGCCCATGAGATGCATATTGAAAAAGTTAAATTGTATTTAGTGTGTTCTAAACATTTATATTTATCAGATCTAGAAACAACTGTGTTTCAAAATAGTCACAACTATACAATGGTTATGCTCTCTATATCATTATTTTCCAGTGTAATTATTAACTAACTTGAGATAATGATGAAATGATCTTAGTAAATGGTCTAATAAAAAAAATCGTGTCTGCCAAATTGACTGTGAGCGGCAATGAAAAAGTAGCACATGAAAGTGGTTAAGTGTATTACCCAAAGTTCCCATTACTGTATTCAGCCATCTCGCCTTACGATGCACTAATATTTCTCTTAAATAGGGTCATGGACCATTAATTTCCTGGCCTTGAAATCTCTTATTATTAAAAGTGTTACTTAGCAACTTTTAGACATTGAAGTTAATCCAAATAAGAAAAGCCAAAAGGTCTGTTGGTCTGTTCACTCTTATTGTTAAAAACGATTGATGTCCTGTGCTGGAATATTTTTCATTTGCTTTCTTAGAATTATATTGTCTTGTGTGGGTTAGGGGAAAAGAAGTACAATGTGAGTTTCCTTGGCTCCCATAAATTAGGGAACAAAATTACAAACATTTGGTGTTCATCCCCTATGTCTGCCTCACTATTCTTCATATATGAAAATGACTCTCTTCTCTCCTCCAAATGTTGGATTCAGTCTCTGAAACAATACTTGCTACCTATTACCTGGCTAGAGGGTATAGCAGGCCCAAATAAGTCTATTTCTTTTTTTTTTTTTTTTTGCAATTAAGTCTATTTTTTAAAGTCATTGTCTGCATTTTTTTGCTAAAAGGAGTCAGGTTTATCTTGATCATGCAAATTGGCAGAGCTGCTAGAACTGTCAAGATGGAAGTACCAGTTCCATTGTGTTCCTATTATAATTTAATACACAACTTCCATTGAGGCATTTACCGTCTTGTACTGACTTACATTAGGCTTACGTTCAGGACTGGCTTCCTGGATTGGTGACCCTTGCATTTGCACAAGGCCTATGCTTCACAGGGCTCCAGTCTTGATTTTATTGCATGCTGTGGCTGTCTTGAATTTCCTAATTTTTGAAGAAGGGGCTCGCTATGCATTTTTACTTTGTACTGAGCTCCACAAATTATATAGTTGGTCCCGTTTACATGTTTATCTTCTATACTGGAGATGAGTTATTTAAGGGAAGGAATTATATTCCAGGTCCGGTTTGGTGCATGGATTGATTAAGCTACATGGACACTTAACAGAAAAACATTGGAATCAGTTTAAGTATGTAAGAAATGAATGATTTATTTTAAAATACTATCCTTTATTTTAAAATACTATCTACACGTTAATAATATTGGTAAATGTCTGATACAATATGTTTTCTAAATAATTATAAATTGTATCTAAATCAGTATGATCTCTATTTTTAATGCATTAAAAAGTAAAAATAAACACATGAAAATGTTAAAAGTAATGGCCTTTTGGAAGAAGACAGTATAGATACATTTTTTAGCATTTCTGTATTTTAAAATCATAAAATGTCAAAATACTAGTTTTTGATAATTTTAAGAACACTTTCACCTTTATTAAAGATATTAACCTCAAATTGCATGCATGTATATCAAAGATTGCATTTGATCTGTAAAACCTCTTGAATTGTATTTGAAATTTCCAAGAAGAGTTGTAATGATACATGAATCTTCAAAAGCAATGATGTTGAACATGTTATATGCTTCCTATACTACAGCAGTCTTTCAAAAAATATAGCTTGGGAATCCATATTGTGGGCAAACAATATCGATGCAGCTCTGCAAACCACATTGCACCACCTTGGAGTGTAGTAAAACAACAAATCTTCCCTAGAAGGAGGGCGTGAGAATGGCAAATCCTGCAAAAGTACATTTGTAAGACTGTGACTACTGAATTGATAAAAACTGACAATAGAAATGGTAGCAGAATATTTTGTTCATAGCTCTATTTTAGCATTTTGTGTTCCAAGTGCCCAAGTATGCCTTTGCAGCTCTGTTTCAGTTACTTTGATGCTGCTTGAGGGCATGGACTATGTATTTTTTTTGGAATCTCTCCTCCAAATGCATGGTAAGACCTGGTATACAGTAAGACACTGTAAGTGTTTTGAAAATGAATAAGGAATGTACAAAGTCATGTCTTATTTATCTTAATTAGGGTCATATTGCTTGACATTCAAAGTAGAATATGTTTTATAAATGTTTTTGATGAAATTATTTAAATTAAGCAGAACCACATTTTGGTGTCAAAACATTGAATGAGACAATAGAAACATGCCTTCCATTTAGTTATGATAGTAATTTAGTCCCAGAGGAAACACATTGTGAGGCCTTTTCACAGACCGTTTGGCCACCCATTTCAGGTTCAGTTATTGTTGAGCAAACACTAATTTATATATAGCCTTGTATAAAGAAAACTGTAGAACTAGAATAAACTCACTCACTCAACCTCAATTGCCTGTTGTGTAAAATGTAATAACACTGCTTGCTTGTTATACCTCACAATTTGTATAGAGGCCAAGTTACCAAAAAACATCCATTAGACACTGTAAATCACTATAGAAATAGTACTTATTATATGCAAAATACTATATTAAGTGATCTGGGAAAACTGATTTAAACCAAAGAGCCCTGTCTTCAGAGAATTTATCATATAATCTATATATGAATTCTTCAGTCTAGTAAAAGGAGCAACCAACAGTTTTTTGAACCGCAGAGCAGAAGTACCACCATCATGAATTTGCCAATGCTCCCAGCCTGTTGTAGACTTGATGCAACTGCACCTTTAGCTGCTGGGACTTTCAAACACTTTAAAACTTTAATTTTGGTTATTTCACACATTTACCACAGTGACAAGGGGCAAGGAGTTTTATTGTTCTTTTTAGTTTGTTCTGCTGTGAATAACATATCATTTCCAATAAAAATCATGGAGCCTTACTTTCCCTAAATTGTATTTCTCAAGTTGAAACTGCCTATGTGCAAGCAAAAAGTGAAAGAAAAGGAGAGAAGCAGGGACTAGAGCATTTGGAGGGAAAGAGAATAGAGCCAGGACCCTATGAAAAGGCCCCTTTAGCAACTCACTTTCCCCTTTTTCCCTAGGTTACAACAGTATTCACCACTCAGTTTATTTCCTGGATGAGGACATTTATTAAAGATTTCAGTATCTTTGTACAAAAGGGGAATAAAAGTTATAATAATAATCTCTCCCCAAATCATCATCAGCAGCAGCAGCAGCAGCATCAATACCAACCAAAAAGAAATGGTGAGATTATATTTAAAAGGTCCACACAGTAGTATAGAATGGACACAGCTAAGAAATCCTGCCATTCTGGGTAAACTCAAACATGTCCAAGATGTAAATTAAGTCTGCCTTGATCTTGGACAATTTGAGTTTTACCTGGAAGAACACAGAAGAAATTGCTCAGGTAATAACAGCCTGGGGATTTATGCAGGGCAGATGTGGGATGTGAGGTAGAGAGTGAATCACTCCTACCCTTCTTTTATCTGGGCCCCAGTGCCCTGTAGCTCCATTGTCTGGGGAGTCCAGACCAAATTGTGGACTTGCTGTAAACTTTACCCAGCGTTCAGCTATACTCATTTTTATGTAGTTTCATATTAAATCATCTAAGGCCCTCACAGAATCACAGGGTGAGTTTGTGGTAGCTTTTCCCCCAAATTATTCTGAGATGTGTTTAGATTGGCATTTGAGTACCAGTTTTATTTGTTACTGAATATAAATCAAAGAAATAATTTCTGGATAGATTCAGACCCAAATATCTCCAGTACAGCACAAGCATATATATATATATAGCCAGTAAAATGTTATATATTTCAGTTCACTTTGATAAAATATTGTTTGTTCTAACATCAAGAACATGTTTTAAAACAAACCATTTCAGCACTAAACTCAATCAGTATTGTGGAGCCAAAAAAATCATATAATCAGAGAAAATATATTTAATAATTGGTGCCAATTTTTAGATGGTGGTCTTTTGAATTTTCTAAATTTCCTAATTAGGGTGTAGCAATTTTAATGACAAAGAACTACACACAAGCACCTAATTACAGTGGAACACCACTGATATTGAGGAGGTAAAGAAAGGGTAGCTAACATACCATCCATTTTGTCTGTTACTATCCCACAAAACACATCAGAGTTCAAAACTATAAGATGAAACACATTCAGCCAGCCTATTTTCAAAAGCTCAACTGTCTGTTTTTGAAATGCACTAATTTAAATTTAAAGACACATATTTAATGTTTTCCCTTTGTAGGTTTTCAGCAGCATACACACATGGAGTCACCATCTGTTTTCAGCCTGGTTCATTACCAATTCATCCTCCTGCTCTGTATTATCAGATCAAGAGGGTGGACATAAATTTGGCCACCTGGGCACTGGTGCCATTAACGTGTACCCCAGCCACACACTCATAAAGTGGTTTTGCTTGGAGCTGTAACGTGGTGGTGCTTCCTTTTTCCATTTGATCAATGTTGAGATTTGTTCAGTAAGCTCTTAATAACATAATTTCAGAACAAAGTGCAGGACACTAAGAACTTTCAGGAGTATTTTGCCTAGAAATCCAGGAGAAAACATCTTCTGTTTTCAGGAACAGACACAGGATGGCAGGACCAAAGGGGCAGGGATAGAATCAGAGAAGGGAGAAGAGAAAGGCAGAAGGAGATACATGAAGACATAAACACAGAATTAAAGGAATACACATAGGATAATTTACTTATTTTAACGAATGCATGTATGAAAGAGCTTCGAGTGGCTCAGTATCATTTTGAGTATAGCTCATCATTAAATGTGGGTGAGCCCACTCTTTTTCCTCTTTGTGAGGGAAAACGTATATCGATTCATCCCAAGTCCTTTAGTTAGTTGCAAAATTGAAGTGTTTTTAAAATTAAAACAGAAGTTTTACTTCCCTAATTAAAACATTAACTGACCATGTGTCACCTTGCAAACTGCACTGGATTGAGAACTCATCTGATAAATATGAAGTACATTCAAACAAATTGCCTTCGTTCCTTTTTACTATCCCTTTTAAACATTGAGCAAGACCAGATAAGTACAGTTAGGTTATAAAAATAATAGGAAGCAATTTATTGTGTAGTAGTCATATATTTTAGAAAAATTTAATATTATAACTGAAAAATCATATAAAAATATAAAAATTATCTCAGCTGACTCTCAAAAACTTTCTTCTTGGGATTCTGGGCTGATTCAGATTTTAGAATAAAAAAAAGAAAGGTCTTATTATGGTATTAAAGCCATACTACCCTGAACGTGCCTGATCTCACCTGCTCTCAGAAGCTAAGCAGGGTTGGGCCTATTAGTACTTCCATGGCAGACTGCCTGGAAATAGCAGGTGCTATAGGTTTAACCCAGGAGGCAGAGCCGAGATCACGCCACCGCACTCCAGCCTGAGCGACAGAGGGAGACTCTGTCTCAAAAAAAAAAAAAAAAAAAAAAAAAAAAAAAAAGGAAAGGAAATCAGGCCAGGCACAGTAGCTCATGACTGTAATTCCAGCACTTTGGGAGGCCAAGGCAGGTGGATTACCTGAGGTCAGGAGTTCAAGAATAGCCTGGCCAACATGGTGAAACCCCGTCTCTACTAATAATATAAAAATTAGTAGAGCTGAGTGTGGTGGAACACACCTGTAATCCCAGCTATTTGGGAGGCTGAGGCAGGAGAATCACTTGAACCCGGGAGGCAGAGGTTGCAGTGAGCTGAGATCGTGCCACTACACTCCAGCCTTGACGAAAAGAGTGAAACTCAGTCTCCATAAATATATAAATAAATAAATTGTTTAAAAATCCAGAAGCAAATATTGAATGATTAACATCCTTTCAATTAACCAATAAGCAAACCTTTACTGAATTGCTACAATATTTGCAATTCTGAAGAAGAAAAAGATAGAACATAAAGCATACAACTCTCACTTTAAAGGGTTTACAGCTTAGGTTGGTGAGATAAGATTATTGAATATAAAAGCTGAAGCATTTTATTTAAAAGTTTTACTAGGTATCAAATTATATTCACTGCAGAAATTCAGAGGAAGATATCAATGATGATAAGTCAGAGCAGTAAGACCACATGAAGGAGGTGATGGTTCTGGGGAACCTTGTGAAGGATGGTGCATTAGTTTGCCAAGGCTTCCATAACAGAAGACCACAGATTGGGTGGCATAAACAACAGAAATTTATTTCTCATAATTCTGAATGCTGCAAGATCAAGCTGTCAGCAGGTTAATTTCTCTAGAGGCCTCTCTCCCTGATTGTGGATGACCATCTACTCACTGTGTTCTCATAAGGCCTTTTCTCCATGCACCCGTGCTCGTGGTGTCTCTCTTCCTCTTTTCAAAAGAACAAGTCTTATTGGAAGAGGACCCCATCCTTACGACCTACTTTAGCCTTAATCATTTCCTTAAAGGTCCTATCTCCAAACACAATTGCGCTGGGAGTTAGGGCTTCAACAATGGGTTTTGGAGGGTGAAGAAGACAAATCAGTCCATGATGGATGGAATCTGGATGAGGCTATGTTTCGTAGGGAGGGTGGGCAGTGATATGCTATTAGAGAATACAAAGATAAGCCTCATTAACAGAATGATTATCAGCCATCACTAATACAATTTTGTAGGTTGCCTACATCTGTTGCATAGAATAGGCACATGGAAAAAACAGAAATCATGTGTTCCCTTGGTCATCTAATGATATATGAATCTTTAAAGAAGTTTGACAACAGATTATTATATCACCATTATTGGAATATTTGTCTATGTCTTGTATCAAAATTAGATACTTCATTAAAAATAAATGTCCTTCTTCAAATTCTTTTATGCACATTGTTTATTCTGGTGAAATATCCTTTGACTCTTCTTTTCTAGATCTACTGATCAGATTTTAACTATAAGTCATATAGTTTCTTGATCCCAAGAAAAAGCAAACTGAAAAACTGTAATACAGAGAATGCCAAGAACTGTACTGGGTTATTAGTTACAAAGGTAACTAATTACTCCAGAATTTTGGTGATTTGAAGTGATAAGCATTTATTTTTTTGCTCAGAGTTCTATTTGAATTGGGCAACCATTCAAGACAACATTTTCCCCTGTAGTAACTTAGAGATCCAAGCTGCTTTCACCCTGTGGTTCTGTCTTTGTGGTCACAGCCAAAGGAGAAAAGAAATCATGTAGAACATGTCCCTGCTCTTAAGTATCCCAGCCCCGAAGTGACACACGTGGTTTCCCATCAAATCCCATTGGTTAAAATCGGTCACAAAGACCCATCTAATTGCAAAGGGATTGAGAAATGAGATGTTTCTCTGTGGTCAGAGAGGAGAGAAGAGAATGTAAACAAGTACAAGAAGTCTCTACCATATTTAGTTTTCCCAGATAGTATACATAGGAGAGAGAGAGGAAACTCAGGTGAAGCATGTGTGATGGGGAAAAAGATTAGCAACATGTTTATTTAATTTAAAAACAAAATGGAAGTACTCAAAGCTTTAGTTTTCCTATTTTAAACAAACACTGAGAAAGATACTTTACCACGATCTTGCTTTCCAGTTAAATACCACGATTGCATGTGTATACAATATCTAACTGTTCGAACTTGTATGCCCTCACATCAGAGAGCTGCTACCTAAGTACCCCAGTAATTACAAGTTTTAAAAAAGTCCTTGTGTTGAAAATTACAAACCCAAGGACCTGTAATTCGCAGAATGTTGTTTTGTTGTTCACTTGATATATTTTATTAAATTTGAAAGAAAACAATTTGTAGGGTCATTACATAATTATTTCATCATAAATATAGATGACATTGGCGGTGATATGGTAACCTTAAATTAAGTATCATTAGCACATTTATACAAAGAGCCATTTCTAAAGTTTTTGAACATTGACTTATTTTATGTTCTTTCTACCTCAAAACCATTTTCAAGGAGATTATAAACTATTGTTAAGTTTCACTCCTGCAGTGTACAATGAGGAAATGAATTTGAGAAGACCAAAACCTGAAGTCATTATAATTTTTTCCTAATTGTTTTTCACATCTTCTGATATTTTTATTGTAAAATAAAGGGGAAGGCAACTATGTAAGCCTTGAGTCCCAGATCTTAGTCACTCTTAGTGACTCCTGGCTCCTGGTTTTTTCCTCTCTAGACACTTTTTCAACTTCTTTACTAGTGCCTCATTTGCTGGCTGATGTCTAAGCTTTGAGTGTCCCTAAGTCTCTCTCTTGAATATTCTCTCTCTCGGTCATTCCATAAACTTCCATGGTTCTAAGTGCTATCTACACACTGCTTTATCCCAAAGTCATATCTGTAGCCCTGATCTTTTCCCTAAACTCCAGATTTATATCCAGCTGCCTTCTTGATATCTCCACATAGATATCCAACAGGCATCTCAAACTTAGCATGTGAAAAATGGATGTATTATTATCCTGTCATCCCTGTGTCCCCTATATACCCTGTTGCTCAGGACAAGAAGCATAGGAAACTTCTTTAGTCGCTTGTCTTTCTTTACCCTACATCTAGCTCATCAGCAAGTCTCATGGGCTCTTCTACCAAACTAGGTCCTGAATCCAACCACTTCTTTCCTTCTTTATCACCATCTACCAGCTCATGTCACACTAATTCTCATCTGATTATTGCAATAACCTGCCAACTTGTGTTTCTGCCTTCATTCTGAAAACCCACCTTCCACACAGCAGCCAAAGTAAACACAGCACGGGAATCAGCACATTGCTCCCCTGCTTAAAATCCTCCCATACTTCTCCAAGCCCGTAGATCAAATCCAAGTTTTCACGACAGCTTTCATGACCCTTCATGACCTTGGTTTTGTTTACTTCTGACCTCATGTTGGTCCCATTCTCCTCCTAACTATGCTCTAGTAACTCTTCCTTTTTGCCTATACGTTGGTCTTGCTGACCCTGTTTGCACTTTGGGACCTTCACACAGGTTGTTTCCAGTGTCTGGACTGTTCTTAGACTTTTATACATTCATTATTCAGGCTTCATGCAAAATCACACTTCCCCAGAGATGCCTTCCTTGATGCCTCCTCCATTATCACATCACTTATTCTACTGTCTCTGTAGTGGAAGGGCTCAAGATGACACAAAACATCGGCCTAAAAATTACTTAGCAGATGAAATGAACAAGCTAGAGAATGGGGGTACTGCTACCATTGTTTACAAGGTTTTACTCCTAAAAGGCATTCAGCACATGCTCAATTTTCATAGGTTAGGCATAAAATGAGGACCAGACTCTAATAAGGAAAAGATAATGGGAAAAAACAGGTAAGGAATTACAGATTCCAGAGCAAGTAAGGAAGCCAGAAAGGGCATTCAAATAGTTATTTTTTAAAAGCATTTTCCTGGCTGTTGTATGAGTCCATAACCTTAATTCATGTAAATTGGGCTACGAGAACACGGAAAGACTGCATCACTGACACATATTACAGAAAGGATGGAGTGGTCTTAATGAAAAAGAGACAGAAGCTATTCTCTTATTGGAATGCAGGGGTAGGGTACACTAAAAGGCAGTGGTACTACTTAAATCAATGAAGAAGTTAGGAGATAACTTATCCAGAAAAGAAAATTCACTTTTTAAATTTTTAACATTTCACTTAAGGTTTGGGCCCAAAAGAAATATCATATCCTATGGCCAGGAAGAATCAAAATAAGAACTAGAGACTTCGAGAATGGCATTATAAAGTTGGAAATTATTTCCATACATAGGGTAGTTAAAATGGCATCTGCATTCAACACAGTTATTGGGCTCCTACCAGAAGCAGAGTGTATGTAGCTGAGACAGAGTTAGAGATAGATAGGCTTTCATAGTTTGCAAAGACATTTCATGAGCCACCGAGTTATCTTGTATACCAGGAGTCAAGAAATCCAGTCTGTGGGCCAAATCCAGCCTGGCCACCTATTTTTGCATGGCTGACGAGCTAACAATTTTACACTTTTTAAGTGGTTGCCAAGAGTCAAAAGAGTATATTATGACATGTGATAACTATGAAATTCACATTTAAGTTTGTATAAAGTTGTATTGCAACATTGTCATGCCCATTCATTTACGTACTGAAAATGGCTGCTTTTCTGCTATAACAGCTGAGTAGCTGCCACTGAGATAGTGTGGTCCACAAAGCCTAAAATGTTTACTCTCTGGCCCTTTACAGAAAAAGATTGCTACTTCTTTTCTCGAAAACAGACATAGGGAAGGCAGCTGATGGCTGAATCATAACTAAAGTAGAAAGGAGGAGAAAGGAAGCCAGTAGAAAAAGAATCAAATTAAAGTGGAATGTGCACCTGGGGAGTCTGAGGTCATAAAACCCAAGGAGGAGTTAGTTGGTAAAGCCATTTGTGAACACTACCAAAGAACTACTGTTCAGCTTCTTAAATGAAGATATGCGTTTTTCTAGGGACAAGGAACTACTTGCCAAGGAGTATGCAAAACCCAGGACTGAATAAACATGGAACATCTTCCTGAAATGTGATTTTGCTCCAAGGTTTTTGGAGGGAATGTCAAAGGATAGGAGAATAATTTTGTATTTAAAAATAGCCCTTTTATTGAGTAGAATACAAAATTTGCATGAATTATTTTAAAATCAGGATTAAAATGAGGCTGCTTCAGGTTATAATTCCAGGGTTATTAATTTGCTCTTCTCTGCCTGTAAGGGTACTAGCGGAAAGGTTTGAAAAATACGTCATGGAGTGCTCCAAAGAGTGTGTCTGGGTGAAGTCACTCTCTAGGACATTAAGTTGAACCTGGAAAGCAAAAAGTTGTAACTCCCCTGTCAATTCCAATCTATTGGTAATGTTTTCTTGGAACACCTTTGTTGGGAAGGATTCTGAATCTGTGTCCTGCTCAGAGGTAGAGAGTGAGTGAGTAACAACGTCTGCTAGGGCAGGAGAAAATGGCACATGGCAGTTTTCAGTAATGATTCATCGGAGATGAATATGGAAATCCATCAAAATCTTTATTCATCACACATTTTTCAGCTTCTTCAACCTCTCAGTCAAGGGTATGCTAGAAGGTAGTGGTGCTACCCACATAAATGAGAGACTGTATGTAGAAAAAATATTTGCTTTTTGAATATTTAATATTTCACTTTAGGTTTGGGCCCAAAATAAAGATCTATTTTGTTTTAATAAGAAGTAAAACAAGAATTGGAGATTTCAAGATTTAATGTTTATCACCTACTTTTTTTTTAAATTGGAAACCAACATGTGCTAATATCATCTACTTTTAAAGCCATGTCAGTCCTTGCATTTCTGTCTTTGTGATTCAAGGGGTATCAACTAATACAGTGAGCATGTCCAAGTTTACCATCAAGGAACCCTTGAAGATTTTATAACACTCATCCACGCCATCCAGTCTTTTGTTGATCTCTGTAAGATACACGGGTGAAGACAACATTAAAAGGGCACTGAAGAATTATAAAATTTTATTCTATAGGGAATGGGAAAGTATTTTTTTGAAAAGGAAGAAAAAAATGTTAATAGAAAAATAAGTGGTAGAAATACAAAGGAATAATTGGAGTGAGTGAAGCTGGGGACAAGAATGATGTCTAAGAAGAGTGGAACAGTCCAGAAAAAGAGACAAAGAGGACCAGGCCTTGGGCAAAGAAAGTAAAGGGTTAGGGAGAAAATCAAGAGATATTTCCAAAGTAAACTCGTTAGATAGTAGTAACTGACTAGATGTAGGGAACAAAGGAAGTAAATGACAAATACAAGAGCCTTTAATCAACTAGCTAAAGAATTAACTGTCCAATAGGGAAAGCAGGAAAGGGAACAGTTGAAGGCAGGTGTCAGTGATTATGCGGATCATTTGTTTGTTTGCTCTTAGATCTACCCGCTGCCCTTCCCTCGGGCTCTTCTGCACCACAGAAAACTGTGTTACCCAGACTCCCTTGCCTGCTGGCTTCTGGGAAGCTTTGGGCAATAGCGGGCACTGGTGGAAGACTGGAGGTTGTGAGATAGGGAGAAGCCAGGGTATTTCCTCCTCTATGAATTTGCCTCAAGCAACATTTCTCACAGCGACCAGATCATCTCCAATATTTCGGCTCCTACCAAACCAGCTTTCTGTCCTCAGTTCCAGCTCCTTCTGTGGTTATAGCTCTAGCCTTAGCTATGGTTCTAAGTCTAGCTGGGCACCTGTGGCTTCTAGATTCTGGAAACTCCACCTCTTCATGTAATCCCTCTTGCATTAGGGGTAAAATAGTGTCTCCTGCTGTAGCTAATCTCTGGGTCATCTTGGCAACATATTTTGGCTCCGTGTCTCCTTTATCACCTGTATAACCAATTTCTGGTGTTAAATTCCCTGTTTGAAATACCCTAACTGGTTTATTTCCTTGGTTGTACCCTTATTGATACAGGAATGAATTCCATTTTGTGTGTATCTGTGTATGTATGCTGCTTATATCAGGGAGACTCAAGCAGATGTAAACGTTTTAGCAAATAATGCCCGGGCATCAAACAATAGATCAATACTTTTCATAAATGTTCTAGTTTGTTAATAAGGAGAAATCAAAAGAATCTATCCAATGAAAAATGTAATAGATGACCAACTTGTATAGTACTTAGTATATAGAATGCTGTGCTGACCATACTTTACACATTTTACCTAATCATATCCTTAAAGTACAACCTTGTATATATTTTCATTTGGTCCTTAAAACACAATCCTTGGAGGCAGATGATAAAGTGATCCCCATTTCACAGATAGATAAGGAAACAGAGTGGAGGGATTCGGTAATTTTCACAGGCCACTCTCAGTTTGGATTAGAACTCGGGCACTTGGACTCTAATTTATAGTTATCTAGAAAACCAGTTAGTGTTCTAGATGTAGTTACCAACATAGGTTTTTAAAGATTTGTCTTTTTTAAAGGACTGTTATATTTTGGGGGTAGAACAAAGTACTAAGTTATTTCTAAATGTATCTCTAAAGTAAAACAAACTCTACAAAATATAATTTTGAAGTTTTTAATGCACAAAAAAGAACATCCCAGGAACAACAGATATTGACTTATTAACGATGAAGCACTATATAAGGACACCCCTCCCCACTTAGTAAATGGGAAAATAGTGTAAATAGACATGAAAGGAGGTAACACTTCAGGATTAAATGCAAACCCTAAAGTTGTATACAACATTCATATATGGCTTATCTCATAGCAATATTTTCATAATGATGTATATGATATTTATCCTTATCGGTAAGACGCTTTTGAATCAAAAGTTAAACAAAAACACTGAAGAGGTAGTTTTGCCAATGCAAGGTGAAAAAAAAATGGCTTTACCTTGCTTTGTTTAGAAATCCACAACCATTATTTTTCTGTTCTAATTTTCTCCTGGATCTGCCAAGAAGATAATAATGTTTTGAGAAAAAGCCAATTCACAACCTTCTAAAAACTGGTTCCCCCAAGTGAACAATAATGCGTTCGAAACAACTGCTCTGAAAGTCACCTGGGAAGTTTCCATAGTGTTCCTCTCCATCTTGGATCTGAAACAGATTCTGGCTCAATAGAGACTTGTTAAGATCTGACCAGCAGTCACAGAAATTCATCCATTTATCTCCTAAAATTCTATGCACAGGCTCATGTTAGTAACTTCTTCAGTGACCCAAGAACATTGGCAGGTGCCCTGTCATTGAAAGTCAGGGATTGCTTTAAATTTGGGGGCAGGGAAAAAGGCAGCCAGAAATAATGTTTGGACAATTCTGTAGCTGGCCTGTGAAATTGGCTACAAGTGACTGGATATAGTCCCTCATGTTTTCAGTTGTGTTTCTTCAAAGTCATCACATCTTAGACTCAAAGGCAGTTTGGGCTTCTGATTGCCAGATGCCACCTGCTGCTTTTTCAATGTGTGGGACATGTGGAGTGGGGAAGGTCTATACAATATGCAAACTCTTTGACACTGGTCATTTGACTCTATATACAAAAACTAGCTTATCCTATCCTTACAATGAGAAATAAGCCCACAATGAGGGGAAAAAAAGTTTCAAGAGACAACAAAACGTGTCAATTCTCCAAACTAGAAAAGTCATTTACCAGACAATGGGTTAGGAACCACTAGAAACAAAGTGACATATTAATCAGGTATGACTCTTTACGCACAAGAAAGCATAAATATACAGTAAATAAGAGCTTTATATGTAGCCCCTGCAGAATATGTACATATGAGGGCTGCTGTGAAACTGAGCAGGAATTTCCAGAGCGTATCCTCAGCTAAAAGCAGTTTCATCGCACAACAGTGTGAAGGTGACAGATGCTGAGAATACCATGTGGTAACCACTAAGCAGATATCCACATAAACATATCCTTGAAAATGCACAACGTGAGAAATAAATGTCACGAGTGAATAGCGCATTGCCTGCCAAGCATCTTCTTTCACATAAATAGGCAGAAGTCCGTCCTCCAACGGTGGTCTGCAGCCTCACACCACTAGCGTGTCCGTGGTGCCGGGGACGGATTCTCTCAGCACACACTGAGCCAAGTCATGGGCTGTGCACTTACTCCTGCCTTCACAGTCTCCAGATTCAAACCAAAGCATAAATAACACAGGGGCCACGCTGGTGGTGCTTCCTTTCACCATGTTACTGGGAACAGATACTGGGCAGAGCAGCACAAAGGCTGCACACCAGAGTGCAGGAGTGGAGAGTAGCTTTGTGCACGTTTGCAAAAACAAAAACCCCTAAAAATCTACCAGATGTGTCTCTTGTTTTATTGGTTGGTTCTGTCTGTAGCTAGGAAGACGCTGTGTTGCTCCTGGGCTCTTTCTATCAGCTTCCTTTTCTTTTTCTTGTTCCTCTTCTCCTTCGCCTTTGGTGTTCTCTTCCCTACAATGAAGGAAAGAAATGAAGAGATGTCAGAAATGGCCCTTTCTCTAGGAAAGAAAACACAAAAACATTGGGAGTTTTGCACAAAGCCCATCTGGAAAACATCACCTATGGAAAAAGCCTCAAAGAGAAAATTGTTCACATTAATTTTGACAGAATAATAATAATTTACTAAATTGGATATGCTGTCTAAAACAGAGACTGATCTTCCTGTTACAGGGAACTGGCATATTGAAAAACCTCCCAGTGGCCTGATCTGTCTTTCAAATATCATCCTGCCACAAAAATTCCATTTATTCCCTCCTACTTTTAACAATGCTACCCTTTACTACACATCTTTACATCTTATTACTGCTCCACATGTCAGTGGGTCAAAAGAAAATAAGCATCTATCTATAGCAAACATACCAGAAGTTTCAAACTCCTCTCTCCCTTCCCCATGGGGGAAAAAGTCTTGCTTTTAACATTATTTCCTCCATATTCCAAATACCAATGTATAAAATGACATATGTGCAATCCTTTATTTTCTATAAAAATTCATGAGGACATCATTCATTATATACCTTATGCTTCTTATCCAAATCCCCTGGACAAGTTGTTGTTATTAATGGAGAACAAGAAGAATGCTTATTTGTTCTGATGAACTGGTGGTATGTGTCTGACTACCAGATGATCATACTAAGTTATCCTATTTCTCTTCTTTGCCTTAGCCACTAGGAAGCCCAGGCTACAAGCTAACTAGTTGAGGTTTTCCTCCATCGGGAATTTTTTAAATGCTGTTTTCCCCTTTGCCTCTGGTATATTTTATTTCCTCCATCTGTGGTTATAGTTTTATAGTCTTACTTTATAAGGTCTCAATGTTTCTAAGTATGTATACATAAGATTTTGAGAAAAAAGAATAAAGAACATGAGACATGTGTCTTAGGTCCATCACCCTCTTTGAGTTCTAAACACACAGAAATCAGGATTTTTAGAACAGAAAAGGGCTTTAAAGGCCTCCTGCATTTTACAGAAAGTAAGTCACCCCTAGACACCTTCAGTACAGGAAGACTTTTGTCTAAATGAACGAGAAAGAATCCTGTTGGCTGTTCTTCCTCTCTTACTTTCCCTACTTCAAATTTTATCTTGTAGTTCTACAAAACCTAACTTTTCTCTTCCGTGTAAGGTGTAGCTATTTGACAGCACAGTGATCAGTACTACGAATAGGGAACAGAACATTAAGTTTTGTGCTCTTCATCCTTCCCATACCTGTAAAATTACATAACCCAGACCCTTTCATTCCAGGCATATAGCTGGCCAATTTTTCAATCTAGCCTATGGAGAAGTAGGCTGATGTCAAAAATGAAAAGGAAACAGACCAGAGTCTAGGGAGATACATGTATTTGGAAACCAGAGTCATACAAGGTTAAGGCAGGCCATGAGACTTCTAAATAAGGTAGATGTTTCTTATTTCTGTTCCTTCTGATCAGACAGGATCTGTTTTAAGGATGGAAAACAGGCTTACTCTTCAAGACCCTAGCACAGTGACTGGCACTTAGTTGATAGTCAATAAACATTTGCTGAGCAAATGTTTTTACATCTTTTTATCACAAGAAAAAAAGATTTAAAAGAATAACTTATGTTTAATAGGACATTGCATTAAAACAATGAGAACATGATCATGCCCCCATATTAAATTATAAAGGTCCTTAAAGCTAACTTCTGCTTCTCATTAAATTCTGGCATTAATGTTATAATGGCATTTTGCCATCTTGAAATGTAGTTAATCCTACGCAATGAAACCTTAGTTCAAGCCATCATTAATCAAAGCAGCTGTAAAGTTACAACTATTTAGTAACATTATCTCTAATGATGAGACACACCAAAGGAGGGCAGAAAAATGAAATACTTAATACAAAATAGTATATTTTAAAAGCTTCAGTTATAAGCGTTATGAAGAAGTTTTTGTTCTGTATTTTCTCTAAATAAACAACAAAATCCTTAGTTTAAAAAATCATTACTGACTACATTTTAAATTCATTTGGTTTATGCTTAATTGATATAAAGCCTGGAGTTTCTTTTAAAAGCAAATTGAAACTAAGTGAATGGAAAAATAAAGCTTATCTTACTAGATTTTAAAAATGTGTTCTGCCAGAATAAAGATATACTGAATATATGTTAAAGAAAGCTTTTCACATTCACAAGAAAGCTTCGTGTAAATTATGTAGTTGCGAGTTAAATATGTACTACTTTCACTAACAGCAAATCCATGCAAAATGACGGGAAAAGCTCATTTTAAGATGGTCAATTTCGTGTCATTTACCCAATATATTATTCTGAAGCAACTGTCAATATTAAATGGTTTTGGGTTTGCTCGCTGATATGATATTGTGTAATAGCGAAGTTACTCAATACTTGCATAAAACATTTGGTATCCTGGCCAAAAATTCAGCAATGCTTCTGAAAGCTTATTTATGTAAAATAATTTTTTAACTTGTACAATTACTCTGTTGGCAATAAGCTATATGGTACCAATTCCAACAAGTAATGTTTTGGGGGCCCTAATTACAACCCTAAAGATTCTCCTCAGAAGTCTCTCTTGAATGACACACCTCTTTGCTATTGTTTGGTTGGTTGGTTTTGCTTTTGGCCCGTCCCATTTCTCACATAAGATATATTGCAAATACCGAGGAATTAAGATGGTTAGCCAAGATTTGACCACAGACAGGCCTAAATTAACTGAAAATATTTTGTGGTCCATACTACATTGTTCTGACTTCAAGCCCAGCTCAAAGTAGTAAAAGAATACTAAAATACAACATAACATACAGAAAGGGTCTTTCATACATATTCTTTTTTCACATTCTAAGATTTTCAAACGTGAGAAAAGAAATTGGTAAGATTAAAGCTAACAAAAATCCTTGTTTTTATCTATATATTTGAAAATAAGTTATATTAGACATACAAATGTGCTAATTTCTGTTTCCACTTAATTTCTTTTCCTCTGTGGATATGGGATTAGACTTGGAGAATGATTTCTAGACTTCAATTGCTGCACATTCCCAAGCACATATATGCTATACGGGAAGTATTTAAAGGCAAATATGATGCCAGTCACCCAATGCACAATTCAAGTCACGAATTTAACTTTACTTTTTAGCTCATGAGAGAAGACCTGGAATAGATACTGCCCAGGATTTAAACAAAAAAAAAAAAAAAAAAAAAAAGGTTTGAGTTTTACGAGAGGATTGTCAACATCCAACATATCCAGTTCTAATGACAAATTTTGCATATCTTTATCCCTAGTGTCTTGAGAATGCAGTGGCCTTAACACATCATAACTAAGGGAATCTCTTCAAAATCAGGTAGAATCAGGTCTACAGGGCAGATCTTTTTAGCACTGTTATGCAGATGCAAGGAGATGACTGGTCCCAATTATTACCATTTTTAAGGGAGGCAATGCAGTGTGGTTTAGAGAAAGGCTACTTCTGGGAAGAAGAAAACCTGGTAGCTAAGCACAGTCTTGTAACTGAGATGTCTGGTAAGGCATATGCCTGACTCTTAGTCTCTCTGTTTATAGAATGAAAATACTACAGTCATCATTCACTAGAAAGTTATGAGACACTGTGAAAAAGTTGTGTCCCTAGGATGAAAGGAAGATGTGTAGAATATCACTGGCAAGACAAGATTATCCTCAAAATGAACAAAATTAGAAAGATACTATCAAAGCCACATTCTAACGTAATTACATTGACTTGCTCACATGTGGAAATGGTCCAAGAGCATAACCTATCAACTCTTCTGCAGAGAAATATGAACAATTCCTTACGGAAATACTGCTACCATCCAGCTGTGAATTGCTGCTATTAGAATTAGAAATAGGGTAGATTATTTTGAACCAAGATATAGGCAGACTCACAAATTACATGAAGCTGTGCAAATGCCAAGTCCACTGCCAGTCAGACAGTGATTTCATTCTTTCATAAACTCTCAAAGTCAAGGAAGGTCTTCAAATGCTTTCTCCTCTCACTGGGTATACGTAAGAATCTTTCCATCACCAGGAAAATGTTTCTTGTACATCCCTCAGAGTAAGGCACAGAGGCTGTCTAGAGTTTCCATAATGCAAGGTGTTTTAAGAAAGGCTTTAAGGGTAAATATAATGGAAGAAAACTAAAGAAAAATTTCAGTAGCTTTGACTATAAAAGAGATAAAAGCTTCTCTCTCTCTATGCATATATGTATAAGTAATACGTGCACATACCTACATACATAAACACACAAGCTGCAGAAAGTAAGCGATAATTATGACAAATGTAATTAACTGTAATTACTGTCGTAGCCACAACTGGGACAAAACTAGGACTGAGTTTTACTGATTTTTAAGTTTGTAATGCTCTAACTTGAAACCTGGGCTTCAGTGCATTATAAAATTCATCATGGAGATTTTGAAATCACCTCAGAGAGATTCAGTCATTCTTCAAAGCCGCTAAAACTTAGGGACAAGAAGCCTGTGTAACCACCAACCTGGCAGATATTGTCATATTTCACAGAACACTCTGGAACATGAAATGTTCCTTTCACACATAAAGTCAGAAGGACTGAGTTGTAACTGATGAATAGTACTGGACCATTTATTTTTTTTCCATATGGGCAACCTGATTTTGCCCAAGAATGAGTAGCAAGACAGATTTATATAAGATTAGTGATTGTGTAGAAAACACCAACTGGTTTCTAAAATATTTTTTTTAAAGTTCATTTAAAAATAGACGAGACCTAAACAATTCATAAAGGAAATAAATATATTTAAATAATCAAATCTCACAATTAAAACTTCCAAACAAGATGAGATGCCACTACAAAGATCCTTAAAAGTAAAAATACCTAACACTTGTAAGAATGTCATGAGACAGGCAACAGGATGCACTGACAATATAAAATTGATACAGCCTTTCTGAAAAGCCATCTGCCAATATGCACAGAAGTATGAAAAATATTCTTAACTTTTGACTCAGATCTAGGACTCTATCCTCAGAACATAATCTAAACTTGGACAAAGATTTATGCACAGAGATCTTAAGTGCGTTACAATTTTTTCAGTACTAAAATGTCCTGACTACATTTTTCATGACCTTTTCTTTTTGTGATTACTGAGGGAATAAAGTATATTTTCAACTACAAATGCAAGTATTTTATGTTTTAAGTAATAGCAATTAACTTTATATCCAGGAATACTAGTGTTGGATATCACTAAAACTTATCATAAATGGCTCTAAGAAAAAGCCTGTAATACAAAAGCATTCCTCCTGTGATGGAAATGACAGTAAGCAGATCCTTTTGTAGAGTGATCACTCGTAATTAGACCTGAGATATAAAAACTTAATAACTATTGACCTAAACCCTTCAGACATTAAGAATGGAGATTTGTTAGTTCTTGAAGCTTTTTTCCCTCTAGAAAGCAGTCCAGGTGGGCAAATATGATGAGCAGGACTGGGATCTACCACACTATGTCCTATGTAGCCTAAGATAATCTTTCTGCTGTCCATATAGTTCAGAATAACACATTTATTTTAGTTGACAAATCAAATTTGTATAGTGTATAACATGGTATTGTGATGTACGTATATAATGTGAAATGGTTAAGCTAATAATCAAGCTAATTAACACGCCCATCACCTAATATGCTTTTTTCTTGTGTGAGAACATTTTAAATCTACTCTTTGCAATTTTCAAGTATAAGAGTTATATAAGTGCCAGGCGTGGTGGCTTACGCCTGTTATCCCAGCACTTTGGGGGGCCGAGGAGGGTGGATCACGAGGTCAGGGGATCCACACCATCCTGGCTAACACGGTGAAACCCTGTCTCTACTAAAAATACAAAAAATCATCCGGGCGTGGTGGCAGATGCCTGCAGTCCCAACTACTCGGAAGGCTGAGGCAGGAGAATGGCATGAACCCAGGAGGCAGAGCGTGCAGTGAACCGAGATTGTGCCATTGCACTCCAGCCTGGGCGACAGAGCGAGACTCCGCCTCAAAAAAAAAAAAGTTATATAAGTAAAATGTACAACAAATACATATTATAAATAAGTAAAATGTATATGTATTAAATATATGTATTAAAATGGAAATTAAACTTTTATTAAATTTATTTAAAAATAAATTTACATTTTACTTGTTTAAGTAAGGTAAATCGACATATTTTAATTATTTTTATTTTACGTATTTACATAACATAAAATGTAAATAAAATAAGAGTTACTTATTTACATCAGCTGAGGAGTCAGAAGTGAGAGTAAGGTGGAAAGAGTAAAGGAAATGAATCAACTGTGGCTCTTTACTGACAGTACAAAGTTCCTTAAAAGGCTTTTTTAGTAACAATCATTTGGTTATCTAGAAATGCACCTCTTCTTTTCACTAAAAAGATTCCACAGATAGCTGTGTTTTGAAAGGACTGGCAACATCTAATCCTTCAATAATGGTTTGCTATCATTTTCTGCAAGAAAAAATAATCTAGAGACAAAGCAATAAACATTAAAGTGTTGAAAATAATAACAAGTCACTTACTAAGGAGAGCTTACCTGAATGTCAAGTAGTAACTTAGAAGATTTTTCAAAGGGTCACTTAGTCATTTCATCTTCATAAAAGAGCATGTGCATTTAAAATCTACACACAATCTAGAGGTAACTTATAAGGGTTGTTCTTCTTGCAAGACTATTGATAAAGAGTGACAACTGTCCAAAGTAAATAACGGACAAAATTAAATGTGACAATCATTCAGAATATCAGGATTCAGAATACTTACTACCTTCACAGGTTTACACTAATTTGTAAAAGCTATTTCAATCAGCCAATCTAAATGGGAAGCCTCTATTACTATTCTTTCATCTGTAAAAATATACCATATTTTTGATCTAAAATAGTATGAAATGGCTTCAAGACTTCAATTTTTCTTATAGAAGACATTTTATTAGGAGTCAGATCTGTTACCCATTTTTGTTGACAGGAAGTCCTATTTCGTTTTCAAATTTTATTTCATGTTCAAAACGATGGAAATGGAAGAAAAGCTAACCCTGAAGAAGATCACCTGAACCTTTATAAATGAACTGTATTACCACTATGGTTTCCTGCACATGGTATTTCAAAACTTCTCAGAAGTTCCTCATTTTACAGCTCTGAAGAAAATCTGTTCTTCGAGTCTATGACATAGCTTTTAAAGGGGCAGTAAGAATATTCCACAACCTCATTCAGCTTTCTTGAAGCAATAAGGACTATAATCTGAATGAGATTTGGTCTTGTTTCTTAAATCCCTAGTCCGTGAAAGAGAAACACAAGACAGGATTCTGTGGTATGTCACATAGGTAAGCACAAACAAGAAGAGATAGTTTTAAAACTATCTAAAATTATTTTCATAAATACTTTAGGTTAATTGTAAAGGACAAAGTTTTCAGATTAGTAGAAACTAAAATACGACTCTACTATTTGTGTGAAGAAAGTAAATGAACAATTCTACCACAAGGGGGCAATAATTCACTTTTACAGTAAGAGTACTGGTTAGGAGATGGTTTTTTAAAACAACGTACAGGGCAACTTGGGGACTCTAATTTCTTAAATACTTTTTGTTGAACCCCCATTGGAGGCTTTTTCTTTCTTTCTAACCATAGGTAATCTCTTTAGTGGACTAAAGATTAACAAGACCCAAGTACTGCACAAGGTAAAAATATAATTGTACTGCTGTTAAAAAGATATTTGGGCTAATCAGAGAAAAAAAGAAACTTAAGAAGGAAAATCTGCTATTCAAATACTGATTTAGGAAAAGGCATTATTCACAAATTCTGGTTGTCACTTTCTTATGGGAAAGTTAAACTACCTGAAAAGAACAGGTTCTTATCTTGGATTCCTTATTTGTAAGAATAGAGATATAAAACTGCAAATGATCTTCAGAGTCTTCTGGTGCAGAAAGTCATAGATTTGACATCAAGGGTGAAAGCTGTTTGGTGGTGATTCCTGACAATTTGGCACGATGAGTTGGCTGCACTGGTGAGGGTGGAAAGACAGCAAATATACTAGGCATTTGCTAGGCCCTGCTGTAGTCCACTTCTGCAAGGTGGTTTAGATAATGAAGCAACTGAAGCACAGAAGATCTACAGTGACCCCTACCCATGCTCCTACAGCTAATTAGAAGGGGAAACCTGTGCTCTGAGCCTAGTTCTGCTACTCTCTCATATACTTTCCCAGCTTTTTTTTTTTTTTTTTTTTTTTGAGACGGAGTCTCGCTCTGTCACCCAGGCTGGAGTGCAGTGGCACGATCTTGGTTCACTGCAAGCTCCACTTCCTGGCTTCAAGCGATTCTCCTGCCTCAGCCTCCTGAGTAGCTGGGATTATAGGCACATGCCACCATGCCTGGCTACTTTTTGTATTTTTAGTAGAGACAGGTTTTCACCATGTTGGTCAGGCTGCTCTCAAACTCCTGACCTCATGATCCTCCTGCCTCGGCCTCCCGATGTGCTGGGATTACAGGCATGAACCACCGCACCTGGCCACTTTCCCAGCTTTAAAGGTCAATGGATAAGGATAGAGAGTCATTTTTCAAGTTATTGAGTCATTTTGCAAGGAAGGCAAAGCAGCACTGAAGACAATACTACCCTGACTGAGTTCCACACACACACACACACACACACGTCATTGATGTCATCCTAGCTATGAAACCTTGTATGAACTGGTAAATTCTGCATAAATAACAACTTCTCTGTAACATAGATTTTCTGTAAATTTATACTGCATTGATTCATTGCTTATTCTTTTTCTTACATTTCAGCAAGAGGCAGGCTATAAAGTTTCCTAAGTAAGGTGAGATGGTGAACATTCCTACTTTGCACCAGGCCCTGTAAGTGCTTTACATGCATTTTCATTTAATTGAATGTTTTTGGGGAAAAGGTAAGTACTCACACTGTGCTGCCAGGATGCTGTACAGGTGCCTGCCCTAAATTTACTCAAAATAAATGCAGATAAATACCAAGCTCATTTGGCACTCGTAAATTAAGTCAGAAAAACCATCAGGTTTGTAGAGAAAATGATTCAGCTGTTTTCATTTGATTAGGAACTATGGGATAACCAGAAAAGCATTAAGTTCCTCCATAGCTGACTTCATACTATAAGGGAAGGTACATTTAAGATAATTCCATTAGAACAAGAAGATGTAATACCTTGCTCTTGGTCTTAAATCAATAACCATTAACTAAATGAAAAACAAAAAGCAGTAGCCCAAGAAATGACATTTAAGACCGTCATCATATGGCAAGCATTTATTTAATCTGGATTCAACACAATTTCTATGGAACTTGACACACAAGTGAAAAGAAAGTAATGGTTTATACATGGCATCTATATAAGATAATGAGACTGGGCATGATGCACACCTGTAGTCCCAGCTACTCAGGAGCCTAAGGCAGGAGGATTGCTTGAGCCTCGGATTTTCAGGCCTGCAGTGAGTTATCCTGATGCCACTGTACTCCAGCCTGGGTGACAAAGCAATATCCTATATCTTAAAGAAAGAAAAGGGTATAGGTTATTGGTCCAAGCCAACAGCTCAGTTAAGTGGCAGGTCTTACATGAACACAGTTAACACAAGATAACATGAGGGGATGTATGCTCCACAAAGGATCATAAATACATTCCCCACTCTGTGCCCTGTAGCACTTTGAACCTCCCTCATTGTAATATTTGCCACCTTCTATTGCAATTTTGTTTGGCTGTATATCATGGCTACTAGTTTATAAATAATTAAAAATAGGTTGGGCGTGGTGGCTCATGCCTGTAATCCCAGCACTTTGGGAGGCTGAGGTGAGAGGATCGCTTGAGGCCAGGAGTTCAAGACCAGACTGGACAATATAGGGAGATCCCATCTCTATTTTAAAACTTTTTAAAAATATAATTAAAAATAGCTACAATTTAATGTGCCATAGCATCCTGGTTAGAGCCTTTCCAACAGTCAAGTTACAGATATTCACTTACACTCATGTCACCTGAGAGTTGGAGTAAAGATATAAGGGCTACATCTAAACACTGACAGTGGTCAGGAACCAAAGCCATACTTTGTCATCTACTGTAAAATGAACTCTCCTGTTCTTCCCAGGATCCCCCATGGCTTCTGGTCTCAACTTCAGCTTTATACATGGTCTATGTAGGCTATACTGCATCCCTGATAAATTCTGACTTTTTGCCTTACCTCCCTCTTATAATAGCCTCAGTCCTCTTTTGTCTGAATTGCATATTCTCTAGAGAAGAATTCAATATGTCTTAGTCGCTACAGAGCCATGGATGCCTGAACAGCTCTTGGGTGGATCACTCCCAGGTCTAACCTGGAGAAGTAGCAGGGTACAACATGATACTAGCCTTGGCAGGCATCTAGAATACAAGGTTAAGAACATGAATCTGGGGAGTCAGACGGCCCTACATTCAAAGCAGAGTTATGCCACTTAGAAACTAGAGATCTTGAACTAGACACTTTTTCTAAACCTTGGTTTTCTCAATTCTAAACTGGTAGTAGCAATGATGTCTGCTCCAGCATCTGTATAAGGAGTGAAAGAGAATATGTATAAAATTTCACATACACCTGGCACACAAACACTAAATAAACTATAGTGCTATATAAGGTGCCTTACTTGTATTATTTCTAATCCTTACAGCAACTCGCAAAGCAAGCATTATATCCATTTTGCCGATGAGGAAATAGGTTTCGAGAAGTTAAGTAAATAGCACAAAATCACATAGCTCAGCAGTGATTCAAACTAAAATCTGGCAGATTCTAAAACCTGAAACCTGTACTCTTTCCACTATAGTCTTTGGATCCCTTGTGTCCGGCAAAATGCCTTGATCTCATAATCATTTAAATGGCTGCTAAACAAACAAACTAAGAAGTAAATACTAGGCTGGAGAAAGGCATCAGCTTCCCTGCTCAGTCCCACACAATATCAGGGTTCCCTTAGGTCCCATTAGATCCCTGATAGGCCTGGCCTACAACCCATCTTTCTCAAATCAGTTATTCCCTGGGGTTAAGACATTCAAAGCCTTAGTTTCCCAGGGTCAAGCAACACATTTAGCAGCTCCAACTCAGTATCAACAGTGTGCCTATGGCAAAACTCAAGAAAAAATTTAAAAAAAAACACACAGGATGCTTATTTTTCAGCTGAGTTGGAAAAAGTTTAAACCTGTGGTTCTAAAAACCAGTTCACAGGCCAGAGGTAAAAGATTCCTCCAGGGAACTTAAAAAAGATTCCCTAGTCATGCACCAACTCCTGAAAAGCCCAGAATATTTTTTAAGCTTCACAGATGACTTAGTGCGAAGTTAACTGCATGCGATTCTAGAGCATAAAGTACTGCTGAAAGAGTGTGCAAACCTCTTTCTGCCTGGACTCCCTTCCCTGGGATCTATATGTAGGCAATCCCCCAAGAAGCAAGCAAGCAGAAATTAAGCTTCCAGTGTGGGGAGGCACACCCAGGGGTAGGGCCCTTATCTTTATGTTCTGGCCAAGGTGGGGCAGGTCACTTGTGCTATAGCAGATTTCTCTCTCCTGTGGACATATTCCAGAAACTGGAGTTACTCTACTCTATTCATGAAGAGGTTCTTTTTGAAAGGCTTAGTTCATTTGCAAAAATTCTAAAGAGACCAAGAAAATTGCAGTTGAAAAAAAATCAAATTTATAATCAAGTTTGGGGCTTCTGCCTAACTAGGGGATGCAGAGTTGGCACTTCAAAAACTAAAAAGATGAGAAAAGTACCTCTCAGTCTAGGTGACACAAATACCGGTGGTATCAAGATATTTGTGGGATTACAGAAAAAAGGTTAGAAAGTTTTTCTTTTCTTTTAGAAAGATGGTGAGTTTCTTCCAAAATATTAAAATCAATTAAGTGTAAGTAGTGTGCCGAGTACCAAGTGCTGAGCATAACAACTCATTTCACATTAAAAAATATCCCTTTTTCATTTTGTAAAGTTTTCTTATTGATACATAAGAGCTGCACATATTTTCATGGTACACATGATAATTTAAGATTCATATAATCAAAGAAAGGAAATTGGGATAAATACTTAAGGTGAAGGATATCCCAACTTTTCAGAAGAACCTGAGGATCAGAGAGGTAAAGTAAACCTAAGATGCCACAGGCAGTAAGTGGTAGAGTTGAGATTTGAACTCATGTAGTCTGGTACCAAAGCTTACTCTCTTGTCCATTATAAGACTTACATAAGTATAAGCCTGAGTGGGAGGAGAGGAAGGAAATGGTCAATGTTACTTTCTTCCCTTCTGTTATAAACTTCTGCAAACCCCATGAACTGGTCATTCCTTTAAGTGGCTGAATCTTTAAATTCATAAAATGAAGCCTGGGGCCATTATTGGTTTGATACAAGACGAAGATAACCAGTAGTATATTTTGTTATTCTTACAGGACAAAGAAAGTAACAAATATTTGCCAAAATAGTCTCTATCCACAAGACCAGACAAATATTTTGGTCACTTTAGAATCTTGGTCAACTACCCAAGTAGAGGCAATGGATTTCAATTAGGGGAAAAATATTTTGAGAAGGAACTCTAACATGTTTGGCATACCTCATGATTACTAGAGACATCTACAACCTTGACGGATTATCTTGATACTAAATAACTTTGTCTATAACTACCAAATATTAAAACAGGAGAACATAGTTAATTATCTTTTACAAACAGCCTAATATTTAATGAAATGAGTTCATGTCTCCTCAACTGAAAATGGCATTCTACTCTCCAGAAAAAGTATAGAGACTGTTAAACACACAATATAAACTAAAATCAAAAGAAGCTACTACACATATATACACACATATAAAAGCAACAAATATCTGTAATAAGTTTTCCAAGTATTGCTTATTGTCATGCTTCTATCAGTATGTTCTTGTCAGTCTTACTTAACTCAGGTGTTAAAGCATGAGAAACCAAAAGTTTAGCATGTAGAAATTTTAAATGTAATGAAAATTATTTAAAATGAATCACCAGTGAATCAGAGGTATCCAAGAAGAGATTCACATTCCAAACTACCATAATTTTAGTAAAAGACATTACCTGGAGATTGACATATAAACAGTATCAGTGACTTAGGATGAATACAAAACAAACCTTCCATGATCTTAGCAGGACAGGCTCAAGGACCTGTACTGAAACTTGAGCTAAATTGGTCAGTGCCTTTGAGTTAAAGTCTATGCCAGTAACAGTGAACAAGAACAGTAAACATAAGATGGCCACTGAATATTTACTGTGCTCAAATACTGCATTCTATTTGACTTTTGATGATTTAAGGCAGCAGATCCAAATAAGAGTTTCAAAAAATCAAAATAATCATAGGTACTTTGAGAAGACTACAGAGAATGCATTGTCAAGAAATTTAAAAAGATGTCAATGCTCACAGAATAGGTAAAAAAAATTACCTTTTAATATTACTATTATAAAAATATAAGTGTTTTCTACTGTTTACTATGTCACTAATCAAAAGCAGAATTGCAACTACAAAGCTATAACACAGTAATAATAATGCCTTTATGTATTAGGAAAGCTGGAGACTGAGTTACTGAGAACAGATGTGAAAAAAGCTTCCTCCTTTAGAATTTTCAAAAATTAGGTATCTATTTTCATTACATTCAAATCAGAAGGAATGAATTAATTAAGAAACTTCTGGAAATTGCTTCCAATCAGATTGATTCTAATATAAAACAGACAGAATTTGTGGGTAATAACTTGTAAAGAAGATCAATATATAAATTTTAGTGCCTTTATGTGTTTTCCTAATCTTCCTGTAGAAAAAAAATTTTAATTCCAGTAATACAATGCCCAGGGCTCATCATCTAAATGTTTTATTAATAGACAAATTGGTTCTAACATATATCTTTCTTTGAAAGACAATTATATCTATTTTAATGACCTTTCATTGAATCTTAAATTCTGGGTCACTGACAATTTCGATGCAATGAAATAGGCCACCTGAAAAATTATGGAGACTATGCACAATTTCCCTGAGATGTGTTTTTGTGTATTCATATGTGCATGTGTATCTAAAATATACTTTTCTATAGAACATATCTAGGCATATTGGTGAGAAGACAGTTTACTTCTACATAAATGTGTGTTTATCTTATAGTACAGAATTATATTTTTAGGATTATGACTAACAAATTGAAAATATCCTTAAATATAAGGCCAAAAAATCTGGAGATTTAAAAATTATGGGAGACATCCCATAACTGTAGCCCTATTAAAGGGAGTTTGTCTGTAGCTCCATTTTGGGGTGTGTGGGTTGGTGAGTATTCTAGGCTCTGCCAACACCTTCTTCCTTCTCCCGACTGGTTCTGTAGCACTGTGGTGGGGTGTTTGTGTTGGTTTGTCTCCTGGGAGGTCTCAGTTGGCTCTCCCTAACTAGTAGAAAGAGTCTTGGTTTGGGAGACTTCTCAAACAGGAAGATTTCAGGGAGATTTCTCAGATGGAGAATAGGAGGATAATTTGGAAGGTATACTCTTGGAGTTCTTGGTTAGGGATCTGATTAGGAAGGCCTTCTGTCCTTCTCGTCTTTGTGTGTGTATGTGGAGTGGATTGCAGAAGGAATTGCTCACGGTCCAGCGGGTCTAACTCAGAGAATCCCTCCTTATTTGTCTAGTCACATTCGGTGAGCCCTGAAGAGAATTCAATAGGCCTGTCTCAGGATGACTATCCACTCTTTGCTGGTGACTAGTGTCTGTTTTGTTATGTGTATTTTGCTGCGATGAAAAATGTTAAATTTGGTTCCCCATGTGGCCCATTGGGCAACACCTTGCAAAATTGAGAATCTTTTGCCTATGGTTCCATAAAACAGAAAAGGGTGGGTTTATCTTTAGGGATCTGTCTTTGCCCTACAGCTGTGTCTATTTATTAGGCCCTAGAAACTGCATGCTTTCCTGGCCCTGTTCTCCAAGAGCTTCACCCTGAAGCCAGGAATCCAACTAAGAAACTGGCAAATGAAAAATCATATAACTACTATATCTTCTGTCTATTTATATGTGTTGTATATGTGATGTTTATATATAAAAGAGCTCTGATTAATTGGCTTAGAAAAGTAAGTTCTTAAATCAAGTATTTTGTCAGAAAAACAGAAACTTTAATGACTTTTTCTTCATGTGACTTCAAAATGTAGATATTTGGTCTAAATTAACGTCAGATATCAGATTTGCTAAATGCTTTAAGGTCATAAACTGCCTGACTTTAAAAAAAAATTGTTCAATTTACCTACTTTGGAGCACTAGATTCTAGATGACACCTGGGGACATGTGGAGTTAGCCATGCCCCACCTAGTTACTATGCTGGGAAGAGTCAGACTTTATCTGCCTGAGGGCCTAGACTTCACACCTAGTACTTATAATTAAAATCACTTACTTATCAGGTTTTCACCGAAAATAAAGGTTGCTAGCAGTTAACGTTGTAACATGTAATTGAGACTAATGAAGAAACAGTTTTACATACAAAGTGCATAAGAAAAGTAGAATATGTTTTTGGTAAAAGATTATAAGAAGGCATGGGAATATGGCTTTTGTTAAAGGAAGTGTAATGCTGTCTAGTTCAGACAAACAGAGTAATGGAGTAACAGAGTAATGGGACAAAACTGAAGACTTAAGCAAGAGAAAAGGGTTGGTCTTGTAAAGAAAGTTCTATGGGTATGAGCAAGTTGGCTACGATTTGAAGGGAATTATTTGTTTTTTCATAGGTTAAACATTGAATTAAAAGCACACTAATGAGGGGCCAGAATCTCAGTCTATGTGCCCAAATAACATGATTTTCTTAGAAAATTAATCTGTTGTTTAACAGAAAATTGCAAAGCATCCTAAAAAGTTTATGAAAATGTTACCTTATGGTCAAACTAATTAAAAGTGGATAGATTTTTATTAGTTTTATTAATTTTAAAAAGTAGATTTGTAAAATTTTATTTTAAAACTAGCTTTAGCATTAAAGATGCACTAATGCAAAACTGCAATTTTGTTTTCTCTTTTGAAAGATTTTTATGGAATATTAAAAGATAACAAAAGGTTTTAGTTTGTTTGTCCTTTTGGGTAAATAATAAGGGGAAAGAAAGGAGACAGAAGAGACAGATTCCACTGGCCTCATGCTATCTTCATTGGGTCTTGTTTGGAAAGCCAAGTTTCTTCTATCAGAGTAAAGGTTTATGCCTTTAAACATTTTTTGAGGCCAGGCAGGTGGTTCATGCCTGTAATCCCAGCACTTTGGGAGGCCAAGGCAGGCAGATCAGCTGAGGTCAGGAGTTTGAGACCAGCCTGGCCAACATGGTGAATCCCCATCTCTACTAAAAATACAAAAATTAGATGGGCATGGTGGTGGGTGCCTGTAATCCCAGCTACTTGGGAGGCTGAGGCAGGAGAATCACTTGAACCCAGAAGGTGGAGGTTGCTGTAAGCCAAGATCATACCATTTCACTCCAGCCAAAAATAAATAAATAAATAAATTGAGTTACCATTTCAGATAAATGAATAATCTGTGATCCTATTTTGTGATAGCCAGTGTTTTAAACCTTTGATATTTGACAAACTTTCCAGTATCAAATTATTAAGTATGTCATTTTCTGGCCTACCTAATCCTTTAGACATTAGGTCCCCCGAAGTCTAAAATCATGTGTTTGGCTTATTTGATATAAAAGTCATACAGGAAGCATTGTCAAATATGAAATGGTGCTTGGCTTTCTTTGGACTATATTTGTATAAATGTGTTACTAGTATATGTTCCAAAATGATGTGGAACTCCCATAATTCTGATGACTTAGTGTGTGTTATTAATAGTTATAATTGTTATGTAAAATTGTTGTATGCCACAGAAGTAACCAAAATTCCTAGTCAATTGTGACTTTAATAATGGCTATTCTAAGACTTTTCGTCCTCCACAGTTGTTATCTTGTTGTGTTCCTCTTCAAAAGGTGATTTAGAATCAGCTATAGGACTTTTTACAGGTGCTATTGAATGCAAGTTTCTAATAATTTTAGAGAATGTGACATTAGAATAGAGAAAACGACTTTTGGGGCTCTCATGGAGAGCTGAAATCTTCATAAATATCAAGCATAACAGGAGTTAATTGAATGGACTGAACTAATAGACAAGTAATCTTGTTTTAAAACTTTTTAACTTAAAACGCTGTTGATCCTTTTTGTTTTCCAGGGCCAAGAAAATGTCTTTTGAGCTATGTACAGCTTTTTAAACAATTGAGTAAAATATACTCCTATAAACAAAATTTTGAGCATATTTATTTTTCTCTACCTGATTCTTCCAGAATTTGGAAACTATTTGTGAGTATTCTCAATTTATGGCAGTGTAGTTGTTTGCATAAGTGCAATAAGAATGTTTTCTTTGTAATGGGGCACAATTGGAGAAACTAGTTATTTTACCAAGGCTTTGACTGGAATGGTATGCCTTCTTTAAAGAATCAAAGTTGACTCAGAGTCAATAAGAGCCTCTTGATAAATCAGGCCTCATATCTTGTCTGTATAGTCCCTGTCCAAGGTTCCTGACCCGTGGTAACTAAAGGATATCACTTTCTAACAGACCCAGGAGCCCCAAGTTATCTTAGGACCTCCAGAGGAGAGGAATTTACCCAATTCATAAGTATCTGAGGATACAAACCCATGGCTGGCCTCAGCTTTTAAAAAGTCTTATCTGAGATTCCTTATGGAACACAGTCCCATCAAAGCCAATTTGAAAAGCCTATGTGAAAAAATAATTATTCTTGCTGTACTTCATGCACATAATCAGGCCAAGCACAATAAGACTATAGTTTATTTTTTAAACAAATCAGTTCTGTCGTGATTTGTTTTTAATAGAAAATGGGGACTGGAGAGAGAAAAAAATATGCTTCAAAAGAAAAACTATAGTATATCTGTTGTTAGCTGTTCTTGAATTTTTTCTGCAGTTTGGAGTAAATCCTAAATTCTTTGTGGGCTACAAGTCCCCAGACTAATGCTTTCAAATATTTACTTTTAAAACTGGGAATTGCACTTCTTACCCTACTTGGTACTAAAATTATAGATAACAATACTAACACCTTTGCCATGGAAGCTTTGGAACCCCAGCCAGGCTTGCATGGGTAGGCTCAGACAGTTGCAAAGCAGTTTCACTCCTCTTACCTTGGGGTCAACACCTTCCCCCACTATTCCCCTGATCAGCAGGAAGAAGTTGGAGCAGTTGTCACCCTGTTTCCACCTTCTTTAGCCAATATATTAAGATTTAAGGTGTTATAAAAACCCAAAGGAAGGGATTGAAACTCCTATGGCAAAATTATAACTGAGATAGTGAAAGAGATTTGACTTAACCAGCTCTGATTTGCTTTTAACCTCCAAGCTGTCTTTGTTTATTCCTGGGCCTAGGCTGAACTAACTTTGGGATGAACTTAGTTTATAGTTTAAAACAAAGATGGTAACAACCCTTTCACAAAACAAACCTCCCTCTTGACTGGGGACTAGACTGCCTTTGTAGGACTAAGAAACTAGCCACAAGATTGGAAATTATGATTTAGGAGTCATGCAGCTGAAAGCTACAAGATTCTGACCCTCTGTAAACTGCTCCTAAGATCAGTGCTTGAGATATTTTGCAGACCCTGCACTTGACAGATCAGCTGGCACCAACCAGATTGGTAAACTGGCTCATCTGACCTTGTGTCCCCCACCCAAGAACTGACTCAGCACAAGATGTCAGCTTCAGCTCCCTATTATTTCATCTCTGACCTGACCAATCAGCACTCCCGGTTCACTGGCTTCCCCCACCCACCAAGTTGTCCTTAAAAACTCTGATCCCTGAATACTCAGGGAGACTGATTTGAGAAATAAAAAAACTCCACTCTTCTGGAAAAAAAAGTTACAAAAATTATGGGTTAGAGTCAAAACGAATCACTGCTACTTTTCTGGCTGTGATGAACATTTTTCACCGAACAGCAAAGCTTCAAGGTTCCAGTTTTTTATGCCACAAAATAAGGTGAAATAAAGCCTATTAGCTAGGGATGGGGCAAGACTTACCTCTCTCCAAGTTTATATATGAACAAGATATGGAAATGACCAAAAATCTGGGTGAGGCGGGTTATGTGTTAGGAGAAAGAGAGAGAAGGAGGGAAGAAGGAAGAAGGAGGGAAGAATGAAGCCTGCCAGATGTGAAGAGTTGATTCTCTTTCTTAAGGATGAGACTTTAATTACTATGGCTACCACTTAAACACATATTGGCTTGGGGATCATTTTATAAAAACCTTCTAATTTAATAATAATTCACTGAGATCACAAATATGGCAGGTAAACATTTTATTCATGATAGGATATGATTTTTGAAGCTACTTGTTAGAGCTTATAAATCGGTATTAAGATCGCTTTGTCATTGATCCTGTCCAAAATGTTTCCATAATGCCAACTCCAAAAAACTAAATCATAAGGAGGTTCTAAAAACATGATCCTCTATGGAAGTCTGCAATGGAAACGTTAAATGTGGTAAAATTTGGATCATATGCCATTTTAAGTCATTAAAGTAAAAAGAAAAGTAGGACTCAAGCATAAATCCCCTTCCATATTTATTCCATATACTCCATAAATGGTGTATTTCACAATTTGAGTACATTGATTGATTGAAATACTGTGGTTCTTCCATTAAAATAATGAGTGTTTCCCAGTGCCAGAAAGACTTTATTTTAGAAGTAGAAATTAGACAAGTTCCCATAGGGTTATATAAATGCATAATGTTATTCAGGTAAAGAGTTTCTTCCCCAAATGCCACTATGGGAATTTTATATATTATCAATTACAACCAGTACAGAGCTGTATATGTATACATTCAAACTTAAGTGCAAGAAGTTAAAATGTAAAGTATATTAAAAATAATGAAGTGTTCATGTATACATCCGGTTTAAGTGTAAAATGGTACAACCTGTCTGGAATGGAAGAGACAGCTGTTTTAAACTTCTTCAAAAAGTATGTACCTTTTGATTCTTTTAATGCAGTTAGAGGACTAACATGAAAAAAATAGTTGAAAGGCGGAAAAGGATTTTAGCACAGATAATCACTGCAGATTTATGTATATAATTAGACATGGACTCAACCTAGAGGTTAAACACTGAAGGAATTGTTTGGTGGGTACATTATACCCTAAATAGATTATGCAGCTATTAATGTTGTCTGTAGTGACTTTTTAATGACTAGAAAACACAATTCTGATAGAAAATAAGTTTTGAAACGTTTCTAAAACTATAGAAAATTGTTTCGATTAGCAGATTTTATACACACACACACTCCCCTTTAGAAAAAAAGAAGAGAAGAAAAACGTGTTATTTATTGCCATGGTGAGATAAGAGGCAGTGGTGAGTTTTTCAATTTCTGTACTGTCTAGATTTGTGTCACATCACCTATAAAAGTTATTCTTACATGGATTACTGAATTTTCAACAGCAGAGGTCCCAAAATCTAAGTACTGAAAGTAATTATCAACTTAGTTTAGTATAACCAGCAAAACTATCTTTTAGGAGTGAAGGTAACATTCCTACTGAAACCATTCCAAACAATTGAAGAGGAGAGACTGACTCCTCTCCAACTAATTCTGTGAGGCCAGCACCATCTTGATAACAAAACCTCACAACAACAACAAAAAAAAAAAAAGAGAGAAAACTTCAGGCCAATATCCTTGAGGAACATTGATGCAAAAATCCTCAACAAAATACTGACAAACTGAATCCAAAGCATATCAGAAAGCTTATCCACCACGACCAAGTAAGTTTTATCATTGCGATACAAGGTTGGTTCAACATATGCAAATCAGTAACAGTGATCCATACATAAATGGAACTAAATACAAAAAAACACATGATTACCTCAATAGATACAGAAAGGGCTTTTAATAAAATTCATTCCTTTACAATAAAAACTCAATAAAGTAGGCATTGAAGGAACATACTTCAAAATAATAAGAGCCATGTATGACAAATCCACAGCCAACATCATACTAAATGGGCAAAAATTGGAAGCATTCCCCCTGAAAACTGGCACGAAACAAGGATGTCCCCTCTCACCACTTTTATTCAACATAGTATTGGAAGTCCTGGCCAGAACAATCAGGCAAACAAAAGAAATATAGGGCATCCAAATAAAAAGAGAGGAAGTCAAACTATCCCTATTTGCAGATGGCATGATTCTACACCTAGAAAACCCCATAGCCTCAGTCCTAAAGCTCTTTCACCTGATAAACAACTTTAGAAAAGTCTCAGGATAAAAAAAAAAATCAATGTACAAAAGTCACTAGTATTCCTATATACCAACAGTCAAGCTGAGTGCCCAATCAGGAACACAATCTCATTTACAATAGCCACAAGAAGAATAAAATATCTAGGAATACAGCTAACCAGGGAGGTGAAAGATCTTTCTACAAGCAGAACTACAAAACACTGCTCAAAGAAGTCAGAGATGACAGAAACAAATGGAAAAATATTCCATGTTCATGGGTAGAATAGATAGGAAGAATCAATATCATTAAAATGGCCATATTGCCCAAATCAGTTTATAGATTCAATGCTATTCCTATCAAACTACCAGTGACAGTTTCCATAGAACTAGAAAAAACTATTTTAAAATTCATACAAAACCAAAAACAGAGCCCAAGTAGACAAGGGCAATCCTAAGCAAAAAGAACAAAGCTGGAGGCATCACACTACCTGACTTCAAACTACATACTATATACTACAGGGCTGCAAACAACATGGTACTGGTACAAAAACATACATGGAAAATGGAACAGAGAGCCCCAAAATAAGACTGTATACCTACAACCATCTGATTTTTTTATGAAGCTGACAAAAACAAGCAATGGGGTCAGAACTCTAGTCAATATGTAGAATAACTGGCTAAGCATATGCAGAAGATTGAAACTGGACTCCTTCCTAACAGCATATACAAAAATCAACTCAAGATAGATTGAAGTCTTAAATGTAAAACTATAAACTACAAAAACCCTGGAAGACAACCTAGACAATACCATTCTGGACATAGGAACAGGCAAAGATTTCATGAAAAAGACATAAAACGCAATTACAACAAAAGTAAAAATTGACAAATGGGATCTAATGAAACTTAGGAGCTTCTGCACAGCAAAAGAAACCATCAACAGAGTAAAACTGACAACCTACATAATGGCAGGAAATATTTGCAAACAGCATCTGACAAAGGTCTAATATCCAGCATCTATAAGGAACTTAAATTTGTAAGGAAAAAAACACCACCATTAAAAAGTGGGCAAAGGACATGAACAGACGCTTTTCAAAAGATGAGACGCATGTGGCCAACAAGCATATGAGAAAAAGCTCAGCATCACTGATTAGAGAAATGCAAATCAAAACCACAATGAGATACCATCTCACACCAGTTAGAATGGCTTTTACTAAAAGGTTAAAAAATGTCAGATGCTGGTGAGGTTGTGGAGAAAAGGAAACACTTATACACTGTTGGTGGGAGTATAAATTAATTCAACCATTGTGGAAAGCAGTGTAATGATTCCTCAAAGAGCTAAAAACAAAATTACCCTTCAACCCAGCAATCCCATTACTGGGTATATCCCAAATAATATAAGTTGTTTCATCATAAAGACACATGCACTCATATGTTTGTTGCAGCACTACTCACAACAGCCAAGACATGGAATCACCCTAAATGCCCATCAATGATAGACTGGATAAAGAAAATGTAGTACATATTTGCCATGGAATACTATGCAGCCATAAAAAGAACAAGAGCATGTCCTTTGCAAGAACATAGATGACACTGGAGGCCATTATCCTTACCAACTTCAGCAGGAACAGAAAACCAAATACCCCATGTTCTCACCTATAAGTGGGAGCTAAATGATGAGCACACATGGACACATAGAGGGCAACAGCCGACCCTGGGGCCTATCAGAGGGTTGAGAGTAGAAGGAAGGAGAGAGTCAGGAAAAATAACTAATGGGTACTAGGCTAAGTACCTGGGTGATGAAATAATCTGTACAAGCAACCCTCTTGACACAAGTTTACCCATATAACAAAGTCACACGTGTACCCCTGAACATATGATATTAAAAAAAAAAAAGACAAAAAAGAGTGAATGTAGCCAAGATACTTTAAGACATACAAAAACTGAGGTTACTACAGACAAACCCTCACTAAAGGGAACATCTGAAGATGTGCTTCAGAAAGTAGAAAATCAGCCACAGAAATAAATTGAGACACAAAAAGGAATGCTGGTGGGGAGGGAGACTTGAACATATGGATAAATCAAAACAAGCATTGCATATATCAAACAATAAAAAATGTCTAATTATGAGGTAAAACGTAAGGTGGAACTTCGTAGTGCACAATATTAACATATTCTTTGAAAAGAGAGGAGGGGATCAGTATTAAAAACTCTTTGAAAGTCCGTGTATTGTCTGGGAAATGGATGCAATTCCAATAAAAATTCCTAAAGGCTTTTGTGTACCTCTATTGGTTTTAACATTTTTTAAGATCAAGGAGTCAAAATGGCCAACACAACTCTGAATTAAAACAAGGTGTGGAATCTTGTTCTACAAAATTTTAAATGTATTATTATAAATGCATAGTAATTAAGAGCAGTAGGGTATTGATGAAGGGATTGATGAACAGACAAACTGAACAGAAAAGAGAACATACCCATACATATATAGAAACCTCATATGCCAGAGCAGTGGAAAAAGAATAGGATCTTAAATCAGTCACGCTAGGATGTCTGGTTTTCCAAAAAGGAAAGCAAACAAATTGTATCCCCAGCTCTCACCTAACATGCACACACACATACACATACACACACACAGAAAATCAGTTCTCAAGTAGATTTATGGTTTATGCATGCAAAAAATGAAAGCTTTTAGCACAAAATACAGGAGAACATAGAGGTAGGGAAGTATTCTTTAAATCTCCATAAAATACTAGTATATACAATTATAATAAGATTACTATCCTACACTCAGATAAACTTCATAGCTATCTCCCATTTATAAGTGAGAACATATGATTTTTTTTATTCTTCAGTTACAAAGTTGTCTTTTCTGAATGCATTTTTGAATGAATTCAGAGTGATATGATGGATTTAGAGGCTTGGCAAGGGGTGAAGGTTGAGGGGGGAGGGGTCAGAGGTAGAAGAAAACATATTGGGGACAGTGTACACTGCTCAGGTAACAGGTGCACTAAAATCTCAGAAGTCACCACTCAAGAACTCATCCACGTAACCAAAAACCACCTGTACCCCAAAAACGATTGGAATAAGGAACAACTTTAAAAGAGGTATAAAACAAACTGTGAGAAGGTATTTGAAACACACAAAACTGACAAAGGATTTGTATCCAGAATATTTTTTATCAAAAGTCCGTATCACTCAATTTATACAGAACTGAAAATATATAAAACTAAAGAGTATATTGTTTATGCATATAATAAATGTCCTCAAAACTATAAAGAAAAAGGAATTACAGAACTATTAGGACAGTGTTTATACAGCACCCCACCATACTGTGAGGAAACCCAAGCTAACCACAAGGAGAGACTATGTGGATAAAGGAATACCCAGTCAACACCCAGTCGTTCCTTCTACACCAGCTCTGGAGCCAAACATGAGCCTATGAAGCCTTCATATTTATTCATCTTCAGCAGTCAACAAACAACAGGATGGGTGCCCCCAAGTGAGCACCTCACACCTGTAGCTCATCAATTCTCAGATGCATGCAAATGATGATAAAATTGGTTTTTTTTTTTTTGAGTCAGTGTCTTGATCTATTGCCCAGACTGAAGCACTGTGGTGGGATCTCCGCTCACTGCAACCTCCACCTCCTGGGTTCAAGCGATTCCCCTGCCTCAGCCTCCCTAGTAGCTGGGATTACAGGCATGCACCACCATGCCAGCTAATTGTTGCATTTTTAGTAGAGACAGGGTATCACCATGTCCAGGCTGGTCTCGAACTCCTGACTTCAAGCTGATTCTCCTGCCTCGGCCTCCCAAAGTGCTGGGATTAAAGGTATGAGCCACCAAGCCAAGCCTAAAATTGGTGGTTTTAAGCTACTATATTTTGGGATGTTTGTCATGCAGTGATAGACAACCACAATAGATGCTATCCTGCACATCCTCTTTCTTGTGCTTGCGCTCTATTTAAATGTTTTTGCTGATGAGTGCACGTGAACCCATTATGGTAGGATTTGAATAATAAATCTGGAATAAATTTTTTTGCAGGCTATTACAGCACATATTGCAACAGCAACAATTCATGCAGCATGGAACACCAGTAAAGGTAACTTAATTGGATACAAGATTATAGAGTTGCATTCTTCATCTTTCAACACTTAGATGCTACTCCACTACCATTTGTTTTTCTTTCATTGAACGCTAAAGCTAGAAGTCTGAGGACAGCTTAATTTTGACTTTTATTCTTTGGCTATAGAATGTTGTCCTTCTATATGCTGGCAGGATTTTCTCTTTATCCTTTTCAGTCAGTTGTTTTGCCAGACTCTGGTCTCTATATAGACACCTCTTTCACATTTGAATTCTTGGACTCTATAAACACAGGGCATTTTTAAAAATAAGACATTTTACTAAAATGTTTTAAAAGAAATCTTTTAAGTAGTTTTAAGTTCATGGCAAAATTGAGAAGGTATAGAGATTTCCCACATACCCCTGCAGGGCATTTTTCAAATCAAGTATTGTTTGTTATTAATATCTATCATCTTTTCCATCATTTTTATGACTATCTTCTAAAATTATATTTGACTTTCCCAAGTTTTTCTTCCATATTGTTATTCAATTTTTCAAATGATCAATTCTGTCCTTGACACTCCTCAAATTTAATTTGGCTCCTCTATGTTTAGGCTTATTTCAATTCTTTCTTTCACCTGGCCTCAACTAATTTGATCAGAATGTCCCTTTATATCTCAGCCTATTCACTATTGCTTCCCACGTACTTTGTATATATTATGCCATCCCTGCATTCTATTGGGGATAAACGTTTTCCCCCTGCAGTTTTCTTCTGTTCCTATATATATATCATATGCAAAAATAATAGAAATCTACGCTTTGCCAAATTTTTGAATTATTTTCTTATTCTGCAATAATTACTCCTTAATTTTCTTTCCTTCCTCAATAAAAGGTCTGCTCATATCCAAACAATCAATTGTGAGCACTGCCCTGTCCTTTTGTTTATCTAGGTATTGATTATATTCCGTTTTCATTCTAACAGATGAGTAGCCTTCTAACAGATGACTTGCCTAGCCCCCTACTGAGTCCAATGTTTAGGTAGTTTTCTCTACTGTGTCTATGGCTAAACTAGTCTTACTTACTCTCGGAATCTCTAACTCACTAAAGGGAAATAAATTATTGTTTTTAGCATTCACTCCCACCAGGGTTCCTTCCATCATCACCCTGATTTACAGTATTCAGTGGAACCACATGTTCCAAGACACAATGTGCCATCCTCTTCTTATGTGTTTCTTTTCTGAGAGTGGGTTAGTATTTGTAGGTAGACAAATACCACTAGGCTTCAGAGAGACACATGTAATAAAGATGAATACAACTTCATAGGCAGTTTATTCTAGTCATTTGGAGCACTCGCTCTGAAGCCAAACTGTCCGGATTCAAATCCTGGCTCCATTCCTTAACTTGCTCAAACCACACAGCTAATACTGATCATCTCTGTGCCCCTATTTCCTCAACTGGAAATCAGGAATAATAATATTACCTACCCTATGCAATTGATTAAGTTAACTATACACTTAATACAATGTCTGGAATATTATCAATATTCACTATTAGTTATATTTATCATTCTGGGGTGGTTACAAATCAGAGGCCATCCAACAAAAATTACCTTGTCTAGTTTTCTAATTGATTTAGAGTTTTCATTTTAACCCAGGGGACAGTTGACTAGGAGTGAAGAAAGCCATTTTTTCGACTCCTCAAATTAAGTTCTCTAAGTCCTCAGCAGCATAGCAAATAACCCTCCACTTATGTTTTTCAATTTGGTTCTTTCAGTATTTAGTTGTTGGGCTTCTGGATTCTGACAATAAGTTGGGATTGGTTTTAGTTTACAGTGTTGCCCATTGCATCCTTACAAATATTTCCAAGTCAGAAAAGTTATGGCAAAGGCAAATCCATCTAGATACCACCCTAGATCAGAGGCCAGTGATCATTAATCAATCCTATGTTCAAATACTCTGTATTACAGTACAACTAAGGTTTATATAATGGAGAGCAACTCACAAGTCCAATTCTGTTTTGTTTACACCAGTGGTAAATGGAAAATTCTAAAATTCCTAACTAATCAGAAATATTATAGACCAAAAAAATAAATCACTGTGCAGTTAGATGTAGAGGGGTCATCTAATCTCTATATATGCCTTAAAATGTGTCTACATGCATTTATCCTGGAAAAAGTATTTTAGAGGCCCATGAGAATATCTAAGTATTCTTAATAACCTTAAGTGCTAAGGAGTTCTTGATTATTTGAACTCTGAACCCCTTCTGTGGTTACTTCGGTAGTTTCTTAGAGAGAAAAATAGTCGGCCACCAGGTTCCATATAATTTCTATGTTCCTTAAACCTTATTAGATCATCCTTTACCCTTTTAAAAAGTATATAGTTAACAGATGCACTGCTTAGCTGACAAAGTTTGAATAATCAGCTTTTTATATAAACACATACTGCCTATTCTTCTTTTGAAATGTCATATTTATTTTAAACAAAAGACTAAAAATTTAGTCTTGCCAAAGTATTCCAGATTACACTGTAAAGAATTCTCCAACACTGTGCTTCTAGCCTGACCTTTTGATTCCCTTTAGTAAAGGTACTTAGATTATATAAAAGTAACAGAACTGGGGAAAAATGCCATTCCAAATTTTGATGTATGGAACATTTAAAAGTGAGGAGTTCCTAAAGTGGATGCTTTCCAACAATCATCTTAGTTCAGGAGAGCAATATAACAGACAAGTTAAGAACATGCTCTTTGGAGACTGAGCCTTCATTTCAGCCTCAGCTCTGCCACTGTAACTTATCCAAAGGTTCATAGCTGGTATCTTCCCTATGGCTTCAGTTTCTCATCTGTAAAGTGTGGGAAACAGTAGTTCCTACCAGATAAAGTTGGCCTCATGATTAAATAAGGAAATTAAGTAAAAGTTTAGTCCAGTTCATGGCACACTGTGAGCATCAGTACACGTTAGTGGTGGCGATGAGGGCGGTTGGTGGTGATAATAACAATGACAGTGATGGAGAATGTCAATGAGACCAAAAGAAAAAGAATAGATTTTCTTAGCCTTCCTTAAACCAACCATATAAAACAATCTAACTCAGAGCCAAACCACAAGAAAGGCTGGACCACACGCCCTGACACTGTTGCAAGGCCAATGCCACAGCTGCAGCCACAGCTCAGTCACACCATGGACTGTGAGTTGTCTAACTGGTAGAAGTCTCTCTTCCTACCTCTGATGGATGGTAATGGTTGCTTTGGATGGGATCCATTTTACATCCTCTGACTTAAACAGCTTTGCAAAAGTAATTTTTCATTGTTTTGAGAGAATAAGTAACACAACAGAAGTACTCATGTCCAACAAAGTGAGGATCATGCAACAAAAGGAAAACACCCAAAGGAAAACAAATGTGTAGAGGAGATAAATTCACTTCAGGATGGATGTTTACCAAAAAGAAATTACATCCACAATTCTCTCAGTTGGGGACCAATGGCAAGTTACTTGCCCCCTGTTTAGCAGCTGAAAGCCAGCCAAATCCTGTGGCTTGGCTGTCTCACAAGCTTTAAATACAAGAACTTGCAGAACAGCACCCAAGCAAGCAAATAATATGCACACTGCTCTTGGGTAAGAATAGAGAGAGAGAGAGAGAGAGAGAGGACAGAGAACTTTTTCAATAACTACAAGCTTGGAGAGCTTATACAGATAAATGGGTTCAGTTTCTGCTGAGGAAGAAAACATTCAATTAAGACTTCAAAATCTCTGAAGGATACTTCAACAGTGTCAGTGTCTGTCTCTCTGTCACCTTAGAACTACCTAGGATACATTACAGAAAACTTAGAACAGATAGAGATTTTAGTTTTTCCGTAACTGCTTTTCTTCTATTTCTTCCACCTATCCAAATAAGTTTTCTATCATGAAGAAAAATGCAAAGCAATTCCGTCTGTATTTATTAACTCTGATTTTTAAAGAAGTAACATACAAGGCATAATGTCTGCCAGAGTGGATTACTCACCCCAATTCAGTTCTAGTATTCATAGAAAAAAATCTGTGCATCTACTTGCCTACTTATTTTAAGATCTTCAGGTGATTCTGATGTTCTCCTTGGTTTAAGAACTACTTCTCTAGATCAGTACCATTAAGACCATTTTATTTATATTCCTTAGTGGACTGACATTATCGACATCATTACTAATTGCCATTAATATGTGCCCATGTACAACATCAAGCATTTCACATGTATTGGCTTACTTGGTATTCATTACAAGTGTTGAGGTAGGTATTATTTTACAAATGAGGAAACTTTTGGGTTTGTGAAGGGTTGGTGAAGTCACTTAATCGCAAAGATCACAAAGCTACTAAGTAAAGAAGCTTAGGAACCCCCAAAGATTTCACTCTCTAACAATGTGTTGTATTTCCTTGGTTATATAAGAGCTGAAAGGGTTAGGAATAAAGTAGAAATGGAATATAGGGAACTAGGTTTGCAATAAGGTTGAAGATAAAGACAAATTAAACTTCACAGGCTCTATTAACCAGATCTCTGTCACTCTGATTTTCCCTACTTCCAGTTCTGAAGCTGCAAGGCTTCATCAACTGCTGAATGACTGATGAATGTTGTAGGTTTACTCATTCATCTGACCTTTGTTACACCATATGGCTACTAGGATTTTTCACGATATGCAGATACCTTCTGAACCACAAAGCTGAATAACACACCAGTGCAATAAAATTATATAGTCATGGTTTTGCAATGATTTCAAAGTACGTTGTTTCATCCCTAAATAAGTCATCTAACTCATGATGGGCACTCAATAAAGCCTTATTAAATACACAACTATGATCTCACACTTGGAGAAACTGGATTATTGTCAGAAAGGCACACATACCACCCCCAGATCAACAGCAGAGCCAGGCTTGAGATTTGCCCAATTACCAGACACTTGGCTTAACCACTGTGTGTCATTTTTCATCTCATGACCATATAATATGGTTCGAATCCTTACTTAACTGACATCCTAAACTATCAAGTAGGATTTTATAATCCGATTTGCTTCTCATCATTTAGGCAGCTGTTTTAACCAAACTGTGCTAATTTGTTTCAGGGAATACATAAAATCCAGTGTTTTTCTACCCAGGCTGGAAAAATAATATACTTTGCTAGTGAATTTAGAAGTGTACATTACTGCCATAAAACCTATGATATGAAATTGAACTAATTACAAGACATAAAACTTAAGGTTTAAACTGCTTAATAAATTATTATTAATCTTGCACTAAAAATTGATACCAACAACAGACAAGAGTTACTTTGTATAAACTAGCTCTCCTCAAATTAGTGCTATTTCTTTTCTAGTAAAAAGAAGTATTAATACAAAGTGTGTCTTTATTCTCGCCATATCCTCCAAATCATATCAATAGCTTTGGAGTACTTCTGGCTCCAAGATAGCCAAAGTCCAGGAAAGCCCTTGGTAATTTGAGACCTGAAGTACACATTTGACAGAAGCCCCCTTTATTTTCCTTTCTGTCAAAACACATGAATGTTATCACTACATATTACTTCATGTTTGGATACTTAGTGCTCACAAAATTAACTGAATCATTTGTATCAAGGCACAGGAAGAATTATTGTACTAAAACAATAGAAAAATAAAATCACGTAAAATAGAATAAAGTCTGTGGATGTCCAATTACACAAAACTAGGAACAAGCAACATGAAACAACCAACGGATGTATGTTTCAGAGTATTTAATGGCACTCACTACATAGTAGTTCTGTACCATAAGAGCAAGGAAAATCCTAGGAAAAAGTTGTCAAAAGTGCATTCATCTAATTTTTATTATCAAGCAGAGAAATTTCCATATAGCCAGATATTCAATTTGAAGTCCAACTCTGACATTCCTAAGTATTAAAAAGAGCGTATTATACACACAAATGTAAGCTGTTCCTTGTGTATGTATGGGGTATATTTAATGGAGAGGGGATTGAGAATAACAAAAGATGACCCCATATTATACATTAACATCTGCATCTGCCACCACTTTGGTTTACTTCATTAACAAGAAATTAACAAGTTACCTGAAAATTTACAGTGAAGTGACTACCATAATAGAATAAATGCAATATATGTTTTTTTAAAAGACTGTCACCAAAATACAGTTAATGCTTACGATTTTGGCAACATGATAAACATAGGTGCATAATTGATTGTTTCAAGGTAATACCAGGATGAATTTAAAGATTTTGCATAATAAATACCTACTCTTCTAGAGTTGGTCTTAGAAAAAAGATCACTTAAGAGACCACTAACGTAGTCAAGGTAGGCAAAGAAGGAGTAGAGCTGGGTTAAGAGAAGAAGCAGCCACCAAGTTGTGAAGGTGGTAGAATCCAGTGGAACTGGTGACCAAATGTATATGGGAAATAAGGATAATACAGGAGTTTTGGGTGACTTTTAGGTTGTGGCTAAAGTGAGTAGGGAGGTAATGCCACCTTCTAAAATAGGGCATAGTAGGCTGAAGAGCCCATTTGAGCAGATAATTAGATGTCATTTTAGATATTGTGAATTCGAAATACATGTGGAATAACCAGGTGGAAATGTGAAGATTAGGCACTGGAGTAATGATGGCATGCAGAAAGAGCTGGTAGAGAAAACGAGGAAAAGATAATAAAGAGAAGGTCATAACAGGTAAATAAGATCCTCTTGGAAAAGAAGAGCTAAGGCCTAAGAATGCTTGGGGTAACCTTAAAAGAAAAAAGTTTGTCTCTTTCACAAGAAAATACAAGTTGGTACAATGTTTTGGGTTTTTTTTGAGATGGAGTCTCGCTCTGTCCCCCAGGCTGGAACGCAGAGCACAGTGGCCAGATCTTGGCTCACTGCAAGCTCTGCCTCCTGGGTTTACGCCATTCTCCTGACTCAGCCTCCCGAGTAGCTGGGACTACAGGGGCCTGCCACCATGCCTGGCTAGTTTTTTTTGTTTGTTTGTTTATATTTTAGTAGAGACCGGGTTTCACTGTGTTAGCCAGGATGGTCTCAATCTCCTGACCTCGTGATCCGCCTGTCTCGGCCTCCCAAAGTGCTGGGATTACAGGCTTGAGCCACCGCACCCGGCCAAATTGGTACAATGCTTAAAGATACAGATGGGAAGAAAGATGAGGGGGCTGACTTCCAATTGTCTGTCATAAAGAGAAAACAACATTATCTACTGAAAAGAAACAGTCGAGCTTAGGAATAACTACTGTGCCAAATGAGAAAGAGAGATAGCAAGGTAACCGATCGTTAAGCTGGCCTGAGGGATCAGCTGAGATTGTAAGGACACTCATCCACACAGTCCATGATTTCTGAAACCTTACACTAAATCTGCATTGGAAATCTTTGATGTACTAGAAGGGGATGGGATAAGAAAGTGGCAAGAAGATAGAGAAATTAGTATGCTTTTCATGTCTACTTTATGTGGGTGGCTGAAGGGACAGATCCTGGAGAGCCTTCTCTCTATCCCTACAGAACACCAAAGCACCAGCCTATCTTCCTTAGCCTGCTTATGTTATTCCATCATAGAAAGGCTAATAGCCATGATGCAACTTTCTCATTAACACTGCCTAATAGAGTCTTTCCTTATACATACATACACCTCTCCAATCTGATGTGAGTTTAAATTAACCGTGTCACTCTCAGTGTCAGAAATCAGATGGCATCATTTTTCTAGCATTACAACCTAGTCCATGCACGTGTTGAGCCTGCTATAAAAGTAAAAGAACACAAAAATAGTCAACTTTTGAAAAGTAACTGGCCAAAAGGATTGTATACGAAATATACACATATCTAAATTATCCATTCTCTTTCATTTACTTCTATGCTCATAAAAATGTTGGTCTTAAATTTATCACCCATTTATATATATAAACTTATCACTCTCTCTATATATGTGTGTGTTTATGTAAAAAAAAAATGTTTTAAGTACCACCACATTAACAACGCTAAAAAATGATGAAACCCATGAACAGATTTCTCATGGAGCACATATGCCAAGTTTTACCTCAGGAATATTTTAAAATTCATTTTCTTACAGCAATTTTTCAAAAACAAGTTGACATGTCCTCAATTCTGTTTGCCTTAGCTGGCAACACTCAAGACTTAGAAAGCTTAGAACTCAAGAACAGAAGCTAAAACTATCATTGTACTACACAACAGGCTATAAATTCAGCATTTTTAGTATAACTTTGGACTTGTTTCAATCCATCTAAAAATTAAAGACCTTGTACTTGGACCCAATAATCTAGTTTTAAATTATCCAACTCTGAAAAGTTCAAAGTTCTTTGTCATTGTGGAAGTCTTGGACACTCATCTTAAAAAATAAAATAACCACATTTTAAATATATTTTTAAACCTATTAAGGAATGCATGTTCTTTGCCTATGGTGGGCAAGGGTTCCAAAGACAATTCACAAAAGAGGAAGTGCAACTGCTAAAGTAATGAAAGAGGAATCCTCCTCATTAATAAATATAACTGAAAACAGATCAAGTATTGTTTTATAAAATTATGTTTTACAATACAAAATTTAGTTCTGGAAAGATGTCTTAAGGCTAGTACTCATGCTGGTAGCATAATAACAAATACCAGCTTTTTGGAAAGTCATTTGGCAATATAAATATGTTGGCAAAAAAAAATCCTTTTATACAGTAATTCTACTATTCAATCTATTGTAGAAAATAATCCAAAATACAGAATGTACTAAAATCTTTAAAAATTTTAGATATGGCTTAAAAAAAAAAAAAAAAAAAAAGACTCATTACATACAAAGCATCTCCTCATTTCTTTCTTTTTTTTTTTTTTTTTTTTTTTTTTGAGACTGAGTTTCACTCTTGTTGCCCAGGCTGGAGTGCAATGGCATGATCTTGGCTCACTGCAACCTCCACCTCCCAGGTTCAAGTCATTCTCCTGCCTCAGCCTCCCAAGTAGCTGGGATTACAGGCATGTGCCACCACACCTAGCTAATTTTGTATTTTTAGTAGAGACAGGGTTTCTTCATGTTGGTCAGGCTGGTCTCCAACACCTGAACTCAGGTGATCTACCCACCTCGGCCTCCCAAAGTGCTTGAATTACAGGCATGAGCCACTGTGCCTGGCCCTGTTGCGGGAAGTCAGGCACCCTGAATAGAGGGACCGGCCGAAGACATGGCAGAAGATCATAAATTATGAACATTTCAAGGACATTTACTAGTTCCCCAAATTAATACTTTTATAATTTCTTATGCCTATCTTTACTGCAATCTCTGAACATAAATTGTGAAGATTTCATGGACATTTATCACTTCCTCAATCAATATTCTTATAATTTCCTATGCCTGTCTTTACTTAAATCTCTTAATCCCGTCATCTTCGTAAGCTGATGATGTATGTCGCCTCAGGATCCTGTGATGATTGCGTTATCTGTGCAAGTTGTTTGTAGAGCATGTGTGTTTGAACAATATGAAATCTGGGCACCCAAAAGGAATAGGACGGCTGTGATTTTCAGGGAACAAGGGAGATAACCACTGGGGCTGACTGCCTGCAGGGCCAGACAGAACAGGGTCATATTTTTCTTCTTAAAAAAGCGAATAGGAGAAATATCACTGAATTCCTTTCCTCAGCAAGGAACAGCCCTGAGAAAGAGAATGCATTCCCAGGGGGAGTTCTGTAAAATGGCCGCTCTGGGAGTGTCTGTCTTACATGGTTGTAGATAAAAATTACATACGACTGTAAGTCTTCAAGCTAATTTTTGAACTTCTTTCAGAAGATACATATTAATAACCCAATAGGTATGCATTATGAGATAAGAATAAAATGGATATAATATAAATATTTACCTTAGAATTTTGCAACCTCATGGCTTCCTACTGGGTCCTGTAAAAAAATCTTATCCTCCTGGGAGGACTGTCAAGTATTGGGGAAACCATGGCCAGGTCTCTAATAGAAATTAGAGATAACTGCCCAAGCCAATGGGGACAGTAAATCAAGCAGATAGGAAGAATACGAAGACATGAAGGCTCAGGACGGATGCACCGAAGCCACAAAATCGTGCTCTACTGGGTAAAATGGTGCCCTTCGTACTTCATGAATAAAGAACCTAGGTTCACTTGTCTAACTGAGGAGCTAGGAATCTGGAACAATACTACTTTATGGAAACTGAAGAGCTCTAGTGTCTTAGCAAGCCACCCAGGGTCAGCTGAAAGAGTTGCCACACACTAATTAAATAGCTGGAGACATTCAGGAAATGTTAGCCATGTGCAGGCACCATTTTTTTTTAATCAATAACAAAATATTTTACCTATCTATGGGTACATCTGAATATTTGTTACACGCATAGACTGTGTAATGATCAACTCAGGGTATTTGGGGTATCCAACAACTTGAGTATTTATCAATTCTATGCATTGCTAACACTTCAACCATCTCTTCTAGCTTCTTTGAAATATACATGTTGTTACCTATAGCCACCCTATTCTGCTATCAAATATTGGAGTTTATTTATTCTACCTATGTATATTTTTATACCCATCAATCAAACTCTGTATCTCCCTTCCCACCCACACTTCCTTCCCATCCTCTGGTATCCCATCATTCTATTCTCTATCTCCATGAGATCAATTTTTTAGCTTCTACATATGAGAACATGTGATATTTGTCTTTCTGTGCCTGGCTTATTTTACTTAACATAATGATCTCCGGTTTTAACCATGTTACTCAAAATGATATGATTTCACTTTTATAGCCAAATAGTATTTCATTGTGTTTATATACCACATTTCCTTTCATCCATCCTTGGGCACTTGGTTTGATTCCATCTTTTTGCTATTGTGAATAGTGCTGCAATAAACACATGAGTGCAGGTGTCCTGTTGATATTCTGATTTTTCTTTGGATAAATACCAGCAGTGGGATTGCTGGTAATATGGTAGTTTCAGTTTTTTGAGAAATCTCCATACCGTTTTCCATAGCTATTGTATTAATTTACATTTCCACCAGTGGTATAGAAGCATTCCCTTTCTCCACATCCTCACCAGCATCTGGTATTGTCTTTTTAACAATGACCATTCTAACTAGGGTTACATCATATCTCGTTTGGGATTTTTTATATTTTTACATGTTTTTAACTTGTAAATTCAGAGGTACAAGTACAGGTTTGATTTGTATTTTTCTGATGATGAGTAATGTTGGTATTTTTTCATATACCTGTTGGGCATTTGTCTGTCATCTTTTGAGAAACGTCTATTCATGTTCTTTGTCCATTTTCTAATGGGATTGTTTATTGTTGTTTGAGATCTTTGCATATTCTGGATATTCATGTCTTATTGGACAAATAATTTGCAAATATTTTCTCCCTTTCAACAGATCATCTCTTTACTTTGTCGTTTCCTTGGCTGTGCAGAAGCTTTTTGGTTTAACGTAGTCCTGTTTGTCTATTTTTGTTATAGTTGCCTGTACCTTTGAGACCTTAGTCATGAAATCTTTACCTAGACCAATGTCTTGAAGTGTTTTCCCTATTTTTTTCCTAGTAGTTTTATGGTTTCAGGCCTTAGTTTAAGTCTTTAATCCATCTCGAGTTGTCTTTGTATATGGGGAGAGACAAGGTCCTGTTTCATTCTTCTGCATATGGATTCTCAATTTTCCCAGCACCATTTATTGAAGGGGCTCTCCTCTCCCCAGGGTATGTTGTTAGCACTTGTACTGAAAATCAGTTATCTGTAAGTCTGTGGATTTATTTCTGGACTATTTTGTTCCACTGGTCTATGTGTCTGTTTTTACAGCAATACATACTGTTAGGATTACCATGGACTTGTAACATATTTTGAAGTCAGGTAATGTTAAACCTCACGAGCCTGCAATGTCAGTTCCATAATCAGTCTCCACAGAATCAGAGATGTGTCCAAGTCCACATACTTACTAAGTGGTAGCCCTGGGGAGAAAATCTGAAGACATTTTTTTTTCCTCTCTGTACACTGCTTTGCTGCCCTTGCTCTTTTTATTTCTTTGCTATTACACTTTCCATCATTTGAAGGATATATATATATCTCTCAACAGAAGAAAGTGGCCAGAAGTGGAGCCCCAAGGTGGTGTCAAGATTGGAACAGATTAGCATCAACCAGAGATGCCAAATCATCAAGGAACTGATCGCAAAAGAATCACCATAATTCTTACCCCAAATATCTAAATTTGCAATTCTACATTATGGCTTTTCTATAAAGTTATTCTCACCAAAACTTTTAGTAACTGGATGCTTCACCAAATGAATTTGATCCATATACAGGTAGTGCTCCCTGTCAATATTTTCAGCAGACCAGTTATGAAAATATACAATTTGCTCATATACACACACTCTGAACAAATGGGGTATATATATTTTTTGTTAGTCTACTGACAATCCTAAACCTGTCCACAATAATATCCTTGAAACGAAAATTGCAGCATAGAAGTTCTGTATCAAATAACACTCTGATAACATAAAAACTTAGTGACATTAGAGTTTAAATTTCAAGTTAGGATAAAACATTCAATAAAATTAGGAGTCTTATTGCCACATTAAGCTAAAAATTTTAGTTTTGCTATATTTCTTGGCATGCTTATCAAATATTTTGCCTCTTTTTAAAGTCTTTGTGAATTTAGAGTTTTTAAAACATTAATTAAAATTAACCCAGAAATACGCATGTAATTTCAGTCTTGTGATAGTTCCTAACTATCCACCTTTTCCCAGGCAAATGCTTCAGCCTCCCTCCTTCAAATACTTTATCTTAAATCTTTCATTTATGAATTCCAACAAGAATTATTTAACATATTGAAATAAAAGCTTTTCTTGTCAAAATATACATTCTCTCTGCTCACAACACAAAAGGTCATTTATTAAAGCTGTAATATCCCACCCACTTAGTGAAAATAAATAAGTACAATAAAACAGACTGTAATTCCCCAGTTCATCAACCAAGTAGATTAAAAATTGGGTGGCTCACCTGGTGGTGGCTATAGAAACATGTAAAGTATCTGGAAGCTAAACATAAAGCACAGATTCAGTAAAAAGGAGTCCCTCCCGAGAGGCATATAACCTCTGAGGAGACAGGTGACAGATGTGCCTTTGGACCAAAATAAAATAAAGATCTGGCCAGCCAAGCTGGGAAGAAATTTAAACACAACAAAAGCTCAAGTTAGCACATGTTGGTGCCAAATGCGTTCTGCAACCATAAAGAGTAAAGCATTTTGATGAACTGAGGCAGTTAAGTCCTGGAATTAAAATGAAAACCTTCCAAACATCTACCTTGGACCGCCTACTACGAATGCTACCCACATTTTGCCATAGCACAGGCTAACTGCGGCAAGAAAAACGAGATTTTTCTGTTATTGTATTTTTAATGAATAGTAGGAATCAAAATAAAGCCTTGACTCAGCACAAAATACATTTTGAACATCCCTCCAAGAGTGAAGCCAGGTGTCAGGAGAGACTCACGTATCTACAAAAGATGAGGAAAGGGATTGTGAAGAAAGGAAACATGTTTATGAGCAAAAATAAGATAATTTTTGCTTGTTATTAACTCCAGCCAAATCTAAACAAACATTTTTTTCCTTCCAGTTATTACTGAGTCATATGGCCGCCGGCAGGAACTGTTATCACTTCATTTTCTGCAGAATGTTTCAGAAACTTGAAACCTCCCACACTTTCCCCATGTGAATACTCTGGATTTTTAAACAACCATGAAATGTTTTCTTCCAAAATTGAATACATTTGATGGCCTGGTGGTATAGCTGATTTACCACAAGCTGAGAGAACAAGGGAAAAAAATATAGAAAAGTAACTAGACCAAAGGGCTCAGTTATTATGGAAAAGTTATTATGGGACAGTTATACTAAACGACAATTTAAATAAATTAATTTTTTTTTTACATTAAAGCTGTCTCTACTGTGCTTGTGCCTCTGGTTCTACTGTTCAATAACTTAAAAATGAAGAATATTTGCAAGAGCACAGCTTGAATTCCTGAGAGCAAAATAGTAACAGTTCAGAAGTTGGTTTTAACATTTGCATTACTGACCCTCATTAAAGCATTTTCTCAACTTGTATAGAACCATAGGCAGAAGACGGCAAGTTAAATGCCAAGCATTTTGCCTGCATTCTGACAACATAACAAGAAAAAAAACATATAGAATCTCAAAGTCTAGTATGTGCTACTAGTTTGGTATTAAAAAAAAAAAAAATCAATCCTTGATTTTTCTGGGACTGCCTGGCAAGTAAAATGCCTATTTTAAATAAGTGTGGTTTAAACAGTATCTCTCCTAAAAAATTACAGTTGCTTAATATTAATATCATCTTTGAACCAGAGGTAACATGAAGGAAATATCTAATACCAACAGATCCAAACTGACACCCTATATGTCAACAGAGCAGAACATAGCTTCTCCAAAGTTATAGACTGCAGCCACCCTAGAACCCTTTGATTTTGCTATTATACTATCATCATCAATTTCACCAACCAACAATTTGAAGAAAGTTCTGCCTTTTGCCACTGAACTGGCTAAGGGCTTCGTCTCAAGTGGATTTCCTCTCAAACTAGTCTACTTCTTCCTGTGGTAAGGGCTAGTTCTTAAATTTTCTCAGAGGTGGTCATTTCTGCTTAGCAGATAAAGTGTTGGATTTTGCCTTAAAGGAACTCAAAATGTAAAACACCAGGTTTCATAACTCCAGTCAAGTTAAGTATGTGTGTTTTATAACAGACACTAGCCAGAAATGCAAATTATTTCTACAAAGTTCTAATCCTGTTATCAACCCCTTGAGACATACCCCCTTTACCCTTCATCCCTCCCCTGGCTATGGTTCTACATTTTTATTGCATGTTTTAAAAAAGAAAAACACTAGTAAAGCTACCCTAGATTCTGGTTTAGGAGTCCCAAGAGATGACACTGAGGTGTGGACTGGAGCAGTTTTCTAATTAAAAAGTCAGATGGTCTGTTTCTCTAAGGAAAGTTTCAACTCCCAGTGAATGCTTGGCTCATAGCTTCTTGGCCCAAGGCCATTTAGCATCTGCCTCAACAAACCCCTTCGTGAAGTAGAGTCTAGCAAGCAATGGAGATTCAAGTCCTCAAAAACCAAAGAACTTGGAAAGCTAAAGAACCCTTCCCAAGCACAATTTTGAAAGAAAATTAATTTAATAGAAACAGCTATTTGCAAAATTTTAACCAATAGATGAATGAGGAAAAACTGGAAAAATGGAACCATTTTAGCCATTGATGAAAACATCAATCACAGCTCCCTTCTGATACAGGTTTTTTGTTTTAGAAAGACTTATTATATTTCCCCTTTATGAACTCCTCAAACAATTGGAATCAGCAGTTTGAGTTCCCTACTGTCAGCATTTGGTTCTTTAATCTCTGTTGTAGCAGTTTATATACCTTCGCAAATCTTGAATCACTTCATTATCACAGCTCATGGTTTTAAAATATTTGCTATAATGTAAAACCACACATCTTACCCCACCAAAAAAAAAAAAAATGTATAGTTCACTGATTTTTTCAGCCTGGTAGATCGGTAGGGACCTTATACCAATCATATCCAGGCTCTGAAATAATTACTTGAGATTCATCTGGGGCTGTGACACAGTCAGAATCCAGAAATGAGGCTCAGAACAGAGCTGTTAGAAATCACTTTCCTACATTCTTCATTTAGAAATTATCTTCTGTGGTGGCCTTCCTCTAAGTCAAACTGCAAGAAGGTCTAGGAACCTGGGTGTTACAATAGACTCATCAGATGCTTTGTCTAGATTACAATGATAACAGACTAATAAATGTGTGCCAAAACAAAAATAGATGATTGCAAAATGTAAATACTGAAGTTATTTATGTAAAAGCAATTTCTACACTCTATACACAATAAATGTAGACCATTTTTAATTTTTTATTTTGGGGCTTCTTCTGTAAAATCCATTAAGATAGCCCCCAGCTAGATATTTACTTAAACATGAATCAAAACTATCATGAATTACTTAAGATATAAAATAAAATGAAATTTATATCACCATAAGAGACCACTCTGACCACGAATAAATCTAACCACTGAGAGTCAGCATGTTGCTGATCCCGTTCTGCCCACACGCAGAAAGCTGCTTGGTTTCACAGTAAGCAGACTTGGTAATGGTGTAATTCTGAAGTGCTTCTTGATTGAACACTCTGTAAACAATGTAGTAAAACTGTGAAGTGAATTCTTTATAGTTAGTGATTCATAAATCAGGTTAGACCCACTGAAAACTGACAAAGGAAAAAACATGAAAAGGGAAAGATTTGAATTAGGTTCTAGAAAGCCTCGTGATTGTGTAGAAATCTATATAACTTTCCCCCAAGGCCACAGAACTGCCACCAATTATCTGCCTTCAATTAAACTGCCACCATCTGTAGGAGTTTTAGAGTGGGGATGTTCTGTGCCAGCCTTTGAGGGTCAAGATTTGACAGTAACTTACGAGAATCAACTCAAACCAGAAAACTGAGATAAGCAGAGAATAATCTCAAAGTGTCCGGACAACAGCCCTGGTCTCCCCAAGAACCTCCAAGGGTGGCTAAACTGCCCATGGTTACCCTAAAAGTAGGGTCTCTCTTCCAATTCCAACCCCAGGACAAATCTGATTTAGAAGCCCTGGGGAAAGGAGAAGGTTGCCGACTTCCTATATTAGGAGAGTAAAATGTACTGGCTGAACACCTAAATATCTTATTTCTGCCTATGTTAACATTTTCAAAACCATTTGCAGTGCTATGATCTAATGTCTAAGCCTCTTGAAATTGTCACAATGATCTCCTAAGAGATAATGACCTGTGTCACAATGATCTCCTAAGAGATACAGTGTTATCACATAGTTTCATTACATAAAACTTCAGTAAGCTCAATTTCTTCTACATCTTAAGTATCTGAAATAAAGACCTAAGTTTGGGAAATTTTGATTCTCTTATAGTACTGACTTTGTAGCTGGAAATAGCACTAGAAAGTAAAAATTTTAAACTAAATTTCTTTGTTCATAAAACGAAGTATCTTGAATTTTAGTATAAAATACTAAAATCATGTTTGCTCCTCTTAGGAAAATCCAGAAAACAGGACAGTAAAGCTTTTTTTCTGGTCAACAGGAACTACACATTTGCTTTTTCTAGTTGTTTATGGGTGAAGATACTTTTGGCTAATAACTAATCCTGATTATTGTTGTTGTTAAAAGAAACAGATGCTAAAACATAAAAAAAAAAAAGAAGTTTGTTTCAAAGCTAGCTTGTCCATGCATTCAAAGGTATAAAATGAACTTAAATTATGGTTGTTGTTTTTATTTGACTATCTTTGTTTCTTTCTGGGCTTCCAACTCCAGTAGTGGACAAATGCACTAATTTTCCCAATATGGAAAATGCCAGCATTAAAGCCAAATAAAGTTGGGTTTAAGATGATTACAGTAGATTTCATCAAAGCAACTTGGCACTCATCAAAATTCAGTCCCAGTTAGCTGATGAGATTTCATCAGGCTGCTTAAGCAGCAGGGAAATAAACAAAAGTGGAGAGACAATGAAAACAATGTGACAACTGTCAAACAAAATGCTGATCCCAACATTGAACATTTCCTTAAATGCAGTGCTGAAAATACTAATTCCCTCTCCTCCCCACAACATGCACACATGCACACACGCGCACGTGCTTGCGCACACACACACACACAATAAGTGATCGCATATTTTCAAATTTTCAATCTTTATGCGTTCATTGCATAATACTGATTGTGGAATAATGTTACTAAGTACTGAAAGTTACATAAAATATCAACATTTTGAGAACTGTATGGTTTAAAAAAAACTTTTGAAATATGGGTGTTTAAGAGGTCACCACCCTTGCTTGAACTCCTTTTAGCAAGTTCTTAATAAATGTAAGCTATTTTAAAAGGAATGGTTCAAATTAGGCTACTACTGATGTTATAGTTTTGCAACTAGACATGCTCTCATGCCATCCGCCTGGTGGAGAAATTTCACATAGCGGTTCTTGGGATATCCAGGTCTTATGTTTCTGATAAAGTAGAAGCAAACTGGTAACGGCAACATAGAGTACACTGCTTCAAACAGAGCTACAGAAGCAACCCAAATAACTCTTAATTCAAAGCATATTTGATGACTATATTAAGTCAATCTGTGCACTTAGAGTTGACAATTATACCAAATAGAGGAAGATCTGAAATGCAACAGACACTTGACATTTGAGGCCAAAATTACTTTAAATTACTCAAGTTAGCAATACCACTCTCACCATGTAAAAGACAAGACTACTACAAGGAATCTGTGCACAGATGCAAGATACAGGCATGTGGTTTTCTTCCACAGGTTTTGACGTAAGATGAAAAGAAGAGAGGGAGAGGGGGATGGGAGCCTACACAATACACATCTTACCTGGATTAATATTCAATTGCTTTTACCATTTCATTTATTTAGAGGTTCATTTCCTTTAGAGTTTTCAAGAAAGAGGTGGAAGCACTCAGTATTTTGCAAAATAGACTCTTTAAATAAGCCAAAGTCTTTTGTATATTTTCTAAGTTTATGGTGATAATCAGACTTATAATTCAAGTCTCTGGTTTATTATCTTGGAATAGACATTCTAATAACTAAATTAAGATTGCATCAATGACTAATAGGATTGTATTACCAAAAAGTGAGCAGAAAATCTGTGAAAATGTTCTCCTAGGACTAAGGAAAGATAATAACTGCTGAATAAAATGTTATAGGGCAATTCAAGATTAAAAAATTTTATTGAGGTATATATCATGTGCTTATCCACTTTATACTATATTTAAGTATATATAATTTGTATATCCAAATGAAAGATTGTAAGCCACTTAAAAAGGTAACTTTTTATTGGTCTATCATAGAATCTTGCAGAATCCACCGCAAATAGGAGACAGGTTATTGAATCCAGTCCATGCCAAGTTTCATACTGCTCTTTTGAGAGGAAACACTGCAAAAATAATAGCCCAATCACCACAGTGGTTCTATACCATAACACAAAAAATCTTAATTGCATTACATCTGAGCAATTCTCAGGGATTATTATGGGTTGAAAGACAAAGAAGCCGTATGGGAGAAAGTGCTCTAGGTTTAACATCAAAGCAAGAATTAAGCTTTGCTTCATCATCTACCATCATCATGGGGAATTCACTCTCTCACCTCTCAGCACTTTAGTTTCCAGTCTATAAAGGAAGGGATGCAAATGAGTGCATCTTGAAGTTCTGTTTTTATAGGAAGACATGCTCTTTTTACTCATGCATACAGAATTCCTGAAATGCCAAAGAGAGGAAAAAAACAGAACTACCTTATTCAACCAAGGATGAGAGTCCAGATACCTACTTGCCAGGTCTCTCTCCAAACCCTGAGAAAAACCCATACACAATGATATCTTGTACAGAATCTAGTTTTATCACTTCTGAATCTAGGCCTAGAGTTTCCTTCTCTTCTACAAGCCCCATGCTGTCTGTAAGATTGAATTACTAATATATAATGGTTTAAGGAATTAAATTTCCAAAGGAAAAATATCCTTGTCAATGAATCATCACAAATGGGCAATAACTTTTTCTTCCCTGTGTGAATTCTGCAAACCTCAAATTCTTCTGGAATGGCCAATCTATGAGATTCAATTTGGTAACCAACTCTTACAGATTTTGATTTATCTCCTGAGTTCATTCTTTTTCCTTATTTCTATTATTTGCCCCAATTTTTATTCTTTTGCTACCTAACACATGCATTGTTTCAACAGGCTCTCCATATTTAAGTAAATGTTAGGCTGTATACATCCCATATTTTCACATTTTTGCCCAGTTTATCTTTTTCCTTCACCCTCCTTTTCATTTATTCAGTTGTCCCATACTCCAGGTCTATATTCTGGAGTCTCACCTCCTCAGCCACCATTAGCCTGCCCTGTTCATCCTGCAACCCTCATTCTTTCAATATTTGAGGCTTCCTCTGTTCCAGGCCCTATGCTAATCAGGAGACTCAGTGCCTGTTCCTACCATTTTTAAAATTTAATGTTTCAATTTTACTGCCTATATTACACTGTAGATGAAGTGAAACGAGTTCACCTTTGTATATGTTGACACACCTGTTCGCTGAAATGCAAATTAACATTTGCTCCCTCTGCCCAACAAAAGTTATAGCAACATTCTAGGTAAAGAGAATTAACAGTCTTTGAGTAGAGATGATAAAAATGAAGATGTGTGGAGCATTGAGATGTAAGACTGGGTGGGTAGTTATTTAAAGAACTCACACTTTCTGATCCTTCACCTTGTGCTAGGCAAAGTATGAATGATGTCCTTTAATCCTCATAACAGCCCTGTGAAGCAAGCATCTGTTATCCCTGTAACATAGATGCTGACACTGAAGTTTAGAGAGATTAAGTAAACTTCTCTAGTTCATACATTTTTAGGTGGTTGGGCAAAGCTTCGTCTCCTAATCTGTCTGAATGTGAGGAAAAGATTCAAAGATAGGACTGCGAATCTGCGTAACTGGAAGACTAGTGATGCCTTTGTAAAGGGGGGCTGTCCAGGAGAAACGAGGTTTTGCAAAGACAGTTACACTTTAGCTATGCTTGGTTGCGCACGCTGGCAGGACACCTAGGGAAAAGTGCTCATGAACGGACAAATCTGTGGGACTGGGACACAGAGGAAGGTGCATGTCTGAATGATAGTTGAAGCCACAAGGTAGGCCAAATTTAAAGGAGAGTGAAGAGGCAAAAACAGGCCAGCTATAACAAAGATGAAAAATATTGTATAATGTACAATAGGACTACAACAAAATGTAGCAGAATGGTAACAGCTCACCTGTTTGCATGCATGTCCCTTTACTGCTCTCAAGAATCTTGTTGAGATTACATGTCATACATGACTAAGCTTTGGGAAATAAAGTGACTTGTCATTCAACCCATAAGTGGTCAAGACCAGCCATACACCAAATTTAAAACCCCATTTCAATTTCTCAATTCTGTTTTTTCCAACATACAAACACATCCACCATCACTGAAGGTGAAAAATAAAAGCTAGACGATTATTTGTCAAAGATGTCCAAGTGTGTCCTATAGGTAAGCCTGGAGAGTAGGCAGCAGGAAGAGTTGTAAGCAGAATAGGTCAAGGGATTAGAATTCAGAGGAATGAACACAAAATACATTGCTTCCCACTTCGCGCCACAAACTTCAAATTGATTAGCTACATGGTTTTCTCCTGAACACAGCATTTAACTCAGAATCCTTTTCAACTCAATGTTCCAGGACACTGCTTTTGCTAGTCAGCAACATGCTAGATAAAACCATGTTAGATTATACAATTCAAATTGAACTTTGTAGGAACATTTTCATCCTTGACCTGAATAATATTTGATTTGTGTACTTTAAATTTTCAGAGTACTCCAAGCTGGCTGGTATGGGAAACCCATTAGAAGGTTAACATGGCAAGCTAGAAAATAGAAAATACTACATCCAAGGACCTTGGTAAATGGCAGATGAAAGTAGTAGTTAGAAACAAATATAGTTCATTTAGGGTGAAAGCAAATTGTGCCTAGATTTCAAAAAAAGAAAAAGAAAAAACTGCACAAATACAAACTAGGGAATCGCTTGGCTTAGAAAGTTGGCAAAAAGAGATACAGGGGTTACAATGGACCGCAAGCCAAGGCAAAAATCCTCCGCTCTTTAGAAAAGCAAACAACAGAAAAACGCATAAACATCAGAACCCGTAAGTATTCTCTGCTAATTCTCTCATCAGACTCAGACTCTGTTTAATGCTCTGCTGTAAATCAGGGATGTACAGTTGATTCTCTTCCTAACACTTTACCAACACCATTTCAGTCACTTCCGTCTTCAGTCAGCTTTCTACTGAAACACCTTCACACTCAAATGTCTCATGGCTCTCCACAGTGTACAAGGTAAAATTTCAAACTCCTCGTCTTCTCCATGGACACACTTCAGTCAGGCTGCAACTTATATTTTTTGCTGTGAGCTTCTGTGACTGCCATTCACAAATTCTGCATTTCAGCCAGGTTCATTTGCTCACCCTCCCTTGGGTGCATGAGGCACATTTTTGGTGTATCTTTCCTCACAGTGTTCTCTCTGTCTAAAATGATCCCCCTTTTTAAACATGGTTTCTACCCACTCCTCCTAATATAAGTTTTCCTCTTCAGGGACTATTCCTATTCCCTGACAATGGCAGCTAAAAACTCCCTTTTTTTTCTACAGTATCAGAGTCTGTAACAATGTCATACTTACCTGACACTCAAGAATTTAAAAATTAAGCTTTGCCTTTTAGTTTTAATGTGCATTTTCTTATTCCACAACCTGGCTATAAACTCTCTTGTTTGTATCAATCCTTCCTCCCAATTCTCCCATTTCTTTAGAACAGAGGAAGTAACGGATGCTTAGTCAATTGATTCGATGGACCTACAGACATGGCAATAGAAAAATCACAGATTGCTTAAAATCCCAACTCCAACACTGGATTATCTTGGGGATAATTATCTTGGTTGGAAGAGAAATTGGAAGGCATCCTGTAACGTATTTTTTTAAAAGTCAATGCAACTCGGTAAACAGTTACTCAAAATCTACTTGGTTCTCTCATAACAAATAGCTTTGACACAGATTAAGATGATCAAAGGCCAGCCTTGGAGAGGAAAAAAAAAAATTGCAAAAGGTTATCTAAAAATACAAATGCAGGCCTTGAGATAATCACCAGAAACAACTCTGCACCTAAATATGCAATTCCTGACCTTATTTAAGAATATCTTAAGGCCGAGGCGGGCAGATCACGAGGTCAGGAGATCAAGACCATCCTGGTTAGCACGGTGAAACACCGTCTCTACTGAAAATACAAAAACAATTACCCAGGTGTGGTGGCGGGTGCCTGTAGTCCCAGTTACTCAGGAGTCTGAGGCAGGAGAATGGCGTGAACCCGGGAGGCGGAGCTTGCAGTGTGCTGATATCACGCCACTGCGCTCCAGCCTGGGCAACAGAGCAAGACTCCGTCTCAGGGAAAAAAAAAAAAAAAAAAGAATATCTTTTTAGAAAATACATGTTTACTGACAAGTTTGAAGAGTAACTGCCCCCACAATATAACATGTCTGCACCTTTTTTGGTTCAAATTTTGTTGCATATTAGAAACACCTGGGGAGGTTTTTTTTTCCAATAGTTTTTGGGGAACAGGTGGTTTTTGGTCACATGAGTAAGTTATTTAGTAGTGATTTCTGACTGTCACCCAAGAAGTGTACACTGTACTCAATGTGTAGTCTTTTTTCCCTCACCCCCTTCCCCGCAAGTCCCCAAAGTTCATTATTTCATTCTTATGACTTTGTGTCCCCATAGCTTAGCTCCTACTTATAAATGAGAACACACAAAATCTGTTTTTTTGTTCCTGAGTTACTACACTTGGAATAATAGTCTCTAACTCCACCCAGGTTGCTGCAAATGCCATTATTTCATTGTTTTTTTCTGGCTGAGTGGTATTCCATGGTGCATATATACATTTTCTTTATCCACTCTTTGATGGACATTTAGGTTGGTTCCATATTTTTACAATTTTGAATTGTACTGATATAAATGTAGATCTGCACGTTTCCTACATTAACAGATACCATGAAGTTCCAAAGGCATACCATATTCATTAAAATAGCCTACTGGGTGATTACTGCAAAAAACAACTGATAAGTCAAAACATTTTGATTCCATGGAACTGGAGGCCACTATCCTAAGTTAAATATCTCAAACAGAAAACTCTTATGTTCTCACTTATAAACGGGAGCTAAATAAGAGGTAGACATGGACGTACAGTATGGAATAATAGAAACTGGAGACTCAGAATCTGGGAAGCTGAGAGGAGAATAAGCAATAGGAAACTACTTAATGAATACAATGTACATCATTTGGGCGATGGTTACACTAAAAGCCTAACCTTCACCATTATGCAATACACCAACAAACCTGCACTTGTACCCTTTAAATTTATACAATTTTTTTAAAGTCTTGAATCAGTATTACTCATGCCACTATTGAGTCAAGTTCAAAATCACACCTTCAGCTTTCATCCAAGGATAAACACCAAGCTGCTTTCTACCTTTTGGAAGGATATATGTGATGTGGGTGGTGTGATGACATCATCCACCATGTGATTTCCCACTTGAGAAGTCTAATACTGCAGAAATGTGTTTAGCGTTTGCCTCCCTACTGAGCTATATTCTTATTTTTGTGAGAATTTCCTCAATTCCATAAGTCCTACTACCTCCCCAAACACACATGCACACTTTAATGTGTCTGAAATTGGAATAAGTATTTGTATATATGTGCATGCATACATGTACCATACATGTGTAAATATGTGTTGTGTATATAGATACATACATATGTGATTTTCCCCTCTAAAAGCTGCTACTAAATTGATATTTTAAAATTAATCATTTATTTTAAATCAACCTAAAACCACATCTACTTTTTCCCTTTGCCTGGTAGCAAACCTAAAGTCAAATTTTTGGCTCAATTACTTCAACCGACATAGATTCAAATAGCCTATTTTTTTCTTTTATTCGGGCCTGAGCTCTTATTCTAATTTAAATTATTCCTAGTTTTAATAGTTTACTTTTTTTTTTACCATGTTATCTCATGTCTTTGTACATTAAGTTCTTACTAAATCTTTTGAGTAATGGGCAGGATATATGGACACAGCATCAATTATTAAATGTCTCTTGACAAGCTCAATTATTTTGCTCCTAGTTTCCAAAGTCCTCAAACACAAGACAATAATATTAATACAAAGTAACATTAGGTCTGAGTATCATATTAACAGGTCAATTGTAAAGCAAAAACTACTGCCTTTACATTTTTAGGTTAATTAATGGTAAAAAATTTACACCTCTGTTACACAAAGTAATTTTATCATCTCAACTACTTCTGTACGATGACATGAATCATGCTGATATTTTAGTAAAATTCGGTCATTCTTTTCAGTAAAATGTTTGTCTTCTGATAGTGAAGGATATCTACACACACAGCTCTAGGTTAATCTACTAGCTAGAGAAGTATTACAGGAAGTCTAAATGAGCAAACTGACCGCTCTTTTTATCAACACCATTTAAAGATCCCAGAGAAGTATCTGATGAGGTGATGGGCAGAATAATTTTTTTTTTTGAGGAGTCTTGCTCTGTCCCCCAGGCTAGAGTGCAGCAGCACAAATTCAGCTCAATGTAACCTCCACTTCCTGGGTTCAAGAGATTCTTCTGCCTCAGCCTCCCAAGTAGCTGGGATTACAGGCATGTACCACCACACCCAGATAATGTTTGTATTTTTAGTACAAACAGGGTTTCACCACATGTTGGCCAGGCTGGTCTCAAACTTTTGACCTCAGGGGATCTGCCCCCTTGTCCTCCCATAGTGCTGGGATTACAGATGTGAGCCACCAGGACCAGCTGAGAATAAGTTGTTCCAAGAAATGATTAGGGCATTTATACTTAAGACTTTCCTATCTTATAAAAGGGAAAAATGAGTCTCCTGTACAGAGGGGGAAAAATATCTACCACTGACACCATGTGTGTCCTATTAAAGTTGTTTTTATTTTGGAATATTGTAAAAATTGTTTTACATATATTACCAAAAGAGTAGCTTACTGCATAGAACTTTGGGTCTTCAGTGGCATATGTAGTTGAGCAATTCTTTTTACAAGTACCCATAAAAGAAACTAGTATGTGATGCCCCAGACTACATTGAAATGGGGCTCGTAGAGATTCCAGATGGGAAGCTGTGGAGAATAGCACAAAGGTGTGTCTTCCTCCACTAGTTCACTCACTGCCTGCCCCGCAGGCAAGCAAGGCCAGCACTCGGATTGTCTCAAAATGAAACTGAGAAAACTGAGAAAAGTTGTCTCATGCCCACCCCCTCATCCTCCACATTCTGAGTGTTTTGCACCCCCTTATATTTATGTCTATGGCCATGTCTATGCCCAAGACTGTGTCTAATTTAGAGACCCCTTTTCTGCCCCCCTCATTTCCTCAGACCCTTACCCTCCAATATGTGAAAATTAGTCAATCTGAAAGAAATTATTCCCTGAAAAGAAAAACTACCACCACCATCACCAGGTGCCACTGGCTATCCTCTGCCCACTTTCAGAAAATGAGCAAAAATATTTTTTAAAGCGAGGGTGGGCTGGGGATACGAAGGGGATTAATCTTAAGATTCTGTTAAGACCCCTGAAGCAGGAATTTCAGACACTTTAGCTAGTGAAAGGAATGTTTGGAGGCAAGTGGATCTTTGTTTAATACCAACTTAATAATTATACGTTAACATTTTCAAAGTGGCTACTTAAGGGTTACCCTCCCAGTTCATAATCCCTTCACACACACACACACACACACACACACACACACACACACAACTATTAGCTTCCATGTAGCCAGAGTACCTGGAAAATAGTATCACTTGCTTAATTTAAAATGACTAACACAAATCATTGATTTCTCAGAGAGACATAACACTTTTAGCACAGCAAACAGAAAGGCAATAAGAATTTCCTTTTAGATGCTCTCTTCTTCACATAAAAATTTTAATATCGACATTCTTGACAAACTCTAAAAGAAAAGATGTTGTCTCTTATCTCTTCTCTTCCAAGCTACTCTTTAGGGTCACATGTACAAAGCAGACCACATAAATTGTGACTCAAATGTAAACAAAATATAGAGAAATAAAGAACATATGTCCATAGCATATTTTCTTGACCCCGTCCCATTGAAAAATGTGCTTATTTCCTGCTCTGGGGTTAATCTATCACAATCTACAACCATCTTTAGTTATATTATCTAATACCCAGTCCACATGTTGCTGTCAGTTTATACACACACACAAAAAAACATAGGTTTGGAGAAGTCTTACTACTACCACCTTTTAAAAAGTAGATTTTTGCAGAGATTAAAGTTCTAAGCGGCTAATTCTTTTGTTTCCTACCAAGAACCACTTTTGAAGAAAGAAAGAATATTCTAAAATTAAAATAGTATATGGTAGCAGATTTCATACTTACATTTTATCAGAGTACTAAGAAAATGTGACTGGAGTTTAATGAACTACTGTGTGGTTACTAAAACCTGCACTATGGTGAGTTGAGGCCGCCATGAGCAAAAGAGGCAGAAGGCTATCCCAGCATATGATAAAGCATCACCTTAATTACTCTAAGAGTCTGATATTTGAAATGTGTCAAAAAGCAAAAAACACGCTGGGCACAGAGCCTTCTGATGTGGAGATGGGTATCAGGTTACCCAGGGCTTCTGTGTAGGCCAAGGAGCAATGGTCAGAGATGAATGTCGGATGTGGCTCCACAAGAGGCAGTCTTCTCTAGAGGGCTGGCTTTGAAAGATTAAGAATGGCAACGACAATCTTGAAGCCACATTTTCCCCCCACCAACCAAGGACCAGTGACTCTAAAGGAGAGTAGGGCCTTCACAGGGGAAGCTGAATCAAAACAAAGCCAGTGGCTCAACACTTTAGCTCTTATGCAATGATCGTTGGGATATGTTTCACCAGTGATTCCAAATTGGAAGGGATGGCGATGGCAGGGTTGTTTAAAAGCATTTGTGGGGCAAAAGTAAAATGATATTTCTGCATCAAGGGAGAAATGGTTAAAAGTTGGGGAATTTAATGTTGGACAACCATGGCTTTATCTTTGGTCTTTATCATAAAGACCAAGGAAAAAGCACAGGAAAACAGGTTTCCTAAGCAGCAGGATGACGGTCCTACTCTCGGTTCTACCACTAGTAACTTGTTATGTAACACCTTGTACCAGTTAGAGCCTCCATGGAGCTCAGTTCTTTCCTCTTCCCTAAAATATGGCAGGAGAATCAAGGATGCTCCAAAAATAATTTCCCTTAAAGCTTCAAAGTATATCCTTCATTTAGATCTCTGATCAAATGTAACTTCCTCAATTTTCCTGATCACCCTACATAACATAGTATACCCTGACCCATTCACTAGCTCCCTATCCTACTTGTCTCCACAGCCCTTGTCTCCACATGAGATTATGTACACTCGCCCACTTCTTTATTGCAGCTATTCCTGCTAGAAAAAGCTAAGGACTCTTTGAGCAATCCCATGCCTAGACTTATGATTGGCACATAGCAGTGCTCAACAAATATCTGATGAAATAAATTAACAAAATGAGTTGTGATGAGGCTTGACAAAAAAAGCAGGGAGTCTTATACAGAGAGAACAGAATATTTCTGATTGAGATCATGATGTTGGTCAATCCTCTTGTGAAAGGGTAGAAGACCATAGCCACCTACAGATGACATTTTGTCCTGTACATGAGCATCCTCCAACATAATACCTTAGCAACCACAATTTGTTCTTTCATGTGTCATTTAAATATAGGACAAAAGGCATGTTCATACTTTTGTATTAAGATATTCCCTAATGTACAACATGGCCCAGACTTGAAATTCTTTCCACTTAAAGCTTTAGGTTATTCATAAATTGGTCCCAACATGATTTTCTTAATTAGTATACTCAGGGAGAGGGCAAAGGGAGTGGAGACAGTTATATCTGCAATGAAGTACAGCTTTCATTTTCAAGTTATTCACTCTTTCTTTCACTTGTTTCCTATACTCAGTGTTCAATATTTTTTTCTCACAGTATCCATCTTTTTTTTTTTTTTCGAGATGGAGTCTTGCTCTGTCACCAGGTGGGAGTGCAATGGCGCGATCTTGGCTCACTGCACCTTCCACTTCCCAGTTTCAAGCCTGTGACACTCTCCTGTGTCAGCCTCCCGAGTAGCTGGGACTATAGGCACCTGCCACCATGCCCAGCTAATTTTTATATTTTTAGTAGAGGCGGGGTTTCACCATGTTGGCCAGGATGGTCTCGATCTCTTGACCTTGTGATCTGCCTGCCTTGGTCTCCCAAAGTGATGGGATTACAGGCATGAGCCATCACGCCCAGCCTCTTTTTTTTTCCATGGTCTTTTATGCTCCCTTTTCTCTTCTGTCATTCTCTATAAATCAGTCTGCTATGTTGGTAGCTAATTCACAGGTCATGTACAGATTTAAAAATAATCTTGGTTAGTCTTTGAAGGACTAAGCAGAGTCCTCCCTGAAATAGGAAGCTGAAAGCTGCTGGATGTGGAAAGTTTGGCAAATGCAGGGGGCAGCTAGCTACTGGGAAAGTGTTCAGATCCTTTGTTGTGAAACTATGCTACTGGCCTTCCAAGTCTCTTCCTCAACTTCATATGACAGCCACAGAACTTGCCTGCATCTTTTGGCAATTAATCCTAGTATATCAGATTTTGGAACAGAACAGGACCTCAGAGATCACCTAACCCCCGCCCCCAAACCCTCAATTTTACAAACGAGGAAATGGAGGTCAAGAGAGGTTAAGTGACTTGTCAGGGCTCATGGAATTAACAAGTTGACACGATGTAGGGACCCAGATAGCTCCAGACCAGGACCCTGAAGAATGATTGTTGGAAAAGCCCAAGAAACCTTACAGGTTCTGCTATCAATAATGAAAAAGCAAGATAACTGATCTAAAGGAAAAGTTTGGGAATGAAGACTGAGTGTTTCAAGTGTAAATTGATCTACTACTTAAGACATTTCCAGATATTCTTTGATTTTTTTTTTAAAAAAAAGAAAGCAAATAAGCATATAACAGTTAAGGAAAAAACTAGGCTAAGCATTACACTTAAAAAAAACCAAACTCTTAAGGCCATTTATGTTTTCATATTTAATAGTTTTCAATGTAATATCTTATATGCATAGTGATGACTATACCATTACACTGACCTCTAACTTGTGCCTTTCAGTAATCAAAAGCAGCTGATTTTAATGTGCTGCCACTTTAGTGTGAAGGAGCTTAAGGCTGCGTTTGTGTGCAATCAGGTTAAGATTGGCTCCAACAGGAGAAAAATCCATACATATGTTGCAAAGATCTTAAAAATGCCTGTATTCCCAACCTGATTACAACTTACATTTTTGCATGGTTTGTCAAAGCAGATCACTGAAATCAAATCAAGATGTAAAAAGGGATAAAGTGGCTTTCTTCTCCATTCTTCCATTAGTTGCCGTGACCTATTGAAGAAAGGAACTTTTCCCTCTCTCACCTGAGGCAAGGTGGGATACTCCCCTGGAAGTTACGCCAATTTTTATCAATCGGTGCTCAAGTTACAGAGCTAATTTTCTAATTTTCATTTCCTACATTTGTAAATATAAGTTACTTTATTACAGAATAATTTGCCATTTCGCTCAGCAATTATATTTAGCTTCCTTTTAATGAAACAGTAAACAAATTGATATAACTTTGAAAACCTATTTAAAGGTTATATAAAATTGATTTTATTAAACTGAAAATGTAGATACAAGAATTAGAGCTATAGCTAGTCTTTCCTAATAAGTAAAACTTGGTAAAACGTCAATAAGAATTAAATCAGTCTGTTACTGGTTTGTCAAAAAGAGAATATTAGCAGATGATACATAAGCATTTATTTTGGCATCATTTAAATTGCTGACAGTATCAAGTTGTATTCGACTAAGAGTATGTTGTTGTTAACATGAAAAATACAAATGAAATAAATATCATGGTTAACAGTCTAGCTGTTATCTAGAAAATTCTCAAGTCAGACTGTGGCTAGGTCAAAATAAAGAGTTTTGGAGAGGAGGGAAATGTGTTGCCTCTTTTACACACAAGCATGTTTGTTACAGGAGCATTTTCAGTTTAATTTTTGCTATTAATGTAAACCACAATTGGGGGACCACATTGCTGGAAGAGGAATGGGGGAGGGGCTAGTTATATAAACAATATACAACAAAGAAAGTCTTTATTTCCAATACCTGAATACATCAGGTTTGTTTTTAGGGAGAAGGTTGCAGGTTAAATGCTTTCAGCTATCCAAGAAGTGGCTTATTAGTTTTGTAAGAAAATATTTTCTTATATTTTGACTGAAAAATACCTAGTTTAAGTGAACAAAACCATCCTTGTTAGTGAAAAGCAGACCCACAAAAACTTTGTTTCAAAGATCCAGTAAGGAAAAGCAAAACTAATTCAAGAGGAAAAGCTGCTTTCCTAATAGTAGCTTCTGAATCTGGATCCAATAGTTCTCAAAGGTCGACTGGAGTCTTCGAGTCTTGAAAGTTTTGTCTTTCTCCATGGATCATAGACATTCTCTATGAGGCAGCATAACACGGATATAAACCTGTTTTAAGCAGTTATATATTCTCTTTCTGGGCTATGGTCATAAAGCTGAAAAGTTATGCACCCACAGAAAGAATGAAGGCAAGCAAAAGTTATGATTATTTTACAGAGCAGTTTTCCAAACACAACTTTCTTTTTTGCTCTTCTATTTTGAGCGAATGGCAATGTAGCATCCGCCCGTGATAAAATAAATGTAACCCAGTGATTACTGCTTTAGGGACAAGCACAGTGACAGGGCTCAGACCCGCACTTCAACTTACTGATTCTGTGTCGGCCAGCACCTCAGCTATGTGCTCTTCCAATTTCTAAATGGGCCTAATCCTGTTATTACAGAATAATTACTGCAAATCAGCACAATTACTACAAAGATTTGAGTAAACACACACATACCAGTAGCTGTTTTCTACAAATTATTATCAAAACAAAGAGAAACGGCTAATTGTGGTAACATTAAGACAATGTTTATTCCTCCCAGTGTTTGGGCAAGTTTATTTTAAGTTGTCATCTTCAACTAGTAACGATGCAGATGATTTTACAGACTCCATAAACCTTTCTAATCTAAACTCTTCTCAACTGAAAGTTGGCCGCTTCCCTCAGAGCAACATCTGCAAAGGCCTGATTTCATAAGAACCCGCTTTTATGGTACATTTGCAGAAAAAGCCACCAAAACACATTTAGAAACCTCATTTTTAGAAAGTTCATTACTAAGGTACTCTCCTAAGTTATGTTTAAGGTATTATGAAAGTAATAAAATATGCCCTTCATATTTTTCACAACTGAAGCATTTGTTTTTAAGTAAGTACAACAAAACTTTATCCCCTCACCAATATTATCGGATTTCCTTCAAAGATAAATACTTATTTTTGGAAGGGAGGGTGGTTAGGAAGCAGGAGAATTCAGAAAGCACACAGCACACAGTAGTGATTATATCGAGACCTACCTCCTGGACAGTGCCTCATTGCCATCTTGCATCTCCTGGATTCAGCAATGGTTGGACACGGTATTGTGTCTTTCGCTGGCTTTTTAACAATTTGCCGTGTTCTGGTTTCCAGACCCCATTTAAATCCACATGTGCGATTATTTCTGCTACAAGTTCCCCATTCGCTCCAATGACCAACTTCACATCCTTCTAGTAAAGATTTTTAGAAAAAGAAAAAAACACAAGAACATAAGTTAGTATCTATTTGCTTTACTGTTATCAAATTTACATAGCAGTGTTCCTTCACTGGCCCCACCTTGGGATATCAAAAATTAAGTGGTACAGTCTTGAAGACCTATACTCGCCTTTTGGGAACTTTAATTTTTTGAACCATAGAATACTTCTATCAAAAAAAAATACCCCTTAAGTAATTCATAAGCTGTTACTTTCCATTTGTCTTAGTTCAGTTTTCAAAGGATGCTATTGGTCAGTTCTGTTTTTTCCTTCAACTTTTAAGTTCAGGAGTACATGTGCAGGATGTACAGGTTTGTTACATAGGTAAATGTGTGCCATGGTGGTTTGCTGCACAGATCAACCCATCACCCAGGTATTAAGCCCAGCATCCATTAGTTATTCTTCCTGATGCTCTCCCTCCCTGCATTGCCCCCATCCTGATAGGCCCTAGTGTGTGTTGTTTCCCACCACGTGCCTATGTGTTCCCATCATTCACATGTGAGAACGGGTGGTGTTTGGTTTTCTTTTCCTGCATTAGTTTGCTGAGCATAATGGCTTCCAATTCCAACCATGTCCCTGCAGAGGACTTGATCTCGTTCTTGTTTATGGCTGCACAGTATTAGATGGTATATATGTACCACATTTTCTTTATCCAGTCTATCAGTGATGAACATTTAGGTTGATCCCATGTCTTTGCTATTATGAATAGTTCTAATGATACTAAAATGTGTAATCTTTAAAGAGTCAACAGTTAAAACCTAAAGTAGAAGACACTATTTCCTACCATGACAGAAGACAACATTTTACAGGCTGGTTCTGAATGTGCCTCCACCAAACCCATAAATGTGTTTTAGTTTGGAAGCACTTGGTGAAAAAAATGGGGAGCTTGCTTTGTATTTTCTGGCTTTTTCTTTTCTTTCAGCAGGTGTCTGGAGACCACAGTTCTTATTCCCCATATTGGTGTACATTACTATAGTTTGAAAAGTAAACAAATGTGATCAATCATTTGAAAATGTATGTTTTTTACTACATACGTAAAAGCCTTTAGCATCCCCTATGTTAAGTCCACATAGTGGAAAATAGGCTATCCCTCAACTCCCAGGGGAGGGAGAGGAGGAAATAAAAGGATAAGCATATACGAAGCTAGACCTCCTCATTAACTTCACCATTAAAACTCCTCTTCACACTAGTGGATGAAGGTTGAGGTCCAGAGTCTGCATAAAATTAATATTTCCATCTTCTAGACATCAGTGGGTATCATAGCTGCTTCTTAGACTTTTCAAAGACATTTAAGATTTTTTATTCAGAGAATGCATAAGACTCTATTTATAATATGCTTATAGTTAAGGATTTCAGCGTTTCCACTGAACATTTGTAATGTGTGTGTCCTGCCTCTCAAAAGAAAATTCAACATTCTGAATATGTTCTTCTAGTGACTTTCTTATTTTAATAGTGGTGCCTATATAAATGTGTTAATTCACACATAAGTAGAAACACAAATGCACATATTTCTTCAAAAACCACTTATTTAAATGTCTTCTCTGCAAGCTCCCAAATACACAATTACAGACTACTTCAGCAATATTTTCATAGAAAAATTTCACATTTTCTTCTAAGTCTCCATTTTAAGGGATGTAAAGTCTAATACATAGCTGTGTTGTATATCATATCAGATATATAACAGCAAATGAAATTCTGGGGAGGCAGCATGTCAATACATCCATGATTAGATTAAGAGATTCATCATAATGCAGCCACTGACAGATCTTTACCTTTCAATCAGTGGTATAAGAATGTCAAGGTATTTTACGAACACGCAGAAGATATAAAATTTATAAAATATGTTACTATTTTCACAGATAGAACATATATATCAAATTATGCATTCTAGGTGTATAAATTTGGTAATCATTTTAATGCATTTGTAACATATAATCAACAAAATATGGCACAAATAATTTCTTTTCAAGTTTTTTTTTTATTTTACACGAACAGCTAAACAAGCAGTTCTGTAATTCTACACATAGCAAAAGTAATAGAGTAGTTAGCTGATGTGGTAGTGCTTAAAACTTCTCTTCTGAACAAAATGTTTTTGTCTAACAGTTACTAATAATTTATTAAGAAATAGATGTATTACAGATGATTAAGAAAAAACTTTGTCAGCACTTAAGTAGATTAACGTAGCAAATGCACAACTAGCAAATTTTACAGCAAGATATGAGACTATCCAATTGTCATGATACTTAAAGTCAGCAAAGAACTTAATTTTCAGTTCTACTGAACAAGAGAACCAATTTGTTTCTTAGTTTAAATATATCTAGCATGCATATTTTTAAGAAACAGGTGTTAAAATAAAAGTTGCAGTTTGAGAGTCACATTAAAAACTACTCACCCACACATTCCATGGTTTCTTCTAATGGTGCAAAACCATCTGGACATTCATCAAAGCAACGGCCTCTATGCAAATAAAAGCCTACTTTGCACTTGGTACAAAAGTCTTTGCTAAAGCAAGAATCGCAGTTTTCTATTCTGCATCCTAAAAACAATTTTAAAGAGAAAAAAGAAAATTTCAGTCAAAGAAAGGTACTTGTTTTACAAACAAAACTTTTGTAAACTCATATGTTAGCCCATTTGAAATTCTCATCATCAGAGAAATATTGTTTAACTCATTTGTTTCCTAGAGCCATCTCATTCTAAATCATTCCCGTCTCTTCCAACAGCTTACTACATCAATAACCCAAGAGAGAATGCCAGCCCAGGGTCCCACGCGCCATGAGAACTTTCGGAAATGTTAGTAATCTCCAGATGGGATTAAAACAAAAAATTCAAAAGAAAACGAAAACACTCCCTCTACAAATTACTTGCTGCCAGTATTGAAATCTGTCCTGCCCTCAAAAGGCCTCCAATGGGAACACTGTAATAAGCATTTGTGTATAGGAAATGAGTTAAGAATTTTAATTTTTAAAATGTTTTCAAATGCATGGTCTATTTTATAGGGCACTGGTCAACACTAGCACCTACATTCATCAGAGGGTGACCTGGGTGGGGCTGGGGGCGGGGTGGAAGTTTAGGTCATTTTGTTGAAAACCTACAATGTGTCAAAGGCTTTACACATATTTCCATTGAATCTTCACAATAATCCTACATGTGGACATTAGAAACTCCATTTGGCATATAAGAAACCTGGGACTAACAGAGTAGCAGCTGAATTGGTTCTGAAAGCCGCCAAAACCATCTGTCTTTTAAATCCATTCTTTTTCTCTCTATAACTCATTCACTGAAGTCCGCTAGGAGTTTGTGAAACAGATGTGCTTTCAGGTCTGTTACATCTGGGTGTGAATACCAAGCTCTGCCCTTACCAGCTCTGTAACTTTAGATAACTATATGCCTCTCTGAGCTTCTATTTCCTCCTGTATTAAACAGGGGCATCACTGACCTTACAAAACTATTGTAAGGTTTTGTAATAATATATGTAAATTTACAGGCTCATAATAGGTAGTCTGCAGATAGAAGCCACAGTGAATTAGAAACATGTATTTTTCCACTAAACCACATACATTACAATAAGGTATAAAAAGAAGCAATAATTTATGAGCTTGTATTCTAGATCAGATTCCCTGATAGGCCAGTAACATCTGGGTCAGAAATCCTTGGCATGCACAGGTGAAAATAAATACACTCTCTTAACTACTCCTCAAGGAAAGGAGAGAAGTTTGGAGGACTGGTAAATTCCAAGGTCAAGTTTTCAACAGATTGTAGTACATTATTACTTGTAACAGTTTTAACTGATGCAATTGACAGCACGTAAAGTCCTATGAAAACTCTGTGACATCACATGTATTCATTTAACAAGCCTCCAGAACTATACTTCCTGCTTTAAGGATTCAGGAAGCTTTAAGACATATAGTTCCCATAAGCAAAGAGATAAAGGGGTAAAACAACAACAACAACAAAAAAAAAACGCAGCCAAGATGTTAAATCACTGAAGATTTCAGTGCTTTAAAGGCTACATTTAAAGGCTAAAAATAACTTTCATTAAAATAGATCACATAAGAAATGACTGTGTCTAGACCTATTAAAAATGGCAACTCTTTGCCTTTCAATTTTGAGTCTAAACAGGCTTCTGTGTATTAAATGACCAGTATGAAGCAGCTAATGCAACTTCTAAAATGTTACCAAATTTATAAACAGAACACCAAATATGTGTGGGTTAAAGTCCACATACAAATCTACACTACTGCTCCTTTGGTGGGGAGGGAAATGGTCAGCACAGAAGAACAGTTTATCACCCCATAAAAAGTTCATTTGTAGTCTTAAATGCTTTAACCTATATTTGAATAAAATCATGGTCCATAGCTGGTCAATAACCTCTTAATCATGGTCAAAATACATGACCATTATGTCCACAAATTGTTAGTTTTCTTGCTATATTTTTTTAAAAAACAAGCAGCCCTTCCTGCCGTAGTTATTTTCCAAGAAATAGTAATGAGCATTCCAAAGGATAAAACAGAACTAAAGGGTGAAGAGAAAAAAAAAAGAGCACTTATACTTAAAGAGAAAAAGAGGACTTTACACTTTGTAAATCAGCTATCATCTACAAGGTCTGACTTCTCTTTAAAATAAAGCCACACCAATAAGCTCTTTGGCCAAAAAGTTATAGCATTTGGAATTAATTTTACCAGGCCCTTTGCTGATCTTTACTGTTACTTGTAGCTCCCTTCCCTCATTTCATTCCATGCTCCTAATACCAGTTCATAGAATATGGAATTGCTGAAATACCTATCATTCTCTGTAAAGTCCCTGAGGACTTCTTCAGGTAAAAATCCTGTTGGATGAAAGCTTAATTATTTGTTCTTGAATTCAAGTAGAATATAAATATGATATGTTCAAACTGTAGAAAATGATAACCATTTAAAAGTACAAGGTGAATTATAAGTAATGACCTGGAAAACCCATTGTTAAGTTAAAAAAAAGAGACAAGTTGGCTGGCCATGGTGGCTCACATCTGTAACTTCAACACTTTGGGAGGCCAAGGTGGATGGATCACTTGAGCTCAGGAGTTCAAGTTCAACCTAGGCAACATGGTAAAACCCCATCTCTAAGAAATCAGCTGGGTATGGTGGTGTGTGCCTGCAGTCCCAGCTACCTGGGGGGCTGAAGCAGGAGGATCACTTGAGCCTAGAAAGTCAAGGCTGCAGTGAGCTGTGTTTGTGCCACTGCACGGTAGCTTAGGCAACAAAGTAAGACCCTATCCCCGCCCCCCCCCAAAAAAAAGGTATGTTGCGAGATATATATAGTATAACACAAAACTACGTATGCGTGCATGTGTTCATCTGTATGAAGTAGCTTAGGGAAGTTAATTTAGGGAGGGGATAGAATTTTCAAGTATGTTAGAGTTATTTTTCTGACTCATATCCTTTAATTACATTTATGTAATTAGTATCATAGAAAGGGTTATTACAATATGTATTTGTGACCTACTTAAGTTTATTCAAAAAGTGCCACTCCATTAACATTGTAAAATTAAGCTCTTTTGATTTTAACAGGCAAGAATAAAGGCATCTATCCCATCTAAAACTTTTTCAGATTTGAGTGCATGAATTATACCCCTGATTTAATAATGTTGAACCTGCTATAACCTTCAACAAATACCTTCATTTAGCCATCTCTTGCCAGTATCCTTTGTTTTCACATGTTCAATAGTGTTGCTTTTCCTTCACTCAAATTTTAAGGGGAAAAAACTAAATAAAATATTGTCTGTGTAATAAAGCATTTTTAAAAAAGCTTTGATCAGTGCCAAGTCCTAGCACCTGAAGCTGTGCTGACCATCCTGGCCTCATTTGCTCTTTGCCACTACATAAAACCAACGCAGGCGGCCCATGCATTTGGCAGCCTGCACTGACAGAGCTCATCTGCTCACAAACACCTACGAACCCAATACTTTTTATTCTTTTATTTTTATTTATTTAGAGACAGACTTTCACTCTTGTTGCCCAGGCTGGAGTGCAATGGCACAATCTTGGCTCACTGCAATCTCCGCCTCCTGGGTTCAAGTGATTCTCCGGCCTCAGCCTCCAAGTTGCTGGGATTACAGACATGCACCACCACGCCCTGCTAATTTTGTATTTTTAGTAGAGACGGGGTTTCTCCATGTTGGTCAGGCTGGTCTCAAAGTCCTGACCTCAGGTGATCCGCCCGCCTCGGCCTCCCAAAGTGCTGGATTACAGGCGTGAGCCACCATGCCTGGCCAAACCCAATAGTTTTGAAAGCAAGCAGCACCACAAGCCACCTAATCCAGGAGGTCTCCTGCTTGACGTGCTTCACAGTCCTTGATGACCTTTCCTCAGCAGCTCCAGATCCAACCACAGCCCCCTGCTCTGTTCAGCCATTTCTCCAGGAGGTAACTCTTCTGCTTTGTGGGGGTCGGAGGGAATTCCTGTGTAGTCTCATAGTCCTATATTTTCTCCCCCAGCTTGTAGCCATTTCCCAAAAACTACTTAAGCATTTTATCCTTAATTGGGATTCATATCAACTCTATTAACTCATTTTTATATAAAAGTAAAACATTCTCATTATAAGTAAAAACTCAAGCAGTACAGGTTTACAGGAAAAAATAGAAATCCTTTTTCTCACCTGAATGGCACATCAGGCCTACTCCCCAGAAATAGCCACTGTGTTAACGGTTTCTTCCATACACTTTAGAAAACCTCTATGTAAATCTTATAAATGAGTTAGTCACCATTGAAACACCAGTAGGATCATACAATAGATTGTTAAACCTTAGAAAACTGTATACTACATAATAGGTGTATTAAAATTTATTAAACATAGGCCTTTTCTATAAAAATATGGGCTTTAAGTCCTCGTTCAAATAAAAGATCCTAGTTTAGCCAACTTACATGCTTCTAAATTACAGTGCCTCCTCAAAAACGTAACCCACCAAATGAGGACTGCCAACATTGGTTTAAGTAAAATTACTGTCCAAGTGAAACTGCATCCAAATGCAGTCTGATGGGGCTGCCATTTGGCAAGAAGGGCTTACCCCTGGCCAAGAAAGAGAAAAATAGGCTGAATACCCTCTCTCCTATCCTCCCACAGTACCCTGTACAGGCTTTAATAAAACATTTTTCAAATTACACCATAGTCCAGCTTAACAGTTCATTCCCAGCATTCTCAAGGAACACAGTATGTGCCAGACACTAAGAACCTAAACCCATTCCCTATCCTGGAGGTGCTAAGCCAGAGGGGTCCATGTGGCACTAACAGTGCACCACAATGTAACAGGAGATATAGAGTCATGTCTTGGGTACATTAGAGACAGAAAAGGGACCCATTTCTGTGCTGCCATTCAAGTTTTTTTTTCAATCTGTGAATTCCCCATTCCTAACACAGTATAGGAAACATGGTGGAGTTTCAATGCTTGCTAAATAAATGAGCATGAATGTCATTTAAAGTTCAATTTCTGTAATATTTGCATGCTTAGTGAGAGATTGACTGCACATGTACTATGTATTAAAAAGCCATAGTTGTTGTAAAGAACTGCAAATCATATGGAAGAATCAACAGTTAAACACCTGCAAACAATTATACTGGAGAATGTAACTATCAAAGGAAGGCGGGTGATGTGTGCTATGAGTCGGAACCTCAGATGAGCAAGTTTTAGGGAGACAAGGAGAAGCAGAGTCCTGGCAAGGGTAGCTGCCCTCATGACGAGGCAATAGAGAAAATCCACATGGCAAGTTGACGGGCCCAGTGAGCAGTGGCTTGGAGGAAGAGGAGGTTAGGTGATGGGATGGTTACTTGGGTTTAGAGGCTGTGGGTGAGGATTATAAATTATTCATACTTTGAGTGGCTTTAAGTATTTAAGTAATAATTAGTATTAATAAAAATGAAGCTCGTTTCAAGATTAGGGGCTTGGTCTGACTAGCAGTGAGTAGTCCCTGTAGATTCTGGCCATGAGCATAGCATCACCATGTTTCCTCATTGAGACAGGTAATAGTCCCTAAGGGCCAACCATCCTGACAGGTACATAGAAGCACAGATGAGAAAACAGTCCTTACACCTCAGGATCTTCAGTCTACTGAGGGGAAAGCTCCACAGAAAGGCAATTAGGGAATAAAGTGACTACTCTAAGCTAGACGTATAGACAGAGTGAGCTGGGGAGTGAACATTTTCAGAAAGTTAACCTTCCTGAAAGCAGAAGAGAGTAGAGGTCAGGAAAACCACTGGGAGGCTCAACACTCTAAGAGGTAACAGTACCAGGGAGAGGAGTTATAATGAATCCATAAAAGTGACAAACCAAGTGGAAGAGAAGATGAAAAACTGAGAGAAGCCAAAGATCACACAACTATCCTCTCTTCCTTTGGTCTCAACAGTGCTCTTAGGGCACTCGGCAAATGGACAGAGTTCCTTTTGTTTCTCTTCCCAGCTAAATTAAGATGGCAAGAACCATCTCTTAATTGAATATCTCAGCATAGTCAATCAGATAAATGAGAAAAGTAAATCCTTAACAGCAGAGAAACATCAACCTTTGTTAAATCTAGCTGTCAAAATGTAATTATATATATAATGATCAATTATTGGAGAAAGGGAAGAAGTCAATAAAGTAGAGGGAACCTCAAATACCCCTAGGAATCTATGTTCTTATTTCTTCATGCCCATCAGGGTTGTGAATGTCAGATTGCCTTAGCACACCATGAAAATCCAATTGCTTGTTGCTCCAACTACTCTTACTTTAAACTAGCATCTCTGTTCAGAATGTGCCAGTCACTGACAACAATAGGGCATTTATTTAGTCCTCAAGTAGCAGATTCAAGGATCAAAGAACATCAAGCCAACCTCTAGAAATCTCTAGAGATTTCTATGCCTATTACATGCTAAAATTTGAATAGAAATTAAAGGCACAGTTTGTTCCCAAAACACTCAAAATTAGACTTTTAGCAAATTTTCACATGGAAAGCACTAAACTATGGAACTTAATATAAGGTTTTTAAAATTAGTTTTAGTTAAAAAATCTAACAATTTCAAGTACTATTTAACATTTCTTCTCAAAATTTGCAATGGGGTTATAAATATTCCTAAGTTTTAAGCTTTATGTTTTCAAAATCATGCATTTCTAATATGTACCATTGCAGTAATTCCATTAGACTATGTATTGATAAAAATTACCTAAAAGCTAAAATTACATTTTTTTGTAATACAGTCAAGTAACATGCAACTCATTAGAACTTCATTATATTTCAATCTAAATAAAAGATGGATCCAGAAGTTTCAGGACTAGATATTTTATATTTACAATTAAACTATTTGAGTGATGACATAGAGAACCAGCATTACTAAATTAACAGAAGATCAGAAGATCCAGGGTTAAAGTCTGTTTATAACCCAGTAGAATGAGTTTAAGTCAAGATTGCCTTAATTAGGATAGTTGGTATAGGATGAAATTCAACTATGTCAAATGCAGAACAGGACACTTAGAATTAAGAGCAAGGGGCGGGAATAAGAACTATGCTGAGAATATAGTGGCCACTCATAGTACAGTGGTTAGCAGATCTGAAGTTAGAGTCTTGGACCACTTACTATTGTGTGACTGTGGTCAAGTCAGTGAAGCTTTCTCTGTCTTAATGTCCTCATGTATTTTTTTTTTTAAGAAAAGGTATTATCAGTCTCTATCTCACAGGCTTTTTGAGAGGATTCAGAGGCTTAATCAGTGCAAAGATCTCAGCATAGTACCTGCTGTGTAATTAGTTATCAAAAAGTGAGATTTTATGAGTATAAAAATTTATTACCATGCGATCCAGCAATCCCACTGCTGAGTATATATCCAAAAGAAGGGGAAATCAATATATCAGAGAGAGATCTGCACTTTCATACTTATTGCAGCACTATTTATAATAGCCAAGATATGGAATTAACCTGAGTACCCACCAATGAATGAAAGGATATTTTATGTATATACACACAGTAGAATGTTATTCAGTTATAAAACTAGAATGAAGTCATGTCATTTCCCACTACATGGATGGAACTGGGGGACATTATATTAAGTGAAATAAGCCAGGCACAGAAAGACAAACATCAAATATTCTCATTTACCTGTGGAAACTAAAAAAAGTAGATCTCATGGAGATAGAGAGTAGAATGGTGGTTACCAGAGACTGGGAATGGAAGGGGATGAAGAGAACTTAGTCAAGGGCTACAAACATATAGTTAGATGGAAGGAATAAGTTCTAGCATTCAATAGTACTGTAGGAAAAACTACAGTTAGCAATCATTTATTATACATTTCAAAATAGAAGAGAAGAACTGTAATGTTCCCAACACAAAAGATAACTGTTTGAGGTGATGGATATCCTAACTACTCTGATTTAATCATTTCATGTGGTATTCAGATATCAAAATATCACATGTACTCCTAAAAATAAGTGCAACTATTAAATATGAATAATAAAATAAATTTTAATCTAACAACTAGGACAAAAGAATTGCAGTCCAAGATGGCGAATGGAAGGAAGCTCAAATAGGATACTCCATATGGGAAAAAAGATATAATTTTAATAAACTGTATAGATGTAGTTATAATAAAATACATATATATGCACTACTCAAATAAAGGGCATTACCCACTGTCTAGAGTAAACTTAGTGACTTCACCCTTGTTTGGGTCACACAGCTTAACCAACTGATCACAATCATTTGTTGGGCACCTACATGGAAAATCACCTGCCTTGAACATTAGGAACCAGGAGTTAAGAAACCAAGATCTAAGGGCAATTTTGACCTGGGGTGGGGGGACAGATGGTAGAAATCACATTCTCTTTGTGCCTTACTCCCTTAACCATCAGATAAGAAGGCAGAAATACCTGACTTACCTATATCATACAATAAAATCCTGACCTAGGCTGTGATTTAAATCCTCAAGTTCCCATTAGGTACAATGAATTTCTATCTAGAAATTTACATGCTGTTCCTTTAGATAGCTATAGAGTTCTATCTTATATGCCATAGTATCTTTTATTTGAACTTCTGAGGATATATATGCTGTCAAAAAACATATCAGGAAAAAATATTTAACTTGAAATGTTGTAACAGTTCACTCTTTAAAAACTCCAAATTCACACTTTGCAATATGCTGCTAGTAGCTTCACTGTAATCTTTTAATGTTTAAATGTTATATCTTGCCCATCCACATAGAAAAAATATGAAGAAATATTGAGGCTTGTGTAAAATTATGTGGTCAAATAATGAACTCTGAAAATATTGGCTTTATTTCTCATATATTCAAGTGATGCATACTTGAAATCATTCTCAAAACAAATGAAATCAAAATAAACACATTTGCTAAGAATGTTAAAGCTTAAAGAGAATTTTTTTTCCCATGGTGGAGGTAGGAAACAGTGGGAGAAGGACAACTACCTCAAAATAAAATAGGAAAGGAATGTGATAGTAATTAAAAGTTTCAAAGATTGTAAACCAAATTAGTATCTCATATCAGATTTTAAATTCCTGCCACTATTAGAACTCTCATCTTGGTTACTTCTTGTGCTTTTCCTTTTTTGGTAACTTGTCACCCTTTTATATTAAGGTAGAACTAGAGCGGTTTAATCAACTTCAGACCTGCATCTTAGTTGGATTTTTCCAAATGTTGGAAAATGCAGATCTCTCCACCCAACTAAATGGAAAAGCATATGTAAGCTAATATATGTGTTGCCCTCCACTCAACCCTCATCCAAGGAAAACAAGAAGAATCTCTTAATCCCTTTACACTCTAAATAGGCTACAGCAAACTTTTCCTATAACGAGCCAGATAATAAATATTTTAGGCTTTGCAGACCATACGGTCTCTGTCTAAACAACTCATCTCTGTCGTTACACAAAATGAAGCCATAGACAATATGTAAATGATTCAACATGGCTGTTTTCCAATGAAACTTTATGAACATTGACATTTAAAAGTTAGTATCATTTTCATGTGTCACAAAATATTGTTCTTTTGTCTTAAAATCTCAATGACTTAAAAATCTAAAAGCTATTCTTGGCTTAAGGGCCCTACTGAAAAGATAGCAGTCCAAATTTTGCCCCTGGGTCATAGTTTGCTAACCCTTAGGCTAGAAAATTACTGAAATCCCTGGGGTACCTTGATAGAAAAAAGGAAAAAAAATAAAGAGTTTTATTTTGAAAACACCAAATGGTAGCATTTAAGCTTGGGGAGGCATAGTGATGTCTTCCATATACCATCTGGCTGTGGGCATAAGACAAATATCAGATGAGCATAAGGATGCTGGAATTCAGTTATCTTGACATGGGAATACTTTTATTTCAATATTTTTAATTTTATTCACACTGTATTGATAAATCAAGAATGACAACTCCTGATCAGTTGTCAGTGGGTCAATATTCCATTCTATTTTAATAAGTTTCTAATTTTTTTCTTGCTGTGGCACTGACTTTTGAACGAAGTTGCTGGTTGGAAAGAAAGGAAGAGAGAAGAACTTTACAAAGCCATGTGTTTGGGCTGCAACTAGCTTGACATTTATGTCCAGTCCTATAGTTTATGTCCAGTCCTATAGTCCAGTATAGCAAGATATTTTAATTGCTCTGTTTGTGAGCATGGCTTTGTCATGTATGCCAATTCAGTTTGATGATAAAAGTAGATACAGTCTTGGTTGTACCATGCAGTGGCAGGCAATCCTTGGGCCAGTTAGTGGACTTAACAGAACGCCTGTTATCTGCTCTGTAAATGAGGATATTAACTGCCTCGCAGGATTTCCAGATGGGATTTAAAAGATGCAGGTCAAAGTGTTTTTAAAACTAAAGCATTAGGCATATGCTTTATTTATGTAAAAACAGCACAAGGTGGCATCCGCCTTGGAAATGTAATAATAGAATGATGTTGCCAAACTTGGGTCTATATTGAAATAATAGGCTCACTTACAAGGACTACCAAATCCACAAGAAACAAACGTAAGTTTGAAAAATACAATTACCTCTATTAAATGGAAAGTCAGGACTTTTACTTTCCAACCATTAGGACTGTTACTAAAAACAAAAGTAAAATCTTTTGTAAAGAGTATCGAAAATGATATAGCCATCTTTCTCACAGAGAGAAAAATGTTTATTCTAGCTTTTAGAATATCTATTTGATATAATCTATCTTCCAGGACAAATTAGGAGAAAAGAGTGCCCTTTGAGTTTTCCATAAAGGGTAATGGAATAGAAATAAAACAGGGTCTACATCTCACAACAGGCAGCTACTGCATTGCAACTGTGGACAAGTACATTAAACAGTGCACTGTGCAGGTGAATAACCATTACTGAAGTTGTTAATATCATCCCTGATCTGGCCTACTGAAATCTTTGATGGTTTATCCATACAGGTGCTACAGATCACAATGACAAAATTAAGATTGCTTTATTGCAGCTACAAAAGGAACACTGTGATCTTGCAAAAACACACATTTTTCATGTCATTTCCCTACTTTAAAATGCTTCAATGGCTCACTTTCACGTGCAGAATCAAGTACAAACCCTTGATTTTAAAACACAAGATCTTTCTTGCTAGGCATGTCTATCTACCTTCCTAGCCTCATCTCCACATGTACCTTTCACCTTAGCCATGTTCAATTACATGTGTGAAGTTTCTTGAAAACATCCCCTGCCCTCCCAGCATCCAGCTACCTATGATAGTTCTTCCCTCATGGTTTTACCAACTCTGTCCATCATAATCCCCCTATTAAATGTAGAAAACAGAGCCTGTCTTATGCTAGTCTATATTCTTAGGTCCCAGCATGGGGGCCTGGCATGGTAGATGTATCTGCTGAATGATTAACAAATTTAATGCTAAATATCTATCAGTTTAGAATAAACACAGTCTTTTTTTTTTTTTTTTTTTTTTTTTGGAGACAGAGTCTCTCTGTCACCCAGGATGGAGTGCAGTGGTACAATCTCAGCTTACTGCAACCTCTGCCTCCCAGGTTGAAGTGATACTCATGCCTCAGCCTCCCAAGTAGCTGCGATAACGGGTGCCTGCCACCATGTCTAGCTAATTTTTTTCCTTTTTGTAGAGATGGAGTTTCATCACTTTGGCCAGGCAGTTCTTGAACTCCTGACCTCCAGTGATCCACCCTCCTTGACCTCCCAAAGTGCTAGGATTATAGATGTGAGCCAGTGTGCCCAGGCCATTTTTTATATTTTAGTGTAATCGCATAATATTGTAACAAACAAAAATATTTCAGATTATACAGAGGTACATTTTCAAATTAGGCACCAAATTACTAAATATCTTATTAAAGTTTTTATGTCTCATGTTTTGTCTTTAAGAAACAAAGGTATGCACAGTCCTTAACCATAAGCCAAGCAGAAATAAGAGTGGGAGGGAGAGACTGAACAATAAACTAGACTTAAAATACACAGAAAGTCATAACATGACCAATACGGTAAAAAGAAACTGCCAACATCAGATATTAATCCTTTACTGAGATGTTTCCATAGACCCAAGTTACTAGGATGCTATTATTCCAGAGTGTGTTACATACTTTGTCTAAGCTTACAGAGCTAGTTACTGTCGGAGCTCAAATCGGAGCCCACCATTTCTTCCAATCCAGTGTTCTTTTAGAGACAAGATTTACCATAAACTGATTTCTCCTTTTAGAAGATAAAATTGAATGTTTTGATATTTTTAATGGGATTTGAAACACTTAAACTGACCATTTGCTTAAGAAAGAACTAGGCAACAAAATTCAGATTTTTCTAATACTTGCATTTATAACTGCATAACAATTTTGTCTGTATTACATCATTTAAGGTACAGTTGACCCTTGCACAATGCAGGTTTGACCTACATGGGTCCACTTTATGAAAGAAAAAATAAATTGACAAATGTTTTGTTTTATCCCAGTCATAGGTACATCCAAATATAGCCAGTTGTCTTGCAAAGATGGATTTTCTTCAGAAGAAAGCATAAAAGACCTGAGAGACTCAGCATGTAAGAGTATCCAGCTATCTTCTAATAAGCAGATAGTAGGGTGTCCACCTCACCAAGTGATGTCCAGTGTATTAACCAGCCGGTAGCACCTCCTGCATAGTGATGTAAAGCCACTTCAGGGCAATGAGCTTTCTCCAGCTGGCAGGACCCTGTTAACCCATGGAGTGCTTTCTGCAGACTGGGCTGTAGGCAAGGTCCCTTTCAATTTGGGAAAGAAACCAGCACAAAAGAATGCTGAAAGTGTACCACTTCAAAGTGAAGACCTACCTCTCCCACCTTCTGCCAAAGGGGAACAAATCCTAACCCTATCCAATGATGTATTTCTTTTTTATGATAGGCAGTTGAACAGGGACCAAATGATGCATTTTTTATTTTGTTTTCTCCAAGAGAAGCTGCATGGTTTAATTAAAGAAACATGGGCATTAGAGTTAGAGAGAATCCTAGATCCTATTCTTAGCTCTCCATACTTGTGTGTCCTTGGGGTAGGTTTGCAAAACTCTCTGAGCTTTCAGATTCAGGTTTAACCATATATTAGCATCCTGGTAAGCATTTAAAGCATAATAAATATTCCTGGTAATATCTGCACCTGTGATCAGTAGTTGTGATCAGTATTAATAGGATCGTCAGATGTGACAGGATAGCAAGGAGATACTAGATCCTAAGTGGCTTGTATCTAAAACAGACTCAGGTACCCGACTCTCCAATGCACATCCCTACACAAGTCAACATTTCTAAACCTGAACTCCTTTTGCTATCTATCAATCAAAACCAAAATCAATAATATCCAATAATACCAATAAATCAATAATATCTAATAATCCAATAATAATAATATCCAATAAACCAGTATTTGTACAATTCTTTAAAGCAGAAACCTGATTGGGCATGGTAGCTTACGCCTGCAATCCAGCACTTTGGGAGGCCGAAGCAGGCAGATCACCCCAGGTCAGGAGTTTGAGACCAGCCTGGCCAACATAGTGAAACCCCGTCTCTAATAAAAATACAAAAATTAGCCAGGCGTGGTGGCAGGCATCTGTAATCCCAGCTACTTGGGAGACTGAGGCGGGAGAATTGCTTGAACCCAGAGGGTGGAGATTGCAGTGAGCCAAGATCGTGCCATTGCACTCCAGCCTGGGCGACTAGAGTGAGACTCTGTCTAAAAAAATACAATACAATACAGTACACAATACAATACAATACAATACAATACAATACAATACAATAAGCAGAAACCTGTGAGTCATTGAGGTCTCTTCCCTCTCTGTTACCCTTGTGTCCAGTGAACCACCTTCTGCTGGTTCTATCTTCTAATCTCTTGAATCTGTCTCTTCTTCCCTACCTCAAGTACCACTGCCTTAGCTGAAGTCCTCGTTTCTGGCCTGGGATTAGAGCAACAGCTTCCTAATCGGTCTCTGTGCCTCCTCTCTGGCTCTGCTCAACCTATTTCCTCTGCTGACAACAGACGATATTCTACAACAAGAGCATTATATGTCTTCCCAGCTTACAAATCCTCCATCCTCAGCTTACAAGATTTCATTTCTCACACTTTGCATTCCAACGCTCAAGTAACTCTCTGCTATGAGTACCCTTTACCCTCTTGCTGTTATTCACCCTACTCCTCCTTCAAGATAGTTTTATAACACATTCTCTGGGAAATCTGAAGACTCACCCATCTCCAAGGGCAAGTCACTGATATCCCATGGGTTCCCTGAGCAGCCGATGTGTCACCCTCACAGTTCTTAGCACATTCAATTCCCTTCCATTTTGTTTTTTATAAAAACACACATTGGCCCTGCCTAGTATATAAGCAGTAAATGTTTGCTCAATGTGTACGCTATATTAAGCAGCCTAAGACATCCCCTAAATTATAGTCTTCCCCTCTCTTTCCTCAGCAGATAAATACCTACTAATACTGTTGGGAAAACCATGCAAGTGGCTGTTTTCATCAGGCTTCCTTAATTCTACCACTGCCCGTATTCCAAAATTAAAGAATATTATAGGCTTCTAAAATGTAGTCCTTATCCATGTGCTGGTTTCATAAAGATTAAACTAAAGTAAAATAACTCTAATACATTATTTAGAACATTTCTGGTTTAAGTGTAATCAGAATACAGTCCCTGAATTTGAATCCTATTACCTTTAGTTGGTCAACATTAATCACTCATCTCCAGGTCATCTATCAGGTCTTGTCACTGGTCCTTTCACCCCTCATGCTCATGCATTTCCTCTAAACCTAGAATGCCCCTAACTCTTCACAGCCTCACCACCCAGGTTAGATGGTGAAGGAAGGGAAGGATACAGCTGAGCCCCACAATTTTTCATGACTGTTCTAACCTAACCACTAACTTGTCCCTTCCGTGATCCCTTCTATAACTGTGCAACACACTGACCCCACTAGCCGATTGGGCTTCAGCATCACTTTATGTAATGATGTTATCTAATACTGTTGTCTAATTCTGTATCAGTTTCATATGCAACCTGATGATCTCCAACCTAATGGTCCAAGTATCTTCCAAATAAAGACATTTGTTATTTTTATTTCTCATGTAATTCCAAACATACTGGGGTTCCATCAATATATTTGGAGGTCTGCATCTTTATAGATCTTCAAACACATTATATAGAATTTATGGTACTTAGAGTAATTATATGTGTGTCCACAGTTGTCCAGATTTGACTAAAGACATTTCAAAGACATTTATGTTAATTCTAAATACCTAGACTTTTTTTTTCCCCAAATGCATCATTAAATTACATTATTCAAGAATGACAGGCCGGGTGAAGTGGCTCATGACTGTAATCCTAGCACTTTCGGAGGCCAAGATCGGTGGATTTCCTGAGCTCAGGAGTTTGAGGCCCGCCTGGGCCAAGGGCAAAACTTCATCTCCACTACAAATACAAAAAATTAGCCAGGAGTGGTGGCGCACGCCTGTAGTCCCAGCTACTCGGGGGGCTGAGGCACAAGAATTGCTTGAACCCAGGAGGTAGAGGTTACAGTGAGCTGAGATCATACCACTGCACTTCAGCCTGGGAGATAAAAAAAAAAAAAAGAAAGAAAACAGGTGTTTCTAAAGGCACTCAAACTTAATGGCATGTAGTAATTCTTTAAAAACACCTAAATAGTGATCTTGGAGTTCACAAATTAAAAGATGATTATATTTAACTTTGGATTTTCTTATATGTTAAAAATGACTAGTTTTTAAAACCTGTGTCATTTTATTTCAAAAGCAAAATGTAGCAGCTCACACCCGTGATCTCAGCTACCTGAGAGGCTGAAGTGGGAGGACTGTTTCAGGCCAGGAGTTAGAAACCGGCCAACATGGCAAGACCTCATCTCTAAAAATATTTAAATAAATAACAGCCAGGCATCTCTAAAAATATATTTTTTAAAAAATTAGCTGGCTATGGTGGCGCATGCCTGTAGTCTTAGCTACTGGGGAGGCTGTAGGGGGAGGATCCCTTCAGCACAGAAGGGATTGAGGCTTCAGTGAGCTATGACTGTGCCACAACAACAAAAACAACAAAAAGGAAGGAAAGAAAGAAAAACAGGAAACAAAACGTAGTGTTCTCTTAGCCTAAATACCTATTTCACAAAATGTCAAAACAAGGATAGAATCATAAAACGTAGCAGAAATAGTTGAAATGTAGCAAATTCATGGATCCAGAATTATAAAAGAAGTCATTTCCGTATTTGTTTACAGATGATTTTTCAAAATACTACTTCTGGCAAAAGTATATTGTTTTCTTATACATAAATTTGGAGGTTAAAAAAAGTTGACTGCTCCTTTTTCCTTAATTTCAGCATATTTCTGATACCTTCCTGGTACTTGACATAAAAGAATCCCTAACCTTGATTGACAGGAGGTAGATACTTCATAAATTGCTGAATAAATGTTTTCCAAGGCTAATTTCCTCACCTATGTTTTAGACTCTATCCTCTTCTGTCCCTTCAGTGATCTTGTTTCTTCATTTTTTTTTTGTCTATCCTCCTCAGCTGGCTCTTTCCTAGTTATGTCTCCTGTCACTCACAGACACACACACACACTCACACACACACACCCCAACTTCCCCATCTGTGTAAGCCTTCCAGTGATCAGATACCCTTTTTAAATATACTTAGAGGAAGAAGAGAACGAGTGGTATAATCACTGGCTGCTTTCCTATGACTCCATGTGCTCCCCAAAACCATAGCAATCAGGATAGTGCTCCAACAAAAACAATGAAATGGCTCACATGAAGGTCAGCACTCTATTGTTTAAACAGTGCAACGTTAACATTGACCACTTTCTTCTTCTCAAGTCTTCCCACTTCTGCTTCTGGGACATCATCCTCTCTGTTTTCCTAGTGACTTGGTCATAGCCTCCTCCCCTGGCTTTTCTTTGCTTTCTGTTCAATGTCAATATTAATATACTGTATTTTTAAGGTATTATACTGTTTGGACATTTGAGTTGTTTCCAAGCTGTAATTAGAATAAATAGTGTTGCCATGAATAATGTTTTATATGTGTTTTGTTTACAAGTCAAGATAGTAGTTATGCCAAAGGAGAAGACAGTAAGTGAATGGGAAGTTAGTGAGTGAGTAGTACTAACATTCTTTCTTGACATCAGTGGGAGTTAAATGTATCTATTTTGTAATAGTTCATTAAACACTCCATTTATTATTTGTGAATTTATTTCTGCATGATACATCAAAAAGTTTATTTTTTAATAACTAAAAACATGACAGTTGTGCAAATAGAAAAAAAGGGGGGCAGTGACTCTGGTAAACATCCTACAATGCCAATATTTAAGTGACAAATACATGTTCAGCTTCATTTGTATCAAAGAAAAAGCATATTAAGAAAAAAATGCAGTTTTATCCTTGTTATTAATAACCAGAGAGATGCAAGCGAAAATGTCCACTGTTAGTGAAGATGTAAACTGATACAACTTTTCTAGAAATTCATTTGTCAATATATATCTTTAAAACATGTATTATGTTTAAACGTTCATCTTATAAAAGTAAACCAGGCAAATGTGTAAAAATGTGTATGAGAGAGCAAGAATTTATGTATAAGGATATTTTTCACAGAACTGCTTATAATTATGAAAAATTAAAACCAAACTTTCAATAGGCAATTAACTAAATGTAATCATTCAGTAGAATATTTGCAGCCATATTTAATGGCATGAAAATATGTTCATAATTCATTAAAACAAGTTACAAAACACAATGACACATTTGTAAGGTGAGGAAAACAACAAATACTCATAGAAACAAAAATGTCAAGAACAGAAGATGAAACGGTTTTTGTTATCTTTTGTTAACTGTTGTTATCTCTTGTTAACTGTTGTTATCTTTGAGAGACGTGTTTGCTTTTGCGTTTTTTAGGCCTAGGTACTCTTCTAAGCTTTCTGCAAGGACTATGTAGAACAATTTAAAAAACAAAGTTTTATGTAAATGGTTTCATTAATGAATGAGAAAAACATGAATGAAATAACATCTAACATAGTATCAGGGACAATGGCAGCTTCTAGTGTCTGTTAGTACATGTATTTACAGAATTACTCAGATAGTTGTTGGATTGGTTTCCGTAAGTGTGGTTGAAGTTTATAAGCTTCATACTATGTGTACCAAGAAGCCAACCTCAGACAACTTTTCAGAGAGCAAATCTTCCTTCAAAAGAGGGAGATTAATTTACATTGGAAATCACACTCTAGTGATTAGGAAACAGATGAGCAAGTTTCACTTATAAGATTTTTTAGGCTACTATTGCTAAAAGTATAATTTTCTTCTCTACTATTGAGGAATAATCTTTTAAGGAAGTGAAAAGTAGATATGATCTCAAATTCTAAGTCTGTGACAGCTTTTCCAATTTAAATCTTTCTCATCCCCTAAACAAAATACAAACATCAATGCAATATATGCAAAATAGTCATGAAAAAGAGCAAATAATTGGTATGAAAGAAACATGATTATCCAAAGTCATATACTGATAAGAAATAATTTTCCATTTTTCACTTTGCTCCAATGGGGTCTTGTTAATAGCACTTCCCGCTTGTACCAGGTAACGATTTCCTCTAGGTCAGTAAACTCCAACATTGATTGTATTCACTTACAAGAAGTCTATCCATAGCAAAGCCTTTCTCATATGCAGATTTTCTTTCTAAGGCTGATTTACAGTCACTGCTCTCCTTTCCATTTCTGAGAAAAGAAAACTAAGCCAAAATGTGCTATTAACTCCTGCCTGAGAGTATCTCTCTAAGGAAGACTCCACTCATATACTACAAAGTATTGCTGAGGTGACCATTCACACCAGTTTGCACAGGATGGTCCTGGTTTACATCCAATCTCCCTGCATAGTTGTTAATGACAGCCTCTTTCACTTCCCAGTGTCCCACATTTAGTAATATATTATATGGCCAGCCTCTTATCCATATACAGTACATACAATGCCAGCTCTAGAACTTGGAATAAATGCCTCTATCCATCTACACTCTTGCCTTGTCTTCCTTGTGCACTGGTAGTCCAGAATGAAAAGCATAAAGAATAAAGTTGTGGACTCAAACCATCCCCCCATAGGTAGTCTAAAGCAATCTGAACAGGAATCCTTTCCAAGGTGGACCCAATCTCCTTCTGGAAGTTTATAAACTATGAGAGATAAACTATCAGGTAGCCTAAACCATATGCCTTAAGAACAAAATTCATATTTGCAAACAATTTGCAAGCCAGTCTATTAACTGGTGGGGAGTTGTTTCCTTTAAATGTTAATCCAAACAATTCCATGAAATGAAGGTAGATCCAAGTTTCCTCTAAGCCTAAATATTTCTAACTCTGCTAATGACATAACCTCATCCAGTACCTCAGCTAGAAAACCTTACGATCAAGTTTGATTGTTTCTCTTAGCCCTGTCCAGGTAGTTACCAGGCCCCATTGTTTCTATTTTTAAAGCCTCTGCAATTCATTACCCACAAAAAAAAATCATCAGAACAAGATTTCTAATCTGTATTCATTACAATAGCCTTCCTCTACTTTTTGTTCCTCTCCAGTTCATCTCCCTCACTTCTGCTAGAATTATCTTAAAGCAATATCTTTAGTTCACTGCCTACTCAGTACCTCAGATAATAGCAAGACTTCTTAGCCTGGCAGGCAACACGTTTATCAGTTACACTGCAGCCTCCTTTTCCATCCTCAATTTCAACCACACCTCCCACTAGGCATAGGCTCTTCAATGGATTTCATCCAGCTACCGTACTGCTCTTCCAGGAAGTGTTTAAAAATGTTTGGGGACACGTTTGCTTATAACAGTAGTTTGAAGACACAAAGGACATTTAATGGGCAGGGACCAAGGACACTAAATGTCCAGCAATGTAGGACAGGTCCCATGAAACAGAGAACTGCATTGCCAAAATGCCAAGTAACACTCCAGGTTCTTGTTCTTGTTCCCCAAACACATTATTTTTACATATATGTGGATCCTTCTTTCTAAATTTATTTAACCAGCCCCCACTAGTTCTGCCACCTTCCAAAATAATATTGTCCTTGGATGATGTAATTCAAACTCTTCTCACCTAAAGACTGTCTTGCCTGAATAGTCACATACACAGTGTGTTAGTGGGAGATCATTAAATCACTCTCAGAAATATGAGATTTAATTATCTCACATATATACATATATATGAGAGTGATTTAATGATTACTGACACAGCACTTAATATATTAAATTATGAATAACCTGCTTACCATTTGTCATTTTATTCTGTGGTCCCCTTGTTCTTATCCCTTCTATCCCCTAAAATTTGAGTTCCTTAAACAAAGGGATGTTCCTTTGGTATCTCATTTATTTTTTTAAACCACAATTTCTATGGCTGACCTAGAAGATGAGACTCATTCTAAGTGACTTTTGGATTAAAAGATGAAAAACTGCACCCTCATTCCTATGTAAAAAAAATGCCATTCCTTAAACTTTTTAAAATAGTTGTTAAACTTATACCTCAGATTACTTTAAAATAACCTAAACATTTTAGTTACATCAGTAATGCTACTTAAAGAAACCACCTTTACCATATGTTTAATTGCAGGTTAGACTAGCGAAGATTGCCAACTCACATAAAAAGAGAAAAAGAAGCTATAGAAATTGGTAAACCAGAGAGATTGTTCTCAGCATAAAGTACTTAAATTCCTTTGTGGTTTGTTCTTTTATAAGCACTAAGTACTCTTTACAAAAATCTGTCAAACAAGATTGTGCTTGAGATCCTTATGATTAAAAAACTCCTTACATAATCTAAAATAAAGTGTGTATGTGTGATTGTGTCTTACAGTTCTATACAAAACAAAGTAAAAGTGCTCTTATCCTACCACACTCATTTTTTGCAAGTTTGAGCTTAGACCTTTTTTTTTTTTTTTAGATGACATCTCACTCTGTTGCCCATGCTAGAGCACAGCGGTGCTACCGCAGCTCACTGCAACCTCTACCTCCCAGGTTCAAGTGATTCTGGTACCTCAGCCATCCCAGTAGCTGGGATTACAGGTGTGCACCATCATGCCTAGCTAATTTTTGTATTTGTATAGAGATGGGGTTTCCCCATGTTGGCCAGACTGGTCTCCAACTCCTGGCCTCAAGTGATCCACCCACCTTGGCCTCCCAAAGTGCTGGGATTACAGGCATGACCCACCACACCCAGCAAGCTTAAACTATTTCTATCACCTATTACATTTTTTTAAAAAAAAAATCAGTCAAGATCTTCAACTTAGCTCCTCTCCTAAGTTACATATCCAGCAATACAGGATAGACAAAGCCAAATGCTCACTTGCGCATCTGTTCATATCTGGGGCTCGGTGTCCATAGTACCCAGATGGGCAGGAATGCAGGCACTCTCCATACTGGCGCATCCCTTCTCTTCGAAGGAAGAAGAACAACTTCTGTTGACATCGGCTGCACCCATTGTCCTTTGAACAAGACAAACAACCCTTGCAAATGGGATTTGATACATAACTAGCTGTAAAAGAAAAACAAAAATTGTGTTTAATTGTGAGTATAATCAGACTTTTGATAAATACACCCTGCTGAAAATGTTTCTTTTCTTTCTGCTATACTTACATAGAAGAAATACTAAATAAAATATCCCTGCCCTTCGTGTCTCTACCTCCCCCACCCAAAAAGTGGTTAATACACAACCAAACTTAGAAACAAAGAGGAAACTCAGAGGCAGAGTTGAGTCCAGAAGCTAAAGCTGAATGGCTCATGGGAATGTCAGACCAGCCAGAGGTAAAATTTAGGGCAAGGTCCTCAACCCAGGCCAAGAAATATTTATGTGAAGATCTGGCACTTAGCTCCTTTTATGTAGACGGAGTCAAGAGGGCTGTTTGTCCATGACCCCCTGCCCTAACTGGACAGAGCAGAGGATTCTGACCCTAGCTTGGGAGGACACAGCAGGTAAGCACAAGAGAAAATATAATTCATGAGACATAAGAACACCAAGTCCACAAGGCTGGGATCCAAATTAAAATTATCATTGTAGTATGATGTTGACAAGTTAAAATAAGAATTTGTCCAGATCCAGGAAAACCCAGAAAGAAAAAATAAACATAGAACTACTCTCTAGACATTTTCTACAATCCTGAGACCTGGACTTCCATGAAATGCTACCTTAACATCAAAATGAACAAATCACACGAGCAAGTAAACCTTCATGAGAAACAGTCATCAATATCAGCAACAAGAAAACTTCACACCTAAAAAACCAGAAATAAGGACACTCTGAAGGAGCCTTTAAAATAAGTATTTAGAGATTATCTGAAGAGATAAAGGGATAACTAGAAATCACATGGGAAAAAGCAAGAATATGCACATTACAATGAAATGAAAATTCTAAAACTTCACAAAAAAATTCTATGAACAACTTGTATGGTAGAAGAAAATGACATAACCAAAAACACTTTTAAAGAACTGTATCACAAAACAAGATAAAAAGGTACTAAGCATGTAAGAAAAAAACAGAAACATTCAAATACATGATTAGTAGTTACTACAGAAGGAAAGAGTAAAGAGAATGAATAAAACACACCTTAAACAGAGAGGCAACTTCAGCAAAGTCTCAGGATACAAAATCAACATACAAAAATCACTAGCACTCCTACACATCAACAACAGTCAAGCCAAGAGTCAAATCACAAACAAACTCTCATTCACGATTGCCACAAAAAGAATAAAATAACCAGGAATACAGGTAACTAACGAGATGAAAGATCTCTATAAAGAGAACAACATAACACTACCCAAGAAATCAGAGATGACACAAACAAATGGAAAAACATTCCATGCTCATGAATAGAAGAATCAACTGTATTAAAATAGCCATACTGCCCAAAACAATTTGTAGATTTAATGCTATTTCCATTAAACTACCATTGACATTTTTCACATAACTGGAAAAAACTATGTTAAAATTCACATGGAACCAAAATAGAGCCCAAAGAGCTAAGGCAATAAGAAGTAAAAATAACAAAGCTGGAGGCATCATGCTACCTGACTTCAAACTATACTACAGAGCTACAGTAGCCAAAACAGCATGGTACTGCTCCAAGAACAGATAGGCCAATGGAACAGAATAGAGTACCCGGAAGTAAGACCACACATCTACAACTGTCTGATCTTTGACAAACCTGACAAAAACAAGCAATGGAGGGCTGGGTGTGGTGGCTCATGCCTGTAATCCTAGCACTTTGGGAGCCCAAGGCAGGTGGATCTCCTGAGGTCAGGAGTTCAAAATCAGCCTGACCCACATGGAGAAACCACATCTCTACAAAAACTAAATAAACAAACAAACAAACAAACAAAATACAAAATTAGCTAGGCATGGTGACGAATGCCTGTAATCCCAGCTACCTGGGAGTCTGAGGCAGGAGAATTGCCTGTACTTGGGAGGCAGAAGTTGTGATGAGCCAAGATTGCACCATTGCACTCCAGACTGTGCAACAAAAACGAAACTCCATCTCAAAAAAAAAAAAAAAAAGGAGAGAAAGAAAGAAAGGAAGGAAAGAAAGCAAAGCAAAGCAAAGCAAAGCAAAGCAAAGCAAAGCAAAGGAAAGCAAAGGAAAGGAAAGGAAAGGAAAGGAAAGGAAAGGAAAGGAAAGGAAGAAAGAAGGAAAGAAAGACACACACACGCACACACACAAACACACACAAGCAATGGGGAAAAGATTCACTATTCAATAAATGATGCTGAGATAACTGGCTAGCCATATGCAAAAGATTGAAACTGGACCCCTTCCTTATACTATATATAAAAGTTAACTCAAGATGCATTAAAGACATAAATGTAAAACCCAGAACTATAAAAACTCTGCAAGAAAACCTAGGTAATACCATTTAGGATATAGGCACAGGCAAAAATTTCATAACAAAGATGCCAAAAGCAATTGCAACAAAAGCAAAAATTGACAAGTGGGATGTAATTAAGAGCTTCTGTACAACAAAAGAAACTATCGTCAGACTGAACAGGTAACCCCTACAGAATGGCAGAAAACATTTGCAAACTATGCATCTGACAAAGGTCTAATGTTTAGCATCTATAAAGATCTTAAATTCACAAGGAAAAAAATCATTGACAAGTGGGCAAAGGAAATGAACAGACACTTCTCAAAGGAAGACACACAAGTGGCCAACAATCATGAAAAACTCAACATCACTGAATATTAAAGAAATGCAAATAAAAATCACAATGAGATACCATCTCACACCAGTCAGAATGGCTATTATCAGAAAGTCAAAAAATAACAGATGCTGGTGAGGTTGTGGAGAAAAAGACACGCTTATATACTCTTTGTGATAGTGTAAATTAGTTCAACCATTATGGAAGATGGTGTGGCAATTCCACAAAAACCTAAAGACAGAAATACCATTCAACCCAGTATCCCACACATACACACATATGTTCATTGCAGCACTATTCTCAATAGCAAAGACATGGAATCAACCTAGATACCCATCAACAACTGACTGGATAAAGAAAATGTGATACATATATTTTATATATATAAAATATATTATATTCAATGCTATTACTTATATATTATACTTATATATTACCTATAATATTACTTTAACATATAACATATATTATATATTACTTATATATAATGTATATAATATATAATATACATGATATATCATATCATATATGGTATATAAAATATGATATATATGTATCATATGCTATATTATATATTATATATCATATATTTTATATATTATATATGATTATGTGATATAGTTTATATATATTTTATATAGATTATTATGTTTTATATATATTACACACACACACACACACACACACCATGGAATACTATACAGTCTTAAAAAAGAATAAGATCATGTCCTTTGCAGGGACATGAATGGAGCTGGAGGCCATTATTCTTAGCAAACTAACAGAAACAGAACAAAATACCCCATGTTCTCACTTATAAGTGGGAGCTTAGTGATGAGAACACATGGACACACAGAGGGAAACAACAGACCCTGGTGCCTATTGGAGGGCAGAGGATGGGAGGAAGAAGAGGATGAGGAAAAATAACTAATGGGTACTAACCTTAATACCTAGGTGATGAAATCATCTGTACAGAAAACCCCCATGACACAAGTTTACCTATGTAACAAACCAGCACTTGTACCCCTGAACTTAAAAGCATATGTTAAAAAAGGAATAAAGCACACTATTCAATGAGATAATGGCTAATTTCCAGAATTAAAGACATGAGTTCTTAGATTAAAAATTAGGAGACTGAACAAAATAAATAAGTCTACATCTAAATACAGTACATTTCCATATCATGAGAATAAAGTCAAGCCAGAGAGAAATAGCAGATTATCTAGAAAGGGATAAAACTTTGACTGACAGCAGACTTAGAAAAAAATAAAGTTAGATAGCCGAGATACTATCCTCAACATGTTGAGGAAAAATTATCAAACTATAATTCTATAAGCAGTTATAGTTTAACAATGTGAGCAAAATGAAGATATTTTAGCCAAAGTAAAGGCAAAGAACTTAATTTTTTAAAGCATTAGCTAAAATATTAAACTCTGAATATTGGAGAAAATAAAATAGAACCCAGAGGAAGTAGATTGCAAGAAGCAATAGTGATCACACCAATTGAAAAATACGTTCATGTCTGTATGCAAAAGAATACCATGTAGAAAACATATCATTTTCAAGTTTTGAAAATAAATATCTTACATTCACAAAAATAACACAGAAGACTTGAGAAGGAAACCAAAGTTAAAACATTCAGAGTTTCCGCATTATCAGTGAGGAAGACCAATGTAAATTAAAATGTCATTACTATAACTTTAAGGTCCCAACTACAAAAACAATAACAGAATCTGTAACTTTAAACCAGTGACAGCTACAAAAGATGTAATATATGTCTAAAATATGAGTAGGAAGAAACAATCTGAGTATCTATGAACAAATGATGGTATATTCTATAGACAATATCTATAGACAAATGATGGTATATTCAAGCTATTTGAGTTTCACTCAGTAATAAAAAGGATAATACAGATACACATGACATGAAATTCACATACATTATGCTGATCAAAAGAATCCAAACAGATACAAAAAGAACATGCTCCAGATAATTTCATTTATATTAAGGTCAAAGGCAGGCACAGCTAATCCATGGTGATAGAAATAAGCAAACTACATGCCTTTGAGGATTGAGGACTGACTGGAAAGGGGCATAACAGAATTTTCAAGGGATGGAGGAGGTATATTAGTTTCCTTGGGCTGCTGTAACAAACGACCACAATTTGGTGACTTAAACAACAGGAACTTATTCTCTCAATTCTAGAGACTAGAAGTTTGAAATCCCAATATCGTATCAGCAGGGCATGCTTCCTCTCAAGAAGTCTGGCAAATCCTTTTCTGCCTCTTTCATCTTTGGTTGCCCAAGTCATTCTTTGGATCATAGTTACATAAAGTTAATCCCTGCCTCCATTGTCTTATGCCTTCTTCTCTTATATCTCTGTGTCTTTTTCTGTCTCTTACAGTGACACTCCCATTGGATTTATGGCCTACCTTTATCCCATAGAACCTCATCATCATCCTTATCTTCGCTGCATCTGCAAAGACCCTTTTTCCGAAAAAGGTCAGCTTCTAAGTTTTGAGGAGGACATGAGTTGGGGTGGTGGGGTGGGAGTGCACTAGTCAATTTGCTAAAGGGGGTGGTGGAGATATGCTATATCTTGCCTGGATATTGGTTACACAAATGTATACATTTGCAAAACTCAAAACTATGCATTTATCTAAGTATACTTGTATATTTTTACAATTAATGCGAACAATTTACAAGTAAATTATATCTCATTTTTAAAAAGTAAAGCATATAAAGGCTATGTGCTAATTTCAGTACAATGTACTTACTTATAATTACATCTCTTTTGAAGATTCCATAAATTATATTACTCATCAATAAGATATTATTTACTTTTTTTTCAAACTAAAATATCCTACTGATGGGACAAGGTGGGAGAAGACAGTACTAAGCAAATGTTGAAATAGCATCTAGGATAAGTTAATACCTGAACCATATGAAGTTTACTGAATCTGATGGGGACAATGGTACCTTAAAAGAAAAGACATAAAATACTCTTTCCTATAGCTGGTATAACATGTAGAAATGATACAATCTGAAATATTATAATTTCTAAAATATGAAAAAGTCATGTAACTTTTAGTTTTCACTACACCAAGCAAGGTCATAAATACAACAGAATACACGAGGTCACAATGACTTCATTTTATTGAGTTAACCCAAAATATAATTAAGAGAGAATAGAAAACTCATCAATTATTGAAACTTTCAGCTTTGAGACTACCTATTGCTTGCCCTACATATAATCATTCTTGTGTATAAAACTAATATAAAGCAATAAATGGTCAGACTGGCAGCTATACAGAGTACATTGTATACCATGTCATTCCTTTATTTATAATAATTTAATGGCCATTATATTTATAGCAACTTGTAGCAAATCTATATAGATTTTAGATCCACAAGAGTCTTCCTTCTTCCCCCAAGCTCCCACAGCCCTGATTTGGTCTTACAGCCTCTCATCCAGGGAAGTCCCAAAAGCAGGGCTTACTCTACCAAAAGGGCCAAACAAGAAACAAGGTCCTTCAGGATCAGGAATCAAGGCCAATATAACCCCTTGAATTGGCCAGAAAGATCTACTTCTTCACATCTATTCTAGGACTCTTTTCTATCAACTGTTCTCTTTTATCTGTATGTTGAATCTATTTCATGGACGTTCTCTCACTTGAAAAACTATCTATGCTTTCCAAATAATTTCTCATTTAATACTTTATTTCCCTAAATCTGCAATTGTTGGGGGGCAGAGCTAGGGAACCAATTCAGATGAAAAATCATCCCCTCAGATACAGTTACCAATAAAATTCTGGCAAACAACTTTCCAAATATTCATATATATATATGCATGTATATAATTTGTGTTTTTCATACACATCATACTGTACCTGTTGGGTCATAACTTGTTCAATTTCAGCTAAGTGGTTAGCATCTTTCCGTAACAATCAACCAAACCAATGTCACCGTCACATTTCTTGAAAACGTCACTTAAACCTGTTGCCTCTACTTACCACCATCCTCTGCTGCGTTATCTCCAAAACTGCTTTTATGAAGACCACAACCAGTTTTCTCATCCTTCAAGATCTCATTCTCAATTTCTGATCCTCACAATTCCAATAGCCTAGGTTGCTGAAGGTTTTCTTCCTCCTTTAGCTTCTATGATAATATCTTCTCCTACAGATTTGATTCTGACCCTCACCCTTGTCATTTCCATGAATCTTCTCACAATTCAAGCCTTTATCACTTCTCATTTGGATAGTTATGAAGTCCCAACCCTAGACCTACCTCTCCCTACTTCACTCTACATTCTATTGCTGAGTTAATTTTCCTGCTTTTATACTCACTATAGTATTTTGTTACACCTTAATATTGCCAGATAATTATGATTTGTAAATCACTTTGCATAGCTGATCAAAAATAGGCTTATACTATCTACAATTTCTCCAGCTGCCTTCCAAAGAGGTTTTATTCTGGTATCATTCTTAGTATCGTGAGTAGGGTGTGAGTGAGGTTCAAAACATTAGGATATCATTCAACTTCTCTGTGCCAGAAAGGGTAAAAAATTGAGGGGGATGGGAAAAGCTGGAGAAGAGACATAGAAACTGGGAATACTGACAGGTTATGTGAGGAAATGGCTATGGTGGAGGAAAAGGTAGCCAGAGAGAATCCAATTCTTTTTCATTTTCAGGGTTGTCCAAGATTGTAACCCACCTTAAGCACAAAGACCCTACGGAATGATATTTAGAGAAACAATTTATGACTCTTTCATGAAAAAGCCATCTCGTTAACATGAACAACTGAGACACTAAGACAACGGCAGGGGTTGTTGAATGGAGCTACATCAGAAGTAGCCCCACACTACGGAGCCCTCTGAAACATATTGACAACCTTCTGCTCTAGAATTTATACACAGATTTGAAAAACCAAGACCAAGCAATTACCCAAGGAAATATCCAACCCAACCCTAGCTTTATAAATAAAAGGAGATTCTGGAAGGTTTACAAGTACACAGCAGAATGGTTCAAGGAGGAGGTTCACTGTTCCACAGCCATCACATGCTAAAGTTGAAGCTATACTTTCAGTTCAAAAGTTAAACCAGAGCTCTTTATCACCATAAATCACGCTCCACAGTAAGAAGTGTAGAGAAAAGAGAATTACAGAACCAGGAGAATCAACACAAATTAAAGGCTTTGTTTTGTTTTTATGTATCAGAAGCCAACTTTCATCTTGACCACAAAGATCTCAGAGTCAACAAATTGTGCCCTAAATTTTTTTAAAAAGGTATTATTAAAAGCATTGCTTTATTTACTTGAACCTCAACAGACTTAAACAATGAAAATGAATTAGGGAATACTTACCCAAGTCCTTATCTTAGGTATCTTTATAACCCTACACACGAGGAATTCTCTTAAAGCAAAAGTGATGTGAGCCACACCTAACCTGAGTACTCTCTCCCCCCTTTCTCCAATCTTCAGTCATGATGCTGCTCAATGCTGAAGGACAAGAGTCCATGTGATTTTTACAATTTGAAGCTTCTTGCCCCAAACCTCAAACAGACTTTTACATTTAATTCACCATTGTCCACTATTTTAGTGGCCTTCTCCCTGTTGTAAATCAATAGTTTAGTAATTCCACAAGAACTTCTCCATCTTCCATATGGTCACTACACCCACCTCTGTGTCTAAACACAGGCAAAAAATAGACGTTTAAACATGCCTAGAGTAATTTATTTTGTCAGGATCTTCATAAGTCAAATGGCTCTGCCCATTGCTATGAGATTTAATTCAAGTGTGCAGGTGGATAAACAGATCTTAATTCTCAGCTTTGATGACCATGTTTATTTGCTCTCTCTGTGAGCTTCAACTTTTCCAACCCTAAAGCCCGCTGAGATCCAGAGCCTCATCATTCCAACCAAAACAGTTTTCTAAATCTAGACCCACCCAAAATTCTAAAGATGAAATATATCTCATAAAACATGGAAAATCCTGAAAACAGTCATAAACAGTGATTCTAGCACAAACCCACACATATCCCCTTGATGGGAAAAGGAATATTTCAGGGATTTAGCAAACAGGAATTTAGCAAACAAGAAAAACCATGAGGCTGAAACAAGTTAACAGTATCTCGATCACAGTTATTTCAAGAAAGAAAAAAGCAGCATAAGTATTACTCTTTATTATTAATTCTAATTAGTTGATTTGTGTTCCCCTTAAATTACAAAGTAAGTTTAGCCTTTTTATGAATTCTGGTATTTTAAAGTCTAGCCCTTTGTTAAATACAGTTATTCACATTTATCTCATAGAGCATTTTATGTAGGTGTTGAATGCCCATGTATTTCTAATGGACTCCTGACTTTTAAAAAATGTGTTCCCTTGTTTCTGCAGTTAGCCCTTGCCAAAAAGGAAGAAATCTGAATTCCTTCTAGGTGAAGGCATCCATCCTGACAAAGGTACAGATTTCTAATTCTGAAAATAATAAGACTGAACAGTGGGCTGTTGGCATCTTAGCCTCACTCTATATTTGCTGGTCAAATAATGTTGCAAGTTCAACAAATTTTTTAAATGAATTAATATTAACTTCATCAATTAATATCACAAAATTGCTAATGTATGCCTCTTCTTAACCTCAAGTTCAAGATATGTATTTAAGGAAGAAAAACTCATAGCAGGAGCAGGACTGAGAGAGGTGGCGGGGGAACCCACCTCTGGCACCATTAACAGGGAACTTGCATGTCGGATGCTATACAAATCAAGTTGGATACATTCTCCCCACTAGAGCTTGGCAGCAGTGGTATAAAAATCCTGTAATCATGTATACTACACCAAGCTCAAACTCAATTAATCAATCAACATAATAAATGTATGTGCCACACAAGATTTGACCAAAATGGAAAATGCCTGTCTTAAGATACTTTGCTTAGTTTTCTATAAAATTATAAATATTTAAATATCAAACCCAGTAGTCTAATTGTGAATGTAAAGACAACAAATTTTAATGCTAGACCATCACCATTATAAGCATTACGCCTTAGATAGAAAATAAATACCACAATTAAAAATGTTAATAAAGCTTAAAGGTAAATTTCTAAATTTACTTTAAAATTTTAGAAGGGCTATATTAACATAAATTTAATCTAGAAATAAATGATAATCAAGAGCAAAGCTTGTATCAAAAATTTCAAAATTCTAGAACTCCTAGAATTAAACTGTATTTATGGCCGGGCAATGGTGGCTCACGTCTGTAATCCCAGCATTTTGGGAGACTGAGGAGGGCAGATCACCTAGAGGTCGGAAGTTCAAGACCAGCCTGGCTAACATGGTGAAACACCATCTCTACTAAAAATACAAAATTAGCTGGGCATGGTGGCACATGCCTGTAATCCCAGCTACTCAGGAGGCTGAGACAGGAGAATTGCTTGAGCCCGGGAAGTAGAGGTTGCAGTGACTTGGGATCGTGTGCCACTGCACTCCAGTCAGTAAGACTCCATCTCCAAAAAAGAAACAAAAATTAAACCATATTTTCTCAGAATCTTATCTTTTCTTGAGTTCTTTAATAGAGAATGATTTATTTTTAGGTACAAGGCTTACAAAGCTTTGACTTCCCAAGAAGCATTAGCTTTGAGAAAGTCATATTGTTACCTAACAATATTATTTAAAAATTAATAAATCATATCAATTAGGAATGAAAGATTGGAGATATAATTGTCTAGCAGTATTTCCTTGGGAAAGTGGTATTTCTAAACATTTGTAAGCCCCTCAAATATGGAAATCATCTCTACAAATGAATATCATTAATGACATCAGGATTAAAGGTCTTTAATCAGATCATTTGGTTTCTCCTATTAAAATATGTATTTCACTGTACAAAAACTCAAAGCTAGGAGAAACTAGGAGTTTTTGTTTGTTTTGAGACAAAGTCTTACTGTGTCACCCAGGTTGGAGTGCAGTGGCATAATCTTGGCTCACTGCAACCTCCACTTCCAGGGTTCAAGTGATTCTCGTGCCTCAGCCTCCTGAGTAGTTGGTACTACAGGCTTGTGCCACCACACCCAGCTAATTTTTGTATTTTTAGTAGAGACGAAATTTCATCATGTTGGCCTGGCTGGTCTTGAACTCCTGGCCTCAAGTGATCCGCCTGCCTCAGCCTCCCAAAGTGCTGAAATTACAGGCATGAGCCACCATGTCCAACCAAACCTAGGAGTTTTTAAATATTGGAGGAGAGAGTTAGAGTCACAGATCTATTTTTAACACATGAAGTGCTAATATATTCCAAAAAAAAAAAAAATGAAGAAAATTACCAGAACTATTAGTCCTTAAATACTCTCCAGTGCCAGCACCGTTCCAGTTGTAATTCTCATACACTGGCACCTCTGAAGGACATTCACAACCTGAATTAAGTATGGCCATAGCGTGGGTCACTGGAAAAATATATGTATTTAACACAGCACAAAAAAACAGAAAGGATCTATGAGGTACGTGTCATGAATCTTCAAAGTCTGATTTAATTAAGATGTCATAGGGCAGCTCAGAATACTTAATAACTATGGTTCAAGGAAAGACGATGAACTGAGGTATGGTTGCAAAACAAATGTGGAGTCTTAGATGGTTCTGTTTGAGGGCACAACGAACCTGCCCAGAACATGATAAACACATTCTCATTCTGACCATGTACAGACATTATCAACGCTCAAGATAATCTACCAAACTGGAGGAGATTGAAAGGATACAGACCAAAGCAAATAATCACGATGGTCATCAGAAGAAAAATAACTTTGGTTTAATACATTTTACCTTGAAACAAAGCAGTGTCCCTTCAACATTTCTCACCCAAAACACAAGCAGTACATGCGGCTTGTGCATCTGGTGGGGGAGTCAGAGATACTCCAAAGGAGCAGCTGATGCATATCAATAGTAATGAAAGGTACTTTTGAGAAAAAATTTTGGTGGGGGCACATCAATAGCAATGCAAGATACTTTTGAGACTTTTGTGGTTTTGTTTTTTTTTTTTTTTTTTTTTTTAATCATGGGCTTGGCACCACAGAGTCTCAAGGAAAGCGAAATTTAGCACTTTGCCTGGCCAACTGAGAACCAGTCAGAGTGAGAAGTTCAAGTAGAACAGGATTCAATTGAAATAAGTGGCACTTAGAAATTCTCCAGGGAACTGCCGGGCACGGTGGCTCACGCCTGTAATCCCAGCACTTTGGGAGGCCGAGGCGGGCAGATTACCAGGTTAGGAGATTGAGACCATCTTGGCTAACACAGTGAAACCCCGTCTCTACTAAAAATACAAAAAACTTAGTCAGGCATGGTGGTGGGCGCCTGTAGTCCCAGCTACTCAGGAGGCTGAGGCAGGAGAATAGCGTGAACCACGGAGGCGGAGCTTGCAGTGAGCCGAGATCGCGCCACTGCACTCCAGCCTGGGCGGCAGAGCGAGACTTCCTCTCGATAGATAGATAGATAGATAGATAGATAGATAGATAGATAGATAGATAGATAGATAGATGGATGGAAGAAAAAAATTCTCCATGGAACATTTCCAAAAACAGTCATGAATACCCCAAATCAAGAAAAAAGACAAAACACAAGAAAAACGTAATCTATAGGCCCCAATAAGAAATTAAAATCGTGAGACCTCAATTTAGCATAAACAATTCCCCCAAATAATGATGCCCTTCCCATAATTAACACTTTGGGAAACCAAGCCCTATAAGAATTACTCCCCTTTATCCCCCTAGAAACTCTTTTGACACAAAAATCTTAATGCATATCCCTACAATAGACGATAATTTTCACAGGTAATGAAAAAAGTGTACAATTAAGGATCACAACACATGCATCAGCAAACTAAACTATTTAAGTGGGAAAATGTACCACCGGAATCACGAGCTCCTCAATTTGTACGACTGCTAACACCAATAATATTAATTAGTTGATGAATTAGAAGCAAAACATAGGATGGTTGGGTGTTGCTTATTTTTCCAGAAAGAGATGATGTTTTTGAAACAAGGGAAGAATCACATCCTAAGTTCTATAAAATAAACCACCTGCTTGAATCAGTGAGAGAAAAAAATGTACTCCATAAAATTCTTCTAATACCAAAAGAAAAGTATGCTTAAAGTTAGCATGTGTGCATTGAACAACGAGAACACCGGGACACAGGGAGGAAAACATCACACACCAGGGCCTGTCCGGCAGGTGGCGGGGGCGAGGGAGGGATAGCATTAGGAGAAATACCTAATGCATGCGGAGCTTAAAACCTAGATGACGGGTTGATGGGTGCAGCAAACCAACATGGCACATATATATCTATGTAACAAACATACACATTCTACACATGTATCCCAGAACTTAATTAAAAAAAAAAAAAGTTAGCATGCGTGCAATCCTGTAAGCCTTAGCTTGAAACTGCTGTGTTATACAGATTACTTATGCCAAGTGTTGGCTGGAGTTTTCACAACATACTTAAAGGACCCTGTGGAAATGTTGACAGACTGCTGGTGCTAATGGTAACCCCAACATGAGCAGATCTAAATATATACATTTATGAAGATTGCAAAACCACCACCCTCACATGGTTCCATGTGTACACAGGGAGATAATCCAATTATTTAAATAGAAGAAAACAAACTGCTCACAAACAGAGCCAGATTTTTGTTCCATAAAGTACTTAAATACTTCTTACACTAACACAATTTTAAAACGGTTTTGCGTACTTCCTAAGAAATGGAACATAAGTGCCATAGTGTCTGACCTATCCAACTGCCTGTAGGAAAATCTTCCCCTCCTGTCTATCCAAAATTAAATTGTTTTTTGAAAAAGAGGGGTAGGATGGACTCTATTTAACGTATAATTCTCACTGTGTTTAAGTTATTAAATTATCTCTCATATATCACCTACTTCCTAAAATAGAAACAAGTTGGTCACTCCTGCTTACATCACTGTCTTAATATTAAAACAATAAATGGAAACAAACTAGATGACTTATTTGGTGTGATAAACACAGCCCTCGAAAAGAATCAGTGTCATAACTAAACAGATTAAAGACTCCATGTGTTTTAAATGTGGAAACTTCCATGGGTTTTACCACTGTGTTTGAAATTTGAGAATGGACACTCTTGTTAACTACACTATTTAGAGAAAGGTTTCTTTAAACAAAGATAATTTTGTTAATTGCCTAAAGAAAAAGCACACTAACAGACACCTAAAGTTGACAAATGTTATTATGGAATACTATACTATGATGCAAAAAAAGTGAGTTTTCTATAGTGTAGGTCACTGTTGGTAAAAGTCACGTTAACAAAAATCGGAATGATTACTAAATCTCCAGACTTACACAGAATTTGGACCTCAAAATTTTTTTTTTTTTTTTTTTTTTTTTTCTTGAGAAGGAGTTTCACTCTTGTTTCCCAGGCTGGAGTGCAGTGGTGAGATCTCGGCTCACTGCAACCTCTGCTTCCCAGGTTCAAGGGATTCTCCTGCCTCAGCCTCCCAAGTAGCTGGGATCACAGGCATGCACCACCACACCTGGCTAATCTTTTTTTTTTTTTTTTTTTTTTAATGTAGTGACAGGGTTTCTCCATGTTGGTCAGGCTGGTCTCAAATTCCTGGCCTCAGGTGATCCACTGGCCTCAGGTGATCCTCTGGTCTCAGGTGATCCTCTGGCCTCAGCCTCCCAAAGTGCTGGGATTACAAGTGTGAGCCACCGTGCCCAGCCTAGATCTCAATAATTTTTAAACCACTGGTCTGCATTTAACATTTATAAGCAGGTTCTTTTTACATGCTTTGTTGATTTGTTAACTTCACAGCAATCTATACCTTAGACCCAGTTTGAAATCTAATTGTTTAACTATCCTTATTCTAAGAAGGTTCTGTCTATTATGAATAAGAAGAAATAAAAAACCAGCAATGTCGAAGTGAGAGTTAAAAAGAAAAAAAATTAACCGTGGGGAACATGCTACAGGACAGATTGCAGGCTACATGCTTTCATACTTTTTGAAAGTAAAGCTTCGTATGTATAATTTTCATTTATCAAAGTGAGTAAACAGATCAGAGAGTTTTAGAAAATCTTTCCAAGATCATAGTTTGTGACAAATTTGAATGCAGTTCTGACCTTCAACTTCAAAATCCTGGCTGTTTATTTCCTCATTAAACAATATATGTACAGCACCTAGAGGAAGAAGTGCATTATACCGTAATTAAATTGTGAGAACTTTCTTTCAAATTAGGCCATACCCTCATAATTCGTTCGCTGATCCTTTCCTCCATTTTTAGCTACCACAGAATAATCAAAGTTCCTTTTGATGATTAGTCACTAAAAATACTATGCTAATTTTTCCTAATACAACTGGAACTATAAACCAACAAAATTAAGATATCACCCACAAAAACACTTCAGAGTAAAACTGCTGATCCATCAAAAAGGATAATGGGGGAAACTGAGTTACAAGTTTCCTCTGGCAGAGGTTAAAGAGAAATCTTCATAATTATAAATGGAAAGTCTTTTACTGTTTGGGCATTCAGCAAAAGGCCAGCATGTTTTAAAGAGGGATCTCCACTTGACAAGTTCAAAGAAAACAAAAAATCACCCCCAAACCATGCAATTTCCTGCAAATGGGCCACTCTCCTCACTGTCTTTGAAGACAGATCCTGCCCTGGCTAAGGGGCCTTTGAAGTAACACAGCAAGCATACCTATGTAATTAGAAAGCCTGAGTATACCACTCAAATGATCAAAACTAGACTTTACAAATGCATGAAAGCCAGAGGAATGAAATGAACAGTTTTGAAGAGGAATTTGTCACTGCTTATTGACCATGATTCTCCTCTATCTTCTCCAATTCTTGGAAGCCAAAAGCAACCTGTATCTACATTCATGGAAAACTGTAAATGGTGCTTGATCACTCTCAAAAAGTGGCAAAACTCTATGTGTATGTATATGTAGCCAGATACGTATACAGACATGTAAGTTTATACATATGTAATATATGTGTATACAAATGTATACATATGATTTTCTGAGTCATTTAAGTATAATTTACAGATATTCTGCCCTCTTATCTCTAAATTTTTCAGTAATCAGTACATATTTCAAAAAACAAAGACATTGCTTTACATCAGCCATATTTGATATACCATGTTTTAATCCTCACTCCATAATTATGCCAACAATGTCCTTTATAGTTCTTTATTTTTTCCTAGATTAGAATCCCTTTTAAGATTATGTATCATATTAGGTTTGAAATCTAACCTAATATGATGGGTTTGAAAATCGTGTCTCCAAGTCTCCTTTAATCCGGAGTTCTTTCATGAGCTTAACAGTTTTTAAGAGAACAGGTCAGTGATTTACAACGTGTCTGTCTGGGTTTGTCTGATGTTCCCTCATGATTGGTCGTATATTTGGGGGATAATGTAAAAAGCGATTTTTTTTCTGTGCATCATGTTAAGAGGCACACAATGCCTTTTGGTTCCATTACTGGTAATGCTAACTTTGATCGCTTGCTTAAGGTGGTGTCTGCCAGGTTTCTATACTATAAAGTTGCTATTTTTTTCTTTTGTAATTGGTAAGTATTTTGAGAGGTGACATAGTAAAACTGTGTAAATATCCTGCTATTCAAACTTTCACACACTGGTTTTGGCGTCCAAGAATTGACAATTCTTGCCTAAATAAACTATTACTGTCGGGTTGCCAAAGGTGATTTTTTAACTCCATAATTTCCTCTCCGTTTATTAGTGGACATGCTAGTTTTAGGGAGGCCTTTCCCTTCTCCATCATTTGTCTGTCTGCTTGTTTGATGTAAGCAAACAAGCAGACAGAAAAGTACTCATAAATTTTATTCAATGGGCTATAGTCTGTTACTGTCTTCATTTAATACTCAGATTATTCCAGATTTGTTCAGTAAGAGCTCTCCAAAATGTTGTACTTTTTAAGTTGTATTTTATGTGCATACTATCAAGTGCTTTGGGGCAGAGGAGGAGGAGATGTAGTTTATCCTGGAAGAGCTAAGAAATACGCAGCGACAGGACTTGGGTCTTGAAGAGAATATAGGAGTTTGCCTGATGGAACAAGATTTCCAAGTCCAAGGTACAGCACGTACATAAACATACAGACGTATGCACAGGATCGGGGAATGTAAGGATAAAAAGTTCACTGTGTCTCATACACCTTGGCTGATTGTATTGGCCATTTATCTTTCAGATAAATAGCAAAAACGAAAGGAGTCAATCAATACTTGAATACAAGGAAGAAGTGTTAACACAGAAATTAAATGTTATCGCAGGCCTTTTTAGAATAGCATATAGAAACTGTGATCCTAGAAGTATAATCCCATACTTTAAGAATGTAATTTTAAAAGTTCAGAAGAAACAGGCTTGTGTTTGCAGCCAAAGTTTCTAAATTAGAATGTAAATTAGAAGGACATGTACAAAATAAGAACATCTTTACATAATCCCAAAGGGGAAAAGAAGAGTGATATTCTAGAGAATTCAACACGGTTGCATAGCAAGTTCTCTGATGAATTCAAACATTTTAAACAACATGTACAAAAGGATATATTCGGGGAAAAAAACAATATCAAAAGAAATGTGAAGGTTAAAGTTTCTTAATATTTATGAAAAATTATTTTTAAAGCAAATTTAATTTTAAAAAATTAAGTTCACTTACTAAGATATAATGTAATATTAGATGAAAGAGATAGGAAGACTATGGGGGTTTTTTGTCTATTAAAAATAGGGACTTTCAAAGTGAAAAGGAAAAGATCAAGCATAGCTTAAGGAGACGATATTAAAATATAAGACATTAGGTAGGAGATATACCTAATGTAAATGATGAGTTAATGGGTGCAGCACACCAACATGGCACATGTATACATATGTAACAAACCTGCACGTTATGCACATGTACCCTAGAACTTGAAGTATAATAAAAATAAATAAATAAATAAATAAAGTAAAATATAAGACAGACAAGAAGACTCTAGTTATCTACATTTTTATAGATTTTTTTAATACTGGCAAATTGATTCTGAAAAAAAAAAAAGAAGAAGAACTCAAGAAGAAAGAAGGATAAATATCTGATTTTCAATATGTTGGGAAAAGTGAACTTTACAAACTCCAAATTCTGAAAGAGATTGTAGGACACCAGGATTATAAAGAGTTTATGAACACCTTACCTGGTGTAAGTCACTAAGTCATATTAAAACTATCGTTATTTAAAAAATAATTTCCCCTGCATTCTCTCCCTCTGTATACGTCAACATTTATATTTGTCTATATCTATATACACACAGATCTAAAGGTAGTGATAAAAATACACACACATAATTGTTTTGGTGAACTATTTGAAAGCAAATTGCAGACATCACAGTATATCACCCTATATTCCTTCAGCATGTACCTTCTAAAAATAAGAATGCTGTTTTATATAACCACAATACCATTGCCAGATCTCAGACATTTAACATGGACTTAAAGTATTATGAATATGTTATCCATATTCCTATTTATTCATTTCTCTCCAAAAATATTGTGTTTTTCCCACCTATCTTTAGAAACCTATCAAGGGCTATGCATTGCATTCAGTTGAGTCTTGTTTAATTTAGAGCTGTTCCTCCACTATTTTTTGCCTCTCTTGACACTGAGATTTTTAGACTCCAGGCTAGTTGTCCTGTAAAATATTCTACAATCCACATTTGAATTATTGTAGCCACATAGATTCATCATTTTGCCATCAGTAATACAATAACTTAATTCAGACAAAAATCATCACCATCCAAATACCATTTGGTGAAAGTTTATTGGGAAAAAATATAGCACCCAAGAGATTATGTATTAATCACAAATGAGAAAAGTTGCCTTTACAATGCAGAGATTTGGCCAAACTTACATTAACCAAGTGATCAAAACTAGAATCACCAATAATGGGATGAACTGCCTTACACGCCTGCTGATGTGATGCAACAGGGAGTACATGCCTGCAGAAAAGTCTTGTCCAAGACACATTCTTTCAGTTACTTCATAATCACTAAGTCTCCAATTTCATCTTCAGGCAACCAGAACTTGATACTGTAGAAACCCCATTTCTTCTTCTTTAAAAACTCTCCATTTTTATTCATAGTACCCCCAAGAACAATGTATTTCGAAAAAAGAGTGTGCAGAAGGAGAAAATAAAGAGCCAGTAAATAAAGACTATGAGGAACTTGAGTTTAGCTCAACATCAGAGCTAATCAAGCTGTGCACATGCCTGTAGTCTCAGCTACTCCAGAGGCTGAGGCAGGAGGGTCACTTGAGCCCAAAAGTTTGAGGCTGCAGCACACCATAATCAGGCCTATGAATAGCCACTGCACTCCAGACTGAGCAACATTGTAAGACCTCATACATATAAAAAAAAAAAATTAAAAATACACCTTGCCTGTCTCAAAAAAAACTAACAGAGCTAATCACTAGGTTCATACACATAGGCATTCACATATGCAGCACACACATACACCCAAGTGAGTGGAGTAAAGGGAGAAACTAGCTATTCTCTGGAAAGATCAGTTCATCGTCTTGGTATATAAACATTTCTAGGGTCACCACATATGTTTATGTACTGCAGAGCTCAATTTTGTTTTAGCTGCACCAATTTTTTCCCTCTAGAAAAACTGCAATGTGAAAACCCAGATTTCTTGCTTTTTTCCCAATAATCAGATGGCATGGCCCACATTCCTGCTTGATAATCATTAACCAGAGCTGAGTAGCAGCTGCCTGCATTAGAACCCATCTATTTAATGCAGAGTTCATCACTGTTGGGAAGCCTGTGACCTTCCTGACTCACAGAAGTAACTGAGTGCCTGGCCTCTGAGGATTCAGCTCTGCAAAGGGCACAAGACACTAGAGCTCATATTATCACAGACAACCTCTTCCTAACATCCAGCTCACTAAACTCATGGAGAGGTTGCAATCATCTTACAAACCACTGCAATCTCCTCACTGTGAATTATTCATCATGAAATGATGGCTTCTTAATTATAGCCTTGTAGAGTTGGCATAAAAATATTGATGTTATCATTAAGTAATATGCTTAAATTATGTGTATTAATACAAATTAAGATATTATAAACACATTTAAAATGTACCCTAATTTCATAATATATCAAATATACTTTGTACAGTGGTTTGCTCAATGTAAGTCTATGTTCATAGGGTAATTAAAGAGTCTCCTGAAAGGCTATCTAAAGAGGTCATAAACTGCGAAAAATAAATAAATAAATAAAAAGGTAAATTTGACTGAAACAACAAACTTCTTTGCAAGAAAGTACATAAAGAAACTATAAAAGGTCATTGAAACATACAATAACGGTAAATTTTTTTGTATAGAGAATACTGGCAAATTAAAATGAAGAAAAGTCCTTTCAGAAAAGGAAGTAAAAATATAAATAAGCTATTGAAAAAAAGTAGAAATTAATCAGACATGAAAAGATGTATAATATATCCAATCTCATTATTGAAAAAATGCAAATCAAAATAAAGAGTCACCCCTACACAAAATTAAGGTTTAAGGGATGATGATTTCAACAATTGGTAAGCATTCAGGAAATAAGCATCTTATATACTGCTGGTGGTAATGTAAATTGGTATAAATCTCCTAGAATATAATTGGAATTACTGAACTTTTCCTTTGTAATATTACTTCTATGAAATATGAATTTCATAGAAATTTCATGTGAATTTCATAATATTAATTCTAGGAATCTAGCTGAAAGAACTGAATAAATAAAGAAATACATACAGTTTATATCACAGCATTTGCTTTAATGGTGAAAAGATAGTAAACAGCCAAAATGTCCATTAATAAAATATTGAATAACTTACATTAGGTATAAAATATTGACTACAAAGAACCACTGATTATGCACAGCCATGTTAGTTAATACATAGACAAGGCTCTATTTAGAATGGGGGGTAGATTATACAAGCAGTGTAGGATCCTATTTTAAAAAGTCACACACATTATGTGTGATTAATATTTAAATATTAACTGATCATTTAAAAATTTATTTTTAGCTCTTAGCTTTTTCTTCATTCAAATGCTCAAGTGGAATTTACTAGTTCAAAGGAAAGTTTCTCAATAAAAAGAAGTACAAATGCTCAAATTTTGAGTTTCCAAACAGAAATTTAAAACTCTTAGAAGACACAAAAATCTTCCCTTTCCTTTAATTTTATTGCATTATAAGACACTGAACAGGCCAGATACGGTGACTCACACCCGTAATCCCAGCACTTTGGGAGGTTAAGGTGGGCAGATCACTTGAGTCCAGTTCAAGACAAACCTGGATGACATGGCAAAACTCCATCTCTACAAAAATACCAAAATTAGTCAGGTGTTGTGGCACATGCTTGTAGTCCCAGCTACTTGCTAGGCTGAGGTAGAAGGATCACTTGAGCTTGGGAGGCGGAGATTGCTGTGAGCTAAGATTGTGCCACTGCACTCCAGTCTGGGCAACAGAATGAGGCCCTGTCTCAGAAAGTAGAATTTTTTTTTTAAATTAAGAATAAAAACGATATTGAATTATGAGTATCGAAAACCAGAGACAAAAAAACTACTCAGAGCAAAAGTTTGTCATAAGCAAGGGCTAAGTAATCTTTCAGAGCCAATTATCTGCTTAGACAAATTAAGACCCCATGAGTCAGTCGCGGAGCGGGGAGAGAAGAAAACACTGAGTTTTGGTTGAGTGGGTCTCTACAAAGGTACTGTGCTATAACCTTCAGGAAATGGAACAAAAGATAATGCATATCCTGCCCTGACAAATTTGGGAAATGAAACAAGAAGACAGCTGCAAAGCCCAAGGAAGCAGCAGCAGATAGGGATGCTCCTTCATCTCAGACACTTACATGAGCAGGACGCCAGACATGGTAGTAAGATGTTCAGGGCAAAGAGGGCCTGAGATGTCCTCTTGAGCCCGAAGCAGTATAGGAGGCCATCCAAAATATCTTATACTCCAAGAAGAGTTCAGAAGTGGCTTAGAGAGAGAGCAAGAAGTGAAGACAGCTTCACAGTCAGGACAGAGATGCAGAGAGCCTGGACACATGAACAGAGGCCTTGTGAATGTGTGATATGCAGGGGTTGACACAGGGGCCGATGCAGAAGAGTGAAGATCAGTAAGGTCAGCACACGCAGGGGAGAGGAGCATCAGGATGACACGAGGTCTCCATCGCTTTCCTTCCCCGGGCAAAACTTGATGCAAACCTTGGTGAAAAGGCAGGGAAGCAAGGAAGAGCATACCCAGAAACAAAAATGAGAAAACATTTCATTAACAAGACACAAGATTAATTTACCAGAATTCATTTTCCATGACTAAGAGAAAGACCAAGAAAGAAACTAACTCAAGTTTAGAATGTAAAGTGCCAGCGTGAGCAACATAGTGTGACCTTGTCTCTACAAAAAAAATTAAAAAATTAAATTAGTGGGGCATGGTAGTGCACACCTATAGTCCCAGCTACTCAGGAGGATGAAGTGGGAGGATGCCTTGAGCCCAGGAGGCAGAGGTTGCAGTGAACCGAGATCGCACCATTGCACTCCAGCCTGGGTGACATAGTGAGACTCTGTCTCAGAAAAAAAGGAAAAAGAAAAAGAAAAAGGAAAGGAAAGAAAGAAAAACAGAAAAGAAAGAAAGTAAAGTGACTTGGTTTCACCCATAGGTATATGTCTTAGGACATTTCTACCTTTTATGTACACACAAAAAAATAGTAAATTATATTTATTTTTTTAAAATCTTGCAAAAAAAGACAAAAATATTAACAGTGATTACTACAAGGTAGTATGAATCTGTTTTCTTTATTGTGTTTGGCACTTCATAAACGTCTTGCAATGAACTCATATTGCTTTAATAGAGAACAGAGTGATTTTGCAATAAAAGGTAAATGACAATTATTCTCTCTTCAAATGTTTTAAAGAAGAATAATTTGGCTTTTAAAATAATTTTGGTACCAAAGTACATGGATCATTTCTCAGTTTTTGCTTTAAAAGTTATCCTGCGTTTCATATATGGCAACTGAGAAAATAAAGAAGTTCTTAGCTTAAATCCATGATTTACCTGAAAGAACAAAGTAGAATGTGTGTCGTTTGAACCACATGCACGGAATGCACAAGGTCATCTGTGCAGAGGAAATAATTGGGCAGGGAAGAGTTACTGTCTCTTTAAAAAGCACATAAAGTCTTAATTTGCTTAAAATACAAGAAGCCAAAGGCCTTAATAACTTTAATTACAATTTCCTCCAAGTAGAACATTCATAAGCCTTAAATCCCTTTACTGAGTTTTACTGCCAGTAATTAAGCAAAGTACACAGAGCTGAAAAAGTGAGTGTGTTTAATAGAATCAAGAAACATTTGTATCATTTAAGCTTCCACTTGTCAATAAGAATGGAAATAAGAAAAAGAGAGAACTGGGAAGAATACAGAATAGGTGGAAAGAAAATATTTCTAGATAAATTCAACATCCAAATAACTATAGTATTTGGACCCTGTTTATATAAGTAATTTGTTTTCATTATTCCTTTATCTTTCCAGAAACATAGTTAGTGGAAAAGCTGAAACCAAGACTGGTTTTTTAAACTACAGCACTAAGTTGGCAAGCAATGCTTTAAAGCCTTGCTATACAAAATGTGGTCCTCATACCTGCAGCATCTGCATCACCCAGAAGTTCAATCTCAGACCTCCCCCATCCCCCATCCCGTGATTGTGTATTGCAGAATCACGGGCCTCACTCCACTGGCAAATCCAAATCTGCTTTTGAACAAGATTCTCAGTTGATTCCTACACATTGCTGTAAGGCATTCAGATCAAAGTTTTGAATTCAGCCCTTCTCCCTCAAAACAGATCATCTGACCCCAAAAGTCTAAAATTACATGTGTGTTTTCCTACATATAGATGAAAATCCATTCAAATGGGAATTTCAAATATCTTTCTATTAGAAAAGTCAAGAATCATAACTGAAGTAGAAACTTTTTTTATAATCTCAAACTGCAAATTGAAAATGGAGTGATGAGAAATTCCTAAAGTAGGGGCTCTATTCCTATGGCAATTAATTGATCCTATTCAACCTATAGTATGGGAAACTACTAGTTCAAGAAGTGTCACTGTACTCAAGTACAGGATATATAATAAAAATATCTTCCAAGAAAGTTTAAGCTTTAACAGTACACTACACAAATGAGAATTAACACAGATTAGGAAATATAAAAGTTAAGGTTTTCAAGTTTTCATTCATTGACATTTACAACCCTCATGTTGGAATTTACTGTAAATTTACAACCCACACAAACCTGGCACAGATCAGAGCCTAATCCTGTCCAGGTTTCTGATGATGGCACCAAGGGATATGCTGTGGGAAGAATGGCTGTTCTTTGATATCAACCTCAAAGGTTAGGAGTGAACCCAAAACATCCTAGTTCCCTGCAATAACCCATTATGGATCTGTCATCTACAAATTTAGTTAAACCATTTTTGAGGTTATTTGTATTTTCCACCCCTACTTCCTCTTAGAGTAATCGGTTCCATAAGTTCACACTCATTGAATAAGGTGATATTTTCTAGTCCCACTGTTCACCAAACCTTAGAATAAGGGCAATATTCTTACTATCAATACTATTTATATCATCCGTAATGTCAAAAACAAGTGGCCATATCTCTTTATAGAACTGTTTCTACATAAATCCCTATTGTTTTTCTTTTCTCCTCACAAGCAGGTACCTCCTTATCCTATTTTAGAATCCTCTTTATGTCTTCTCCAATTCCATTATATGTATTTTTAGGGGATTATCAGTCTATTACAAGGAGAGGGTATACTATTAATTTAATCAAAGAGAATGTTCTCTACATGATTTTGAAATTCATTTCCTGATGAGACAAGATTCAATCAATGCACAAAGAAAATGTGGTACAGATACAAAATGGAATACTACACAGCCATAAAAAATGAACAGGATCACATCCTTTGCAGCAATATGAATGGAGCTGCAGGTCATTATCCTAAGTGAACTAATACAGGAACAGAAAACCAAATGCCACATGATCTCACCTATAAGTGGCAGCTAAACATTGAGAATACAGGGACACAAAGAAGGGAATAACAGACACCAGGGCCTACCTGAGTGGGAAGGGTGGGAGCAGGGAGGGGATCAAAAAACTACCTACCAGTACTATGCTTATTACCTGGCTGACAGAATAATCTGTACACCAAACCCCCATGACATGCAATTACCATACATAACAAACCTGCACAAGTACCCCCAAACCTAAAATAAAAGTTAAAAATAAAACTTCAATCAAAATCCTCAGGGATGCTATAACCTCTGATCAATACTAGTAACTTAAACTAGAAACTTAACTTCTCATACTTATAGATTTGCTTTTTCATTTTTGGCTGGTTTTTGCACTCACCCTTATACTTTTCCACCATTGTTAATAAATTCATTAGCCTGTTTCTGTTTCTTTACACTCAAGCAAGCTCAAAGGCTTGCCCTAAAATTTCTCCCCATTGGATTGGGCTTCTACCATTAAGTAGAGATTGGTATTAGTAGCCAATAGCAAAACCTGCTGCATACTCTTTCAAAATAGTAAACTGACTTAAGACTACACTAATCATTACCAAAACAGATATACAGACCAAAGGAACAGAACAGAGGCCTCAGAAATAACACACAGCTACAACCATCTGATCTTTGACAAACCTGTCAAAACAAGCAATGGGGAAAGGATTCCCTATTTAGTAAATGGTGTTGGGAAAACTGACTAGCCATATGCAGAAAACTGAAATTGAACCCCTTCCTTACACCTTATATAAAAATTAACTCAAGATGGATTAAAGACTTAAATCTAACACCTAAAACCATAAACACCCTAGAAGAAAACCTAGGCAATACTATTCAGGACATAGGCATGGGCAAATTCATGACTAAAACACCAAAAGCAATGGCAACAAAAGCCAAATTGACAAATGGGATCTAATTAAATGAACGAGCTTCTGCACAGCAAAAGAAATTATCATCAGAGTGAAGAGGCAACCTACAGAATGGGAGAAAATTTTTACAATCTATCCATCTGATAAAGGGCTAATATCCAGAATCTACAAAGAACTTAAATTTACAAGAAAAAAACCACCTCATCAAAAAGTGGGTGAAGGATAGGAACGGACACTTCTCAAAAGACGACATTTATGCGACAAGCAAATGTGAAAAAAAGCTCATCATCACTGGTCATTAGAGAAATGTAAATCAAAACCACAATGAGATACACCATCTCACACCAGTTAGAATGGCAATCATTAAAAAGTCAGGAAACAACAGATGCTGGAGAGGATGTGGAGAAACAGGAACACTTTTACACTGTTGTTGGGAGTGTAAATTAGTTCAACCATTGTGGAACACAATGTGGCGATTCCTCAAGGATCTAGAACCAGAAATACCATTTGACCCAGCAATCCCATTACTGGGTATATACGTGAAGGACTATAACTCATTCTACTATAAAGACACATACACACGTATGCTTATTGCAGTACTGTTCACAATAGCAAAGACTTGGAACCAACCCAAATGCCCATCAATGTTAGATTGGATAAAGAAAATGTGGCACATATACACCATGGAATACTATGCAGCCATAAAAAAAGGATGAGTTCATGTCCTTTGCAGGGACCTGGATGAAGCTGGAAACCATCATTCTCAGCAAACTAACACAGGAACAGAAAACCAAACACCGCATGTTCTCACTCATAAGTGGGAGTTGAACAATGAGAACACATGGACACAGGGAGGGGAACATCACACACTGGGGCCTGTCTGGGGGTTGAGGGGCTGGGAAGGGATAGCATTAGGAGAAATACCTAATGTAGATGACAGGTTAATGAGTGCAGCAAACCACCATGACATGTGTATACTTATGTAACAAACCTGAAGGTTCTGCACATGTGTTCCAGAACTTGAAGTATAATAAAAAAAAAAAAAGAAAAGAAAATGTGGTAGATTGGAATAAGTTAGGGATGATGGAGCATTTGGGGGGAAAAAACACTGCAGAAAAGCATGCAAATGTAAAACAAATAAATTATAAGCTCCTGGAAAAACTAAGGGCCATATAAGAATTAAAGCATAATATAGCCCACTTCTTGATTAAAAAAAAAAAAAAATGTTTAACTTTCTACATATTTACTTTGTAGAAAAATACCCCACATTATATCTGTGATTCGTATGTTGGTTTGTTGGCCATAATAGAAGCTGCATAATTACACCCTCCAATTCTATGCTGATAAAGTATTTTAGACATAAAGTTATATCACATTCTTGTGATGTACATACATATTTAGATTATTTAATCTGGTTAATGGCTGGGCATAACTAGCCTTAGGGGAAAAAATAACCCATATCACCATTCTCCTGAGCAGGTTATGTACATGTCAATAGTACTACTATTTATCTCACGTTCTAATCATATGTCATGTACACACACAAATAAACAACACTAGTATGAAAAGTGTCACAAACCCTATCTTGAGAATTTTTGCTAACACCTGAACACATGTGGTATGGTCACTTGAACCACAGAAAAGAGTCTCTCCTTGAGCAAACAGTAGTTGGGTTCCTCTGAGCCCTCTTCTCTGGACTAGGCCTCAACTGTGACCCCTGTCCTTGTTGGGTCTGCCTTGCAAGAATCCCACTAAGTCAGTTTAGAGAGAATCCCCCATCCTGTGTTTCTGATCACTCTTGTTATCTGATCAAATGCCTCACCCCCAACCCTTGATATCTGATCTTAAGTCAGATTAGCAAGAATCCCCCTACCCTTAATGTCTCCTCGTAGTAACTTTCCATCCAAACATCCCCCAGCCCCACTCCTTGTATATAAATCCCCACTTTTCCTTGTGTATTTGAAATCAAGCCCAGTTCTATACTGAGGTATCTTTCCTCCTATTGCAATAATTTCTGGATAAAATCCGTTTTTAATCACTTTCACTACTGTCTGGCTCCGATACTCTTTGACAGCCACCAAGAAAAATAAGACACCAACTATAGGCACCTATGATAAATTTTGAAGGTGAGGGTAAAGAGTGCAGAGAAAGGAAAGATACTATTCCAGTGGGGGACACAGGCCCCTAACTTCCACCACCCACTTGGGTGCTGGAGAAGAATGGGGAGGAAATTAGGAGTTAGATGTAATGAATGCTAGAGGAGCACACGTCCTGAGGTTGAAACCTGGGAGAGAGGATATGGGTACAGAAAATCTCTAGTAAGAATCCAGGACCATCCAAAATAGTTAACTGCAAAGCAGAATAAAGACATTTTCTGGCATATAGGGTCTCAAAAATATATATCCCAGGTATCCTTTCTTGGTAAGCTACTAAAGGATATATGCTCCACAAAAACAGAACAAACAACAACAGTAAAAGAATCAAGGCAATAGAGTACCCAACACAAGTTAGAGGCAGAAGGAATTCCCCAAGATTATGCTGACAGGAAATCCCAAATAAACATCTGTGAAGCAGGCTCTAAAGCAGCCAGACTAGACTGCTGCAGACCAGCAATGCTGAAAGGTGTTTCTCCAAAAGGATAAAATAAGATAGCTAATATATTCAAAGAGACTAGGAAGGGATTTAGCAAACTGAAGAGCATTTAGAGTTGAATTTGAGAAGCACACACAGAGAAAAAAACCACCTCCAGAGAAAACAATAACTATACAGGATATGAAATGTAACCAATATTTAACATATACACACACTGTGTGGCTCAGCTTTGGATAATCTTCTCAGAGTTGACACGGTTTGGATGTGTGTCTCCACCAAATCTCACATTGAAATGTAATCCCCAGTTGTTGGAGGTGGGGCCTAGTAGGCGGTGCAGATTCTTCATGACTTGGAGCTGTCCTGGCAATAGTAAGTTCTCTTAAGATGTGGTTTTTAAAAGCGTAGGGAACCTACCTCTTCCCAACACACACACACACACACACACACACACACACACTCTCTCTCTCTCTGTCTCTCTCTCTCGCTTGCTCACTCCTGCTCTGGCCATGTGATGTACCTGCTCCCACTCCCCCTTCCACCATGAGTAAAATCTTCCCAAGGCCTCCCCAGAAGCTAAGCAGATGCCAGCACCATGCTTCCCATAAATCCTACAAAACCACGAGCCAATTAAATCTCCTTTTAAAAAAAGTAAATTACCCAGTCTCACATATTTCTTTATAGCAGTGCAAGAATGGCCGAATACAATGATTATAAGAATATAAATGCCAACTATTCATCCCTACAAAATGACAATCCAACACTACTGGGAGGATGGGGAAAAGAAGTAGGCTCTTGTGTAGTGAGGACGGGAAACAGTGGAAGTAACCTGAATGTTTCTCTTCTATAGCAGCAATTCAGTAGATAATGCCCCAAATTAAAAAGCAGAGAAGGAGCAATAAAAGTATGTTATGGAAAGTTATAAACATAAATACTCAAAGGTTCTGAAAGTAGTCAAGGTGGGTGGGGAAGTAACAAGAAGGCATTGGAATGGAACAGTTTTTCATTATAGGCCTGATAGAACCATCTGTCTCCAAACAATGTGTATGTACAACTTTGATAAAAACAAAGTTTTAAAACAAAGGATATGGTTATTTCATTTTAATATTAGTAATGAACGATTTGCCTATCTAGGGAAAATTTCAGCCTTATGGAAATAAATTTCAAACTAAAGATTCAATTACATGGAACCACCAAAAATCAAAGGGAGGGAAATATACAGCTGAATGTTAATAGCCTGTGGGCTGCAAGCACTTAACATTACAATCTTTAAGTTCCTAGATTTGTTTCCCTAATTGCTACCAACAAAAAAGCCTTCCTAGATTTTGAAGTTTCAGTCTACAGAATCTTGCATCATTCAGCAATTGAGCAAAACTTAACTTGCTTGATGTGGAAAGAAAATAAATTATTTTGCATAATATTTTTATTTACTTAATGGCAGATAAAATTATACCCTCAATTCATATTTATACCTTCTTGCTAAAAGGGGACTTCACTTAAATCTGACAGAAAACAAGAATCAGACAAATTCACCTCATTCTAAGGTGAGCCCTTTTGGGGAGTCTCTTATTTTATCCAGGAAAAATAAGAAAATTAATCCTAGTTATCATACACATTCTTATATAAAGTATTGGTTTATAAGGGAAGAATGCCTATAGTAATGACACATGGCACTTGTAATAAATCCTTCTCACACTGTGGTATATTAACCAATATTTCCCAAACCTCCCTTAGGTCAACACAAGAGACCTCAAGTAGCCAACCAGCTTAACTGAGACCACATCAAGTAAAACCAGGCCACAGACAAGTACTTTCCTACATAAGAGACAAAACAATAGAGTATGATTTTAATAGTTTAAGCTATTCCAGCATTGGCTAAAATGTACATATTTCCAGACTTAGCAAAAATACAGACATTATCCAGGCCTAAGGAGTTTCATATTCAGTAAGAATTAAATCTCTTTGTTCCTCTTTGCCAAATGTCTTAAATAGTAACAGAAAAGTAGGAGGCACATGATAGAAAATCTGGATAAATATTAAAAATAAATGCACGTATTACCAAATGCTAAGATATTTTTCCTGTAAAACACCCATAGTTAAAAGTGCCAGTACTCTGAATTTCATATCTTCATGATCATTTAGTGAATTTGGCCTTTAATGATTCAGATTTTAAGAAAACAGAGTTCATGCCAGCCTAAGAACTGCATGTATGTTATTGCATAGATGCTTGATAGAGTTTTAAAACCTGACTTGTAGTACTATATTTATGTGTAGCTAATATAATGTAGATCATTCTAAAGATAAATACTAAAAAGATGTATACAGAAGCAAACTTGGTAGAAGATTATTTTATTTCTGATCCATGAATCACATAGTCTCGAATATATCCAAGTTTAATAAAATGAATTCTTCTCAAAACTCTGAACTACCCAACACTGATTCTTATTTTTTGAAAAAACACAGCCTGGCCAACATGGCGAAACCCCTTCTCTACTTTAATACAAAAATTATCCGGCTGTGGTGGTGCACGTCTCTAATTCCAGCTACTCAGGAGGCTGAGACATGAGAATTGCTTGAACTCAGGAGGTGGAGGTTGAGGCGAGCTGAGATCACACCACTGCACTCCAGCCTGGGTGACAGACCAAGACTCCAACTCAAAATAATAATAATAAATTAAGGTAAAATAATTAAAACACGCACACACATGACCCATAAAACCCTTTCCCATTTCTATATTTATCTCATCTTCTGCAAAGCTGACCCGTTCTCCAAGGTAGGCGTTCTGCTTTGAGGGTTTCTCTCAGCCTTTCAGTCTGAGCCAATTCTCAGTCACATGTTTTCATGCTGCTTTTAAACTTTCCTTTAACGGTTTGTTTTTTTGTTTTTCTTTTTTAACTTTGCCTTCAAATCAAGCTGGGTGAGAAAGACCACAATTGTCTCCCTTCCCTTTTTATTTTTTTCCTTTTTTTGTTAACCTGTGTGACAAGAACACTAGTCAGCCTTAGAAACTGCCAAAGCACCTGCTGATTGAGTGCTTTTTAAAGAAATAATAGTGACATTTTTCTGACAAATACAGTAGTCCCTTATGGGCATATGATGGTTTTTCCCAAATGTTCTTTAAAAGGGTAGACTTTGTGCTCTTGTTTAGTGCTACTAGCAGTAGCAAGACTAACAGGTAACTTTGTGTCAGACATTACTAGTGGCTGCTCTTCCTTCAGGACTAATTCTCTTCAGGGCAGCAACATGCCTGACAGAAAAAAAACTGCTTTCCCAGACCCTCTGGCGGTTAGGAGGCATTTGTTGCAGAGCATTCTAGACAGGAATGTGGTGTATACCAGTTGATCTATTTTGTTCATAAACATTTTTAAAAAAAAGAAGAAGAAACAGTAGCTTTTCCAGAAGCCCTCTCCAGGAGATGCCTTCTTACCTCTCAGGCAACAAAAACTTTTCATCCATTTCAGAGTCTCATCCCCTCACCACAGTCAGCAGCTCTTATCAATCTTCATTCTCCAAAGCATCTTTCACCCCATTCTTTCTTCTGCATTTTTATCACATTTCTCACTCCAGAACTTGGGCAACTCTACCAATGTACATGCTTTCATGCTCCCAACTCTCACATCCATCTAATTCATTCTCCACTACACTGTCATTGGGATTTCTTTTAAAAATTAAATAAAATCCTATCGCTTTGGCTCTTTAAAAATCCACTGTGGTCTCTACTACCTAAAGAACAAAGTCTAGTCTCAAGTCTAAGCTATGTCTCATCTGTGCACATAACAGCAGCCTCAAACTTGAGTTTGTTTCTGCTCATCACTATTCATGCCTAGAATACCTTTACCCGCAATGTTCTTATGTTTTTAGTTTTTCCTCACAATTCAAGACTCATTTGAAGCTCTTTTTCTTACATTTGTTTATTCATTTACAAACATTTATGATTACTTGCTATGTCCTACACATTAGGAACACAATAATAAGTATTAAAATGATATACATTTCCCTAACCTAAAAAGGAACATGCAGTCTCCTCCAGGAAGCCTTCCCTGATACTCTAATCACTTTTAAGAGCTAAGGGCCACCATAGTATCACTCTGAGGCATGCTGGAGTCTTCTATTTCTATATTTTACATTATAAAATTACCCAGCTATATGTATGTCTTCCCCAGTAGACCGTAAGATATCATCTCCCATACATTTTCATGTGCCCAGAGTCCACTTCAGTACTCAGCGTCAAGTATAGACATTTGCTACTGTGCAAGAACATATTGCTAAAATAAAGTTCCTTTCAATTAGCAAGTTTTAGCACATACTTTTACTTGGCTCCTTAGAAAATAAAATAAGGTTCCTGGTCTCCAAGAACATACAGTCTAACTTAAGATATTTATGCAGAATATTCCCAATTTAGTGCAACATTAATAAAGAAAAAAATCCCTAAAGCTTGGTCTCAACCATTTTGAACAATCTTATGTTATATAAGTCATTGACTTGAAAGGCAAATCAAGTATACTCTGCCAAACAAACCATTAACTAATTTACTCAGACAGTCTGACTCACTGGGATATGTAAATAAATGAACTTTTTTCTCAAAACCTTTTCCCTTTTGCTACACTGAGGCCCCACTTCCCAGATGGGTATCAGTGACCTAAGTAGAATGAGCAGATTCTATAAATGAAAGCAAGTAGGAATTTAATATAGTAGTCCTTCCTGCATACTTGAGGCCCATTCCTTTTCAGTTTGAAGCATCAATGTAAATTGAATGCAAAACCTCTCCTCTTGGCAACACAGGTGGGAAATGTCTAATTCCAAACAGCCTGAGGAACATGGGGATTGAAGGGATGTGCTAATACCCTCCAGTGTGCTAGAGGGAAAAAAAGGGGGCATATCTTCCACCTAAAAGGTGAGGACTTAACCCTCTCCTTGGTGGCCCTAATAGTCTCATTGCCAATGGGCTAAGAAAGAAAAAATGATGTCATAAGTGGGAGTTGAGTGATGAGAACACATGGACACAGGGAGGGGAGCATCACACACCAGTGCCTGTCAGGGGCGGGGGCGCGGGGCAGGGGTGGTTTGGGGGCAAGGGGAGGGATAGCATTACAAGAAATACCTAATGCATGTGGGGCTTAAAACCTAGATGACAAGCTGATGGGTGCAGCAAACCACCATGGCACATGTATACCTATGTAACAAACCTGTACACTCTGCACATGTATCCCAGAACTTAAAATATAATTTAAAAAAAGAAAGAAAAAGTGATGGCTTCATCACTTCTATCATCAGAAAGGAGAGAGGAACTGCCATCCATGATGACTTCCATAGGCCTTGGCTGACCATTAACAAAACTCCCACCACATCTTCTAGCTAACCCACAGCTGGCAGTACTGACACTTTATCCCTCCACTATGTGCTTTAGGTGGTCACCTCCCCACACCATGCTACAAAAGTCCAATCAAGACCATAACCCCAATCTCACCCACCCTGTAGTCAAACAGCCACGCTCCATCTTTAGTACCTTCCAGAGGCAGTCCCCACCTCATAACGTCTCCTTTCTCTTCTTCAAATAGCAGAGAGAGAGAGAGCAACAGTTACATTGTCTAAGCAGATTTCCAACAACAGAAGGAGTGGCTATTCTCCCCTTTCTGATAGTAGCACCAAAATTTAGGCATAATTTTCTTAAAGTCGTCAACCTTGCCTCTGGAGAAGAAAAACATTTCCCCTTAATCCCCAAGTCCCCAAACATGTATGAGAGTTTATATGTGCGTATAGGTATAAACACAAGAAAATACCAGAAATTTATATTCTCATTGCCCTTAATACACATAACTATGGAAAGTGATGGATATGTAAATCTGTTTGGGTAATCATTTTACTCTGTATTTATATATCAAGACATGTTGAACATCTTAAATACAAACAATAAGTTTAAAAACACAGTAGTTGTATGGGGCGTGGTGGCTCATGCCTGTAATCCCAGCACTTTGGGAGACTGAGGTGGGCGGATCACCTGAGGTTGGGAGTTCCAGACCAACCTGACCAACATGGAGAAACCCCATCTCTACTAAAAATACAAAATTAGCCGGGCACGGTGGCGCATGCCTGTAATCTCAGCTACTCAGGAGGCTGAGGCAGGAGAATCACTTGAACCCAGGAGGCAGAGGTTGCTGTGAGCTGAGATTGCACCATTGCACTCCAGCCTGGGCAACAATAGCAAAACTGTATCTCAAAAACAAAAACAAAAACAAAAAACAGTCGTTGCATCTGGAGAAGGGAAATAAAAGGGACACAAGAGAGATGCTTTTTATTCTCCCCGCCCCACACACCTGAGGATATATTTATGTATTACAAGTGTAACTAAAATGAGAATGAAGAGAGATGAAAGGATGGAGGGAGATTCATTGATTGATTTCTTATAATAAAATGACTCAATCAAGTTTTCAAATTAAACTCCTTTAGCATTCATACTGCTATTAGTTTACTCTTCAGAAATACTAAGAACAATCTCTCTTCATAGTTATTTGAGGGAATAAAATTGTATCACTTTAATCAAATTCAGGAAATTCCACATTGAGAAAAATGTCCCAGTATTTAAGCATCCCTGAGGAGCATGCCACATTACTCCCAGAACCCATTCAAATACAGAGCTTAGAAAGCACCAGCTTCTGGTTAAAGTCAATCCACCTAGAAACAAGGGAGTCTTTGTCAAGGAAACCCGAGTTCAAGTGCATGAGGATCAGATAAAGCACAACACATGGCATCTGAACTAAAATGATAGGCTTTGATTTTCAATTCAGAGTTAATAAACCAGCAGAATGTGAACACAAGAGAAAGGATGTAAAAATAAACTTAAGATTGGCTTCCTCTTAGGTAGTGAGAGTTGAATAGAAAAGTGGGGTTACTGAAGGTGTTGCAGAGCAGCTCTGTAAATATCTTTATTTGTAAATCTATAATATATATGGCTCTATTCATAAATAGGACACTCTGTTATGGCCACAGGTAATAGATATTAGACAAACAAGTGTTTGGGAAATACATTGTCTCTAAGGCTACTGACAATAAAAGCACAAGTATTAATTTGGAGAAGTAGATGGCCAGACTTGTGTTCTTTAAGGCCTGTATCCTGTATGGGGAGGAGGAAGTGGTGGATGGAAGGAGTTATGCAGAGTTGTGTCTCAATTACAGCTATAAAACCAGTTACCCAAATTCTTTTAGAACCTCTCGTTAGAAGCCACTCAGATTACCTAAGATAATAAAAAGCCAGGAAGCATAAGGGCTCTTTTGACCACACATTAAACATGAATTAAATTACTAAAATTTCATGGTGTGTTGTCCAAATATGGTGTGTCCCTGTATTTAGAAGTAGGGGAATTTGACAATTTTATTCCAAAGGTATTCAAAAGAAATAAAAGAGGGTACTTCCAAAGAAATAAAAAAACAAGCTGACATATATATAACTCTAATTCTCTTCAATGACAGCTTGAAAAAAAGTTGAATTGAGTTGCTTCAATGAAATAAAAATATTAACCTGAAAACACACTTGGTACAAAGTTATTCTTTGCAGTCTGCACCTGCAAACTACTAGAAGCAACCTAAATGCCCATATGCAGGAGAGTAATTAGATAAGCTGTAGTACTTCCATGCAGCGTAGTACACTGCAACCAAAGCCACTAAAAAGTAATAAGGAAAATCTACAAACTGATGTGGGGTTATTTCCAACATATACTATTAAGTAAAAAAAAAAAAAAAAAAAAACTCAGTACAAATGAGTATCTAATGTATGTTACCTTTGATAGCAGAACCAAAGGGAAATAAAATATACACATCTATTGATTTGTACAAAAAGATATCTAAGATGAATAAACAAGAAACAAAAGAAATTGGTTACCTACAGTGGACAGGTGGAAACAGAGTGAGAGATACGCAAATGTGAACAGAGTAGAAGGGATGGGGTATGGGAAGCACACACACCTCTTTCTATTGTTCTGATCTTCAGAATCATGTTAATATTTTACGTACTCAACACATTATAAACACAACAAGGATAGGCTGGGCATGATGGCTCACACCTGTAATCCCAGCACTTTGGGAGGCCAAGGTGGGTGGATTGCTTGAGTCTGGAAGTTTGAGACCAGCTTGTGTGACATGCAAAAACACCGTCTCTACTAAAAACACAAAAATTAGCCAGGTGTGGTGGCACACACCTGTAGTTCCAGCTTCTTGGGGGGCTGAGGTAGGAAGACTGCTTGAGCCCAGGAGGCAGAGGAGCAGTGAGCCAGTATCATGCCACTGTACTCCAGTCTGGGCGACAAGACCCTGTCTCAAAAAAGCAAGGATAGGGAAGAAGCAACTCAAAAATGGAATAAAAACAGAAACAAATTTATAAGTGTATATATGTATAAATGTGTATACACACACACACATGCACGCAAACATACATATACACACTTATACTTCCTAGCTCTGTTTGCTGAGAAGGCATAGAAGTAATAACACCCCAATAGTAATAAGCATATCCAGCAACCAAGTTTTGTTTTCTAAATACTATTCTCAACTAAAAGGAGCTCCTTGGAGAAATGCTTATTCCAAGGCTAGGTCAGAGAATGTAAAAATCCACCTAAAACATATTGTGCCAGAGAAAACCAAAGTGTTCAAAAAATGATGGAACACGTCAAACAGAAGTTTAAAGGAGGTCCAAGTGTCCATGTCCATCCTGGGACAATGTGAGCAACAGAATAAATGACAGTAAGAGATTATAATCTATTGAATAAAACAAACCATGAATCTATACTGCTATAAATAATAAGGACAAGGAAAAGCTCTTCCTGATTTTTTTATTCTTTGAGACATATCTCATTCCGTCCCTCCAGCTGGAGTACAGTGGCATAATCACAAGCTCACTGCAACCTCAACCTCCTGGGCTCAAGCAATCCTCCCACCTCAGCTTCCCAAGTAGCTGGGACTATGGATGCACCCCACCACAGTTGGCTGATTTTTTAAGAAAGAGGGTCTTACTATGTTGCCCAGGCTGGTCTCAAATTCCTGGGCTCAAGCAATCCTTCCACTTCAGCCTCCCAAGGTGGTGGAGTTACAGATGTGAGCCACCACACCTGGTCAAAAACTCTTCCTTGCAGAATTCCAGTTAATAAAATTAATGAGAAATTAGAAGACCACCACTTGGCAATCATTACAGTAATAATTATTTCAGGTACTAGCTAAAACCACTGAGTAAATATACAATGAGAAACAAGATTTTATATCATATCAAAGTATCTCCCACAAGATACTTATTCCACAGGGAAATCTAGTAACTTTACAAACAAGAAACCTTAACATAGTGATCAAAGTTAATATCACTAGAATGCGCTTCCTGTTATGAGGCACTGAAAAGAACACAATAGCGTGTTTGTTGTATCCCTGGCAAAAACACAGAACTTCAATCAAATCATGAAGAAACAGCAGACAAATCCAAGTTGAGGAATACTGTACAGAAATAACTGGCCAGGATTCTTCAAATGTCAAGGTCATAAAAAGACAAAGAATGGCTGAAGAATTGGTCCAAATTAAAGAAGAATAAAGTATGACCACTAAATGCAATCTATGATCTTGAATTAGACCTAAAACAATTTTTTTCTTGTACTACAAAAAACAGAGGTGCAATTGGCAAAATGTGAATGTTATCTAGACTAGATGACAGTATTGTATCAGTGCTAGTTTCCTTATTTTAATGAATTCATTGTGGTTATAAATGAGGTCCTTTTTGTTTTTAGGAAATACGCACTGATACTGAGAATCATGTCTCCAACTTATAAAATTTCAGAAAAAATAGAGAAATAGATAATACAGCAAGTATAAAGTGTAGTAAAATACTAACAAGGCCAAGAGCGGTGGCTCATGCCTTTAATCCCAGTACTTTGGGAGGCTGAGGCGGGCGGATAAACTGAGGTCAGGAGTTTGAGATCAGTCTGGCCAATATGTTGAAACCCCATGTCTACTAAAAATACAAAACTTAGCCAGGCATGGTGACAGGCGCCTCCCAGCTACTTGTGAGACTGAGTCAGGAGAATCGCTTGAACCCAGCAGATGGAGGTTGCAGTGAGCCGAGATAATGCCACGGCACTCCAGCCTTATGTGACAGAGCAAGACTCCATCTCAAAAAACAAAAAACAAACAAACAAAAAAAACTAACAATTAAGGAATCTGGATAAATGGCATGCAAGAATTATGTGCATAATTTAACTTCTCTGTAAAGTCTGAAGTTATTTCAAAGTAAAAAATTAAACAATATAGTCAATCCAAGTATATGCAGGAAAAGCAATAACCAACCAATCCATTTCAAAATAATGGACAAAATTTCCTTTAGGAATCTATAGCAATTAATATGAAGTAGTTTTGTGAAACTGCTCCTGGTTTTTTCAAATCATCAGATTTCTACATCATTTCTATGTTACATAAAACTTCTGATTACCTAAGTTCAACTTCTGATATTTCTTAAATAATAAAGCTCATCATTTAAAAGACAAACATGCTCAAACATGTCACATTTTCCTCTTCGGATTCTCAGTAGTTAGATTGATCCAACTGATTAACTCATTAACAAGTAGTTATTTAATGAAAGACATTGTCTAGATGCTTAAACTGCTATATCTGGTTCATCCTGTCTATTAGTTCGGTGCCAATAACAAGCCAGCATACAAGCTTTACTTGGTAGGCTTTTCCAAATGAAGTATCTATCTGGTACAATGATCAGATTCAGGTGTAACATACAATAATGATAATGAAAACAATCCTTAAGTAAAAATTCAAGAAACTTACTAGAAATGCATTCTTTATTACCAAAGCATTTTTATTTGGGAAAATACAAGAGCAAAGTGTTTATATTTTTTTTAAAAAAGTTCAATTATACAACTATTCATTCCAAACCAACAGTATCCACTAGAATGAACATACCAGGATAGTTTTGGGGATTGAATTCTAAATAACTCTTTTTCAGAGCCTGATGGGAAAATAAAAAGTGATTCATGATAATTAATATTTCATCTTTATCAAAAAGAATACATCTCAATATTTTATTTCACCCTAATATGTTTTCCTCTGGTTTTATATTAAACAGTTTCCGAGTTTCTTTCTATACATTTCCATACTCTAAGAGTCAATGTAACCTTCATACATTTCAAAAACCTTCAATGATTCCCAATGTCGATTAACAGCTTTTGGCCTCTCACCTTTCATTCCCAGCCTAGTGACTCACCCCGGGAAGTAACGATATCAAGAAGTTCAGGGTGTGGTAATTTTGACCAGCCCTACATGAAGCCATTCTACATATTCTACCACTCAACGAATGGGAGTTCCAAGTTCTTAGGCTGACACTCAAGAGACCAACCATCTGGTTCACCCAGGACTGGGGGGTTCCCACAATGTGAGATCTTCACTACTGATACCTAGAGTCTTAGGCAAATCAGGACATTTGGTCACCTTAACTCTGACCTAGCAACTGACCTTCTTGACCCCCCTAAACTGCTCTGTGCTTCTGACATTTCCTTTCTCTGGCTTACCTTACCCCCCTCGCCTCACACATCCAAGTGAAGATTGTTCAAGAATGTGTCCAAATGCCAACTTCTCTGTCAATTGCTTCCTTTTCTCCAATCCTGGAAGTAATTTCTCTTTACTGTAAATCCCAAAGTATTCTTTGGGAGAATTCTCAAAGTATTCTCTCCCTTCTACTGCTTGCTCTACATCGCACAGGAGGAGGCAGGACACTTTCTCCCCACTCCTGATCTTTCCTTAATGGGGAGTAGACACCTGTTCACATATTATTCACATTCTCCTCCCTCTCACTGATGTTTCCAAAGGGGAGGAGAGTTCTCTATCTGGGAAATTTGGAACAAGGAACAAATTTTGGAACATGGTAGACCAGCAGCTCTCTCCATCCTTCTTTGGAATTTGCTTGCCATTTCTGAAGTGTTACAGAAGCTGGCCTCCATGTGGAGCCCTGTGGGTCATCTACACTGTCTGTGCCTAACTGGACCAGCCTGTCTCATTTGTTGTAGTATGTTCTCTATTACCAACTTTACAGGTAAGAAAACTGTTCATTTGTCATCTGGAAATCATGATGCCTTGTCATCCTTCATAACTTGGACAAGTAAGAGGAATGCTGTTCATTGACTACCTCTTCCTGTAAACTATAGGAAGCTGTAAACTTGGCCTGTCTCACTTTCATAGCACATTGTACAGGGCCTTGCAGGCACCAAACATTAATAACTGAGTGAACAAATATAAATATCTTACTGATTTTTTTTAATCATGACGTGAAGTCAGTTCAAATTCTACTGCTGGTACTTACTAGAGGAGGGTAAACTTGGGTAACTCTTAACATGAGTCCTTTTTTGTGTGTGTGTGTGTGTGCCGATATCAGGGATTAGCAAACTACAATCAACCAGCCGAATCCAGCCCACCATATATTTTTAAGTAAAATGTTGCTATCTGAATACAGCCATACCTATTCCTTTACATATTGTTTGTGTCTGCTTTTGCACTACAGTGGCAGAAATGAGGAGTTGCCACAGAGATCACATGATCTTCAAAGCCTAAAATATTTCCTCTCTGGCCCTTTACACCAACCCCCTTCTCAGGATTGCTGCAAGGGTTATGGTTAGATGCTGTTTATTACTAACACCTAGCACATAAGTGGCTGTTATCGATTTAAATACCATAGCAAAATGCAAATTAATATTTTTGAAAGTAAATTCCTGTAGACATACAAAATCAACAGCTAAGACATGCTCTACTCATAGATTCCACACCTAGATGAGTGGGGGAGAAAGCCCACAAAAATCATTTTTAATTTGCTACAAATTTGGAGGCCCAGGAAGCATCACCTACCACAAAGCTCTTACACTGCAAAGAATCTGCTAGACAACATTTATCACAGCATTCCCAAGAACAATGACGACTCAAGGGAAACAAAAGATGCACCAAACATTTTTTCCACTAAAAGGAGTCCTGAAATAGAACTTGAGCAATAAGAATATTTACAAATTTAATATTTGTATTCTTTAATATTCTTTAGTGGACGAGAAGAAGAGGGTACTGACAGGAGTTATTACAGCTTGAAATGAGTTGTGAAAACTATTAAGTCTGACTGAGACATTGCAATAATTCTTCCTTCAATTAATTTTGACTCTGAACATTGTATTAAGTGCCAGGGATCAAAGATAAAGATAGTTCTTGTCCTTGTAAAGTTCAGGATCTAGTGAGGAACACAAGCATGTATTTAAAACTTATCTAAATTTGAACATCTAGAGTTCAAACGTTTTTTTTAAATAACAGAAATGACCCTCTCCCTTCGTCTCAGCTCCATGTCAATTTTGTTTGGTACCTGGGTTGTAGAGAGAAGTTTTGAAAGTAGGGTCCTGGGATAGATGGGAAAAAAACAAAACAAAACAAAAAACAAAAGACAGCTAGGCATATGATGTTAGCCAGGCCCTCTGGATTTGATTTCAGTTCCAGTCTAGGAGGGTGAGAAACTGCAGCTGGATGAGCTGGTTGAGGACACACTCTGCTGGAGAAACCCAAGCAGTATTCATTCCTGTGACCCAAACTACAGCTTCAAGTTTGGGAGGGTGCCAGTGTCTCTGACTCTAACTGGAAGCCAGCATGACCCTGGCATTAGTGACTTGAGACATTTCTGAAGCTAGACTCTGGTCTTGCCTGCCTGGTATCTGTAATGTACAAGCAGTGGCCATGATGGGGCTCCCCTAAATGACTTCATGCGCCACAGACATTGACAAGTGGGTGCCCAAGCAAGGGAGGAAAGCCATAATGACTGCCATGTGGTGACTGCATGTGATGCCCAGAAATTACTGGGGAAATTAACTAGAGGTAGAACACACACCATCCTTTAATCTGCTGGGTTAAATATGCCCTACTCACTTAGGATTCTTATGAAAATAAAACCAAAATGCTGGGTAAGTGCTATGATAAACGTGTATCTAAGCATCTATGGGAAGTCAGTGGGTCCAGGGGTGGAGGGAGGGACTCCTAATCCAGCCAGTTGAAGAAAATAAGAACTCTAAGAAAGCCCAATTAAAACTCATAAGAAAAGCCATTCCATTTTATGAAATTGTTCCTTTTCTCACATTTCTGTTAACGACTAAGTTTGCTTCCTTCAGAAGGTATAGTATTAAAATAGGTTACATTTTATCGAGCATATTTCACATTAATGGAAATCACTGGAGGCTGTCCAAGGTCCCTGAAAAAATGGCAAATATTTTGCCACTGATGATTATACTACTGGATTAATATTCTTTAAGGATCAAGATGACTACTTCATACAACCAGGGAGAGAAATTATCTCCCATTGATTGATTTTGTTCAGGTTCAATCAATTCCATTGTTAAATTATTCTTATGTCTCACAGGATATGCATGTAAGTTACATTTCTAAACTGAAACAAGCATAATTTGAACCAGTCTATTTATAAATCATGGTGTTATAGGCTTGAACATACTACCAGATTAATCTTCCTTCAAATAGTGGCTATAAAGAGGGTACTTAAAAGATCCCAAAGATCTTGCATCACTAATGGATAACCATTACACGGTGCAGAAAACATGACTCAGGAAGTTGTAAGAGTAAACAGATGGAGTCCATTATGAGTTTTCCTTTCTTGTGGTGTAACTAAATGGCCTTATTATGCTACCAACTTTTTAAAAAATTGTAATGTTTATTACTGATCATTAAAAATACTACACATCCCATGCACTTTGAAAAACTCACAAAGTAGATTGTCAATTCATTTTTTAAAAGACTAAAGCTTTACATTTGCAAAAGCTCTTGTAAGATAAGATAAATGTAAGTATTAAGTATCACCTGAATGAGATTACATTAAAAAAAAACAGTAAAAGGCCATAACTTCATACACTGAACATTTAATATCAACCACAAATGAATAGATTAAAAACAATGTTTACTGATACTGGGAATGTTAAAGTTTGAAGTTTTGGTTAGTGAACTTTGTTTCCAATTTGTTTCTCTCTGTAAGTGAAGGAGGAAAGAAAATGACCTTGAACAGGAGATACATCAATCTGCAGAGGTTATTTGCAATGTTTTGGATATAGTGACTAGCTTTCTCCATTTCTAGCACAAGTGGAAAAGAAGAGGGAAAAAAAAGAAGAGGAATAGAATAGGATTGATGCCCCGCACCTTACCTGTAACACAATTAGTTGTCCCACCAGCTACAGTGGTGGCTTAGATTGGCAGGGAAGAGTAGGGGACAGGGGGAAGGAAGGTAGTCATCACACAGCTTGTACAGGTTGTAGCCATAGCTACAGCTATGGCTGGACCACAGGCATACAGACCAAATACAAGCTCTGACCCTATCCTGCCCTTAAATTCAACAACTTCGGTATAACATCTTGCACACTTGTCCTACTATAAAGTTAAGAAATTTATAAAGAAAAATAATAGAATAGGAAAACAAGAATGGAAAAGGAAAGCAGAGGAAAAGAAGTTTCAGAAAAAAAAAACATCTATTGAATCTGCCAGATTTAGAAATCACTATACATAAGCATTTAATAACACATATAGTTCTCAGATTGTCTATCCAAGGATCCATTCATTCATCTTTGTTCTCACTAAATGATGAACTCCTTCAGAGCAAACACTCTTAAATTTTTATCTCTGTCACCTTAATACAGTTTCTGGTACATTAATGTAGTTATATAAATGAATAAATGGATAAATAGCTTTACTTATCTTCCAAATCCATAATTCCAGTTTCTATTTTGTGTCCTAGCCACATACCCTAGATACATAGTGAATATTTCCCCTTATCAATTATTTCAAAATTAAGATATTAGAATAAATAAAAATCAGCCTCCCACTACCAACCTGCTGTCTCTTTTCAGAAGCATCATAAGCAGGGTTTTTTTTTCCTTTTTCATTTTTTAAGAGGCAGGGCCTCACTCCGTCACCCAGGCTGAAGTACAGTAGTGTCATCATAGATCACTGCAGCCTCAAACTCCTGGGCTCAAACAATCCTCCTGCCTCAGCTTCCAGAGTAGCTAGGACTATAGGAGTATACCACCATGTCTAGCTAATTTTTAAAATTTGTTGAAGATACAGGGTCTCACTATGTTACCCAAGCTGGTCACGAACTCCTGGCCTCAAGCAATTCACCCACCTCAGCATCCCAAAGTGTTGAGGGTACAAGTGTGAGCCATTGCGCCCAGTCTAGCATTTCTTATTGTATACTGCAGCAAAAAAGTATTGATCACCACCACCTTCTTTCATCTCCAAGGTCCTGTATGTCATCAATGTGAGCAGACATTTCTAAAGCTTTCCAGCATCTCTTATTGGTGCCCAATGCCATGACCCCAGTCCAGCTGCTAATTAACTTGCGCCTGGATCACTGTAAGAATATCTAACTGGCCTCTCAGGTTCTACCTTCAGCCACTAATCTTCTCTATAACCTGCGTTCATCCCTCCGTGGAAGATAAGCATGCCTGAGAGGCAGGTGCCACGTCTTTTTCAAGTCAGAGTGTCCTCTCACATATTTGGAATAAAAATATTCAATTACCCCAGAGTCTGAGGTGCCACATGGGCATCAATTTATTTTCAACAGTAGACCTCTTTGGAGTCACTGAATTATCTTTTTAAAGTATAGCCTTACAAGTCTTTGTGATGACAAGAGAACTGAGAACTTCTTATTAAAAAGTAGCTCTTGGAATGGAGTTTTTACAATTTACTTGTATACTGTGCTTTCCAGACTCTTTTCAATGTCTTGGAAAGGAGGCTGGGCACGCTTGGTGCTGGTGGCAATGTGTGGAAAGAAAGGCATGGGGAGTAGAAAAAATGCAACACCAAGTTGTACATTCTTTGTGCAATTCCATCATATCTGAAACCTAAAAACTACAACCCACTGGCAACACCCTTCGCTGAGTCACTGTATTCTTTGTGTGCATTTTTCTAAGAGCAATCAAAAACAGTAATTGCAGGACTAACTTTAGAACATGAAATCATGGCATCTGTGCTGACATGGAACGCAATGTGAAAAGTAATCTCTCATTAAACCAGAAACTGTGGTTTACATTGTTTAAAAAGTGCATCGGATCGCTCATTCTCAGGGGATAGATCATAATGCTCCTTAAGGACAGAAAATTGAAAGAAAGTATTAGTTCCTTCCACAAAATATCTAAGAAATCTCATGAGGTTCTGGGGTTTTTTCCCCCTCCTTACTTGTTCTATTTACATAAGGAATAAAGTGTTCTTTAAATATGTATTTAAAATGTCCTTTTCTCCACCTAAGATTCTGATTCAAATAAACTATTTTAAACACACACACACATGCCTATATATACACACACACACACACACACACACACACACACATATTTGAAATAGTCTGAGGAATTTGGTTGTGGTGGGTATTCAGTGACATTGAGGAATTACTGTTAATTTTTATAGTAAGTGTTATGATGGCATCGTGGCTGTAAAAGAACATTTTATACATAAAGAAGGAAGTATGTTAGGATAAAGTACATTATATCAGAGATTTGCTTTAAAATGTTTTGCCAGAGACAAAAGGGAGAGGACAGATGAAGCATATACAGAAAAACATTTTAAAACATTAAATCTGAGTGATGGATGTAGGAGGTATCTCCTATTTGTGGTTTGACTGAAATATTTCATAATAAAATTCTCAATTCCTGTTTTGTCCCTTCTATTTAAGACTCAGAATAACAATTACAGAGGCTCAGCCAAGAAGGTGTGGGTCCACAGTAGCATCAAAATAGGAGATTTTGCTGTCCCCTGGTTGTGGTCGAAGCTATGTCATAACCAAATTGTGAAACGGCCAGTCTGTGAAGTGCACTAAATATTAAGAAAAGATGGGTGTGCATGCCCAGAACACTTAACCTTGTGATAACCTGTGACCAGTCGCACTCCTACACAGAAGCTAAGCTTTATTATCTTCATGTTTTAAGCAATATTACCAACTCTTTTCCCTAAATACTGTTTTGTTTTCCATTCTATGATAACATATAAATGTTTTACATTAATAAAATTGATTGGAAGTTCTCTCTAGGGAAATACATCTTCCAAGTTTTGACCTTTGCTTACTTAGTAGGAAGAGAAAAAACAGCTGGGAAACAGAGATGGAATCCTTTTCCAATGAAACAATATAATGGAGACAAAAGACCAAATGATTACCTGAGTATCTAGAAGTAGCAATAGAGCTTTAGAATGCTTTTCTGAATTGTACTATTATCTTGGAATTACTGTCTCTTACAGCTCCTTTTTAGTATAAGTGAGTCACCAGGTAAGAACAAGTCAACAATTTGGTAAGACTTCCTACTGTGCATCAACTCTTTTTTGGGGGTTTCTTACGGTGTTTAGTCTCACCTTTGGGTATGAATTAATAGTAACACAGACACAATTAGTAGTTTCCACATCAGTAGCACAAGTTTATAGTGAAAGTTGATTCCTCACCAGTTTTTGTTTTTTGTTTTGTTTTGTTTTTTGTTTTTTGTTTTGAGATGGAGACTCACTCTGTTACCCAGGCTGGAGTGCAGCGGCACAATCTCAGCTCACTGCAAGCTCCGCCTCCCAGGTTCACGCCATTCCCCTGCCTCAGCCTCCCTAGCAGCTGAGACTACAGGTGCCCACCACCACGCCCGGCTAATATTTTTGTATTTTTTGTATTTTTATTTCACCATGTTAGTCAGGATGGTCTTGATCTCCTGACCTCATGATCCGCCTACCTTGGCCTCCCAAAGTGCTGTGATTACAGGTGATTCCTAGACATAGAATCTGAGCTTGCCCCAGAAGAGACTGTTTCAGTTTCCCTGGATTGGGAACTGGGCTCTCCAGTCACCAAATGCTCCCTGGTTTACTCCCACCATTTTCAGGTTTGGGAACCACCAAGTCTATCTATATGCTAGCTAATGAAAACATTTTTCATGATTTTGGTAAATATATTACAAAGATAGAGACCCAGAGGCATCTTATGAATCTAGGCGTACCGTCCTCCAAGCACTAGACAGCAACTTTTCAGTTTGCTCTAAAATCCAAAGTGTTTTTTTGAAAACTTGGTAGAATCAGCAATAGGCATTTCCTTCATGCCAGGTAAATCAATACAGGTGATGTGCTATCCTTAGGGATACTGGTAAAGCAAATAAAACCCAAAACCTAAAAAACACCCCACTTCAGGCTGACTCTCATTAGGAATGCAGCTGGTGACTTTAAATGAAACCAATGCTTATTTACCATTTCAAAAATCCTAGATCCCTTAAGAATTATACTAAATCTATTCCGCCTGTGTGCTATAAATGGAGCAGCAAAGCTTGGATAACAGCACATCTGTTTACAGCATGGTTTACTGGAAATATGCTAACATCTATAGCAAAAGATTCTCTCTGCCCCCTCTGCAAAATTCTGCCATCTTTCAAGTTTCTGCACCTATGACGACCATTTCTGTCAAGACCTCAACTGTCATTCAGGCAAGGAAGGTTGTGGCACATCACAGAGACCTGTGTGATGCCTGTGTCTATGGTGTTTTTCAATGTTAGGCTGTAGCTATACATTTACCCGCTCGTCCCACAAGTTCGAACAGTCCCAAAACAAAGACCACATGTTACAAAGATATCTCATTTTCTTGCATTTCACTCTATTGTCTTCACAGATATTGCAGGATTCTTGCTGGGGGTGAGGTGGGAGGAAGGTTGTTTTATATATTGAAGGATTCTGGCAACTTTACGTCAAGTCTATTGGCACCATTCTTCCAACAGCATGTGCTCCCTTCTTCTATCACATTTTGGTAATGCTTGCAATATTTAAAATTTTTCATTATTAATCTGTTATCGTGATCTGTGATCAGTGATCTTTGATGTTACTATTGTAATTGTTTTTGGGCACCACAAACTGCACCCACATAAGATGGCAAACTTGATCAATAAATGTTGTGTGTTCCGACTGCTCCACTAACTGTTGCTATCTCTCTCCCTCTCTCCTCAGGCCTCCCTATACATCAACTCTTTTTTGGGGGGTTTCTTATGGTGTTTAGTCTCACCTTTGGGTATGAATTAATAGTAACACAGACACAATTAGTAGTTTCCACATCAGTAGCACAAGTTTATAGTGAAAGTTGATTCCTCACCAGGTTTTTGTTTGTTTGTTTGTTTGTTTTGAGATGGAGACTCACTCTGTTGCCTACCAATTTACCTACCAAAGTAAAGACTCACTCTTTACTTTGGTAGGTGAATTAGGTCATGATGGTAGATCTCTCATGAATGGGATTTGTGCCCTTAGAGGAAGAGGCCAGAGAGTTAGTCAGTGGTCTTTCTGCCATGTGAGGATACAATGAGAAGTTGGCAGTCTACAAACCAAGATGTCCCTCACCAGAGCCTGACCAGCTGGCACCCCAATTTTGGACCTCTGTGCCTCCAGAAGTGTAAGAAATAAGTTTCTGTTGCTTACAAGCCACCTAGTCTATGGTACCTTGTTATAGTAGCCTGAATAAAGACATCCTATCTCACTGTCAAATAATATATAGTATAATCAAGGGGTTAATCAAGAAAAATGATACTAAACACCCATATCTAGAAGGCTCTGAGAAACAGGAAAATAGATAAGGCTGAAGTCCTCGAAAAGCACCCAACCAGAAGGTTGTATAAACAGGCATTAAAATAGCTACATTAACAGACAGTGTGTTATAAATATTGAAATTCCCTATTTTAATCCATGAACTTCTCCACTGAAGGCATCTAGACTGGGTCTTACAGGCTAGACTTCAAAAAGCAGAAGGGAGATGAAAAGAAGGAAGGACACTTTAGACAGGAAGAAACCAATGAACGCAAAAGTACAGGGAAAGAAAACCCAAGGCAGCTTGGGAACAGTGAGTGCTGCAGTTCAGCCAACATCCAGAGTAAATCCCTGATGGTCTCAGAAAAAAGTTGTAGATTGGGTCCAAACCAGGCAGAACCTGAACTATCACACTGAAAATGAGAATTATCTTCCAGGCACTGAAAAAATCCAAAATCCGAGCAAGAAAACAACATGACCAAAGAGTAATCAGATGATGACTAATGTGGTTTGAGGTGTAAAACTAATGGAGGAAGGGGGCTGATAAATACAGAGGAAAATTAGTTACGAGCCTTTTGCAATAATCATAGCTAAAATATTGATCTGGGCAGGAGTGCTGATAAGGTGAAATTTGGCAAAGAGTGGATTTGATTCCTCATGAACCAAAACCTAGCAGGTGTTGGTAACAGATGGAGTGTGGAGGTCTAAAACAGAATATTTGAAGATGTCAAATTTCCAACCTGGAGAAAAGAACTGAAGTATCCCTCAAATCAACAGCAAATTCAGATGTTGAGCAAGATAGTAATTTTGGAGACATGGGTTTTTACATTAGTTTTGGCTGGGGCAGGGTGTACAGAAAAGAAATCATTTTAGGACTAATTGGCCAAGTGCATTGAGCTTTCCAGCATCAAAGCAAAATGCAGGGCTTGTCGACAGATTTGAAAGTTAAACAATTGAGGAAGAGAGCCCTGAAACGTGAACAAAAAAAAATCAGGTTTCTTCTCCTCACAACATTTTAGAAAGAGTTAAAAAAAAAAAATGTGGCAGAAAAAAAGAAGAGCTCTATGGCCCTATGAGGATAATAATTTTCCCCCTCAAGTAACTGGACAAAGAAAAAATGGTAAGAGCAAATATGCTGCGTCTTAAGGGCTGTAGAGTCAACGGACATTTTTATTTAACGTATGACATTAAGAATACCTAAAACTCTTTGAAAACAAAAAAGCAGATGGTGCTGGGGAATGAGAGATGGAAGATACACATGGAGGAGATCATATCCAAGAACCAGGTTTAGAAGAGAAGTTGGGATCAATAGCAAAAGCAACAGGCCCCACCTTCATCTGAAATAGGAAGAAAAAATAAATTCAGAAGAATTGATGAATAAAGCAGCTTTTAAGAAGACAGTGGGATATGCCAACAGAAAAGTACAAGTGTGGTAGGAATGAGAGAAAAGATCAGTGGGCTTTCAGTGAACATCTTTAATCTTACTAGTAAATTAAGTGACAGGGTTGTTATCAGAGTGATAAAAGACACCACAGAATAAAGATCAATACTGCAGGAAACGATTTGGAAGAGTCACTATTGGGAAAATGCAATAAAGACTCCAAAACCAATGACGGAAAAAGAGGCTGCAAGGAGAGTACATCCCAACTGAGACCAAAAAGCACACTAAACCTCCCTAGGCGGCAAGGGGTTGGCATCACAACAGGTCAAAGGGGAAGGGAGTAGGATAATAAAGATGGCAGCCTGGAAGATGACCATGAGTCCATTTAGAATCCTGGGTCTACCAATATCTAACAATGTTAAGAAAGAAAAAATAATAAAAGGGCTGGGCGCGGTGGCTCACACCTGTAATCCCAGCACTTTCGGAGGCCCAGGTGGGTGGATCACAAGGTCAGTAGATCGAGACCATCCTGGCCAACACAGTGAAACCCCGTCTCTATTAAATATACAAAAAATTAGCTGGGTGAGGTGGCAAGCGCCTGTAGTCCCAGCTACTCAGGAGGCTGAGGCAGGAGAATGGCATGAAATCAGGAGGTGGAGCTTGCAGTGAGTCGAGAATGCGCCACTGCACTCCAGCCTGGGAGGCAGAGCGAGACTCCGTCTCAAAAAAAAAAAAAAAAAAAGTAAAAATAATAACCAGAATGAAATTTAAGAACCTGTAGTTACAACAAGGCCAAAGAACAAGTGCATCTAAGCAATGGTAAGGAACAGCTGAGCAATGTAAATTGTATTCAAGAAGAGATTCAAGTTTGAGAATTGAGAGACTGAAGGGTCTCAAGGTCACTTCGTCAGGTAATTGAGAAGAAAAGAAAATCAAGGACAAGCTCATGAGTCACCCACATGGTACCTACTGGTGCTGAGTTTAGAGAAACCCTATTGAGCTACAGTGAGGAAGTTAAAGGAGGATCATGAAGGAAGACCCCAAAGGTCTGTGGACTGGTGATAATGTGGGGGAAGACAGCACGAATGAATGCAGTAGACTACAAAGGAGACTGTCCAATAATGATAGTGGGAAATAATGACTAAGAAGGGCTACAAAGTAATAAGAAGCAGCCCTTCCCTTCAAGGAAATCTGGAGATATCAGAGGAGCAGTCTTCACAAGAGGAAGGTTCCCGAAAAGAGTCATGATTACCTGCAACCCAAATCTCATTACAGCTCAATACCCGTGCTCATTAACTGCCAAGTTAATTATTAGAATGGCAATAAGATGGACGAACTAGCTGTAAAAATAAATGAAGCAACTCTGTGATTAACATAGCTGATACTTAGGGAGTCCAAATGACAAAGTGGAGAGCTTGGAGAAATAAGGAGCCAATGAGTGCTTCAGGAGGATTCACTACTGGTAAGTGCTGGATGGCTTTATGGCTGGGGCAACAATGAAGGGTCACAGATGAAGGATGCATGAAACTGGCAGATGAGCAAGCAGCACAAAACTGGAAAACTGCGAATCAAAGGCTTCGTTTGGAGTCAGGCCCAGCTTTAGACCCTCGTTCCCTCACATGATAGCTGTAAGAGCTTCTCACCTCACCTCTTTACTCCCTTAACCCCTTGCCTATGAGCTTCATACTCCATACCAACTACATACTACTGTTGCAAGAAGCAAATAAAATAAACACTTATAAAGGACACAGCTAAAACATCCTGAATATACAAAAAAACAACAAAAATACATAGTTGCTATTACTACTGGAGGGGAAGAGGCATTAAGTAGCCTCAGACAGAGGCTGTGAAACTGCATACAGCCTCAGGCAGCTTGTGAGTGAGGAAGAGTGGAAGATAAGAGCCATTATGGAACAGCAAGTGCCTTGATAAATGGGGCTTTTAAACCTTAAGGGTAAGTGTACTCAATTTGTAGTGGGAAGTTTGTTTTGATTAAAATACTTGCTCTGTTTACATAGAATGTTAATGTTTTGTCACTTGAAAATCCAGCATGTTTTTTAGTGTAAGCCTCAGAGAGATAAAAGCAGGAATAGCAACCCAGTGAGAAGCACTGGTCTGCCCATATAGAGACCTCCATTGTGGTCTTTCTGGGTCTGGCAAGGTAAAGGATTACATTTCATCTGTTTTATTTCTCCAGCAGTGCCAAAGAAGTCATACTTGGTTCATACTAAGGAACAAAAGAGAAATTATTTTTAAAATTGTGTCAACTCTTTAGCTAAGTTGCTATAAACTGGTTAATTTGGTTTTATTTTTTTACTTATATACTTTCGGGGGGAAAAGTATCTTGGAAAAAAACAAAAGATAATCTTAGCACCTCTCATCCTGAGGCATGCCAACATTCTCTCATTCCATGTTTAATTTGAAAGAAAATTAAAGAGATACCCATGGCAACTTGGCTGAACTTTACAACTATGATAGCCAGACAAGAAGCAAAGGAATGTAAAAGTTCTGCAGGCTGGTGCTGGCTGTCCGCGCAGGGATGAGGAAAGGAAAGAAGTCTCTGAGGGGCAAAACCAGTGAAACGAAAGAGCCACTTATGCAAAAACATTGTCTTAATGACCAGGAATTATTATCAAACTCAGCTTTAGAAATAAGTTTTAAGAAAACCTCAGTTTTCTACTTTTAAAAAAAAAAAAAGTCAATACAAAAGCAATGTTTTTACTGGCTTATAAATAATAAGAGTAATAATAATCACTCCTAGCACAATGCCTGATATCCAGTAGCAGCTTAATAGATTTTTTGTTCCATGAATCCAAGCTCCATGCAAAGTCTGTAGGTCCCAATGGTTATGCCACTATCCTAGCTAAAGTGAGTTTACAGTCATAAAATATCACTGATTCTGTAGTATGAAAAAAAAAAAAAAAAAAGCTAAGTGCATTTATTTAGGAAGTGATCAGGATGGGAAGAAGTCTTTTCTAGGGAGAGGTTTTGTGTGTGTGTGTGCTGTAATTATTTTAAATTCAGGGGATACACACGCAGGTTTGTTATATGCATATATTGTATGATGCTGATGTCTTGGGTACAAATAATCCCACCACGCAGGTAGTGAGCATAGTACCCAACAGGTAGTTTTTCAATTACCGCCCCCCCTGCACTCTCATAGTCCCATCTTCATGTCTATGCGTACCCAATGTTCTCACTTTTAAGTTAAGAACATGCGGTATTTGGTTTTCTGTCTCCACATTAACTCACATAGGATAACAGCCTAAAGCTGCATCCATATTCCTGCAAAGGACATGACTTTATTCCTTTTTATGGCTGTGTAGAATTACATGGTATATATGTACCATATTTTCTTTATTCAATTCACCAATGATGGGCATCTAGGTTGATTTCATGTCTTTGCTGTTGTGCGCAGTGCTGCGATGAACATACACATGCATGTGTCTTTTTTGTAGTTATTTTTCTTTGGGTATATACCCAGTAATGACATTGTTGAGTCAAATGATAGTTCTGTCTTAAGCTATTTGAGAAATCTCCAAACTGCTTTCCACAGTGAATAAACTCATTTACACTCCCATCAGTGTAGAAGCATTCCCTACTCAATAAATGATGCTGGATAGCTGATTAGCTATATGCAGAAGGATGAAACTGGACCCCCTACCTTTCACCATATACAAAAGTTAACTCAAGATAGATTAAAGATTTAAATGTAAGACCTCAAACTATAAGAATCCTTGAAGAACCCAGGAAATACTGTTCTGGACATCAGCCATAGCAAAGAATTTATGACTGAGACCTCAAAAGCAATTGTAACAAAAACAAAAATTGACCAGTAGGACCTAATAAAACTAAACAGCCTCTGCAGAGAAAAACTATCAACAGAGTAAAGAGACAGCCTACAGAATGGGAGAAAATACTCACAAATTACACATCTGACAAAGGCCTAATATCTAGAATCTGTGAGGAACTTAAACAATTCAACAAGCAAAAAACAAATAGCTCCATTAAAAAATGGGCAAAGGTATGAACAGATGCTTCTCAAAAGACAACATAAGCGGACAACATGAAAAAATGCTCACTATCACTCATCAGAGAAACATAAATCAAAACTACAAAGAGATACCATCTCACACCAGTCAGAATGGGTAATGTCAAAATTCCTGTATAGGTCAAGAAACAACATTAATAGTTTTATTAGACTATTTTTAATAAAATACATTAGTTCATGTATTAGACACTTGGGTTCAAAATTCAAACATTCTGAGAGCATTAGTTCCTTTCTCCATTTATTATATAACATGATACATTCAGGAGTTTAAAGAAGTATGTTTCATTCACTATCCACAAATACTGAAACTCACAAGTATTACAACTTTTTTTGTTGGGAGGGCAGAAATGTCTGAGCCATATGTAGCTGCAACACAAGGTTAACTGAGTAATGTTCACCTTTTCTAGATATTAAAAGATAGCCATCTTGTCTGTATATGTTACATTGATACATACATTGAAAAGACTTTTACATTAGTGTGTCTTGGGGAAAACATGTAAACAATTTGCTAACTGTTTACTGCATTCAGCCTGCCACAGAGTCGACACTCGAGGATATATATCCAACCACATATATGGTTGGAATTAAACTGTGTAATATAAAACATAGCTACTTTTCAGGTCTTTTCCTTTTTACCTTGTCAACTTTATTCGCTGAATTGGAGAATCTCTACATCTCAGGCATACATTAGTAAATATTCAATAAAACATGAGACACCTCTTAGAGAGGCAAAAAGCCAAGACAGGTATCATTAAATGCTAAATGACCCACTACTACTCCAGACAATGCAAATGATGGCGGCTGCTGCTTGAATAAGGCTTGCTTGCACACATTTCAGGGTATGGAAACCATTTGTTAATGGGCAGCTATAATTTAGGCCTATGGTTTTATGAAAAGAAAACATTTATACATTTGCAGAACAGTGTAATAAGATTTCACAAATGCAAAGATAAAATGTGCTATCATTTATCTTGGCTTATAATATCTGGGGTTTGATTGCTTTGTGAAATGTCCAAATCAAGAACAATTACAGATTTTTCTCATACCACATACACCATGAAACATTTAACAAGTATTTTTAGACTATTCAAAAGATTAGAATGGAAAAAAATTATGTATTCAGTGGTAGACTAAACCATTAAGATGTGACTATGATATGATATAAAGGGTAAAATAAAGAGAACTAAGACTAGCAAAGAAAATGATCACTGATCATTTTTTTAAACCATTCCTTAGGGACAGAATAATCTCGTAACATATCCGACTATGTGAACTTTTCTCTTGGGCTGAAATTGGGCACCTTGAAACAAAAGCATCATTTGCAAACAAACAAACAGACAAGCAAAAACTGCTCTATTTACTACACAGGCACACCAGTGGTTTGAAACAGTGCATGATTCAAGTCATATCAGGGCATGCAATTTTGCCAAGTTACACATGAAATAAATAAGAATTTAAATATTCACCCTATTAATTCCCCCTCCCAACACAATTGTTAAGGGCAATTCACAGTACAGGTTTTCCACAAATAAAATAAAGCATTCAATTATACAGGCAAAACACCTTTTACCCAGTCAGAAGATACAACTGTAAATATATAAATATATATATATATACATATATAGAGAGAGAGAGAGAGAAAGAGAGAGAGAGATCATTCCCAAGGAAAATAGTTAATTCCAAGTATCTGGAGTGGGAAAAAGTCAATAAAGGTTAAAGAGAGAGAAAGGAGAAAATCATAAAAATGAGCCTAGAAGCTCCATGAATTGGAAGCAGAAAGTAGCACGTAGAGGCATGAGTGGTAAGCAGGGCTGAGCTGCCAGAAAGCCATTTCCTTGCCAGTGGTCACTCCAAAGGAGCAGGACTAGCAATTGGTAATATATTTATCACCCTCCTGCTCTTCAGTATTATAATACTTGTTATGAGCATTATCTAGGATATGAAGTATTATTAAAGAATGACATTTAATCATGTAACAGAAGACATTATTCAAAGCTTTCAACCCTGTTATACATATTTAAGCAATTCTTAATCCTTCATGTGTTCGAGGCCATGCCTAATATACAAGGAAACTCTGGGGATTTTGTGACTTCATGTCTTGAAAGAAGTGCTATCTTGCGATAATGATGAAGAATTGGCACACTTTACCATATATGCTCCTCAAAACACCTTAGGAAATTTTTTTTTAGTAAAATTAAAGTTGTACAGAGATATGCTCAGGAAAATTCTTGAAAGCCTGCTGAGCAGTGCTTCTATTCATTCAAGTGAAGTGGATGCATTTTAGAAGCCTGTGGTCAGGCGTGGTGGCTCATGCCTGTAATCCCAGCACTTTCAGAAGCCAAGGCAGGTGGACCATTTGAGGTCAGGAGCTTGAGACCAGCCTGACCAACATGGTGAAACCCCATCTCTACTAAAAATACCAAAAAAATTAGCCAGGCATGGTGGCACATACCTGTAGTCGCAGCTATTCGGGAGGCTGAAGCAGGAGAATTGCTTGAGGCAAAACACCTTTTGGTTCACTGCAGAGGTTGCAGTGAACCAAGATCATGCCACTGCACTCCAGCCTGGGTAACAGAGCAAGACTCTATCTCAGGAAAAAAAGAAGGAAGAAGAAGAAGAAGAAGAAGAAGAAAGAAGAAAGAAGAAGGCTGTGATCCTACTGTGTCTATAATATTCATTCAAGGTAATGGGGCAAGTTAAGAGATTGACACAAATAATTTTTCTTTATTTTTTAGAGAACAAATATCTATGTGCAAGGGACCTGCTTTGGTGTATTTGTTAAATAATCCTGTAGAAGATTATTAACAGAAATTTTTGCCTTTATTTTGTGCTAAGTACTATGCCAGGTGCTTCTTAGGTGTTGCCATTGAATCCTCACAATTATCCTAAGGAGGTAGGTACTATTCACCTTCATTTAGCAGGTGGGAAAATTAAGGCCAAGAGAGGTTGAGCAACTTCCTAAAGACATATAGCTGTGACCTAGGATGCCATCCAGTAAGCACCTTGCCTCTCATTATATATTTCACATCAACTTGTAAGAAAGTCATGGGGGACTTTTAAGAAAATCAACTCCAAAACGCTGACAAGGGGGAGTGGAACTAAGCTGTCAACCTCTCCTGCCCTTTGCATCCCTCACTAGGTTGCACAATAGCATGACAGCTGCAACTAGAAATAACAAAGTCACAAAGTAATCTCAGTGATTCTTACCCTCATGTATTAAAACCATAGCACTTTAGTAATGTTAAAAAAATTGATGTGTTTCTTAAAGTTCCAACACTTAAAATATTCATTTTCTGTGGGATTGGCGATGATAATCTCCTTTATCATTTGTTATTGCATCTATTTGATTCTTCTTTCTTATTAGTCTTGCTAGTTGTCTATCAATTTTGTTGATCTGTTCATAAAACCAGCTCCTGGATTCATTGATTTTTTGAAGGGTTTTTTGTCTCTTTTAGTTCTGCTCTGATCTTAGTTATTTCTTGCCTTCTGCTAGCTTTTGAATTGTATGCTCTTGCTTCTCTAGTTCTTTTAATTGTGATGTTAGGGTGTCAATTTCAGATCTTTCCTGCTTTCTCTTGTGGGCATTTAGTTATATAAATTTCTCTCTACGCACTGCTTTAAATGTGTCTCAGACATTCTGGTATGTTGTATCTTTGTTCTCATTGGTTTCAAAGAACATCTTTACTTCTGCCTTCATTTCGTTGTTTAGCCAGTAGTCATTCAGGAGCAAGTTGTTCAGTTTCCATGTAGTTGTGTGGTTTTGAGTGAGTTTCTTAATGCTGAGTTCTAATTTGATTGCACTGTGGTCTGAGAGTTTGTTGTGATTTCTGTTCTTTTACATTTGCTGAGGAGTGCTTTACTTCCAAGGCCTATCGGAGGGTGGGGGACTGGGGGAGGGATAGCATTAGGAGAAATACCTAATGTAAATGAGTTTATGGGTGCAGCAAACCAACATGGCACATGTATACCTATGTATCAAACATGCACGTTGTGCACATGTACCCTAGAAATTGAAGTATAATAAAAGAATAAAACAAATAACATCAACCCAACCACACTATATATACACACACACATATATACACACATACCCACACATATATACACATATATACACATATACACACATATATACATATATATACACATATATATACACGCATATATATATTCATTTTCATCTACCTGGAATCTTAGCTTTCCAAAATGATCCTTGTTGTTTGGCTGGGACTTTTTTTTTTTTTTTTTTAAAGAATACATACATCTTTTTAAAAAATATTTACTTTAAGTTCTGGGATACATGTGCAGAACGTGCAGGTTACATAGGTATACATGTGCCATGGTGGTTTGCTTCACCTATCAACCCATTATTTCGGTTTTAAGCCCCGCATGCGTTAGGTATTTGTCCACAGGCTCTCCCTCCCCTTGCCCCTACACTGACAGGTCCCAGTGTGTGATGTTCTCCTCCCTGTGTTCATGTGTTCTCATTGTTCAACTCCCACTTATAGGTGAGAACATGCAGTGTTTGGTTTTCTGTTCCTGCGTCAATTTGCTGAGAATGATGGCTTCCAGGTTCATCCATGTCCCTGCAAAGGACATGAACTCAGCCTTTTTTATGGCTGCATAGTATTCCATGGTATATGTGTAACACATTTTCTTTATCCAGTCTGTCACTGATGGGCATGTGGGTTGGTTTCAAGTCTTTACTATTGTAAACAGTGCTGCAATAAACATACGTCTGCATGTATCTTTATAGAATGATTTATAATCCTTTGGGCAAAATGACACATTCTATAGAGTTGCATATATCTTAGGCTTTACTGTACCTTTAAAATACTAACATTTGGAAAGAACCCCCAAAACTATTTCCATCCTGTTTCTTTTTTTACCCTAAGCTTGAAAATATAAAACTTAAAATTCTCTGTTATGTATATAATTCCATAAATCTCATGCAGGAGGGGTTGGGGGAATCATTAGACCACTCGCTGTTCTACTTTTTCTACTATAATTAGTCAACATTAGGAAATCTTCAGTATCCTTCAAACCACTTTTGTTTCTAGGATCTATTTGCTTTATACCTATTGCATTTTCAGACTTTCCACAGTCCTAGAAAAAGCCTCCCAATGAAAACAAGTTGCTGGAATATTGGCTTTCATAAGATTTTGGACTTGAGGTATGGATCGGTTAATTACAACAAGGCTTAATTTTAAAAGAGTTTGTGCAAGAGTAAAATTTATCATTTTAAATACTCCCTTGTTTCTTTCATAGGATCGTTCTAAATATCTACAGTTTACTTGCTAACAATGAGTAATGAAGGTATGTATACATAGATTGATAAAATAAAAACAGAAATATATTAATTTTTTATTCTAGACCATAGGTATGTAGATTTTGATTTTGCTATTCTATGCTCCTGGTTATTTCCAGTTTAACAAAAAGAAAACCTCACTTTTAATTTTGAAGTAACAAAAGGAGGCAAGTTGGCATTAATAAAATCCCATTTGGAATGAACAAAGCAAAGAAGTAAGTTGCAAGCATGAATAAATGAAACAGTCTGCAGGGAAAACTGCTGCTACTACCTAGTAAATGTTGAACAGGACCTGAAATCTGGCTCCATCTCACCACCCTCCACGTTGGTGGTGGGGAGGGCGAGGCAGGGAAAGAGGCAGCAGAATATGCTCTTCGAGATCAGAGAGAAAGACTACCTCCAACTCCAAGGACAAAAGAATCCTCTGGGTTGGGGGAAAATGTTGCTAAGCTACTTGTTCCTGGGTTCACTTTTTTTAATTGACTTGAACCTTCAGATTTCTTCCTGGGAGATTAATTACAGTGATGGCTACAGCAACATGCCACAAATGAGTCAAGAAGTGAAAAACCCTCTTATACCATAAAATCAAAACCATGTGTAAGGATGTATGCAAGAGCTGAAGAACACTGCAGGGCTTTAAGCAATGAGCAAAGTCTTCTCTAGCCCCACTGTACCCTTTAACTTCAAAATTAATGCATTTGGTAAAGAAAGAGAAAAACTAATTCAAATGTAAGGGAGGGAATAGAAATTAGTTGACTTTTTAAGAGCTCATCTAAATGTTAATATAGGATGCTTATATTATTACTATAAAGTAACCTAGAATACGTGCCACTGGCAGTCACCAAGTTGAGAGTGAGCATGACAAAGTTAGCTGGAGGGGAGAGGAAGGGGTAGCAATCAAGACTCCAAATTTGGTATAGTGAAGGTTTCAGGTTATGCAGTTCCACCAGCAGGCGGGGGGGGGGGGGGGGGGGAAGGCTACAAAAAAAAAAAATGTTTTCTTTGGAACTGGCTGCTTCCTGCAGTGTCAGAAGATGTGTAGACTAGGAGAAGTCAAATCACGTAAAAGAAATGTTAAAAACACTACCAATTACCTAAAAGCCTAAGCAATAAAAATAGCAATGCATGAAGGGTTTCAGAGCAGGGCAGAAGACTTGAGGTCTTATCAGAACTGGGATATAAGATATTGTGAAAGGACAAGTGGAACATCTAAACGAAATAGTTCTGAATACCATTCCAGTAAATAAACACAGACAGTGAATATTCAGAAACAGAAGAGGGAGCATCAGTCCAATACTCAGATCCATTCCTTCAACATGAGGCCCAGAAATATTCCAAGACTGTAGTCATGATGAGAGCTGACTCCCATCTGGGGCTCCAGCTCACGATTCTTGTCTCTGAAGTCTGCACTTTGAATTAAACTATCACCAAAGAACTCAAATCACATGCACAACCAGGATTAAGTTTGTTTCTTAAGGGGTTTGGTAGGGGTTGGGGGGTGGTGGAGGCAGGGGCATTTCCATCCTAGTTCATTGGTAATTTGTACCAAACTAAGCAATGCACATGTTATGTTGGTTTGTATGTATATTTAAGTAGTGAAAATGCTATGATAATAACTATGAAAAGAAAACTTTTAGCTTTTTCAGCTGGTGGAGTATTTCTAAAATGACTCATTCTCCCAGTGAAACAAACCTATTTATATCAAGCTAGATCATACAGAAACTGGATCATATAGAAAGTCAGGAAATTAAACATATGCAGACTTAAGAGTTCTAGATTTGCACGTTTCTATGAAGTGATTACTTTTTATAAAGTGTATTTTGCACCTTAGATAGCAAAATTTGGCCTCTCTATACATGCACACTTTCTATTCTTCACCAGAAGCACCCAGTTTAAAAGTAAAAGCTCGTTCTTGTGAGAAACTCAAACTTACCTATGATTTTGACACAGACTTCCAACACGGATGTATTCCTCAGAACTATGATCAATATATGTTTTATTAATACTTAATATTTTATCAATGTTAATAAAATTGTACCTTTTCTCAAATTTCTACATATTTTAGAAGTATTACTTTAGTAATTCATTGGAATTAGAATGAATTTTAAAGTGTTTCAGGGTATTTTTCCAAAGCATGGAGAATTTATTAGTAACTTGCTATGGGAAGCAACTATGAGCAAGAAAATGTCCACAAAGTAAGCAACTGGGAAATTCAACTAGCAGCAGCTAATGGTCACTGCACACTTGCCGTGTTCCAAGGGCTTGGCACACACCATCCAATTAATTCTCATGACAAAATTATAAACTAGATAACTACTATTACTCTCATTTTAAAATTAGGAAAACTGAGGTACAAAGATATGAAATAATTGGATCAATATTACACAAATAATTAGGAGATGGAAGATTTTTAAATCAGTGTGAATATCTGGACCAAAGAATGAATAGAAATATGAATTTTATTGTTAGAACGGCTCTTGAGATTATTTAGTCCAAACTTTTATTTTAAATAGGCAAGAAATATGGTAAAAAGGTGCCTTTAAGTTATCTTTCTCTCTTACACACATATATACAGTTTGTGGCAGAGCTAGTGAAGAGTTGTTAGTGCTAACCTAGGTAGGGCATTCTTTTACCAGTGACTTCAGGGTATGAGTAGGAATAAAGGTCTTGGATTTTATGTATTCTAGGTCTCTACTGGGGGACTGAGTGTATCTTGATCTGACAGATAGTACAGCCTCGGTCATCTGCTGCCACTCCACAGTCTGTCCACATGGCTTGCAGGAGAGCCTCTTGGGGAAAAGGCACCCACAGTTAGCACTGATGCACTCCATACCCCGACCCACCCAGAAACTTCATCAGCAGAAGTCCTCATCTCCTCTGGTCTGTCTTCCTCCATACCTAGAATCTCAAGGCTTCCAAGAAATTAAAAACAGGTTCTCTTCTTAAAAGAGTTGGAAATCCTTCCTCTTGACCAAAAATCCTTCCCATCAACAGTTCAGTGTGAAACAATGCCCTCTCAGAGTCCACAGATATTCCTAGAAGGAATGCAACCAAGCCCCACCTAATGTTTCTATAACTAGGCAAGCAAAGCAAGCTAGCGAATCTTGAAAAAGTCAATGATTTACACTATATAATAAAAGCAGACATTACTTCTGTTACATCAATTAAGAAATTTTTAAAATAAGAGTTCAAACATACTGCACATAATCAGTAAGAAATAAAGGGAAGAAATTTAATATTTTCTAGTTATAGGCATGTAACTATAAAAATGATTTGGCATGGCTTAATGTGATTAAAATACTATTATAAGCCTAAAAAGCCTACATGTTATTACAATTCCATACTTTTGGTGTGAAATCACTGCCCTATGCCTTTGGAATATGTTTTCAAAATACTCCTGGCTGAGAAATGTAAGAACCACTTTATATACAGTGAATACCATATACTTAAGAGTTAGCACCCCGGCCTGGGCAGCAGAGCAAGATCCTGTCTCTACCAAAGAAAATTTGAAATAAATAAACTAACTCAAGTCCCCATTTTCATGAAATCCACAGTACTCCTTCCCCTTTGAACCCTGAATGTATTTCCTATCTATATCATTATTTCAGCACTCTCTCTTGCGTTGTTTTTACGTTAGCATTTATATGGTGCATTTGTTGAAAAAATTACTTCTTGGATATCTGCAACATGCACTCTCCTGGACACTGGTGATATAATGTAAACAAGGCTCTCACCCTTTTAGATCTTACGTTTCAGAAACTCTGGTGGAGATAAGACAGCCTGTATTGGTTAGGGCGCACAGTGCTAGCTTCTTAGAGGGACAAACCTCAATGTCTCAGTGACAACACAAAACTTCCTTTCTCGCTCAAGCAGAGTCCAGTGGAGATTTGCAGCAGGAAGACTTTCACAAAATCATTTAGGTACCCAAGCTCTTTTCACCTGGTGGCCCCATCATCCTACAGAGGCTCAGAGAAAGGGCTAGATCCTCTGCACCAAGGTGGCAAACACCAGAAGAGAGGCTCTTCTACAGGAGGTTTACTGGGGCCAGGCCTGGAAGTAGTAAATACATCGCTTCCACTCAGATTCCATGAGTCAAAACTCAGGCCTACAGCCACCCCTAACTCCACAGTCTAGGGACAGCCCCAAGAGACAAAAGAAAAGGATTTTGACAGACACACAGTGTTCTCTGCCACAGGAACAAAGAAAATTCTACAGTGCTTAAGAAATAAGCAGTGGATACAACAGAGCAGAGCTGGGTGTAGGGCACGATAAGTGAGGCGCCTAGCGTGTAAAGAGCAAACAGGCACTGGCTCTCAGGCTGGCAAGCACACGCCTTCCATTTTGTGCCCTAAGGCCCCCTCTTGGGTACCCTAGTCCTGGTCCTGATAGTTTACTACAGAAAACGGAAAAGGGCTGGGCAGAGTGACTTGTGCCTCTAATCCCAGCACTTTGGAAGGCTGGGGTGGGCAGATCACGTGAGCTCAGGAGTTCAAGGCAAGCCTGGGCAACAAGGCAAAACCCTGTCTCTAAAAAACAAAACAAAACAAAAATTAGCCAGGTGGGGTGATGCGTGCCTGTAGTCCCAGCTACTCACGGGGCTGAGGTGGGAGGATCGCTTGAGCCCAGGAGGTCGAGGCTACAGTGAGCTGAGATCGCACCACTGCACTCCAGCCTGGGTGACAGAGCAAGACCTTGTATCAAAAGAAAAAGAAAAGAAAATGGAAAATAAAAATGTGCTGCTTTAGATACAGTTACTGTGAAAGGAACGAGCTAGTTGTGAAAAAGATGGGGAAAGAGCTTTCTAGACAGAGTGAACAGCAAATGGAAAGGTCATGAGACAGGAGGAAGTCGAGAGTGTTTGAGAGATAGAAAGAAGCCCAACAGGACTGAAATAATGAAAGGAGAGTTGGAGGAGGCAGCAGCAAACAGGTCAGAGAGAGGCTTCCAGGCTGGGGGAGGAGTTTGTTTTATTTGGGGTATAATAGAAATCTACTGAAGCATTTAAATGGGGGGAAAATGTGCTGGCTTTCATTTTATAAGCAATTCTTGGCTGCCCAAAGGAGAATGGATCACAGAAAGATCAATGGGAAGGCCATGGACAGGTTCGGAAGATGGTGACAGCCTGGCCTACAAAATGGCTGCCGACTTAGAAGAAACGGAGTTCAAAATATACTGAAAAGAGGGTGTATGAATAATAGGCGTTGAGGAGAAAACAAGGACTATTTAAGCAACTAGGTAGATATTCATGTTACTTGGAGCCAGGAAATATGGGAAAGAATGCTTTGTTTCCCTATTTAAATACTAAATCTCTTGGGGATAAGGGAGCTGCTTATTTTTATCTACAACAGGAACAGGCCAACAAGACGTTAAAAAAAAAAAAATCATCAACGACTCAAGGCAAGATGCCCAACATCTCCCACCATTAGAATTAGTACAATATCCTGGAGAACACCTGGCAGTGAGATTGACAGCTTCACATTTCCATCTAGTGGTTAAGAGCATGGCTGGGTCAGAATGCCTACATAGAATTCTAGTTCCATCACTTATTAGCTCTAAACTTAGACAAACTATTCATCCTCTGGTCCCTCTGATTCATCTTTAAGATGGGGAGAAAAATAGGTCTACCTCACAAGGTCATTTGAGGATTAAATAATACATAACCTTAGAAACTATGCTTGGCTGCAGAGATTATGTATTACAGGGGAATTGGTTTTTTCTTGACTGCAGTCTCACCATTGAAACACAACATTTGTATTATTGGACATTTATAATCAAATGAGATCCTGCAGCAGAGAGGTTAACTTAGGCTATGTCCAGAGTCTTAATGCTCCCCAGAAGCTGTAAGCTAATAAACATGTGTGTCCTTTAAAAAGGCAGCAACAACAACAACAACAAAAGGGCAAGCATGGTGACTCACACCTGTAATCCCAGCACTTTGGGAGGCTGAGGCAGGCAGATCGCTTGAGCTCAGGAGTTTGACACCAGCCCATCTCTACAAACATATACAAAAAAAAATTAGCCACACATGGTGGTACACATCTGTGGTCCCAGATACTCAGGAAGCTGAGGTGGGAGGATTACTTGAGACCAAGAGGTCAAGGCTGCAGTGAACCAAGATGGCACCACTGCACTCCAGCCTGGGTGACAAAGCCAGACCCTGTCTCAAAAAAAAAAAAAAGAAAAGAAAAAGAAAAAAAAAAAGAAAAAAAGAAAACCAACACTATGCCTAGCACATACTAAATGCTCAATAAGTGATTATAGTGTATTAATTGGTATTTCTAGTTCCATAAATGATTCCTAAGATAAAAAAAAAAAAAAAAAAAAAAAAAAAAAGATGTGGACCAGGCATGGTGGCTCAAGCCTGTAATCCTAGTACTTTGGGAGGCCAGTGGGGGGCGGATCACTTGAGGTCAGGAGTTTGAGACCAACCTGGCCAACATCATGAAACTCCATCTCTACCAAAAAATACAAAAATTAGCTGGGCATGGTGGCACATGCCTGTAATCCCAGCTACTCGGGAGGCTGAGGCAGGAGAATCTCTTGAACCTGGGAGGTGGAGGTTGCAGTGAGTTGAGATCACACCACTGCACGCCAGCCTGGCAACAGAGTGAGACCCTGTCAAAAAAAAAAAAAAAAAAAAAAAAAAAAAAAAAAAAAGAAAGAAAGAAAGAAAAACAGATGTGTAAAATATAAGTTTATTGATAGCATATTAACAATCTTGAAAACTTTTTAATACTGAAATGTTTAACTGCCCAACAATAAGAAAACTGATTTTAAAATTTCATGTTGAACAATTATGATGCAGACTTTCTAAATGTGATTAAAATCGGTAAGAATATATACTTATGACACAGTAAGTTTCAAAATTTTATATTTATGTAGAAGGGAAAAACATCTGGAAGGATAAAGCACAAAATGTTAACAGCAGCCACTGAGCAGAAAGATTATTGGTAATTGTATTTCCTTCATGGTGTTGTTCTCTATTCTTCAAATTCCAATAATTTTCAAAATTATCAATTGCCAATAATTAATAAATTTTTGGCTTATATTCATTTTTAAAGAACTACAGTAAGTGGCTTTTTTAAAAATCACCTATATATACAAGGATAGTGTAAAGTCTTTACTACTTGCTTCTAAGACAAACACCTAAATGTCTCAACAATGCAGGGGGTTATTACCAAAATAACATTCAAAACGCAAAATGTAAAAGGCAGGAGGCATATAAATGACATCAACTACAGACCCCAATTAGTAGATACAGATCATTTATTTTCTTACTTAAAAAACACTAAACAGGTTGAAGAGAAAAAACAAAAAATCCCAAGAATCTTTTCATTTGTAAAAGCTATGTGTATTCCTAGTTCTATTCCCTGACTTGCAATATAACCAGTTTCTTCAGTTTGCAATACTGTTTGTTCTCTTAAAAGTACTACAATACCTAGATGACAGGTTAATAGGTGCAGCAAACCACCATGGCACATGTATACCTAGGTAACAAACCTATACATTCTGCACATGTATCCCAGAACTTAAAAAAAAAAGTACTACAAAGGCACTTTACTAGTAAGAAAAGCACACACCTCCAGTGTTGTCTTACTCCAGCAACAGGGTTTTATGAGCCACGTATTAAATGTTGTATATTCATAATACTTACGGTCAAAAATGTCTAACAAGTCCTTTAATCCTCTCAATGGGCATTTGTGTGAATTAAATTTTTGACTTCACTGGATAGTAAAACTGATAAATGTACATATTATGGGTATCTTTCAACAGGTCATACAAAAATTATGCCAATAGTAATAATTCAAAGCAATGAGCTGTTTTTAAATGAATAAAGGAAAGGTTTCTGTAATTAGAAACAGCTAGTTGCACCTAATAAGCAGAAGGAATTAAAAAAAAAAAACTGTCACTTTCCCACAGAAGACATGTAATCTCTTCTGTAGGCCCTTTGTTTATATGTTACGTTAAAGACTGCACACCAGACTGGGCGCGGTAGCTCACGTCTGTAATCCCAGCACCTTGGGAGGCCAAGGTGGGCAAATCACCAGAGATCAGGAGTTCGAGACCAGCCTGGCCAACATGGTGAAACCCCATCTCTACTAAAAACACAAAAATTATCTGGGCATGGTGGTGGGTACCTGTAATGCCAGCTTCTTGGGAGGCTGAGGCAGGAGAATCGCTTGAACCCAGGAGGCTGAATTTACAGTGAGCAGAGATCGCGCCATTGCACTCCAGCCTGGGCAACAAAGAGCAAAATTCCATCTCAAAAAAAAAAAAAGAAAAAAGGAAAGAAAAGACAAGACTGCACAGCAACAGACAAGCCCTGATGGGCTACAAGGGCCAGTTCTAAGTGGCTAGCTGCCATTCAAGACAAGCTTTGAGAAAACTTAATCCTTCTCAGGTGACATTACTTGTATTCTTCAATATCCAGTTGATCTCCTCTAATATTTTCCTTCCTCTCCTCTCTAAGCCTTCCAGAGGGTGTTTAAGTAGCAGAAAGTACTGTTTTTCCATCCAATGAGCCTCAGATTACACCATACTGAAGCTACTGTATGTTCAACTTAGTAGCTTCTCTGAAAGCTATTAACAGAAAACATCAGAACATATCTAATAGAATTCAGGTTTCCAGAAGGTTTGCATATCATTTCTGTTAGCAAAAACCAAAAAGTCTTTTTTTAAAAAATGTCATTTTACTACTACTGTTTCAGTAAGCAAGAAACTGTTGGAAGACTTCACCTCCTCCATCTGACAGGGAACGGCTTGACACAAAGCAAAGCACTTTATTCACTTACATGAGGTTCACCCACCATCCCAGCTAAACACGTATCAACTCTCTTTTCTAAGAATCAGCAATTAAAATGGAAAAAAATAAGCTTATTGTCTGCTTTACCTGTAAGAATTGTGTTTCATAGTACAAAAATACCTATAGCTGAAAAAGGAACAGTTTTTAATAGAAAATTTTCAGCTAATAAACGTGGTAGTAAGAATTTAAAAAAAAAAAATCACCATTTTGCAACCCCTAATGAAACTGATAATTCAGACAAATATCATTAAAATGGAGGGTGATAGGGCTGGTACCACATGAATCCACTGGTTAATTTCAGCATGACTAAGAACGGTACAACGAGACATTGTGTGCCTCCTGGTGTGATGTAATATGAAGCACTCAGCATCACCTGCAAGGTGTTCCAGCCAAAAAAGTTGAACCTGAATCTAATCCAACCTTCAAGGAGAACTTCTAGTTCACAGAAATTGTGGAAGATTGAGGAACAAGTTAAACAACCCCAACAGGAGAACAAATGGAAGGATGTTATTCTGCAGAAAATTGACCTTTTTTTCTTTTTCAATAAGTCAATGGCATGGAAAAATGAGTGGGAAGGAAGTACTACCTAGGATCAAAGATACCTGAGGGACATACCTACCAAATGCAATGAGTGGTGTTATTTCAATGCTGATTCAAGCATAGCCACAGTATAACAACATTTTTGAGGCAACTGGGGAAATCCATTACATACCGATTATTAAGAGGTGTTACCAAGGAATAACTAATTTTGTTAGGTAGATTAATGACATTGCGGCTTGGAAAGAAAATCTACATTTGTAAGAAATACACTCAGAAATATGTAGGGTGAAATGATGTAGTATCTGTGATTTTCTTTACAATATTTCAGCCAATACAAAGTAAAACAGAAAATAAAGAATAAATAAAGTCAGTGTGGCAAAATCTCAATATTTGTTCAGTCTGGGTGAGGGATATATAGGGATTCATCACATTACTATTTTATGTTTCAAATATTTCACAATAGCTTTAAAACAATGTTCCTACTCACCCTTTATATGCAGCACACAAGCATGAATAGATCAAGCCCCTTGGCAATGCCAGCATTTGACACTACTCAAAATCAGAGAAGACTAGTTTAAGACACTCTAACACCAGAAGTCATGTATAGTAGGCAATATTGAGATTTCACTAATGCTTCATAAAGAGTGTTAACAGCTCTTAGAGGACAGCAGACTTCAATAAAAACAGCTAAGGCCAGGCGTGGTGGCTCACGCCTGTAATCCCAGCACTTTGGGAGGCCGAGACAGAGAGATCACAAGGTCAGAAGTTCGAGACCAGCCTGGCCAACATAGTGAAACCCTGTCTTTACTAAAAATACAAAAATTAGGTGTGGTGGCGTACGCCTGTAGTCCCAGCTACTCGGGAGGCTGAGGCGGGAGAATCGCTTGAATCAGGGAGGCGGAGGTTGCAGTGAGCTGAGACCACGCCATTGCACTACAGCCTGGGTGACACAGTGAGACTCCATCTCAAAAACAAACAAAAACCAGCTAAATGGAATGTTCAGCTTCAGCTGATAGAGATGAACAGTAAGAAGCCAAGTTGATGCATAGATTTGTTTGAAAAAGTAATAAAGAGGCTGTAATAAGTAATAAAGAGGTGACTCTTTGGGTTTGTGTAGTTTCACACAACTGTAGAGGCAGAAAGGAACTTGAAGTTACATACTCCAAACACCGTACACTTATAAACCATGTCTAAAGCATCCCTACCCTCAGGGCCATGGCACGCACAAGTCCAGGGGGTGCCATTAATATCATTCTTGCTTTATGTCCAATATACAGTCTGTAGCTATATGCAGTGATCCTTCCTCTACTACGCATTCCGCTTCTACTACCACTACTTGTTATATTAACAATAATTATTATTATAATAATATTCCACAGGGTTATGAAAATGAGGATTTAAAAGACTACAGGGTCTGATGCAAATGGTATTTGTTATGGGTTGCATTGAGTACTCAGAGAAGATATATTGAAGCCCTAATTCTCAATGCCTGTGAATGTGGCCTTATTTGCAAATAGGGTTTTTGCAGATGTAATCAAGTTAACATTAGGTTATTAAGGTGGGCCCTAATCTAATAGAACTGGTTTTCTGTCAAAAGAAATAAAACCAGAGCTAAGACAGCCACGTGAACATGGAAGCAGAGATTGGAATTCTACTGCTACAAGTCAAGGAACACCTGAGGCTACCAGAGGCTGGAAGAAACAAGGAAGACTCCTCCCCTAGGGTCTCAGAAAGAGCATGAACTTCCTTACATCTTGATTTTGGATTTTTAGCCTCCAGATGGTGAGAAAAGAAATTTCCGCTGTTTCACACCATCCAGTTTGTGGTACTTTGTCACAGCAGTCCTAGGAAATTAATACTGTATAATAACGTGTGCTGCCAATGCACTTCTTAAAGTAATGACTCTAGAAAAGAATGTAAGATAGGCTAAGAGCCTTCATCTGGTTTATTCTTGAATCTAGGTAAATATTTCTCTTAATGCAATGAATTCTTTTTGCAATTACATTATATTATAACCTCAGAGTAAGTCAAAAATCAATGAGAAAACGTTGTGTCCAACATCCTATTCTTCCATTGTTGGGGTGCGTGTGTGTGTATTTGACACGGAGTCTCGCTCTGTCACCAGGCTGGAGTGTAGTGGCGCAATCTCAGCTCACTGCAACCTCTGCCTTCTGGGTTCAAGCGATTCTCCTGCCTTATCCTCCCGAGTAGCTAGGACTACAGGTGTGTACCACCCCGCCCAGCTAATTTTTGTATTTTTAGCAGAGATGGGGTTTCACCATGTTGGCCAGGATGGTCTTGATCTCTTGACCTTGTGATCTGCCTGCCTAGGCCTCCCACAGTGCTGGGATTACAGATGTGAACCACTGCGCCCAGCTAGTTCTTTTATTTTAAACAGTAAACTCTACATGTTTCTGGTTAAGATTTCATTTGTAAATTCATCTTGTCATTCCTAGCCATTGAGATCTTTTTGTAACCAGTCATCCCACATCCTAAATGTACTGTTCAACTTCATATTACGCAAAAGTGTGGTTGGTCTACCACCTGTCTTCAATGAAATCATTAAGAAAATATTGTTTCAGACAAGGCTGAAGACAGGATCCTTCTGTACACCCAGGATTCCCACAGAGTAGACATCAATCCATTACTCACCACTCTCTACCAAATGTAACTCAAGAAAGTAACTTAAGATGATATACTTGCATTTCTCTACCTTGTCTGAAAGGGTTTTTAAGTCCATTATGCCTTCATAGGTGCCAGATATTAAAATTTCGTCCAATACTTCTTTGTCTTCCAGTCTAGCAACCCATTAAAGAAAGCAAAATATCTGTCTGGCATAACCCATGTTGGTTATAGTTATATTGAAATCTCAAAGTTTCTTATAATGAAACATTTTACAAATTAACATCATGGTCATGTAAGAATTGAGGTATACACCTTCTTTCAGAAATTCATATTGAGTGTCAATATCTATCACATTATTACTGAAGTTTACAATAATGATGCAGAAGCGTATGGTGCAGAATCTCAAGAAGCAATTTTAGCTGAGAGTGGTGGCACATGCCTGTCGTCTCAGCTACTTGGGAAGCTAAGGTGGGAGGATCACTTGAGCCCAGCCTGGGCAACACAGCAAGACCTCATTTCTTAAAGTAGTTTTGTTTAGTGTCCTGTCTTCAGGAAGGAAGAGTCTTGTATTTTGAGTTCAAGCGGCTGTCAACAAGACTTTATATTTAAGTACCTATTAGATACCACATGCATTACAGATGGCTGTGTGGTGGCTCTTACGGTGTGAAAGGTCCTTAGAGTTTACTCTTGAGAGTGTTGTAAAGTCACCAGCTTTAAAATATTCTCAAGAGATGCTCTTTGCTGTTGGAAAGAGGCAGCTTCCAAAGTCAAAATTCCAAAGAAGGTTCTCTTCCATTAGTGGATAATTTTCTAAATATAAACTTTAATCTTCCTCTTCATAAAATACCTTCATTTTGCTTTAATTCCAAAAATTAATCACATTCATTTTTCACAGGATCGACCTCAAGTCTAAGAAAATGATCTTGTTCCTGCTCTTTCCTTTCCCTAGGTCCAGCCTGTCACATTTCTTAAACTTTTCTCTCTGAATTCAACAACAAAAAACGACTGCTTGATGTGCAGAAGCTTGCCAAGCCTCCTGAACAGCTATTCATTTGAGTCAGTTTCAAATCAAAATCATGTTAAGATCACCCATAGTAGCTGCAAATAACTCCTCTGCATACAGAACAATTAAATCACACTAAACTCATGATTTGGGAAATCAGTTTTCAAGGGGGTAGTTTCCAAAGTTCTAGATCAATTTTCAGGATAGTATTATTTAAATGAGGGGAAAAAAGAACTTTCATAATTGACAGGATTCAGTCAAGAATCATATCAGCCACTGCTGATGTGACTTACTGACCACCAGGAGTGGTGCAAATGGCTTCTCTATCACCACAACAAACTAACCTCAACCCACTAATAGTGCTTCTGGTAACCACTGCTGTACACTTATCAGACACCAGTGGTTTTTCAAATTACGTAGTTTCTTTTTTTTTTTTTTTTTTTTTTTGAGACGGAGTCTCGCTCTGTCACCCAGGCTGGAGTGCAGTGGCCGGATCTCAGCTCACTGCAAGCTCCGCCTCCCGGGTTCACGCCATTCTCCTGCCTCAGCCTCCTGAGTAGCTGGGACTACAGGCGCCTGCCACCTCGCCCGGCTAAGTTTTTTGTTTTTTTTTTTTTTTGTATTTTTTTTAGTAGAGACGGGGTTTCACTGTGTTAGCCAGGATGGTCTCGATCTCCTGACCTCGTGATCCGCCCGTCTGGCCTCCCAAAGTGCTGGGATTACAGGCTTGAGCCACCGCGCCCGGCCAAATTACGTAGTTTCTTGACCCTAACAAAGTTTCTCAATTACACTATGCTGGGTGAAGGAGGGTGGCCACAAGATATCTTTCATCAGGGGAAGGAATGCTATGCATAGGACAGCTCTGATTTTTCTGAAGTCATCAGATACCAAAATCCTTGGATAAGTAAAAAAAATGTTAAGCTAGTTTCTTCATTCCACTTACCCAAACTACAGCTATTCTCCCCCACTTCCTCATATCTCCTCAGAAGAGCCCAGAACTAACAAGCAAGAGTTTCTCAAAATTCCCTTAAACACACACACATCCGACGAAAGTGAACCTCTAGAACGTCATCAAGAAGCAAGTATCAAAATAAACATAAGTTCTTGTAGATGTTCTTCCACCTACGAGAACTACCCAGAAGATATGACAAGTTGAAGACCAGGGCTGCCTTCTTTTAATGTCTATTTAGGTATGGTAACATGGGAGCTGCAGGAACAACTCTCCCCAATACACTAGACCAGCAAGGTCTCTCATCCAGGGCAGAGTTTTTAAAGATCATCTATGACAGTAAAAGAGCAGGGAATGACAGATACCATAGTTATCCCCCGAAGAGTTATATTTTGGGGGATGGGCAGATAACATATCATTTGCTCATAGGACATTAATCCCCTATGATTCAGCTAAACTTCATGGGGCACGCACAGGAGGTCTGCCAGCTGAACCAACAGGGCAAAGTAAGTCTTCAAAATCTTGGAGGAGAAAGAGTGAATAACTAAACATGCAGTTTAATGACGACACAGCGCAGATCATTCAACATTAAAAAGCCTGCTTTTGACTACCAGGAAGAAGCATGAGAACACAGCATGTGAGGTGAAAAACAATGAGATGCCAGAGAATTTTTAAGCCCTAAGTCATACTTTATTACATAAGGGGGAATGAAAACTTAAAAATACTTTGGCTGGGTGACAGAGCGAGACTCAGTCAAAAAAAAAAAAAAAACTTTGGATTTTCAGAATATTAGACAATTTTCACAATTCTCAAAGGGCCAAAGTATGAGAGAAGCATCGAAATAAATAGGTCTCTCTACAAAGATTAAAGAATTTGAAAAACAATTAATTAGGAAGTATTAATTTGGAGTCATTTGGGCAACTCCAAACTTTACCAGTTGCTTAAATTTTAGGGCATTCATCTTATGGAACACATCTGAATTGAAAACATAAAATAAAACCAACTGATGCTTTTCAAAGTGGCTGCAGAAGCTGGAACCTACCTGCATGTTAATTAAATCTGTAGCTTTCAACATCTGTGTCTCACAGATATTAAAATAGTGAGGTTGGTTCAGTTTGCCTCTTGGTGAGGTCTTGTCAAAAGGAGATTAGCGATCAAAACCAGAAATGTTCAGTAAGACCGAAAAGTTCTTTTTATTTGTTCCTTTGTTCTCTCTGTGATGACATCAAGATGATCACAGTGTCCATGGAGACAGCAGAGCAGGTTTCGCCCCTGAACCAATAGGGCAAAGCAAAGGAAGCACAAATCCCACAAAATTTCAGAGAACAAAGCATAGGGAAAAGAATGCAAAGTGTGCCCTCTATTGGTCCATGTGTTTTCATTGCTGAGGTGATTAGTTGGCAATTGTATCCAGCAACAGGGGAGAGACTAAGGCCATCATGACACAAAAATTCTAAAATGTGCTGACACAGAAACAAAGATCTAGCAGGAGCCCCCTTGGCCAGAATTGAAGAGTGCTAAGCCCCAGTTCTGGCCATTCTATGAACTGGCAGCATGATGCCTCAAGTCAGATCAATGCCAGCACCGCATGTCACCAGCTGGAAAGCTACAACAGCTATTTCTAAAACTATATATTAACTGTTTTCTTAATGAGATAAAAGTTAGATCACATGATAAGTTTTAACAAAACCCCTATACTGTATATTTATGTTGTACTTTTATAAACTCTTTAGTGGGATGGAGAGAATTTAACAACTATTGTCTTTGAGTAAGGAATTACTTGCCAAGTAATTATTTATTGAAATAAATCTTGAGATAGTGCTTCCAATGTGGTTTCATATTGTCAAATATAAACATAGCAAATGGCTGAAAACTCACACAAGGAAAATAAATTTTTAGAAAACAAGTATCTATATCACTTTGAAGCAGTCATTTGGCATCATGCTAATTTGGAAGGTCCACCTCCTATTTTTTAAGCCAATGCTGCTTAACCTATTGAAGGAAAGAGGTGAAACTTGGACTTCTTTGAGACTTTAGTGAAAGCTCTATATTGTCCTTCTACGCCACAAAAAGCAACAGAAATCAGAAAGCTTCTAATTTCAGAAAGCTTGCAAAAACCCTAGCCCTACCTCTGGACCCCAAGTTAAGAAACCCTTCTCAAAACAAATGTGCTGAACTGGATAACTTCTTTTTTATAAGTGCTCTTAATATCTTTCAGCAAGAGATGAAAATTGAAAAAGTTTTAAGTAAATTGTAGAAGGTTTTCTCCAAATGACTAGATGAGAAAGGCTACCTATAATCACTTTCTCTACATTTTAGAGTAAAAATAAGAAATATTTAATACCTTTGCTCTAACCCTTATTGTAACGTGTGTTAAACACAAAATACACATACACACCAATACACACATACGTGAACACATGTACAGGCAAGTACACACATGCACACACATATTTGTTCTGGCTACTACAATGCTAGAAATGTTTCTATAATTCATATTCAAAAATAATTTTAAAAATTACCAATGCAAGTATGCAAAATTTTACTAAAATATACTTATGGTTCTACCCATCAATTACTCCACCCCTCAGCCTTCAGTTATTTAATATTCATTACTTCATTAGCATAATTATGAGTTGTAGGAAGTTCTGGGGCTCAATAAAAGTCTGTGGTCTGAAGAACTTTTGAATGGGTTCAAATGGAATTTCTTTTCTTTGAATTAATGTTTATGTTGAAACATACCATGTACAGAAAAACTCAGTGAATTCAGGAAAGTTGAATTCTAGCTCTATTCTCTTAACTGTTAGTTTTAAAACCACACAGTTCTGTAAGCAGCTCACCTTCTGTATAAGTCAAACAGGTCCCACTTCATTCAAAGGACACTAAAATGTCAGTGTTCTCCTGGAAGGCACTACACAGAACTACGTGGTCTCTTCATATTTACAGAACTTGTTCTAAAATACACACACATCTGTGTGTCTCATGGGTATGTGCATGTAGCTATATTATACTAAAATCATAAATATAACTAGGATTAAATTTTTCCTGTATTAACTTATATTATTAACATGAGTATCTTTTTAGAAGGCAAACACCACTTTCTTTTATTTTCTCCTAAATTATTATTCATTCATATGGACAAACTGGGGATAAAAATCCTTTATTGCCCTTTTCTATAAAATAAGTATTTTTTAAAATATGGGTTACCAGCCGGGCACAGTGGCTCACACCTGTAATCCCACCACTTTGGGAGGCCAAGGCGGGAGGATCGCCTGAGGTCAGGAGTTCAAGACCAGCCTGGCTAACATGGCAAAATCCCATCTCTACCAAAAATACAAAAATTAGCCGGGCATAGTATCAGGTGTCTATAATCCCAGCTACTTGGGAAGCTGAGTCAGGAGAATCACTTGGACCCAGGAGGAGGAGATTCAGTGAGTCAAGATCGCAACAGTGCACTCCAGCCTGGGTGACAAGAGCTAAATTCTGTCTCAAAAAAAAAAAAAAAAAAAAAGTGTTACCCCACCACCACCAGTTTTCTCTACCCTACCCACAAATCACCTGTCACTTGGAATACTCCATCATTCAAATAACAAGCAAGTATACAGACACTAGTGTAGTCTGAGAAATTCTGAAGTAATCAGAAGAGACTTCAGAAGGAGTACTTGGCTGGGAATGCTTTTATACCTCAGGTTTTTTTTATTTTTCTTTAAATTATAAAGAATTATAAATGATGAGAATACCCATAATATTTAATCATTCCAACTTCAACTATGTGCAAACAACTTCGACTTAAAAAAAAAAACAAAACAAAACACCATTTCTCATTAAGTCACCAAAATAATTTTAAGGGCAAACAACAAAAATCTCGTATATAATGACGTTTTGTTCCACTACATTTTGTGGAGAAAGCACTCTAAAAGGTCTAGCTTGAGGAGTACAAAGATAAATGTACCGTAGTTCTGCCTAAGAGAAGCTTAAAATATGACACATAAGGCAAGATAACCAGAAAAAAAGGAAAAATAAGAGTCCTGTAAGAGTAGCCCAGAAAGCTAAGAAACTATGAGGGAATAATTTATTTTGGCTTTAGAAAGGAAGGCAGAAAATTCTAGGAAGGCTTCACAGAAGCAGTGGCATTTTAGGTGGGCGCCACGCCACACACATGCTCAACAGCGCAAGAGCTTAAAAACACATGGCATGCCTGGAAATGAAGTAATCTGGGATAGCTTAAGTGAAGTGTGCTTTCAAGGTGGTGGAAGGTTGAAAGCAGGCTGTGGTCAGATGGTGGGAAATGATGACTGCTACAGAAGAGGCTGGTGTTTATTCTGCAATCAATATGGAGGTCTGGGAGGTTTGGGGTTTATTAGCAGAGAAGTAACATGATCAGATCTGTGGTGGAGAAAAATGGAATGTGGCAGCATTGTAAGGGATGGAGCATCGTAAGTGGATTGAAGTAGATGCTGGAGGATGAGGAGTCTATAAAGGCCTGAGCTAGGAAACACCTTTGGGAATGGAAAGGATGAGATGGATATAAGCTCACTAATCTGATATAGTTTAGGCAAGAATAAAATGATAAAGAGGCAACAGAAAAGTCAAAGACTATAGCAAGGCTCCCAGTCTGGGCACCCAGAACTCCATGGATAACAATAAAGAATACAAGCAGAGGAACACATTTGGGAGGGGACACAAAAGAGGAAGTGAATTGTCAAGTTTGAGTATGCACGGAATATCTATCCGTATTGGCAGTAGTTGGGAGACCTGAGTGTAGGATAATCTGAAGCTAAAAAAGAAAAAGAAAAGAAAAATTGAGCCTAGAATTAAAGGACTTTATGTAGAAATGAAAATTCAAGAAACAGGGATGGGTAAAATTCCCCAAGGAAATGAATAAAGGTGAAGAAACACTAGTCTACATTCTCAATGAGACTAGTGTAGTGTCACTGGCCAAAGGAAAGAGGTGATAAGATATCACCATAGGAACAAGTCCCAGAGGACTGTACCAATGCTGGACTTGGAAATGAGGTGAGTATGACTGGCCATTAAGAAACCCCTTTCTAAAATCTCTGTACCTTCCACTCAATTTCACTGTGAACCTAAAAGCACTCTAAAAATAAGTCTAACGTTTATAAACTTTTAATATTTTTCTTTTTTGTTAATTTCTGTGAAGGCATAAAAATATCTTTAAAGAAAAGAAAATATTTTTATTAAAAGGGTGACGGTAGAAGCCAAATAGTAACAGATTGAAGAGTGAATGAAACAGGATTATCAAGCCAGAGAAGGGAATAGAAGAAGTGAAGGAAAGCAGAAGAGATTGGAAAGCAGTGTGAAGAGGGAGGAAATAAGGAATTTTGGGATTAGAGGAACAGCAGCACGCTTGAAATAAGGGTGACTGACACAGAAGGGTCCTAGAGGAGGTAAGAACAGCTGGAAGGTGGGCTTTGGAAAGAGTAAAAACACTATCCTTACCCAATCTTATTCTCATTCTCTCCCTGCCACTCCCTTTCCCACCCACTCCCATCTTTTCATCTTGTCGAAGAGAAAGATGAAAAGGACTAGAAAAAAATGAGTGAAAAATCTGTTAGTTCTGAAATCCCAATCCTCCATAATTATACCATCTTCGTCGCTTTCCCTACACACACACCCACATATACAGGTATGCATATATACCTTCCCTAATATGTATAATATACATTATGTATACACTTTAGTATTAATTAGCATGTTTTCTACTTATTCTGGATGAACACATGAAAATGTATAAATATAGATATACAACACTGTCTTCACCTGATCAGCCCTTGATTGCTGCAGTTAATGGAGAAAAAATAAGCTTCATGGTATCTTAAATACTGAAATTTTAAAACTTTGTCATCCCAAAGTCTATCACCTCCTTTTATCATAGTTATCAAGCTTATATCAAATAAAATCTGTCTGTGCCCTATTTCCTGCACTTGGGATGGATAAGGATACGTATTTCCAAAAGAAATAGTTTAAAGGCAGTCAGTAAGTTGGAAGGAAAGAACTACGCTGGATATTCCACAAACTGGCCAGTTTGTCTCTAAATAAATCAAGAGGTGGCTTTGCATTAAGGAACTAGAAGTGTCATTTCCAACTTGTGATTTCTGTGAATATTGGATTCTACCCAAGCTGGATTTTAAAAGCAAATAAAGAAAGCCCAGGGCCTAGGGGAATGTCACCTATTCTGAATCACTTCCAAATTTCTGTGGCAAAATAAGGTGTTAGTTTGAGCACAGCAACTTTCTGACCTCTCTGTACTAGTAAGACCCTGCCTTAAAAAATTATGCAGTTATGTTGGAAGACAAAGCAGCCAATCAAAATAGAGAAAAGGAAAGAAAGAACATGTTTATTTTGCAAAGTTAAACATCACATCAGCTTTTCTGAAATACTTTGGAACTTAAAGTAAGCAAGCATACAAAATGTGTTTTGAAACTTTTTCATTTAACTGTAGGTTAGTATGTTCCATGTGTCATTTTGTATTTTGAAAGAATATCGGGAAAAGTAAACTATTTAAGAAGTACTTGTAAAAAAAAAATCTTCCAATCTCAATAAATTTTTAAGAACACAAACATAAATTAATTTAGCTCTATAACGTTTAAGAGAAAATGTTTACTTTTTCCAGCCTCAGTTACCAGAAACATGCCACACTATTTGTGATAAACCTTTCCTTTTTATGGAAGAAGCTAAGTCTAATTTTGTGAAATGAGGAGTTATTAGAGGAAGGAGAAGCTGAGGATTCAATGTGGAAAAGGCTATAGCAGGAAACACTTGTCATAGCACGCCCCCTGCCATCAGACCACCAGAAACATGAATTATACATTTAGAAACCTTGCTGCATTGAGAATTTTATCAAGAAGTTTTCATAAATCCCTGGTTAAAATATCACAAGGTATAAAAATAGAATGAGGGAGATATAAGATTAAGTCATTACATGCCATGCTTGAGAAATTCCAGGAGACCACAATAAAGTTATGATTTGTCTATCCACCTTTCAGTAATTCAGCCTGAAATGTAGCTTACGACCATTCCAAAAAATGAAAGTAATCAAATAACTCCACTTACCATATAAATCAATCATAAGTGGTCTCCAGACCAAGATAGACAGTAGGGGTTAACAATAGCCAATCATGACTATTTTGAAGGGGGAGTCAGGGAGACAAATCTTAGTATGTTACATGGAGAGGAAAATAAGGGTTGTCAATAAGCTTTACAAAATGTTGGCATGTGTCTCCCCCTCTCTAAAAGATATTCATTGTCAGTATTGTATTGTGTTTGTGTCTAACTTTTAAAAATTATTGCAACCAGGCCCCATTAGTGACTATCAAATGCATTTTTATAATTTTTCAAAATAAGGGGAAGAAAATATGGTAGGTGGGTAGTGTTATTGTTCGTGATGATCTCCCCCATTTGAAGTTTTGTCCAAAAGTAGAGAAGGTCAAAATTCTATTTTCTCAATCTTCTGGCTATATTCTGAAATAAAATATACCGTTAAATGATATATTTGCTCCCCATTCCAAACTGGATGCAATTGATTTTAACTGACTAAATTATCTAATCTCTGCCAAGAATTTTATTTCATTAAGAAAATGATATTATGGAGCATGTGAGATCATAGCGCAGACTAAACATAATGCCAAAGGAGTTCGGAGAACGCTCCACACTGAAGGTTTGATTATTTGCAGATGGAATATGGAAAAAAAAAAAAAGAATCAGGTCCCAAGGGTAAGCCTAACCAATCCTGGTACCACTGCCACCTACCTTGTAGCACAAAAGCCAAGAAAATAACTAATCTTCCAAGCTACAACACCTTTTTGAAAAAATACCAATTACTTTTCTTCCTGGAAAATAATACTTAACTGACACTATCCAAAACAAAGGGGAAAAAGGGAAATGTTGGTACCACATAGGCCCTAACATGTCAACTGTCACTGCTGACATGATTTGGCCAGTAGTCAAGCATTCACTGAGGAACTAATTGAAATCAATCTTTTTGGGGAAAGCCAATTGTTTGGTATGCACAACAATTGGTGTAGGATCAATCAGTGGACATGAGATCAATTAAAACCAGCTTAAGTTTGTGAAGAGGGACAATTCACACAACTTGAGTTAGATCTCTATTCATTTCAATACTCTCACAATGCAATCCTTAAGCTTCCTTGCAAAGCAGAAAAGCTACTATCACCCTACACTGTCTGGCCAGCCCTTTAAGTAGTTCCACTTTTAATTAAAAACACAGTACACCCTTTGTTGGTACAGATAGTGTGGTCACTTTTAAGGACCACAGTTATTTTAACCAGAAACTTGGGATTTGTAAAGGGACATCTGTTGAGAAGAAGAAGAAAAAAAAAAAAAAAAAAACTTTGATAGTTTTTTTACACCCTTACCAATTTACACGTTCTTGAAAGCATTTGAATTTTATTAAATCGAAAGGTTGATTTGACACAAGCTACTACTGCACAGTTTAGAGTTAGAATGTCAGTGCTTTGGGATGTGGATAGTAATCGTTACAAAAGATTCTGCTATTTGAGATAAATAGGTTCTGCTTCAGATACCTTAGAAGGCATAGGAAGATTCTTAGAGATGGCACTGCAGAGAAGGCATGCAGTATCCCTTCTGGCCGCAGGAGTGCTGTAATGTCCCTTTCCACCAAACAGCATCTCTGCATTAAGTTCTACTAAAACAATATGCTTAGTTCTTCCCCACTCAACCACAATGGGACAGGCAGTGTGGATCAGAAAGCTATCACTGAATTAGTAAGTCATCTAATAAGGATCTGGCAAAGGATTTTAGATATTTCTATATTTTGCAGACTTCAAGCACTTTAGTTTTTCTAAGTAGACTGCAGCTTTGACTTATAAAAAGAGGAAAAGCCTCTCCAAACACTTTTGACCATAGTGTAATCAAAAATTGCTGGCTCTGCCGAATACTCGAAAGAAAGTACTGGGATTGAGAAAGGAATCAGTTAGGAGGGGAGGAGAGAGGAGATGAAAAGGGGCTTTTTCAAGGCAAGTATCAATATCAAACTCTCATGGCCTTTGGGAAGAAATTTCTAGTATTTTTAAGTAGAATAATTTCTGAAAATAAACAATTTCCAAAAGTCAGAAATCGGGGGAGAGGGAGGGAGAGAAGTTGGAGAGGGTTTATCCTTACCAGCCGCAGATACAGAGACAGTTGAAGCTCAGGGACTACAGAAGTCGCACACCGTCAGTTATTTGGAGCTCTGCGCTCAGGTGGGCCAATCTCTAGCTCTACCCCTAGGTGAGAACAGCTTAACAATGTCCTAAAAAGCCATCAAAAAAACTAAGGTTCGGAAAGTCCTCCCTAAAATCTGGATGCAGGACCGGAGTTTACATACAATGAGTTATAAACAAATCACGTCACAGGTCCAGTGAGACGTTTACATTTTGGAGAAGAAGAGAAAGTCAAGATTCATGAACCCGGCGACAAATTCTAATTGCGCAAAAGTCCAAAGTGGCAAAGTGCCGGATGAAAATAGACAGCTCTCACCATGTCCCTGGGAAGCGGCTGCTGCGTACCTTTCCTGCGCGGGTAATTCGATGTGCGTGTGGTGGGTGGTTTATGTTTAAATCCCCCCAGAAAATTGAATCGTGTCTAGCCGCCCTTCTCCTAAAATGCACTTGGATTAGCTGCATCTCCAGCAGACTCCGAGACTCCGAGACAGAAATATGCACTAAATCTGCAGGAAAGCGAGTTCCCAGAAACCTTTCTGGAGGCTTCTACCCGCCTTCTCCGCTACGCACAAGTGATGGAGAGGAAGGGAGCAGTTAAAAAGCCGCAAGTGAATTTCATTGAGAACAGAAGCCTCCACCGGTGTAGCTGCTTTTGCAAAGCAAATGGAGAGAGCAAAGTGGGGCCCGTTTTAAAAACAAACCTCTGCAGGTGAGGACTCCCCAGAAAACCAGCGCGGGAATTGCTGCTCAATTCAGAAAGTTCCCATCTCGTCGCAGGTTCCAGAAAAAAGATCTGTTTGCCTTTTTCTGGAAATGGAGGTCCTCCCCCTCGACTTGGTACCCCTCCCCAAGCTCCGGAATACAGACACACGCGTGGGCACACCCACACACCACACACACACACTGTGCTAGGTCAAGTCCAAAGAGATCTGAGGCCGGGTTTGGGGCGCACGTGGATGGGGAAGGTAAAACAAATGTGCTACAGGGAAGATGGTTAAGAGGACAGAGAGAACAACGACCAAAAAAAAAAAAAAAAAAAAAAAATGCATGCCAAATAAGAAATACGTTCTAAAGAGACAAGTTCAGGTGAGGAGGTGGGGCAGCGAACATGAGTGCGGACCGCACGACTTGGCCCTGAGCGCCCGAGTGGCGCCCAGCTCGCCCAGCTCCCAGCGCGTCTCGCTCCGGCTCCCTGCGCCTCCAGGGTACAGAAACACGGAGTGTTCTGTAGAGCTCCAGGGTCCTAAAGGTGGGGAGTGGGGACCCGCAAAAGCTGGGGTGGAGAGCACAGCCCTGCCCATCTGAGTCCCTGGAGCCAGGGCGTGAGTGAGCACCGCCACAAGCCACCCCTGAAGCCCACACACCTTTGGCAGAGAGAGACCCACCTCGCTTACTGCGTCTCCATCGGTTGCCTTGGCAGTGGCTGTAATCCATGCAGTTCAGAATGATGAGGGCAAAGGAGAAAAGGCGAAACTGCATCTGGACGGTCGGGCGGGGGAGAGACGCCTCTCAAAGTCTAGGAACTGGAGGGCTAGCCCAAAGAGCCGGCGCCGGCCGCGCTGCTGGGGAGGACTCAGAGGGAGACTCGCCACTCACCCCCGGGCCGCACCGGTCAGTTCAGCGCGATCAGCATCTCTCCGCCACGAACCTGAGAGATGAGGGAAGCGAAAACAGGGTGTGTGGGGGATGGAGAGAGCCCCGGAGAGGCAGCTGCGCCTTCGCGCGTCCCAATTTAAAGAAGAGAGGGAAGGAGGAAGCGAACCCACTGCCTAGCACGAGCCGCGGAGCGGCTTAATCCAGAGCAGGCAGCTGCGGACGAGTTGGAGAGGAAGGTGATTACAATCAGTGAATTAGCAACCTCTGCCGAGCCCTAAGCTCCAACCCGGGGGCATAGGGCGTTGTGCGGGCGCTCGGAGGAAAGGAAAGAGCTCCAAAGACACTGAGAGTGCAGGGCTAAAAGAACGCTCTTAGGCCATTTGGAGTCCACGGCAGGGTACCCAAGCGCCGCGGCTGCGGCTGCCTTGGGGTGGGTTGCCTACCGTGCGCACGTCTCGGGCGGCGCGGCCTCCCTAGGCGCGGTGCTCCATGACGGGCTCGGGAAGCGAGCCGCTTGGTTAGCACGTGGGCTGGGGAAAAGTTTGCCGAGACCGGCCGGGAGCGCCTGGCAGCTCCGGGATTCCAGCGGCCGCCACGGTGTTGGCGGCGCCGGGCAGAAGCGCGGAGCAGCGGGTGCAGCCACTGGGATGCTCCGTCCCCGCCCGCGAGCGCGGTCCCCGGGCTAGGGGTGCGCCGGCTCTCACTCTCTACGTCCCTAACCAATTGTGTCGCTTCCTGCGCTTTCTCCACGCTCACTTCACAGCTCAGATTTCGTTCTTTCCGAGCTGTAGAAGGCAGAACGCTCCCGGGAGGACGAAGTGATCCGAAGGGATGTGGCTAACGCACTTTCCGATGGAGATGCAGACTGGCTGAGGCTCGGGATGCTTCTATAAGTAGGTGGTGCTGTGGTCCAAGGCATCTAAGTCTAGGCTGCCTTGCAGTTCCTGGGTCCTAAAGCCAGAAACGCCCCGGTTTCCCTGAGGTCCTAAAGAACGTTGACCAGCCAACAGCTCGCCTAACTCCGGGCGAATCCTCTTCGGGCTTTCCAAAGTGCGAGGGATAAAGAGTAGCTGGGATGGAGACGCCCCCTGACCTTGCTGGGTCCCAGAACCCGGCTGTTCACCCCCAAGGAGTCCTCTCCAGAGCTCTAAGGTCAGTTCCAACGGCAGCGCCAACCTTTCTGCAGGGGGATCTGACCGAAGGACTGATGACTCCTTTAAAGTTTTGCAATATTCCACACCTCTGCCACTTTTTAATTTACATCTTGTCCGTGTTTTGCAGGAAGGTATGGTAGCCGGCTGAAATTATTCATAAAATGCGCCCCCACTTTGAGGAGTGAGATGGGTATTCTCGATAGCTTTCGCTCATCCTCAGAACTGTTATTTACTTTGTTTCTCCTCCAATAAAACTAACAAAAACCTGTGATCCATTGCCTGAAGTACTCAAGAAGTTGGGGCCTTGATTCTTTAAAAATAATTTTTAAAAGTTCACTTCCCACTAAAGTATTTTTCATTCTTAATCCTCCTCTCTCCTCCTCCCATTTCCAAAGTCTCCTGAATTAAACTTTTAGGTGCTCTGGGTTTGGGGGAAATATTCTGTTTAACAAAGTGTTACATTAAATAGACTTGATGCCATCCAATTTCATTCTAGTGAAATCTGTCCTGCATTCACTATTGTAGGAAAAAATGTATGTATTCCTTAAGCAAAAGATAAGAATTTATGCCACTAACCGTTAGCAGTATGAATGTCTATAGATATGCCCACCGTTACCATATTATTATGATAGCATTTTATACTAAATTCCCTTTTCTATTCCTTCAGTTTCAGATGTTCAGAAATTTGATGACTTAAAAGACAATCATATAAAAAGAATATTGCAGTACTCATATTTATTAACTATTCTATTATTGCCTATTCTTAACTATTTTACAGACTCACAATTACATAGTGGTATTTACGTGCTAAGAATTTCAGCATTGTGCCTTTGATGCATGCCTGAGAACACCCAAGTAAATCTGAGTTGAGGTCATTGGTCCCATTTCATAGATAAGAAAATCCAGCCCTGAGACTGGCCCACAGGGCGCAAAGAGAGTTGACAAAACACATTTCAGAAACAGTGGATCTGTTTCTTGACTTTTGAGTCCTTGATTTTTATCACAGAATTTGGAAGCAATTGGAAACATTTCAGTGTAGGGAGTGGCCCCAGTGTTTGGCATAACTTGATATTTCTTGATCATCTTGTTATGATGCTGAATATCTCTTCAGCACCATAAATACTACTTCTTTCCAAATATAGTCGTATATGCACATAACAAATGAATTGTACTTATAAAGGAGTTAAATATATGGGAGAAAGGAAGTCTTCCCTAAGTAAGTCCCCCTGCCTCCTTGCAAGGCTTTGAGATCCGTTCCAGATAAATGGTAATCAGTGTCCTTTAAAATATTTAAAGGCAAAAGTAAACACAAGACCAAGCAGATCTAGCACTACCATTAATCACCTGGGTCACTTTGGGCAATTTTCTTGGTCTCAGTTTCCTTGGCAGTATTTTTAGGAAATCTGCCCAAGGTCTCTTTCACTTCTACATGTTCTGGTTTACAATCAATTTTCTATTTTTACTAGGAAGTTTGCTGTGGTATCTAACCAGTGTGAGGGCAAACTCATCAGTGATGGTTCTTTCTGTAGAAAGAATAGGGTTAGCCACTGCTGTCCTTAGTTAAATTTACAGACCACTTTCACCCTTATCCCTTCAAAGACAACTTTCCATAATTTTAATTTTAATCCTTTGTGTTGTACAGTTGATGCATTTTTAGCCAGAGATACTTTTCAGTTTAGTGAACCCCAAGATTCAGTTCATGAGGAAGAATTTTGATAGCACCACTTCTGTAGAAAATTGGTTAATTTGTTTAGTAAGAAAAGAATAGGCTCTGAAAGAAAGGAAAATTCTTAATTCCTTCTTTTGCTCCCTCCTGGTCTATCTTTGCCTCTTAAAAGATACCAGTGAACCTTAAAACTCTGTCAGATTTAGTTCTTGGGGTACTTGGAGTCTCACACTTAATCACTTTGGGGCTAATTTGTTGATAATGCAGACTTTTTTTTTTTTTTTTTTTTTTTTTTTTTTTACATTCACTGAATATTTTTCCTGACTTCAAAATCCCAGGAATGTTCTTGTTACTAAAAAATACAACCCTAACGGATCCTAGACTATCATTAACTTTAATCCCATATCTCTGCTTCCTTTCATTTCTAAACTCTGAATGTGGTGTTGTTGAGGCTCACAGCTCACAGTTTCTCCATCTTGGAGACTTAATGGACTTTTTCTTCAAACTGAGTTTATATAGTGATTTCATTAACCCGGCTTTGTAAAGAGACTTGTGCCTGGGTTCTGTTTATAGAGAAGTATACCGAGGAGGTTGACTCTATACCACTCATTGGTGATAGGGAAAAATAACCAAGGGCAGAAGTGGGGGATGATGTTATAGATAGGAAATAACTTCTGTATTTTATTTTTTGACTTGTAATTGTTCATACAGCTCAGAATTCAATCCTTACAAAAGAGCATAACAGGGCAAAGTCTCTCCTACCTCCTTCTCTCAGGCATCCAGTTTTCCTTAGAGTCAATCAGTTATTCTTATACAAACTTTCAAGGTTTTGGGTATACTTCAGGAGATGTTTTGTGCTTATCAAACGAGTAACTTGATAATCTTTTTGCTTATTAAGCAAGGAGAGAAGGAAGAATGTATTATATATATGTATATGCACATATATAGGCATACATATATGTGCATATACATATATATAATACATTCTTCTCTATTTTATAATATATTCTTCCTGTCTTTTATGCAACTAGTAGAATACTGTATTCACTAATCTGTACTTTGATTTTTTTTTTTGTTTATTTTTTTGAAATGGAGTCTTGCTCTGTCACCAGGCTGGAGTGCAGTGGCATGATCTGGGCTCACTGTAACCTCTGACTTCCTGGTTCAAGCAATTCTCCTGCCTCAACCTCCCGAGTAGCTGAGATTACAGGCACACGTGACCATGCCCAGATAATTTTTGTATTTTTAGCAGAGACACGGTTTCACCATGTTAGCCTGGATGGTCTCGATCTCCTGACCCCATGATCCACCTGCCTCGGCCTCCCAAAGTGCTGGGATTACAGGCATGAGCCACCATGGCATCAGTTCATAGAGAACTGTCCTGTTCTTTTTATACAGTCACATATTATATCATTGTATGACTGTATTTAGCCAGCCTCCCTACCAATAGACATTTAGATTGTTTTCATACTTTTTATATCTTAAGCAATACTTCAATTAACTTTTTCATGTGTCATTTTACCTTTCCATTATAAATTCTTAAAAGTAGAAAAGTTGAATCAAACAGTTGGATATATGTGTGTGTGTTCTACAAATTGCCTTTCACAAAGGTTCTTTCATATTACACCATGTGAAAATGCCTATCTCTAGATGCCGGCCAACACTTTTTGACTTTTGACACTTGTAGGCAAAAAGTGGTATCTCAGTAAAGTGCTAATTTGTATTTGTTTTCTTTTAGATGAAATTTTGTGTGTCTTTAGTATGCTCCACCCATTTGTATTTTCTTTTCCATGAACTCTCTGAAGATATAATTTGCCTATTTTTCTATTGTGTTCTTGGTCATTTGTTTTTGTTTGTAGAATTTGCATATATTGATATATATTATCTTTTGTGACTTGAGTTGCAAATATTTTTCCAAGTTTCTAATTTATCTTTTGACTTTGTTTTTGATGTATATTAATATGTAAAAAATTTTAAATACTTTTACATAGTACAGTTTGCCGGTCTTATCTTTTATAGCTTCCTGTGTTATACTTGAAAAAGCTCTTCCTCACTATTTATGACAATCCCACAAACAATATCATACTGAATGGGCAAACGCTGGAAGCATTGCCTTTGAAAACCAGCACAAGACAAGGATGCCCTCTCTCACCACTACTATTCCACATAGTATTGGAAGTTCTGGCCAGGGCAATCAGGCAAGAGAAATAAATAAAGGGTATCCAAATAGGGAGAGAGGAAGTCAAATTGTCTCTGTTTGCAGATGACATGATCCTATATTTAGAAAACCCCATTGTCTCAGCCCAAAATCTCCTTAAGCTGATAAGCAACTTCAGCAAAATCTCAGGATACAAAATAAATGTGCAAAAATCACAAGCATTCCTATACAACAATAGCAGGCAAACAGAGAGCCAAATCATGACAGAACTCCCACTCACAATTGCTACAAAGAGAATAAAATACCTAGGAATACAATTTACAAGGGATGTGAAGGACCTCTTCAAGGAGAACTACAAATCACTGCTCAAGGAAATCAGAGAGGACACAAAGAAATGGAAAAAAAACATTCCATGCTCGTGGATAGGAAGAATCAATATCATGATAATGGCCATACTGCCCAAAGTAATTTATAGACTCAATGCTATCCCCATCAAACTACCATTGACTTTCTTCACAGAATTAGTAAAAACTACTTTAAATTTCATATGGAACCAAAAAAGAGCCCATATGGCCAAGACAATCCTAAGCAAAAAGAACAAAGCTAGAGGCATCACGCTACCTGACTTCAAACTATACTACAAGGCTACAGTAACCAAAACAGCATGGTACTGGTATCAAAACATATATAGAGACCAATGGAACAGAACAGAGTCCTCAGAAATAATGCCACACATCTACAACCATCTGATCTTTGACAAACCTGACAAAAGCAATGGGGAAAGGATTCCCTATTTAATAAATTGTTTGGGAAAAAGTGGGTAGCTGTAGGTAGAAAACTGAAACTGGACCCCTTCCTTACACCTTATACAAAAATTAACTTAAGATGAATTAAAGACTTAAACGTAAGACCTAAAACCATAAAAACCCTAGAAGAAAACCTAGGCAATACCATTCAGAACATAAACGTGAGCAAAGGATTCATGACTAAAACTCCAAAAGCAGTGGCAACAAAAGCCAAAATTGACAAATGGGATCTAATTAAACTAAAGAGCTTCTGCACAACAAAAGAAACTATCATCAGAGTGAACAGGTAACCTACAGAATGAGAGAAAAATTTTGCAATCTATCCATCTAACTAAGGGCTAATATCCAGAATCTACAAAGAACTTAAACAAATTTACAAGAAAAAAACAACCCCATCAAAAAGTGGGCAAAGGATATGAACAGACCCTTCTCAAGAGAAGACGTTTATGCAGCCAACAAACATGAAAAAAGCTCATTATCACTGGTCATTAGAGAAATGCAAATCAAAACCACAATGAGATACCATCTCATGCCAGTTAGAATGGTGTTCGTTAAAAAGTCAGGAAACAACAGATGCTGGAGAGGATGTGGAGAAATAGGAACACTTTTACCTTGTTAGTGGGAGCGTAAATTAGTTCAACCATTGTGGAAGACAGTGTGTAGATCCCTCAAAGGTCTAGAACCAGAAATACCATTTGACTCACCAGTCTCATTACTGGGTATATACCCAAAGAATTGTAAATCATTCCAGTATAAAGACACATACACGCATATGTTTACTGTGGCACTGTTCACAATAGCAAAGACTTGTAACCAACCCAAATGCCCATCAGTGATAGACTGGATAAAGAAATGTGGCACATATACACCATGTAATACTGTGCAGCCATAAAAAAGGATGATTTCATGCCGTTTGCAGGGACATGGTTGAAGCTGGAAACCATCATTCTCAGCAAACTAACACAGGAACAGAAAACCAAACACTGCATGTTCTCACTCATAAGTGGGAGTTGAACAATGAGAACACATGGACACAAGGAGGGGAACATCACACACCAGGGCCTGTTAGGGGGTTAGGGGTTAGGGGAGGGATAGCATTAGGAGAAATACCTAATGTAAGTGATGGGTTGATGGGTGCAGCAAACCGCCATGGCACATGTATACCTATGTAACAAACCTGCACATTCTGCATATGTATCTCAGAACTTAAAGTATAATTTTTAAAAAGAGAAAGAAAACGCTCTTCCTTCTGCCATTCTTTTTAGATTTTCATTTAGGATTTTTCCAATATATTTTGTCAATGTTAACAACCATAGGGTACTAGTGATTTTATGACTGTACACTGTGGGCTACAGTAGAATAGATTTAAAGTTTTCTGAATCTTTCATAAACATTTATGCTCATAGATTTGGTTGACTTTGGCACTGATTCTTGTTTTCATTAGCTAATTGATTTAGAGTTCTCTTATCTTTTATGTTATCTGATATTCATTCTCAGATTTCAGATTTCTCACAATCTTTTTATTCATTGTTGATATTTGTTGTATGCACTCTTCCAGTCTAGAATTTATCCTTTAATTGCTTTGGAACAAATTATGGCATTTTTGCCATTGTGTTACTATTGATAGTTTTTTCCTGTTAAATGTAAGAAGAATGTCTGTTTTGCTAGTTTCATGTGATAGCCTATGTTCATTTAATATATTTTGTATGAAGTAATTATATTAATATGAAAGGTCTTCAACAAGGTCACTGACCAGTCCATATCTAGGCTAATTGGTTGTTTTAAAAAGCCACATCATAATCACTTATTTAACATTTTAAAAATGTGTAAATATTTGACTCCTCCAAATGTTAATACTGTCTTCTGCCACTTGAAAACTCATCTGTGGACTGATGTGATGAAGCCTATTTCTCATTTTGTGCTTCATCCCCATGGAAGAAGTCCAGGAGGCAGCTTTGTTGACTTCAAAGGAAGGCCAACGCAGACCAGCTCAAAAGAGAAAACTCAAGATTTGACCCAAAGTTTTCAAATCATTTCCCTTATTGAATCTTGTGTGCCCTGAGCTCTTTTGAACTAAAGTAATATGTGTAATTTCCATTATTTGTGATGTGAATGTGGTTGCTAGAAGGAACTATTACTCCACACAATTAACAAGAGATTCTCAGTTTTCTTAAGAATTAGGCTGAGTTTTCATTAAATGAATAGAAGGTCTGGTTTTACTGTATTCATGAACACTCCGCTTGCTATGCTAATAGAAGTAAACAATAAAACAGGTAATTCCTAAAGGCAGGAAATACCCTTCTCTGAACTTTTTTCTGTACTAGTATCCAAAATAGATATGCCTCCCCTAATCATTCCATTTGTCTTTAACTTATAGTTGTAATGAATTGTGTTACTGCTCAAGAGCAAATTTGTCAGCCACCCTCAGCAAATGTACAAAAGTATATGTCACACATTTTATGTACTAGTTTTATTTCTTGCTCCATTTTATGTTTCTAGCCTTATTTTCCCTTTCCCACACTTTCCTCAGCTATTTGCAATGTATTTTACTTTGCTACTTTGCAGTATCATGTGCATCTCTAGAAGCCCTTTCAACCTTGGGACAGTATGGAAAAATTGTATTGCAGATAAAAGAAAAAATACATACACAGGTCAGAGAACAAATGTGGGAATTCTTCTAGTTGCAAAACATGTCTATTCTAACTATTCATTCCAGAAGTGAAGAAATAAACATGGGGTAGGTTTGGGGATCAACTAAGCCCACTAGGGCATAGGTGCAAGCCAATACTCCAGAAATCATCCAGTCTTCATAGGCCTCTCTAGTGTGGTGAATCACAATGACATTTTGGGCATCAAGAAACTAATGTCCGTTTAGAGTTAATCTCCAGTCATCCCCAAAAGTCCAGTTAGTTCCCCTTCCCAGAAACAGTCATCTGAGTAAATGGACTGAGGTCCTATTGTGGAAGACCAGGAAAAAGATTTACAGTGAGGATGCTGGTTCCAGAGACTTGATCTCTTCATTCAATGAGCTTAGGGGCTACGAACTGGCTCAAGTCTGGAACTGGTTAAGCTGTGGCTCTCTGTTGTAGTGACTCAAGTGATACCTCTGTTAGCCAGAAAGGAAGTACTTCTACTATCCAAATCAAGAAAGACATTAGTAAGCTGCTCATCTATTTCAGTCCTAGAGAAAAAATGAGTTATAAATACCAGCTACAGGCCGAGTGTGGTGGCTCATGCCTGTAATCCCAGCACTTTGGGAGGCTGAGGCGGGTGGATCACCTGAGGCCAGGAGTTCGAGACCAGCGTGGCCAACTTAGTGAAATTCAGTCTCTACTAAAAATTCAAAAATTAGCCAGGTGTGGTGGTGCGTGCCTGTTGTCCCAGCTACTTGGAAGTCTGAGGCTGGAGAATCACTTGAACCTGGGAGGCGGAGGTTGCAGTGAGCGAAGATCACGCCACTGCACTCCAGCCTGGGTGACTCTGTCTCAAAATAAATAAATACCAGCTACGATCATATGACTAGTTGCAAAACACAGACTATAGTAGTTATAAGTATTTCCTCCTTGATTTAAAATGAATATCGAATATCAATATTTTTCATCTCATAATTCCTCCATTATCTAAAATAAGATGTGTTAACTGTAGTTAACCTTATATCTCAGTATTTAAACTATAGAATATGAAATAGTGAGTGTAACTCAGATAAAAGAATGAATATTACCCCAGGATTAATAAATGGGCATGTGAGACTTTCAGATTTCCCAGAGATTTCCCAGAGAAAAGTTTGCCAGGATTCTTCCAAAAGGGTAACTCCTGGAGGAACAAGGAGGGTTGGGGGTGGATAGTGATTGTCTTCTCTTTTATTCTTCTTTTCCTTGTGGACCCTTCCCCTTTTGAAAAAAAGGTATTTTGCTGAAGATTTAATGGAGTTTCTAGAAAGAGCAAAAGGAGAAGCATGCAGAGCTGTTCTATTGTTGTTTTTCTTCATGTGTTTTGCCTTTATTCATTCAACAAATATTTAATGATGTCCTTTATATTGACATTGTTAGGGTGCTGAGGATACAGCAGTGAGAAAGGAAGACAAGAACTTTCCCCTTATGAAACTTACATCCCAACTGAGAAGAGTTAAAATATAAAAAGTAAATAAATAAACAAGAGATTGTCTTTGACTTTCAAGGTTTTTATCTTATTTTAGTACTTTTGATTCTGATACAATATTTAAAAGTCCCAAATAGCCTTTACTAAGTATCATCAGTTACTTAAAATTTACTTCATTTCTTTTATCATTTACTTTATAGCTATGCATTTTAAAAATATAAACTATTGATGAGTAAACTTTAAACATGGTCTGTTACTCCTAAATACTTCAGTGTATACTTCCTGAAACAGTAACACCTACTTATATAACCTCAATATTATGAAAATTAGAAAACTTAATATTGATGTAATATTATTATCTAATCCAAAGTCTATATTCAAACATTCTGAGCTGTCCAATATGTCCAATAAGTTACAAACTTGTTCCAAACCAGGATTGAGTCAAGAATTATATACTATACCTAGTTGTCATGCTTGTTTGTCCCCTTTAGCCTAGAACTGTTCCTCAGGCTTACTTTGTCATTCATGTCCTTGATGTTTTTCAAAACCACAGTTCATTTTGTCCAGTGTCTTTTAGTTTGGCTTCTGATGTTTCCTCATAACTAGATTGAGGTTATGATTTTTTTTAGGAGAAATGCTATGGAATTGATGCGGTATCCGCCGTAGGACATAACATCAAGAGGAACATTATGTTGGTCTATCCCATCATGTCAAGAAGAAGAGGATGTTGATCTGTTCCGTTACCCAGTACTTGGTTAAGATGTTGTCTGTCAGGATTTTACATGGTAAAGTCACTATTTTTCCTTTTGACATTAATAATTAATATATGGAAAACAATTTGGGACTATGTAAATGTTCTCGTTCTCATTAAAATTTCACCCACTAATTTTGGTATCTATTAGTAATTTTTGTCTGATCAATTATTACTCTGATGGTTGTTGATTGGTAACTTTCTAACTATATTATTTTTTCCACAATTCTTAGTTGTCATTCTACTGTAAGAAAGAGCTTTTTCAATTGGGTTCAGTGGCTCATTCTTGTAATCCCACCACTCTTGGAGGCCAAGGAAGGAGGATCACTTATGGCCAAGAAATTGAGACCAGCCTTGGCAATATAGTGAGACCCTGTCTCCACCAAAAAATAAAAATAAAATAAAATAAATGTTTAAAAATAGCCAGGCATGATGGTGTATGTCTGTAGTTCTAGGTACTTGGGAGGCTGAAGTGGGAGGATCACTTGAGCCCAGGAGTTGGCGGTTGCAGTGAGCTCTGATCATATCATAGCTCACATGCATTCTGGCCTGGGTAAAGAAGGGAGGGAGGAAGGAGGGAGGGAAGGAAGGAGGGGGGAGGGAGGGAGGGGGGGAGGGAGGGAGGAAGGAAGGAAGGAAGGAAGGAAGGAAGGAAGGAAGGAAGGAAGGAAGGAAGGAAGGAAGGAAGGAAGGAAGGTTGGTTTCTCTTTTCCAGGAGTGATTGATTGGTATCAGTATGGACCCATGGATTCTTATTTTGTTTAACGAGTTATATTGTATTATTATATTTATTTTGATGCTTGATTTGTCCCAGATTTGGCCTGTGAGAAAATTTTAAACTAGCTTCTGTGTCCTTCTCATATGTTCTCAACATACTTTGAATGCTTTTTTACTTTTTTGTACAGCCCTAACTTCCAGACTCATCTTGTATTTTCCCTCTTCAAGCCTTGGAATGTATCTTTCCTCCAGGTAGTCTTGGCTTCTTTTAGTGGAGAATTATATTATGAAATGAAAATCTGGATGCTGAGTGTATACATTGCTGCTGTAGTGTCATAGCTTCAAACTCTTTTCAGTGTCAGAGTTAAAACCATGAGTTCTTTATGTACTTCCCTATTCCAATCCAACACTAAGTTTATTCTAGCCTTTCCCCTTCCCATATTTGTAACTACCTCTGCAACAGTGATAAATGTGATTTGGAAATAAATATAAAGAGCCATTACTTCTTTTGTGTAAGTGTCAAGAAAAGCATTACAGAGATGATATATGAGCTTGGTCTTGAAGACTGAGTAGGATTTTATCAGAGAAGTTAGAAAGGGCATTTAAGTCAAAAGTGATAGAAGAGGGAAAACAGAGAGCTATAAAATCAAATAGTTGTCTGGCCAATGTGTTATTTGGGTGTGGCACAGAGTGAAGGAGGGAAGATGAAGGCTTATATTGGCAAAGTAGATTACAAACAGATTGTAAGTGAACTGGACTTCCATGCAAACAAATATAAATTTTATCTTCAACGCACTGAAGATTTTCAGTTTTAAGTAGGAGTTGTAACATATTCGATTGTACATTAAAAAGATAATTACTTTGGCAATACTGAGAATGCATTGAAAGAAAACCAATTAAGAGGTTGGTTACAAAAAACTATACATACAAACACATGTATATAATAATATGATTCATTATATATTATATCACCATATTATATATATTATATATACACATACATTACAGTTGACTTTTATTATTTATGATGGGTATATTCTATAAAATCACTATGAACGCTGAATCGGTGAATACTGAAATATTGTTCCTATGAGAAATACAGGCTTAGGTTCCTACAAGCCTTTGATCACAACATTTTCATCAACTAATCACTACATAATCATTTTTTATGTATGCTTCTGTTCAAAGACACTTTATTTAATATATATTATTAATACATTAACACCAAACTCGTGGCAACAGTACTATGTCTCATGCCTGTAGGAAGCTTATTTAACACATGTATTTTCTTCCATAAGGCATGCATATTCTTCTTGCACTTAGGAATACTGGACAGTACTTTAACATCTCAGTTGGGAACCATTTTAAAGAATGAAACCATCAGCAGGGTACAGCAGCTCATGCCTGTAATAGCAGCACTTTGGGAGGCCAAGGTGGGTGGATCACCTTAGGTCGGGAGTTCGAGACCAGCCTGACCAACATGGAGAAACCCCATCTCTACTAAAAATACAAAATTAGCCAGGCGTGGTGGTGCATGCCTGTAATCCTAGCTACTCGGGAGGCTGAGGCAGGAGAATCGCTTGAACCTGGGAGGCGGAGGTTGTGGTGAGCCAAAATCACACCATTACATTCCAGCCTGGGCAACAAAAGTGAAACTCCATCTCAAAAAAAAAAAAAAAAAAAAGAAAAGAAAAGAAAAGAAAAGAAGAAAGAAAGAAAGAAAGAAACCATCAACAAAAGCACACAAATATAAAAAGCCTGGTACTAAATAGATTGAAAAAAGGACACTTGTTTGCAGTATGAAAGCCGAAACAAGAAGGCAGAACAGCATCTTATCAACACATACTGGAAATGTGCACATTGAGAGTCTCAAATTTTTCAACACTCCGTGAATGTCCATGAATCCCTGTGAGTACCACAAATATTAATTTTGGGGTTACATGTACAGAGGACATGTACAGCACAGCCACTAATGGACCTCAGATACCTCTGTTGTTCCAAGTGAGAAGGCAAATTTGCAAATATGGAATCTGAATAATGAGTACCAACTTTATATACAGAAATACATACATACATATAAAACTAAACCAGTGTAATGTTAGTGGAAATGAAAAGGAAGGAAGATAACCAGTTCAATGTGGGAGTAGGAGAGGTAGAAAACAAAGATGCTGCTGAAGTTTCTATTTTGGAAGACTGGGCAAATGTTGATGTTATTACCCCCAAAAAACAATCCTAAAGAAGATTAGGAGTGTCTTAGGGGTCTTAGGAGAAAAAGAAAATACAATTTTAGAAATGTAGAATTTTAGAACATGAACAGCATCCTAATAGAAATAGCAAGAAATCAGTTGGAAATAATGTGGAACTGAAGCACCTTGCAGAAGCCATAACTAGAGATATAAAATTTAATTATGAAGTACACATAGAATACAATGAGCCTGTGAAAATGGAAGAGGTTGTCTTAGTATGGAGGCAAAATCCAAAGAGAAAACCTTGAAAAAACAATTAAATGTAAGGGTCCTACAGGAAGAGAAGCAGTGAATAAGCCAAGGACAAAATTGGGAGGAAATAACTCAAATCTAAAGAACCTAAAAGGACAATAACAAGGAAAGAAGGCTGGCCAATGTTTCCTAAGAAGGATAGAAAGTAAAGGAAATATTTTACATGCAAACATGTATGTAATACAATTCTAAATATGTAGCATTATTTGTATCTTTGCCTGTGTCACACTGTAATTTTTATCATGCTTCCAGATGGTAGAAATTAAGATTAGAAAGGTAGGTATTCCCAAAGCATACCAGAGTTCAAATGGACTAATGCAATAGTGTATTGTAGAAATCAGAAGTAACCTATTACTATCAATCTGAAGACAGAGGAAGAAAGATACACATCAAAGATCATGAAAAGTTGATTCATGAAGCCACATTAAGAAACAGAAGTTTGAGTATCTCATCCTAGCAGGGCCTATCCACAAGTAGAGTATGATGAGAGAATAAGAGCAGAAAACTGGGAAAGAAGACAACTGAAAGAGAAGATCAAGCATGATGAAGAATAGGCCAGAACTTCCAGAGAGAAGACTTCTAGATCCCAGAAATGGTAAGCTAGACTATTTGAACCAACCCACCTGCTGAAAACAACTAAAAATGATGAACATAATATTAATAAACAGCCAAGGAAGCATTAATATAATAAGGAAATTACAGGCCAAACAAGACCCTAGGAAGGTAGGTAACCACAAAAGCTACTTTCATCCTGAGGGTATTTGCCCAACTTAGGAATTTTGAATTTTACTTTTCTCAAAACGAAGAAAGTCCATTGTGGCAAGAGAAATAGAAGCACACACCAGTTGAGGAATAAACTAGAAGACCTGTCTCATAATAAACTGGTACAATAGTTATACCCTCAGCGTCAAGGTAGCTCAGTAGTAAATTGGTCCTCATCACATCTTGCATGCCATATTTACATCATTTGGGTGATTTAGGACCCTGAAGCACTGAATTTAAATTACGGTGATCCTAGACTGATAGTGTCCACAGGTGCTGGCAGAAACAAATTCAAAACCTGTCTGGGAATAAAGTAATTTCATCTTGGACTCCATTATTCCTGCAAATAATTTTTCAAACACAATGACTAGCATAAAATAAAGGATAATCAGATACATACACACAAAAAGCACTTGGGTACGAAACAACAAACAAACTAAAAAGATCCATGAAGATCCCAAATGTTGGTGTAATCATACTTACTATAAAACAGTCATGCTTTAATATATTTAAAGAAGTAAAAATGAAGCTTGACGATACCTACAGGGAATAGATTTGGCAGCGAGTAAGATAGAAAGAAAAGGCTAAGGACAATAAGGTTTTGGGAAGAGAAGAAAGGATTTTCTTTGCATCCATACATGCCTATATAATGAATAAAAGCAATAATATCATTTTAATCAAAATGCATTAATAAGCCCCTGCTATGTAGCACATATCTGTTGCTTTTGCATGTCTACTTTCCATTTCCCCTTCCTCTAAAAAAGCAATCTTATTTTCCTTAAAGTTACCACCCATCCAACCCCATCCATTTATAAATAAGGCTTACCTTTCTGTAGACAACAAGAGTGGTAACATGACCCCAGCCTGACCAATTAAAACATTCCACTTTCATGATTTAAATCATGAAAACAGGTTGGAGGCTGGAAGCAACCCATACTGACTAGTAATGGGCTTATAGAAGTTCTTGATCATTCTGGTAGGTTGTACTGTGGTTCTTAAGTATTTACTCCCCATTTTCTTTAGAGTAATTGTTAATCTTACTCATTGCTATGGAACTTAGTAGTGACTTCCTGTGGGAGAAACAGTTTCCTGCCTCATTGGTATGTCTTGGCCATGCAACTTGCTTTGGTCAGCAGCATGTGAGACCCATGCCACATCCAAGCAGAAGCTTTAAGAACATAATGTGTTTTTCTTTTCCTTTTCTTTAGGTGTAAGAATGGCATGTTGCTATTCTATCGTGGATCCTGGAATAAGAGGACATGTGCAGCAAAGCCACTGATGGACCTCAGATACCTTTGTTGCTCCAAGTTATTGAGATTGAGGGATCATTTGTTACAACAGCAAAGCTGACTCATGTATCATTAAATTGCCTTAGAGGCATGAACACCAATATTTTTTAAAGTAAATTTCTGAGTTACTTTCCTTCCAGGACTACATGCTCTGAAATTAAGTTGATTCAGGAAAAAATATTTGAAATACAATTTTGTCTATATAAACATTTTTTATTTCTCAATACCTATGTTGTACATTAAAGAGAATGCCAAAAAATCCATTGTTTGTGTACAAAATTTCATAGATCTACAATGCCTGAGAATGTTAAAAAAAAAAAAAAAAAAGAATCACCATAACTTCTCCCAGCAGAGACTTAGATTGGTTTGCTCTCATTGCAGGAAAAATAGACTTTATTTGTAAATGTTGAAGAAAAAAAAAAAAAGAGAGAGAGAGAGAACGGGGACCTGGGCAAGATAGCTGAATAGGAACAGCTCCAGTCTGCAGCTCCCAGCGAGATCAACACAGAAGGTAGGCAATTTCTGCATTTCCAATTGAGGTGCCTGGGTCATCTCATTGGGACTAGTTAAACAGTGGGTGCAGCTCACAGAGGGCGAGCAGAAGCAGGGTGGGGCGTTGCCTCACCTGGGAAGTGCGAGGGGTCGGGGAACTCCCTCCCCTAGCAAAGGGAAGCTATGAGGGACTGTGCTGTGAGGAACTGTGCATTCTGGCCCAGATACTATGCTTTTTTCACAGTTTTCACAACCCTTAGACCAGGAGATTCCCTTAGGTGCCTACATCACCAGGGCCCTGAGTTTCAAGCAAAAAACTGGGGCCATTTGGGAAGACACCGAGTTAGCTGCAGGAGTTTTTTTTTCTTACCCCAGTGGCTCCTGGAATGCCAGTGAGACAGAGCCATTCACTCCCCTGGAAAGAGGGCTGAAGCCAGGGAGCCAAGTGGTGTAGCTCAGCGGATCCCACCCCCACGGAGCCCAGCAAGCTAAGAATGACTGGGTTGAAATTCTCGCTGCCAGCACAGCAGTCTGAAGTCCACCTGGGACACTCAAGTTTGGTGGGGGGAGGGGCGTCCACCATCACTGAGGCTTGAGTAGGCAGATTTCCCCTCACAGTGTACACAAAGCCACCTCAAAGTTCGAACTGGGCGGAGCCCACCGCAGCTCCACAAAGAAACTGTGGCCAGACTGCCTCTCTAGTTTCCTACTCTCTAGGCAGGGTGTCTCTGAAAGAAAGGCAGCAGCTCCAGTCAGGGGGTTATAGATAAAGCTCCCATCTCCCTGGTACAAATTACCTGGGTGGCAGAGGGGATGGCTGTGGGTGCAGCTTCAGCAGACTTAAACATACCTGCCTGCCAGCTTTGAAGAGAGCGGCAGATCTCCCAGCACAGCATTCAAGCTCTGCTAAGGGACAGACTGCCTACTCAAGTGAGTCCCTGACTCCTGTGCCTCCTGACTGGGAGATACCACCCAGCAGTGGTTGACAGACACCTCATACAGGAGATCTCTGGCTGGTATCTGGCAGGTGCTGGGACGAAGCATCCAGAGGAAAGAAAAGGCAGCAATCTTTGCTGTTCTGCAGCCTCCACTGGTGATGCCCACGAAAACAGGGTCTGGAATGGACATCCAGCAAACTCCAGCAGACCTGCATCAGAGGGGCCTGACCATTAGAAGGAAAACTAACAAACAGAAAGGAATAGCACCAACATCAATAAAAAGGATGTCCACACAGAAACCCCATTCGAAGGTCACTAACATCAAAGACCAAAGGTAGATAAATCCATGAAGATGAGGAAAAACCAGCTTAAAAAGGTTGAAAATTCCAAAAACCAGAATGCCTCTTCTCCTCCAAAGGATCACAACTCCTTGCCAGCAAGGGAACAAAACTGGATGGAGAATGAGTTTGACAAACTGACAGAAGTAGGCTTCAGAAGGTGGCTGATAGCAAACTCCTCCGAGCTAAAGGAGCATGCTTTAACCCAATGCAAGGAAGCTAAGAATCTTGAAAAAAAGTGAGAGGAGGCCTGTAATCCTGGCACTTTGGGAGGCTGAGGGGTTTGAGACCAGCCTGGGCAACATGATGAAACCCTGTCTCTACTAAAATCCAAAAAAATTAGTGGGCCAGGGTGGCATGCACCTGTAGTCCCAGCTAATTGGGATGCTGAGGCAGGAGAATTACTTGAACCCGGGAGGCGGAGGTTGTAGTGAGCCAAGATCTCGCACCACTGCACTCTAGACTGGGTGACACAGCAAGACTCCATCTTTTAAAAAACAAAAACAAAACAAAAAAAGCAAACACACACACACACACACAAAAATGTTTAGAGGAAATGCTAAGTAGAATAAACAGTTTAGAGAAGAATATAATTGATCTGATGGAGCTGAAAAACACAGCACGAGAACTTTGGGAAGCATACACAGGTATCCAAAGCCTAATCAATCAAGTGGAAGAAGGGATATCAGAGATTGAAGATCAACTTAATGAAAAAAGCATGAAGACAAGATTAGAGAAAAAAAGAATGAAAAGGAATGAACAAAGCCTTGAAAAAAATATGAAACTATATGAAAAGACTAAACCTATGTTTAATTGGTGTGCCCGAAAGTGATGAGAATGTGGGGAGAATGGAACCAAGTTGGAAAACACACTTCAGTATATCATCCAGGAGAACTTACCCAACATGGCAAGACAGGCCAACAATCAAATTCAGAAAATATGTAGAACACCACAAAGATACTCCTCAAGAAGAGCAACCCCAAGACAATAATGGTCAGATTCGCTAAGGTTGAAATGAAGTAAAAAACTGTTAAGGTCAGCCAGAGAAAAAGATCGGGTTACCCACAAAGGGAAGCCCATCAGACTAACAGCAGATCTCTCTGCAGAAACCCTACAGCCAGAAGACAGTGGGGGCCAATATTCAACATTCTTAAAGAAAAGAATTTTCAACCCAGAATTTCACATCCAGCCAAACTAAGCCTCATAAGTGAAGCAGAAATAAAATCCTTTACAAACAAGCAATAGCTGAGAGATTTTGTCACCACCAGGCCTGCCCTACAAGAGCTACTGAAGGAAGCACTAAATATGGAAAGAAAAAACCGGTACCAGCCACTGCAAAAACATACCAAATCTTAAAGACCATCGACACTATGAAGAAACCGCATCAACTAACAGGAAAAATAACCAGATAGCATCATAATGGCAGGATAAATTTCACACATAACAATATGAACCTTAAACGTAAACAGACTAAATGCCCCAACTAAAACACACAGATAGACAAATTGGGTAGAGTCAAGACCCATCAGTGTGCTGTATTTGGGAGACCTATCTCACGTGCAAAGACACACATAAGCTCAAAATAAAGGGATGGAGGAAGATTAACCAAGCAAATGGAAAGCAAAAAAAAAAAAAAAAAAAAAAAAAAAAAAAAAAAAAAAAAAAAAAAAACAGGGGTTGCAATCCCTGTCTCTGATAAAGCAGACTTTAAACCAAGAAAAAAACAAAAAAAGAGAAGGGCATTACATAATGGTAAATGGATCAATGCAACAAGAAGACCTAACTATCCTAAATATATATGCACCCAATACAGGAGCACCCAGATTCATAAAACAACTTCTTAAGAGACCTACAGAGAGATTTAGTCTCCCACACAATAATAGTGGGAGACTTTAACACCCAAATGTCAATATTAGACAGATCAATGAGATGAAATTATCCAGGATATTTAGGACTTGAACTCAGCTCTGGACCAAATGGACCTAATAGACATCTACAGAACTCCCCACCAAATATCAACAGAATACATATTCTTCTCAGCACTACATCACACTTATTCTAAAATCGATCACATAACTGGAAGTAAAACACCCCTCAGCAAATGCAAAAGAACACAAAATCATAACAAACAGTCTCTCAGACCACAGCGCAGTCAAATTGGAATTCAGGATTAAGAAACTCACTCAAAACCACACAACTACATGGAAACTAAACAACCTACTCCTGAATGACTACTGGGTAAATAATAAATTCAGGCAGAAATAAATAAGTTATTTGAAACCAATGGGAACAAAGACAATGTACTGGAATCTCTGGGACACAGCTAAAGCAGTGTTTACAGGGAACTTCATAGCACTAAATGCCCACAGGAGAAGGCAGGAAAGATTTAAAATTGACACACTAATAGCACAATTAAAAGAACTAGAGAAGCTGGGCATGGTGGCTCACGCCTGTAATCCCAGCATTTTGGGAGGCCAAGGTGGGCGGATCACAAGTTCAAGAGGTCGAAACCATCCTGGCTAACACAGTGAAACCTTTTCTCCACTAAAAATACAAAAAATTAGCCAGGCATGGTGGCGGGCACCTGTAGTCCCAGCTGCTAGGGAGGCTGAGGCAGGAGAATGGCGTAAACCTGGAGGCAGAGGTTGCAGTGAGCCGAGATTGTGCCACTGCACTCCAGCCTGGGCAACAGAATGAGACTCCGTCTGAAAAAAAAAAAAAGAAAAAAAAAAAAAAGAAAGCAAGAGCAAAGAAATTGAAAACCTAGCAGAAGACAAGAAATAACTAAGATCAGAGCAAAACTGAAGGAACTACAAGCATGAAAAACCCTTCAAAAAATCAACAAATCCAGTAGCTGTTTTTTTTGAAAAAGATTAACAAAATAGATAGACCGATATCCAGACTAATAAAGAAGAAAAGATAGAAGAATCAAATAGACACAAGAAAAAAAGATAAAGGGGATATCACCACTCATCCCACAGAAATACAAAATACCATCAGAGAATACTATAAACACCTCTATGCAAATAAACAAGAAAACCTAGAAGAAATAGATAAATTCCTGGACACACACACCCTCCCAAGACTAAACCAGGAAGAAGTCAAATCCCTGAATAGACCAATAACAAGTTCTGAAATTGAGGCAGTAATTAATAACCTACCAACCCAAAAAAGCCCAGGACCAGACAGATTCACAGCCGAATTCTACCACAGGTACAAAGAGGAGGTGGTACCATTCCTTCTGAAACTATTCAAAACCATAGAAAAAGAAAGACTCCTTCCTAACTCATTGTTTGAGGCCAGCATCATCCTGATACTAAAACCTGGCAGAGACACAACAACAACAAATTTCAGGCCAATATGTCTGATGAACAACAATGCAAAAATCCTCAATAAAATACTGGCAAACCAAATCCAGCACCACATCAAAAAGCTTCTCCACCATGATCAAGTTGGCTTCATCCCTGGGATGCAAGGCTGGTTCAACATATGCAAATCAATAAACGTAATCCATCACATAAACAGAACCAATGACAAAAATCACATGATTATCTGAATAGATGCAGAAGAGGCCTTCAATAAAATTCAACACCACTTCATGTTAAAAACTCTCAATAAACTAGATATTGATAGAACATATCTCAAAATAATAAAAGCTATTTATGACAGACTCACAGCCAATATCACACTGAAAGGGCAAAAGCTGGAAGAAATCCCTTTGAAAACTGGCAGAAAACAAGGATCCCTCTCTCACCACTCCTATTCAACATATTATTGGAAGTTCTGGCTAGGGCAATGAGGCAAGATAAATAAATAAAGCGTATTCAAATAGGAAGAGAGGAAGTCAAATGTCTCTGTGTGCAGATGACATAATTGGATATTTAGAAAACGCCATCATCTCAGCCCAAAACCTCCTTAAGCTGATAAGCAACTTCAGCAAAGTCTCAGGATATAAAATCAATGTGCAACAATCACAGGCATTCCTATGTAGCAAAAACAGACAAACAGAGAGCCAAATCATGAGTGAACTCCCATTCACAATTGCTACAAAGAGATTAAAATACTTAGGAATACAACTTACAAGGGATGCGAAGGACCTCTTCAAGGAGAACTACAAACCACTGCTCAACAAAATAAGAGAGGACACAAGCAAAGGGAAAAATATTCCATGCTCATGCATAGAAAGAACTAATATTGTGAAAATGGCCATACTGCCCAAACTAATTTATAGATTCAATGCTATCCCCATCAAGCTACTATTGACTTTCTTCACAGAATTAGAAAAAATTACTTTAAATTTCATATGGAATCAAAAAGAGCCCATATAGCCAAGACAATCCTAAGCAAAAAGAACAAAGTTGGAGGCATCATGCTATTTAACTTCAAACTATACTGCAAGGCTACAGTAACTAAAACAGCATTGTACTGGTAAAAAAACAGATATAAAGACCAATGGAATGGAACAGTGGCCTCAGAAATAATGCCACATATCTCCAACCATCTGATCTTTGACAAATCTGACAAAAACAAGCAATGGGGAAAGGATTCCCCATTTCATAAATGGTGCTGGGAAAACTGGGTAGCCATAGGCAGAAAACTGGAACTGGACCCCTTCTTTACATCTTATGCAAAAATTAACTCAAGATGGATTAAAGACTTAAACATAAGACCTAAAACCATAAAAACCCAGAAGAAAACCTAGGCAGTACCATTCAAGACATAGGCATGGGCAAAGACTTCATGACTAAAACACCAAAAGCAATGGCAACAAAAGCCAAAATTGACAAATGAGATCTAATTAAACTAAAGAGCATCTGCCCAGCAAAAGAAACTGTCATCAGAATGACCAGGCAACCTACAGAATGGCAGAAAATTTTTGCAATCTAAGCATCTGACAAAGGACTAATATCCAGAATCTACAACGAACCTAAACAAATTTACAAGAAAAAAAACAAACAACTCCATCAAATAGTGGGCAATGGATATGAACAGACCTTCTCATAAGAAGACATTTATGTGGCCAACAAACATGAAAAAAAGTTCATCATCACTGGTCATTAGAGAAATGCAAATCAAAACCACAATGAGATACCATCTCACATCAGTTAGAATGGCAATCATTAAAAAGTCAGGAAACAACAGATGCTGAAGAGGATGTGGATAAATAGGAACACTTTTACACTATTGGAGGGAGAGTAAATTAGTTCAACCATTATGGAAGAAAGTGTGGTGATTCCTCAAGGATCTAGAACCAGAAATACCATTTGACCCAGCATTCCCATTACTGGGTTTATACCCAAAGAATTATAAATCATTCTACTATAAAGACACATGCACATGTATGTTTATTGCAGCAGTGTTCACAATAGCAAAGACTTGGAACCAACCCAAATGCCCATCAATGATAGACTGGATAAAGAAAATGTGGCACATGTACACCATGGAATACTATGCAGCGATAAAAAGGATGAGTTCATGTCCTTTGCAGGGACATGGATGAAGCTGGAAACCATCATTCTCAGCAAACTAACACAGCAACAGAAAGCCAAACACTGCATGTTCTCACTTATAAGTGGGAGTTGAATAATGTGAATGCACGGACATAAGCAGGGGAACATCACACACCAGGGCCTGTCAGTAGGTGGGGCCTAGGGGAGGGATAGCATTAGAATAAATACCTAATGTAGATTACAGGTTGATGAGTGCAACAAACCACCATGGTCCATGTATACTTATGTAACAAACCTGCACATTCTGCACATGTATCCCAGAACTTAATGTACAATTTTTAAAAAATCATAAGGGAGTCTGTGTATAGGGGAGACCACTCCTCTCTTTACCACTATCACCATAAAAATATTTACAGACTATAAATATCTTGGTTTCAGGACCCAACTGGTCATCTGATAGTTTAGTTATGGTCTCAGTGCAGAAAGAAAAATATGTTTCTTGGTTTTAGAGGAAGGAAAAGGAAAACAACTCAAATGGTTATATTTTTTAATTCCAAGCTGCAAAGGAAATGTTTTCTTTCACAAAAAACCAATGAAGCAAAACTCCTCTGAATTTTTACATAAAGCTAAAAAAAGTAATATTATTTCAGAAAAGGTGGGCTTCTCATTTGAAAATATAATGATATTAAGTCAGAGTACCACCGGCAATACAGCATGTAGATGAATGTAGATGAAATGTGTATAGATGTAGCCAACCTGCTACACAGCTTTCCTACTTTAAAAAAATCAAAATTACTTTTCTCCTAAATCTAAGAAAGAGTAAATTTTCCCACCGCCCCCTGTTTTTTAAATCACAGTAAAAAAAGAAAGTGAGAACTAGAGAAAACCTGAAGGGATGGCATTTGTAATTCATTTGAGTTTCAGTTCCAAGGAGGTTTTTCTAATTTTTTTTTTCCAAAAGGCTAAATACGCATAAAAAATAATAAGAAAAATATGCTGCTCACTGCATCCTGAATCCTCATCTTTCAAACTGGACCTGTTTGCGAGTGTCAGTTAGAGCCTGCCAACTGTAGAAGCTGTATTCCTGTTGGAAACTCCTAGTGCAAGAATATCATATTTCTTTCAGAGTATAACCATTGCAATTTGCTAATATTCTTAAGGTAAGAGGGAAAACTCAGTTTGCTAACTGTACCCACCAAGTTTGTGTTGGAAGTTGATGATTGTTGGGTACACAGAGAGATTTTTTTTTTTAAGATTCCAAATGTTTTCTATTTGTTTGTTGTTGTTTTCCCTTTTTAAAGACATACTCATCCATCAAATGAGTAGGTTAAGATTTTCTTTCCTGGTTGGGAAAGAATCTGTTCTTTCCCCCTTTTTTGTGGCAATTCGTTATATTTACAAGATTGATCACTGGCTATAAATCTCATGTGTCAAAGATACTTTGGCCTGTTCTTTGCTGCATCATTGTGAAATATTAGTAAATCAAATATAACCGACTGTGTCATCCAATGTGTGTGTTTCTGAAAGTGAAAGCCAAATGTAAGTAAATTGAATTGGCTGACTTCTAAGAACCAGAGAGCTGTAAGAGGTAGTTTGGACTGAGTACAATCCCAGTCCTCACTCATTGTACTCCTTCCACTTCAGTAACCAAGTTCTCTAACTACAAACCCCTGCTTTGGAAAGGCTAGTCTTTGTTTACAATGATGCACCATTATGCAGCCAAGTGAAATGGAATTTGGAATCTTCCATCCCTTCATCTCTCAGTGCACAAACAGTTGTATCAGCTTTGCCTCCAAATTCAGTCATGCTGCAGGTGTGTGTTCCTTCCAACTACAACCACATCAGGTCCAATTAGACTTCTCACAGTATTTTTGGAAGAGAAGAAGATATCTCCCTTCTTTCCCATATGCTGCAGCCTCTTCTTCTTCTTCCTCCTCTTCTTCTTCCTCCTCCTCCTCCTCCTCCTCCTCCTCCTCCTCCTCCTCCTCCTCTCTTCTTCTTCTTCTTCTTCTTCTTCTTCTTCTTCTTCTTCTTCTTCTTCTTCTTCTTCTTCTTCTTCTTCTTCTTCTTCCTCCTCCTCCTCCTCCTCCTCCTCCTCCTCCTCCCAGGTTATCATCTGGTGCAGGGGTCACAAACTCAACCATTATGGATTTGATAGGTCACATAAATGAGGAAACTGAGTAGGTGGGAACTACGGTGAATTAGAGATTGCATGTCCGATTTATAGAGGGAAGTCACTGCTTTATTCTGACCAAATTTATTTCACATAAGTATTTGAACTCCTGAAGCCAAATCTTTCCATTTTTCAAGAGAAATTGTCTATCAGGCAAGATTCAATCAAGATAACTATGCAAATCCAAATTTTTATAATATACCCCAATTTCTACATGTAGCCAACTAACAGCTTTTTTTGTATTTGTTATTGATATATGATAGCTGTACACATTTTGGGGGTACATGTGATATTTTTATACATGTATACAATGTGTAATGATCAGATCAGGTTAAAGACATACACACATATATGCCCTGCTTATCAGTTAAGCTAGTGGGGCTCCAATTTGTGATAGTATTATAACAATATTTCTGTAGTCACACCAATGAATAAAATTAGCCCCAAAATATTTTACCGAAGTTATAATCTCAACCTTCTCAGAACTGTAGGACACATTCAGCTCAGCAACTGCAGGCCACTTAATTTTGTGATCATTCATCTATTTACTTGTTTATGCACCAAACATTTACAGAGTGTCTATGCTAGAGGAAGGGCGTATAGAGAGAAATAAGACATAGTACTTGTCTTTAAGGAGCTTATAAACTACCCAGGAGGTCTGACCTGTAAACTAAATTAGGCCAGGCACAGTGGCTCATGCCTGTAATCCCAGCACTTTGGGAGGCTGAGAGATGGGTGGATTACTTGAGCTCAGGAGTTGGAGACCATCCTGGGCAACATGGTGAAATTCTTTTTCTATCAGAAAATACGGAAAAAAAAATAGCTGGGCCTGGTGATTTGGCCTGTGGGCTCAGCTACCTGGGAGGTGGGAGGATTGCTTAAGCCAGGGAAACAGAGGTTGCAGTGAGCCAAGATTGCACCACTGCACTCTAGCCTGGGCAACAGAGCAAGACTCTGTCTCAAAAAAAAAAAAAACAAAAAAAAAAAAACAACAACAACAAAAAAAAAAACTAAACTAAACTAAATTAATATGTGCATCAACAGCTTATTACAGGAATTTATTTAATGCAAAGAAACAAACTTGGGTCATTTAAAAATTAAAATCACAGTTCTGCTTACCGTTTCCCCAATCTCCCATGCACAATTCTCCCCACCTAATCTGCATGTCACATATGCTAATTATTGCATAGACTGAAGGAGTTGGGAATATTTGCTGGCTGTTTCACACTTACTACTGACTAAACTTCATTACTTAAACTGTGCATGCCAAGAAGCCAGTTACACACCCACCTTCTCAGACACTCTGTATATGTGACTGGACGTATATAACGTAAGATGGAAGAGAAATAAAGACTGTTTCTTGTTGTTTTAACTTTTCTCATCTTAACTTCTCCCATATCCCCTACACCTCCTAATCCCCTCACCTTAACACTCATTTCTATGTATGGGTAGAACATAGCAAAATACCTGGCATGATTTTTATCCAACAGAAAATAATGGAATAAGATTTAATCTCTCTTTAAAAAATGAAAGTATGTCATTTGCCTTTGAGACTTCCTACCTTGAGCCCTACAATGTAAATAGGTATCCAAATATACTGGACTGAGGAAGGGAGTTAGAATAGTAGGGTTTTTCAGAGTTTTGGAATCATTCAAATTGGAATCATACAATTGGCTGCTGTCATGTGCAACTGAGTTTGGGGGTCCCTATATATTTCTTTTTATTCATAGAATAGAAACTATTTATATCCTCTAGAATAAATTATAAGCTATATTTAAAGGATAGATTATATTCATTGAGCATCTTCTATGTTTTAGGCACTATGTTAGATTTACTATTGAATTTAATATTTACAGTTACTAGGTAGTATTACCACATTTCCAGACCTGGGAAACTAGAGCAACTTGTACAAAAGGACACACTAGTCAGCGACAGTGTCAGGGTAGACATACAGATTTGTCTAACCCTGGGCCTTGCTCCTCTCACTAAACCACACTGCTGCCCTGAAGTATATCCTTGTTCACTTGGTCATGATTTCACATTTATAGATCCCTTAGCTGCCACTTGATCTTTAAGCCAAAGAAGTAAAAGAAAGCCAGAGAACAGTTAACAATTTCAAATGCAGCTGTACCTGTCCAATTTTTTTAACAAAGCCACAATCTGATTTCAGCCATGGTTGTAGCAAATACCCTAGCTAAAATGCTTGTGAATTGGCTTCCCTGGTAATAAGTAGGATCTGGTAACAAGTACAAACATAAGATAATATTGGTTATTCTCTTGTAATTTATTGTGGGATGGATTGACTTCACTGAGACTGAAGATAGACACATTTAATATACGCCATTTTACAACGCAAACAGACAAATTGTCATTGGTTGCTATTAACATCAACCATCAATGCAACAGTGCTATTCGGTCTCCCTAACGTCCCTCTTGGCCTAGCTGCCTATTTAGCCTCACCTATTAGATATATTGTATACATTAATAAATGCATATACTGAGGTAGTTATGTGTGCTTGTTGTATGCTTTACACACAGTAATTTTCACTCCTCTATCAAATTGAGCATGCAAATAAGCCAATTATATGCCACTGTATTAGTCTGCTTTCACACTGCTATAAAGAACTGCCCAAGGCTGGGTAATTTATAAAGAAAAGAAATTTAATTGACACACAATTCCACAACGGCTGGGGAGGCCTCAGAAAACTTACAATCATGGTGGAAGGGGAAGCAGGCACGTCTTACATGGTGGCAGGCAAGAGAAGAAGTGTGAAGGAGGAACTTCCAAACATTTATAAACCCCATCAGATCTTATGAGAACTCACTCATTATCATGAGAACAGCATGAGGGAAACTGCCCCCATGAACCAATCACCCCCCTCTCTTGATATGTGGGGATTACAATTTGAGATGAGATTTGGGTGAGAACACAGAGTCAAACCATATCAGCTACCTTTACAGATTCTCAAATGTACATTAAAGAACATAGATTCTACAGTCTCAAATCTACATTAAAGAACATAGATTGTACAGTCAACCAGAAGGTTGAAGAGGGTCTAGTGTGAATCAGGTTCCCTCTTACCCACCCACCTCCCAATCCCGCCAATCTGTAATCTAGAACTCTAATGAGGTGGGTCCTGTACATCTCCTCTGCAACTACAGAAAGAAGTAGGAGAGTAAATATTAAGTATTAATTTCTAGTGTAAATAGTCTAGGAAGGAAAAGAAATCAGGGCAAAAATAGAGCCTCATATCACTCTCCCTACTGCTCTGAGCCAGTCCCTAACTCAAGCTTTTTTCCAGATCCCAAAACCCTTCCATTCAAGGTTATTTCACCACTCCCTCCACGTATGTGTTCACTAATTTTTACTATTTAGGATAAATCCAGGTACATGATAAGCCTTTGTCTGTTTTCCTTTCTAAAGGGGCCCATGGTGATGGGAGAATCTGCTTCCTACCTAGTATGACCACATTTGCCATTGGAAATTCTGCTTCCAAACTGTAAGAATCTGTGCTAGTGAAAGAGATTCCCCATGAAATTCCCATGATCCATTCCATGGTGCCCCATTCTTTAATTCCAGCCCTGGCCCCTCAAAATTAGGGGATGTTGATAGTATTTTTTTCTAGCATATTTGTCTATTTACTCTGTGAAATTACTCTACTTTATTAAAAGGGAAGTTTGTATATCCCTTAATGATTTTTTTAAATTTGGTCCCATCTGCAATTAATCTAGCAAATTTATTAAAGCTTGTAGCATATAGATGACCTTCTTCCAAATTTCATGTACAACTTCTCTATTTCTGTATTCTTTTATTCTTTTTAATTGAGAGTAGGAAGATTCTATCATACCACTGTTCATGCTTCCATTTTCCCAGTCTTTCATTGAGACTTCTACGTTTCTTTGTTTAGAATGCCATACTCAACTTCCCCCATTCTGAAATTTTGATTAAAATATTAATTTTCATCCATGGGAGTTTTCTGATGCTCAACGAGGTCTTTTGTGCCCAGAAAAGACTATTTTGAATTATGTGTGATTTAAATATTCTATGTAATGAATTTCCCAACTAAACCCACAAATTTTCCTTAAGCTTTTAAGTCCACCTTAAAAAGTTCTTTCGTCTGCAAATGTAGCAAATTTTATACGAAACAAGAACAATTTTCAGGAGAATCTTTATTTAATGTTTGGCTAACTAAAGTAGAATAAATTCCACATAAATGTTCAATTTATGGATTTAATTAATTTTTATAAGTATTTAAATTTCACTTTTTAGATTAGTATTTTTTATTTCCTTTTGAGGAACTTTAAATGCTTGGGTAGGCAAGCACACAGTACTACTAAGAAAATCCTTCCTAGAACTTATACAATTCATTTGTCTAATAAATTGTGTGTGTTTTTAAGTTTGTGGGGTAGGAAGAAAGAATGAGTTAATCTGAAGTTCTTAATACAAATATTCCAATAGTGTTTTAAAATTAGGCAAATTATCTTAACTTTCAACTTGAAGTCATAAACCTAATATCAATTACTTTTTTAAACTCGGAATCACAGGATTCAGCTTACAAATTCTCTAAAATTTCAAATTCCCTTTAACATTATAAACTAGTTATATAACATATATACATATTATTCTTAGTTCAGCACAAAATGATTTTTAAGCTATGGACTTAATTTCCTCATCATCTGAATAATATAATTAACAAGATGAACTCAAGAAATACATATCAAACTTCAGATCTTTAAAACTGAGACTGTACATTCTTTTCAAACAACAATGGAACGCTGACAAAAACTGACTATATACCAAGCAACCAAAAAAAAACTTCAATAAGTTTCACAGAGCATGTAAACAGACTATGTAACATTGCCAAAATATTACAAAATTCAAAAAGAATAATAAAGAAAAAATAAAAGAAATCCATTGATTTGGACATTTAAAAATATTTCAGTAAAAATTGAAACATAATTAAATAATTTTTTAAATAGCAATACTGGATACCAACACATAATCATTGGCAATATTCCTTACTGAACCTCCTTGCAGCTACCATCTACCTTTTAATTAGTCTTCCTTATTCTGAAGCATGTTAGTACTGGGCTCACCATTTTTATCTCCAGGGCTTATTCTCATCATTCTTAGTAAAGTTAACTTTATATAAACAATTTATCCACAATCTTAAAGTTCAAGTTCTAGACTTCCTCAATTGCAAAGTGGCTTCTTCCACAGCTAAAGAAAGAATATTCCTTTGAATTTGTATTGGAAATTTGTTACCAGAGTATCCTCACAGTACTATATTATTCATTCCATAATAACTACTCTACTAAGATATAGTTTACTTAGGTCCTATAAGGTTGCCCAACTTCATAGTTTATCTAATTATTCTATTTTAACACTGAATACTGAAAGTACAAGTATTCCTGAGAGTATAGCAAAATATAATAAAATTAAGTACTGAGATGTAACTGAAAAGACTCTTAGCAACCATTTTAAAACAAATACATTTTTAAAACCCATCTGCAGGGATCTGATTTCTAGTGTCACAATGAAACTATTCCAAAACTCAAACTCCCTTAAGTTGGTATGATGCCTACTATGCTGAACACATAGTTCATATTATTAAAGAGTTATTGACTGATTGATGTAATTTATTTCAATAGCATTTGCACAACATTTACTTATTAGACTCCTCAAGCAATGTCTAAGAAGAATAGTGATGAAATATAAATAAAGACATTTAAAATCACATCCATCTACAAAGCAATAATATCTAGTTGGAAAGAGAAAATTAACAAAGATGAAAGAAAAAGAGAATAATTGATTTATCATATGATATTGACTCTGAATATATGTCAATATTAGATAAAAATTGTATTAAACTGTATAGATTATCCACTGACCTATCGCGAATTACCCAATAGGGGTTTATATTCCTTATATAAAAAGAAACGTATGGCTATAGATAAGTAGAACAGGGCTGGGACAGTAGCTCCATGATGTTGTCAACATCCCAGTTTCCTTCCCTCTTTCCATTTTGTCATGGTTAGCATTTAGCTTTCATTCCTTTGTTTATTTTGTAAACATAAAATGACAGCTCCATCTGCAACTTCAGGTTTAGATGTTAGAAAGAATATAAAGGAAGCACCAAGAAGGAAAAGTCGTGCCAGGTCTATATTGGCAGAACAATTCCTAGAAACTCATTTATGTTTCAGTAGCCAGAATATTAACATCCTTGCTCAAAAAAAGAAAAAAAGAAAAGAAAAGCTGGCCGGAATAAAATTGGGATTCCATAAGAAGAAGGAAATGGAGGAGGATGTTAGGTGGATGATCATTTCTGTATGAAATCTAGAGAGTTGGAAGAAGGGAGAAAATTCTTGGCAAGTGTTACTGGAAAAGGTTTCATGGAGGAAGTGGAACAAGAGGTAGATCTTAAGAGATGGCAGCATTTAGATGTCCAGAAGAAGATAAAGTTTTTCCAGTAGTGTGAACAGCATAAAGAAAAGTGAAAGGTAAGTTTGAATGATTAATCTGACATATTTAGAGAACAGATTAAATTGGAGACAGTTCCAAGGAGCTACGGATTGGTGGAGAGTTCAAATCATGGTGCTCTTTGACAGAAAGACTTTGTACTTGACATGGAGTACATGAGGAATCTGTTGGAAGTATGAAGCAAGGGGAAGAATATATTTAACTAATAGTTTAACAAGGCTTGCTGTGGTTGCTGAATGTAGTATAGATTAAAATGGAAAGAAACCAGACCTATGAAGTCACTGAATAACATTAAAGTGCTTTCACTGCAACAATTATGGTTGTTGCCCAACTCAAAGTCTTAGCATTATCGTAACATAGTGTTCCCTGACTGGTGATTCATAAACTGTCAATTGTCCATGACGTGCTCTCTGATCCTCTCAGAAAATGTACTATTCATTCTTGAGACGTCACTAACAGTCAATATCAGAACAATATTGTCAGCATATTTTTCAACATATGAGTATATTCTACATTGGATTGCTGCAATTGAGCTTTCAAGGAGCAAATACAAGTGGCGATTTTTTAAAAGGAGGCTATTTTTATTTTGGTCAGCATGTTTAAAGTTAAGTGTTGACGGCATCCGTGTGTGGAGAAGTGTGTGAAGACTAATTTTTATGCCAGTGTCCTTTTCAAACACTGTGCATCCAGAGTCTGGTTTAATGGCCTGTCTGACTCACTCTTCACTCCTTCCCCCACCCCTCCACTCCCCATCCCTGGGGCAACTCAAATTTCTGCTGCAAGAGTTGACCCCCACCCCCAGCTTGGGGACCAATTTTGCTTTCTTCTATAAGAGGAGGAATTCTGAAACCATAAGCAAGTAGCTCAGTGACTCAGCAACCCAGCATGAAGTCATCCTTGTTTCTGGACAGCGTTAATCTTTGCATCTCTTTCCGGTAACTAAATTTTTCCTTCTTGAACACCCTATTGTGATGGTGACTCAGTGTCCTCTTTTTCCAGAGCCAAAATCTCATCTGGATGCTGTTGGTCGTCCTGAAGCCAGTGTTCTACCCCTGAGTCCTATCCATCCACCCTCTGGCAATTCTTCCTCATGCTTAAATTCCCAGGAGCTCAAATGCCAGTATTTATTTCCTGTTTTGTATTGCTTGGAGTTGTCTGGTCTCCTGAGTCAAGCCATTAAGATTTGCCCTTCACTTTTATAAATGTTTACATCTCAGAGCCAGTCTATCAACCTTTAATTTGTGGAAGGATTTTCCACCCAACTACATTTTCATTTATTATAGTTTCCCTTCCCCATTTCAAGCAGTTAGCCAGGCCCTTACTATTTCCTTGGCTTTGATAATTTTGATGAGAAGAAGGCAGAAACTGCTTGACGAAGATGAATTTTCTGTGGGTGGCTTTAGAAAAACTTACTGAAGAGTTTATGTTAAATATTTTAAATGGGTAGAAGAAAGAAATGTAGACCAGGCAGTTTCTTCATAGTGTTGATGCTCTTTACAATTTGGTATGTTTTTGCAATGGCTGGTATTGGTTTTTCCATCCCATATTTAGTGCTTCCTTCAGGAGCTCTTGTAAGGCAGGTCTGGTGGTGGCAAAATCTCTCAGCATTTGCTTGTCTGTAAAGGATTTTATTTCCCCTTTGTTTATGAAGCTTAGTTTGGCTGGATATGAAATTCTGGGGTGAAAATTATTTTCTTTAAGAATGTTGAATATTGGCCCCTACTCTCTTCTGGCTTGTAGGAGTTCTGCAGAGAGATCAGCTGTTAGTCTGATGGGCTTCCCTTTGTGGGTAACCTGACCTTTCTCTCTGATTGCCCTTAACATTTTTTCCTTCATTTCAACCTTGGTGAATCTGATGAATATGTGTCTTGGGGTTGCTTTTCTCAAGGAATATCTTTGTGGTGTTCTCTGCATTTCCTGAATTTGAATGTTGGCCTGTTTTGCTATGTTGGAGTTCTCCTGGATAATATTCTAAAGAGTGTTTTCCAACTTGTTTCCTTTCTCCCCATCACTTTTAGGTACACCAGTCGAACTAGGTTTGATCTTTTCACATAGTCCCATATTTCTTGGAGGGTTTGTTCATTTCTTTTCATGCATTTTTCTCTAATCATGTCGTCATGCTTTATTTCATTAAGTTGATATTCAATCTCTGATATCCTTTCTTCCACTTGATCAATTCAGCTGTTGATACTTATATATGCATCACAAAGTTCTCCTGCTGTGTTTTTCAGCTCCTTCAGGTCATTTATGTTCTTCTCTAAACTGGATATTCTAGTTATCAATTCCTCTATCCTTTTTTCAAGGTTCTTAGTTTCCTTGCGTTGGTAAGAACATGCTCCTTTACCTCGGAGGAATTTGTTATTACCCACCTTCTGAAGCCTACTTCTGTCAATTCGTCAAACTCATTCTCCATCCAGTTTTGTTCCCTTGCTGGCGAGGAGTTGTGATCCTTTGGAGGAGAAGAGGCATTCTGGTTTTGGGAATTTTCAACCTTTTTGTGCTGGTTTTTCTCATCTTTGTGGATTTATCTACCTTTGGTCTTTGATGTTGGTGACCTTCAAATGGGGTTTCTGTGTGGACATCCTTTTTGTTGATGTTGATGCTATTCCTTTCTGTTTATTAGTTTTCCTTCTAACCATCAGGCCCCTCTGCTTCAGGTCTGTTGGAATTTGCTGGAGGTCCACTCCAGACGCTCTTTGCCTCACCAGTGGAGGCTACAGAACAGCAAAGATTGCTGCCTGTTCCTTCCTCTGGAAGCTTCATTCCAGAGGGGCACCCGCCATATCCCAGCCAGAGCTCTCCTGTATGCAGTGTCTGTTGACCCCAGCTGGGAGGTGTCTCCCAGTGAGGAGGCACGGGGTTCAGGGACCAATTGAGGAGGCAGTCTGTCCCTTAGCAGAGCTCGAACACTGTGCTGGGAGATCCACTGCTGTCTTCAGAGCCAGCAGGCAGGAATATTTAAGTTTGCTGAAGCTGCACCCACAGCTGCCCCTTCCCCCAGGTGCTCTGTCCCAGGGAGATGGGAGTTTTATCTATAAACCCCTGATTGGGCCTGCTGCTTTTCTTTCAGAGATGCCCTACCCAGAGAGGAGGAATCTAGAGAGGCAGTCTGGCTACTGTGGCTTTGCGGAGCTGCGGTGGACTTGGCTCAGTTCGAACTTCCAGGCGGCTTTGTTTACACTGTGAGGGGAAAACCACCTACTCAACCCTCAGTAATGGTAGACGCCCCTCCCCTCACCAAGATTGAGTGTCCCAGGTTGACTTCAGACTGCTGTGCTGGCAGCAAGAATTTCAAACCAGTGGATCTTAGCTTCCTGGGCTCCATGGGGTGGGATCTGCTGAGCTACACCACTTGGCTCCCTGGCTTCAGCCCCCTTTGTAGGTGATTGAATGGTTCTATCTTGTTGGTGTTCCAGGAGCCACTGGGGTATGAAAAAAAAACTCCTGCAGCTAGCTCAGTGTCTTCCCAGATGGCCACCCAGTTTTGTGCTTGAAACCCAGGACCCTGGTGGTATAGACACCTGAGGGAATCTTCTGGTCTGCGGGTTGAGAAGACCTTGGGAAAAGTGTAGGAACTGGGCTGGAATGCACAGTTCCTCATGGCACAGTCCCTTCACGGCTTCCCTTGGCTAGGGGAGGGAGTTCCCTGAACCCCTGTGCTTCCCAGGTGAGGCAGCACCCCACCCTGCTTCAGCTCGCCCTCCATGGGCTGCACCCACTGTTTAACCAGTCCCAATGAGATGAACTGGGTGCCTCAGTAGAAATGAAAAATCACCCACCTTCTGCATTGATCTTGCTGGGAGCTGCAGACCAGAGTTGTTCCTATTAGGCCACCTTGCCAGCATCGACTAATGGGTAAAATAACCAGTAGCATCATAATGACAGGATCAAATTCACACATGCCAATATTAACCTTAAATGTAAATGGGCTAAATTCCCCAATTAAAAGACACAGACTGGCAAACTGGATAAAAAGTCAGGACCCATCCGTGTCCTACATACAAGAGACACATCTCATGTGCAAAGACACGCATAGGCTCAAAGCAAAGGGATAAAAGAATATTTACCAAGTAAATGGAGAACAAAAAAGCAAACAATAAAAAGCAGGGATTAAAATCCTTGTCTCTAATAAAAGAGACTTTAAACCAACAAAGATCAAAAATGACAAAGAAGGGCATTACATAATGGTAAACGGATTGATGCAACAAGAAGACCTAACTATCCTAAATATATATGTACCCAATAAAGAAGCACCCAGATTCATAAAGCAAGTTCTTAGAGAGCTACAGAGAGAATTAGACTCCCACACAATAATAGTGGGAGACTTTAAAACCCAACTGTCAATATTAGACAGATCAATGAGACAGAAAATTAACAAGGATAATTAGGATTTGAACTCAGCTCTGGACCAAGCAGGCCTAATGGACACCTAAAGAACTCTCCACCCCAAATCAAAAGAATACACACTCTTCTCAGCACTACATCGTACTTATTCTAAAATTGACCACATAATTGTATGTAAAACACTCCTCAGCAAATGCAAAAGAACAGAAATCATAACAAACAGTCTTTTAGACCACAGTGCAATTGAACTAGAACTCAGGATTAAGAAATTCACTCAAAACCACACAACTACATGGAAACTTAACAACCTGCTCCTGAATGACTACTGGGTAAATAGTGAAATTAAGGTAGAAATAAATAAGTACTTTGAAACCAATGGGGACAAATACACATGTACCAGAATCTCTGGGACATAGCCAAAGCAGTGTTTAGAGGGAAATTTACAGCACTAAATGCCCACAGGAGAAAGGAAAGATCTAAAATCGACACCCTAGCATCACAATTAAAAGAACTAGAGAATCAAGAGCAAACAAATTGAAAACCTAGCAGAAGACAAGAAATGACTAAGATCACAGCAGAACTGAAGCAGATACAGACATGAAGAGCCCTTCAAAAAATCAACGAATCCAGGAGCTGGTTTTTTGAAAAGATTAACAAAATAGATAGACTGATATCCAGACTAACAAAGAAGAAAAGATAGAAGAATCAAATAGACACAAGAAAAAATGATAAAGGGGATGTCACCACTGATCTCACAGAAATACAAAGTACCATCAGAGAATACTATAAACACCTCTCTGCAAATAAACAAGAAAACCCAGGAGAAATGGATACATTCCTGGACACACACACCCTCCCAAGACTAAACCAGGAAGAAGTCAAATCTCTGAATGAACCAATAACAAGTTCTGAAATTGAGGCAGTAATTAATAGCCTATCAACCCAAAAAAGCCCAGGACCAGACAGATTCACAGCTGAATTCTACCACAGATACAAAGAGGAGGTGGTACCATTTCTTCTGAAATTATTCCAAACAATAGAAAAAGAAGGACGCCTCCCTAACTCACTTTATGAGGCCAGCATCATCCTGATACCAAAACCTGGCAGAGACAAACAAAAAAAGAAAAATCAGACCAATAACCCAGATGAACTTTGATGCAAAAATCTTCAATAAAATACTGGCAAACTGAATCCAGCAGCATATCAAAAAGCTTCTCCACCACGATCAAGTCAGCTTCATCCTTGGGATGCAAAGCTGGTTCAACATATACAAATCAATAAACATAATCAATCACATAAACAGAACTAATGGCAAAAACCACATGATTATCTCAATAGATGGAGAAGAAGCCTTCAATAAAATTCAACACCCCTTCACTTGGACTCAGGAAGGGGAACATCATACACTGGGGCCTATCATGGGGAGGGGAAAGAGGGGAGGGATTGCATTGGGAGTTATACCTGATGTAAAAGCCGAGTTGATGGGTGCTGACGAGTTGATGGGTGCAGCACGCCAACATGGCACAAGTATACATATGTAACAAACCTGCACGTTATCCACATGTACCCTAGAACTTAAAGTATAATAATAAAAAAAAACCTCTCAATAAATTCGGTATTGATAGAACATATCTCAAAATAATAAGAGCTATTTATGTCAAACTCACAGCCAATATCATACTGAATGGGCAAAAGCTGGAAGAAATCCCTCTGAAAACTGGCAGAAGACAAGGATGCCCTCTCTCACAACTCCTATTCATCATAGTATTGGAAGATCTGGTGAGGGCAACCAGTTAGGAGAAAGAAAGAAAGGGTATTCAAACAAGAAGAGAAGAAGTCAAATTGTCGCTGTTTGCAGATGACATAATTGGATATTTAGAAAACCCCATTGTCTCAGCCCAAAATCTCCTTAAGCTGATAAGCAACTTCAGCAAAGTCTCAGGAATCAAAATCAATGTGCAACAATCACAAGCATTCCTATATACCAATAATAGACAAACAGAGAGCCAAATAATGAGTGAATTCCCATTCACAATTGCTACAAAAAGAATAAAAAACCTAGGAATACAACTTACAAGGGATGTGAAGGACCTCTTCAAGGAGAACTACAAACCACTGCTCAAGGAAATCAGAGAGGAAACAAACAAATGGAAAAAACTCCATGCTCATGGATAGCAGGAATCAATATTGTGAAAATGGCCATACTGCCCAAAGTAATTTATAGATTCAATGCTATCCCCATCAAGCTACCACTGACTTTTTCACAGAATTAGAAAAAACTACTTTAAATTTCATATGGAATCAAAAAGAGCCCATATAGCCAAGACAATCCTAAGCAAAAAGAACAAAGTTGGAGGCATCATGCTACCTAACTTCAAGCTATACTACAAGGCTACAGTAACCAAAACAGCATGGTACTGGTACAAAAACAGATATATAGACCAATGGAACAGAACAGAGACCTCAGAAATAAGGCCACACGTCTACAACCATCTGACCTTTGACAAACCTGACAAAAAACAAGCAATGGGGAAAGGATTCCCCATTTCATAAATGGTGCTGGGAAAACTGGGTAGCCATAGGCAGAAAACTGAAACTGGACCCCTTCCTTACACCTTATACAAAAATTAACTCAAGATGGATTACAGATTTAAAAGTAAGACCTAAAACCATAAAAACCTGCAAAGAAATGATAGGCAATATCATTCAGGACACAGGTAGGGCAAAGATTTTCATGACTAAAACACCAAAAGCAATGGCAACAAATGCCAAAATTGACAAATAGGATCTAATTAAACTAAAGAGCTTCTGTACAGCAAAAGAAACTATCATCAGAGTGAACAGGCCTACAGAATGGGAGAAAATTTTTGCATCTATCCATCTGATATAGGTCTAATATCCAGGGTCTACAAAGAACTTAAACAAATATACAAGAAAAAAACAAATAACCCCATCAGAAAGTGGTCAATGGATATGAACAGACCCTTCTCAAAAGAAGACATTGAGTCTGTCAACAAACATATGAAAAAAAATCTCATTAGCATTGGTCATTAGAGAAATGCAAATCAAAACCACTGTGAGATAACATCTGACACCAGTTAGAATAGCGATCATTAAGAAGTCAGGAAACAACAGATGCTGAAGAGGATGTGGAGAAATAGGAACACTTTTACACTGTTGGTGGGAGTGTAAATTAGTTCAACCATTGTGGAAGACAGTGTGGCAATTCCTCAAGGATCTAGAACCAGAAATGCCATTTGACCCAGCATTCCCATTACTGGGTATATACCCAAAGGATTATAAATTATTCTTCTATAAAGACACATGCACACGTATGTTTATTGCAGCAGTGTTCACAATAACAAAGACTTGGAACCAACCCAAATGCCCATCAATGATAGACTGAATAAAGAAAACGTGGCACATATACACCACGTAATACTATGCAGCCATAAAAAAGGATGAATTCATGTTCTTTGCAGGGACATGGATGACGCTGGAAACCATCATTCTCAGCACACTAATGCAGGAACAGAAAACCAAACACTGCATGTTCTCACTCATAAGTGGGAGTTGAACAATGAGAACACATAGACAGAGAGAGGGGAACATCACACACTGGGGCCTGTCAGGGGGTGAGGGGCTAGGGGAGGGATAGCATTAGGAGAAATACCCAATGTAGATGACAGTTTGATGGGTGCAGCAAACCACCATGGCATGTGTATACCTGTGTAAAACCTGCATGTTCTGCACATGTATCCCAGAACTAAAAGTATAATTAAAAAAAAAAAAAAGAAAAGAAAAGAAATGTAGGCCAGACACGGTTGCTCCCACCTGTAATCACAGCACTTTGGGAGGCCAAGGTGTGTGGATCACTTGAGCCCAGAAGTTCAAGGCCATTCTGGGCAACATAGAGAAACCCTCTCTCTACAAAAAATAAAAAATTAGCTAGCGTGGTGGCGCATACTTGTATCCCAGCTACTTGGAAGTTTGAGGTGCAAAGATTGCTTGAGCTGGGGAGTTCAAGGCTGCAGTGCACCATAATGCTGTCACTGCAGTCCAGCCTGGGCAACAGAATAAGGCCCTGTCTCAAGAAAAAAAAAAAAAAGAAACAGGAAGGGAGGGAGGAAGGGGGTGAGGGAGGGAGGGAACAAAGGAAGGAAGGAAGGAAGGAAGGAAGGAAGGAAGGAAGGAAGGAAGGAAGGAAGGAAGGAAGGGTGATCGGGTGAAAAAGAAAGGAAAGAGAAGGGAAAGTAATGGAAAGGAAAGGAAAAGAAAAGAAAAGGAAGGAGAAGAGAAGAAAGAGAAGAGAAGAGAAAGAAGAGAAAAGAAAAGAAAAGAGAAAAGAAGTCTATGGAAAGTAAACTCATCTCAGGTCAGTCTCCCTAGGAGTTGATAAGACCAGAGTGGGTAGCTTATGGGATACCAAGAAGCCTAGGCCCAGAAATCCCCCATGCCCAAACTTCCCACACTTCGAGAGTGGTACAGACTGGACACTGCTTCAGAAATGGAAAGGACCAGTACAGCTAGAACAAGATTGTCATGGCAGTGAGTGAATGGGAGGCAAGCATAAGAATGAGACTGATGATCCTTCCGGCCTACTGCAGTTGAGGTTCAAAGATGGACTCAACTTAAATTTTAAAAAATAATTTTATAAGACATAAATATAAATAAAATACAAACTCTGCCTTTGAGGAATTTTAAGATCAATATGGAAAATAAGACAAGGTCATTAATACATTATAAATAAATAGGTCAGACATGGTGGTACACATCTGTAGTCCCAACACTTTGGGATGGTGAGGCAGGAGTATTGCCTGAGCCCAGGAGGTCCAGGCTGCAGTGAGCTATAATAATGCCACTGCATTCCAGCCTGGGTGACACAGTGGGACCCTGTCTCAAATAAATAAATAATAGCATAACATAGCATAGCATAACAACATAATATCTGTGTCATTAATGATGTAAAAAAAAATTACCTCTGATAGGAAGGATCAGTAACATCTTCATAGAGAACTGATAAAACATAAGAAAGAATAGTGAAACCCCACCTCTACTAAAAATACAAGTTAGCTGGGTATGTTGGCACACACCTGTAATCCCAGCTACTCGGGAGGCTGAGGCAGGAGAATCGCTTGAACCAAGGAGGCAGAGGTTGCAGTGAGCCAAGATCACACCACTGCACTCCAGCTTGGGCGACAGTGAGACTCCTTCTGAAAAAACAAATTAAAAAACATAAGAAAAGGCTGGGTGTGGTGGCTCATGCCTGCAATCCAGCACTTTGGGAGGCCAAGGCAGGTGAATCACCTGAAGTCAGGAGTTCGAGACCAGCCTGGCTAAAATGGTGAAACCCTGTCTCTACTAAAAATACAAAAAAAAAAAAAAAAAAAAAAAAAAAAGGCGTGGTGGTGTACTCCTCTGATCCCTGCTACTCAGGAGGATGAAGCGGGAGAATCGCTTGAACTTTGGAGATGGAAGCTTCAGTGAGCCGAGATCATGCCACTGCACTCCAGCCTGGGTGACAGTGAGACTCTGTCAAAAAAAAAAAAAAAAAAGAGAGAGAGAAGGAAGGAAGGAAGGAAGGAAGGGGAAGAAAGAAGGAAGGAAGGAAGAAAAGAAGGAAGGAAGGAAGGTAGGAAGGGAAGAAAAGAAAAGAAAAGAGAGAAAGAAAGAAAAAGAAAGAAAGACCTCAGGTTGGGAAAGTAACATTCAATAGGCAGTCTATTTGGCTGGAACATACAACGTCTAAAGTGTCCTGGGAATGATAAAGTTCAAGATGAAAGAGGACATGTTGACACTCTGAACAGAGCACCCAAAGGGATCCAAAGAGCTGACTTAGCAACATAGGAGACTCACTCCTGAGGCAGTGCTATCCTGCAGGGTGTCAAGAATTAGCTAGGACATAAATACAAGCTACCATGTTTTGTCCTCTTATAACAAATGGTAGAATCAGTCAACCTAAAATAAGACCAGCAACAGTTAAAGTGTGAGATCTTCAATTTTACCTGTGAGTGTTAGACTTAGTAAAAATATGGGTCTAAAGGGGGTTAAAAACATAGAAATGAAAGAAGCCATATTTGGCAATACTAGATGTGGAAAAAAACTGATGAATCAAATTTCATTACAAAATTTTCACAGGAAAAGAGAACTCAACAAAAGTAAGAAAATAAGAATGAAAATGGAAATATTAAAGTGGTTTCACTATACTCTGCAGAAAAGTGATCAGAAATTAAATTTATTTGGTGCAATTCACTCCAGGAAAAAAAAAAAAATACTTTTTCAGCAAAAAAATGCATTGCTGTGCAATAATTAGGATGAAATTCTCCACACTAGCACTACACCATGAGAATGGAAGCACTGCCCTAAATCAGGGATTTTGTTTTATTCACTGCTGAATTATCAGTGTCTAACCCAGTACAGGTCTCAGACTGACTTTTCCCATTGTATTTTACTGAGTTTATTCAACAGTTATTTACTGAGTCCTCACTGGGTAGCAAGTCTTCAATAATAGTCCCAGATAGAGCTATGAACAAGAGCTATGAATAGCTCGCTCTGCCTTTGAGCTCAAGATCTGACAGTGTCTCAGAATCCCCCAGGAAATCTCCCAAGCATGCTGTGCTGTCTGGAGAAGCCCACTAGGATTCTGAATCCACTTAATGTTCCTCTAATTCTCAACATATTAAAGCTGAAGCCACCTTCTCCAACTCAAGCGTTACAATGAGCATTGTAGACCAAGGCTTCATAATTGATTTGGTCTTTTCAAAATTCTCCTTTTTTACACTTATTTACCAAAAAAAAAAAAAAAAAACCTTTAGTCTTTATTAAACAAAGGAAGTAGAAGACAGATAAGGGAACAGGTCATGACCGCTCCTTTCCCTTACACATATGCAGACTTACAAACACGGACGCACCCGAGTGAATGTCAGGGACTACCAGGGGACAGACTGATGGGCAGAGGGAGGCAGAACCCTCCGAGAATGGGCCTGGATCTCAGGCTGGGCTGAGACCTGGGCCAGGGCAGCCGTTCTGAGGAGTTATGCCTGAGCAGCTTGGAGATGAGGTCCTGGGGCTCCCATGGGCACAGAAGGGGGAATTTTAGGACCACCTGGATGATTCCCCCATAGGCCTCATTGTGTGTGGGGTTCCCCACCAGCGGCTCATAGCCGAGTACTCCGGTGTACCACAGATCCACCTTCTCTGTGTGCGCGCGCCCCTCAATTGTCTCCGGGAACAGGTAGTCCAGGGCGCCACACATTTGTCTTCCTCCTCAGTGAGGGGGCGTGCACAAGGCAGCCGAAGTCGGCAACTTTCAGCTCGCTCTCAAGCCCTGAGAGCAGATTATCTGGCTTTATGTCTGGGAGTCACCTTCTTCCCGTGGCAGTACATCAGCGCACCTGCCACCTCCCCCATGATGCTGGCTGTTCGTTTCCTGTCAAAGGTGCGGCTCTTCCGCAGCTCCTGGTACAACTCCTCGCGGGTAGAGGTGACGGGGGCGTACTCTATAATTCAGTAGATTTTTCTCAGGTCATAAAAGTAGTTGTAGCAACTCAGTATATTTGGGATGCTGAACGGGGGCCTGGATTTCTATCTGCCTGTGCAGCTGGTGCTCCCCACGCCCTCCTTCTCTATCTGAGACTTGAAGGCCTTGAGGGCCACGATGAAATGGCTTTTCTTCTTTGGAGCTAAGTACACATGTGCAAACTTGTCTTTGCCCGGGGGACGCCCAGTCTCAAGGTCGTCGACCGTGAAGGGCCGCGTTAAGATGCTGCTTGTCCCACAGCTGTTCTCCACCACCTCATGGCAGGGCTTGCTGCGGGCTGTGCGTCTGCGCAGCTCAGGAGCTCAAGCGCAGCTTTGGTGCGGATCCTCGGGAAGCCTCGCGAGGGCAGGGTACTCCAGGTCGGCTGGAGCAGTCTGCTTGCCATAGGGCAGGGGTAACTGTTCTCCTTCTGGGCCATCCTTGGAGGGAAAGCAGGAGGAGAGCTGAGGCCCAAGGCACAGCTGCTCTCCCAGCCACCACAAACGACGGAAATCTGCCTTAAAAAAAAAAAAAAAAAAAAAAAAAAAAAGGCAGCATTTTCATAATTTTTTCTCACTCCGGAAGTATTAAGCACAACTGTGTATAAAATTATTCTGACGCCCAACTTAGTAAAAAGCTTGAAAAATGACTTTACAACAGCTAAGTTAGAATTCAAGAGTTCAAGCACAGCTCCAGTAAGAATGTACGTAAGCACCCCACACATTCAGAAATCATGATCCTAACTGTAATTGTGTATTTTGTCATTTAAAAGCAATTGTATTATTTTCATAATTAAAATCAAGGCAAGTGGAGCTATAACTAGGAAAAAATAAAATAAAATGAAGGCAATCCTCTTTCATCATCTCATATATTTCTCAAAAATGTTCTTTTCTTCTTGTCTACAGAAATATAGTTGCTGGGCCCAAGAAACGATAAGAGGTTCCTCCTCACACCGTCGGGGGCAGTTCTGAGAAGAAACGTGTCCAGGGACCAATCCTGACCAGTGCTGATTCACATGACTGTGTCATGAAAATAGAAGATGTCATTGGGTTTGGGTTCCTCTTGGAGCACCAAAATAAACACAGATTGAAATTCTCCTAAAAATACTCCCCAACCATTTTATCACAGAGAAAGGCTGTTCTCCATGTGGACGTGTTGAGCATATTCTGATTGTTCAAGCCAGGATCTCAAAGGATTTGGTGGGTGGAGACAGCAGAGCAGGTTATGACACCAGTTTGTCTTCCCACATGTGGATCAGCATTCTCTTCCTCACTCTCTCCAAGCCCTTTGCCCCCATTTCCACTGTTTCTCCAAATGCCCCCATTTCCACTGTTTCCCCAAATCCCAGATCATCCATTTAACATGCATTCACTGGGCACCTACATCAGTAAGAATGTTTGTCACTGAAGGGAAAATACACTTATTCATCTTCGGTTCCCCTTATCAAGGGCATCTGCTGGTTTGTGTGTCAGGAGTTAGGGGAGTGTAGGCATGACACAGAGTCCAGGAGGTACCTGTGAGCTTGCCCAGCATTGTGTATCAGGAGAGTGCTAAAAGTCCCACAAGAAAAGTAAAGCAACTTAACAAACTGTCCCTTCTCTATTCTTCATAAGTTGCCACATCACAGTGCTTTGAGGTGCCAGATCATGCGTTTTATTAATCTCATTACCAAGACTCAGTTCCTTCAGAGTAAGAGCTAAATCCTACCCCAGTTGTGACACAATAGAATTCTCAGAAGCAAAAACTTCTCAGGGAAAGAGCAATAAATCAGGACGCAGCACCTCCTCCCTGAATCTTCTCCAGCAAAAGTTACATTTTTCAGGCGAATAGGATCAAGCAGCAAAAAATAAGTGCACTCAGGTTTCTCTGTGATGTGATTACTACCCTGTGGGAGGGAGAGGACGGTAGATGGAGAGAAAATTTGACCCTACCTTGGATTTTTTTTTAAGCTGGCATTTTGGCAGTCTATCTACAAGTGCTTTCAGAATGTCAAGTCCACCGTAGAGCCCAGCCAGAAACAGAGACCTCCGGTGCCTTTTGATAAGCCACTGTTTCACTCGCTCTGCTTTTCAAGGGTGTCAGGTGAACAGAGGCTTGTGCTGCAACCTTAGAACTGGGAGCACAGTGGCTTTGAGGCAACCAAACACCCCTGCCACCACGGTGCCGCACCGCCAGGTTGGGGGAGGAGGAGGCCCAGCTTTCTTCTTTTTAAAGAAAGATCTTGCTACTTTGCCCCTGTTCTTAACCTTCCCTTTTCTGCCATGTACTCTACTCAGGCTTATCAGTCAGTGAGCCAAAGTGGACCAGATCCTGCCACAACTTTGCCCAGGCTGTTGTATCCTCAGGGCTTTTCAAGGGTGGAGAGCACCTGGCTTCTACATCATCCATCCTTCCTTTATGCTTTGCAGAGTGTTAGGAGCACTAGCTTGGAGACCAACAAACCAGGTTTGGACTTCGGCTGTGTGTTCTTGGGTAGCATGCTTAACATCTCTGAACCTCAGTTTCCTCATCTGTAAAATGAGGATCATTATATCTGCCCTTCAGTGCCTTGTTAGGGATGAATAAGAGAATACATAAAGTGCTTACTATAAGGTCTAACATGCAGCAAGCATTTGCATAGCAGGTATCAAATGCAGGTATGTGCATAGCACATATGCAAAAACACAGATTTTATTTTACCAGGAAAGTACCTTAAATGCCATTACTTCTTTTGATAATTCCCCCTTGTTCATTTGCCCCTCTTACTGAACCATCAGGATTCAACCCAAGCCTCTTTGCCCCCAGAAAAATTTTTCCCAAGTGTATAGAGTTCAGTGTGTCTTGCTCCATGTTCTCAAAGCAAGTTGTTTGAGCATCTTCGCTACAGTGATTCCTGGAATGCTGAATGTAGTCATCTCCTTGTCTGTCAGTCCTATCATACCATACCCTGAACACTTGGAAGGTAAAAGAGAGATTGTTTGGTGTGAGGGTCTAGGTGCAGAATTCTGAAGCCAGACTTCCTGGGACCACATCTCATCTTTCTTTTGCCAGTTAACTGTGTGCCTCAGCATTCTCCCTCAAACCAGGAGTGAGAATAACAGTACCTACCTCCCAAAGGTAACTTAGAAGTGTGCCCAGCACATAGTAGTCACCATAGAAGTGTTAGCTTTTATTTATTTATTTAATTCTTCTTTGAGTCTTCAGGTTCTGGGAGATACCAGGTGTTTGATACAGAGTGGCTGGAGAAACCAGGGAACCACTACAAATTACAAGGAGAATGAGTCTGGCATTTCATTCAGGGTAACACATCATATAATGGTTCAAAAATAATGAAACTGGTATCCAAAAGATTTGAAAACAGGATCTCAAAGAGATATTTGCACACCTATATTCATTGCAACATCATTCACAATAACCACAATGTGTCCATTCAAAGATAAATGGTTACACAAAATATGGTATATACATATAATGGGACATTATTCAGCTCTAAGAAAGAAGGAAATCCTTGTCATTTGCTACAGCATTATGAACCTTGAGGACATTGTGCTAAGTGAAGCAAGCCAATCACAAAATGACAATTACTGCTTGATTCTGCTCATATGAGGTTGCTAAAGTAATCAAACTCATACAAACAGTGAGTAGAATGGTGGTTTCCAGGGGCTGGGGGTGAGGGAAAAGACGAAATTATTATTCAATAGGCATAGAGTTGTGTCATGCAAGAGCAAAAATTCTTGAGGTCTGCTGTATCACAATGGGCATATACTTAACAATACTGTAATATACACATAAAAATGATTAAGTAAACAAATCTATGGTATACGTTTTTAACCACAATTTAATTTTTTTAATTTAAAAATTTAAGCCAAAAAATAACTGCATCAGGCATGTCAAGCTCAACACCATAAACTTATTTCTGTTTATTCCCACCTCAGGTGACTACTGTTCTGCATGAGACAGTCAATTCTTAGTAAAAACTAAAAGTGGGTCATGGTTCTTTTTTTATGACATATACCTATGTCGCTATGTCTGCGCCAATGTGTTTATTTTTACTGAACACACATTGACATCATTTGGAAGTCCTGAGGGCAATCAGGGAAAAACTATATGGAATGAACGTTACCTGACATTTTAATGCTTTACTTTCTCTCTACCCAAGGAGTAGTTTGCTTTCCAAACAAGTCTTCTACTAGATAGCCTGTTTTATTTTTCTTCATCACACTTACTTCGCTAGCACTATACAATATAGTGGGCTATTGATCTACTGCATAATAGTATAATTTAATTCCATGAGAGCATAAATTTGGTTTTTTTACTACTACATCCTCAGCATGTGGAAGAGTTCCTAGCACATAGTAGGTGCTCAATTAACATTTGTTGAATTAATTAATAATTCCTCTGGTAATGGAAGGACAGGAAAAAAAAATAGATTGTCCCAAAAAAATTAGCCATCAAAGTAAATGTGCTTACATTGAATAGAAATTTTCTTTGGAAGGATAGAATTCTTTGATCTTTTTGCTTGCATTATTTATGCCTTTGAGTCAGGGGATGAGAGCCTTAGTGAAGTTCTGCAACCCAGCAAATACGAATGTAGTTATGATTCTTTAACTAGATATGTCTAGAGCACAGTGAACTTTATACACGTCTTAGCCACCAGATAATTCAGGAATTGAATTTAGTGACAAGAATTCTTTAGATGTAGGAAGAGATAGTGAGAGAATCACTCAGGTGGGACCAAGAAGACAAGTATAATTATATCCTGAGCCATTTTAATACACTCCCAGATAACATCGCTTGAAACTGTTTAGGAGCAAAAAGAGAGAGGTATTGGAAACACACAGACTTAGAGTATTACTCAGGCATTCATTAAATCAGCCTACGAACTTGAGCCCTCACCCAGAGTTAAAGCTCTTCCTCTTTATTTCTTTTTGAAGCTAGCAAAATTTTCTACCATAGATGTCTGCCAGTTTTTTATGGCTTAGGATCCTTGATTGCAGAGTCATTCTTTAGGTGCCTGATGCCTTCTTCACTTGCTTTCTAAGAGGATAAACCACGTTTTCCTTATTCTCACTAGAGAAGATCCTGTGTCTGTAATCATCAAAGAGGTACTGCTCACACTAAAGCTTCAGTTCCTTTGAGCCAGCATTCAGTTTGTAGTATCTAATGTCATCCCCTCTGTTGGCCTACAGCTTATTTTTATGTCTTCGTTTGGGTTTTCTTATGGAATCCTGAGTCAGAACTCTCTCCAGAATGATCACTGGGGAAACTACCATAGCTTCAGAGGGAGAAGGTACCAGCAACATTTTCTCTCTCTTTTTTTTTTTCTTTGAAACAATCTCAGAGAAGAAGTATGAGGGAAACTTGGTTGGATTTATAATCCTCCTGCATCAAAAAACAGCAATGAAACTTCCAGTAGCTGACTTTGCACAGCAGTTTCAAAACCAGACGCCAAAATAAACTTCCAATAGGAGCCCATCGATGGCAAGATTTCATGCACTTTTTCCTGTTGTGTAACCTAGCCTCCATTTCACCTTCCCTCCCAGAGATCATTCCATGTGGAGGGATCAGTTCTCCTTTCCTGCTTCAAGCAAGTGGCCAGTGAATGCATCTGCAGTTTATAAGATTCCTCAGTCAGATTGGATGGGACAGAAAAAGACTTTGGCAGGATCTGGGGTTTTTGAATGACAAGGATCTGGGACTGTGATTTCTCTGCCAGCCTTACTCCTGATTTGGGAGGGTGGCTCAAGGAGAGCGCAGAGTTCAGGGAACATATATGTAAAAAAGTGAGCACTTGGATACAAGTAAAATCTAGATTAGAAGTGAAATTGTTTGCAGCATTTAAGAGTGAGTGGAGTCAACAAAGGTCAGCAGGTTGCTGCCAACAGATATGAGCGAAAAAGGAATGATTTAGTCTTAGCAGCGGCAGTGGAACCCACTGAATAGTAGTATGCATGTGACTTTAACGTTTATAATAACAAGGGTAGAATAAAATTAGCTACCATTGACTAAGCAACTGCCATGCCCCACTGTGGCAAGCTTTTCCCATCTGTTAACTCAGGCACAATACCATATATTCAATCTTTTTAACTCCATCTCTCAGATGAGGGCCTCAAGAAGCAGGAAGGTTAATAGATTGAGCAGGGTCATTTAGTTGCAAAAGAAAGAAAAGCTGGAATTTCAACTAAGGTCTATCTGACTCCAACTTAGCCATCCTTGCCCCCTGTGCAAGGCTGCTGTAATGGGAGCTTTGGAATGGCCTCTGGATGGAGGGTTCAAGCTTTGACTTTTGTCCTCCTTCCCAGCTATTTGCCAGTCATGCTATTGCATAAGGGGAAAGGAAGGGAAAGTGGGGAGGTGATTCCTACTTTATTCCTCTCTTGGGAGTGGCTTTGCTCTATTCCTAGAAATGGGGCAGACCGACCTTTTCTATAGGATGATGAATAGCAAAGAGAAGCCCATAGACGGGCATCTTGCCATAGCCTCCACCACTATATATCTACCCCAGGGCCCCTGGATCCACAGGGCACCTACCTGGACCTGATCTTGATTGCTTTATCTTCCTGTTGGAAAACTCAACTCGTTAGTAATTCCTCTGTTCTAATAAGACTTCATCCCTGCTCAGCGTTTGATGACTCTTCACACGCCTCCCCGTGAGTATGGCTTCCTTCAGCGCCAGCATGGAGAGCAACTGCAGGGACACCAGGAAGCCCCAGGGCCACGGCTTCCTTGGCAGCAGCTCCAAAGAACAAGAATATTCCCATTTGTCTTTTTGGCAGAAGTAGTAGCAGAAGTGGTAGATAAGCGCATTAACAAAAACAGGAACATGATGAAGGGAGGCTGAAAAGAAAGGGGTGAAGAGGAGAAACTCCTAACCAAATAAGAAGCCCACAGGGAGCTTGTCGCCTGTGCTGCTGTGTGGTCTAGATTGTGTGTTTTAGACTCATGCAGACGAGAGTCTTATCTCCTGTGTTCTCAGCAGTTGCTACCACATGGACAGAGCTCCACACATTTTGGTTTTCCGTGGCGGTGACAAAAACACTTCTCTTCCCCACAGCTAACTATAAAGATAATAATGATGCCTGTGATTATAGCTATCATGTATATGACCCTGTGCTCAACACTTTACAGGATGATGATGATAATTCACACTTTTATAGTTTACTATGTACCAGCAATGTTCTAAGTGATCAACAGACAGACAGGTTAACTCATAATGTCAATATATGAATTAACATATTAACCCTTACTGCAAAACTATGAAGTTGGTACTATTATCCTATTTTATGGATGAGAAACTGAAGAACAAAGAGTTAAGTGACTTGCCCAAGGTCATGAATCTGAAAAGTGGCTATTTATCCCCCAGGAAACTAAGGTTCAGAGGGGCTAAGTCACCTGCTCAAGGTCACATAGTGAGAAAGTGGTAAAACTGAGTCTCAAACCACATCTGCAGGACTCCAAAGCATATACTATTACCTGCTATGCTAGATTAAGTCTCTCTATACACACAACCACATAGATAGATAGATAGATAGATAGATAGATAGATAGATAGATACGCATATGCACACACATCCTAGAAAACTAGAAGTTTTTATCCAAAAATTGGGACTCTTGGATTCTAAGACAGTATTTTTTATGGCCTCCAAAAATTGTATATCTTAGTATACACAGAAAAGCATTACATTTGAAGGTGACTTGGGCTACATAGAAAAGGCACCTTGAGGCCCTTTTTGACCCTGACCTGTGAGCTGAAATATCAGTATCTTGGCACACCTGAAATCCACTTTGTTCGGAAAGTTCTGCCTTAAGAGAAATGTTCCAAACATGAAAACAAGAAGGGAGCTGAGAACCTACCCCATCGTCCCCTTCTCACCTCTCCCATTTCTCTGATCCTTCACTTGCTCTGCATTTCACTGTACCCAGGAATAAGAAGAAATATGTTGAATAAAGTCAGTTTCACTAAAAACAAACAAATATGGCCGACCACCTGAAAGATTCCCATTTCAACTCTCCTTTTCCTTTCTTATTCCTCCAGGAAAGCAGAATGATAGTAATTAAAACGGAAGCATGAAGAGGCCCTGGGCATATTGCAAACACCATTTGCCTAAAAGACTTCCAAGTTGCAGAATCCCCCTTTTCCCCCGTGAATGACCAGCAACTACTGTCTTGCCATGCCGTCATCAAAACCGGCCTGCTGGATGTGCAGCGCAGGTGGGTGACGTCGCTGGCTTTCCCTCTGAGCCAAAGCAGTGGGAGCTGCCCCCACTTGGGGCTTTTTTTTTTTTTTTTGCCAGAAAGAATAAACATTAGCATACATATCATTGGGGGCAGGTGTACCCTGGCAGAAGGGCACATTGTGTGACTGGCAGTCTGCCCTCTCTGGCTTTCAGTTTTATATTTCTCAAATTCTAATTGACTTGCAGCCGCACTGGGAGGAATTTTGCTTCATTTCTGTATTACATAAGATTGGACGGCCTGAGGGCATATGGGCTGTGGAGTTCTCCGGAGCCCAGGCTTGGAGTGAGAAGAGCTATTCCCAAAGCCGCCTTTATGCATGGCCAGGGGAGAGAAGAGGACAGCAACTGTAAGCCTTCTCCTCTTCTCTGCCATTTTCCCTCAGAGGCCGTGCAGTGATAGAGGCTCCATAGACCCTGTTGCTCCTAATGCCAGATGCGATGCACATGTGTTGTCAAACTAGGATTAGTTTGTTATTTCTCCTTTAAGTAGGTTAAGCTTTTTAAAGCAGGGGTAATTAAGATTATGACTAGACAATGAATGAAAGAAATCATGGGGCTTAATGAGGGTACTGTAGTTACCCTAGAATGGAAAGGATAACAAGTTTGCTTTTATTGGTATGAGAAAAGGAAAAGGACAAAAGAGATGGCAATAAAAGATATATATACACATATATATCTATACATGTATATATATATATATATATACAGCTTCATCCACACTAACACCTGGTAGAACTGGGCGCTCACCTGACCATTAATATAACTCACTGTCACTTTGGGAACTGTTTTTATAAGAAAAAAGGGTTTTCTCTACACATATTCCCGCAGCTTATTGGTTCCTTAACTTTTCTGTGGTTACTAATTTCAAAATATTAAAAGCATATTCTTACCCTGAAAGATAAAGGTGGTCATGATGTGAACACACATCCTTTCTGATCATAGACTCTGGGTATCTCCCAAAAACAGCATAGAGGAAAACAGAAAGGTGCAGGAGACGAAACAGGAGCAGTCAGAAAGGCTGTGCAAACCCTTTCTCAGTTGACTCTGTTTGTAAACTCTTCTTCTAATCTGTCTTCTGCTCCCAATGCACACTGCTGGTACTTTCAGCAGCTCTCACTGTCTCTCTCCTGAAGAAATCAAGAGACTCTTGACCAGTCTCTTGCTTCTAATTGCTCCTTCCTCCACTCCATCCTTCACACAGCTGCCAGATTCATAGCTTTAAAAGGCCAGCTTGTTCATGCCTTTCCTCTCTTTAAATTATTTTCTAGAGGCACAAAAATTCCACTTGGAGAAGGATCTCCTATAAGTAATATCCACATGTTTTGAAGACAAAAACATTCAAATCAGCATTATTTGTTGACTACAATGTATTTAATGTCTATCATTAGTTAACTGGTTAAATAAGACATGGTTCAACTACATAATTTGAAAACATGGAGCTGTGGAAAAGAATAAGATAGATCTAAATGTGCTGAAAGGGACCAATCTCAAGATACAAAGCAAGATTTCTGTAGTATCCTCCTTTGCATGCAACAAAGGATAAATAAAGAAGATGCTTATACATACACTATTTCTGCAAAGATACATAAGCAGTTAATGATCATGGCTGTTTCCTGGGAGGGAAGCTCTGGAACTGAATATTTGGCATGGTTTTTTTATTGTATGCTCTTTGCAGATTTAAAAATCATAAATAGGTGCTACTTTCATAATAAGAAACACTAATTTAAAGAAACAAAAACAAAACCTTCCACGTAATAAAAGCACTTATCACCTGAATAAGTGATGAGGGCACTTCATCACCTGGATCCAACCTAGCTTTGATGTCTCCAATGTTGACTTGAGGTCACATCATGTCATTGCCATTGCCTGACCTGCTCGTGCTACCCAATAGTATTCCACACATGTGCACACAGCTGGGTTTCTTCATCTATATACTGAGGATTACAACAGCACCCATTACACAGAGTTTTTTTAGAGCGAGAATTAAATGAGATAAAACGTAACAGGTGCTTATAATAATGCCTAGCAAATAAGTTCTCAGTAAATGTCAGTTGCTACTATTGTTTTATACGAAGGTGACACCTCTTTATAGAAAGGCCTTTGCTGCATTCTCTGCCTGGTGAAAGGCTACTTACACACTAAGGCTTAGCTCAAATATCATCCTTTCTGTGTTCTTCACACCCTCTGAGCTCTGAGCACTTTGTTCATACCCTTGTTTAGTGCCTTTCATATTCCATCATAATTAATATCGTACCAGTCCACGTCTAGCTAGCCCTTATAAGGTATATTGAGCAAGGACCATGATATGTATCTTTTTTTTTGAGTCTAATGTAGCTTTTCAGTAATTATTTAGAGAATTTAGTGCAATTAAAGCAGTAAAAGAAAAAAAAATCCCCAGAAAATGTAGCATATATGCATTGCAGCAATCAAAATCTTCTCGCAGTGTGTCTGCTAATGGTTTCCCCACTGTATGACACTAAAGGAACCTTCTGGGAAATAGAGATTAGCATTAGTGCCAAGATTCCCCCAAAGGTGATCTAAGCACTTCACACCATTTTGGTTGTCAAGCTTCACTCTTCACAGCTCATCTTTCTTGCCAGAACTCTGGGCCAGCTTTTAGTACTTAGCAATATAGATTGTGAGCTAACGCTTGGCTGATGTCTCATTTAAAAGATTGACTGTGCATTAAAAGCCCTAGCAGGCTTTAAAAAAAAGACTTAAACCATTGCAAAAGGAGTATCTTGGCTGATTATTGCTTTGGATTTGATATTGGATTTAATATTAACACAATAGGATATTCGATTTTCCTCCACGCTCATGTGAGAAATAATATATTATTCATAGGTTTAAAACACAATTCCAGAGTTAAAAGATCTGAGGGAGAAAATGTTATTTAGACTGATATTTCTCCATGGATCATGTGTTATCAGCATCAACTGGAGGTACTTACGACTCAGGTTCTCAAAGTCTACCTAAGGCGATGAGGACCCTCGAGTCTGCTTTTCCATATAGAATGCCTTGGTGATTCTTAAATACATGAAACTTGGGAGCCACTGATTTACGATGGCATTTAGATAAGCCTCTTGAGGCTGGGAGCAGTGGCTCCTCCTATAATTGCGCATTTTTGGAGGCTGAGGCGGGAGGATTGCGTGAAGCCAGAATGTAAAGATCAGCCTGGCAACATAGTGAGACCCCATCTACACACACACACACACACACACACACACACACACACACACACACACACAAATTAGCTAAGCATGATGGTGTACCTGTAGTCCCAGCTACTCTGGAGGCTGAGGCAGGAGGATCCCTTTAGCTCAGGGGTTCAAGGCTACAGTGAGCTGTGATCACACCACCACACTCCAGCCTAGGTGATGGAGTGACAGCCTGTCTCCAGAAAAAGAAAAAAAGAAAGAAAGAAAAGAAAGAGAAAAATCAGCTTGAATAAGAAAGTACAGCAAATGTAAAAATCTCATGAAACAAGCTTCACCAAGTCACAAAATACCTGCTGTGTGCTTCTCCCCACCTTTTGTACCTTTTAAGCTGGATTCTGTATCCTTGGTTGCCTATATGACACCATGCTTGCAAAGAAATTAAGGATATAGTGTGGTTTGGTTGACGGTGGAGACTTGGAATGTGGTTAATTAGTGATTGATTCTCTTTCTTCTTAGGCTCCACCTTGAGTTTCTCAATTCTAATCAGAGCTACACTTTCCTAGGTTTAAGGCCTGACTGGGGACAATGGTCATGAGGAGGAGAAGAAAAGCATCAGTAATGTTCAGGGCGATCTTACTAACTTGCTAAGTACTGTTCAGGGTGATCTTGGTAAATTGCACTTTTGGTCTTTGAATTATTCCTTATTTGTCTATTGCATTTTTTAGTTCTATCCTTACTCTAGCAATTGATCACATACTGCCTCATGCAGTGTTCAGGGTGGTCTTAGCAAAAAACATAATGTGCCTTTGGTCTCAAGTAATGGGGAACACAATGAAAATGGACTCAAAATCATTCTTTACCCTTTGTGACCCCCTGCTTTGCATTTTTAAGTGCCTTCTGAGTGCAGTCAGTTCCCTTTCCAGTCCTTCTTTATGCCAAGCACAAGACATAAAGGTAATCATCAAAAGAAACATACTCCACTAAGCATGTTCTTTTTCCCCCACAGTATACAAGTCAGCTCAGTGTGGTTTGGGAATCATTGAGCTTTATAAGTAAATCTTTGTGTTAACAGAGATGTATGGCAAAGCTATGGTGTCTAGTAGAAAGAGCATTTGTTTTCCAGTCAGTATCTAGGTTTAAGACCCATTTTACCTTTACTTACCTGTACAACCCTAATTAAGCAAGTCACTCCTTGCTCAACCGTAGTTTTCTTATCCACAAAATGAGAATGAGAATTCCTACTTCAGATTGCTGTTAAAAGGATAAAAGAAATAATATCAAAACAGCACTTAGAATACTGTCTTGCACATAGTAGGTATTTAATAATATGTCATTAGTTTAATCATCAAATATCAAAGTGGCTATTGATTTCTGCTATGTGGTATCACAAGAACTGTGTTGCTATGGGAGATACTAAGAGTAGTACAGATCATGCTTAAGTTACTGTGATGCTTGTCAATGAGATAAAAAATAGAAACACACAAATGATAGCAATATTGTACAAAAGTTATTTAAGTAATATGAAATATATCATGAGACAGTATGTGATCAATTGCTAGAGTAAGGATATAACTAAAAAATGCAATAGACAAATGAGAAGGAATAATTCAAAGACCAAAAGAGTAATTTGCTAAGATCACCCTGAACACTACTGAAGCATTTGTGAAAGCACATCTTTATTCATTTGACAAGTGTCTCCTGAGTTCCTACTCCAACCAGGCACTCTTCAAGACCCTGAGATACAGTGACAGACAAGACAGAAAAGATCCTTCTGTCCATGGAGCCTATATTTAAGTGGCAGGAGACAGACAAAAAGAGACTAAGTTCATGTTAACACTACTATAATTTCAGGTGGTTTGTCATAAGTTCAATGAAGAAGAATGAATTGGGGTAAGGAATTAGAGTGGGACTAGCTGACAGTTATTTGAGAAATACAGAATCAAGGGAGCCCTCTCTTAAGAGGGAATGGTCATCAGAGATCTGAGTGAAGTAGGAAAGTGAACCAAGGAAAGATCAGAGAGAAGACAAGGGAGAAGCAAGTGCAAAAGCAGGAATGAACTTGGTGTGCAAGGTCCTGCAGGAGGACCAGTGTGGCTGGAGTGAGGTGCACCTGCAGGACAGGGGAAGGAGACAAGAGGAGAGAGAAAAGTGAGGGCCAGATCATGCAGGACCCTCTTGGCCATCAAAAGAGGGAATTTTACTCTAAGTTGTGATGTAAGCCTATTGCAGGATTTTGAGCAAGAAAGTAGCATAATGTATTTCCTTAACAATGATCATGGGTAGAGAACAAAGAATAAATATGAGGCCAATTATGGGTTAATACACTGGTAAAGAAAAAATGACAATGGCTTAAGCTGTTAGAGACCAGAAAGGAAATCAGAAATACAGTTATTTTAAAGGGTATCAAAAGGAGAAATGATTAAGAAATATGAAAAGATGGCAGATGACATAAAATGGCAAGGTAAAGGAGATAAATAAAAACAGAAAGTTCAGAAAAAGATTATTTAGGTTACAAAGTATAAAGAACTGGTATCTGGTGCCAGCACACTTGGATTTGAATCTCCAGTTTATGACTTACTACTCATGTGCCATTAGAAGTGTTCCTTAACCTTTCTCGTTTCCTCATTTATAAAATAAGAATAATGAGATCTGCATCATAGAGTTGTGAGTCAGATTAGAAAACATATCAACTTTCTGACGGGTAGTAGGTTCTCCCAAAATATTTGTTCTTTCCCTTCTGCCCCTGGTTGAATTTATACTTTTTTCACCAGCTTATGATGACAAAAAAAACTTATAAATTTAATCTTCCTCATTTAGAAGCATGTATAACTTCCTCCTGCAGACTTTATTTCATCAGATTAATTATTATAGTTTATTTTTATTAATTATTGTATTCTCCAATAATATGAGTTCTGAAAACTGGCCCAGCATTATGGCAAGAAGGGAGAAGACTTCCAGCAAACGATGTGGTGTGGTCAGATCACCTTAAGGAAAGAAACCGTGTGCCAAATGCTATTTACCAGATGGCTCGGTCTTGGGCCCACTGCAACTGAACTGCTGGCAGGCACATTGTGGGGCGATTTTGATTGTCTGGGACAAGTATAGTGGGAGGCAGGCTTTAAGGTAATCAAAGCATAAACTGTATAGGGCTTTATGGATTAAGGTCACAGTCCCTCAATGAATACATAATGCCCTAAACATGATTCCCATTTGCTCATGGAAGAGGAAAAATGGAACAACAGAAGGGAGATGACTTTTATTTCCGTTATATTGTATTAAGTCACTCCAGGACTCACTGCAATTCCCACTTAGGACCTCCCTTACAGGAGAGCTACCTATTCATCCTGTGGCATGTAGGAAAATTGAATGGTTTTCTAAAAATTAGAATGTACTCCATCAAGCAATTGAAAATGAAATGTTGAGTTAGAGTCTCCAGGTATGAAATACAGCTCAAGGCTTGGACTTTAATATCATTGGAAGTACTTTATGGACATCCAAGGTACTGATGTGTACTATTTGGTCCGAGGGGACAATTCCTCAGTCAAAAGGAAAGGGCTCTAGGGAGAATTTCCTGCAAGGAGGAAGGCAGAGTCCCCATTCAATGTGTCAGCAAACTCATCAAGGTGCTAGTTGGTGCTCAGAACCATGCGGAGTGCCAGGGTTACAGAGCAACATGTCTCACTATATGACCTCAGTGGTTTAGAGTCTGATGCATGGGTTTAAATGCTGGAGGGTTTTACCTTCAGTTTGCATGCTGGAAACTGACTGTACATGTAACAAGAAGGTAAGTGTCCTTTCCTACCTTGTCCTGTCTGGCTGCCTTCCTCTTACCCCTTGCATTCACATATCTCACTGTCCAGATGTCCCCATGTGCCTTCCTATCTTTCCTTCTTCTCCAAACCCATCAAATGTATTTGTTCATCATTACATTTTATGTGTCTTGCTCTTCTAGAATTCAGCTGAACTCTGTTATTTACCTAATGTGTGCTTTCTCCGTCTAGGTAATAAGTGGTCTTACCTCCCTTAAAAATGTACATGGTATACACAGTAACTGTCTGGTCATCTGTAACAGTGGACTAAATTTTCTGTTGTTCTGCAGAGTCTGAGTTTATAGTATTATTCAGTATAGTTCTTTTCTTCAGGCACTTTTGGAAGTATCAAGGGTAGAATAAAATTTAGGTTTTCAGTTAAGAAATAAACCGATAAATATTTTCTTTTCCTCTGTACTAACATCTCAAATACTTTTATATTGTTTTACCATCCATATGAAGGCATCTGTAGACTATACAAACTTCACTTATCGAATAAACATTTATGAGCTTCTATTATATGATTAGGTGATAGAAATACAAAGATAAAAGAATATCATGCATGTCCACAAGGACCCTAACTTATAGTAGATAGAAATTAAATTGGTTTTAGGGAAACTGCCAGATAAAGATCCATAAAGGCAAGAACCACCAAATCACCACACAGCAGATTTGATTTTTTGTTTGTTTGTTTGTTTGTTTTGAGACAGAGGCTCACTCTGTCACCCAGGCCAGAGTGCAATGGCACGATCTCAATGCCAACCTCAATCTCAGTGGCACAACCTCCAACTCCCAGGTTCAAATGATTCTCACGCCTCAGCCTCCTGAGTAGCTGGGACTACAGGCATGCACCACCATGCCCAGTTAATTTTTGTATTTAGAGACTTGAGTTTTTCCATGTTGGCCATGCTGGTGTCAAACTCCTGGCCTCAAGTGATCCACCCACCTTGGCCTCTCAAAGTGCTGGGATTACAGGCATGCACCATTGTGCCTGGCCCCAGATTTTTTTTTTTTAAATTGAAGAATCATTTGAGTATAATTACTTAATTATAAAAGTATAGATCTGGGAAGAAGCCTTTGCCCTCATCTAAGGGCAATGGAGAGTACTGTGGTTGCCAAGGTAGAGATTCTTTACATTGTCCATTAAGAGGCAGAGCTCCTTGCTAACTAGCAGACACCAATGCTCACAAGGAGCACAGAAACTTTCTGGGAGGGAAGAAATCAACATGCCAACATCCGCACCAAAGATACAAAGATAGGAAAATAGGAAGTCCTGGTCCTGGGTGTCTCTTACTAAGGGTCACAGATGGAGTACCTCTGGAGGGCAGTGAGAAACACAGTTTCAGCACAAGGGCCTAAGCCTTCATGGGGAGAAATACAACCTGGAAAACCATCTTACTGAAGTCTCCTAGAGTACATCAGTGACAAAGGAGCCAGACGGTTGAGAGGAAAGTACAAAATTCATTCAGCAGCCCAAAAACTAGGGTCTGAAAGCAACACTGCTTTTAGTGCCAAATGCAGACAGCAGAGATTATTTATCTTCCTTAATCACTGTCACTGTTCTCTTCCCCAACCACGGATGTTGGCAATCATAATTTGAGGTTCTCAGATAATCTATAGTCATATCTCTCCAAGAGGTGCTACTTAAGTATGGGACCTAAGTGTGTTGTAATCATGAGTGATAACACTCTTTCTTCAACTTTGTGGATTAACTGTTGTGCTTTATATCAAGATAGTGCTAATTTAATTTTTAACATTGTGAATACTGTGACTATATTTTCCAAGAGTGTTGCAGCAACCTCAATTCTTGTTTCCTCACAAGAAAGAATTCGACTGAAGCTCATAAGACAGAAGACGAGACCGAGGCAAGTTTTAGAGCAGGAGTGAAAGTTTATTAAAAAGCTTTAGAGCAGGAAGACAAAGAAAGTAAAGTACACTTGGGAGAGGAACAAGTGGACATCTTGTTCAAGGTCCATTTGACCTTAGAGTTAGGGTTTTATATGTGGGCCTACTTCCAGCATCTGGCATCCAGTTTCCTTTGATTATTCCCTTAGGGTGAGCCGCCTGCATGCACAGTGGCCTGCTACCACTTGGGAGGTTAGCATGCGCAGTGTTACTGGAGTTGTCTATATGCTCGCCTGAGGTGTACTTCCCTGTCCTGGTGGAATACCCCCAGAAGGTCATATACCAGTTAAACCCCACCAGAAGGTCATATACCAGTTAAACCCCACCATTTTGCCTCTTAATGTGCATGCTCAAGCCCACTCACCCAGTTCCTGAGATCTTCCTGGGAAGCTGCTGATTATCAGTTTCAGGTGTTTGTACCTACTGGGAAACTGCCTTTCCCTGGTGCTGGCTGTAACCTATTACTATTTTAGAGAGACAGTTACCAACTGCCTGACTATCAGCTGATGGTTATCTGACTTTCCCGGTGGGGTGTGGGGAGACCTCTCCTGCCCTGCTCATGCGTGACTCGCTACCTACTGTAACAAGAGGTCAGATAGTGGAAATGAGATTGATCACATTATCTCCAACATAATCCAGACATCACTGAAAAAATAAGGCTAAGTGACTATGCTATTTAAATGACAGATGAAAGCATACAGGCAAGTGGTTTGGGGAGGTAAATAACCAAAACAGCATACTGTTGGTACAGTATCAGTATAATATGTAGAAAAGGATTTGAGACTGGACATGGTAGAGAAAGAGAAGTGAAAATGCATATGGAGGCTAACTCTCACAAGTCCAGAAAGAAACAGCCAAGTACCTCTAAATTAATTAAAAGTTTTTTCATCTCCCCAAAGACACCAATACTCAGTGGAAAACAGTGACTATTGGTGCTGAGCCCCTGGGGGAAGGAGCAGTCAAGGTCTCTTTAGATCAGCAGACTTAGTCTTTCCCCTTGCTGGCTCTGAGGAATTTGGGTAGTCCAAATGAGTGGGATTCCCCCCAGTGCAGCGCACCCCCTCCACTAAGGGCAGCCAGTATTTCATTAAGCAGGTCCCAGATCCCATGCCTCCTGACTGAGTGAGACCCGCTAACAGGGGTTGCCAGACACTTTATGCAGGAGCATTCCCACTGGCATCAGGTCAGTGCTCCTCAGGAACAAAACTCCTAGAGGAAGGAGCAGGCAGCCCTGTTTGCTGTTCTGTAGCCTCCACTGGTGAATTATTTGTGACAGGTAGTGCTTTCCAAAGATGGCCATGTCATAATGAAACTGCAGAACATCGACGATGAAGAGATCTTCAGAGATATCTGAAAAATAAGATAAATGATCTCCAAAGAATCAAAATTAGACTGACAGTAGAATTTTTATAACAACAATGAACTCAGGAGTCTATGAAATGAGTTCAATTTTTCCACGAGAAAGTAACTGTCAGCCAGAATCTTATACCCAGAAAGTCCATAAAAAGTTATTAAAAACAAAGATGAAATAAAAATGTCTTCAGAGAAGCAAAAACGCAGTGACTTTGCCACCAACAAACTATCACTAAAAGAAATTCCAAAATATATGCTTCGGTCATATGGAACATGATCTCTCAAAGAAAGTTTCAAGTACAAGAAGGAAAAGCTTATATGGATAAATTCAAACAAATATAGATGGTATAAAAGAGCAAGACTAATGTCTTTGTAGATTCAAATAAAAATAAGAATAAGTTATTATTAAAATATATTTATAGGGTATAGGTTGATTTCCAGGTGGCTAGAATCAACCATGCTAAGATTCATGTATTGTTTAGGAGATGGGTAAAGATTTTAATTAAACCAGATCTTGATTACTTAATATTCATGTTAATATTTCTAAAAAAGTCCCTGGAAGAATATCTGTTTTATTACAGATATAGACAGGTTTTTTGTTGTTGTTGTTGTTTTTCTTTTTCTTTTTGAGACAAGGTCTCACTCAGTCACCCTGGCTGGAGTGCAGTGGGATGATCACTGCTCACTTCAGCTTCAACCTCTTGGGCTCAAGCAGTCCTCCTATCTCAGCATCCCCAGTAGCTGGGACTACAGATGCAAGCCACCACACCTGACTAAGTTTTGTAGTTTTTTTGTAGAGAAGGGGTTTTGCCATGTTTCCCAGACTGATCTTGAACTCCTGGGCTCAAGCCATCTGCCTGCCTCTGCCTCCCAAAGTACTGGAACTACAGGTATGAGCCACCACGCTGGGCCTGATCTAGGCAGTTACTAAAAAGAATGATCCAGGGCTGGATACAGTGGCTCACATATGTAATCCCAGCCTCCTGGGAGGCCAAGGCAGCTGGATCACTTGAGCCCAGGAGTTTGAGACCAGCCTGAAAAACATAGTGAGACACTGTTTTTTTAATTTTTAAAAAGTTAGCCAAGCATGGTGGTGCGTTCTTGTAGTACCAGTACTTTGGAGACTGAGGTGAGAGAATCGCTCGAGTCCAGGAGGTCGAGGCTACAGTGAGCTGTGATCATGCCACTGCACTCTAGCCTGGGTGACAGAGCGAGACCCTGCCTCAAAAAAAAAAAAAAAAAAAAAAAAAAAAAAAAAAAAAAAAAAAAAGATGTGTCACTGAATTCCAGCCCAGGAGACAGAGCAAGACCCTGCCTCAAAAAAACAAAACAAAACAAAACAAAACAAAAACCATGATTCAGAATAGTAGGAAAAAACCAATCACTTAGAAAAGAACAAAGAAAAAGCAACATAAAAAACATAAAACAAAGAGGAAGTACAAATAAATGTTAGAAAAAATATCCAAATATGGTGTATAGTAATAAAAAATATATTGTATCAACAAACATTAATACTTAAAATATATTTATATATTTATATATCATGTATTTATATACATATATTAATAGTAATTATATCTATTTACCATGTAGTAAGTAAATCTTAATGAACTGAAAGCTCCCATTAAAAGGAAAAGATCATCAGAACACATTTAAGAAAAAAAAATCTACATTCAAAATATATGTTAGAAAAAATACCAGGAAATACTGACTAAAAGAAAACTGAAGTCACTATATTAATATTGTACATAATAGAGTTTATGACAAAAAGCATTAAAATATAAAGGCTCACTACATACTAATGAACTGGAAGTTAACAGTTCTAGACTTGTATGCCCTTAATAACATGGCCTCACAATATGTAAAGCAACAATTAATAGACTTTTAGGAGAGACAGATAAATCTGCCACAATAGTGGAATATTTTAACAGAATTCTCTCCACAATTGGCAGATTTAGCAGGAAAAAAATAACGAAGATACAGGCCATTTGAATAACACAGTTCATAAGGTTTTTCTAATGTTAGTCTAGAAAGTACACCTACAACCACAGAATATACTTTTTTATCAGACAGATATGAAGCATTTATCAAAACTGACCACACACATACAGTAATTCTTAACCAACTTAAAAAGAATGGAATCACAGACCTTATTATCTGGCTACAATGTAATGAAGTCAAAAATCAATATGAAGATAATAAGGAAATAAAGAACCTAGAAACAGACATCTTTCTATGGTCATTTGTTATACGACAGAGATAGGGTGGCAAAGCACACCTACCTCACTTTATATGCAAAGTCAATTCCAGGTGTATTTCACAGCCACATATGAAAGGCAAACTGTAAAACCTTTAGAAATCAATATAGGAGAACATTTTTATGTCCTCATGCAGGAAAAGATTTCTTAAATAAAACACAGACAGTAAATATCAAAGGAACAGATTAATAAATATGACTGCTAAAATTAAGAACTTGTATTTATCAAAAGTGTCCATAAAGAAAGTTAAAGATAGACATTAGCAAAATATATGACCAATGAAAAATCAATAATGTATAAAGAACATTATGGAACTACCATTTGATCAAGCAATCCTATCATTGGGTATGTACCCAAAGGAAAATAAATTGCTCTACCAAAAAGACACATGAACTTGTATGTTCATCGCAGCACTATTCACAATATTAAAGACATGGAATCAACCTAGATGCCTATTAACAGTGAACTGGATAAGGAAAATGTGGTATATATATATACCATGTAATACTACACAGCCATAATAAGGAATAAAATCATGTCCTTTGCAGCAACATGGATGCAGCTGTAAGCCATTGCCCTAAGCAAATCAAAACAGGAACAGGAAACCAAATGCTGCATGTTTCTACTTATAAGTGAGAGCTAAACACTAGGTACATATGGATATGAAGATGGGAACAATAGACACTGGGAACTGCTAAAGGGGAGAGAGAGAAAAGAGGGGTAAGGCTGAAAAACTACCTATTAGTTATTATGCTCCCTACCTGGGTGATGGGATCATTCATACCCCAAACCTCAGTGTCCCATAATAAAGCTATGTAACAAACCTATACAATGTGCCCCCGAACCTAAATAAAAGTTGAAATTGTATTAGAAAGAATATTGTGATTCATTTTTCAAAAGACAACCTAATAAGAAAATAGAAAAAAATGAATTTCACTGGAGCAGAAACAAAATATACATATAACAAAAGATGTTCAATCTAATTGACAAATCAGGGAATGCAAATTAAAATCACAATGAGATAACATTTAAATCTACCAATCCATTTGAAACTACTGTCACAAAGCAGAAATTCAAGTCAATGCTGTTGGGAGCAGGACTGTGCAGCTTCCAGAGACAGAGACTTGAGTGACTATATCCACTGCCCAGTGAGCCCAGCTGCAATATCTGCTTTGTGACAGTAGTTTCAAAATGATGGAAAACAATGGGTCTATGTCATACGCTGGACAAGCTGAACACAGCAAAACCCTGCAAGGAGTCCTTCTCATTGTGGTTTATGTGCAAGTCATCTTCTGAAATTGTGCAGAACAAACAGGCGTTTGCAGGGTCCTGGCATATGCTCAAAATGTCAGTTTCTGGATTCTACCATCTCAAGGTACACACTCCTGAAGTGGGAAACTCCCCAAAATACAGGAAAGGTGTTCAAAATTGTTGGGTGGCTGTTAAGGGCTGAATCGTGTCCCTCCAAAATTCCTATGTCAAAGCCCTAAACCTCAGTACCTCAGAATGTAACCGTATTTGAAGATAGGGCCTTTAATGAGGTGACTGAGTGAAAATAAGGCTGCTACGGTGGGCTGTATTCCAATCTGCCTGTGTGTCCCTACAAGAAGAAGAAATGTGTACATATGAGAAGATACCAGGGATGTGTGTGCACAGCGAAAAAGGCCATGTGAGGACACAGCACGAAGGTGGCCATCTGCAAGCCAAGGAGAGAGACCTCAGAAGGAACCAAATCTACCGACACCTTAATGTTGTTCAATTGTGAAAAAACAAATTTCTGTCGTTTAAGCCACCCAATCAGTGGCATTTTGTTATGGCAGCCCTAGCAAACTAATGCAGCATCCTAAAAGGACAAGTGTTCACTGAAACTACTCACTAGAGAAAAATAAAAGGTAATATTATAAAAATTATTAGTCAAATAATTTTAATCAAATACCTTATCAAATAGATAAATCTGAATAGTGATTACTTCTGGAGAGATTTGGCTGGGATGCTGTCAATCAGCGGTCCCCAACCTTTTTGGTACCAGGGACTGTTTCACAGATAGTGGGTGGGGATGGTATAGTTTCAGGATGAAACTGTTCTACCTCAGATGATCAAGCATTAGTTAGATTTTCATAAGGAGCATACAACCTAGATCTCTAGCATGCACAATTCACAATAGGGTTCGCGCTCCTATGAGAATCTAATGCTGCCTCTAATGCACTCAGAAGGAGGCAGACAGAGCTCAAGCGGTAATGCTCCCTCACCCTCGGCTCACCTCCTGCTATGCAGCCCATTTCCTAACAGGCCACCAACTGGTAGTGGTCCTCAGACCAGGGGTTGCGGACCCCTGTTGTAAATTATCTACACCTTGATTTGGGTAGTTGTTACACAAATGTGTGTTTCTGTATGTGTGTGTAAATGTATACAATTTCATGGTGTTATTTATATATATGTTAGGTTTGCACACTTTACCACATGTATGTTTTCCCTCAAATAAAAAGTAAATTTTTAAGAACTACCACAAAGGAGGTGAGCAGGTCACTTAAGATCAGGAGTTAGAGACCAGTCTGGCCAACATGGAAAAACCCCGTCTCTGCCAAAAATACAAAAACTAGCCAGGTGTGGTGGTGCCTGTCTGTAATCCCAGCTACTCGGAAGGCTGAGGTAGGAGAATCACCTGAACCCAGGAGCGGAGGTTGCAGTGAGCTGAGATAGCGACAGAGTGAGACTCTGTCTCAAAAAAAAAGAAAGAAAAAAAAAAACCTACCACAAAAATGCTTGGCACTAATTTTACTGGTAAGGTCTTTCATATTTTCGAAGACTAGATATTTCTCAGGCTATACAAACTGCCACAGGGTTTGTAAGTAAACCTATTAAATTCTTTTTATGAAATTAGCATAACTCTGAAACTGAGACAGATAAAGAACTGGACCAATTTCACTTAGAAATTAAAATTTTTACATAGTAAATTATTAGCAATACATTTCAACAATACATTTAAAAAATAAATCTTTTACTAGCAAAATTCAGGATTTATTCCAGAAATAAAGATAGTTCAATTTTGGGAAATTTATTAACATATTCCACCCCATATGTCAGTAGATGTCAAATGACATTCCATACAAGATTCCTGATTTTCAAAAAAAAAAAAAAAAGAGAGAGAAAGAAATAGAAATAGCTTTTCAAGATAAAAAATACATAATGGTAAAATAAGGAAATTCAAAGGATGCCCACTAGCCTCACTATTGGTTAACATTGTATCAATCAGAGATTGCAGAACAGTAAAAGTGAATAAAAATAGAGTTAGAAGAATAAAATGTTGTTTGTGAATAATAAAATGATATCCTTAGAAAATGAATGAAAATCAACTTAACAAAGTTCTAAAATTAACAGGGTTTCAGCAAAGTAGCAAAATCTAGATAAATATGCTAAAAATAATAGCTTTCCTTTCAATTGGCTAAAAAAATAGGGAGGAATGATTTCATTTGCTTTAGAAACAAGAAAAAATAAAATAATCCTAATAGAAATTATATAAGGTTTATACAAAATTATAGTACTTTTCTTTTATAAAATCAGATTTGAATGCAGAAATACACCATGCTCCTGAATAGAAAGACTAATTATGAAAAGGTATCATTTTTTTCCCAAATTAATGTAATAAAACTAGAAAAAATATAGATGTGTGGCTGCTTTGGAATATGTCAACTTTTCTTTGTTTTTTGTTAGAATGAACTAGAGAGATTCTGATGGGGGATTTGGAGAGCAGAAGTGAAACTACAGCCATATTGTAGCTTTTACAGTCATTGGTCTGCCGACTCACGTTACGGTGTGAGGCAGGGGCCAGGCCTACAAAGCTTCGCTTTCCCCTGGATCATCTTTCTTCTGCTCTGACTCCTGGCCCAATGTGTGTCTTTAACATGACCAAAAGCAGACACTCACACCACACCCTGAAGGATAGAGGCAACAAGAACCAGCCTGGGTTTCCTTCTGTCCCTGAGGGCGCTCCAGCTGTGATTCCACCTGGTCTTTGGTCTTCCCACTTTATTTCCATCTTCCCTTCTGATCACCTGCCTTCTGGACTGCAAGCTCCAGCATCAGACATGAAGGCAGTGGCCATACAGAGATTGCTGAACCAGCTGCCACAATGGCATAAGATCAAATGTGAGTGTGTGTGTTTTTTCTGTGTCTCCTACTAATTCTGCTTCTCTGATTGAACCATGTCTGACACAAGCTGTCTAACTGAGAAAGAACTGGTACGAAGGATTTGTTAAAAGAAATAACAGCAATGGAAGAAATCATAAAAACTGAGACGTATGACTACATACAAATTAAAATTTCTGAATGTTCAAAATACATTAATACATGATGGAAAGGCAAAAAGCAAAACCAAAAATTCTTAACATGTGTGATAGATAAAAGTATAACATCCTTAATATATAAAGAACTCCTGTATTCTTATAAATAAATTCTTTAAAAATAACAATACAGATTTTAAAAACTGGGGGAAAATATAAATAGGTATGTTACAGAAAAATTGTAATTATCTATTCAACATATTAAATCAATATGAAATTCAATTTTATTTAAAGAAAAACAAATTAAAAATTTAAATTGCCTACATAATCTACCAACTTTAATTTCAAACTGGTAAAAAAACAAGATATAAGCTCATATAGTGATAGTAAGAAAGTAAATTAATATGTGGTTTTCAGAGGTCAATTTGGCCAGACAAACCAAGAACTTTGGGGGGAATTATGAATTCCACTTCTAGCAATCTAGGAACACAATTAGCATTTGGATAATTAATAATATGCAAAGAGATTCAATGCAGTAGTACCTATGTGAATAAACCATTGTATACATAATGAATTAAAAATAAGAAAATGATTAAATATGTCAAAAAACATTCATAAAATGGAGTCATAAGTCTCCATAAAAATGTATATATCTGAAATATTAATGAGGTAATGTCCATAATATAATGCTATGTCAAAAGAATGACCTGTAAAACTATGTAAAGTACATTTCATTAAAAATTACAAATTAGGGGGGCGCCCAAGATGTCTGAATACGAACAGCTCCAGCCTCCAGCTCCCAGCATGAGTGACACAGAAGATGGGTGATTTCTGCATTTTCAACTGAGGTACCGGGATCATCTCACTGGGGCGTGTCGGACAGTCGGTGCTGGTCAGTGGGTGCAGTCCAACCAGTGAGAGCTGAAGCAGGGTGAGGCATCCCCTCACCTGGGAAGCACAAGGGGGAAGGGAATTCCTTTTCCTAGCCTAGGGAAACTGAGACACACAACACCTGGAAAATCGGGTAACTCCCACCCTAATACTGCACTTTACCAAGGGTCTTAGCAAATGGCACACAAGGAGATTATAACCCACACCTGGCCTGGAGGGTCCCACGCCCACAGAGCCTCCCTTATTGCTAGCACAGCAGTCTGAGATCTAACTGCAAGGCAGCAGCAAGGCTGGAAGAGGGGCGCCTGCCATTGCTGAGGCTTAAGTAGGTAAACAAAGTCACCAGGAAGCTCAAACTGGGTGAAGCCCACCACAGCTCAAAGAGGCCTGCCTGTCTCTATAGACTGCACCTCTGGGGACAGGGCTAACCTAAACAAAAAGCAGCAGAAACCTCTGCAGATATAAATGTCCCTGTCTGACAGCTTTGAAGAGAGCAGTGGTTCTCCCAGGACGGAGGCTGAGATCTGAGAATGGACAGACTGCCTGCTCAAGTGGGTTGCTGACCCCTGAGTAGCCTAACTGGGAGACATCCCCTAGGCGGAGACTGACACCTCACACCTCACATGGTTGGGTACACTTCTGAGACAAAGCTTCCAGAGCAAGAATCAGACAGCAACACTTGCTGTTCAGCAATATTCTGTCTTCTGCAGCCTCCACTGCTGATACCCAGGCAAACAGGGTCTGGAGTGGACCTCAAGCAAATTCCAACAGACCTGCAGTTGAGAGTCCTGATTGTTAGAAAGAAAACTAACAAAGAGAAAGGACACCAACACCAAAACCCCATCAGTACATCACCATCATCAACGACCAAAGGCAGATAAAACCACAAAGATGGGGAAAAAGCAGTGCAGAAAAGCTGGAAATTCAAAAAATCAGAGCGCATCTCCCCCTCCAAAGGAATGCAGCTCATTGCCAGCAACGGAACAAAGCTGGACGGAGAATGACTTTGATGAGTTGAGAGAAAAAGGCTTCAGTCGATCAAACTTCTCAGGGCTAAAGGAGGAACTACATACCCAGTGCAAAGAAACTAAAAACCTTGAAAAAAGAATGGAAGAATGGATAACTAGAATAACCAATGCAGAGAAGTCCATAAACAAACTGATAGAGATGAAAACCATGAAACAAGAACTACATGACAAATGCGCAAGCTTCAGTAACCGACTTGATCAACTGGAAGAAAGAGTATCAGTGATTGAAGATCAAATGAATGAAATGAAGCAAGAAGAGAAGTCTAGAGAAAAAAGAGTAAAAAGAAATGAACAAAGTCTCCAAGAAATATGGGATTATGTGAAAAGACCAAATCTACGTCTGATTGGTGTGCCTGAAAGTGACGGGGAGAATGGAACCAAGTTGGAAAACACTCTGCAGGATATTATCTAGGAGAACTTCCCCAACCTAGCAAGGCAGGTCAACATTCAAATTCAGGAAATACAGCAAACGCCACAAAGATACCCCTCGAGAAGAGCAACTCCAAGACACATAATTGTCAGATTCACCAAAGTTGAAATGAACAAAAAAATGTTAAGGGCAGCCAGAGAGGAAGGTTGGGTTACCCGCAAAGGGAAGTCCATCAGACTAACAGCAGATCTTTCGGCAGAAACTCTACAAGCCTGAAGAGAGTGGGGGCCAATATTCAACATTCTTAAAGAAAAGAATTTTAAACCCAGAATTTCATATCCAGCCAAACTAACTTTCATAAGTGAAGGAGAAATAAACTCCTTTACAGAAAAGCAAATGCTTAGAGATTTGTCACCACCAGACCTGCCCTACAAGAGATCCTGAAGGAAGCACTAAACATGGAAAGGAACAACAGGTACCAGCCATTGCAAAAACATGCAAAAATGTAAAGACCGTCGAGGCTAGGAATAAACTGCATCAACTAATGAGCAAAATAACCAGCTAATATCATAATGATAGGATCAAGTTCACACATAACAATATTAATCTTAAATGTAAATGGACTAAATGGTCCAATTAAAAGACACAGACTGGCAAACTGGATAAAGAGTCAAGACCCATCAGTTTGCTGTATTCAGGAGACCCACCTCACATGCAGAGACACACATAGGCTCAAAATAAAGGGATGGAGGAAGGTCTACCAAGCAAATGGAAAACAAAAAAGGCAGGGTTTGTAATCCTAGTCTCTGATAAAACAGACTTTCAACCATCAGAGATCAAAAGAGGCAAAGAAGGCCATTACATGAGGGTAAAGGGATCAATTCAACAAGAAGAGCTAACTATCCTAAATATATATGCACCCAATACAGGAGCACCCAGATTCATTAAGCAAGTCCTTAGAGACTTACAAAGAGACTTAGACTCCCGTACAATAATAATGAGAGACTTTAACACCCCACTGTCAACATTAGACAGATCAACGAGACAGAAAGTTAACAAGGATATCCAGGAATTGAACTCAACTCTGCACCAAGTGGACCTAATAGACATCTGCAGAACTCTCCACCCCAAATCAACAGAATATACATTCTTCTCAGCACCACATCACACTTATTCCAAAATTGACCACATAATTGTAAGTAAAGCACTCCTCAGCAAATGTACAAGAACAGAAATTATAACAAACTGTCTCTCAGACCACAGTGCAATCAAACTAGAACTCAGGACTAAGAAACTCAATCAAAACCGCTCAACTACATGGAAACTGAACAACCTACTCCTGAATGATTACTGGGTACATAATGAAATGAAGGCAGAAATAAAGATGTTCTTTGAAACCAATGAGAACAAAGATACAACATACCAGAATCTCCGGGACACATTTAAAGCAGTGTGTAGTGGGAAATTTATAGCACTAAATGCCCACAAGAGAAAGCAGGAAAGATCTAAAATGGACACCCTAACATCACAATTAAAAGAACTAGAGAAGCAAGAGCAAACACAGTCAAAAGCTAGCAGAAGGCAAGAAATAACTAAGATCAGAGCAGAACTGAAGGAGATAGAGACACAAAAAAAACCCTCCAAAAAATCAATGAATCCAGGAGTTCGTTTTTTGAAAAGATCAACAAAATTGATAGACTGCTAGCAAGACTAATAAAGAAGAAAAGAGAGAAGAATCAAATAGACTCAATAAAAAATGATAAAGGGGATATCACCACTGACCCCACAGAAATACAAACTACCATCAGCGAATACTATAAACACCTCTACACAAATAAACTAGAAAACCTAGAAGAAATGGATAAATTCAGGAAAAAGTTGAATCCCTGAATAGACCAATAGCAGGCTCTGAAATTGAGCCAATAATTAATAGCCTACCAACCAAAAAAAGTCCAGGACCAGATGGATTCACAGCTGAATTCTACCAGAGGTACAAAGAGGAGCTGGTACCATTCCTTCTGAAACTATTCCAATCGAGAGAAAAAGAGGGAATCCTCCCTAACTCATTTTATGAGGTCAACATCATCCTGATACCAAAGCCTGGCAGAGACACAACAAAAAAAGAGAATTTTAGACTAATATCACTGATGAACATCAATGCAAGAATCCTCAATAAAATACTGGCAAACCGATTCCAGCAGCACATCAAAAAGTTTATCCACCATGATCAAGTGGGCATCCTCCCTGGGATGCAAGGCTGGTTCAACATACACAAATCAATAAACATAATCCAGCATATAAACAGAACCAAAGACGAAAACCACATGATTATCTCAATAGATGCAGAAAAGGCCTTTGACAAAATTCAACAGCCCTTCATACTAAAAACTCTCAATAAATTCAGTATTGATGGAACGCAACTCAAAATAATAAGAGCTATTTATGACAAATCCACAGCCAATACCATACTGAATGGGGAAAAACTGGAAGCATTCCCTTTGAAAACTGGCACAAGACAGGGATGCCCTCTCTCACCACTCCTATTCAACATAGTGTTGGAAGTTCTGACTAGGGCAATCAGGCAAGAGAAAGAAATAAAGGGTATTCAGTTAGGAAAAGAAGAAGTCAAATTGTCCCTGTTTGCAGATGACATGATTGTATATTTAGAAAACCCCATCATCACAGCCCAAAATCTCCTTAAGCTAATAAGCAACCGCAGCAAAGTCTCAGGATACAAAATCAATGTGCAAAAATCACAAGCATTGTTATGCACCAATAATAGACAAACAGAGAGCCAAATCATGAATGAACTCCCATTCACAATTGCTTCAAAGAGAATAAAATACCTAGAAATCCAACTTACAAGGGATGTGAAGGACCTCTTCAAGGAGAACTACAAACTACTGCTCAATGAAATAAAAGACACACACAAATGGAAGAACATACCATGCTCACGGATAGGAAGAATCAATATTGTGAAAATGGCCATACTGCCCAAGGCAATTTACAGATTCAGTGCCATCCCCATCAAGCTACCAATGACTTTCTTCACAGAATTGGAAAAAACTGCTTTAAAGTTCATATGGAACCAAAAAAGACCCCGCATTGCCAAGACAATCCTAAGCCAAAAGAACAAAGCTGGAGGCATCATGCTACCTGACTTCAAAGTATACTACAAGGCTACAGTAACCAAAACAGCATGGTACTGGTACTAAAACAGACATATAGACCAATGGAACAGAACAGAGCCCTCAGAAATAATACCACATATCTACAGCCATCTGATCTTTGACAAACCTGAGAAAAACAAGAAATGGGGAAAGGATTCCCTATTTAATAAATGGTGCTGGGAAAATTGCCTAGCTGTAAGTAGAAAGCTGAAAATGGATCCTTTCCTTACTCCTTATATGAAAATTAATTCAAGACGGATTAGAGACTTAAATGTTAGACCTAAAACCATAAAAACCCTAGAAGAAAACCTAGGTAATACCATTCAGGACATAGGCATGGGCAAGGACTTCATGTTTAAAACACCAAAAGCAACGGCAACAAAAGCCAAAATTGACAAATGGGATCTAATTTAAGTAAAGAGCTTCTGCACAGCAAAAGAAACTACCATCAGAGTGAACAGGCAACCTACAGAATGGGAGAAAATTTTTTGCAATCTACTTATCTGACAAAGGGCTAATATCCAGAACCTACAAAGAACTCAAACAAATTTACAAGAAAAAAACAAACAACCCCATCAAAAAGTGGGGAAAGGATATGAACAGACACTTTTAAAAAGAAAACATTTATGGAAATGCAAAGTAAAACCACAATGAGATACCATCTCACACCAGTTAGAATGGCGATCATTAAAAAGCCAGGAAACAACAGGTGCTGGAGGGGATGTGGAGAAAAAGGAACACTTTTACACTGTTGATGGGACTGTAAACTAGTTCAACCATTGTGGAAAACGGTGTGGCAATTCCTCAAAGATCTAGAACTAGAAATACCATTTGACCCAGTCATCCCATTACTGGGTATATACCCAAAGGATTATAAATCATGCTGCTATAAAGACACATGCACATGTATGCTTATTGTGGCACTATTCACAATAGCAAAGACTTGGAATCAACCCAAATGTCCACCAGTGACAGACTGGATTAAGAAAATGTGGCAAATATACACCATGGAATACTATGCAGCCATAAAAAAGGATGAGTTCGTGTCCTTTGTAGGGACATGGATGCAGCTGGAAACCATCATTCTCATTAAATTATCGCAAGAACAGAAAATCAAACACCGCATGTTCTCACTCATAGGTGGGAATTGAACAATGAGATCACTTGGACACAGGAAGGGGAACATCACACACCGGGGCCTGTTGTGGGGAGGGGAATTGGAGAGGGATAGAATTAGAGATATATCTAATGTAAATGACGAGTGAATGGGTGCAGCACACCAACATGGCACATGTATACATATGTAACAAAGCTGCACATTGTGCACATGTACCCTAGAACTTAAAGTATAATAAAAAAATTATAAATTAAACATTAAGATAATAAAGGGCTGTAAGAAAAAATACCTTAAAATATATGACAATAGCCAAGACGGGCGGATCACGAGGTCAGGAGATTGAGACCATCCTGGCTAACACGGTGAAACCCCGTCTCTACTAAAAAATACAAAAACTAGCCAGGCGAGGTGGCGGACGCCTGTAGTCCCAGCTACTCGGGAGGCTGAGGCAGGAGAATGGCGTGAACCCGGGAGGCGGAGCTTGCAGTGAGCTGAGATCCGGCCACTGCACTCCAGTCTGGGCGACACAGGGAGACTCTGTCTCAACAAAAAAAAAAAAAAAAAAAAAAAAAAAAAAAAAACCTAGCCGGGCGAGGTGGCGGGCGCTTGTAGTCCCAGCTACTTGGGAGGCTGAGGCAGGAGAATAGCGTGAACCCGGGAGGTGGAGCTTGCAGTGAGCTGAGATCTGGCCACCGCACTCTAGTCTGGGCGACAAAGCGAGACTCTGTCTCAATAAAAAAAAAAAAAAAAAATATATATATATATATATATATATATATATATGATAATAATGTAGGGAATTAAGGATTTTTTTTACTTGGGTCTTAATTTTTTTATGTTTGTTTTTCTTTATAAATTTCCATAAGTGTTCTATAATATTAGTTTTTTAATCATAAGAAATAGATGCTATTAATATACCAAATATTTGTCACTGGATTAGAGGCAGGTTTCTGGTTTTATGGAATCCCAATTTTTTTTTTACTTATTAAGTTTATAATCTTACTTTTTATAAAAATTGTACTTTTCACATTATATCCTCATGTCAGACAAAGTGAATACACTTAAAAATCTCCAACATTCTCACAAAAAAAATGAGCTAGCTACCTTTCCTTTCCCTGAAAATGTGAGATCTCTGAGCTGGAAGATCAGTAGAAATAGTTTCAACCCTGATTAGTAAGGTCTTGCCATTATTTATCAGAACAGGATCTTCCATGGTGTTATAGTCCCAATTGTTAGAAAGTTCTCATCTAATTGCTTCTAACAAATGGTTCTAATGCTGTCCTTTTGGGCCACATAGAGCATACTTAATCCTTCTTTCACATCTAAATGCTTTAACTATTTGGAAAGTTTTTATTTCCCCGAAGGTGTCTCAAGGCTACATATCTCCAGATTTTTCAACTATTTCTCATAGGTCATGATTTTGAGTCTCAACTCAGATGCCATCTTTCAGATACACTCTGTTTTCAGAGAATCAGTGAATGAGAAAACCTTATTGATTATCCAAAAAAAAAAGCAGAAAAGCCAATGATAACATTTATTCTCAGACTCAGTACTATTTGTTAGAAAAGAGTTGGGTTTGGTTTTTTTTCATATTGAAAGGTGAATTAAAAAAATAATTTTTAGTTTTTGTGGGTACATAGTACGTGTATATATTTATGGGATACATGAGATGTTTTGTTACAGGCATACAATGAGTAATAATCACATCATGGAGAATGGGGTATGCATCCTCTCAAGCATTTATCCTTTCTGTTATAAACAATCCAATTACACTCTTTCAGTTATTTTAAATTGTACAGTTAAGTTATTATTGACTATAGTCATCCTGTTGTGCTATCAAATAGTGGTTCTTACTCATTCTGAAAAGTGAATCTCTAAGAACTGTTCTTCCAATATCCAGAAAATTCTAGTTTAGGGATAAACTTTACTAAATTATTTTATTCCTGGAAGTGTGGGGACAATATAGATTAGTATTAAAGGGCATGGGCTCTGGAATGAGACTATTTGGATTCAAATCCTTTTCTACTGTTCACTAGCTTTATGACGTTGAGCTGATTCACTGTGCCTGCTTCCTTCTCAATAAACTGGGTAGTGATAACAGTAACTATCTCAGACATTATTGAGAATTAAATAGGATAACGTATGGAAAGCATTTAAGTCACAGTGCCTGACACATAGTAAAGTCTTGATACTCTTAAGTGAAAACATTTATATACATTCTCAAAGTTATTTACAAATCTCTTTCAAAATAAATCTGTTTATGACTGCACCTAGATATAGTAGATGATAGCAACTACATCTGCAAGTAAAAGGATAATAGTTACCAACAGTAGTTTTTTGCAATATTTCGTTTCCCAATCCTAAATGCATGAGTTGATATACAAACTGTACTTTTACTAATTCAAGTCAGTGGATACAGATCTTTACTGTGAAGGACATAGGGCATGTGACACAATTAGCTAACTTGAATATTCTAGGGGAGAAATTACAAGGACTTGATTAGTGGAGAGAAGGTGGTAGTTTTATAACAACAATAAAAATTACCACTTTATTGAGTGCTTACCCTGTGTCAAGCATTCACTCTAAAAGGAGGAGGAAGGCAGGCACTGTGTTAATGCTTTACGTGAATTTTTTCGTTTAATCCCACAGCCCTGCAAAGTAGGTACTGGAAACATTCTTTAAGAAGGTTAAGTAACTTCTCCAAAGCCAATTTCTAAGTGGCAAAGAAGGATTCGAGCCTAGTCCTTAATCACCAAGTTACTGCTGGGTGGAAAAAAATCCCAAGACAGTGCTTATGACTGTTTAGATAGGGGGAGCAAAAGAACAGGGAAGAAAAGATCAAGGCCAGGCATCTTTATAGAGGACAGAATCAGCAGTGATAAGAAATAGGGATCGAATTGGGGTGGGAGGTGGAGTAAAAAGAGTAAAGGAATAATTCTTTGATGTTTGTACTTCTTAAGACGATATCTGGGGTTAAAAAAAAAAAGACAATATTCATAACATTCAATGTAAAATAAAATTGGAACATTTAGGTTACACTAAACCAATTTCTCATTACAAAGGAATTGAATGCCACAGGTCAATAACAACCATTTAACAGACTAGGTAACATTCTCAATCCTTGCTTTCACCTAATTCTGATTTCTGGGAAAGTGAAGTGAAAAACAAAAGATAACAAAAATACATGCCTTTTTTTTTTTCTTCTTTTTTTCACCATGGAGATATTTTATATTTAGTAACTTTAGAAAGGTCCACGTTTGTCTCAATTTGATAAAATAAAATTTAGAAGTGGGAAATTAAGCATCATTTCCTTAAATTCATCCACCAGAGGAGACCTTTCAGGACCCAGCAGCATGTTTCAGTCATGCCATGTTCACTTTCAGAGGGACTCCAAGTCTGGCTGGCGATACCGCCATGCCAATGCTTTTTCAGATACACACCTGATGAAAGGCTACAGGATCAAAGAGCAAACCACTTATGGCAAAGTGCTGCAGAGTCCAAAGCTCATCTGTGGATGGAATCACTTAAAACTATTTTAAAGGGTCATCACTAAGAGGGTGCTTATTTTTAGAAATGAGTTTTCTTTTGATACAAAGAAAAATGTTGGCCATTTCCTTTATGTTTATAACAACATTCCAATTTAATCTTCAGTTTAAAAATTCCTTAATTATTGCACAACAGTGCTTTGTTGATTGCACAACACCCACATCTCTGTTTGATACTAAAATCTAGACTTTTTAACAAATGTTGGGGGGGGTACGTACTCATGAACACCCATTCCTATCCTTTATAGTAGTGATATATTTGAAAACCATGTTTTATCATTTTAATTCTGCTCTCAGGAGAGAGCTATAAACATGAATGATGGGGAAAAAAGTCTGCTATAAAAAAGTTATACTTTTAATCAGTTTATAATTACTTACCCAAATCTTTTTCAAGCAACAGCAGCAGGGCTAGAAAGAAGCACAGTATCGTGCAGGTATTATTTGATTGTGTTCCAAAAGTTTATTCTTCTGAATTTCACATCCCTATTCTCCACCACTAAAAGTCATCAACATTTTACACATAAAGTCTTCAAGCAAAAGTAACCAACAGGTGCTGAGATTTTTCTTAGAGCAATGATTAGAATCTGGTATAGAAAAAGGCCTTATAATCTAAATTTCCCTTGTTGGTTATCATAAGCATCACTGAAAAATCTGGAAGAACATATGCCAAAACACACAACCACATGTTTTTTTGTCCAGTCATACGTAAGAACCCAGCATAATTATTCTTGAATTAAAATCAAAAGCAAGTTTATAAGAAGAAATCTGTTCTTTTAAATACTGAGATCTTATCTGCTATTCAGCTAATAACAATCATTGTATTTACTTGACTTTTATAAGAAAATTAAAAGTTGAAAGATAAAAATAGTCTTACCAATTTAAATCAGTTATGTAGGACACAAAAGCACTGCATACCACTTTGTACCTTTATATGTTTTGGTATTTCTATTTTGAACAAATACATATAATAAAAAATTGTAAGTTTTAATAAAGTGTAACTTTAAAATTTTCTTGTTTTATAAAATTTAAGAGTGAACATTTAACAACAAGCAAACAAAAAAAAAAAAACAAAAGGAGTTTGTTCACTCCTATAAGACAGAACCAAAAAAACATTGGGCAAATTTTAAAACAACAACACACACATTAGTTTTGCTTCTCTACAATTTAGTCTAATTATAGTAGAATATAAGTTTCAAACACACAAAACCTCGAGTCTCCTGGTGTATCTTGTGTTACCATCTCTTGTTCCATGGCATTCCTATGTTGGAGCAGAGTGTTCTTAGGATAATTTAGCTGAAAAAAAAAAAAAAAAAAAAAAAGACTACAGTTCTTCCTTGTCTATTCAACTGTCTAGAGATCCCAAAGAGAGTTCTTTTACTTTTTTTCCTCAGATACTCTAAAAGGGGAAAAAAAGTTTATAACTTAAAAAAAAAAAACCAAAAAAAAAAAAAAACTTTGATGAACAATGTCTAAACTTTCACATTGTTTTCTAGTAAGAGAATGTAGTGTCTTAGAATTAATTTTGTTCGTATAGGTCTATGCTTTTTTTTTTTTCCACTTTATTGTCAATTATTCTTCTCAGAGTTGTTTAAGTCACTAATGGTCAGATAAAAAAAGGCTGCCAAATGACCAACCAGGTAAACTTCAAGACTAATACCTGATTTACATTACAAGGTTGTTCTCAAACTCACTTAAAATCACTTAAACTCACTTAAAATGATTATAGATGGATGTTTACTAAAAGTGAAAATATAAAGAAAATAAAAAAGGATTATTGATTGTTAGAGAAATCTGAGTCCTACAAATGCTCAAAGAACTAGGCACAAATCCCAGGGCAAGGGAGCTAGACAACTAAGAACATTCTCTAATTATGTCTTCTATTAAAACAGGAGGCATACTGGTTTTGTAGACCTCTTGACAATTTCTGAATCAATGAGATCATCCTCATTCCAACCACTGTTTTCTAGGACTGGCTACACTAACTTGCCACCAAAAATTTAATTTTTTTAGATAAAAATAACAAAAGTTTCAATATTCAAGTTGGTCACAGCTTCTTTTGTTCCTATCATATAGCATTTACTCTGACAACAGCACATGTGGTACAAATGTTTTGACCTTTGAATACACAAAGATAAAACTTCTGATCTGCCATTAAGGGCTTCAAGCTTTATGCTTTGTTTTGTTTGAAAATGTTGTGATGATTTTAAGCTGATCTATCTGCACTCATTTCAGGTCTCCCTCACATCCAATGGCATGCACTTGGGAAACAGCTGGCAAAGGTTCAAGTGCAAATCTGTGGTTAGGAGTAGAGAAACACTAACCGGCTTATGCAGAGATGGACCCACAGCTCTGGCCTCGTTAGCCAAATGAACAAAGACATAGCTACCCATGTGCTTCCTTCCTGTGCAGACCATTTGTCTCTAAAATGAAATGAAAAGCTGCATACTCCCTCAGTAGAGGAAAGCAGAGGGAATCAGTCATGTTCTTTTTGCAAGACTGCAGCTGTAATACCTCACAAACATTATCTGTCTACCTGCATGCATGAATGGACAGTGAACAAGTGGGTGTCTACCAAGTATCTATGATTATGCCTTCTGTTTAGGGAGTTACAGTGCCTAAGGGGCAATGTAGAGGCAAGATAAAAAAATGTCCACAAATAAATGCAATCCAGTAGTATTTTATTCTCCTAGGAGAGCTGCCAGATTTCAAATTCTGATTAAATAACACTGTCTTTCTGTGATCCAATTATTTTTTTCCATATCATTTTGCATATAAGCCATGCCTCTGGTCCTCAAACAGCTGCCTTCTAGCATCAATCAATTTGGAATCTTAGAGGTATACCTTTAAGCAATTAGACTTACATATACATACACACATAAGTATTCGTAGCTTATTTACCTGGAATTGTGCCTACATTTCCAAGCTGTTTCCCAGTTCAAAATGTCAAATTCAAACAACATTCTCCTCCCCTCTCAATGGTCTTTACAACAATTAAAAACAAAATGAATCAATCTGGCATTGTTCTCCCAATCTCATCAGACTAAATGGAAGTCAGCACAAGAGTCACAGTTTTAGAACCAAAATAGGAGATGCCTTAGATTAATGTTATTTCTTGCAGATTCTAACAGTCAAACTGTTTATTAAATACATGAGATGAAAAATTAACAAAACATAACAGTGTTTGTGCTACCTCTCCAGGAAGTTAGCGCTTTTCCAGAGGATGTTTGATCACCGAGAATTAAAATGCATGGAAGTAAATTATGCACGGGAAACACAAAACAGTTTAACAGTGAGATGTTTTTTTGAGTCTAATTAAAGCCTCGTTGGAAGCTTTAAACATTTCACTCCAGCAGATAGTTTGCCCCTGACCTTGACTGCTTTTCTTACTGCGGGTTTTTATGGCTGAGTTTTTACTACTGGCCTCTATTGCTGAGGCAAACCCAGTTTAGGCTCTCAATTGACTCCTGTGTTAGTGGCACGGGAACCAAAAAGGTTTACTACCCAAGTGACCTCTTCAAGGTACGTGAGGGTATTTGAGGATATCTGTACGGCTATGCTTTGTTCACAAAGCCACCAGCTAGAAAGCAAAACAGTGGTCATATGTGGTGATCAATCATAGACTGGCAAACAACACGAGGTCAGAGTATTGTGAGTTTATAAGTCCAATAGTTTTGTATGCTGTCCAGCTTTTTGTTTGACAACTGGGGAAGTTGAGAGGAAGAAAAACATCTGAGATAGTGTATCTGCCTCTCTCCATTTTTACTTCCACCATTACCAAGACGGAGTCAAGACCAAGAAAAAGATAACTTTTATAAAACTTTTCATACATTGCCAATATCTTGATGATTTTAACAGGTCTTCAACTGACTTTAACCCTTTTATAAAATGTATCTTACAGAAGCACTTCATAAGTCTAAGTGTTTTCACACACAGTAGTACTTCTCATTTTATCTTATGTTCATGTGTCTGTCCCAGACGTAAACTGTGAACTCATAGAGAGAAGGGCTCTGACGTTTTTGGGTTTTGTGGTTTTTAAAATTTATTTATTGGTACTTAATCCCAAATAGCCAGGCACATAAAGCAGTCAATATTGCCATTTGACAGATTATGAAATTGGAGAATAAGAAATACATGATTTTGGTCATGATCACCTGATAATAAAGGAAAATTAAAGTTTTCTGAAAGATACATTTTTTAACCTTTTACCTTCAAGTTCAATTTTTTTTCCATTATGCCATTCTGAACATTCATTGATGCATTCATTCAATAATTTATTGAGGGCCTAATAAGAGCCAGACATTAGGGATTCAGTAGTGAACCAGATAGATATCATACATAAATAAATGAACATGACAGTCTAGGACAGGCATTGACCAACTACAATTGACCCATGAACACATCACAATTTGAAAAAACTCACAGACAACAATATAGTCGAGAAATACTGACAAAATTAAGAAAAAGTTGTCATGAATGTATAAAAATATGTAGCTACTAGTCTATTTTATCATTTACTACCATAAAATACACACAAATCTATTATAAAAAGTTAAAAATTTTCAAAACTTACACAAACACTTACAGACACGTTCCCATTCCCAGTCAAGAGAAATGTAAACAAATGTAAAGATGCAGTATTAAACCACTCAGGCATAAAATTAACTGTAGTTCATACCGTATCACTGTAATAATTTCATAGCCATCTCTTAGTGCTATTGCAATGAGTTCTGGTGAGTATCCACTTAAAATGCCATGTGATGCTAACCATCTCTGTGTGAGCAGTTCATCTCTCCAGTAAATTGCATATTGCAGTAAAAAGTGATCTTTCATGGTTCTCATGTATTTTTCATTTAGTACAATACTGTAACATCATGGAGCCCATACAAAATGCCACTAGTGGTCCTGGAAGTGGTCCCAAGAAGCAGAGAGAAGTCATGACATTACAAGAAAAAGCTGAATTGCTTGATAGGTGCTGTAAATTGAGATGTTTATCTGGATTGCCTGCCATTTCAAGATAAATGAATCCAGCCTAGGAACTATTGTAAAAAAAAGAAAAGGAAATGCGTAAAGCTGTTGCTGCAGCTATGTCAGCAGGTACAGAAACCTTGTACTTTTTGTGAAATGTTTTTATCTCATATTGAAAATGCAGTTTTTATGTGGGTGCAGGATTGTTATAAGGCAAAGCTACAGACTCTAAAATGGTTCAAGACATAGTGGTCATTGTATGACAACTAAAAGCCAAAGGAAGGTGAAGGTCTAAAGCTGGAGAATTTAATGCCAGCAAAGGACGGTTTGATAATTTTAAAGAGGATGGGCTTAAAAAGTGTCAAGATAGGAGAAGCAGCTTCTGCTGCAAGAGGTAGCAGATGAGTTCCCAGACACTAAGGAAATCACTGAAGAGAACGGATATCTGCATGAACAAGTTTTTAATTGCAGACAAAACTGCCCTATTCTGGGAAAAAGTACACTTATTTATAAGAAAGAGAAGTGAGCACTAGGATTTAAGGCAGTAAGAAATAGGCTAACTCTACTGCCTTATGCACAAGCAGTCATGATCAGGACTGCCCTTTTCAATATACCTGCTAACCCCTGAGCTTGAAGGGAAAAGATAAACAACAGTTGCCAGTGTTTTGGTTGTACAAGAAAGACTGGACAACTTTAACCCTTTTTCTGGATTGGTTCCATTAGTGCTTTTTCGCTGAATTCAGGAAGTACCTTGCCAGTAAGAGACTGACTTTTAGGTTTTTTTGATATTGGACAATCCCCTGGCCAACCAGAAGTCTGTAAGTTCAACACTAAAGGTGTTCAAGTGGTCTACTTACCCCCAAACACATTATATCTATTTGAGCCTCTCAAACAGGGGGTAATAAGGACCTTTAAGCCTCAATGCACATGGTACTCTATGGAAAGAATTGTCAATGCTGTGGAAGCCAACCCAGATGGAGAGAACATGACGAATGTCTGGAAGGATTACACCACTGAAGATACATTGTTCTAACAACAACAACAACAACAACAACAACAACAACAACAACAACAAAAGCCGTGAAAGCCATCATGCCCAAAACAATAAATCAATGAATTCCTGCTGCAGAAAACTGTGTCCAGATGTAGGGCAAAACTTCACAGGATTTACAACAGAACCAATAAAGGAAATCATGAAAGAGGTTATGCATATGGCAAAAAAAGTGGGGGATGGAGGGTTTCAAGATACAGATCTTGGAGAAATTCAAGAGCTAACAGACACCATACTACAGGAATTAACAAAACACGACTCGATGGAGATGTGTTTCTGAACCAGTGCCAGATGATAAGACAATGCAGAAGCAACAGTGCCAGAACACAAATCGACGTTAGGTATCTGACAGAAGGGTTCTGATTATTCAAGATTGCTTTCGATTTCTTTCATGGCATAGACCCTTCTGATACAGGCACTACAAACTACACAAATGGTGAAAAAAGGATAAGTATCATATACAAATATTTTGAGAAAAATGAAAAAGCAAAAACGTCGAATTAGTGTTTCCTTAAATGTGCAGGTGTGCCTGCCTCATGCCTCCACTTCCACCTCCTCCACTTCCTGCCCTGCTACCCATGAGACTGCAAGACCAACCCCCTCCTCAGCCTACTCAATGTGAAGACAAGGATGAAGACCTTTATAACGATGACCCATTTTTACCTAATCAATGTTGAGTATATTTTCTCTTCCTTATATCCTCATAACACTCTTTTCTATAGATTACTTTATTGTAAAAATACAGTATATAATATACTAAATATTTGTTAATCAATCAACTGTTTATCACTAAGCTATTAGTTTTGGGGAAGTTGTAAGTTATACATGGACTTTTGACTCTATGTGTCTCCATGTAATAATTTTTGACTTTTGGGTTATTGGTGAATAGGTGTCCTTAACCCATGTTGTTCAAGGGTCAACTGTGTGTATATATGGTCTATATGTGTGTATGCTGTGTAATAAAACAATAAAAACAAGGAAATTAACACAAAAGTTATGGTAGTGTTCACTTTTTAGGGACAAAGAAGAAAATACAATTACTGAGGGGCCCACAGGACCAATTACTAGGACCATTCTATTTCTTAAGCTCAGTAGCAGGTACGAAGCATTGGTACTGGATAAATGCATGGTATGTTTTTGTTTTTTCCTGTAAACTGGACATTTACAAATACTCTTGTATAGTTCATATTAAAGCACAAACACATATGTTTATGAATGCATAGAAAAAATTTTAAAGGACTCAAAGCAACATTTTAACCTAAGTTTCATGAATGGTGTTCTTTGATGTGTTTATAAAAGCTGCTAACACATAGGAGGATGTACTATCTACTGAATGGCAAGAAAAGGAAAAAAAAAGAGCACAAGAAAATGAGTACTTATTTGGTGCTCAATACTTTACTGGAATAGCCTGTTATCAAAACTTAAGGTTAAGCCCCAAATCAAGCAACTTTTATTATGCAAACTTCAAAAATGGGTTTTCAAGATGAGCAAGTATTGGTAATGTGCAAAAATGGCCATTAGTTGTATATAGTTTTTTTCTAATTGATAATAGTAATCCATAGTGGCATCATCTTTCAAGTTGATGGCAACATGTGAAAAGAAAACAAGTGGTAGAAGTGAGCATTAATTATTCATATACTAATCTTGAGGGAGCAGAGTATAAATAGAAAAAAGAAAAATCAAAGAGATGTTCTTCAGAGTTATGTTCCAATAGGTTTTGCGTGTAAGGGGCCACTAGTATCCAATGATTATACCCATAGAAAAAGAGTACCCTTTGCTCTTATTGGAAGATAATGGTGCTGAGACAGCTAGAGTTTGGTGGATCAAGACCTGTTCACACAACCTACTAAATATGTATCCCTTAACTCTTTGCAATTTCTAATTATAAAGCAACAATGAATGATGTAAGGAAGGTTAGTGTGACATAACTGGAGAGTCTTTTCCTTACTTTAACTGGCACTAGGTATTACCTTAAGCCAAGAGTCCCCAACCATTTTGGCACCAGGCAACGGTTTCGTGGAAGACAATTTTTCCACAAATCGGGGGTAGGCCACATTAGATTCTCATAAGGAATGCGCAACCTAGATCCCTCTCATGCTCTCAGTTCACACTAGGGTTCATGCTCCTGAGAATCGAATGCTGCCACAGACTGGTAGCAGTCCACAGCCCAGGGGCTGGGGACTCCAGCTTTAGGCAGCCATCTGAGTATGGTTCCTCATCAATAACATATAAATAATACCACCTAAATTTTAGTATTTCCAGGCATAAGCAAGGCATTCAGATGTTAAGATTCCCTTCCTTCTCCTTAGGTTAGTTTATTTAGAGAACCAGAGGACATGAAAATGCCTGACACATGGTAAATACTTACTACTGGCTTCCTATGACACACGGTAAATACTTATTATTGGCTTCCTATTTTTCCTACCTGGGGCTTTTACTAGTCCACGGGCATATTTAATAATTGTTTTTAGCTGCTGAGCTATGTAAGCATCCAGAAATCTTTGTTAGCTATTAATGTGGCTTGGTTCAGCTACAGTCTTAAACAGTGATTAATGATGTCTCCATGTAGGAACTTTTGGCCCTTTGGTTACTGGTGAAGAAGGAAACATGGAAGTCTTGTTACCTTCCTTCTCAACTGAGAACATTTTTCTCAATTCTACATAGCCTGAGTAATATATGCCATTTTATATAGTTCTGTATAATAACTATGGATCTATTTGATAAAGAACTTTTAATTCATGGAATTAGCTGCTACATATATAAAGGGTCTATCTTGTTACTGTTCTACCTTGTTACTGATGCAACACTTTGGTATTTTCTCCATGATCCTTGACCATTTTGTACTACCAAGAATTCTTTATATTTCTGTATGTATTTTTTCCTGCCCTATACTTGGCATCTTCACACTACTGGTTACAGATGAATAAAAAAAATAGCACTTGGCTTATCCTAACCAATAATCTTCCTAGTTTCAGCACCCTTAAAGACTAAAGCTTAGAAGTACCAATACCCCAAGCCAAGGGTTGGAAACCACAGCAGGTGAAACAAATCTGGCCCTTGGCCTGTTTTTGTAAATAGTTTTACTGGAACATAGCCATAAGCATTCATTTACATACAAAGGCTGCTTTTGTGCTACATGACAGAGTTGAATAGCTAAAACAGAGAACATATGGTCTGCAAAGCCTAAGATTTAATATCTGGCCTTTCACAAAAAAAGTTTGTAGACCCCCATGCTAAGTTTAGTATTGGGAGGTCTCCATGCTCTTTGAATGGCTCTCAAGAGCATTGTGATGAATGAAAAAAGCTTATCTCAAAGGCTGTGTATTATGTAATTCCATTTATATAACATTCTCATAATGACAAAATATAGTGGTGAGGAACAGATTAGTGGTTCCTAGGGTTAGAGCTGGTTGGGAGTAGGTATGGCTTACAAAAACGTAGCATGAGGGAGATTATGATGATAGTTCTCTATCTTGGTTGCAGTGATGGTTACACAAATCTACACATGATAAAATGATAGGGAGCCATTCACGCACATACTGTACCAATGTCAACATCCTGGTTTTGATACTGTACCACAGTAACATAAAGTGAAAAAATTGACGGAAATAGGGTTCACCCTACATGGACTTCTCTGTACTAATTTTGCAACTTCCTCCGAATGTAATTATTCCAAAAAAGAAAGTTAAAAAAACACAAACTTGCACATGCAAGAAAATTGACAGCAAGATAAAATGAATCAGTCAATTTTATTCCAATTCTTCAAAATGTATACTCAATATGTTGTTTCCAAAATGTAAGTCACCCTTTATATAATAGTTTTATTATTTCATCTTTCTTTTCTTTTCTTTTTTCATCTTTTCTTTATGGTTCTTCAGTAGAAGCCAGAATCTTGAGTTGCCCAATTAGGAGCCTAAAATATGCAAAAAGAAATCAACAGAGTGAAAAGAAAATACTTTCGGAAAAAAACTAACATACAAGAAAGTGATACAGCATTTACTTTAGCACTACTCTTGCCAAACCATTCTAAGATCTTAACTCCTGCAATTACTAGATGTCAGATGTCCCACTTAGGACAAAACAAACATCAAAATTATTATCTGGTATAGTATATGGTCAATTAAAATGTATAGCAATAACGGTATCATTAATACTGGAACAATAAACAACACAAATTAATCCTGAAGCATACAGAAAAAAACATCATATGAAAGTTATTTTCTAGGCTCAGTTATTCTAAACTTGGTTAAAATATGCAATTCAAATTCTAATGCATCCTTCCCTTTTGAACTAAAGGACTATTCCACGGACACAAATTTGTTCCTAAAACTTCAATCAAATAGGGTTTCTGCATATCCCACAACTGTTTCCTAATGACTTCCTACCCTCCAGTTACACATAATCATAATGTGTAAACAACATAGTTTAGGATTCCAAAATTATAAGGCCATTCAAGTTTCTTCAATTGCTAACATGCAGAATTAATCTCCCAAAATGGGAGATTAATTTTTGATGTGAATATCAGATGAAAGATAATGACATTTGTATAAGATCAGCACTAATACATATAATAAGATCAACATTTTTACAGAACTATTTCTTTAGATTTAGAAGGAATACACATTTCGAACACTTGAAAGAGGGCTACACATGTAAGTTATCATCTGCCAGTATCAAAATGATGTGTTGAAAACCCTGAGGAAATGAGTTAATGAAGTCACACAGGAAGAGTCAAAGCAAAAGAAAATAGTTATAATAAACTAGGAACACAATTTCTTTTTGAAGAGTCAAAGCAAAAGAAAAATACTTATAATAAACTAGGAACATAATAATGCATCTAAGAAAAAATTCATTTGTTTAGTTATTTCTTGAAATGTTCATATCTTTAAAGAGAAAAACAAAATCAGCTACAACTCATATCAATACACTTCCAAACTTCATGTAACAATTACACGGTTGCTAAATCCCAGACAGAATAGAAAATGTGTAGTTCTTACCTCTGACCTGCTATTCTGATTAAGTTTCTTCTCAATATTCATGGCCAACATCTGGCTTCTAAAAGAAAGGCTTTTGGTCTTTTCAATCACTTGCTGATAGGGTGAGACTGCATTGTTACCCATAACCACATGACCCTAAAAGGAAACACAGGGAAACTGATCCTATAATGTAAATGACAGAGTTTCTCAGGTGAGTAATAAGCATGACATAACCTTTGCACATATTTTAATGCACTATATAGAGATGACAATATTTACCAAGAAAAAAAATAGGAGGCTTTTGTTGCCTTCAAAGAAATGTTTTACATTAAAACAAAATAAATTATTAAAGGAGGTAATAAAATGTCCTAGTTAAGAATTCCCAAAAGTATAATCAAGAACTGATAGTATGTAGCATAGCTAACATAATACTCACTAATTTAGAATCAATCTTGGCATCCAGTCTTGCATTTCTAATCAAATTTACAATCCACCTTTCAGCTTCTTCTGGAGTCATGTTCAATTTATCTGCCAACATGCTAATGAAAAAGTAAAAACAGCAATGTTAATTAACTGGGCCTAAAAACTTAGTTTTATGTACACAGTGTTGACTCATACTCTGCACAGAGACTTTTTGGTATTTCTGGATCACCTTTCTCTTATATACCATGACCCCTACTGTCTGATTTGTTCATGTGTTTGTGCCTATTGACTTGTACTACGCACGACCTATTCCATTCACCAACTGGACTGTAAAATCCTTGAGGGTAGGGTAACATTCTGCATTTATGGAAATCCTTCAGCTTCTAGAACAGTACTTTATATTTACCAGCTGCTCAACAAGTAACGATCTAAGCGAGAAAAAGGTTTTATGATGTTCCCTCTATATCAGGGTATATTAAAAGTCAGCCCTCCATATCCACAGGTCCCACATCCTCAGATTCAGCAAACCATGGATAGAAAATATTTGGGAAAAAACAAACAATAAAAAAGAATACAAAAATAATACAAATGAAAAAACCAACACAGTATAACACCTATTTACATAGCATTTACATTTTTAACAGTAACCCAGAGATGACTGAAAGTATATGGGATAATAAGCGTAGGTTATATGAAAATATCACCCCATTTCATTTAAGACACTTGAGAATCTGAATTTTGGCAGCCAGGAGGGTCCTAAAACCAGTCTCCCAAGGATACCAAGGGACAACTATATAATGGTTATACAAAGGAAACCTTTGTATAAAGCTTTCTTTGTATAAAGAAGACATATGAAAAAGACACTTGCACAGATATATTTATAGCAGCACAATTCACAGTTCACTTAGGAACCAACCTAAGTGCCCGTCAGCTAATGAGTGGATAAAGTAAATCTGGTATATATAAACCATGGAATACTACTCAGCCACTAAAAGGAAGAAAATAATGTCTTTTGCAGCAACTTGGATGAAACTGGAGGCCATTATTCTAAGTGAAATAATGCAGGAGTGGAAAACCAAAAATCTTATGTTCTCATTTATAAGTGGGAGCTAAGCTATGAGCTAAAATCTCAGAATTCACCACTATATTATTCATCCATGCAACAAAAAAAACCCACATGTACCCCAAAAGCTATTGAAATAAAATTTTTTAAAAAGTAAACCTACTATAAGGAGCATCAGTAATAAGTATAATCTCAGGAAAAACATAAATAAAACTGAGGGGCATTGTGTATGTTTGCGCTATAAACTGTGGGGGCACTCTCTGGAGCTATATACTATATATATAGTGTGTGTGTGTATATGTCTATATATACAGACACTGAATTTCAGATAAAAGAGATGGAGGGAGTGCACCAGAACATGAAGATCTTGATCTAAAATACTATTTGATATCAATCTGCATTTTGTATTTTTCCAATTTTATGATCAGGTTGAAGAGGGCCACTGCAGTGCTTAATTTATCAGAATTAAAAACACACCAGTCTTAGTAAGTAGGTTAAGTCAGTTCAGCTGATGGAAGAGTACCTACATATGCATGTAAAATACTTAAGAGTATGTAGTATACATGCATGTATATATGTGTGTTTATACACTGTCTTTAATCCTCATGGAAGCTATCAGGTCTCAGCTAAAATAAGACCCTCATAAGCCTTCTAAGACACCTCTCCCAACTGTGATACATCAGTTGGGTGCTTTCATAGCACCTATTTTTGCTATAGTTGTTTTACCGAATATCTGTCTCCAAGGTAGACTGTATACATGTAACCAAAGTGCAAGCACCGTATCCTCCTCGTTCCTTGCCGTTATGTCTACCAATTAGCAGCACAATGCCTCGTACACAGGACACAATAAATATCTACTGTCTGATTGATTCCCATTCTAGTCACTACCCTAGTTCAGGCTCCATTACTATTTCTTAGTTTTCTAACTACTTTACCTCTTGAGTCTCTTCCATCTATCTTACATAGCTGGCAGGTTAGTTCTACAACCCAACTACAGTAGTTCCCACTTATCTGTAGTTCCACTTTCTGTGTTTTCTGTTATCAGCAGTCAATTCCAGTCTGAAAATATTAAATAGAAAACTCCAGAAATAAGCAATTGATAAGCTTTAAATTGTACACTGTTCGGGATAGCATGATGATATCCTGTATTGTCCTAATGCCTCACCCAGGACTTGAATCATCCCTTTGTCCGGCATATCAACACTGTATACGCTACCTGCCCATCAGTTACATAGTAGCTATCCCAGCTATCAGATCAAGCGCCCTGATATCACAGTGCTTATGTTCAAGGAACCATTATTTTACCTAGTAATGGCCCCAAAGTACAAGAGTAGTGATGCTAGCATCTTGTTACAAATTCATTATTATTGTTGTTAATCTTTTACTGTGCTCAACTTATAAATTAAACTTTATCATAGTTACATGTGCACAGGGAAAAACCTAGTATGTATTGGGTTTGGTACCACCTGCAGTTTCAAGCATCCTCTGGGGCTCTTGGAACATATCCCCTTGGATAAAGGGAGACTACCCAGTTTATTTCCATATTCCTTTCAACACTTTTAACTTTCCAAGTTCCCATTATTCTCCTTCATAAATATAACATTCCAGCCAAACCAAACCAATCCTTTTCCTTCATTGACATTCACTCAACAAAATATAAACCGTGTTAGATGCTGTTGGCAAAACATCCTCTGTTGCCAGCCTTTACAGAGTTTAAGTCAAGGGGGTCTTGACTTGAACATCGCTTGATCTTGGGAGGCAGAGGTTACAGTGAGCTGAGATGGCATCATTGCACTCCAGCATGGGCAACAAAGTGAGACCTCCGTGTCAAAAAAAAAAAAAAAGAAAAAGAAAGAAAAAAGAAAAAGTGGAAGGAGCTATGTATGTGAAATCCAAAAAGGTCTACCAGTTCTAATCTGGAGATTTGGGGAACAGCTTACCTAAGGAAATGCTATTTAATCTTAGATTTTTAAGACCATAGAACGAAAATTTCACTGTAGGCTGGATGTGGTGGCTCATACTTATAGTCCCAACACTTTGGGAGGCTGAGGCCAGAAGTTTGAGATCAGTCTGAAAAACGAAGCGAGATTCTGTGCACACGTGTGCACACACATAGTGGGACTCACACACACGTGCATAGTGGGACACACACACACACACATAGGCACGGTAGCCTGCACCTACAGTCCCAGATACTTGAGAGGCTAAGGTCTGAGTAACATTTGAGCCCAGTAGTTTGAGACTGCAGTAAGCTACGATTACACCACTGTACTTCAGCTTTGGTGACAGAACAAGATTCTGTGCTTCTATAAAATAAAATTCCATCTTATGTAATAACTAACTAGAATTCTCTATCCCTCTCTCTTTCTTTACATCCATATTCTAAGTCTCATTCCAATATAGCTGGTGTTAATTTTGCATCAGGCATCAAGATCCATAAATGCCTGCATGCTCTAAGCCATATCTTACTTTGTGGATCTTTGTTTACACTGTGCTTGTTGATCTTTTATTTGTTGATCTTTACTTTTCGAAGTGAATCAAGTCAAAGAAAAACCTAAAATAAGGCCCAAGGAATACTAGTAAATTATTGATGGTATCTCAGTTTATCTAAGCTACCGATGACCACTGTGACTGAATTAAAGAATGTGGAAATAATCTAGTTTGTTTTAAGTAACATGAAAATGCACACAGTAAAAGAAACCAAATGATTAACAAGACTGTAATCCCAGCACTTTGGGAGGCCGAGGAAGGAGGACTGCTTGAGCCCAGGAATTTGAGACCAGCTTGGGCAACATAGCAAGACCCTGTCTCTACAAAAAGCAAAGAAAAAAAAAAAAGGAAAAAAAGGACTAATAGAAATCATCAAGGTCTACAATTCTTTTCCAATCTAGCAATTTTATGCAGAATAGTACAGATTTTAAAATAAAAGTGTAATATCCTATCAAAGCTCAGAAGATAAAAAGCTGTCCCTGGTGGTCTAGTGGCTACAGAGAAATAAAACCATTTTTAAAAAGACAAAAAGTTGGCTTAACCTATCCCAGAATATGCTACCTCATGTTATTGAAAATAATTCAATTTGTCAATAAACTAAAAGACAAAATCCATCAAAATGCAGAATTTCTGAGAAAAATATCTAGTCCAATCCAGATTTTAAACACTCTCATATTTCTAGATTATTTAGATTACACTAAAAATCTCAATCTTGTCTGTAGGCAGCTTAAGGTAGATAGTTAAATATGTTCTGTAAATCCCTTATAAATATCTTTAACCTAACTAGCTCTGCTGCTCCACCGACACACACACAAAACACAATATCGAATATGTTAAATAAGATATGCACAGAATTCTTAAGTGCTATTTCAAAAGACAAAGCAAAAAAAAATCTTTCATTCTCAGTTCAATTTAATTAAACATGTTCATGCTTCTAGCACAAAATGAAATATCTTGTTTCCAGGAAGTAAAAATATACCAGAGATCCCACTTAAGGACACAAGATATATAAGTCTTAATTTAGGGAACCGATTAGGGTTGTATCAACTCTAGATTTTCTGTCAGGTTTTCAGTGCCTAATCATTTAAATGGTCTTCCTTTTCTGAACCCTCTCACAGTCACCATTTTCCGCCACCCTCTCATCTTAACAAAGACTTGGAAAAGTAAGGACCTGGAGGTCCTATATTTCACCTGTCTTATTAATTACCTCTTTGAATAACCTGGCTTTCCAAATTTTATCTGATAGGCACAATTTATTTCAAAATACTGTTGATTTAACCATTCGAATACAGAAACCTCTGGTCTAGTTTTCACTGAAGTCTGCTGGCCAACTAGTCAGCATATCCAAAGAAAAGTACTCCAAGTCTTCTCTAATTAGTTTAAGACAACTAATTAAAGAATCAGTGTTAAGTGTAAACTATGTTTAACTGTATGATTGGGAGGAAACAGGACAAAGAAAACAGGAGAAAACTGAGAAATGCTAAATCCTTATGTGAAAACTGAAAATTCTCACTGAACTTTCCAATATCTCTTTATAATCTTATAAATAACTGAACCTTATTGATAATGCAGAAATGCAATGATAATGGCCTTTGAAACTATCTCCATACATTTACATTCTAAATGTAAATTATTATGTGGTTATAAGAACTTTAAGAAAAATATTAAGACCTAAAATATAACTTAATAAAATAAGCAAAGTAGAATAACTTCAAAACTTAAAGTAACCCCCAATGGGAAATTATATTAATGTATGCTCCAACATGTTTATCATACACATTCAAAATATTACTTCCATACTTTGTTTTAATCTACAATTGAAAACTGGTCCAAGAATTATTTTACAACAGCTTTTAAAATTCAGACACATACCGTAGCTGATAAAACAATTCAGCTATACTAAATTAAACCCCAACACAGTAATCTTTTTTGACAGATGTTGCATACTTTATGGTAAACAGATTTGTAGCTTATCCTACACAGATCAATAAGGTTGTATAGAAACATATAAAACATTTTTAATATACATTTTTATAAAGCTATCACATGTGCTTAGAGGCATTTAGTCAGGAAATCTATTAACAGAGAATGTTCCAAATTACAAATGGAAAGAGTTATTTAATAAACAATTACAGGTTTTATAATACTATTTTCAGCATTTGAAATGTGTCCTTTGGTGGAAGAAAAAGAAGATATCCTTTCCCCTCCCTCAAAAGACAGAACATCAAATAACTTTAAACTAATTAGAGGCAAAAACAAGCCAGCATAAACTAGTGAATGGAATAATTTGCCATAGTTAGTATTCAGTGGAAAAAAGTCTAGTTTGGGCCTTAAAGATATTCCATGTAGAGAGTTATCAGGATTCACTGACCCTATCTAATTTTCTTCCCATTGTTCTCCAATGCAGAGTGACTAGAGAGACTGATATGGACATATTTTTAATAATGTGTAATTTCACGTATGAAATTTTGAAATTTCCCCAAATTACAAATATTTCCAATAATTTGTAATTTTATATTTGTCCACTTATTTAATATCTGCTTCTTCCTCTGGTTTTAAGCTCTTTGAAAGAGTACTCACTACTTTCTACCCTGTGTTTGGCCAAAAGAGGCACTCATTAACATCTGTAATGTTTTCTTTGGAGAGTTGTACTACTAGGTAGGTCGCTATTAATTAATTATACCTTAATCATGATACATAGCATATTTGCTGTTTAGGAAGCTGAACACTAACGTTTAGGAAAGTTTTGCTTATTCTCGAAGTAATAAAAATACAGAAATGGAGAACAAATGAGTAGTTGCCAGAAATTAAGGAGAGGGTGGCAGGGAAGGGGGTACCACTATAAAAGAGCGCCTTGAAGGATCCTTGTGATAGAAATATTCTATATTTTGCATGTATCAACATCAACATCTTGGCTGCTATATTTTACTGTGGTTTTGCAAGATGTTACTAATGGGAGAAACTGAGTAAAGGACACAGGGGGTCTTTTTATCATTTCGTACAACTGATACATAATCATCTCGAAATAAACAGTTTAACATTTTTTTTTTTTAAGCCAGATCTTGCATCAAAGTCACTTAGAGGACCTTTTTCAAAACAGTCTCTGGGGTCTGCCTCCAGAAAATGATTTTAATGGTTAGGCTCAGTCATCTAGTATTTCTGTTTATTACTTTTTACAGTTTCCCATTTGATTCTAATATGCTGTCAGTACTATCAAATCACTCATTTACAGCAATGATTCCCCAAGGCTGACTGCAAAAGAATCACCTGAGAAGCTTTAATCCCAGATTCTCAATGCCTACATCATAGAGATTTCGATTCAGAAGGTCTGGGATAAAAGCAGGAAATCTATTATTTTTAAGCTTAAATTCTTGTTGTTTTACTTCTCCAGATGATTTCAATGTACAACTAGGTTTAAAACCTCTAGATTAAAAGTATTTTTTTTCCTGTATATTGTTTAAAGGTAGTTTTTAGCTCTGTTGGTCATTATCACGGATTACAAATCCTTGAAGTCCAAATTAAAATGTTTGCTGTATTTATAAAATCCCAACATAAATACTTATTATTTCCAACCACTGTCTTTCTTCTCTTTTTTTTTTTAAATCATATTTTAAGTTCTAAGGTACATGTGTACAACGTGCAGGTCTGTTACATATGTATACATGTGCCATGTTGGTGTGCTGCACCTGTTAACTTGTCGTTTACATTAGGTGTATCTCCTAATGCTATCCCTCCCTCCTCCCCCAACCTCACGACAGGCCCCGGTGTGTGATGTTCCCCACCCTGTGTCCAAGTGTTCTCATTGTTCAATTCCCACCTATGAGTGAGAACATGTGGTGTTTGGTTTTCTGTCCTTGTGACAGTTTGCTCAGAACAATGGTTTCTAGATTAATCCACGTCCCTACAAAGGACATGAAATCATCCTTTTTTTATGGCTGCATAGTATTCCACGGTGTATATGTGCCACATTTTCTTAATCCAGTCTATCACTGATGGACATTTGGGTTGATTCCAAGTCTTTGCTATTGTAAACAGTGCCACAATAAGCATACGTGTGCATGTGTCTTTATAGCAGCATGATTTATAATCCTTGGGGATATGCCCAGTAATGGGATGGCTGGGTCAAATGGTATTTCTGGTATCACCACACTGTCTTCCATAATGGTTGAACTAGTTTACAGTTCCACCAACAGTGGAAAAGTGTTCCTATTTCTCCACATCCTCTCTAGCACCTGTTGTTTCCTGACTTTTTAATGATCACCATTCTAACTGGTGTGACATGATATCTCATTGTGGTTCTGATTTGCATTTCTCTGATGGCCAGTGATGATGAGCATTTTTTCATGTGTCTGTTGGCTGCATAAATGTCTTCTTTTGAGAAGTGTCTGTTCATATCCTTTTCCCACTTTTTGATGGGGTTGTTTAGATTTTTTCTTGTAAATCTGTTTAAGTTCTTTGCAGATTCTGGATATTAGCCCTTCATCAGATGGGTAGATTGTACAAATTTTCTCCCATTCTGTAGGCTGCCTGTTCACTCTGATGGTATTTTCTTTTGTCCAGCCACTGTCTTTCTAACCCATTAAAGCATCTTTAAAAACACGAAGAAACTTATCTTCTTAATTCATTATACAATAAAGGTATTGAATTATTGATTTTTTCACTCCATTACTTTAGTAGGCTGTAATCACATGCCTAAAAAATTGGTGACCTAATGCAGTGGTTTTGGATTCTGGCTGTGCTTCGGAATAACCACCCTCAAGATACAGTACAGCAGCCCTGCTGCAAATCATAGCACAGCCTACTCAATAAATCTGATTCAAAGGTTTAGGGTGGCTACAAGGAGTTTATAAAACAAACTCTACAAAGATTCGGAAACACAGAGTTAAACTGACTTAGGGTTTTCAACTTTATCCTCTGGCTCAACTGATACACTAAATGACAAATTAATCTAAACCTGACATTTCTAAAAATATAAGTTGTTCACAATATAAAATAATTTACAGTGAGGTACAGTACAATGAATGTCAGACACCTTTAGTGTAGGCTCTATCAAGACCTAGTTTAATGTCCTTGAGCCTTAAATTTCCTGGCTACAAAACAATGCAGTTGTTCTGAGTCAGTGTTTTGTAAAATTGTGTTCCAAAGAGGTGTCTTAGTAGTCAGGAGAGAAGCTGAACAGAGCTGTAAGATAGGCAAGGTGAATGGGTTCTGCTTTAATCTGCTTATATACATATATAAATATATATATTCCAGAGCGACACTCCATCTCAAAAAAATAATAAAATAAATAAATAAATAAATACATATATTCATATATATGATACTGCATTTGAAAATAAGTCCCACTGTCACACACACACAGATTTGAAAGCCATGCTTCAAGATCTTGAAATGTGAGCCATCTTTGAAGTATACCATACTGAACACATACAAACACATTTTCAGATATAAAACATTTCCATCACCACAGAAAATTCTACTGAAAAGTCCTTCACCTGAAAAGTAACTGTTGTGGATTATAAGATCCCTAAGATTGCTTTCAGATTGAAAATTCTACCATAGTATTTGAAAAAACACTGGGCGCAAGTGGCTCACGCCTGTAATCCCAGCACTCTGGGAGGCCAAGGCAGGCAGATCACTTGAGGCCAGGAGTTCAACACAAGCCTGGCCAACATGGTGAAACCTCATCTCTACTAAAAGTACAAAAATTAGCTGGGCATGGTGGCACATGCCTGTAATCTCAGCTACTTGGGAGGCTGAGGCATGAGAATCTCTTGAACCCAGGAGGCAGATGTTGCAGTGAGCAGAAATCGTACCACTGTACTCAACAGTGCAGGACTGTGTCTCCAAAAAAAAAAAAAAAAAAGAAAAGAAAAACACACATTATTGATCCATGTGCTCTTAATCATCTTAGTAAAACATTGAAAAAAAAAAACTGAAGAACTAAAGTGAAAGAAAATGCTACTACTAGAAAAAAAAATATTTTTGGACTCTGGAAAGCCACTAGGATTTTAGTTTGAAAATGCTTTGTAGATTTTTGTCTAGCATAAAACTACAGAGATTAAGAAAATAATAAAAATCTCCATGAAGAAAAGTTTGAAAAATTCTTAGGTAATGTCACATAAAGGTATATAGAAACATGCCCACTCTATTAACTTCTTTGAGCTGCACATCTCTCTTCAGTAAGGAGGACACATACTTAATCTATGTTCCTGTTAAAATATAACAAACCAAATCCCAAGAAAGAAAATAATGAATCTATGGTTGCAGAGTTAAAGGAAAAGAGCTAGAACAAATCTTATTGATAGTACCTTGGAAGCAAACATCAAAGCAGACAAGCATTATTACTGACAAAAATGCCAAGTTCACTAATACAAAGAACAGAAGAAATTTACTTAACAAATATTTATATTGTATACTCACACTATACTGTACAAAGCATATTAGGTGCTACAAAGTTAGTATGCTAGGTGCTAAAGATGCAAAAAAAAAGGGTCAGCTTTCAAAAGGCCCACAACAGGGGTAGTAGTTACATCAGTCCTGGACCAAAATACACCCAAATGACCATATTCTAATGAGAAATGGAGAAAATTCTATAAAGGAAACCAAAATACTAACATCCCTCTTTCACAAGCCCTACTTACAAACCTTAAAAACAAAGAACAATGCAAGAATTCGGTTACTACTGTCCACCGAGCCCCACATATGATATACCTACCTCTTTATTTCACAACCAATTACATTATTAGGAATTTTCATGTAATTTGTAAGAGAATCAGGTTTAAAAAATTCTGTCTGCAAGCTATAGTAAAGTGCTAATAAAACTGTGAAGGCAAGGATTCAATTCCCATAGGAAAAAATCCCATGACTCTACTATACTTCTAACTCTGGACAACCACTTCAATGGACAGCCCACTAAAATTAAGCAAAACAGGTACGGCTAAGCAAAAACAAATGGCATAAAAGAATTTGTTTTATGCACAATTCCTCAGAAGCAAACACTAAAGTAGTAGGTTTTTAGACATTTATGTTTGACTTTCTCTGTGCCCAAAGGGTACTAGTCATTTTTCAAACTCTCATGTGTACAATTTATTTCTAATAGGTTATGTACATTTCACAATTTTTACCCAAAAATTTTCTCACAAAACAGAGGAAATTACAACTAAAATTCACCATAATTTTTCCATCTTTCAACATTTTAAGATGTCATAGGAGTTTAATATAGGAGAAGTCAAATATGTAATTAAATCATACAAACTAAACAGAAAGGATTACCAAATGTAGTGGTCTTTCAACAGAATTTCCAATTCAGTGGGTATCTCCTTCTTTGTACTGCTGCTGAAAACCATTTTAGAAATGTTTACTTCACTTTTCTCGTTATGTAAAGGTACAACAGTATTTACTCTTCAATAAGGTAAATGACAATCATATATTGTCTTCAACTTAGTATTTTGAAAAATTACGCCACTCAAGCTAAAACTATTTGAGCCTGTAGCAAAAGTTAGGCTTTTAACTAATTTCATTAAATTGTTTCATTGTTCTTCCGAAAGGAAAGGGAAATAAAAATCCAATTAACTGGAATTCTATTAAGTGTAAATTCACAATAAATGGAAATTTTCAGGAATTTTAAAGTAGAAAATCCAAATCAAATCAGTGTTCTTACTTAATGCTGATACACTGGTGGATGCGACAGAAAGTCTCAAATATGAAGAGACGGGCATTTTCAATGAAATCCTCAAGACAAGCCACCAAGAAGAAGTCATTCACAAGCACCTATATGTACAAATATAACAAAAATTAATGATGAAATGTGAATCAAATACTTCGTCTGCTTTATTTTTCCATTCTAATATCATGAGTTTTATATCACAGCACTTTCTAGAATACTGTGTTCAAATCTTTAATGATTTAAATAAGTAGTAAAAGACTACTACAAGATAAAGACCTAAAAACTGCAATGTTTCTGATAACTTTAAGTAATAGTCTTCAGACAACAAAGTTTGGTACTATCCATTATTCTACATAAATGCTCTGCAGATAATATATCTCTTCCAACTATTTAAAATAGTTATAAATGGACTAAAGCCCTGAGTATTTCTGTAATATTAAGTAGACTTAGAAATTAGAAAGGAAAAGAATGCAAAAGGTGGCTACTATTCCACAGATGGTGTAATTAAAAATATTTTAATTTCAAAAACAGCAACCAAGTGCCCTCTAGGTCTCTTAACAGCAAAACCTAAACACTTAGCATAATAAATATACACCAATATTTACCTTAATAATGCAACATATGACTACAAAAAAACACCAATTAACATATATGGATAATAACATATTAACATATTGGATTCTAATTTTCTATTCCATCTAATGTTTGAAAATCATCAGGGAGGCCGGGCATGGTGGCTGACGCCTGTAATCCCAGCACTTTGGGAGGCCCAGGCGGGAGAATCACGAGATCAGGAGATCGAGACCATCCTGGCTAATGTGGTGAAACCCCGTCTCTATTAAAAATGCAAAAAATTAGCCAGGCGAGGTGGCGGGCGCCTATAGTCCCAGCTACTTGGGACGCTGAGGCAGGAGAATGTCGTGAACCTGGGAGGCGGAGCTTGCAGTGAGCCGAGATCACGCCACTACACTCCAGCCTGGGTGACAGAGCGAGACTCCATCTCAAAAAAAATAAAAAAGAAAGAAAATCATCAGTGAATGGATATTTGCATGATCATTTTTTTCCTTAGAGAAATAAGATCTTTGTCAACAAATTGCCCATTTTGTGCCAAAATTCTAGTTCCAAGGATGAAACTGATGACTAGTAACTTGTGAATCTGGTAAATGCGACTACATTTAGCAGTTAGAATTCTTAGTTTGGTTTCTTAAAACTTGTAACTAATTATCAAAACAACTATAACCTAACTCTTCCACAGTTGTTCTAAAGGTACTTTAATTTCTACTAAACAACAAGAGACACTGCCGTTATAAAATTCGTAAGTACAATGAATTGCCTGGTTTATCACAAATGTTAAATACAACCATGGGAAATATTCTAAAGATAAGCCCACCTATGAATCAAAATTAAAAACACAGTTGTTACCTGCAATTCAAGGTGACCTTGCCCGTACATATGAAATATTAAAAATATTTATTCATTCGAGATAAGACATGAAATTATGGATATATCTGTGAATTTATCCCCAATGTTTTAACAAACACCCCTCACAAAAGAGATAAACACATGGCAACAACATTTAAAAAGTCATCACTTTAGCACATTCCCATTTTAAGATTAATAAACATAAGCCATTTAAGTCATTTTAAGGTTAATAAACATGAGCCATTTAGGCCTTTTTAAGATTAATAAACATATTTGTTATAATTACTTCATTATTTTAAGGAAGACAGTGCAAGATTACAATATCCAAAAATTTAAGAACAGTGTTAGTTTATAAGTAAAAATTCATACTTACTGATTCACATTCCCTCAGCTTTTTCTGAGCCCCATCGAAGTCAAAGTTAACATATAAACATTCAACAAATTCTGTAATTGGGTCTTTATATGTGTAAGACTCCTGTAAAAATAAGTCAATGGTCAAGGTAAGTCTGATTCAACACCGTTTAGCAGATTGCCCCAGAATATCCCAATCTTCTTGTTTTCTCCTTCCTTACCATTAATTTCTAGCCAAATTACCTAGCATCTTCTCAAAGCAATTGTTCCTATCCTGATTCCAGACCACACCTTAAGCGTATAATGTCTTTCAAACCAAGTTCTCTAAAGTCTCATCCTAGAAGCATTCTGAAAGCTTTCGAACTCCCCTACTACCAAGTCTCCCTTAGTCAATAAACAGTAATAAACTTCCCAAGCATAAGGATATTCACTCCCTACTGAATGACAATAACTTCTTTGTATTTAATTAACTCTTAAATAAATATTTAAGTTATTTTTCTAATCTATGGGTTTTGCTGACAAGCTCACTAAATATCAATCAGCATGGCTGCCTGAACCTTTTCCCCAATTTGGGGTCTACTGAAACTGTATTGTATATAAAGTTCACCCATCTAGAATTATACAGGTAATGACTCCCCAATTCCAGGTTCCAGATTTTCTTCACTCTTTGCAATGAGAAACACATATACATAATGTATATTAAGTGTTCATCTAGCAGACAGTAATAATCATTCCTACCACATCCAACTTGTGTATCTTGGACTTAAGGAAAACAAAAGCGCATTTGAGGCTCTTCTCTTTTCTAAACTTCATGTATTCCTCACCTATTTTTAAAAACATTTTTACCTTAAGAACTAAGTCTTACTTTAGAAAAAGAGGTTAGACCTAAAGCTTAGGTACTTTAAAAAAAAACAACATATATTTCAGTTTTACCTGCTGAATAACTTTAACTAGGTCTTTTAGAACCTGCCGACGTTTCCGAACATCCTTGTTTGTTATGACTGCTGTAGTCAAATAGCGAAGAATGTGTGGACACATTGTCTGAATTGCATTAAGATATCTAAGAAAAAAACATAAAAGTTATTTAATAACTTACCCAGGATGAGTTAAAGAAAACTCTCAAAGCAGGTCATTAGATTGTACTATTACACTAGCCTAAGACTGCAAATACATAGTGAGTATTATAAGAAAATCTCCTCCAAGGAAATTTAAAAACAGAATCCAGTTTCAGGAATCCAAATGAGGAGAATGCCAGCCACTATTTCTTTAATATGGGGTGAGATGGAAGACTCAATCAAGAGGCTAATTATCCTATTACTATTTTTGAGTAACAGGATTTTGGGAGGCTCACTGACACGCTATCAGTCTGTTGCAAAAGGCACTAAATGACGACTTTCATTCACCTCTTAGAAAAAAATGTGTGAAAACCTATGTGCAAAGCACTCATACTAATCAGAAAATCAGGCATTTCAATAATTCAGAGGATGAAAGACTGGAAGTAATAGGGAGAAGGAATATTACAATATTACAAGGCACTGGTTGAAGTGGTAGCAGTAGGAATTAGGAAGGAATAGACGTCAGGTAAACATTAACAGGGTCTTGGCTAATATTTAGCAAATCTTGCTGTTGTGATGATCAACATGGGACAATGCCCTGTAATTAGGTGTTTACCCTTGTTTCTCCTGCTTAATTTCCTCAAAAAGCTCCCTGTTTATTTACCCAATAAATATTAGTTTAGCACCTCTGAGTGTCAGACACTATACCTATCTCAGAATTATCTGTCAATAAAGTCCATTTCTCTCAGGTGAATATTCAAGCCCCAAATCACCCATCCAGCTCCATCTCCCATCACACTACCATTGACAGCTTCCTCTTTCTTCAAGTTCACTCCACACAGATTGGTCTCCCAAACGCATACCCTGAAAGCCTAAATCTTAGCCATCCTTCAAGGTCCAGCTTCAATACCTTATCTTCTAAGTTCCATCAGGCAATGATGAATACATCTGCATTTTATTTTATTACAAATTCCCACAAAATGTTGTTTAAACTCTTTAGAGGACCCTAGAATCGAACACTTAATACTATCTAGTCCCACTCAGCCACCCTGAATGCCCTCTAAATGAGGCAAAGTATAAAAAGAATATCCACTCAAGAATAAATAAGTTCTAGGAAAAGACACCAAAAACAAACTGGTTGAATGACATCATCTGAAAAATTAAGCTCCAGTTTCAAATGAAAATTTTTTAATTGCAATGCTCATTTATAACAATTACTTCCCTTGCCAGAGAGCTCATGTACAAACACAGGAAAGCATGATTGTTTTTTCTTACTATCAGTTTTAAAGTAAGTAATTTTATTTTTTATTTATTTATTTTTTTGAGACGAAGTCTCACTCTGTCTCCCAGGCTGGAGTGCAGTGGCACCATCTCAGTTCACTGAAACCTCCGCTTCCCAGATTCAAGAGATTCTCCTGCCTCAGCCTCCCGAATAGCTGGAAATACAGGCGCACACCACCACACCTGGCTAACTTTTCGCCATGTTGGCCAGGCTGGTCTCGAACTGCTGAGTCATAAGTGCTGGGATTACAGGCGTGAGCCACTGCGCCAAGACGAAGTAGGTCATTTTAGTGCGCATTTAGACTAATCATAAATTTATCTAAAATCAATTTATACACAAATCGTTCTATAAGTTTGTTGTATAGCGTGTTATTTTTACTTATCCTAAGTTTATACTATTGCACCATATACATCTTAATTATTTTTACTGGAGGATTCCTTATTTGGGAAATCTATTCTTTGTTTATGTGAGTGTATTTCAGAAGCCAGCAAAATTTTTGTAAAGAACTAGATAGTAAACACTTTTGGCTTTGTGGTCAAGAGGCAAAATTCAGAATAGTATGCTAGATACTTCTATAAAAAGAGAGGAAACAAATTTCCAAAATATAGGTCTACTAATGAGACCAATGGAATTCTTTCACTGGGAATAATTTTGCTCAATTAATTTCAAATTTAGAGGTTCATATCATTAAAAAGTATTGCAAATGTTTTTCTGATAATGTAATCTGTAATGAGATTTTCCATATTTAATCCTTGAAAATGTAAAAACAGCCAGGTGCCATGACTCATGCCTATAATCCCAACACTTTGGGAGGCCAAGGTGAGAGGATTGCTTGAGCCCAGGAGTTCAAGACCAGTCTGGGCAACATAGTGAAACCCTGTCTCTACAAAAAAAAAAAAACTGAGGTGGAGGATCACCTGAGCTCAGGAGGTCGAGATTGCAATAAGCTATTAACTGCACCACTGCACTTCCAACCTGGGTGACACAGCAAGTCCCCGCCTCAAAAAAAAAAAGAAAAAGAAAAAAGAAAGAAAGAAAAGAAAAAGAGAAAAGAAAAAAGAAAATGTAGGCGGGGCATGGTGGCTCATGCCTGTAATCCCAGCGCTTTGGGAGGCCAAGGTGGGTGGATCACTTGAGGTCAGGAGTTTGACTTCAGCCTGGCCAACATGGTGAAACCCCGTCACTACTAAAAATACAAAAATTACCCACGTGTGGAGGCAGGCACCTGTATGTAATCCCTGCTACTTGGGAGGCTGAGGCAAGATAATTACTTGAACCCGGGAAGCAGAGGTTGCAATGAGCTGAGATGGCGCCACTGCACTCCAGCCTGGACGACAGAGCAAGACTCCATCTCCAAAAAATAAAAGAAAATGTAAAAACATGCACAGGCACTAGTAAATGCTGACATCAAACACTAACTGACAAGTTTATTATTTCAATTGAGCACATTTAGAAAGACATGTACAATTCCATTATATTGGTGTTATCTTTTAGTATGTCATTATATTGCAAATTAATCACTTTCAGTTCAAATTTTGAAATACAGAAATTTCCTTTGTGCTTGCAATGAGGTCTAAAACTTTCTGCAACTCTAATTTGAGCTTGGAAATGTATCTGCTACAATCCTATTTAGGAATGAAGGTCTCCCTTTGTGTTTTAATTTCTGACAGAACGCAAAATGTGTAAAGCAGTTGGCTTTTTATTACTTATAATTCATACCATGTTGTCACTGAAATGACTTTACTGCAATATAAATTCTACATATAAACATTTTTGTAATTTTAGGTGGAACAGACTAAGAAACATTGTCAAGTCTGCTGCAAAAGTTAACCTCCAGAGCCATTCAGTGTTTGTTAGCAGGTTGGGGGCAGTTTCAATCTCTCCCTGGAGCAACATACTCTCAATATCCTCAACTCAGAGCAACTGTTCTCGCTGAAAGGTTAATAGTTTTAAACAAGTTTATTTCACTGGACAGATTTCTCTGGCTGCTAAAATCAAAACATGTTTTAACTGGATCACCACTGGTAAATGACTTTCCTTACTTGGTTAATAAAAGTACTACTCATGCCTGGGCATAGTGGTGTGAGCCTATAGTCCCAGCTACTCAGGAGGCTGAGTTGGGAGGAAGGATCATCTGAGCCCAGGGAGTGAGTGAGCTGAGGCTGCAGTAAACCAAGATTCCACCACTGCACTCCAGACTGGGTGACAAAGCAAGACATGGACAGACAGGACAGGACAGGACAGGACAGGACAGGATGAAAAGAAAAAGAAAAAGAACAGGAAAAGAAAAGGGAAAGGAAAAGAAAGGAAAGGAAAGAAAGAAAAGAACCCCTCAGAAACTTTAAAAAAAATTTTTAGCGCAGGGTCTCATTCTGTCACCTAGCCTGACGCGCAGTGACATGATCATCACTCAGTCTCCCAGGCTCAAGTGATCCTCCTGCCTTAGCCTAAGCGATGGGGCTATGGGCATGAGGCACTGCTCTGGGCTAGAAACTTACCTTTGAAGCCTCACTTTCACTCAGTTTTGTGAAAAAATTCTGCTAGGATCTAATATTCCATTTTTAAAACTTACAATTTTTCTGACAGTTGCTTTCCTGTCAGTTTGAGAACATGTGACAGTTGTGATAAGCGATTATAGTCCAGTGAGGTGGATGTATATTATTAGCTTACCTACAATGTTTAGTACTTTGCTTTGTAATTCCTACAATAAAAATCTCCATTCCACTGTGCTTTATAATCACATTTGAAGTTCACTTCTCTGTTTTGACAGGGTAAATATACACTGGTAATAAGATAACATATAAATAAAATGTTGCAGTGTGACAATATGGGGCATGAGAAACACTGTCCAGGTATAACTGGCATCACTTGGATTTGTAGTAAACTGAGAAGAATATGAAGTGGCAAAAGTGCAACATATCATCTCTGTCTCAACTACCCAAGTCTAAAATTAGAGTTCAAAAGCAGCCAGACTACACACACACACACACACACACACACACACACACACACACACACACACACAGAAAAAGCGAGAAAGTGGCTGTTTTCCAATAAAAAGTTATAAACACTAAAATTGAAATTTCATGTCATTTTCACATAACAATATATTATTATTCTTTTCATATTTTTTTAGCCAATTAAAATATAAAAGCCATTCTAGACTGCCAGACATATAAAAACAGGTTACGGGCCAGATTTTAGCCCATGGTCTATAGTTTGCAGATCCTTGGTATACAGTATCAGGCTCCAGGTGTTTTTACTTTTTAGAGATGGAATCTGACTCTGTCTCCTAGGCTATTGTGCAGTGTGACAGTCATAGTTCACTACAGCCTTTAACTCCTGGACTCAAACCATCCTCCTGCCCCAACCTCCCAAGTAGCTGGGACCACAGGAGTGAACCACAATGCCCAATTAATTTCTAAAAAAATGTTCTAGAGATAGGTCTCACCATGTTACCAGGCAGGCTTCAAACTCCTGGCTTCAAGTGACCTTCCTGTCCCAGCCTTCCAAGTAGCTGGGATTATAGGGAGGAGCTACCATGACCAGCCAGACTTTGAAACATGGCAGACTCCCTACCTTATAGGGCAAAAGTGATCCATCCTGTGTATATACATCTAGGTGTGTGCATCTATATATAGATAAGGAGAGGAAGGAATAGGAGTGGAGATTAGAGATGATCATTTTGTTATCTCAATTCACATTCTTGAAGGATCAGCAATTATAAATTTGTTTCAAACATGAGCAAAACCACAGGTATATATGTTAACAGTTAGTCTACCAATGACCAATGTGCTCTTTGGTTTTACATCCCTGGCTTATCTCTCCTCTCTGTCCAACCAAATTTAAGACAGATCAATTTTTATCTTCAAGGACTGGATGCTTCTAACTTCTCCAGTATTTGGCATGTACAATACCACTGTATGTACTTATTAGACACACTCTTGTACTACTTATTATGTTACTAGTTTGAATTCTAAGCTGTGTAACAGCAGGCTATACTTCTCATAGTTTTGAAATCAAATTTTATTAGATTTTTTTTTTCTTTTAAATAACAGACTCAGTATTTGTGTTGTGACGTGGTATTTCAAGCTAGGTAAGTAAAATGTTTTAGTTTATTTTTTCATTCTAGCACAATTCTTCCCCAACTGTACAGCTTTATGGGAGTTTTTCTACAGTGTTTCATAATTGGAAGTCAGAAAATTTAATAATCAAAACATAAAATATACCGCCAAATTTTAATACTTAAGTATCTACTGTATGTTACAAGAATATGAAAAATGACAACTCTGTCTGTAAGTATGCTTACAAGTTGGGGAGATGAAGCTATTATAAGTTTTGTTTATTTTAACAGCTTTAAGTAATTAAACATCAAGTACAAGCTAAACAAAATACACTGAAATGACTTCACGAAGGAAGTAAATCTGAGCTGGACCTCAAAAACAGATAGGCTTTGGACAAGAAAGAACAGAAAGGGAAGTGCATTTCATGAAGGCGAGGCTTTAAAAAGAGAAAAACAAAAACACAGGTAGGACACTAAGTAGACCTTCAGAAGATTTCCAGATGAGGACCTTGGAGGTCATCTTGAGTGAGCTAAAGCAGGTAAAATACCTGCATGAAAAAGAGTTTTTTTACCAGGAACTAATTAGAAAATATAAGGAAAATAACAGCAGGAAAAGTCTGACAGTACAAATTCTACACATCATATAGTGGATTGGTTAATAGTAAAACTTGAAATTTCTTAGAAAATTTGTATTATTTTTATTTAGAAAACAAAATACTGCATCTTTCTTTCTACAAGTGGAGAGTAACAGGGCATTGTATTACAAATGGATTCTTTTTCCTAACAGCATCTACATTTAGTGGCAAAGCCTCATCTCCGATAGCCTGTGAACACTGCTCTATCTTACACCTGCTACTTTATCTTATATATTATGTTACATTTAAAAGTTCAACACTTTTCAAATGTGTAAATCATCTCCATTTTAGATTCAGAATAAATTATGGCAGAAATGGTAATACACGTGACGTAAGAGACTTTAACCTGCACTGGTATCTAAACTTTAATTTTAAGGACAAACATATACATGATCTCTAAAGTACTTTTATATTAAAAATAAAAAGTATGGCTGAGTGCGGTGGCTCACACCTGTAATCCCAGCACTTTGGGAGGCCGAGGCGGGTGGATCATGAGGTCAGGAGATTGAGACCATCCTGGCTAACATAGTGAAACTCTGTCTCTACTAAAAATACAAAAATTAGCCGGCTGTGGTGGCGGGCGCCTGTAGTCCCAGCAACTCGGGAGGCTGAGGCAGGAGAATGGCGTGAACCTGGGAGGAAGAGCTTACAGTGAGCAGAGATCGTACCACTGCACTTCAGCCTGGGCGACAGTGAGTCTCTGTCTCAAAAATAAAATAAAATTAAATTTAAAGAAAAGGTATGCGATTTACAATCTATGTATAATACCCATCGAACATGCAATCAACCAACCACCTACTGTGCTGTAAAAAATTAAAACTACATTTTTCATAAATCTTTAACAGAGACAACTGAAAAACACATACCGATTACAGACATACAAATGCAAATTACACACAATCTCAACAGTAAGTAGCTCTCCCATTTCAAGAATATGAAGTCCAGGAAATGGATGACACAATGATTTGTCAAGTCAACTGGGTATACTTCCATTAGGGAAAAAGTCAGAATCAAGCAAAAATCAAAATCAGACAAGACGACTTAACAAGACAGAAAATAAGACAGCAATCTGACCCTATAGCAAGTGAAACAGTAAACACAGTACTTTTGTAAACAACTAAAAGTCATCATACTACTGAGTAGTTTTCTTTTCCACAGGCTGTTTCTGTTCAAAGAAAATAGTTCCACAGGCATGATGGTTCTTACTGGGGCAATAAAAATATTCTAAAACTGGCTTGTGATGGTTGTATCACTCAGTTAAGTTACTAAAAATTACTAAACTATAAACAAACTCTTCTTGGACTTTAGAGTAAATCAAAGCAGTGGCATCCAACTATACTATAATCCCTATATTTTTCACCACCACACTTTTGCAGTTTTAAAAAACACACAAAAAGTTTCAACTATGTCCTTGAATCAGGTAGCACAAATTAATTTTTAAAAATTTCAACCCTTAAGTACTAATCTTTCCAGTCTTCTGTATGACTAAATGGCAAGTATTCATAAAGTGCTTCTGCTGTGTATGCACTTCACTGTCTTGGTTGTCCTTAAGGAAAAGCACTTGTGCAACTGAGAAACAAGATAAACCAGCTGCTTTTCTAATAGAACGCTATTTTTACTTGAAAGAATGGCAGACAAACCAAAGCTATTCAGACACTCAGACTTGGGAATTTGGCAGACATTTTCTAGAAAATGAAGTGAGCCTGTCCTTCAAGAAAAACAAATGATAAAAATTAGAGCTTTCAAGAAAAACTAGAATTTTGGAAAATTTGTATCAGCCACTGGGAGCTTGAAAGTTTTCCAATACTTAACCATTTCTATGGGTTTGATAGTGATGTTAATGAATGTGGTTTTTCTGGTGTTGTATAATGTCAACACACTGGAATACCTGCATAACTCACTGGACCAGTAAGTATTTCCCAAACCACCAATGAATGATACTATAAAATCATGCATGGGTGAAAGATCCATTCCAAGTGCAAGATAGCTCAATACAGTCTAGAATACCAGTATAGCTTAGGATCCCAAAAAGTTTAATGACATGGTTTCAGATTCTACATTACAAACAACCTTTTAAAAACTACTTTTTGTTGAGTATTGTATCTGTACTTCTTATTGAGTTTTACTGTATCTTCAAAAAAGAATATTCACAATTATCGGAAAAGGATATTATTAATAAAACACACCTTTCTTTTCCAATTACATGTGTGAAGCTAGGTTTTTCATCTTACAGTTAAAACACATCACAACAGACTGCAAGAAAGCAGGCATGAAAACTCAGTTTTCAATTAACCCAGCAACTGAAGGTCTGCAAAAATGTAAAGCAATGTCACTCTTCTCAATAATTTGTTTTTAAAGTTACTTTCGTTAAAATTCTATTATGTGTTAAATCTAATCAATTTACCATTCATTAATGAGAAAATGTTTTATTTGTTTTGATTTTTAATACAGTTAAGTCCTTACTTAACATAATCGGTATGTTCTTGGAAGCTGCAACTTTAAAACCAAATAACACTCTTTGATTATGAAGCTGATGAGAAAAAAAAAATGGTTTCATTATTCATTGTTTTGCTTACAGTTGCATTTTCCAAGAACTTAGAGACAATATTGAGGACTTACTGTATATACCAAGAGATAAAACCAATGCAAAGAAAATTACATTCAATAATTCTTTTTTTTTTTGAGACAGAGCTTTGCTCTTGTTGCCCAGGCTGGGGTGCAATGGCGTGATCTAGGCTCACTGCAACATCTGCCTCCCAGGCTCAAGCAATTCTGCTTCGGCCTCCTGAGCAGTTGGAATTACAGGTGCCCGCCACCACGTGGGGCTAATTTTTGTATTTTCAGTAGAGATGGGATTTCACCATGTTGACCATGACTAGTCTCGAACTCCTGACCTCAGGTGATCCACTCGCCTCAGCTTTCCAAAGTGCTGAAATTACAGGCATGAGCCACTGCGCCTGGACTACATTCAATAATTCTTAATAGTGTAAATGAGTTCCAAGAGCAAAATGTCTAAGAACCATTGGCTGGTAAAAATACTCCAAATATAACTTTAATGTCACTTTTCTCTTCCTTCCAAATATCCAGTGGCTTTCAGTGTATATCTAATTAGAATGTTTAAGGAGAAGGGCTTTACTGGATGTTCAAATAGGGGTTTTTTTGCCCCAAAGAGTGAGGATATATTCCCCTATGCACACACTTTTTAAATACTGACCAATACATTCATCAGGACCCAGAATCCTTTTAATGGAATCATTTAAAAACAAAGCAAAACCCCCTAGGATGCTTCCCTCAGTTAACCGATCTGATAATGCCACATATGGTATTTCAGATTTTGGAAGATATCAGCCAAGTGTATAGCATTTTGTTATGATTTAGAATTTTTATTATTTCATTGGTTATATGAAGCCATTTTCATTTCTACAAGATAAAACGTAATGAAACTATAAAATCTTCATTTAGATGAACAAATAACAACAATATGAACTAAGAGTGTTAATGTAGGGCTGGGCCCAGTGGCTTATGCCTATAATCTCAGCACTTTGGGAGGCTGAGGCAGGTGAACTGCTTGAGCTCAGGAGTTTGAGATCAGCCTGGGCAACACAGCGAAACCCTGTCTTTACAAAATATAGAAAGATTAGCCAGGCATGGTGGCATGTGCCTGTAGTCCCAGCTATTTGGGAGGCTGACGCAGGAGAATGGCTTGAGCCCAGGAGGTAGAGGTTGCAGTCAGCAGCTGAGATAGCGCCACTACACTCCAGTCTGGGCAACAGAGCCAGACATTATCTCAGAGAAAAAAAAAAAAAGTATTGCAAAATTTGTCCAATACAGTCAATACAATATAACTCATACCATGAAGCGATTGCTAAAATTGCTATTATAATCTTAGGCTATATTAGTAAAAGCGTATGTACAAGTAATAGGAGCTAATATTGCCACTGTAATCTATAAAGTTTAGATGACAATCCTGGAATAAAATTTCAATTATGAAGATCTAGATTGTAAGAATATGAATAGAAATTATCTAAAAAGGCAATCAAATACTAAAGGGTCTGAAAAACTATGTTACTTAATAAAACTAGAGATATTTAGCCTGAAGGAAGCAGAGAGGAGTAAAAAATTATCTTAAAACATCTAAAGAGTTTCCATGAAGCAGTCTTGTTTTCTGTCATTCCAAACAAACAAGAAATAATGGGCAGAAGTTTCAGAGGTATTTGAGTTCCACTGGAAGAGTTAAGTTTACAAATAATTTCTAGCTAACAAAAGAATGATCTAGTTCATAAGCAGTGAATTTCTCATCACCAAAAGATTAAACAAAAGCTGGTTGACAGAGCAAAGATGATATAAAAAGATTTGCAGGATGAACATATTCCTTTCAAGTAGTATGGCCTAGAGCCTTATTTCTAAAACTTGGATGTTTACATGAGTTACCTGGGATCTTATTAAAATGCAAATTCTAATTTAGTTCTAGGGTGAGTCTTGAGATTCTACATGATGCCTATGCTGCTGGCCCAGTGACCACACTTTAAATAGCACTTTAAAAGGCTTAGGGTGCACTTTGTCAAACAATTTACTTAAGAGTCGCATGCTTTTCAATAACAAGCACATCTAGTACATGAAGGAAAAAAACAAAAAACAAAACAACAGGTGACAACAAATTCAAATGACAGAGAAACGTATATTTTAATTTTAAACAATTCCATATAATTTTATCTAAACAGAGCCAAAATTACACAGTGAAATAACTTACTGTGGCTGATAAAGGAAGAGATCAATAATATTATCGCGACCTTTGGGGTGATTGAAGAAAACAAACAGAGACCAGTGAATGAGCCATGTTCTCTGTTGAAGAGACTGAAGTGGAGAACTCACAGACTAAAGGATTTAAAAATGTACACATAAAAAATATTAATATATAAGAAAGAGGCAGGACAAACATCACTAACTTCAAAACTGTAATTAAAAATGAGCCCTTCTAAGGCATGCACAAGGGTCATTATGATCAATGTCTGATCCCCTATGCCTTCTCTCTGCATGATCCTCGACATTCCAAATTATTACCCTGTTTGTAGAGACAGATTCAGTAACGTCCAGTGAAGACGTTCTAATTTATAAACTCTAACAGAAGTTATAAATTATAATCATTTCAGAAAACATTTTAAAAGCAAGAATTAAACTGAACATTTCATAGTAAGTGGTTTAATTAGATAATTGTAGATGAAAACTGTCTTCTGCATAGGACTTTCAATAATAGCTGGCACTAACAGCAGTGTCATTTTGACTGGCACAGAAAAAAAGGACACAGTAACTGTGTAACAGAAATGAAGGCTACGTTTTTTTCTCTAAGAGCCAAAAGAAGTTTGACAATTTCGTTCAAGGAGAGTCAAACTAGTTAAGCCACTATGATTTTTGTAAGGTCAACAAAAGCTAATTTGAAATTTTTTTTTATTCCCAAAATGCATAGTGTTTTTCCTCATCAGAAAGGGTGAAGGATACACAGATACTTCAGACAATAACTGTGAAAAAGTCAAACTCACATTATTATCTATGGTCTCTTTTAACCGTGTAAGGTCTTCCATGGCTGCATCCCAATTCTGCATTAAGATTTCAGAGGCCAGCTTTCCCCAGAGTGAACTTAAAGCATTTCTATCTGTTGCTGGAACCTGTTTAAGAAACCATAATTAATTATATTGTGAATATTCTTGAAGAATAAACTTAATGTATGTTCTATACCCATGTATCCCTCTAGCCTACTAAAAGACCTATAGCTCTCTACACAAAACTGTAGTTATCCAAGTGTTTATTGGATCACACTGGTTTGTTTCAAAAAACCTTTGCTAAAAATACTCAGGTCTTCAATATTCAGTCTAGATAAGAAAATAAAAAATAACTTTTATAACTAGGAAACCGCAGCATCATCTTACTATAACCCACTTTAGATAATTTATACACAACTAATCAAATTTCAGGCACCTAAAACTTTAGAAACCAAGTTAGATTCATATGTAAATTTGTCGCTAGAATGAAGATGTGGAAAATCAAGACTCGTGAGTCTCATTTACAATGTAATGAGAAATTACATTTGCAAATTATGACACAAATGAAGTCAGTATGGAGAGAGGGAGACAGGGAAAAAAAAAAACAGGCCCACTGATTAACAATTAATAGTTACTGAAGGATTATGTACTGAGCAATACAAGTTGGTGTTCTCCTGTAATCCTAACAAAAACCCTCTATTTTTTATTCCCATTTTCAAGAGGTGAACTAATACATAGAGTGTAACTTGCCCCAAATTACACTTCTAATCATGAAACCTATAAATTTTATACCACAGTCTTAACCCAAAAAAAGAGGGGACTAAGGGCCATCCCTACCTCTTCTATCCACTGGTAAAACAGTCACAAACTCAAAACATTCATGATGACCAGGCTAATAACAATGAGCAAAGCTGGACTCCCTCAAAACAAAGCAGTAGAAGTAGGTAAACTGACTCTGAACCAATCAGATGTGCTAAAGCAGTAGAAACAGTAAGGGTAGTAGAGGGGGAACATCTCTACACCTCAAGATGAAATTTCAATTTTAATTTTTTACAGAAGCACTTTTACATAAAGTATAAATATCAAGTAGATATCATAATCACAAGTTAAATTCTATGTGCAGGATCAGAAATCCGATCAAGAATTCTGTCTCTACCACTTAACAGCTAGTTTGTATTTTAGCTTCCTCACTGCAACATGGGGATAAAACCCACCTCAGTTGCATAGTTTAAGTGACATGAGACATACAGAGATTACAATTATCACCTGATACAGCGTAAGAACTTGGTAAATATGAGCTATTAAAATGATGATGAAAATCATCGCAGAGATATGTATACAGATTTACATATATTTACATATATATTTACATATGTAAAATTACATTTATCTATATACATTTTTACAGATATATAATCTAAACACTAGGGACCACAATACAAACTCAGTTTATACTGAAATTCTTCCTTTCAAATGTACTAAATAACATTTGGCACACTCTAAGAGCAGGCAAATAACACAGGGACTAGATTTATAAATTACATTTTGAAATGTATCCATGACACTCCTGGTTCTAGTTATTATCACAAAGTATATCCACAATACAACTTGTACATGTATATTCATAACACCTTTATTTTTAATAGGCAAAAACTAAAAGTAATCCAAATGTTCATCAATAGATGAATACATTAAAGAGACCATGGTAAATTCACAGAATGAAATACTACTGAGCAATAAATAAAATCTAACTTCTGATACACATGATAACATGAATAAATCTCAAAAACTTGCTGGTAAAAATAAGCCTAACACATACATAGTACATCATTCCACTTACATACATAAAATTCTAGAACAGGCAAAACTAATCTACAGGGACAGAAAGCAGGTCAATGAATGCCCAGGACCATGGGTGGAGTATGACCGAAAAAGGGTCTTTCTGAGGTGACAGAAATATTCTTTATCTTGATTTAATGGTAGCCACACAAGTACACAAATGTTTCAAAATTCATTGAAAATTTAAAAACTGGTTTATCAAAATCCATAAAATAATTGTTCTAATTACAAAGGATAAAATGTTTAATTCTTATAAAGGACATCTGAATATTAAAATATATCATCAAGTCAAAGATGCCATCAATCTTAACATACATTTTTATTTTATCTTTCCAAAACGAAAAACCCAGTAAAGACACTTTCTGATTTCAGATGCTAAAATACGAAAAACTATGCTTGAAAATCAGTATTAAATGCACAATTCTTACAATGACATCACAACAGAGTACATCAGAGGGAAATTTTCAGTCAAGATCCTAATGCCTTCAAAAATTATCATTACTCATACTGTCTTAAGCCTCAAGGAAAAGTATTTTTAAATTAAGTGGTATATACAAACAGGAAACACATTTCACATCCTGAGGGAGGGAAAGATATAGCTCCAAAAATATAACAAATAGTCCTAGGAACTAAAATCACTTTTATTTCAAAGAGCTGCTGAATAAGGGAATGGGATATATTATGGAGCCAGAGCAAAGGCCACAATGAAGGAAAATTTTAATAGAATAATCAATAGTGCTAATAACTTTTAAAGCAAAAGTTTTCAAAAATTCCCACCAAACCAGTTTCGTCATTTTCATAACCAAACAGAAGTTTCACAAAGAACAGAGTGTACCTGAACAATTCTCAATGTATTCTAAAATCCACAAGTCTTTTTCACAACCAAAGAAGTTTCACAACCAAACAGAGTGTACCTGAACAATCCTCAATGTATTATAAAATCCACAAGTCTTTTTCTTTTTTTTTTTTAAAGGGCAGATTCTAGGGTCACACAGCTTTAATTTATACAACACTGACCTACAATAGGTCATTTGGAGAGTCAAATTCTAATCTCAGATCATAGTTACAATGGCTCTTTCATAGCTTATGTTTCCCTAACCATAGATTTAAAATAACCACCAGAAAAGTATTTAGAAATAAAAAAGGCCACTGCAAAAAATAAAATTAATTAACTAAAGTAAAACACTGACATTTTTCATCCCAAATCCAAACAAGATTTTTAGATTTGCTATTAACAAAACCTCAAACAAATACACAGATCTTATGGTAGTGGCTATCTAAATCAAAAGAAAAAGATATCTATTCTTTTAAGCTTGGCACTGTTAGCCTGCCAATATGCCAATAGGAAGCAACAAACTCTCACCTAACACAAATGTTTTGTGGCACAAGACAGGACAAAAATTACAAAATGAATTGAACGTAACTTCTCAGAATTTCCAGTAACTCTATGTTGACTGTTTTGATGTAAAACATATTAATTTAGTGTTTATATCACAGTATTCAAACACTTAATCAAAGTACCATTTGAGTTCCAGCACAAGATTTGTTAGGGGCAATGCAAAAGTTTAAAACTAACCCCCCAATTTTTTAAAGACAGTGAATTAACTTGTATCTTCATATTTTTAAAAAGTAAACATAAAAATTCACCAAATTTACAAGTACAAAGCTGTCACTTGTAGAAATTTTCAGACTAATATGAAACCATACTACATAAATATAATGATACTATTAACACTAGAATGTGTTATATGTGTTAGAATAAAAGCTTTTTGTAGCAGTGTAGCAAGTTTTTTAATCCTCAAAAGGTTCATGTGTACTACTCTGGCTAAACTCCATGTCATTACAGTTGGCTCTTCATACCAACCCGCTTTCAAGGGTTGATATGCTAGAAGAGTTTCAATATCTGGATTTCCAGCAGTTACCTTAAGTTTCCATGTCTTAGCAAAATGGCACATTCACTCACTGACCAGCAACAATAAATTTACTGTGCTGGAACTCTAACATGACACTAAATCTTCATTCTCAAAATTCACTCCCAGCATTAACAAATGATATAAATAACCAACTCTTTTCATGTACCTGTAATCATACCAGGCTTCTGATTTTACAATCCTGGTTTAAGCTGTTTACATTTCCAAAGTAATCAACTTTTGCTCTCCTAAATCCCTCATAATATTCAAAGTAAAACTGATGGAATTTTTTGATAAGTTACTACAAGTTTAGCATCACTGATTACCTTCAATGCACTTGCAAGTGAACCACAGCTAAGCTGTAAATTAAGAATTCATCTACAAATGGGAGCAAAAAAAAGTTGTTTTTCTTAAGCAAAGTTGGAAATAAACAGAAAATCTTTTTATTTAAAGGATGGTGGAGTTTCAAAAAGTGAAGCTGTCTATGCAATTTAAGTGTCGAAATTACCTGAATCAGTAACACTAATCTCTCCCTCCCCACAAAATGAAAATTTAATTTCCTAGAAAATAACCACAGACAGCAGCCAAGAGACTTTATTTTGCGACATGTGGAGCTACAAGTAAAGAAAAAAGTACCAGAAAATAAAGGCAAAAAGAAACTCTTCCAAGGTTGGAAGACAAAAAGTCTCTGTTTTAAGGTCTTTTCCCAACTTCTAGGATTAACTAGAAAATCTTAGACAGGCAGGGTGCAGTGACTCATGCCTGTAAATCCCAAAGCATTGAAAGGCTGAGGAGGGAGGATCACTTCAGGCCAGGAGTTTGAGATCAGCCTGGGCAACATAGCAAAACTCCATTTTGGAAAAAAAAAAATTAAAAATTAGCCATGAGTGGTGATGCACACTTGTAGTCCTAGCTACTCAGGAGGCAAGAGAATCTCTTGAGCACAAGAGTTTAAGGTTGCAGTGAGCTATGATGGCACCACTGCACTCTAACCTGGGTGAGAGCAAGATCCTGTCTCAAAAAAAAAAGAAAAAAAGAAATCTTAGACTTTAAGTACCTACTTACTAGTCCAAGGTGAGTAACAAATTATAATTTCTCAAATGAGAGGCTAGCTAAAACAAGCATGTTTTGATAACTGTAGAAGACACTTAATACACTTTCCTAAACAGAAGACAGAGTGAGAATGAAGTACATCAATTTGAAGGCCTGATTTTTATTTACTTCGTTTATGTTTTTTGAGATGGAGTCCTGTTGTCACCCAGGCTGAAGTGCAGTGGCACCATCTCGGCTCACTGCAACCTCCACCTCCTGGTTCGAGTGATTCTCCTGCCTCAGTCTTCCAAGCAGCTGGGATTACAGGCATGTGCCATCACGCCCAGCTAATTTTTGTATTTTAATACAGACAGAGTTTCAACATGTTGGCCAGGCTGGTCTCGAACTCCAGACCTCAGGTCATCAGCCCGCCTCAGCCTCCCAAAGTGCTGGGATTACAGGCGTGAGCCACCGCACCTGGCCAAGGTCTGATTTTTAATTTGGCTTCACACAACTCTCCTTCTCTAACAAAATCACTAAATCTAGAAGCCTGTCAAATACAAGGTAACAGGATACTTCATGGTTCATAGTACCATTTAAACTCATCTACACCCCACGTAATGAAGAAACCATTGATCTTTATATTTTAATAGCTGAAGGCAGAGGTAACTGGAAAAAGGTTACTACTAAGGCATAAAATATTTCATATACCCTTATGATTCCACAGTTGTTTAGAACAAGTTCAAGGAATATATATACCATAAAGTATTAAATCAGGAATAATGGATTTACTCAACAATATTAAACACCTACAACGTGCCACTCACTGTGCTGTATAATATTATAATAATAAATCCATTACATGATATGATTCTGTTAATGCTAAAAATCATAAAATTGTTCCTACTTTTGGATTTCAAGGACAAGTTAAATCACCCTCCAAATTTTCAGGCCCTGAAACAAGGTTTCTGTTTTTCAGTGGTTTTCTTTACTTTATTCTCTTTGGCTAATGACTGTTGAAAACTTAATGAACAAACGCAAATCTATATACACATTTTGAAGAACCAAGGGAATCTTACAAAAGACAAAAAAAAAAAAAAAAAATCAAGTACTTATACTTACCAACACTCTAAAAAAATAAAGATACTCTGCAGCTCCTGAGTAATTCCCACATTCGTACTGGAATTTTGCATATCTGTAGAGTGTATCTAAATATTCCTGCCTAAACTAAAAAGAAAAAAAAAAGATTAGGTTCTCTTTAATTCAGAGTTTTAAAACCCCATTGTAATTCGTAAGTCTTTGAGGTCAAAACTATGAATGTTTAATTCACCAACTTCTAATGTATATTTTAAAATCTATCTCTGATTATGGTATTTATTTTTGGTGGCAGCTTTTGGGAGACTTTTAAAGAACTGACCTCTGGAGTTATTTAAAGAAGTAAATTAACGGGGGTTGTGCTGGGGGAGGTGGTTTCAGGATGAAACTGTTCCACCTCAGATTATCAGGGCATTAGTTGAATTCTCATATGGAGCGTGCAACCTAGATCCCTTGCTTGCGCAGTTCACAATAGGGTTCGTGCTCCTATGAAAATCTAATGCCTCCACTGATCTGACAGGACGCAGAGCTCAGATGGTAATGCTTGCTCACCTTCTAATCACCTGCTCTGTGGCCCCCTGGTACTGGTCCATGACCTGGGGGGGTTGGGGACCCCTTAAATAATGAATTATATGCAAAGCCTCATGCTTTGAGTTAACACAAGGGAAATGAGATTGAGTGATGGTTAGGAAAGCTTCTAACATTTCTTTGTGAATCTGGGGACTTATAAAGACTTTGATAATTTCAAAGGCCATTGTGTTCCACAAGGCGGCCAAAGTATTACCTAATTCTATTGCTCAAAACATTTCTAATTCAAATTTCATTCTGTTTGCCTTACTTGTTAATCCATAAGAAAAGGCATCCTATGCCCTATAATATATAATACTTAGCTTGCTGTTGGCACTAATATAAAATGCCAACAACTACTGCCAGCTATTACAACTCTGGAATAAATAAAAGCTTTGAGAATTTCTGTTACCTAAAGGTGAGCTATAAGCACCTATTTTCCTATCAGCAACAATTTATAAAAACTGAAGTTTTAAAAATAGAACCAGATTTTATCATTAATAAATTAATCTGGAAATTATATTCTTAGGCCAAGCCATGAGCCTATCTGTACAAACCAGTCTTTAGTCAGCATTATTAAAACATAACAACTTTAAATTATTTTTAAAACACTTACACCATGCTTGTCCGCCAGGTAGTCAAAGAGCATCCTACCATCCCTAAATGATAATTAAAAAAAATTACAGTATTTTAAAGGCCACAGAAAACAAAATAAGCATATCCAACTTCTAAATTATTACCTATGCAAAGTCACCTTAAATAAGTACGTAAACGTTATAAGACTTCCAGAATAAAATAAGCAGGACATTACATGTTTTGAATGTAAAGAATTAGTAAGTATACAAGGAGAGCTACAAACTTTAAAATTCACTTTCAGATGTCTTTAGTTCTAATTGAAAATTAGTGTTGTTTCACCACGACTAACTAAGGCCTTTAGAAGTCTGTCAGGTAATAAAACCAGAAGATTCTGACTATTTCTAGTAAGGTCAGAAGTCTACTTAGTGGTAATCTATTGAGAATGGTTTTTGCTCTCTGTGGTCAGATTTCTAATAGATAATGCAGTCCAATTATAGAGACTGATATAAATGTACCATGTACAAACTACAAGAAACTAATCCTATATACAAATTTTGTCCCCTCTTCCAATCTGTTAATGTTTTTCAAAAGGATGATTCTGACAAATTTACAAGATTAATAAATCATGCCTGGCTGGCCACAGTGGCTGATACCTGTAGTCCCAGCACTTTGGAAGGCTTTGGGAGGCTGAGGCAGGTGGATCACCTAAGGTCAGGAGTTTAAGACCAGCCTGGCCAACATGGTGAGACCCAATCTCTACTAAAAATACAAAAATTAGCCAGGCATGGTGGCGGGTGCCTGTAATCCCAGCTACTTGGGACGCTGAGGCAGGAGAATCGCTTGAACCTGAGAGCTGGAGGTTGCAGTGAACACAGATGGTGCCACTGCACTCCAGCCTGGGTGACAGAGTGAGACTGTCTCAAAAAAATTAATAAAAATAAAAAAATCATGTCTCATGTACATGACAGCTATGCTACATACCCTACATAATCATTAGGTATAACCAAGTGCCATATTTAATTTTTCTTAAATTAGCTTTGTGTTATCTTGAGATGCTGACAGACTGGTAAAAGACAAACTGATAATAAAGACATCAAGGGACAGGGGATATAAGGGTAGCTGCCCACCTTATGAGCATTTCCGTTGTTACTGTTTTTTGAGACAGAGTCTCACTCTGTCGCCCAGGGTGGAGTTCACTGGCACGATCTCGGCTCACTGCCACCTCCGCCTCCCGGGTTCATGCAATCCTCCTGCCTCAGCCTCCCAAGTAGCTGAGATTACAAGCATGCACCACCATGCCCAGCTAATTTTTGTATTTTTAGTAGAGATGAAGTTTCACCATGCTGGCCAGGCTGGTCTCAAACTCCTGACCTCAAGGGATCTGCCCACCTTGGCCTCCCAAAGTGCTGGGATTACAGGTGTGAGCCACTGCACCTGACTGCATGTTCCAAAATGAAAACATTTTCTTATCCTTCTTACGAGAAGAAATATGCTATAATGTATCTTAGGGAGCACAATTTTGCTTGAAGATTTAATGGGGTGAGATATGTCCCCATAAAAATATAGGTGTATTATAATACTGAGTATGAAATGTACATGAAATTCCAACACAGAAGAACTTCCACAAAAACTGAACACTTGCAGTGGATCACAGTGAATAACTTTGTATTGCACTACTTACACCACTCACGTATATAATCACTGTCCTCTGGCTGATTATTTCCGGGAAAGTGTTAAGTATGATACTATATGTTCAATGAAATTTAAAAAGGGGGAATTGCAAGAAAAAGGTTTTCACATTGAAAATAGGTAGTTTGTAAGTATAAGATTACAAGTTTTTAACACATGATCCTTTCATTTATCTCAAATTCAGTACCTATTAAGCTACAAGGATCCTCTTTTTCTAACTGGTGAACATATCTACATTCATCTTATTCATACTTTGATCCCATAACTCCCCAGTCTTTGAGTGACTGAACTACAACATCCTAAATTTTCTGTTGTAGTCTAACAACTGGATTATTTCAGGTGTCCCTTTGTAATCACCTACATGTGACCTGAAGATCTAAAACTACTTATTCTAAAAGCATACAAGTAGTTTAGTATAATATATAGTTCTGCCTATGCATGTAATGTGTGTGTATATATATATCTCTCTGTGTGCGTGTTTTCCTGCATATAGTCATCCCTTGGTATCCCCAGAGCATTAGTTCCAAGACCTCGCCTACCCCCTACTCACCAGCCCCCTCAAATACCAAAATCTGCAGGTGCTTAAGTCCCTTACGTAAAATAGCACAGTACCTGCATGTAAACTATACACATCCTCCCATATACTTTAAATCATTTCTAGATTACTTATACCTAATGCAACGTAAGTATCATATAGTTGTTGTTATACTGTAGTTTTATTTGTATTTTTTATTGCAGTATTGTTATTTTTTAGGTTCTTCTCCTGAATATTTTCAATCTGCAGTTAGTTGAATCCACAGATGCAGAACAGAGTTGACTGTATTTATATGTAGTATATGTCATAGTATAGTATAGTATGCTATAGTATGGCACAGTAATTGTGTATTTGTTGCTTTTCTAAAAATATCTGGTAACATCTTCACAAATCACAAAGGAAAACTTAAAAGCCAATCTCTAAAAATTTGGTTTAAACACATAGAAATTAAAGGTATAACATGGCAAAATATCCAGCAATTCCTCAAGTGAATTCAATGGTAGCTAGGATTTATCTCAAATGATAATATTCAATTTTAGTAAGAGATTTTATTTTTAAATGTTTCTAATAACCCAAAGGACTTCTACCCGTGACATGTACTAAGTCAGAGTAAGGCAACATGCTTACGAAACAGTAAATCTACTTCCAGGTAAAGGGAAGTTAGGAATAAAATAATCTTATCAGCTCAAAACTACCCTCCTTGGGCGAGGCATGGAGCTTAGAAGGGTATGAAAGAATGTAGCCAGGAATAAAGTGAACTCAGGTTTCTCTTATAACGAGTTGTGCTCTAAAGCGCTAGGTATTGCACAGGCACAGGGTTTCTTTTTTATTTTTTCCTGAGATGGTATCTCACTACATCACCTACTTTGGAATGCAGTGATATGACACTGACTCATTGCAACCTCCACCTCCTGGGCTCAAGCCATCCTCTGACCTCAGCCTCCCAAGTAGCAAGTAGCTGAGACTACAAGCGTACGCCATCACGTCTGGCTAATTTTTTGTTGCTTTTATTTTTTTGGTAGATAGAGGGTTTCGCCATGTTGCCCAGGCTGGTCTCGAACTCCTAGGCTCAAGCGATTCGCTTGCCTCTGCCTCCCCAAGTGCTGAGATTACAGGCGTGAGCCACCACACAGTGGCACAGCGTTTCTTAATGGACATTTTGAGTTAGGTAATTCTTTGTTGGGGAGTAGCGGGAGGGGTGCTGTCCTGTGCACTGTAGGATGCTTAACAGCATAACTGGTCTCTACTCACTAGGTGCCAATAGCACCCCCCAGTTATGACAGCCAAAAGTATCTCCAGACATTGCCAAATGTCCCCAGGAAGAGGGAAATAGGAGATGGAAATTCTGTAGCATAATCAGTACAGATAAGTACTAAAGAAGTTTAAAAAAAAAAAAAAAAGTATTAATATTAATATTTATTAATTATACTGGCCCCTATAAAATAAGGATAAATGAACATTTAAAAATGAATAAAGCACTCATTTAAACCTATGAACTTTTACTGTGGGATACTGGATAAAGTTTGAATTAACATTTGTATTAATCCAGAAACGAGAATTTTTCGAATTCAAAATTAAGAAGAGTTTACCTGGTTGACTGCATTTGCCTCGTAGTTTCTGGATCTTCAAACATCTTCACAATTGGTTCTGTTTCTGCCTGAAGCTGTTTCAGTTGTGCAACCACTGTGGTTCTTTTCTCTCTCAAAGCTAATTAAAAATGCAAAAGAGTACTACAATGGGCATGTTAAAGTGTGCTACTCATCATGAGAATGTCTGGAAATTGTTCAGAGTATTTAAACCACACATACATTTACTCATCCCCAATATATTCATATGCCAGGGGCTACTCACTCAGAAGTGTCCCCCAATCCCTAATTTCTTTTTTCTAGTAATACAAAGCCACAAAAAGGAAAAGGGAATCCTCTTTCTACTCTTAAGGGAAACTGGAGAATATACAGCCTTGGGGTGACAGAGGTGAAAGAAAAAAAGGGTAGGACCCAATTATCTATTATTTAATTCTCCATTGCAGAAACTTCATTCCAAGGGTTTTTAGATTTGTTCCCATTTAATTTTCTTAGGTGAATATTATCCAGGAGTTTTTGAACAAAAACTCAGAGGGGCTTACATATTACTATTACAGGCTATCCACTAGGTTGAATGGAATTTAAATCCATTAAATAATCTCTTTTAACTATAAATCCAGCTCTATAACCTCTCAAACCAAATTCTATTGTTCCTTTTACTATACGATGAAAAGGTGGAGAAAACTTGCACATAACCAACTCTGGTAACACCTTAATGTTTCATTAAGAAACTAAGAAATAGGCCGGGGGCAGTGGCGCCACGCCTGTAATCCCAGGAACTTGGGAGGCCAAGGCAGGCTGATCACGAGGTCAGGAGTTCGAGACCAGCCTGGCCAATATGCTGAAACCCCATCTCTACTAAAAATATAAAAATTAGCCAGGCATGGTGGCGCGTGCCTGTAGTCCCAGCTACACAGGAGGCTGAGGCAGAAGAATCACTTGAACCTGAGAAGTGGAGGCTGCAGTGAGCCAAGATCATGCCACTGCACTCCACCCTGCCTGAGAGTGAGAGACTCTGTCTCAAAAAAAAAAAAGAAAAAAGAAACTAAGAAACAGTTTCCTTTTTGTTTATATACGACAAACTAAAGAAGAGCTACTGTTGTTGCAGGGAACTACAAGTCAAACAGGTGGATTATGTTTAATGTAATAATTTCTGCATTACATATTAGAAAGTATATTCTAGAGCAGTCTTTCTCAAACACAGGAGAAGATCTATGATCAAATTTTGAGAAATGCCAATTTAAACAGAGTATACTGTATTTCTCTACTGCCAGAATTCTTGGAATCTTTAAAAATGTAATGTGCATTGAAGAAATGACACAGAAGTATTTCCCAAACCTAGAGAACCACTTTTTTTTTTTTTTTTTTTTTTTAAGTAACGTTACCACAGAAAGCAAGGGTTTGGAAAACACTGTATCACAGTAGTTCCCCAACTTGAGTGCTAGGCCTCACTTAACAGTTTTGATTAAGTAGGTCTGGTGTGTGGTCAAAAACCTGCATTTCTAACAAGCTCTCCCAGGTGAACTGATGACGGTGGTCCTGGGGACCATATTTGGAGAACAATGTCTACACTAGATGCCTCAAAATTAAAATAAAATAAAAATCTCTAAGGCACACAATGCAGTAACTAAAAAAGGTAGCAACCCAAGAACTGCAACATTCTCAGATAATTCTAAGGAATGTGAATCATAAGCACAACTTTGATGATACATACTATGAACTGAAGGTATCTGATGACCATATTTTAAAGTAGTTCCACATCTTTCACAGGGAAAAAACAATACACTTCAGAAGACATGAAACCTTTATATAACCTCTCACCCAAAGAACATTAACATTCAAATAATAATTAAGTCTTTTGGCTAAAGCTCTCTTATAAATCATAAAACTTTAATACACATATCCTCAAGTCACAAGACAAGCTTCAATTCTAATGACAAAACTTACCATGAGGAATATCATCAGAATAAAGGTTTTTGTATACATCCATAGCAAAGTCTACCATGTTGGTATCACTAAGAAGGTCCAATTTACCTTGTAATAATTCCTTTTCATTATATATCTGAAAAAGAAGATAACTTTCTAATGAATATATTTAAGTCCCCCAAATAAACTGATTAATACTAAGACTAATTTACCTGGAAATATATTTCAAGAAATACTTTATAAAATACGATAAACTATTAACTTCCCCGTCTTGTAATAATGGCAAGCAATATGGCAAGCAAACAACCTACAGACATAAAAGTATTTTACTTACCTAAAATTTTTAAAATGAAGAGAATTACTATAGACATTCCAACCTCCTTCTGATTTATATGATCTTATTTTTTATATGTCCCTACAAACCATCTCTTATCTTTTCTAGGCAAGGCTATGGATAAACAAAATCCACACCATCTTTTCTGTAAAGCAGAAATAGCTGTCACCTCTCCATATCCAAATAATCAGTAATAAACTCTAACATGCTTCTCCATCCACACTGCTGAAACAAAAACTGCACCGATTTTTTAGGTCAACCATGTCAGACCAGGCTTTTGCTTTGCAAAGGGTCCAAAAAATATAATTTAACCTATAGTACAGGCAGCAAATAGATACATATACAAACTCACATCAACATGAAGTGTGCTGAGTAATATATAAAGATTCTACAAAATATTCAGGGACATAAATGCTTCAGCAAAAGAAGAGATTTCTGTACTGAACTTAATTTTGCAAGGAAAAAAAATCCAGGCAAATGCCACAATATTTCACTGCCCGCAAGAAGTAAAGATGAAGGTGGTCAAATGGTATTTAGCCATAAGAGCGAAACCGAACCTTCCAAATTACATGCAGAACTCCTATAAATGAGTAAGACAAGACAGCCCATGCAATTGAAATGGCTAAAAGATAGGCACTTTGCAAAAGAAGACAACAAAATGGCCAAAAAACACATGAAAAGGTTCTCAACTTCATTAATCATAAGTAAACGCATATTAAAAATTACAATAAAAATTTTAAAAATCCTGACAGTACCAGTGTTGCTGTGGATGTAGACTAACTGGAACATATACTCTTCCGGCAGGAATAAAATCACTTTGTAAGATTTTTATCTCCCAAAGCCAAACATACTTTTTGATCCAGCAATTCTGTTTCGAGGCATCCAAAACAAACGGGTGCATATAGTCAAAGTGCACTTCCAAAAACGTATACAGGAGCACTATTTGTAATAGCCAAGTCTATCAATGTTAAAATGAGAAAACAAACCACAGCATACTCATAAGAGACTAACATTCGGCACTGAAAAATCAATGAACTACTTCTGCTATCCTAAAAACATGATGACTCACAAACAACGCTGAGTGAAAGCGTCATACAAAGCAGTACATGGTGGTAAATGCTTAACTCCACCTATGTAAAAATCAAAAACAGGCAAAATGAATCATCAGACTACAGCTTACCTTTAGGGGGTGTGAGTAGTGACTAACAGGGGTCAAGAGGAAGGTTTAAAGATGTCTGTAATGTTTTATTTATTAATCTGAGTGGTGGTCACATAAATGCATTCACTATTCATTTTGAAAAAAAAAGTATCATTGACCAGTACATTTATATTTGTGTACTTCTATGAATGAACGTTGTATCTGATAAAATTTACCAGAAAAACCTTAACTTCTCATCACTTTGCCCTATAGAAACCGTAATCTTAAGTAAAAACATTCTTTTCCAAGCATGCAACCTCTCCTCACCACTCTATTAATAACTTTTAATTTGCCATGTCTCTCTCCACGATAGATTCAACAGCCCTGCTCCTCTACCATCAGGTGTTACTGACCTGTTCTGAAATCTACATCTGCCTCTCAATTCTGCCTCATAGGCAGAAAGCAAATACTTCAGACTTCATATCAAGAAGCCACAATTGAAACTACTATATAAGTACTCACATGAAAAAGGAGAATCAAATTTCCACAATTTTTTCATGAAAAAAGGTTAAGAGGGTAAAAGAATCTGTTGACTATACAGAGGTATTAAACGACAAAGTCATGAAGGTTCCAATTCAGAGCCCAGGGTCCTAAATATTTCACTACCTGGCCTGCTTCACATGAAAATAAAGAGTGAGAAACAAATACGTATTCATTCAATCATTTATTAAACAATCATAAAAAGCCTTTATGCCAGACTCCATATTATGTGCTGAGAGCACAAGGAAGCTTCTGCTCTCATAAGGCTTATATTCTCCAATGTAACAAACATATGAAATTGTTTTTCTCTTGGTGCAATACAATAGTCTCCCCTTATCCACGAGCTAAATGTTCCAAGACCCCCCCCAGCGGATGCTTGAAACCGCAGATAGCCCCAATCCTATATTTACTGTTTTTTTCCTATACACGCATACCTACGATAAAGTCTAATTTATAAACTGCGCACAAGAGATTAACAATAACAAAATATAACAATTAAGTTAGCATATACAGTGTGGATACATTGGACAAAAGGATGATTCATGTCCCAGTCTAAAGCAAGGGAACGAGACAGATTTCATCCTACTACTCAGAAGGGCGCACAATTTACAACTTACGAATTGTTAATTTCTGGAATTTTCCATTTAGTATTTTTGGACCGTAACTGGAACTGCAGAAACTGAAACTGCTAAAGGGGTGTGGGGGGCTGCTGTATCCTCACATAGCAGGATCACTGACTCTATCCTAACCATGTAGCCTTCAAAACTCAAAGCCTCACCTCCTCAAAGTATTCTTTGCTCACTGAAGATAACAGAATCTCAATTTTGATAGCACCCTACCAGTACCTCTTCGACATTTATTACTTTTTACCTTATATAAAAAATATTCAACTCTAAAGGATAGGTAAGTTTTTAGTGGTGTGATGTCTGGGTTTTATCTTGGATTTCTCAGTTACATGGCACTATACAATTAACCCTTGAACAACAAGGGTTTGAACCACACAGGTCCACGTATACACTTTTTTTCAATAAAAGTTACACCAAGTGTGCTTGCCTTTCCTGACTTCCCTTCCACTTCCTCTACTTCTTCCACCTCTGCTACCCCTGAAACAGCAAGACCAACCCCTCCTTTTCCTCCTCCTCAGCCTACTCAATATGAAGACAATGAAGACCTTTATGATGTACTTCCACTTACTAAAAAGTGTATTTCCTTATAATTTAAGACCACTTTCTCTAGCTTACTTTATTGTAAGAATACAGTATATAACACATACAACACAAGACTGTTCATGTTCTCAGTAAGCCTTCCTGTCAACATTGGGGTATTATTAAGTTTTGGGGGAGTCAAAAGTTCTAACGGATTTTTGACTGCAGGAGTTCAGCATTCCTAACCCCTGTATTGTCCAAGAATAAAATGTACTTAGTAAATGGTAATTAAATACTCCAGCATCTGTCTTCCTCTTGGTATATTACAGTCATCTTACCAACATTTTCTCCAAAGAGGTGGGTATTGGGCAGTTTTTCCCACTGATTCTCAACTGCCTGCAGTTCATAGTTTTCGTCTAGCCCTATGAAAATCTAATTTACATTTACATATTCCTCCTTTCCTTCTGTCTGCCATTAAAAAAATGAAATTATAAAGAACACAAAAATATATAAAGTTCAGCTGGTTCAGAAGTACTTCTACAAGTAGCTGGTAAAAAAGCTTTCAAAATATGGCACTTTTACTAGATCTTCTGTCCTCACTTTTCCAGAAAAGAAAACAATGCAGATGGGAATGTTTTACTCAAGGTCTAAAATACAGGTGTAAAAAGAAGAATCAAAGCAAAAATATATCTCTTCAAGAGAAAGTTTTACATGACAAGACATTCTTGGACATTTACTGAAAATGATCTTAGCCGTTACCTAACATCAACAACTTCAGAGTTGTCTATGTTTAGAAAAGGTGCATAGGAATATGAGGATTATACCTGTCTAATGAGCCACAACCACCTGGTAGCTGGTTTTGTGGGACGTTTTTGTTTTATTACTTTTTGTCTTTTGCTACACAAAATCCACTCCCCAAATCTAGAGTTCCCTAAGTAGACTTATATTGTAGTCTGCTTCCAGAAACAGAATTCACTTATTTTTCTGGCCAAAATTCCTTCATCATTGCAAATTACTTTGCATTATTAAAATGCATCAATTTCCCAATAAACTCACGGTATAACTAATGTCAATTTTAGCCAAAACTTTCAAGTCCAATAAAACTTTTAGGACTGACATATGCTTTAAAATGAAGTTCCAGAATTACACATTTATTCACAATATCTTGAGTAGATAATTGAACATTAACGACCAATTCAAATCACTTGAAGTCAGTACAATGTACACACTGGAAAACACATTTAAAGATTGTGGGGATTTTTTTTGGGTGGGGGGCAGGGGAGCGCCGTCCCCATCTGACGAAATATGCTGTTCTAGAAAGTCCTACTTATCAAAGACAAGAAAACGCAAAGAACTCACAACTTGATGGAAATTAAAGCACTAGATACTTATTTTAAGTGTAAGAGAATCACTCTAAACGACTCGACATACAAAAACCCATAGCCAAGCCCAGGCTTCCCACCGTTTCCAAAAGAAAAATCAAAAGCTCTAACAACACTCCAGGTTGCTTTTAGAAGCCGGCCTGTGAAGCTCTAACGTTCTCTAGAGAAACCAGCGAATCACCAACTTCCGAGAACTGATGCGAACGTCCCTCTGGCACTGACACCTCAGTTAGTGAAGGAGACGTCTTTTCTCTCTCCGTAACCTCCCTCCTTCTCACTGCCGAATACCGCGGTGCTTCTTAACTGAGAAGACGCTAAACTACCGCAAGATCCTTACTGTTCGTCCAGGAACCAAACTCGCGACCGCCTCGCACGTGTCAGGCCTAGGGCTACAGACACCGCCTTTCGGCCTTGCTCAGCAACTCACCCGCCCCGACGCCTTCCTCGCGCCCAAAGACCCCCTCACCTCCTTTACAGAGAGAAACTCAAGGAGCGGAAAGACTAGATGCCGATCCAAAAAGTGCGCGATGCGAGTAGTCAAGTCGTACTCCGCCATCTTGCCAAAGAAAAGGGAGTCTGTGCTCACTAAAACTTTATTGGTAGCGCCGACAAACGAACAGACAGATCCCGTACTGCGCATGTGCCATGGTAAAACTGGGCTAAGGAAAGGGGCGGGGTTTAGCCTGGCGAGCAGAGGACAACGACGCATGCGCGCGGGTTGTCCAACTTCTTTGCGTTAAGGCGCGAGTGACGGGAACAGTTCCCTGTATCTATTTGTAGGTTTGTCAGTATTCTCTTTTTAATGCTGACTTTCGATTACCAGTCAGTGGCTTGCAGTCTATTCCGTTAATAACTAGTGAAACCTCAGAATTGATTGCTGAAGCAATGTGACTGCATTGGGATGCGGCAAAGGAAAAGATGAGAAGGGCCCTGATCTCCAGGAAGTTGCATACTGGGAGGAGTATCTAGGCTTTTTCATTTGGCATACGCTAATCGTTTTGTAAGCGATTGTTAAAGTGAGGGTGGGTTTTTAGACAAATAAGTGAAAAAAAATTTCAGATATAGTAAGAGCCATAATTTGGTGGAGATGGTTGAGTTGGACCTATTTAATTAGGATGATTAGAGAAAACTCAGATGGGAATTAAGAAAATTAGAGAAAAGTCTGATAGAGTAACAAGTTAGCTGAGAGTTGTAGTAAGAGAAGGAAGTGATTAAAACTAGAGCCAGGGTAAAAACATGCTTGTTGGAAAGTACAGCAAAGACAATGACCATGAGACAGGAAGGGACAGTGTGTGGCGTTTCAAAAACGGAGTGGCCTGTGTGTACTGGGGAGTAAGGTTAAAGAGTTTGACAAGGGTCAGGTCATGATTATGGTAAGGAATGTGGAATTTTTTTCTAAGTACTCTGCAGTGTCCTTTGCTAGTTACTTCTCATCTTTTAGGCCTTTTCATTTTGAAGAGCCCCAGGGATCTTGGACCTCTTCTCCATCTAGACTAATGCCCTATATTGATAACATCAAGCCTAATGGCTTTACATGCAGTCCGCACATTGACAACTCCCAAAATATAGCCGCAACACTGACTGTTAGTCCCAGACTCAAATGTACCCGGCATTTCAACATGAGCTTGTCCCAAACCAAGTTTCCCCATGTAGCTTATCAAACCTGCTCCAGCTGCACTCTTCACCTCAGTGGCCACTCCATCTGTACAGTTCCCCAAACTCAAAACCTTAGAATCATCATTGACTTTTTCTTTTACACTGTGCATGAAATCTACCGACAAACCCTTTAACTCTAATCTTTAACGCACATTCACACCCAATCAGTTCACACCACCTCCAAAGTTACAACTCTAGTGCAAACCACCACTATCTCTTGCTTTGACTTTGGGAATCACTTCTTCACTAATCACCTTGCTTCCCCTCTTCCTCCTGTGCTTTATTCTTCATACAGCAGCCAGAGTGAATTTTTAAAAGTCAAATTATGCTTAAAGCTCTCCAAGGCTTGCTGTCTCATTTAGAGTAAAAGATGTAGTAGGTATTTTAAATGACCTAAAAAGCCAGTAGATCATCTGGACCCATTACCTCTCTGACCTCATCTCCTAAATGTTCCCGTCTTGCTCACTTGTCTCCAGCCACACAGATTTCCCTTCAGTTCCTCAGATACTCCCACCCTGCTTTCATGTTGTCCTGTTATATTTGCTATTCCCTCTACCCGCAATGTTCTTCACCCAGTTATCTGCATAGCTTTTTTCCTGTCTCCTTCATATTTTGCTCAAATGTCATCTGCTCAATGAGACCTTCCTTGACCAGTCTATTTAAAAATGTAACTAACTTGCCTACAAGAACCTCTCATTTTGCTTTCCTGCTTTATTTTTTTGTTTGTTTTACAATATTTTACTTATTTTGTTTACTTTTGCTCTTCCCTGACTATTGTATTAATTCCACAAGATCAGGGATTTTGTCATTATTTTAAATATAATAACCGCTTCTCCAAAGTGTAAACAATGCCCAGTATATAGTTGGCACTCAATAAATATTTGAATGAGTATATGAGTGAAAGAAGGAGGTAGGCCTTTGGAGAGTGATGTAAAGTTTATTTATTTATTTATTTATTCATTCATTCATTTTTTGAGACGGAATCTCACTCTGTCGCCAGGCTGGAGTGCAGTGGTGCAATCTCGGGTCATGGGTCACCGCAACTTCCGCCTGCCAGGTTCCAGCGATTCTCCTGCCTCAGACTCCTGAGAAGCTGGGACTACAGGCATGTGTCCAGCTAATTTTTGTATTTTTAGTACAGACAGGGTTTCACCATGTTGGCCAGGATACTCTTGATCTCCTGACCTCATGATCTGCCGGCATCAGCCTCCCAAAGTACTAGGATTACAGGCGTGAGCCACCGCGCCTGCCCTGATGTAAAGATTTTTAGTGGAAATGTATTCTAACTATTGTGTGGTAAATGAATTGCGAAGGGGCTCGAGTGAAGGCAGCAGGATCAGTTTGATGTTCTCAGACTGGGTGAGGGCTAATGGTGGTATAGACAAGTATATTCATACAAGTAGAGAGAAGAGATAAGAACCAAGATGAACTTTGGTGGTAGAACCAACAAGACTTGCTCCTGGATTGGATATGATGGATAAGGAAGAGTAAAAATCAAAATAATTTCTAGAAATACTACTCAGCAATAAAAGGAGGGGACTAGCTATACACACAACAACCTGAATGAATTTGCAGGGAATTATGCTGAGTGAATAAAAGTTAGTTCCCAGCCAGGCGCGGTGGCTCACGCTTGTAATCCCAGCACTTTAGGAGGCCAAGACGGGCGGATTGCCTGAGGTCAGGAGTTCAAGACCAGTCTGGCCAACATGCTGAAACCCTGTCTCTACTAAAAATACAAAAAAATTAGCCAGGCATGGTGGCGTGCATCTGTAATCCCAGCTACTCAGGAGGCTGAGGCAGGGAAATTGCTTGAGCCAGGGAGGTGGAGGTTACAGTGAGCCGAGATTGCACCACTGCACTCCAGCTTGGGCAACAGAGCAAGACTCCATCTCAACAAAAAGAAAAAGTTAGTTCCCAAATGTTACATATTAAATTATTTTATTTACATAATATTTTTACATGACAAAATTATGGAAATGGAAACTAGATTAGTGATTGCCAAGGGTTAAGGAGGATGTGGGGGTGGGAGGGAAGTGAGGGTGGCTATAAAAGGCAATAGCAGGGATCTTTGTGGTAATGGAATGCTCAGCATCTTAACTATGTCATTATCCTGGTTGTGCTATTTTACTGCAGTTTATGTTTTGTTTTCAACAGCTTTATTGAGATAAAATTTATATACCATACAGTCCACCCATTGAAAGTATACAGTTCCATAGACATACACAGATAAGTGCAGTCATCACCACAGTCAATTTTAGAACATTTCCATCACTTCAAAAAAAAGCCTTGTACCCTTTAGTTAAGGGTAACTCCCCTATCCTTCCATTCCCCTCACTCCAGCCCTAAACAACCACTTTCTTTCGGTACAGGTTTCTCTATTCAAGATGCTTATATGTATGGAATCGTATAACATGTGGCCTTTTGTGTCCCACTTTTTTCACTTTACATGATGATTTCAAGGTTCATCCAAATTGTAGCAGGTACTAGTACTTCATTCCTTTTTATGGTCATTGTATTTATATAATACTCCATTGTATTTACAGACTACATATTGTTTACCCATTCATCTGCAAATGGACATTTATATAGTTTGCCTCTTTTGACTATTAAAGATAATGTTACTATAGTAATTCCAGCACTTTGGGAGGCTGAGGTGTGGGGATCACTTGAATTCAGGAGTTCGAGACTAGCCTGGCCAACATGGCAAAACCCCATCTCTACAAAAAATACAAAAATTAGCCAGGCGTGGTGGCATGCGCCTGTAATCCCAGCTACTCTGGAGGCTGAGGCAGGAGAATCGCTTGAACCCGGGAGGCAGAGGTTGCAGTGAGCTGAGCTCGCACCACTGCACTCCAGCCTGGGTGACACAGCAAGACTGTCTCAAAATAATAATAATAATAATAATAATAATGCTACTATAAACATTCATGTACAAGTATTTTTGTGGACATGTGTTTTCAGTTTGCTCAGGTATATGTATAGGAGTGGAATTGCTGGGTTACATGGTTATCTCTGTTTCATAGTTTGAGGAAGTTCTAGACTGTATTATAGTTTTGCAAGATGTTACCATTAGGGTAAACTGGATAGAGAGCAAATGGGATCTCCCCTGTGCTTACAAGTTGATCTTACAACTGCATGTGAATCTTCTGTCTCAAAATTAAGGTTTATTCCTGCACTTTGTGCTTAAGAAACTGAGTCCCCTCTGGTGACCAGTATATGGGGTAGAATGGCAAAGGAATATGCGTGGGTACTTAAACAAGGAGTTCTGTTTCAGGCAAAATGAGATCTCTATTAAATATCCAAGTGGTCATATCTAGTAAGCAAATGGAGATACTATTCTGGATGAGTTGATATAGTTATCAATTGCTTACAATGAATGTTACCTTGTATGTTTTCAATGATGTGGAAATATTATATGATCTCTACCATTATGCCATTTACAGTATTGTTGGGAAAGCAAGGCAGAATGCCCATGAAGCAGAGAATACATGCTAGTATAAGCTGCTAAATTTTGGGGCATAGTCTGTGTGGCCTCTAAGAGTTGAGAAATAACAGTTGTAATTTGAAGTTTCCCGAAATTCCAGGAAGTTGTAATAAAATATAAACAGGAAAACAGGCAAAAGTGAGGTAGAGCAAAGGAAGGAAGGAAACAGGTAGCAGTATGAAAACTTGCCCAAAAGGAACAGAGAGCATCTTTGAGAAGCAGAGAGAAATAAGATGCAATTCTATTAGACAAACATTCTGAACTTTTACCATAGGCAAGGTACTAAGCTAGGTGTTACTGGGAATATATAATCAATAAGTGTTAGTCCGTGGCCACAGGAGCTTTCAGTCTTATAGATGATAATTATTAATTTATTCAATTTAAACTAAATGCTTACAACATCCTAGGCACTATTCTAGGTCCAGGGAATACAGAAGGAAAGAAAACAACATTCTCTAAAGAAAACTAACAACATTTAAGTGGAAGGATGTAGATAAAAACATATTAACAAATATATACTTTGTTAAGTGGTAATAAGTGATATGAAGAAAAATAACTCAAGGTAAAGGCTAGAGAATGATGGAGAAAGGTTGCTAATTTGTATAAAGTAGTTAGAGAAAGTCTCAATTATAAGGTAGAATTTTTTGTTTGGTTTTGTTTTTTGTTTCGTTTTGTTTTGGGAGACAGGGTCTCTCTTTGTCACTCAGGCTGTAATGCAGCAGCATGGTATCAGCTTGACCTGCAGCCTCAACCACCAGGACTCAAGTGATCCTCCCACCTCAGCCTTCTGAGTAGCTGGGACTACAGGCGTGTGCCACCATGCCTGGCTAATTTTTAAAAAAACAATTTTGTAGAGACAGGGTCTCATTGTGTTGCCCAGGCTGATCTCAAATTCCTGGCCTCAAATAAACCTCCTGCCTTGGCCTCCCCAGAGTGCTGGGGTTACAGGCGTGAGCCACTATACCCAGACATATAAGGTAGAATTTGAAAGGTAACCTGATAGAAGTGAGAGAGCCTGTGACTGTCTAGGGGAAGAACATTCCTGGTGAAGGGATATCAAGTATAAAGATACTGAAGCAGAAGTGTGCTTGGAGTCCTGCAAGAATTAGCAAGGAGGCTAGAAATGCTAGAGCTGACTAAGAGTAACTGTGGTAGCAGATGGACTCAGAATCTATGGTGGGCCAGATGTCATAATGCTTTATAGGTCATGGTAATGATTTTGGTTATCTTCTAAATGAGATGGGAAGCTACTAACAGGGTTTTGAGCAGAGGAGTTTACATAATCAGCTCTAGAAAGACCACCTTGAGGGTTAGGGGTGCAGGGACAGAGAGATCAGTAAAGATACTACTGAAATAATTCAAAAAAGAGATGGCTATGGCTTGGACCAAAGTGGTAACAGTGAAAGAGTTGTAGACATAGTGCAATTCTGAACATATTTTCAATGCAAAATTTGCTAATGGATTGTATGAGAAAGAGAGGAGTCAGAGTTGATTCTAAGATCTAGAAGAACTGAGGGCCATTTACTAAGATGAGGAAGGGTATGATAGATGCAAGTTTTAGGAAAGAGGGAAATAAAGTGTTTCGTTTTGGACATATTATGTTTGAGATACCTTTTTGACATCCCAGTGGAGATATTGATTAGGCAGTGGAACATATGAATCTGGAATCAGGGGAAAGGAGATAGAGCTGGAGATAGAAAATTAGATCTTTTTAACCTATTGATGAAATTGAAAACCATGGAACTGGATGAAATCTAAGTATAAGTGTGTTTAGAAAAGAGATGAGCAGGATTAAATCTTAGATACTTCAACTTGTAGAGGTCGGGACAACTGAGATCAAATAAAAAAGCTAAAGAAGGATCAGCCAGTTCATGGAAGACAGAAGAGGAGGAAGAAGAGAAAGTGGTGTCCTAGAAGTCAAAGGAGGAGAGTGGCCCAAGCAGCAAAGAGCAATTAACTATATCAGATGGTGCTGTTAGTTCAAGACTGACCCCAAACATGAATTGATTATCAATGGAGGTAGAGCAGATGGAAAGGTTAGTGGATTGGAAGTATTTTGTATTAAGACTGCTAATTTATACTACAGATATGGAAGAGAACAGTACAGGTGGTTCAGGAACAACTTGAACACTGTAGAGACACAGAAACAGGAAAATATAAAAAATATCTGTGAAGGACAACTTGGGAAGTGAGCTGACAATTGGAGTCTATAGGGGAGAATGTCCTGGACAAGAAAGACCAGGACCAACTACAGTAAGTCCCCACTTAATGTTGTCGATAGTTCTTGGAAACTGCAACCTTAAGTGAAACAAAGTACAGCAGGTCTTCAAGTAATGTCATTTCATTCAAGGTTGCTTCCTTATAACATTGATAAGAAAAATAAAACCGACAACTTGGTGTCATTATACTTAATTTTGCTTAAAGTCACGGTTTCCAAGAACCTACTAACAACGTTAAATGAGGTCTTACTAGAGTAGAAAACTAAAGTGAGGAATTTGAGAATTATCTTAGGTCATAAGGAACCTTGAAGTATTTTTGAGTATGATAGTGAATCATCTGTGTTTCAGAGAGGTGATTCTGACAGTTGTGTAGACAGTGGATCGATGGGTAAAATGGAGCCAGGCCATGGAAGGTCTTCAAAACCAGATGGGGAAACTTGGATTTGATCAGAAAGGCAAAGGGAGCCACTTGTTAAATTCTTAAATAGAAAAAGACATGAAGGCAGTGGTGTTTTGTCCTTTAAAATTAAACTGGAAATGATTTACAAGATGGGTTAAAGTGGTGACAGATTGGAAACTCTGCTGATTCCCCTGGCTTTTCCCCTGGAATTTTCCTTGCTGGTTTGTAAAATATCTTGTTTCTTTTTATAAGAGAGATTTAGCTCCAAATTTGGAAAATCTGACTTTCTTTAATGTTTTCCTAGTGTTTTAGTTAAAAAGAGATATCACAGAGAGAGCACGGGCAAGGCTTTACCTGGTAGTGTCTAGGTGGTAACAGGTATAGACTTTGATTCTCACACATTTATCAAATATTTGTTGAAGAGTTTTCCATTTGGTGATCACAGTGTTGAGCTCTGGGGAAACAAAGGAAGCCAGTCCCAGCCCACAAGGAGTTTACAATTTAGAGTAGCAAGTGTGTAAAATGTATACTAATCATAGCACCAAATGAGAGTGTCTAGGCAGAATGCCCCCAGGAGTCTAAGGGAGGAAGTTCCTCGCTGCCAGAGAAGGTTCGAGTTTCATGAAGAAGGCAACATTTGACTACCTCTACTTGAGTAGATAGATGTTTGGCTGGCTAAGAAGAGGAGAAAGAATATTTCAGGCAGAGGGCAGAGCAGGCACTGGCTTGGCCTTGAGGAAAAGCCTAGTGTGATTGGAGACTGTGAGATTTTATGGCTAGAGGGCAGGGCGTGCACTGTGTGGAGTGGCAGGACAAGAGTCTGCTTGCTGCACTGAGGGATCAGAGGGAAATTGTCAGAAGCCTGTGGACTGTGCCAAGGAGTCTGAATTCTATCCTACAGGCCACTGATCCTTAACATGGTATTCCTGTTGACCCTTTTAACATCTTCCTTTGCCATGCTTCCCTCTGTGTCTCTTGTTCAAATTCAGATTATCAGCCATGATAGGGAGAAAACAACAACCAAACCAACCTTGGGATCATCACCCATACAAACTAAAACACTGTAATAGTCTTCCAAAGGGTCTGCCTGCCCTGGTGTTGCATCTGTCCACACTGCTGTCTGGATGATCTAAATTAGATCTAACCCTGTTAATGGGCTGAATTATATTCTCTCCAAGTTCATATGTCGAAGTCACAACTTCCAGTACCTCAGAATATAGCTGTATTTGGAAGTAGAATCTTTAAAGAGGTGACTAAGTTAAAATGAGATTATTGGGGTGGGCCCTAATCCAATATAACTAATGTCCTAATAAGAAGAGGAGATTAAGACACAGATATGTACAGAGTAAAGACCATGTGAAGACACAGGGAGAAGATGGACATCTATAAGCCAAGGAGAGGCCTTGGAAGAAACAACCCTATCAACACCTTTATCTTGGACTTCCAGCCTCCAGAATTGTGATAAAATAAATTTCTGTTATTAAACCAAACCAGTCTGTGGTACTTGGTTATGGTGGCCCTAGCAATTTAATATACTCTGTCACTTCCAATTTTGTGTAATATGAAGTCAAAACTTCTTAGCCCATGAAATAAAGTTCCTTGGAACCTCATCTCTCCAGAACCCTACACTCCTTCCACAGTAAGCTCTGCTCAAGTAAGCCACCAAGTTTATTGTTTCTTCAATAAAGCTTCTTCAGTCTAAAATGCTCTTCTGTCCTCACCCTGTTGATTACCTTGTCATATTTTAAGATTTGGATGAAGCATCTTTTTATTCTCTATTTCCCTACCACTCTCTGCTGGCAATGAACTTTTATCTCAGAGTCTATAACATTATTATTATTATTATTATTTTTTGAGATGGAGTTTCACTCTGTTGCCCAGGCTGGAGTACAGTGGCACAATCACAGCTCATTGCAGCCTGTGCCCCCTTGGGCTCAGGTGACCCTCGCACTCCAGCGTCCCGAGTAGCTGGGACTATAGACGTGCACCACCATACCCAGCTAATTTTTATATTTTTTTTGCAGAGAAGGAGTTTTGCCATATTGCCCAGGCTGGTCTCAAACTCCTGGGCTCAAGTGATCTGCCTGCCTTGGTGTCTAAAAGTGCTAGGACTACAGGCGCGAGCCATGGTATCTGGCCTCAGAGCCTATGACACTTTCGTTCACCTTTTTTGTTATTGTTGTTTCCTCCTACTAAACATCTTGATAACAAAGACTATGAATATCTGTTATTATAGTTCCAGTTCCCATCTCAGTACCTGGCACATAAAAGGTATTCAGTAGGCCAGGTATGGTGGCTCACGCCTGTAATCACAGCACTTTGAGAGGCCAAGGCAGGCAGATCACTAGGTCAGGAGTTCGAGACTGGCCTGGCCAACATATTGAAACTCCGTCTCTACTAACAATACAAAAATTAGCTGGGCGTGTTGGCGTGTGCCTGTAGTCCCAGCTACTCAGGAGGCTGAGGCAGGAGAATCACTTGAACCCGGGAGGCGGAGGTTGCAGTGACCCGAGATCATGCCACTGTGCTCCAACCTGGGTGACAGAACAAGACTCCATCTCAAAACAAAAAAAGAAAAGAAAAGGTATTTAACAAATGTAAATGCTCTAGAAATGAATGTGCACAAAACCTAGATATCTAGAACTATGTGTTCTTGAAAGAAATTGGCTTATGTTTTGGAATAGTCTAGTGAATACCTACCACTACTGTGGTGCACACATTTTAGCAATCAGAATGTTCATATCTGCTGATTCCATATGTCTCAGATATTTCTAAATAGCGTTAACATTTTAATCAAATAACCTTTCCTGTATACTACATGCAGATGCCTATTACAATTCAATGTCTGCCTTCTTTCGTTATATTCCCAGCTCATTTAGTCAACACACATTTTCTTCATCCCTCTTCTGAGCCAGACAGAGTGCTAGATTCTGAGGGTAAAACAAAACAAAACAAAAATGACTAAAATACTGTCCCTATGTAAAGGAACTCACAGGTAGGTAGAAGGGACAGATAGGTAAAAACTTAGAATTCTGCTGCAGTGTGGTAAGTGTGACCATAGAGATGCGTTATGAAGTATTAATGGAGTAGTTTAATTAGATTAAAATATATACGTATCTTACATCTAAGTGTTTTCTGTGTCTTTTTGTAAAATAATTATTGTTTCTTGAAGTATGTATCTTCAGAAGATGACTTTTTCCTGACCTTATTCTCTTGCTCTTTAGGGACCTTACTGGAACTTCCTATGATTACACCTAATGCTTGTGTGAGAATTTCCAGAAGCCTCAATCCTGCTGTCATCCTTATTAAAGAATCACTTGGAGAGAAGATGCCTTTGGAGAACTTTAATCCCCTTCTTTCTTCACTTACCACCTCATATAAAGCTAGGATTGACAGTCAATTTTACTCTAGTTCTGAGGCCTCGTAATATGTGAAGTGAAGGATATTGGGAAAGGGGAACCGTCACTGTTCTTTCTCATCTGTCCCTAACACTAGACCCTGGAATGTGGCTACCCCATTCTTTGTGGGAAGGTAGCAATTTCCAGTAATTGGGAGTATCTCAGAGGAATCTAAAAGAATTGTGGTAAAGCTAGAAGAGTTGACAAGCTAATATAAACCACTAGCCAGTTCAGAACATAATTTAAATACGTATGTATTTGTTTAAATACTTCTAATTTTGTGTGTCTCTTATAGAATATTCTGTCTGTGTTATCTGTCTTCAAAAATGCCTGCAGTACAGATAAACACTCCCTGCCTGATTACCAGACCAAGTGGTTCGTGATTGTGTTTAATGATAGAAATACAGTGATACTGAAATGCAGCATAGATTTCTAATAATGACAGTTACCCAGTGAATGCATTCTCTTGACTAATAGCCAGTTTAAATTATCTGGCCAAAATCTTATTTAGCATTTATTTAAAATATTTGATGCAAAAAATACAGGCTCTTTAAGAAAGTAATTTTAAAATAAAATTGTCTTGTTACATTAAGTCATGTATCTCAAGCCAATGCTGTAATCAACTGACTATGAGGGAATTAAGCTAGTATTGCATGCAAGTCAAGTTACTGATCTAGCCAAAAAATAGAAACTAAATATTGAGATGATGTAGGGAGCCAGGCAGATATTCAGCCTGGAATTCAAACAGGAAAACAGGGTTTTCCAGGGACTTCAGAGGCCCAAGGCAGAAGAGTTAACAACGAGAACAGTAATACTGTTCAAAGTTGTGGTATGCCCTTTGTCATACCACAACTTTGTTTGTTTACTTACCTGTTTACCCATCTGTCCCTTCCACTAAACTATGAGTTCTACGAGGTCTGGAATTAGGTGTATTTGTAACTATACCCCCATGTACCTTTTGGACGAAATAAAGAAAAAGGAAAGGAGGCCTGTAGTTAGTTCACAGGGGAACAACTGGGATTCATGGGTGCTTGAATATTTTAACATTATTATCAAACTAACCTGATAATGTAAGACTATGAATACGGTTAGAGAAGTCTTCCCTGACTTTCCTATGTAGAATGGCTCCCCTAGTTTCTCATCACCTTCTTGTCATGTGACAAGAATTAAGTGAAGTCACAGAGATACAAAGATGCCTAAGAGGATGATTTTAAGGCAGTGGCAGATACAAAGCAGAGCTCTGTCTGTAGCTGCTGGAAAAGGTTTATCTAGACTACTAGCTTCAAGAATAGTCTCTATCTCTTCATTTCTTTTTTATTTTAAAAAATATGACTTTTAAATTTCCTTTTTTACTTCCTTTCTTTCTTTTCTTTTCTTTTTTTTTTTTAGATGGAGTCTTGCCGTGTCACCCAGTGCAGTGGGGGAATCTCAGCTCACTGCAACCTCCACCTCCTGGACTCAAGCAGTTCTCCTGCCTTAGCCTCCCGAGTAGCTGGGACTACAGATGTGTGCCAGGAAGCCCAGCTAATTTACATTTTTCCGGAAGAGACAAAGTTTCTCCATGTTGGCCAGGCTGGTTTTGAACTCCTGACCTCAAGTGATCTGCCCGTCTCAGCCTCCCAAAGTGCTGGGATTACAGGCGTGAGCCACCGTGCCTGGCCACTTCCTATTTCTTTTAAGGTATATTATCTCTTGTGTTTCTTTTCTCTGGTATTCCTTTTCATTTCATCTTTGTGTTGGAAATATTTTTCCTTTTATCTCTAATTCTTTGTTGTTTTGTCACCTCAATGCTGAGCTTTTCTGATTGCAACTTATGAGTTACCCAGTGAACACATTCTTCCACAAAACACCATTATTCAAAATCTTGAATAATTTTCTTAATGTTCTTAGACTTGTTATAAAATGTGAAGTTACTATTTTGAACTGTTTTGTGGGCACATCTTCCTGGCCTACATTCCTTGTCTGTAGATGTTTATTTGCTTCTTTTTTTTTTTTTTTTTAAATAATAATTGTATATGGGATTTTCTCTCCATACTCTCCTGGTGTTCAGTTCTATTTTTCCCAAAATTTTACAATGGGATGGAATGGAGGAAATCTTTTCTGACTTTAAGAAGCTCCCACTTCTGTTGTTTTTGCATAGTGGTCAAAGCGTCAGTGGCTTGCTTTCTGGGATTCCCTGACCCTAAGCCCTCTCCACTGGACCTTTACTTTTCTTTATCCCATTTGTCCCAGTGCTGCTTTGGATTGTTTGCAGCAGATTCTTCTCAGTGTGGGGCTGTGTCCCAGACGGGAGGGAGCAGCGGTGAGTCACAGGTTTTGGAGTTACAGGCAGGCTGGACTGCTCCGGTGCCTGCAGTCCGCCAGCAGGAGCACCACCCTGGCCAAGAGGACAATGTGCTCTCTCCTATCCGGCTGCTCTGAGCAGTGGCCCTCAAGCCCATGGCTGCCGAGGCTTCTGCTCGCACCTGCTCTCCCCTGCTGGCAGCGATCTCGGTCCTCAGCTTCATGGCTACCTTCTTCCTCCCACACAGACCCTGATAGTCTGTGACTGTTGGGGGGTTACCACCACCTGCTTGTATTTCGAGGTCCCCTAGCTTTATTGTAAATGTTGCTTAGGCATTTTGGCTTTGCTATCTAGTTGCTCTGTGTGTGTGTGTGTGTGTGTGTGTGTGTGTGTGTGTGCGTGTGTATGTGTGTGGGTGGTGTGTAGGAATTCAGAGATTGACAACTTGGGCCACCGCCATCTCCCCCAAATACCAGTCAACTGCTTTTAAAACTGGGACAAACTAGAAATGAACATTTATGACCTTCCAGAAAGGCTCTTGGAGTTAAAGAACAGTCCTACATATTTATCAAATGTATTTCTCCTATGTCCCTATCAGCACCCACTATTCGGCCACTTATTGTTTTCCTAACCAGTTCAGCTGTGTTCAGTTTACCCTCACCCCTCACTCACAGTTTAAGTAATCTTTCTAATATGCAAATATGACCATGTCACTTGTATTCCTACTGATTCAATCCTAAGTTCTTTGGCAAGGCATCCAAGGTGCCCATGACTGGGGTCTTTCTGCCTCTTTGCTCTGATGTCCCGTCACTTAGCCTTCAAACTCTGTACATTAATAATACTGGTCTGCTTGCAATCGTGTACATACATGATATTCTTTCAAGCCTCAGTGCTTCTGTGTCTTTTTATGTCTGCCTGGATTGCATTTCCCACCTTTCTTCTTCTGTATAATTCTTACTGGACTTTCCAGGCTTCACTGCCCTTCTCTGAGTTCCCACAGCATCTTGTACTTATCTTTACTCTGTCATTTACCAAGTAAGATAGATGTAATATGCTAAAGTGTCCATCTCCTCTACTTGGCAGTAAAGTAGGGTCCATATCTTATTCATCCTTGTGTCCCCAGCATCAAACACAGTACCTTATGCATAGAGTTTTAATATATTCGCTGCTTCTTGCTTCTACCTGTCCTTTCTGAGTCATTTTACCTCTCCTGGTATTTCAGCTATGCCCCATTTCATCTACTGCCATGGTATATTAAAAGAAATATCAGTGTCTTGATATATTGATATGTATATATTAAAATATATATATCAGTGTCAGTGCTGATGAATCCCAAATTCCTCTTTCTGACTCAAGCACCTCATCTGAGCTCCAGATCATTTATTCAACTTATTCGGTAACATCTGCAATTTCATGTCTCCCAGGAATCCAAAATCAAGGTTCAGCCCTCCACTAGTGTTCCCTTTCTTGATTAACGGCACCCTGTTGATCATGCCAGAAGATAAAAGTCACTCTAACTCAATCTGTTTTTTTTTTAATTGCCAAGCATCAGCTCTTGTCAATTCCACCTTCCAAGTTTATCTCAGATTTATTCTTTTCTCACCTTTTCCAGTCACTGCAACAGTTGAAGCCATATCATCTCTCACCTGAAGCCACTGCAAATAGATTCCTAACTATATCCCTGTATCCACTCTTGACTTTCTCTAATCAATTTACACACAATAGACAAAATTACCCTTTGAAAATGGAAACCTGATTATATTATCCTCTGCTTAAAACCAATCAATAGCCTTTTTGTTGTTCTTAGCATGAAACCTGAAAATCCTTAAATTGGCCTGTAAGTTCCTGTTCTTCCTTTTGTGCACGGGCTTCCTTTAATTTCCTTAAATTTAAACAGCTCCAATCATCCAGTTACGCTGTTTCCTCTGCCTAGATTCTCCTCTCTATCCTCCTTCATCCTCACTGGGGCAAACTCCTATTCTAGCTTTGAAACGGTAACAATTTCTCTTTTTTCCTTTATAGTTGTATTATTTGTTTGCATCCCTAAAAAACATAGTTCCTTTTTGCTTGTTTGTGAACTTCACATAAATGAAAACACACTGTATCCATCCTTTTGTGACTTGGATTTTATGTTCAACATTATGTATAAAGGATTCATTCATGTTGCTGAGTGTATTGTTTGTTCATTTTCACTGCTTTATAATATTTCACATTTCCACAAAATCTATTTTAGACTCGATGAAGTTTAGGGTTTCTAGTTTTGGGCTATACTGAGCTATGAATGATGATGCTATGAACCTTCTTGTACATATATTCTAGTTTACCCGTGCACCCATTTTTTCAGGTATATACCTATGAACTTTGGTGATTAATACCAAACTGCTTTCTAAAGTGGGCATTCAAGATTACACTCTTTCCAGGAGTATATAAGAGTTATTGTTGCTGCATATCCTTGCTGACACTTTTTAATTTGTGGCAATCTGATGGAAGTATATGTTGCATACACTTTTTTATTGTAAATTGGTGATATATAAAATAATAATATGGTGATATATGGTCGATTAGTTCCAAAGATGATCACAATTCTTCTTACCTCAGTCTCCTTCTGCAACGTGAATCTGTAGCTTCTCCACTAAAAAGTAGAGTCTACTTCTCTTCCCCCTAAATATGGGCTGGCCCCATGACTTGCTTTGACTTCTAGGTCTGGGTCTTGAGAAGCCTGGCAGCTTCTAAGTTTATTTTCATGGAATCCAGCTGCCCTATAGATAAGTTCAGGCTAGACTACTGAATTATGACAGTCTATGCAGAGTGAGGCCAAGTCATCTCCCAGCTCTTCCAAACATCCTAGTTGATGTGGTTTGGATCTTTGTCCCTACCTAAGTATCATGTTGAATTGTAATCCCCAGTGTTGGAGGTGGGGCCTGGTGGGAGGTGACTGGATTATGGGGGCAGAGTTCTCATGAACAGTTTTCCACCATTACCCCCTTGATACTGAATAGTAAGTGAGTTCTCATGAGATCTGGTTGTTTAAAAGTAGATAGCACCTCCCTCCAAACCTTCCTCCTGCTCCCAGCCATGGGAAGTACCAGCTTTCTCTTCACTTTCTGCCATGATTGTACGTTTCCTGAGGTCTCCTCAGAAGCCAAAGCTGCTATGCTTCCTGTACAGCCTGCAGAACTGTGGGCCAACTCTTTTCTTTATAAATTACCCAGTCTCAGATATTTCTTTACAGCAGTGCAAGAACTGACTAATATACCAGCTAAGGTGCCAAATATATGAGTGAAGTCATCTTAGACATCCAGCCTCAGTTGAGCCTTCAGCTGAATGCAGCTACATGAGTGACCCCAGTCAACATCAGGCAGAGACATAATATATGGCTGTTATTATTTTTTAATTTTTTACTACTCCCTTAGAACAGCATGAAGACTGTAATTCTAAAGCCACTGAGTTGTGGAGATTTTATTATACAGCAATAGGTCATTGAATCACAATATATCAAAAGCCTTAAAAAATCCTTATATCCCTTGTATCAGTTTCCTTTAAAAAAGCATCTATCTTAAAGATAGACTCAAAATGTTATTTTTAAGTGAGTACAAAAATATTCTCTTTAGTGTTATTTACTTTTAAAATATATATGTAGAGAGAGAGATGGGGTCTCACTTTACTGCCCAGGCTGGTCTCAAACTCCTAGGCTCAAGTGATCCTCCTGCCTTGGTCTCCCAAAGTTCTGGGACTACAAGCATGAGCCACCACACCCAGCCTACATCTTTTTTTTTTTTTTGACACAGAGTTTTGCTCTTGCCACCCAGGCCAGAGTGCAGTGGTGCAGTCTCGGCTCACTGCAACCTCTGCCTCCTGAGTTCAAGCGATTCTCCTGCTTCAGCCTCTTGAGTAGCTGGGATTACAGTCACCTGCCACCATGCCCAGCTAATTTTTGTATTTTTAGTAGAGATGGGGTTTCACCATGTTGGCAGGTTGGTCTGGAACTCCTGACCTCTTTTCAAAGTAGAAATAACCTCTAAATTTAAAAATTGTAAAAGGTTGCTAATAAAATAAATTATGAGGCTGAGCATGGTGGCTCACACCTGTAATACCAGCACCTTGGGAGGCCAAGGTGGTGGATGGATCACTTGAGGCCAGGAGTTTGGGATCAGCCTGGCCAACATGGCGAAACCCTGTCTCTACTAAAAATAAAAAAAATTAGCCGGGCATGGGGGTGCACATCTGTAATTTCAGCTACTCAGGAGGGTGAGGCATGAGAATCACTTGAACCAGGGAGGCAGAGGTTGCAGTGAGCCAAGATTGCACCATTGTACTCCAGCCTAGGTGCCAGAATAAGACAGTCTCAAAAAAATAAAAATAAATAAATTATGATGTATTCATGAGATAAACACTATACAGACAAACTGCATAGAAAGGATTTTTAATGACATTGGAAACTGCTGAAGAAAAATATCAGGTGGTAATGAATCTATCTCTTTCTATCTTCATTTCATTCCTGACTAAAAATGGAAAAAAAAAACACATTAACAATGGTTTGATGGTTTTGATTTAATTTTTCCCATTCTTTGAAAGTTTCTTACAGAGACCATATGTTGCTTATATATAGAAAAAAGAAGCTAAGGTTGTTTCTCGGAGTACAGTCATATACCATGTAATGATGGTTTGGTCAGTGACAAACCCATATATACTATATCAGGGTCCCCTAAGATTATAGTACATATTTTTACTGTACTTTTTCTATGTTTAGATACACAGATACTTACCATTGTGTTACAACTGCCTGCAGTATTCATTACAGTAACATGCTGTGTGGGTTTGTAGCCTAGGAGCAATAGGCTACACCATCTAGCAGAAGTGTGTGGTAGGCTATACCGTCTAGGTTTGTGTAAGTACATGCTGATGTTATTACAGTGATGAACTAGCCTAAGGACACATTTCTTAGAACATATCCTCATCTCCTCATTGTTAAGTGACAGAAGACTATAGTAGAAAATCTGCAGTTAAATTTGACATGCTCTGGCAGAAAAAAATGCCCCTACAGTGGAAATCATACAGGCTGTAGTACTCTACTTCCCCTGGTGGCAATTGGTTCAAATTTCAGGAGCAGACCTGAAGGCTTGATAACCCAGATTTTTTAAAGTTGAACAACATAGCGTTTCTATCTCTTAATTTCTCATAATTATTAAGAAAAAAAAGGCCATACCATTTTACTCTTAGAATTATTTTGTACAGCACAGAGCATTTGAAAGTCCTGAAGGTAGGAAGAACATAATCTGAAAATAAATGACAATCCTTTAGATACATCTAACTTTATGAATAACTCACTATGGTCTTATTAATTTTCATTTTTCTATGGACTGGTGGAAACTTCATTTGGGAGACTCTGGCTCGAAGAAAGAAAAAACAATGCTAAAAGTTAAAATTACACAGGGATAGCAAATGTCATATACATTCTTCCTCGGTAGGAAAGCACCTACGTTTCCCAATAAATTGTCTTTGAAGTAGAGAGTAATAGAACTTTTAGAGCCATTGGGTTAAGTTAGGTTTCTTTCTAGGGCAGAGTTTCTCTAAGTGGAAGTGCTTATTAAATAATCAGTCTCAGGGACCCTACCCTAGACCCACTGATACTGAACCTCTGGGATTGTGACCTAGGAATATAGATTTTTAACAACATCCTCAGGAGAGTCTTATACACCTAAACTTGGAAATATTGTTTTTGAGAGGTTCTCTATCTTGATCTGGTTGGTGGTGACATGGCTGTAGACTATGGAAAGATTTATCAAGATGCACACTTGTGTACTTCATATAAATGACACCTCATTAAAAAGTAAGAAGAAACAAAAACGCTAAGGATTACATAATACTTTAACAAAACAAGTAAACTTATTGTTTTGAAATTTTTAATTAACATTTGTGGCCATAATTTATGTGTTTCTGTTGTACTGAAGCAGATTGTTTAGCATTTTTGTTAGCAAACTTGGGCAGTGGTCATTTTAGAAACAATCTTGTACATAGTTTTGATTAAAACACTTGATTTTGTTAGTGAAAAAAGAATTCTAATTTATAGCCAAAAATTTTTGGCCACCATTTTTTTTCTTGGATATAGATAACATTTATTATTTTACATTTTAAAAAATTTATGTTACTTTGGGACGTTGATGTGTCAAGTAAATGGTACTTTCAACACCCTTTGTCTTTGTTTTGTGGCAGCAAAGAAATGAAAATTTCTGTATAAAGAAAGAGAGGAAAGAAGGAAGAAAGGGTGGGAGCTGGAAGGAGAAAGGGAGGGAGAAAAGAAGGAAGAAAAATGAGGAAAAATGAAAGGAAAGAAAATAGAAGCAACCATTGCCCCAAGGACAAACTATTCCTGCTCACCCTCTCAAAACTAATCCCCTCAAATAGCCCAAGACATTTCGTATGTTTTTATCCTTAGTTACATCTCCAGCTATCTATTCTTTGATTCCCATCTAGAGCAGCCTCTAGCTGTTGTAACACATTATGTTTGAATATATTTTGTCATTGTTTCCATTAGTGTGTCTGTACAAGCTTTATTATTATTATTTTTAAATATGACTGTTACTCTATTGAAAAGAGAAGAGCAGGATTCACTGTAAGGGGCAGAGAATTTGTGTCCTCTCATTTTGATCCCTGATTTATCACACACCTTCACAGTTTTACTAGTGTCAGAAAGAGGCCTGTTTTCTCTTGGAATGCTACATTCTTTGGGGATGAAGTGTTCAGAGTCTTTAACACTGCATTGGAGTGTCCCTGGAGTGTTTAGCATCTGGATACAGCCGTCATCACAGTAATGAGAGATAGAGCAGGCCAGAGCTGGCCCTGTCTGGAGGGAAAAACAGGATCAACACCAAATTTACCATGGCTCTTTCCAGTGTTACAAAAATAATGGATCAATAAGGCATCTATATGAAATACTTCTTCCATCACCCAATCTATTGTTTACACATAGTGAGACTAATAGTTAATGACATTACTATAAAATTTCAGGAGATTATCAACCATAATTTTCAGGAGATTAATAACTATAACAACAGTTGCAGGCTGGTTTTATAAACTTTGTTTTCCTCATATAAATGTAGTATCTTTCTGTTTTTCAATAATAGTACTAATAATATTAGAAGGACTTCTGAAATATAGTAAATGGCCCATGTTTGCTCAAATAGCATTTCGTTAGTATCACCAAGAGAGAAAAACTTCTATGCTAGATAGATCATCTGACTTACTTTGTATGTATAAAAAACTTGCTTAGCTTTTATTATAAAAATCACACATGTATGTAATAAAAAGATAAGCTGAAAAGATCATAATTAAAGTCTCTGGTGGAACAGCCACTTAGAGATAATCACTAATACCAACTTACAATAGAGGTATGTTCTGATAAAGCCATCTTAAGTCAAAAATATCATAAATCAAAAATGCAATTAATGTCCCAATAAACCCATTGTAAAGTCAAAAAATCATAAGTTGAATCATTGTAAGTCAGGGACCATCTGGATTTGTAGAGATACGTCAAGATTGAGAGTGATAGGTCATTGCATTTATTTATCACAGACTATGACCAGACCTTGCTTTATGAATACTAACTCATCTAGGTATTACTGTTATAAACACTATTTTTACAGAGGAGAAAGCCAAGAAACAAAGTTAAATAATGTATCCAAGATGATACCACTAGTAGATGGTAGAGCTAGAATTTGAGGCCAGGCAGTCTGACTTTGAAGTTTTAATTCTTAATCAATTGCTAGGTTTACAGTTACATATATATGTGTGTGTGTGTGTGTGTGTGTGTGTGTATATATATATATATAGAGAGAGAGAGAGAGAGAGAGACAGGGTCTTGCTCTGTTGCCCAGGCTAGAGTACAGTGACACAGTTTTGGCTCACTGCAGCCTCAACCTCCTGGGCTCGAGTCATTCTCCTACCTCAGTCCCCCAAAAAGCTGGGACTACAGGTGTGCACCACCATGCCTGGCTAAGTTTTTAAAAAATATTTTGTAGAGATGGGGTCCCACTATGTTGCCCAGGCTGATCTTGAACTCCTGAGCTCAAGTAATCCTCCTGCCACGGCATGCTAAAATGCTGGGATTATAGGCATGAGCTACTGTGCCCAGCCACCAACATATTTTTAAACAGCTTTATTGAGGTATAATTGATATAATAAACTGCACATATTTAAAATATACAATTTAGCAAGTTTCAAAAACTATTTTTAAGTGTACATTCCAATAGTGTTCAATATATTCATATTGCTATGTAACACATATTCAGAACTTTTCATCTTGTAGAACTGAAACTCTATGCATTAGCTTCCTGAGGCTGTTGTAACAAAGTACCACAAATTTGGTGGGTAGAAACAACAGAAATTTATTTTCTCACAGCTCTGGAGGCTAAAAGTCAAAAATGCATTTTTGTTAACAGTCCATTTCTCCCTCCCCTCAGCTTCTGGCAACCACCAGTTTACTTTTTGTTTCTATGAATTGACCATTTTAGATAGTGGAATCATAGAGTATTTGTGATTTTGTTACTAGCTTATTTCATTTAGCAAAACATCCCCAAGTTCATCCATGTTGTAGTATGTGTCAGAACCTCCTTCCCTTTTTTAAGGCTGAATAATATTCCATTGTGTGTATACCACAATTTGCTTATCCGTTCATCTATCAATGAACAATGTGTTTCTTACATCTCTTGGCTATTGCGAATAATGCTGCAATGAACATGGGTGTGCAACTATCTCTTTCAGATCCAGCTTTGAATTCTTTTGGAAATATATCAAAAAATGAAATCATTGGACTATATTGTAATTTTATTTTTAATTTTTTGAGGAACTGCCGTATTGTTTCCATGGTGACCATACCATCTTACATTATTACAGACAGTGCACAGAGGTTCCAATTTCTTCACATCCTTGTCAACACTTATTATTTTCTGGGTATTTATTTTTGGATGGTAGACATCCAAATGGCTGTGAGGTGATGTCTTATTGTGGTTTTAATTGGTGTTTCTCTGATGATTAGTGATATTGAGCATCTTTTCACATGCTTGTTGGTCATTTTTATATCATCTTTGGTATATGTGCTGCCAAAGTGAGCACTGTATATCATCTTTGGAGAAATGTCTGTCCAAGTCCTTTGCGCATTTTTTAACCAGGCTATTTTGTTGTTGTTGTTGTTGAGTTGTAGAAGTTCTTTATGTATTCTGGACATTAACCCTTCCAATGTATCTTTTTAAACAAATGGAATTATACTTTGCAGGCTGTTTTGCAAACTATTTTTTTCATTTTATATATATTGAATATATTATTTTATATTATTTTGCTATAGGATTTATATTCTGTCATATCTGTAGTATACTTTTTAATGTTCTCTCTATTGTAGACACTTTTACTTTTGCTATTGTAAATAAAATTATACTGATTATATTTATTAATTTTATGGATAATTTCTGTATTAGCTTCCTGAGGCTGTTGTAACAAAGTACCACAAATTTGGTGGGTAGAAACAACAGAAATTTATTTTCTCACAGCTCTGGAGGCTAAAAGTCTGAAATCTAGGAGGGCCACACTAATCCAGGGACTCAAGGAAAGATACTGTTCCTTGGATTTTCAAGCTGCTGATGGCTGTTGGCATTCCTTGATTGTGGATGCATTTCCTCCCTGTTCACATTGCTTCCTCCTCATTTTTCTGTGTGATCTCCCACTGCCTCTGTCTTATAAGGACACTTGTCATTTCATTGGGTTTAGGACCCACCCAGATAATCAAAGATGATCTCATCATCCCAAGATCCTTAATTATATCCTCTTCAAAGACTCTCTTGTTCCTTATAAAGTAACATTCACAAATTCCTGGGGTTGGAACATGGACATGTCTTTTAGGGGAACACAATTCAGTCTACTACAGTTTTATGAAGATAAATTCCTAAACTTAGAATGGTTAGTTCATGGTATGTAAAATTTAAACATCTTGAGATAAATATTTCAGAATTGTGCTCCAAAATGACTTTGAATTGAATTTTTAATGTTCTTAAACATATGTGTGTGTTGTGTCTGCATGCATAGACACCATGCAATAACGTATTTGTGTGTTGTGTGTGCATACATAGATACCCTGCAATAACACAGGCGCACCTCAAAAAATAAAAAAAGGAAAGCAAAGAGAAAGTTGGAGTTAGGGAGAAATGAGAAAAACAATGGTAGGGAACACTCAGAGGTGTCTCTGATAATCTTAAGTACTATCAGTGGCTGTTTCAATAAAACATACCTTATTGGTCTATGTCCAGAAAAATGGCCAAACTTGTGTTTTGATCTATTTGCTTATGTCTGTCTTGTTTCTCTCTAGAAATATGTTTCATTTTTCAAATCTTTGCCTTTTGGTGTAAAAAGTCAATCTTCAATTTTGGCCAATTAACATTTCCATGAAAAAAACCTTTTTATTCAGCTTTCTTCATTCGTCACATAATCTTCGATGCATGGATTTTTGAACTTTTAAAGAATTATTTCATGAATAAGATCAGAAAAGCTTTATACATGTGTATGTATGTATGTATTTTGTTGGGAGGTAGAAAACCACCACTATGGAGTATTTCTTTTCTTAAACATAGTTGAAAAGTTCACCAAAAAGGAGCTTTGTCCCAGGATAAAAGTCATTTTCAAGAGCATTTAGGTAATAAATCATGTGGAATTGTATTTTCAATACTTTATCATGAATAGCAATCAATCACTGATTTCTTGATTGAGGGTTACTTTTTGTAATCAACTTACAGAGTTCATTACCCGTTGAGTGTGAGTCCTTTAAAGGTGGAAGCAATGCACTTATTCCAGCAATATGATCATTGCTCAAAACTGATTTTTAAACTTCTGCCTTAAAACTAACTGCTTTTAAATGGAGCTTTAAAAAGTCTCAAAAATAAATCAGTTTCATTTATTTGATAAACTCGTCTCATTTTTATTCTATGATGTACATTTGTTTTTCAATTTGACCATTCATTGACTTGACTTTGAATAACTTCTGTTTGGTTCCAAAAATCAAGTCTACCTTTATGGAAAAATAATTTGCCACCAGAGGAGGATACTCAAAAGAATATACTGCTACATTGTCTAAAAATAATTTAAGCTACGACATTATCATCAGAATAACCTCCCCTGGGGAGGTTACTTTGAGAGAGCGAATACTCAGAAGTGTTATTTGTGGTATGTTTTTATTAATATTCTGACACAATACTATGATGTAACACAATAGAGTCATAGGAAAATAGATTTTATGAGGGACAAGCTACCCTTGATGTTTTTCAAGTCAAATTTTACAAATAAATAAACAGGCAATTTAGGCAACCTAAGTAAGTTACAGAAGGCTAGTTATATTCTCAGTTGGTGATGGAGGTTAGGGAGATCCAAGTATTTTTTTTTTTTCAATTTTAGGGCTTTAAAAAAAAAAACCCTATAATATAGTGAGCTGAATTGGCAAGTGGCTAGCAAAGTTCAATCTGCAGATGTGCTCCTATTAGCTGAAAATTTAAAAATACAATTGTAAATACCTTTAGGTAGGGGGAATAATTCTTCACTTCATATTAGCAACAGGTTTTAGTCATGTCTGAAACATATGACCCTTGGGTTAAGTTGTTAGATTTAGCAAATGAAAGTTTGAATTTCTGATAACACTTAATTTTTCACTCTGAGTGTGCTCCAAATGTTGCATGGGATATACTCATACTCAAACTATTCATCATTTATTTGAAATTAAAATGTAACTGGGTATCGTGTATTTTATTTGGCAAACATAGCTTCGGAGGATATGAAGCATATATACTGCCATTTTGAATCCAGTCTACCAGCCAGATGTTGCAGAAATATTTACTATTCACTAAACACGTTTAGGTTCCCCCACATTTTGCAGCTTCCTTAAAATTAGGTAGAGCCATATGACTAGTTCTGGCCAGTGCTATGGTTTTAGAAGTGCTGTGTGTCAGTTGACTAATGCACTTAAAAGCCAAACACAATTCTCCAGGTCACTCATTCCCTGTTGCAGTGAACTAGAACCATGTGTTCAAGATGTTCTAGATGCAAGACACAGCAGCCTTGGATCCCTGAAGAAAAGTTGGATTGAAGGTACTCAGAAGAACCATGGGACCTACAGCATACTTTCTGTGTGTTGGAAACAATCTTTTATTAGTTAATCCACTGAAATTTTAGGGTTGGTTCATTACTGCAGCTTGGCATAACCTATCCAGACTAACACACTGTATCATCACATGTATTAAATAAATTCTGTGAGTCTAAGTTTGTTGTTCCTGTTGTTTAATCTTCATGGAATTGCCATCAACTTATCAGATTTATCTGGATGAGAATTACAGGTAAAAGTCTTCAGCATTCTCTCTGCTGCCTGGTAGGTTGCAGCAAATAAGCCCAATATTTAATGATAACATGTCCATTATGAGTATTTTAATTATTATAGCAATCTTATGAAATTGGTGTTATTATCTTTACTCTTTTATAACTAAAGAAAATGAAGCTTGGAGTGGTTAAGAAAGTTGCCCAACATCATTTCATAAAGCTCTTGTTAAACATAGAAATAAGTCTCTATTCCAGAACAGTCTAACTCCAAAATCCCTATTTTCAAATCCATGCCACATACATATTTTCCTGTGACATAAGAAGCCTGTTTCTGTGTCACTCATTCATTTTTAACACAAATATTAATTCAGATGCAGTGCCTCACACCTGTAATCCCAGCTACTTGGGAGGCTGAAGCAGGATAAACCCTTGAGCCCAGGAGGTGGAGGCTGCAGTGAGCTATAATTGTATTACTGCATTCCAGCCTGGACAACAGAGACCGACCCTGTCTCTTAAAAAACAAAAAACAAACAAACATTTATATAGATATAGATTGACTGTTGACCACATGAAATGTCATATGTGTTAGTATGTTTTTGGGTTGTTAGAAAAGAATACCTGAGACTAGGTGATTTATAAACAAAAGTGGTTTATTTTGGCTCATGGTTCAACTGGACTCTTGATGCACCCCTAGTGGAAAGGTTCTCCTTTGGAAAGCAGAATCTCTAGATCCACAGAACTCAAAGATCTATGCTACAATAATAAAGAAACCTTAAATTTCAGTGAAGATCAATCTTTAGGGCATTTAAACAATTAGCAGCCAAGAAGAGAAGAAAAGGGTAGAAAAGGAGACCAAAAAGGAAGTGGTCAGTTATGAGGAGGGAAAAAAAAGGGTGTAATGTTGCTGAAGCCAAAAGAAAAAAACATTTCAAGAAATAGAGTTTGATCAATTATTATCAAATGCTGCTCCAGGAGAGGTACAATAAGTTAAGGACTGAGAATAGACTACTAGATTCAATAAGGATTAATTAACTTGGCTGGGTACAGTTGCTCACATCTATAATCCTAGCACTTTGGGAAGCTGAGGCAGGAAGAAGACTTGAGGCCTGGAATTCAAGACCAGCCTGGCCAACACAGTGAGACCCCCACCTCTACAAAAAAAAAAAAATTAATTATCCAGGTATGGTGGTGTGCACCCGTAGTCCCCACTACTTGGGAGGCTGAGGTAGGAGGATTTCTTGAGTCCAGGAGTTGGAGGTTGCAGTGAGCTATGATTGTGCCACTGTACTCCAGCTGAAGAAATTATGCCCAGGCACAGTGCTCATGCCTGTAATCCCACCACTCTCGGAGGAGGTGGGAGGGTTGTTTGAACCCAGGAGTTCAAGACTAGCCTGGGCAACATAGCTAGGCCCTGTCTCTATTTAAAAAAAAAAAAGAATTGATGACCTTGAAGAACGTATTTTCAGTAGAGTGGAGGTGATGAAAGACTAAAATAGGAGGAAAGAAAGTGAAGATGGTGAGTATGGATGCTTTTAAGATGTTTTTCTATAGATAGGATGGAGAGGTAAAGAAGGTACCTTAAAGGAAAAGGCACAAAGGATTCCTTTTTAAGGTGGGAGTTATTATGGAATGTTGATGGAAATAACCCAGTAGAGAGGAAATGACTAAAGCTGTCTGATTCTTTTTTTTGTCATAGGTGTCTAACAAGAAGTTCTCAGTAAATGCTATTTACTCTGATTATTTTATGCCACTTTTAAAATCAGACCTTGATCATTATAAAATTACCTGCCCCTTACCTTACTGATTTATTTCTAGCAACTTTCCAAGTATGTTTTCAATATACTTCAAATTTCAAATGTCTACGAATGTTGCTGTGAAAAATAAGAAACAGGAAAGTTTACTGTTTCTTATGACCATGTGAAAATAAAGTTACGTACGTTGTTCTGGAGGGAAGGGGTTATGTAAGCCAGTTCATAAGTGAATAAAAACCTGTTATCCTCCACCCCTCCCCCACAAATACTTTGGAAGTATGATAAGGTTTATTATTTGACTAGACTTTTGTCAATAGTCAATACTAGAATGCCCTGTGGATGCGTAGGGCCACCAAGTCAAAGAAATAAAAATACAAACAACCACAACACACAGACCAAAGAATAAGGTCAGTGGAACTGTTGCAGAGCATGAAGCATAAGTTCAGTGTTCAGATAAAAATTCTCCCTGTTTAAAAGTAACTGTGCTGACTGGGTAACTAATCAAGATGCCTGGGATTAGGCCTATTAGTTTAGTGAACCTAGGACAAAGACAAAGGGATAGTATGGCAAATAGTTTTGTTATTTTGAGCAAAAGAGAAAAAAAGTGAACCTCTGGTGAAATTGTTCAATTTGTGTGTGAGGAAAAGCCACGGCTATAACCAATCAGAGCCTTCGGCCAAGTGAAAGATTACAGAGAATTATTGTCAGATGCTGGAATTTTCCTTCCAGAGAAATGACAACCCTGTACCTTGAAAATTTCAAGAGTAGTCTTCCAAAACCCCTATAAAATATTAAACTAATATACTTGCAATTTTAGTACAAATCAGGAAATGCAAAAATTACAGTACTCATAGTGATATTAACTGAGTTCACAGGGTGCACATCAGGACTTTTATTCCAAAGCAGCCCAGTTTGAGGAGTTAATATTTCTTTGGGGACTAAAATACTTGTATTTTCCATCTTCTCTGAATTAGTATTAGAAAATGAAAATGAGGGTTTACATACTGCATTTAAAATATAATTTCTTAGCATCGCCAAGATGTTTGGCTGACCTCTTATTTTCTATCAATATTTAAGGGAAAGTATTAAACAGAAAATCATCTTGAAACAAATTCAAAGACCATGTCATGTACTAGGGCTTTTATATGTTTTATATTTATAATGTAGTAATTTTATTTTGTGACTAGTTTCCATAACATGTTTCTATAAATTAAAAGGAGAAAAATATCTAATTTCTAAGGGCAAATCTCCCAGTTTTTCACTTTTTATGTGAAAACATTGAACAGAATTATGCAGATAATTTAACATTTAATTTACTTATCTTTCTCAGTAAAATTTTTCTCATGCTGTGTTTATGTTTTAAATTGCCCAAATATTTTATATTGGCCTAAACGTTTTGAAAAATATTCATATTGATTTGAAAGCTGATACAACACTTCTAAAAGTCATGATGGCATGTCTTGCCAATGTGAAATTGGACATAAAAATATCTTTGGCTGGGCATGGTGGCTTACGCCTGTAATCCCAGCACTTTGGGAAGCTGAGGCGGGTGGATCACAAGGTCACGAGATCGAAACCATCCTGGCTAATACGGTGAAACCCTGTCTCTACTAAAAATACAAAAAAATTAGTGGGGCGTCGTGGCGGGCGCCTGTAGTCCCAGCTACTCAGGAGGCTGAGGCAGGAGAATGGCCTGAATCTGGGAGGCGGAGCTTGCAGTGAGCCGAGATCCCGCCACTGCACTCCAACCTGGGCAACAGAGCAAGACTCTGTCTCAAAAAACAAAACAAAACAAAACAAAATCTGTAAGTCCTACATTTTTCAATCGAGGAAAAAAATACACTCATCTTAAAAAGTATAGCAATCAACCAATATGGTTGTATCATATGGGGTCAGTTTGAGGAGTTCTGTGCAGCTGGCCTCAGCATTATCCACTCAAGGGATGGATGAGGGGGGACTCTTGTCCCTCATTGTGTTAACTCGCTCACACTTCCAGGTTTGCGTGTGAGTCAAAATAGCTAAAGTTTCCCATAGGCACTACAGCAAAAATTCCCTGATGTAGAAAACAAGAAATTTTCACCGCAGTGGAGACAAGGTGCTGTCACATCATACTTTGCACAACTGGTTGTCATAGCAACAGCTGGGCTAGATGTACATTAACGGGATGTGAGGTAGGGCACAAGAGGTGTCTCAACACCCTCACATGGCGAATTTTTTAAAAATAACATGGCATAACCATCAATAGATATGGTTACCTGTAGATGAATAGTTCATGCAGGACCATGCAAGATTTGTCAAGGTGACTGTAAGTAAGAATGCCTAATTCCAATCAAATGCTGATTGATTAAAGAAAAGACAAGCTGTACTGTACACTGCTGGTGGGAATATAAATTTGTTCAACCTCTATGGAAAACTGTGGAGATTTCTCAAAGAACTAAAAATAGAACTACCATTCAACCCAGCCATCCTACTACTGGGTAGCAAACCTAGGAAAATAAATCATTATGTAATACAGACATTGGCCAGGCGTGGTGGCTCATCCCTGTAATCCCAGCACTTTGGGAGGCCGAGGCACGAATCACCTGAGGTCACGGGTTTGAGACCAGCCTGGCCAACATGGTAAAATCCCGTCTCTACTGAAAATACAAAAATTAGCCAGGACTGCTGGCAGGCGCCTGTAATCCTAGCTACTCGGGAGGCTGAGGCAGGAGAATTGCTTGAACCTGGGAGGCGGAGGTTGCAGTGAGCCAAGTTTTAAGCAATAACCCCAACTCTGCTCAGTGTTCTTCATCTCACATTACTCAAATTCAGCAAGGACCAGTATATAAACCATGGTTCAACTTTAAAAATTCAAAGAATGGAGGTTGGAGTGAACCTGGATTGCACCATTGCACTCTAGTGTGGGCGGCAGAGCCAGAACATGTCTTAAAAAAAAAAAAAAAAAAAAAAAAAAAGAAAAAGAAAAAAGAAAAGAAAGAAAGAAAAAGAAAGAAAAGGTATAGCTAAAGAATATATCCCCATGTTTTCAATCATGCATAGGGGGTATAGTAAGAGGGAGGCAAAAGTACTATAGAAGCTTGTGTACCTTCAGTATAGTTACAAAACACTGCTTCCTGATAAACTGGTCAAATATCCAGGCTATTTAGCAGCATGGCCCTTAGTGAAGAGGGGTGCCAGACAACTATAGCTGAAAGACATCAACTAGAAATACCATCTAACTAACTTTACCTACTATGCTTCCTGTTCACCAAACAGCCTTGTGATTCTACTGAGGCTTCCTTATAAATTGGTGTGCATGGACTAAATGTTCTAATTTTTACAATGTGTAATTGTTTTCTTTATGGTCATATGTATCATTGTTAATTTTTTAAGTTGGACCATGGTTTATATACTGGTCCTTTGCAAATTTGAGTAGTGTGAGACAAAGACGGCTGAGCAGAGTTGGAGTTATTGCTTAAAAATATATCAAGCATGGCTGTAACAAGGAAACCAAGATGGTACGACAAGAAGAGGGTTACATTAAGTTCTGGTAGGAAAAGGATATAGTGAAAGTTTCTCGGGGAACAATAAATAGCTTGGAATGAGCAGAAAGTGTAAAGAGTGTGCTGACTCTTCTTCCTGGCTCTGTGGGCAAAGAGAAGGAGTTCAGGAGATAGTGTGGCTTTCAATTAACGGGAGATAGAATGTTTGTGAAAAGGTTCAAGACTATGCTTGGTTATTTTGACAGTGAAAGGGGCTCTATGAAAGACTGCAGACCAAGTTATCCTAAATTTTCAATTGTAATGTGCGGTAATGGTGCCTTCTACTTTAGCAAAGTCGCTTCTCCAGGTTGGTGGTTTGGTCTGATTCATTACCAAAAGTCTTTGAAGATGAGTAATACAGGTGATTGCAAAGCATTTGGTAAACATAAATTAATATAAAACTCAACATTAGCAACTTTCCAGCAAATGTCTCTGAAGTAAGTGGTGTGTTTTGTGTAAAATTTCATAGAGTGGTTTCTTAATACATTAAAATGTTTTTCTCTTATTACCGATGCTTTCATAGTTGGCTTGATTCACTTGATATCGATGATCTACACAATAATAAAATTTAAGCAGAGAAACTTAATACAGTCTGAATTAGGAACCACAGCTTCACTGGGACTTAATGTATCATGTTGCAGCATAACATTCTAATATGCATAATTTCCTATATCTTGCATTGACTTTGGGGAGTACTTAAATATTCAGCCCAATTCTCTTTTAAGCTTCAGAATACAGTTAACAATGTAATGTCCTGCATGCAGAAGGTAGAAAAGCTCCCCTCCATACCCATATTCTGCAGCAGAGCCAGAAAATGAAGCAACAACTATGTGAAAATCACTCTTGCAGAATTATATCCAGCATATTTTGATAAGACACAAAAGGAAGAAGCAACGTTTTTTGACTATCTACTATGTGAGAGCCCTATTAGTAGTATTTTAATATACTTCAATCATCAAAATATATCTGCAAGTGTAGATATTTATTATTCTTATTTCACTTTTGAGGAAAGTAAGCTCAGAGATGTTGCCAAAGTTAGCACATCTATGATGGAAGTGAGAATGGAATACAGTTCTGTCTTCAATCTGTTCATATACTTGAATCTACCTAAAATCTACAAAAGCAGGAGAGATCTGTCTGAGAATCCCATAATGGGCATTTTAAAAAGCATTATTTCTTCATCAGACAATTTCAGTGCTGTCGAAGTAGACATGCATTTAAGAAAGGACAAAATCTACACAGCCCCCTTAAAGGCATGAAGAGTGTTATCAGATCAGTCTTTGCTTTCTTGCTTGCTTTTTTTTCTTCATAATAAAGTATCAAGCAACAGTCGTTGCTTTCTTACTGACAATAGTTATGGTTTCAGGACCCAAGCTCTAATGTGTTCCCTGACTATAAACTCCTGAGTGCCAGAGGCCATGACCTTGACTTCCCATATCCAATTTATTTCTGGCTTCAAAAAAATCGTGCTCAGAGTCAAGCCACGGTAATATGTAACATGTTATGTTTCAGTTGGTGAATTTTTGCTTCCTTTACACACTGAAGACTCAAGCACCAAATTGTTTCAATTATTTAAAAAATAAACCAATGCTCAGGTTAGTACAGTTTTTTATTTATTTGATACAAGTAAATGGAGAAACTGCTGGCAGTTGCTCACTTCGACAGTGAATAGGGTTTGGCTTGTTGACTGAGTGGTGAAGGATTTGGATATGAATATTTTCAGTTGGCAGTAAGGAGGAGAAAGAATTCTCTATTTTCTTTTTGACATTGTGAGTATAAGGAATGCTTTGTGCTGTTATCCTGACAACCTTACAAATCAAAATAAGAAAGAAATGGTAACCTACAGCTTTCAGTGGAAGATAATAAGTGGGGGGAAAGACAAGTATATTTTCATTCTCAAAAGGGTAAAATCTGTCAGTAGGAGGAAGAGGAACTCTCACTTTGAGGTTAAAGTATAAAATATTAACTTCATATAGCTTCACACGCAGACAGATTAGCATTCACACTAACTTCATGAGGGAGTTAATAAATACAGGTGAAAATGAAGATAACGACTTCAAATAAATAATTGAACAGTCACTTTATAAAGGGGTGTTTTGTATGCAGCCTCCAGAACAGCCCCTAGTGGTTCCTGACTCTTGGTATCCTCATTCTTGTGTAATCCCCTTCTATGGAGTGTGGGCTAGACTCACTTTCTTTGAATGAATAAAATAAGATAGAACTAATGGTGTGTGTCATAAAAGGAAGTATATTCTTTCTCTCTCTCTCCTTCCCTGTCTCTCTCTTTCTCTCACTCTCTTTTTGTCTCTAAGATCATTTACTCTGGGGGAAGCCAGCTGCCTGGTCATAAGTAATCCTATGGAGAGGCCCATGAATTTAGAAACTGAGGCCTCTTGCCCAACAGCCATATGAGTGATCTCAGAAGTGGATCCTCCAGGCCCATTCAAGTCTTTGGATGACTGCAGCCCCAATTGACAGTTTGACTATAGACTCATGACAGACTGAACCAGATCCACACAACTAAGCTATTCCCAGATTTCTGATCCTGGGAAATTGTGTAAGAAAACTATTTGCTGTTTTAAGCCACTAAATTTGGGGATTAATTTGTTGTACAGCAATAGGTAACTAAAACAAAAGGGCAGGAGTCACAACATGCCAGCCCATCCTGGAAAGGAGAGCCAGGGATTCACTTCAGTGAGAGGACTAGATAGAAACATACTATGTTTAAGTAGATCACTTAAAGTCAGTCTTAATAGCCAGCATGTCAAGCCTGCAGGATCGGAGAGCCAGTAAAATTGGCAGACTTTAGAAGATACCTAAGTATTTAATCTTAAAGGCTGCATGGACACAACTAGAGAGAAGCTAAAATTACCTTATAAATTGGTAGACTCCATAAGACAGTCAATGTGGAAGTTGTTACAGTTATCAGCATTCAATCAGTTAAATATGCATCGTCACCCTCTAGAAATATTTTTAAATGGATAAATTGACATGGGCCAACATATAAAAGGATGTAACTCCAGATTCTAGAAGCACGTTCCTCTTCCTCCTCATCATTCTCTCTGCCACCATCTTAGTTTGAGCTCTCAGCACATCATGTCTAGCCATTAATTGCTACCAGGTTGTTTCTCATTCTTTAGTCTTGTCTCCTAGCTAGACTGTAGGCTACTTAAGGAAAGGATCATGTCTCCTTCAGTAATCTCCTCCAACCACAAGTTATTCTTATTTGAAATGTGAGTCTATATGGACTTATTTCTGTATACCTTCTCTGAAGCCACAAGAATTTTGGATCACCATGCACGAATCATTTCAAGTTGCCACTGTCTTATCCCTAGTGAGATTCAGGGTCGTCTGGATTATTTGCTTCTACCCTCTTCTGCCTCTCTAGACTATTACCTATGTTCTCTCCAGTTCTTGTGGAGATGTATTGTCATTTTCTTAATGCTGTGAATATTACCATGTGGTGCAAGTAATGGTACTAGATGTTGGAAAGACGTGCTGCCATGGAACAGATAGACATGGATTCTGCATTCTGGTTATTTTCTAGTCACATAGTCTGTACAGTTCTAGGAAAAAAGGTAATTGAACAATAGTATGCTTAAGCTGTGGCATCTTCCAGGATTGTTCGAAGGTACTATCAGTGACGTGTCATGATATTGCCCAAGGGAGGATCTGTTTTTTTATCTGACACTATGCAGTAGGTAACATTCCTTACTAAAGAAGATTCCATAGGACTTTCTTATACAGAATGCTTTTCAAAATAGAAAAATGCACTCACATAAAAGGATTCAAAGCACAAAAATGCTGGAGAGACAGAAATGCAATATCTTAAAAACAGGCAGATAGCAGTTGTCACAGTATATTGAAGGGAGGTAAGACCTTAGAAAATAACTTCTAAAACTTTGGTCTTTAAAAATTTTCATTTGAAAAAGTGGATATATAAAGCATATTTTAAAAAGACCTTAATATATATCTTAAATATGATTCACCACAATTTTGTAAAATTACTCTTTCTAATTCATTAGGTGTCCATTTAAAGTAATTTCTTCCAGCAGTCCCTCCCTTGCAGTTGAATAGTTGTTTTTTAAACACAATTTAGAGTAATGCCATAATTAATTATCTATTTCCACCAATAAATTCTGGGCTTTCAATGACAGCAGTGACGTTTCTTAATTAAATGTGTACTGCCAATTCCTATCACAGTACCTCACACATGAAAAGTCGCCTAAAAATATTTGTGGAATGAATGAAAGAGTAAGTAAATGGAGGTAAAAAGGGGTTATCAAACAATTATAACAACCACCAGCCCAGTTATTACATACACGATTTATTTAAAAAGATAAAACACCTGAAAGAAATGAAATCAGCACGTAGGGCTATTCGAGCTTGTCTGATGATTAATAATTCACTAGGAGCATAAGCATTCATTCATTCTTTTTCATTCATTTCTTCATTTATTACCTTCCTCTTTCATATTCATCAAAGCCAGATTTTTCCTCTCCTGTTTGTCCTCTGGAACCTTCCTTGGGGACTCTTCCTAGGTTTGACCCTGGCAGAGAGACAGTATTTCTAGAACTCACTCTCTTTCTTATCTTTTGCTCTGAAGAGTCTGATATTAAACAGCCCAGCTTGTTTATTCATAACAGGCTGAAATGTTTGAACTTTATTCTGCCAGCAATAGCAATCACAAAAGATGTATAAGCCAAAAAGCGACTTGCGAAGCAGGGTTCAGGAAGATTCTTCTGCTGACAGTGATTGGAATTGCTTTTTCTCTGAAGGTCTGGTGTTGAACAGCCATAGTTTTTTAGAGGAAGGCCGTGAACTGAATGTTAAAGGGTGAGGAGCAATACAATGTCTGTACTTGGTTCCAAGTGGGTGTCACTGGTATGAGTTCAGTGAAGGGAGATGATGTGGGATGGCAGCTCAGGGACCCTCAGTGATGAAGGAAGACATAAGTTATCTTGGGCACAGCGCAGTGGCTCACACCTTTAATCACAGCATTTTGGGAGGCCGAGGTGGGAGGAATGCTTGAGCCCAGGAGTTGGAGACTAGCCTGGGAACATGGGAAAACCCTGTCTCTACAAAAAAAGAAAAAATTAAAAATTTAGCCAGGTTTGGTGGCACAGACCTGTAGTCCCAGCTACTTGGGAGACTGAGGTAGAGGATGGCTTGAGCCTGGGAGGTGAAGGCTGCAGTGAGCCATGATTGTGCTGCTGCACTCCACCCTGGGTAACAGAGTGAGACCCTGTCTCAAAACAAAACAAAACAAAAAATAAGTTATCTTTGAAGGCTAGAAGGATTAGATAAGTAAGAATGTATATGACTTGTTTACAGAAAAACATAGACAATAGCTTGGTTGTAGTCGTGGTTCTCAATCTCAACTTCAGAATTACTTTAGGAGCTCAGTAAAATGAAAATTCATGTGATCTGTCAAATGCCCTCCAGCCAAAGCCCACCAGAAACATATCTGTAGTTGAAGGATTAATTACAAAGAGAAAGATTACACACCGTGGATAACCCATGGAGTGTCTCCGTAAAAAGGTATTAAAAAGGATTTGGAATTGTGCTAGGTAGACTTGAGGAGAGTCCAAGGAAGCAGGCTTTTGCTCTGGATTAGGTGCTGTCATGAAGCAGAGGCACTTCTATGATTGAGTATCTTAATAATTTTTATCTAGAAGGTGGGACAAACCAAAGAATGCTAAAACTGTAGTTGGCAAAGCAACAGGCAGTCATACTCGCCAGGATGGGGGATATTTGTCTGTTCTTCTGGTTTGCACAATGTTCTTGTTTTTGTCTGTGTTTCTTCTTGATTACAGATTGGTCATCATGATCACCAAACAACCTTGTCTAATGTTGGCATTCTGTGAAATTACTTGTGTTCAACAGAAGTACATCATGGCCTCACTACGAAGCCCAGCCAGCTCCTAGATGTCGGAGACTACTTTCCAATTTCTCAGGCGTAGCGCAAGATAGTGATTCACTGGCAGACAAGAAATCTATATCTCTAATAAGATACCTATGTGATTCTGATTGAAGGAATCTAAGACCATGCTTTAATAACTATTCCTATGGTAAGAAGGAGGACTGAAAATGGAGGAGCAGATTGTAAAGATCCTTAAAACACAGACTAATAGGTTTGAACATAATTCTACCAGCAATAACAACAATTAACGGCATATGAGCAAAGAAGAACATTGCCAAGTAGGGTTCAGAAAGAGTTTCCTGTTGGTAACAAATAGAAAGGTTAGATACTGTCTAAGGATGGGGGTGAGCCTGGGGACAAGCAGGGAGAATAGAAGCAGATAAACCACCAGCTAGGAAACTCCTGCAAGGGACCAGGCCTGACAAGACATGAGTTAGTTTAAAACATTGCCAGTGGGAATGGAAAGAAAGTATTGAATGTGAAAGACATTAAGTAATAATCTGAAATCCATTCAAGGGCAGGGATTTATGTTGATAAATTCTTAGCTCCCAGCCCTGTGCTTGGGGACACAATGAGCATCCAGTAAATATTTAAGAACTAAATCAATTAACCAACTAATTGGATTATGTAACTGACATGATGTGGGGGAAGAGGAAGAAGGAAAAATCAGGAGTGATTTAGGGAGGGTTAGGAAGAGAAAATTATTTCAGAAAAGGGAGCATCCACTTTAGTCAAGTTTAATCTCTGTAATGGTGAAATATTCTAGCCAGAAGTTACCGATATGGGTTTGGAATTTGAATTTAAGGGAGAGGTTAAGGTGCTGGGCACGGTGGCTCATGCCTGTAATCCCAGCACTTTGAGAGGCTGAGGCGAGCAGATCACTTGAGGTTGGGAGTTTGAGACCAGCCTGGCCAACATGGTGAAACCTTGTCTCTACTAAATATACAAAAATTAGCCGGCATGGTGGCGTGCTACTTGATAAGCTGAAGCATGAGAATCGCTTGAACTCAGGAGGCAGAGGTTGCAGTGAGCCGAGATCATGCCATTGCACTCCAGCCTGGACGACAGTGAGACTCTGTCTCAAAAAAAAAAAGAGGCCGGGTGCGGTGGCTCATGCCTGTAATCCCAGCACTTTGGGAGGCCGAGACGGGTGGATCATGAGGTCAGGAGATCGAGACCATCCTGGCTAACACGGTGAAACCCCGTCTCTACTAAAACTACAAAAAAAAAAAAAAAAGGAAAAATTAGCAGGGCATGGTGGTGGGCGCCTGTACTCCCAGCTACACGGAAGACTGAGGCAGGAGAATGGCGTGAACCTGGGAGGCGGAGGTTGCAGTGAGCTGAGATGGTGCCACTGCCCTCCAGCCTGGGAAACAGAGTGAGACTCCGTCTCAAAAAAAAAAAAAAAAAAAAAAGAGAGAGAGAGAGAGAGAGAAAGAGAGGCTAAGGTAGGTGTTGCAGGATAAATAAGTGGGTAGATTGAAGTCATTGGACCAAATAAAATTTTCAAGAGTGGGTAGGTAAAGAAAGAATGGAAGACAGGGTCAGCCTCCCGCTAATTTGCCATGGCAGTTCTTGTTTTGTACTTTAGAAGATGAGATGACATCAGGGGAAATAAATCATGACTCTTTCAGGAATACAACGTGGGTCTAATGAGAATGGTTTCTGGTGTCATCAGACAGAGTTTCCAGGACACCTCTGTCCCACTCAAGCTGTGACTTTTCCTGTGTTTAACCTAAGTTGAAATTTTCTCATCTGTAAAAAGCTGGTGATAAAAGTAAAGCAAGCTCTTAAAGATAGGCCCAGAAATAAAATAAAAAAAAAATACAAACCTCACATGGCAATGTCTGAGTGATGACATGCAGTAAGAATGGTGAAGCTTCAGTTAGCTGATGAAGATATATTAGTTTTCTCAAAACATCACCTCTTAAGTAGGAATGGCCATCCGCAGTGACTTTAACCTTCCATATCATAGGAAAACAACTATGAATTTAGGCTTATCCAGTTGTTGCCGAAGAGTGGCATTCCCAGAGCACTTTCAGAAACTGAGTATGTAGAAAATAAGAGGGAACACTCTTATCTTGACCAGACAATACTATACTCAATCACTAATAGGATTGTTAAATAAAAGTAAATATATTTGAGATAGCTCTTGCCTGATCAGTTTTGTAAAAATGTATTTTCAGATAGCTCACTTAAAACATCTGCGTTTCTCATTGAAATCTAACCAAAAGGTGGCGGTATTCTATACAAATGCTAACTAGTCCCTTAACTGTTACCTGTACGTTTTGTAAAACAAATATCACAACAGCCTACATTGAGAATTAAATTGCTAAAGACAGCCCCGCCCCACACACACACACAAAAAAAGTGTTACCAGGCTTCACTGAGAAAAATTGAGATTTGCAAGAAAAGATTAAAATGCAATACAGAACACAACCCAGCCCAGTGTGTTAGAGTACTTGTCTACCCACCAAGATTCCTATGATACACTAGATGTCAGAGAGACAGGGCGTACCACATCATTTCCACGCTTAATACATACACAGCCTTCTTCTTGCTTATCACACTATCCATCTGAAGAGTCTAAAATTTTTTAGGGCTTCTTCTTTAGACAAATCTTTATTCCCCAGGCTTCTTCCCAGGGTGGCCCTCCAGCTTATCACAACAGTCTGTGTAATCTGTGGGGAAAAAGTACTGGCCTGTTTCTTTTTTTGCTTTGTTTTTGCTTTTGTTTTTTTTTCTTGAAATGGAGTCTCCCTCTGTCACCAAGGCTGGAGTACAGTGGTGCGATCTCGGCTTACTGCAACTTCCGCCTCCTGGGTTCAAGTGATTCTCCTGCCTCAGGCTCCTGAGTAGCTGGGACTACAGGTGCCTGCCATCACGCCCGGCTAATTTTTGTATTTTTAGTAGAGATGGTGTTTTGCCATATTGGCCAGGCTGGTCTTGAACTCCTGACCTTGTGATCCACCTGCCTCGGCCTCCCAAAGTGCTGGGATTACAGGCCTGAGCCACCGTGCCCAGCCTGGTCTCCTTTTTAAGATGTCCAAGTTTTAGGCTGGGTGCAGTGGCTCACATCTGTAATCCCAACACTTTGGGAGGCTGAGGCCAGCGGATGGTTTGAGCTAAGGAGTTACAGACAAGCCTAGGCAACATGGTGAAATCCCATCTCTACTAAAAAATACAAAAATTAGCCAGGTGTGGTGGCGCTGCCTGTGGTCCCTGCAACTGGGGAGTCTGAGGTGGGAGAATCACTTGAACTCAGGAGGCAGAGGTCACAGTGAGCCAAGATCATGCCACTGCACTCCAGCCTGGAACAGAGTGAGACCCCGTCTCAAAAAAAATTTATTTTTCTAGGTTTTAATTCAAGCTGCATCCTAATCAGAAAAATGGAAGAAACAAACATTAATTGAGCATCTACCATGCACTAAGATATTTGTCATCTTGCTTAAGTGGTAAAGGAGACCCAATAGGGTAAATATTCTTAATCCCACCTGATAGATAAGGAAAACTGAGGCTCAGAGAAACTAAATACCTATCCAAGCCCATGGACTGGTAACTAGGATATAAACATTTAAACCAACTTTGAAGTTCTCAGTTCTTTCAATTATATAAACTTCTATGACTACATACTATTTATATTTCTTGATTGTTTGATATTATAATGGGAGGGGGGAGCTACTACAATTTACAAACAATTTTTAGGGTGTCATGGGATATTTTTGTAAAGATAATTTTAGTAGTTCACAGCATAAGTTAGATGTGAAGTATAAAGATCTGGAAGTATATCTTCTAGTGAGTGTATTTTAGTTAGATTGAATAAAGTAGCTATATTGTGACATTGTTCAGTTTTATACTCAAAGCTTAATGTGGGAGAAAAACACTGAATTACAACATATGATCAGTATCCATACCTTATTTTTATGCATTATCCTACATTTTTTCCCCCAAGGGTCTGCATTTTCCAATGCTGTTTAAGAGTTTTAGATTCCCTAGTATTATGTTTTTCCAGCCGAAGTCTTCAACAGTCTCAGTCAAAATTCAATTGATGTCGTGGGTTGATTTTTTTTTCCTTTTTGTTGAAACAGTCTATTTCTCTGGAATATTTTAAGGATGTTACCATTTCCTGCTGGGTGGGACATTTTTTGGCTATGCTGTTTGCTTAAACTATGAAGCCATTTCAAGTAGACGTGTTTTATCATCCTTTTCTCCTCTTTAGAGGAACCTCCCTGTAATTTAAGGTTGTTAATAACCTCACCAAAGTGACATTTTCTAATATTGATTTATTTTTCTCATTGGAAACACAGAATGAAGAACAGTGGTTTTTCAGCAGTAATTCTAATTCTAACCTATTTAAAAAGTACAGTGAATTGTTGACTACTCTCTTAATGAAACGATGCCATTTATTATTATTTATTTATTTCTGAAATGATATTATTAAAGGGAGTTCTTTTAAACATAAATATAAAGCAAATAATTTTGAAAATACATGAGAGAAAGAGCTAATAATAAATAATGCTAATAGTGCCTTAAAATAGAGCTTATCCATTTTGAGGGTTGAAAACCAAAACATATGTCCTGAGATTGCTTTTGGAGAGCAAAAGGCATTGATATTAAAGCACTTCCACAAGTATTTAGGGCCTGCATATTATTATTTTCCCCATTGTTATTAGCAAGACGCTTTATTCACACAAAAAAGAATGTGGCATATTTTCTCATTTATATGTCATCATATAATCAAATCTAGTGACATGCTCTTTGGGAACTTACTAATGCAAGAGAATAAAAATGACAACAACTCATTAGGCCAACAAATACAGTGAATCATTAAAGGTGGAGGAAAGAATGGACATCTTTTCCCTTTCACAGATGTAAACTGGAACGCTGTTTTGTAAGTTATTTCAATATTTTCTGCTCCACTGAGAGATTTTTCTATTTTGAAATTGCCTTGAAAGTGTATCCTGACATATTACTATATTACCCTTAGCTGCATTCCAGCATGATGCTAACAAAAGCCAACTAAACCTTCTTCCATCATACTCTTGCTCCAGCCACCGTCCTAATGTAATCCTGTGTTCTAGACCCCATTGGCTTGAAGCATGTGGGAGGATCAGGGACCCTGGGAAAACAACTCACAGAGCATGTTATACTGATGAGAGCAAGCACCGCCCTCTCACACCATGCAACATATTCCTTATTTCCCAAAATTATAGGGAAAGTTCTAGAAAGTACTGGACTGGTAGTCAGGAAACTGAGGTTCTAGTTCTAACTCCATTTCTAACTTATTAGGCAATCCTTGGCCTCCCTTAGTCTTAATTTCCCAATGAGTAAAATTAAAGAATTTTAGGTTAGTCTCTAAGACGTCTTCTAGATGTAAGGGTTTTTAACAAGGCTGACAAAAATCTGTATTTAATGACGTAATCCAATTGGAATAACTACAAATTTTCTAGGTAAAACACTGAGTACTAGCAAGGGGACTGCACTCATCTGCTGAGTGATGTTTTGAAGCTCTCTAAACTGTATTACCCTTCCCAAATATCAGAGCATCATACAATACATTTTATCCTACGAGCACGCATGCCATGAGAATGAGTAAAATTCCCAGTTACAAAACTGCTTAGAGCTCTTTGGAAATAATCTTCAGTGAACATACATTGTATAGCTAGCTAACTATAAGAATGCTTAAATATGTATTCTATCAAAACATGCTAAGAGAGCTACCAGTCTGAAAGAAGAAAAAAAATTAAGTGAAAAACAATTTTATTTTCTTTTAGAGAAGCCCCAAATGTTTATCTCATCTATTATGAAATTAATTTTTTAAAGAACTTTGTTTTATCTATTTCTTATTTTTAAAGAGTCTTTTACAGAGCAGTTGTACATTCACAACAAAGTGAAGAGGAAGATACAGAGATCTCCTATACAAATTCCTCTACTTCCCTGCCTCCACTTAAGCACCACATCCCACATTATCATCATCCCACACCAGGCTGGCACATTTGTCACAATTGATGAACCTACATTGACACACCACAATCACCCAAAGTCCCAGGATTCAGTCTCATTGTTATACATTCTATGGAAAAATGTCTAATGAGATGTATCCATCGTTATAGTATCCCACAGAGTATCTTCACTGCTCTAAAAATACCCTGTACTCCACCTAGTCATCCCTCCCGCCTCTTCCAAACTCTGGCACCACTGATCTTTTTACTGTCTTCATAGTTTTGCCTTTTTCAAAAGGTCATGTAGTTGGAATCATACAGTATGCAACCTTTTCAGCTTGGCTTCTTTCACTTAGTAACATGCGTTTCAGTTTCCTTCAGTCTTTTCATGGTTTGATAGTTCATTTCTTTTTAGTGCTGAATACTATTCTGTTGTCCGGATGTACCATAGATTACCGATTACTTATCTAATCACCTACTGAAGGACATCTTGGTTGCTTCTGTGTTTTGGCAATTATGAATAAATCTGCTATAAATATCTGTGTAAAGATTCTTGTGTGGGCATAACTTTTCAACTCCTTTGGGTAAATACCAAGGATTGTGATCATTAGATCATATGGTAAAGTTTGTTTAGTAAGAAACCATCGAATTTTCTTCCAAAGTGGCTCCACCATTTTGCATTCCCACCAGCAATGAATGGGAATTCCTGTTCCTCCACTCGCCAATATTTGGTGTCATTGGTATTCTGGATTTTGGCCATATCAATAGATGTGTAGTGTTACCTCATTCTTAAGTTTCCATTTCCCTAGTGGAGCATCTTTTCATATGCTTATTTGCTATCTGTATGGCTTCTTTGATGATGTGTCTGTTAAGGTCTTTGGTCCATTTTAAAATCAGGTTGTTTTCTTATTGTTGAATTTCAAGAGTTCTTTGTGCATTTTGGGTAACAGTCCTTTATCAGATGTGTCTTTTACAAATATTTTCTTCCATTCAGTGGCTTGTCTTCTCATGTTCTTGACATTGTCTTCCATAGAGCAGAAGTTTTGAATTTTACTGAAGTCTGTCTTATCAATTATTTCTTTCATGGATTGTGCCTTAGGTGTTGTACTTAAAAACTCATTGTCATACCCCAGGTCATGTAAGTTTTCTCCGATTTGATTTTCTAGGAGTTTGGTAGTTTTGCATTTTACATTTAGGTCTGTTACCCTCTGTCTATTTTGAAGATTAAGAATAGGAAATATCACCTTATATTCAATAAATTTAACAACTATGAAGGAGAGGCAGAGATTAGAGAGGAAACAAAAGATGAACATGGGGAAAAAGAAAAATGAGGCAGATAAAGACATCCCCAAAGCTAGAGAAAGAGGCAGAGAAGCCACAAACAGATCGGCATGGGAAACATCAGAAAGACCCCCTACAAAAGTTGGTAAGTGGAAAGGCAAAGGCAGACTGGTACTCCACAAATGGAACACGAGTCATTCTAAGAGAAAGGTGTTCATGGAGAAATAGCTTGGTCAATGGCCTTTAATGAAACAGATAGAGTTCATAAACATACTAGCTAGTTTTGTTTGTTTTTTCTTTTCTTTTTCTCTTCTAGTTGATTCGTCAGGTTTGTTGTTTGATACTCCTTAGCGGATTTCAACTTCCATGGCCTCTGTCCTGCTCATACTAGCTAGTTTTAAGTAATGACAGACATGGAAATGATAACTTCTTGGTACTTACTTCTGGGCCAACTGAAGAGGAACTGACGACAGAATCATAGAATCCCTGATGTTATGTCAGTTAACAAAGATTAGCTTCTTTAATGAGTATCCTTGTTATCATAAAATGACAGGAACTAACTAGAAGTTTATATATCCCTCCTCCAGAAAAAGAGTGAGAAAAACCCAGGACAACAAACAATGTTTACAAAATATTTTGTTCTCTGTGGGAAAAAGAAATAATTTAAAAATTTTTATGGAAGTAATTTATTTATGATTTTAAAATGTATACAACTGTCAACATCAATCTCTTTTATATTATTAACTTAAAATAGAATTTTTAAATATTTAAGTATTGTTCATTTTTTAGCTGTTATAGATGACAGCATAACTGTTACTTTTTAAAAAATATATTTATCAGTTGGAGATGTAGATATTTATGAGTGAAATTACATGATTCACTTTAATCAAATCTGGTAAAAAATTTGTGCAGGGTATATAGATAAAACAAGTGCCAAAATATTGATAATTGAGGAATTGGGAGGTGGGTACATAAAGGCTCATTTCATTATTCTCTTTAATTTTGTGTATGTTTGACAATTTTCCATAACAAAAGGTTAAATTATTTTTCTTTTAACTGCGTCAATTACATATAAAATATTTCACTGTGTTTTGAAGTGGCTCAAATGAATGCAGAATCTCAGTTTCACAGCATCATGAAAGAATCTTCGGTAATTTTTGTTACAGAAGTTTCTTTGATTCCTACTTTTTTGCGGTGATTTCTATGACTTTATTTTTCATCATCCAAATTTTATTTTCAGAACAGCTCAACTGTGTTTTTGTAAATTTCCACTTCAGAAACACAGGAAATCCTAAAAGATGGATGAGAACCAGGTACTGAGTGTATGGTTTTTCATTGTGTTTTATTTAACCTAAGTACCAAATTCTAAAAGCAGAAGTGGAAGTGTCTTTATGCCCTGGTTAAAGATGTCTCAGTTGTTCCATGAGAGACCTGGAGAAAGAGCTGGATTTGGAAGCCTTGCTTTGGCTATCACCTGAGACTGGTATCCTAGAAGTGCAGTGCTAAGTCTCCTGGAGAAGAATGCTTGCCTCTTACTCACACACTGCTTTATTTGCAAGTTGAAGTCTCAGAGGAGACTGCCTGTCTACCCAGCTGCAGAATGTGTATGCAATGATTGCATCTGTTGACATGGAAACTGAAATATAACCGATAAACTACACACCCCAAACAGATTAAAATTGACTTGGGAAAACTATGTAGGGTTATTACAAAATTTATGATAAACCATCTTTTTGCTGCACCTCCCTCTATTTAAAATGATAGCCTATGAAGTAAAATTTTTGTAGAAATCATTCTCCCTAACAGAGTTTGGTGGTAGCAGCCAGATTATTGCTGAATCAATCCTTAAAGTGGCATAAAATAGCTGCACGCTACAGCAGATGGATGAATGATAGAAAAACACATATGCTAAACATATATGTATAAGGCTACTGACATATTTATGAAAAGTTATAAGTCCACATAATCTAGGCCCAAATATGTTTGAACATGATAAAAATATAACTGATTTGTTTTAACATGATTTACTATTTCAGATACATATATATACTGTCTTGTTTAATTATATCAGCCTAAACATAACAATAGCTATTACTTATTCAGCACTTACTATTTGTGGTAAACTATGTTAAGCTTATTTTATTTAATTCTTGCTATAATTCAATAACTGGAGCCTTTTATTTTTACCCCCACAGTAGATGAGAACTGATCTCAAAGAAGCAAGATATCCTGGTCTATAATAGTACGGGATGTGAACCTTGGTCTGAGTAGCTTTAAACTTTAGTTGTATAAACCTCACTTTATTGACTCTCATTTTTACTATGATGAAAAAAGCTTATTATAACACTGGTAGCCTGTAATGGTGGTATTAGGAGAGCTTCCACTGACATGTTTATATAAAAAGTCTCTACTATACCCAGATTAAATTTAGCTTGCATGCTTCTATTTCTGACATATCGTATTGTAAGCTCTTAGAGGATAGGAACTGAAACTATCATACTTCACAAAGAAAGATGTATAAGTGGTGCTTGATGATTACTCATAATGATTAAAAATCACACAGCTATAGAGAAGTAATAATTAACACTTTTGTATAAAATTTGTTGTTTAAAATGGAGACATATTTTTATTTTTCTTGCTGCAATGTGCATATCATGTCTAGGGAGCTAGAACTAGTCGTGCAGGGAAACTAAAAAATTATGATTGATAATTCTTTCAATGTATATACTTAGCAAAGCCTTTTTTGTTTTGTTTAGTTTTTGGCCAAGGACCAGGATTACGGTCATTTGATAGCAACAACACATTTTTAAAATTTTTTTCTAGGAAAAAATTTAAAGGGCAGTGTATACTAAGGAAGAAGAGCAAACTGGATACTTGAACACTTTTGAATTGTCATTGTTTATTGAATTTGTTATGCATTCGAGATTTTAAAAACAACCTCCCATATTATAAAGAGCAAGAGGACAGCTGACAAAGGACATGTCCTACAGAAATTTCGAACAGTTTATTTTATCTTCTTTCAAGTCAAAGGACTGGAGGATCTTTCTTCCCACTTGCTGCTTTGAAAATTTATAGGGAGGGGGAGGTTATTTTGCAGACAGCCGAAATAAAGTTCCAATGTTCTAAATTCCATCTTTGGAAATGAATTGTAGCTTCTAAAATCGGTAGTTCTAATGGTCCATGTATATATGGAATGTGAAATGGCCTAGGAATTATAATAACTGAATCTTTGGTTAGTCTCTCTTCTGCCATTACCTGGCTATGGATCTCAGACATTTCTGGGCCGCTGTTTTCTCAACTGTCAGATCTCAGTAGGGGGTGCCAAATAATCTTAAGTATTCCTTTCAGCTCCAATTAGACTCAAACCTTGTGGTACAATGTTTCTGGCTGACCCAACCCCTATCCACAATTTCTTTCTTCTTAGACATCTTCCAGTATTGGCCCAGGAGTAACCATGTGTCTAGTTCTGATCAATGAGCTGTTACTGGCTGTGACTCCAGGAAAACTTTTAGGATAGACTGGACTGGAATGTTCCTTTTGGTTTTTTTGTTTTGTTTTGTTTGTTTCTCTGAGACGGGGTCTTGCTCTCTGTCAGCTGGGCTGGAGTGCAGTGGTGCAATTGCACAGCTCCCTGCAGCCTCTACCTCCCAAGCCTATGTGATCCTCCCACCACAGCCTCCCGAGTAGCTGGGACTACAAGCCTGTGCCACCACAACTGGCTAATTTTTTTGTATTTTTTGTAGAGATGAGGTCTCACCATGTTGGCCAGGCTGGTCTTGAAGTCCTGGGCCCAAGTAATCCTCCTGCCTTGGCCTCCAAAAATGCTGGGATTACACAGATGGCCACTGTGCCCAGCCCCTTTTGGTCTTTTGAACCTGTCTCCTTCTTGCCTTCAACAAATGCAGTACCTAGAGGGACAGCAGGTAACTTGTAACCGTGAAGTGACAGGCTAACACTTAGGACAGCAGAGGCAGGAAGATGAGAAGAATGTGTGTCCCTAATGCTTCCTTGGGAAGCTGCACCAACACTGGACTGCCTATATCTGGATTTCTTTTATATGAGAAAAATAAAGCCACAGTTTCAGCCACTGTGGTAGGATTTACCATTAGTTGCAGCAGAACTTATGCCTAACTGATATATGTAATACAACACACAAAAGTAACATGCTGTAAATTGAAGAATGATTCTTATGGGGGCTACAAAGATTAAAACCATGACTGCTTGCTCTAGGAGCTTGTAATTAACAGAAAACAAAAGAGAAGCACTGAAACAGCCACAATACAAGATAATACATTAAGAAGAGGCACAGTACTAACATTTTAAGCAGGATGTAGTCATATTTGCTTTCAAGGAGAGGTGTGGAAAAATTAAGAAAAGAGCCTTAAAAATATACATTTAGTATTCTTAGAAGTTTATGCTGCCTCCTAATAATGACATCTTTTCTCATTAGATTATCAATATAGAACTAATAATTAGATATAGGGCTTTAATGCTGACCTATATATTATGCTGATCTCACTAGGATGTTAGATTGTCTTGACTTGACCTTCAAACTAAAATTGTAGCAAATTTTTAAAAAATAAAATGTTTTTAAAATTAAAATTTCATATTTTTGAAACGAAATAGACTATGGTAACCCCATTTCCTTCTGCTTGATCAGCTGCTGGCTTATACAGCTACTCCTTGTGCCCTGGTAATTTGCTGTTTGGTACAAATATGTACTAAACTCATGCCTGTCCTTCCTTTCTTTTACACACTTGCCTCCACCACTCCCAATGCAACCCTTACCCTAACTATTCGATTCTTTCCCCAGATGGTGTAATCTGGTAACTGATTCAACATAGATGAGTTAGTAAATGAAAATGGCTTAGTATGGTACCAGCTCTCCCTCAGTATATATAGTTTTATAACATATAACCAAATGACGATAAACCCTGATCTCAAATGGGTTAAAGGAAGCTTTAAAAAATGCCAATGTGTGTGTCCTCTCATCTAACCCAGTTTGAATTCAGATGGTCTCCCGTGTGATGCAGGCGTGGGTAGGTTTATTCGTTTTGAAGAGAAACCAGAGCATAGGCATGGGTAGGTTTAAAAGCATCCCAGGTATTGCTAATGTACAGTCAAGGTTAAAAACCAGTGGTCCAATCTACATTCAACATGTGTCCACCAGGTGCCTGACATTGCTAGTTACTCTAAAAAGCTACCCTGGGTCTTGAGGGATTAGACACCTAAAACAGGAATCATTTTGCCCTTGAACTAAAAAGGGAGTTTATTGAAAGAATACTGGATTTTCCCAAGAAAAACACAAGTAACGGTGTTTCTATAGGGTCTATATCCAGTATCAGGAAAGCTGACAGGAACCGACAGCAGCATACTCTCATGTACTGTCTCTCTCTCTCTCTCTCTCTCTCTCTCTCTCTCTCTCTCTCTCTCTCTCTCTCTGTTTATTCTTTGTTTTTTCCCTCATATATTTGGTCCATCCTGCTCTTTCAGCAGCCCAGCTTTCTCTGCCTCTTCAGCTATAAAGGACAGTGCTATGGCTACCCAAGGTCACTGCATACATTATACATTTGGGCCCAGCATCTGAAGCTGCACCTACCTAGAGGGCTACCTTTTTCTGTTGGTTTGTTTGTTTTGTTTTGTTTTGTTTTGTTTTGAGACAAGGGTCTCACTTTGTCACCCAGGCTGAAGTGCAGTCGTGCAAACACAGCTCGCTGCAGCTCAAATTCCTGGGCTCGAGTGATCCTCCTACCTCAGCCTCCTAAGTAGCTGGGACAACAGGCACACGTGACACCAAGTCAGCCTGGCTAATTTTTGCATTTTTCCTAGAGATATGGTTTCTCCATGTTGCCTAGGCTGGTCTCAAACTCCTGAGCTCAAGCAATCTGCCTGCCTCAGCCTCCCAGCATGTGAGTCACCATGCCCAGCCAGGGCTGCCTTTAGATATATATCAATGTAAGCAGAGAGGTCAGTCTGGTGGGACCCACCCTCACAGGTATATCACTACTGGCTATGGGCAACAATTCTCTAGTTCCCAGCTCCTCAATTAGGAGACAGACTTAGGTTTAAAAACTTTTTTTTTTTTTCTTTTTTTTGGTCCCAAGAACATCGACTCTGGAGAGAGAATCTAGCCAGCCCAGCATGATCAGGTTCCCATTCCTGATTGATTTGCTTATGTTCCAAGAAAGAGGCTAATCTGGTAGAAGCACAGTTGGAGAGGACTCACCTGGTATGAGGAAGAAGACATGTTCAAAAAAGGAGATCATTTATGAGGCAGGCAGTTAACTGAAAAGGTCTACTTGATTGCTCAAAGAGCTAACTTTAGACTATGCAAGATATTTTAAAATTCAAAATATCTCTTATAAGCTGTCAGTGGAATAAGCATATGGGGGAAAAAGTGGTTATATCTGACTGGTGTGTTCTAGAAAAGCATCATGGAAGAGATAGAAATTTTATAGACAATGTGGAGAAACAGGCAGCCCGGATAGGCAGAATGATTACAATAAATGAAGGCATAGAGGTAAGAATGGGGACTCTTTGAGGTTGATTGGACTATACGATTTAGAATGTAGTGGGAGATAAATCTGGGGCCAAACTGCAGAGATTTCCAAAATTCAGGCTGGAAGAAAAGACTCCTTCTAGAACAGGTATGTTTTTTGAGCAAGAGAAATATATAATCTCTCTCTCTCTCTTTTTTTCTTTTTTTCTTTTCTTCCTTTCCTTTCCTTCCCTTCCTTCCTTCCCTCCCTCCCTCCCTCCCTCCCTCCTTCCCTTCCCTTCCCTTCCCTTCCCTTCCCTTCCCTTCCCTTCCCTTCCCTTCCCTTCCCTTCCCTTCCCTTCCCTTCCCTTCCCTTCCCTTCCCTTCCCTTCCCTTCCCTTCCCTTCCCTTCCCTTCCCTTCCCTTCCCTTCCCTTCCCTTCCCTTCCCTTCCCTTCCCTTCCCTTCCCTTCCCTTCCCTTCCTTCCTTTTTCTTTTTTGACAGTCTCTCTCACTCTGTCACCCAGGCTAGAGCAAAGTGGCACAATCACAGCTCACCACAGCCTTGACCTCCCAGGCTCAGGTGATCCTCTACCTTATCACCTCCACGTCAACCTCCTGAGTAGCTAGGACTACAGGCACCCGCCACCAAGCCTGGCTAATTTCTGTATTTTTTTTTTTTTTTTTAGTAGAGACGGGGTTTCGCCGTGTGGCCTGGCTGGTCTTGAACTCCTGGGCTCAAGCTATCTGCCCGCCTCGGCCTCCCAAAGTGTGAGTATTACAGGTGCAAGTCACCACATATGGCTGAGAAATATATAATCTGACTTGTATTTTAGGAGGACGGATCTTTTCTAAGATATAAAGTAACAAAGATGACAGATTCTGAAAGTGGATGAGTAGATCACGCAAGAGACAAGACGGGGTCTCTTCTAGGTTGGTGGCAGTAAGAATAAAAAATAAAGAAATTGAAGGCATTTTTGAGGACAGTGGGAATATCAAGCAGCATGCCAGAGGCAAGGAGAGAGCTGCTTGGATTAGGAAGCATATTCTCAGGGTTGTGGCTTCAATCGAGTACGGTAAAGTCAATCTTCTATAACAAGTTACTTTTTAAAGTGCCCTATTGAATTTGTGTATTTTACTAGATTCAGTCCAATAGTCATTCACTCAACAAACATTTACTGAGTGCCCAATTTGATCAGACTTTTATAGTAGGAGGTGGTTCAGATAAGATGAGTAAGATTAGTCTCTTCTAATGAGGATGTAGACAGGAAAACAATGAATGAGAAGACACCATAAAAAGGCCAGATTACCTCATAGGGCTGCTGGGAAGATTAAATGAGATCACGTCTGTAAAATGCTTAGTTAGGCACAGTGCCTGGTACCTAGTAAGCGCTCAGTAAATAGTAGTTATTATTCCATACACGATCCTGTGAGAGCAAAAAGAAGTGATGAACTGTCTTAGGATGTTGAGGACAGCTTCAGTGAGGAAGTGAGATAATTAACCAGGCAGAGACAAAGATGGACATTCTAGATGGAAGAACTTGCATGAGGAAAAGCATGGTGTGTTGTGACAACACAAAGTATAACCTGGACAGAGTATAGAAGGGGCATTTAGGAGTGGCACGTATAAGACTAGCAAGGTAAGTTGGGCCTAGATTTCTGAGGACCTCGAATGTGAAGCAAAGTTTAGACTTTGCATTTTAGGCAATCAGAAGCAATGACTGGTTTTCCAGCAGAGAGGGTGTGAGCAGATTGCTTATTAGGAAAATCACCCAGGGTAGTCTGGAGGATGGATTAGGGGTGAGAGGTGAGAAATAGGTCAGAGGCAAAACAATCATTAAGCTGCTTAAATTGTTCAGACAAGTCAAGTGAGGTGAGGGCATGAATCAAGTTTGTCGAAGTGGGAATGGAGTGGGAGAAAAAAATGATAAAGCTCTAAAAGTTTAAGAGATTATGTTTTAAAATTTTTTATCTAATTCAAAATGTGTTGCATTTTTACCAGCTCACTATTATAATATTAATCTCTTCTAAAACACAGGAAAGATCTTACTTTAGGGAAAAACCAAACCAAAACAAACCTTCACAAATATAACATCCATTATAACATTTCGGGTTGGATTACTTGCTTACATAGTGTGCAAAAGTAATTTCATGTAAATATTTTAATGAGTTTTTTCCATTTTGTGTATTCTTAGCAATGTTACTTATATATTTGAAGATTATGGAATAGATACAGGCAAAATCTAAGTATTCTGGTGCTCTGATGAAGAATATCTTTTCTTACTGCATTACATGATAACTGCACAGATGACCTAGACACAGGTTGCACATGGAGACACCAGTAGCTTTCCAGGTTGACAACTAACTAAGGCTCACCTTCCTGACCCTTGGAAAAGATTACGGGGTAATTGTCAGAACTACCAGAAGTCTTATTAATGTAATTATGTGTATGGTAATATCCATTCATTGAAAACCCAATTAACTAGAACTTTCAAATAATAAGACCTTTTTGACTGAGTGCAGTGGCTCACACGTGCAATTCCAGCATTTTGGGAGGCCGGGGTGGGTGGATCACTTGAGGCCAGGAGTTTGAGACGAGCCTGGCCAACATGGTGAAACCCCATCTCTACTACAAAAATTAGCCAGGCGTGGTGTGTGCCTGTAATTCCAGCTATTCGGGAGGCTAAAGCAGAATTGCTTGAATCCAAGAGGCGGAGGTTGCACTTAGCCGAGACTGTGCCACTGTACTCCAGCCTGGGCTACAGAGTGAGACTCTGTCTCAAAAAAAAAAAAAAAAAAAAAAGACCTTTTTTATAGTCCTATGTATAACTCGTCCTCATAATGAAAGCCCCTGTCAAAGCTATAAAATCTTGTATTTTACTTTAAAACAAACCAGAAACATATTTTATTTTTTTAATTATTTTTGTTATCTTTTTAAAATTAAACATTTATATTGATAGAGATTCATATTCAGTTGTAAGAAATAATATAGAGAAATCCCTTGCCTTGTACCCTTTGCCCAGTCTCCCCTAATGGCAGTAGCTTGCAAAAGTGTAATATAACAACCAGGATATGGCTATTGACATAGGGTAGGCCATTTCTGGGTTCTCTATTCTATTCCATCAAACTACCCACATTTTCCTCCATCAATAGCACACCATTCGATTACTATAGCTATATAATAGTTCTTAACATTGAGATAGAGTGATTCCTCTCACTTTATCTTTTTTTTCAAAAATTTTTTAGGTATTATAGAGTCTCATTTTAGTGCCTTTCATATTTGACTTATTTGAAAAATTTGAAATCCAGGTATATAATATATGGCGATTCCTATAAGCCACAATATTTAATTATTATAATCTCATTACTCAAAATTCTGAATAAACAGCATTTTACTTTTAGACCTTTCTTTTAGGATAGTATTACCATAAGCTAGATTACAAAAGCAAGTGATGGGATCTTCTCTGTCAGTATTTGAAAAACATCTATTCCCATTTAGATATGCCATGAATATCTCAGGTCTCATAACTCTAAGATATTCATCCTTTAACATAATTGTAAATGCTAAAAGTTTTAATATGTTAAACCAATAGGGTGTTCTGTAAAATGTTCTGTTTTATCAACCTTTAGCCACATTTACCTACCTATAACCTTTATAAAGCAATAAATAACTGCAAGCACAGAACATGAACAAATCCCAAGACTAGCTTATTGAAATGTAACTTTGTCTTTAAAGAATCTGCTGTGCCATTTACCTTTTGAAAAGAAAGGCCAAAAAGGACAAACAAAGCTTCAGAAATGGAAGCTCTGATATTAAATGTACTTGAGTGTGGCGGATATATCTTTATTCATGAGAACGCATGTTTTAACTGGGGGTGCTCTTTTGTAATTGCCTGATTTAATAAATGGGTCAGAATATCTGAGATAAATCTGCAAACTGTGGAATACACTTGCCAATTACTGAATTTTAAAACAATTGGCATCGTAAAATTATATGCAACCTTCTTTGATATGTGGTACAGCTGTTTTTTTTTTTGAGGTAGAAGGAGTTTTTATTTTCTCCCAGACAATTGATTAAAATATTCGCAGTGCCTTTAAATAATAAAACAGGCTTTTAACACAGTGATCTTTTACTGCTGAAAAATGAGAAATCTAACCCTATCAGAAATCACTGCAGCTTATAATCAAAAGAAACAATATAAAACAAAAATATCCTCGCCATACTTGGCAATGCTTCATAAAGTCTTTAAGCAAAAAGGGTTTTTAAAAATTTTTATTTTTATCAGCTTTATTGAAGTATAATTGACATAAAACAAACTGCATATATTTAAGTGCATAAAAATAAATAATAGTCCATAGTAATATATTTTACACTTAAAAGTTTGCTAAGAGGGTAGGTCTCATGTTGTGCTCTTACTACAATAAAGTAAAAAAAAGTGTATAGATTTTGATGTATGCATACCCCTGTAAAACTATCACCACAAGCTGGATGATAAACATGTCCATTACCTCCAAAAGTTTCCTTATGCTTCTTTTTATTTATTTATTTAAATTTCAGATTCAGGGGGTACATGTGCAGGTTTGTTACATGGGTATACTGTGTGATGCTGAGGTTTGGGCTTCTAATGACTGCTCACCCAAGTAATGAGCATAGTACTCAACAGGTAATTTTTCAACCCTTACCCCACTCCTACCCTCCCACTTTCCAAATCTCCAGTGTTTATTGTTTCCATTTTTGTGTCCATGTGTACTCACTGTTTAGCTCTTACTTACAAGTGAGAATATGTGGTATCTGGTTTTCTGTTTCTGCATTAATTTTGCTTCGGATAATACTCATGCCTCTTTTTAATTCTTCCTACCTCTCCTTCCCCAGCCCAGGCTACCACTGATCTGCTTTCTGTCACTATATATTAGTTTGCATTCTCTAAAATTTTATATAAATGAAATTATGCACAGAGTATTTACTCTTTTATTGTTTGGCTTTTTTTTTTTTTTTAGTTTTTTATTCTGGGATTCATTCATGTTGCTGTATGTATCTATTACTTTTCATTCCTGAAGAATGGATATACCAAATTCGCTGATCCACCCACCTGTTGATGGGGCATTTGCATAATTTCCAGTTTTTGGCTATTACAAATAAAAGTGCTGTAAATAGTCGTATACAAATCTTTGTATGGTTCCATTCAAACGTATGTTTCATTTTTCTTGTGTAAATACCTAGGAGTGAAATGACTGGATTGTATAGTAGGTGTGTGTTTAACTTTTTAAGAAGCTGTCCAAAGTTTTTCTAGAGTGGCCGAGCCACTTCAATTTCCACTAGTGGTGAACGACAATTCCAGTTGTTCCACATCCTCACCAATACCTGATATGGTCATTTTCATTGTAGACTCTCTGTTGGGTGGGCAGTGGTATCTCATTGTGGTGTTAATTTGCACTTACTTAATGACTAATGATATTAAGCATCTTTTAATATGCTCATTTCCTATTCATATATTTCTTTGATGAAGTTTCTGTTCTTTTTTTCAAATGAGTTGTTTTCTTATTATTGAGTTTTGAGAGTTCTTTTTATATTCTGACTATAAGTTGCATATTAGATACGTGATTTGCAAATATTAAGTTTCATTTTATTGTTTTCTCTTATGGATTGTGCCTTTGGGAGGCCAAGGTGGGAGGACGGCTTGAGGCCAGGAGTTCAAGATCAGTCTGGGCAACATAGTGAGACCCTGTCTCTAGATAATAATGTAATAATAATATATTAGGTGGGTGTGGTGGTGCATGCCTGTAGTCCCAGTACTTTGCAGGCTGAGGCAGGAGGATCACTTGAGCCCAGGAATTTCAGGCTGCAATGAGCTGTGATTGCATCACTGCACTCCAGCCTAGGCAACAAAGTGAGATCCTGTCTCAAAAAAGAGAAATATTTGTCTAACCCAAAGCCCAAGATCTCAAAGGTCTTATCTTATATTGATATTTAGAAGTTTTTTAGTTTTAAGGTTTTACATTAAATATTTGATCCATTTTTAGTGAATTTTTGTATATGGTAAAGAGTATGAATCAGAGTAGGTTTTTTATATATGCATATTCATGTGTTTCAGAAATATTTGTTGAAAACAATTATCCTTTTTCCATTGCATTGCCTTTGGACCTTTGTCAAAAATTTGCCTATGCGTGTGTGGATTTATTTCTGGACTCTCTATTCTGTTCCATTGATCTGTTTTTCTATCTTTATGCCAGTTCTGTACTATCTTGAGTACCATTGTGCCCTGAAATCAGATAGTATTTGTCTTCCAACTTTGTTCTTCTTTAGTTGGTTACCCAGCTATTATGGCAGAGAATAGAAAACATCTCTCAGTTATTCTAGTTGGTCCTGAGTAGATGGAATCAAAAATTCAGTTCAAGATGGCTCTGTGAGGGATGTGGTCACAGGTAATATACGGTGACGTTTTATTACTTGTATCTTGGACTTTGTTGAACATAGACCATGTTTCAATTATTATGGCTGGAACCCCCATTAGTCCAGTTCTTGGTAAATAATAACTACTGTAGACAAGTAAGATATATGACAAGTAAGTGCTAAGTATAACTTTCAGAAGTTACCTTTGTCTTTTGAGTCCCTGATGCATCTAGAAAGAAACTTGAGAGAGTTTTAATGCAAAACCCATTAAAAATTCAATACGATTGAGGACTATTTAGTAACATGAAATGACATGTTTATAAATGAGAAACATAGCTAATCTTCTTATTCAATTCTCTGCAACAATCCTCAGTAGTCTTTGCCATCCTTTCAGCCTCACCATTAGCGTGAGACCATTGTGAGAAGTGATTAAAAAGTGGGTTGTTTCTATGACTTACTGAGTAGGTACTATTAACTCTGGGTCCTTCTTTTCCTTTTTGTGAAACTGACATTGTCAATATACTCTACCTCAGTTGAGTGTGAAAAATATACGAATAGGAAATTCTCTTGGGGCTAGACAGCATTATAACTGAGAGCCTAAACTTTGGATTCAGATGAACTGGCTTTAAATATTGACTCTGCCCTGCAGTAGCTATCTGGCTTTGCTTCTGTTACCAAATATCTCTAAATTTCAGTTTATCACTTGGAAATTGAGGATACTATGGTACATGTTTGTTAGGATTGTTGCAAACATTTAAATTAGATAACGTTTATAAAACACTTGGATCATATGCACCTGTATGCAGGTACTATTATGCACTAGGTCAAGGATTCCCAAACTTGCCTGCACAGTAGCATCACTTGGGGACCTTAAAAAATTTTAAAGACAATTACTTGGGATGAGACACAGAGCTCAATATATTTTGAAACTCTTCAGGAATATTCAACGTGCGCACAACTTGGGAATCATTACCCTAGTTGATTTATATAAATCACCTTAATTTTATAACACTCTATAACTTATAATTTACTTCCATTTTATAGATGAGAAAACTGAGGTTCACACTGAGTGTGTTAAGTAGAGTCATACAGCAAATGGAGCTTAAAGGATTTAAACTCAGGTTGTCTGACCTCAAAATCCCTCCTTTTAACTATTTTGCTATATTTCTTTAAGCAATGTTCTTAGAAATTCAATTTTTAGAAAATGCAATGTATAACAAAAATTGTATTGTAAATACCTGGCCCAGATTTGTGACTAAAGAAATGAGATAATTGGAAACATTTTAATGGCATTTGTGAATGAGTCTATCATAATCCATTAATATAATCTAACAAAATCAGTGAAAATTCATGATCAAGGTTTCAATATTAGTATCCTGGAGTTAACTTTGGTAGATTACACACTGTAGCTTTATATGTGCTTTATTTCTTTTCCAGTCCTTGCAGTAGTCAAACAAAGTCCAAGCCACTAGTCAGAGCTTCTACCCAATGTTTTCCTGAGAATAATTCCCAGATGTGCTGCATGTACAATAGCCAAGATAACCTGATGACTAGTTTTTGGAATACTACTCTGTTTGCTATAAAATGCATTCCTATGGGCATGAAATTTACTCTCTACACACCTAATTTAAGATATAGATGAACCAGCATCACAGCTCTAGTGGGAACACTACGACAGGTTTTGGTATCTAAGTGGCAGATGGCTCTGAACATCACCGTTGACTATTGCTCTTCCAGGCTTATAAACAAGTTACATGAACTGAGCAAAAAATGACACTTCTGCATACATGATGACATAATTATGGGTGTAAACCTAATCTTAGAGAAGAATCCCAAAAGAGCTTATGTCAGTACAAATTGTAAAGACATTGCCATAAGGGTATTTTTTGGATTTCTTTACTTCCATAGCAATTGAAAAGAACTCAATGTTATTTGACAGCAATTCTGTTATTGTGAGAACTTTCTGCTTAAGTAGTAGGCAACTATTCTTCAGTCCTACCTGGCACTTTGAGGCTGAGGACTCTCCAGACTTCATCCACTGAAAGAACAGTGGTTTGTATTTAACGTAACATACTGATGCAAATCGAGAAGTTAATAATACTTTGACATTATGAAAAGTGTTTTCCCACAAGATAGCTCCAAAACCACCAGATGTTATTTTCCAGGAGGCAATAAAATACTCAGCAAGGTTTATTTTTGTTTTAAGATTTTCTTTTTTACAAAGGGGAAACAGTTTATTTTCCTCTTATGTTTATAAAAATATTACCTACTCTTCGTAAAATATCCAAGCCATACAAAAAGGTATAATGAAGAAAAAAAATCACCTGAAATCTCACTATGCAGTGATAACCTCTAGGTATATAGGTTTTCCTCTCTTCATCCTATCCTCCCCCTTCCTATTATCTTTCTATTTATCTACCATATTTGTCTTAAAAAAAAAAAAGTCAATATATACACATGCATGGGGAAAAAACCCTAATGTTAGAGAATGACATGAAACAAAAAGCAAAGTTCCTTTCTCTGTTCTTTTCCATTCCTAAACCGGTCTTCCAGAGGTTAAATATTTGTTTTCTCAGAATTATTTACACAGATGACTCCAAATAACATGATTTTACTGATATTTTCTTGGTTTATCAACTTTGAATATCATTTATTGACTCCCAGCTATAGATAATAAAGATTTAGGCCAGGCGCGGTGGCTCACGCCTGTAATCCCAGCACTTTGGGAGGCCGAGGCGGGCGGATCACGAGGTCAGGAGATCGAGACCATCCTGGCTAACACGGTGAAAACCCGTCTCTACTAAAAAATACAAAACATTAGCCGGGCGTGGTGGCGGGCGCTTGTAGTCCCAGCTACTGGGAGGCTGAGGCAGGAGAATGGCGTGAACCCGGGAGGCGGAGCTTGCAGTGAGCCGAGATCGCGCCACTGCACTCCAGCCTGGGTGACAGAGTGAGACTCCTTCTCAAAAAAAAAAAAAAAAAAGATTTAGTTCACTCATTTACTTCCTATTTCTTTTTCCTTCCTATCAGTTTTAATAATTATATCACTATTTTGATTTCTATTTGTTACTTTCTAGCTTTAAATATTATACTGAAATTGCTACTGATTATTCCATCAACTGTCAAATTTATCTGTACACTTTTCATGTGAGTAAGATGATGTTAACATTAGTATTCAAACTTCCACCTCTCTTGCCCATTTCTCAAGTCTCACTTTTTAGATTTATCATATTTATTTATTTTTCTTCTGCAAGAAGTCTAAAATGAAGAAACCTTCATTAAACCCTTCTCTTCATTACATCCAACCTGTGTAATATAATTCTGCTAAGCCTTGGTAGTGAGTCACATTTTCATTTTCTTAAAAGTACCTTTGGATGAGCAGAAGTTTCTAATTTTGATAAAGTCCATTTTATCATTTTTTTTTCTTTTATGGTTAGTGCTTTTTATATACCAAAGATTACTCCCTATTCCATGATTGCAAAAATAGTCTTTATGCTTCCTTCTAGGCACTTTATAGTTTTCTCTTTTATTTTTAGATTAACAGTCCACTTAAGGCTAATTTTTTTAAAGATAGGGTCTCACTATGTTGCCCAGCTAATCTTGCACTCCCGGACTCAAGCAATCCTGCCAACTGGACGTCCCAAAGGTCTGAGATTACAAGCATGAGCCACTGAGCCTGGCTTATGTAAAATTCTAATACATTGTGATATACAGGTCAGAATATACAGATATCCAGTTGTTCCAGCATCATTTGCTGAAAAGATTTTCTTTCCCTTATTGAATTGCTGATATATTTGTCAATTGGCTGAATATATGGGAAGGTCTATTTCTGGATTTTCTATTCTGTTTAATTCATCTATTGGCCTTTTCTTAAGCAAATAACACACTGTCTTAATTAATGTAGTGTTATAAGTCTTAAAATCAGTTATCCTAAGTCCTCCAACATTTTGCTTTTACTTTTTTCAAGATTTTGACTACCTTAGGTCCTTGCATTTGCATATAACATAACATTCCATGTTAGTTTATTAATTTCCACCAAAAACCCATTCTGAGTTAGAAATACGTCAATCTTACAGATCACTTAGGGGAGAAGAACAGCTTTACAATATTGAGTCTTGCAACCAACCAAGGGCATGACCTATACATATATTTATTTAGGTTTCTTAATTTCTTTTTTTCTGCTTTGTGATTTTGAAAGTGGAGATCTTTTACACCTTTTCTTAAATTTATTCTTATAAATTTTTATATTTTTGACACTATATTATTTTTAAATGTTATTTTCCAATTGTTCATTGAAACAATATAGAAATACTGACTTTGTATCTTACAGCCTTGCCGAATCCACTTACTGGAGCTAATAGATTTTTGGAGACATATAGAATCATGTTGTCAGTGAATAAAATCAGTTTCATTTCTGCTTTTCCAATATTTAGTCTTCATTTACTCATTTCATTATATGTTATATCCATCTTTTCCTGTAGATGTTTTAACATATTTGTCATAGTTATTTTAAAGTCTCTCTCTGCCAATTCTAACACCTATGTCCTTGGTTGGTCACCTTCTATTGAGTATAAGTCACATTTTCCCATTTCATCACGTCTAGTAATTTTTTATTGTTATGCTTTGAGTAATAGGTTGCAGAGACTCTAGATCTTTCTCTGAAAAGTGGTGAGTCTTGTTCTAGCAGGCAGTTAAGTTACAAATAGATTGCTTTTAACTTGGGGAGGTCTGGTTTTTCCTTGTCAAGACAAGTCTATGTTTTAGTCTTGATGCTCTTTTGATGCATGTAGTCTCTATTCCTAATTCAATGGAAAGCCTAACGTGTTTACCAAGTCCTTCTAACGTGGTTAGATTTAAACTTCAAAGTTTATCTTACCTGTGGTAGGCAGCCAAAAATCTCTGCTCAGCTCCTTGAACCCTTCCTAGCGTTATCTTCTGTTAGGCTCCTGAGGTTCTCACTGGCACAATTGCAGTTGAGTTGGCCGTTGATTTCGTTTTTACTGTAGAATCAAAATAACAACAACGGCAAAAAAAAGCTGTAATAAAACGTCTCCCAGCAAAGAAAAGCCCTGGGGCCAATGGCTTCACGGCTGAATTTTGCCAAACATTTAAATAAGAACTAATACCAATCCTACTCAAACTATTCAAAAAAACAGAGAAGGAAAACCTTCCAAGCTCATTCTATGAGGCCAGTATTAGCCTGATACTGAAACCAAAGACATGTCAAAAAAAGAAAACTAAACACCAATACCCTGATGAACATTGATGCAAAAATACTCAACAAAATACTAGCACATTTAATTAAACAACATAGTAAAAAGATCATTCACCATGATCAAGTGGGATTTATCCCAAGGATGCAAGAGTGGTTCAACATATGCGAACCAATGAGATACATCACATCAACAGAATGAAGGACAGAAACCATATGATCATTTCAATTGAAGCTGAAAAAACTTTTGAAAAATTTCAACATTTCTTTATCAAAAAAAGCCTTAAAAAACTGGGTGTAAAAGGAACATACCTTAATATAATAAAAGCCATATATGACATAACAGACATAACAGACCCACAGCTAGTATCATACAGAATGGGAAAAAAACTGAAAGCCTTTCCTCTAAGTTCCGGAATATGACAAGGATGCCCACTTTTGCCACTGTTATTTGACATAGTACTGGAAGTCCTAGCTAGATAAATCAGACAAGAGAAGGAAATAAAATAAAGGGCATCAAATTGGAAAGGAAGACGTCATATTATTCTTTTGCAGAGGATATGATTTTGTATTTGGAAAAACCTAAAGGCTCCACCAAAAAACTATTAGAACTGATAAAAAAATTCATAAAGTTTCAGGATACAAAATCAACATAGAAAAACCAATAGCATTTCTATTATGTATGCCAACAGTGAAAAATCTGAAAAAGAAATCAAGAAAGTGATCCCATTTATCATAGCCACAATAAAATAAAATACCTAAGAATAAACTTAACCAAAGAAAGGAAAGATTTCTACAATGACAACTATAAAATTTTGATGCAAGAAATTAAAGAAGACACTAAAAACATAGAAAGGTATTCCACGTTCATGGATTGGAATAATCAATATTGTGTGGTTAAAATGTTCATACTACCTAAGCCAATCTACAGATTCACTGCAATCCCTATCAAAATACCAATGACATTCTTCACAGAAATAGAAAACAATCCTAAAATTTATATGGACCCACAGAGACCCAGAATAGCCAAAACAATTCTGAGCAAAAACAGCAAAACTCACATTACTGAGCTCAAATTATACTACAGAATTACAGTAACCAAAACTGCATGGTTCTGGCATAAAAATAGATACGTAGAACAATGGAACAGAATAGAGAAACCAAAAACAAATCCATACATCTACCATGAACTCATTTTCAACAAAGGTGCCAAAGACATACATTGGCAAAAGAATAGTCTCCTCAATAAATGGTGCTGGGAAGACTGGACATCCACATACAGAAAATAAAACTAGACTCCTGTCTCTCACCATGTACAAAAATCAAATCAAAATGGATTAAAGACAAATCTATGGCCTCAAAACTGTGAAACTATAAAAGAACACATTGGGGGAAACTCTCTAGGACATTGGTTTGGGCAAATATTTCTTGTGTAATACCCTGCAAGCACAGGCAAGCAAAGCAAAAAATGGACAAATAGGATTCATAAAGTTAGAAGGCTTCTGCACAGCAGGGGAAACAATCAACAAAATAAAGAGAAAACCCAGAAAATGGGAAAAATATTTGCATATTATCCATCTGACAAAGGATTAATAACTGGAATGTATAAGGAGCTCAAACAACTCTACAGTAAAAAATCTAACAATCAGATTTAAAAATGGGCATAGATATGAAGAGACATTTTTAAAAAGAAGACCACAAAGAGGTATTTGAAAAGGTGCTCAACATTGTTGATAATCAGAGAAATGCAATCAAAACTACAGTGAGATATTATCTCATGACCATTAAAATGGCTTATATCCAAAAGAAAGGCAATTAACAAATGCTGGTGAGGATGTGGAGAAAGGGAACCCTCATACACTATTTATGGGAATGTAAATCAGTACCACCACTATGGAGAATAGCTTGGAGGGTCCTCAAAAAACTAAAAATAGATCTATTGTATGATCCAACAATCACACTGCTAGGTGTATACCCAAAAGAAAGGAAATCAATATAGCAAAGAGATATCTGCACACCCAATGTTTATTGCAGCACTATTCACAATAGCCAAGATGTGGAATCTAGGTAAGTGTCCATCAACACATGAAAGGATAAAGAAAAAGTGGTATACATATACAATGGAGTATTATTCAGCCATAAAAAAGAGTGAGATCCTATCATTTGGAACAACATGGATGGAACTGGAGGACATTATGTTAAGTGAAATAAGTGAGGCACAGAAAGACACACTTTGTATGTTCTCACTCATTTGCTGGAGCTAAAAATCAAAACAATCGAACTCATGGAGATAAAGAGTAGAATGAGGGTTGTCACATGCTGAGAAGCATTGTGGGTGTTGGGGAGTGGGGTTGGATAGTAAGTATAAAATATAGTTAGATAGAATGAATAATATCTAGTCTTTGACAGCATAACATGGTGACTTTAGTCGACAATAATTTATTATAAATCTAACAATAACTAAAATAATATAATTGGATGTTTGTAACACAAAGAAATGACAAATCCTTCAGGTGGTGTATACTCCATTTACTCTGATGTGATTATTACACATTGTATGCCATACCAAAATATCTTAAGTAGCCCATAAATATATATACCTACTATGTACCCATAAATTTTTTTTTAAATCAAAATCTTAGGAGTAAATTTAACGAAAGAGGTAAAAGATCTGTTATCTAAAAACTATAAAAATAGAAGATGACACAAATAAAAGATATCTGGTGTTCATGAACTGGAAGAATTAAGATGTCCATACTAACTAATGTGATCTACAGATTCAATGCCACCCTATCAAAATTCCAACATTGTTTTTTACAGAAATAGAAAAAACAATCCTAAAATTCATATGGACCCAAAAAAGACCCTAAATACCCAAAGCAGCCGAGCAAAAAGAACAAAGCTCAAGGTGTCACACTACCTGATTTCAAAGTATATTACAAAGCTATTATCATCTAAACAGCATGGTAATGGCATAAAAACACATACATAGACCAATAAAACAGCATAGAAAGTCCAGAAATAAACCCATGCATTTACAGTCAATTTATTTTTGATAAAGATGTCAAGAACACAGAATAGGAAAAGAACAGTATCTTCAATAAGTAATACTGGGAAAACTGGATCTTTATATGCAGAAGAATTAAATTGAATGCTTAAATTTTATGGATCATGAAGTAAATGTTTTATGTGTGTTTAAATGAAATTCTTTATTTTCATTAATTTGCTTAAAGATTACACATGTATTAGAGTTCTTTATTTTCTTTTCATAGGGAAATAATTTTATTTGCAAGGTAGTCTTAGATTTTTCATTCAAGTATTTATTGCTAGGTAACAAATTACCTAAAACTTAATTGCTTAAAACAAAATATAGTTCATTTGTCCATGGTTCTGTGGATCAGGAAGTCAGGGATTGGCTAGGTAGCTTTTCTTCTTCATGAGGTGTCTTGGTGTCATGAGGGTGCTGGAATGGCTGGAGGTCTAACATAGTCTCACACATATGGTGCAAGATTTGCTGATTCCTGACTGGGAACTCAGCACTCAGCTGTAGCTGTCATCAGAGACCTTGATTTTTCCCCACAGAATTCTCTCCATGTGGCTGTCTGGGCTTCCTCAAAGCATAGTGACTGAATTCACTGAAGGTGCATTATAAGCAGTAAAAATAGAAGATGTATAACTTTTAAGGCCCAGCTTCAGAAGTCACAAAGCATAACATTTGCCATTGATCAAAATAGGTACTAAGACTAGTGCAAATTCACTGGCAGAGGAACTAGGCAAAGCCCTCATGACTAATCACCTCTTAAAACTCCCACTCCCAATACCATTACTGTGGCAATTAAATTTTAACATCAGTTTTGGTGAGGACATTCAAACCATAGCAGTCATATTCCAAAAGAGCATGTCAAATGGTTATGTGTTATGATATATATACCCATTTATATATATAAATTAGAAGGCTGTGCAGAAGTCTTCTAACTTTATGGATTCCATTTGTCCATTTTTGCTTTGCTTGCCTGTGCTTGTAGGGTATTACACGAGAAACATATATATGTGTGTGTGTGTTTGTGTGTGTGTGTATCTATATATATATAAACCTATATGTATATACAGGTTTTCATCTATAGCTCCTGGATCCTAACCCCCATAGCCCTTGTTACAGTCATTTTTTAATACTGTTGGGTGTGTTAGACTTCAGGGACAGGCCTATGACCTTCTCCTGCCTGCCATTCACCTGCCCCAAGGCAGGACTCTACTCTTGCCCTGCCTTTCTGATCGTGAGTCTTAAGGCCCTCCTCAGAGGATCCTGCCCTATACCCTGGGGGAAGGAATGCTGATGTCATGAAGTTCCATAAAAACCCAAGAAAACTGGGTTCAGAGAGCTTCAGGACAGCTGATCATGTGGGGGTTCCTGGAGAGTAGTGGGCCCAGGGAGGGCATGGAGCTCTATGTCCCTTCCCCATTCCTCACCCTACACATCTCTTCATCTGTATCCCTTGTAGTATCCTTTATAATAAACCAGCAAATGTAAGTATGTGTTTCCCTGAGTTCTGTGAGCCATCCTAGCAAATTAATCGAACCCAAAGAGGGGGTCATGGGAACCCCAACTTGAAGCCAGTGGGTCTATTGGGGGAACTGGCCTCCGATATTTCAACATAGGTTCTTTTCTATTTTCCCTATGTGTCAGCTGCTCTGAGAAATAAAGGGAAAGAGTACAAAAGAGAGAAATTTTAAAGCTGGTTGTCTGGGGGAGACATCACATGTCGGCAGGTTCTGTAATTCCCCTGAGCCATAAAACCAGCAAGATTTTATTAGCAATTTTCAAAAGGGAGGAAGTGTATGAATAGGGTTTGGGTCAAGAGATCACACACTTCAAGGGTAACAAAATATCACAATGCAAATGGGGAGGGCAAGGTCACAAGGCCAGGGTGAAACTAATATTACTAATGAGGTTCCCAGTCCCGCTGTGCAGGCATTGTTACTGATAAACATCAGGAAGAAGGGTTTGAGAGCAGACAACTGGTCTGACTAAAATTTACTAGGCAGGAATTTCCTAATCCTAATAAGCCTGGGGGTGCTGCAGGAGACTAGGGCGTGTTTCATCCCTGTCTACAACTGTATAAGGTAGGCACTCCCAGAGTGGCCATTTTAGAGGCCTCCCCGGGAATTCATTCTTTTCCCAGGGCTGTTACTTATTAATATTCCTTACTGGGGAAAGAATTCAGCGATATTTCTCTTACCCGTTTTTGGCAATAAGAGAAATATGGCTCTGTCCTGCCTGGCTCCCTTGTTATCTCCCTTGTTCCCTGAACATCACTGTTATCCTGTTCTTTTTTCAAGGTGCCCAGATTTCATATTGTTCAAACACACATGCTTTACTAACAATTTGTGCAGTTAATGCAATCATCATAGGGTCCTGAGGCGACACACATCCTCAGTTTATGAAGATGACGGGATTAAGAGATTAAAGACAGGCATAGGAAATTATAAGAGTATTGATTGGGGAAGTGATAAATGTCAATGAAATCTTCACAATTTATATTCTTTTGTCACGGCTTCAGAAGTTCCTCCGTTTGGGGTCCCTGGCTTCCCGCAACAGGTCAGAAGTTCCAGAAGCTCAGACTTGAGATTGGTGTCTGAAGGGAGCAGGTGCAGTCTTGTGAACTGAGACCCTGGCCTGTGGAACCTGACACTCTCTCCAGGTAAACAGTGTCAGAATTGAATTGGAGGACATCTAGCTAGTGTCTGCTGCTTGGTGTTGGGAGGAGAAACCCACACACATATTTGATCATGGCAGTCTTCTGTATTGATTGTTGTGGTTGGTGTGAGAGTGGAGGAAAGATGCGGCTTGAGAGTTTTTCCCAATATAATGGGTGCTATTGTAACGCTCTTTGGAAACACAGTCCACTCATGCTATCTAATGCTCTTCCTAGTTTACTAAAAACTTTTTATTTTGAGAAATCTCAAAATATATAATACTAGAGAAAACAGTATAATGTACATCATGTATGTGGTCTGTGTTTTCTTAGGTTCTTTATCTATTTAGCATACATTTATCACAGGACAAACTTTTTTTTTTAAATTTTTTATTTGAGATGGAGTCTTGCTCTGTTGCCCAGGCTGGAGTGCACTGGTGTGATCTTGGCTCATTGCAACCTCCACCTCCCAGGTTCAAGCGATTTTCCTGCCTCAGCCTCCCAAATAGCTGAGACTACAGGCATGTACCACCACACCCAGCTAATTTTTGTACTTATTAGAGACAGGGTTTCATCATATTGGTCAGGCTGATCTCAAACTCCTGACCTCAAGTGATCCACCTGCTTCAGCCTCCCAAACTGCTGGGATTACAGGCATGAGCCACTGCGCCCAGCACAGACCAACTTTCTTATCTATATTTTCTTTCCTGTGTTCTCGATGCTCTGGCATTTGGGGGCCTTACATACCTGGGGAGAGACTGCCTTTCCCAAGACTTGTTAATTCTTTATTTTTTTCTTTTTTTTTGAGATGGAGTTTCACTCTTGTTGCCCAGGCTGGAGTGCAATGGCATGATCTCGGCTCACTGCAACCTCCGCCACCTGAGTTCAAGCAATTCTCCTGACTCAGCCTCCTAAGTAGCTGGGATTACAGGCATGCGCCACCACACTCTGCTAATTTTGTATTTTTAGTAGAGATGGGGTTTCTCCACGTTGGTCAGGCTGGTCACAAACTCCCGACCTCAGGTGATCCGCCTGCCTTGGCCTCCCAAAGGGCTGGGATTACAGGCATGAGCCACCACTCCCAGCCGAGACCTGTTAATACTTAAAGGTCATAAACAACTTACTTGGGAGCATGACTCTTATATGCAAACCAACCATCTCTTTATTTCTCATGCATTAAGCCAATATTTCCCCTGCTCAAAATCATCCCAAGGCCAGGTACCAGTCAACTAGAGACCATCTCTATAGCTCGGAGCCCACCAGAATTATTCAAACTGGCCAGTCTTAAGCTGTTTACTCTGCTATACTTTGCCTTTTCCATGGAAACCCCAAATAAAGGCTCTGGGCTAGATTTTTCTCTTGCTCCTGTCTTCTGCCTCCTGACCACACTGGTGCTTCCCCTATGGCCCTGTGTGGCATAACATGCCCCCTCCTTTCAGAAAATTAAGTAATAAAAATCTTTCCATGGCTTTAGCCTTTTTGTGCCAGCACTTAGTCACCTCCATAAATTAAAATCCCTTGGGTACAAATGAGACAGTATATATTACACAGTTTCAACAATCTAGCAGTTAGCAACTCATAGCCAATTTTGTTTCATTTAAATACCCACATTCTTTTCTACCCCTCCCCTAAAATATTTAGAAGTTAATTCTGAGTCTCATATAATTTTATCTGCAAATATTTCAGTGTGTGTGTGTGTTTATATATGAATGTATGTATCTATGCATATTTTTCTTCAAATATCTCAATATCATTATCTCAGCAAATAATTTTTAAACATCAGAAATATTCTTACAAATATTTTCAATTGTCTCATAAATGTAATTTTAAAAAATTGTTTTTTAAAATTAGGTCCAGGCTGGGCATGATGGTTCATGCCTATAATCCCAGCACTTTGAAAGGCCAAGGTGAGGCAGGACGATTGCGTGAGCCCAAAAATTAAAGGCTACAAAACCACCTTTGCAAAATTATGACTGAGACAGTGAAAGAGATCTAACTTAATTGACTCCATCTTGCTTCTAACCTCCAGGCTGTCCTTGTTCATTCCTGGGTGTAGGCCGAACTAACTTTGGGAAAAATTTAGTTTATAGTGTAAAACAAAGACATTCCTTTCACAAAGCAGACCTCCTACTTGCTTGGGGATTAGATTGCCTTTGTAGGACTAACATTAGCCACAAGATTAGAAATTATGGTTTGGGAGTTATGCAGCTGGAAGCTACAAGATCCTGACCCTCCTTAAACTGCTCCTAAGATCAGTGCTTGAGATCTTTTGCAGATCCTGTACTTGATGGATCAGCTGGCACCACCCCGATCAATCAACTTGCTCATCTGACCTTGTGGCCCCCCCACCCAGGAACTGACTCAGCACAAGAAGACAGTTTTGACTCACTATGATTTCATCTCTGACCAATCAGCACTCCAAGCTCACTGGCTTCTCCCCCACCCACCAAGTTGTCCTTAAAAACTCTGCTCCCCAAATGCTCGGGGAGACTGATTTGAGTAATAATAAAACTGATCTCCCACACAGCCAGCAATACATGAATTACTCTTTCTCTGTTGCAATTCCCCCGTCTTGAGAAATTGACTCTGTCTGGGTAGTGGGCAAGATGAACCCATTCGGTGATTAGAGCTACAGTAAGCTGTGATTATACTACTGCACTCCAGCTTGGGCGATGGAACAAGACCCTTTCTCAAGAAAGAGAAAAGAAAAGAAAAGAAAAGAAAAGAAAAGAAAAGAAAAGAAAGGAAAGGAAAGAAAGAAAGAAAGAAAGAGAGAGAGAGAGAGAAAGAAAGAAAGAAAGAAAGAAAGGAGGAAAGGAGGAAAGGAGGAAAGGAGGAAGGAAAGAAGGAAAGAAGGAAAGAAGGAAGGAAAGAAAGAAGGAAAGAAAGAAGGAAAGAAAGAAGGAAAGAAAGAAGGAAGGAAAGAAAGAAAGAAAGAAAGAAAGGAAAGAAAGAAAGAAAGAATAAGGATTCAAATGAAGTCTACATATTACAACTAGTTGATGTGTCTTTTTATTCTCTTTTTAAAATACAGGTTTCTTTTTAAGTTCTTTTTATTGAACATTTCTTCTTCTTCTCTCTCTCTCTCTAGAGAGTCCCTAGTAGTCTTTGATAATTTCATTGCTTTCTGCTTGACAAGATGTTGCAGGCTCATCAATACATTTCCTGTTTCAGATCTGGAATTACCCATCTATCCAAAGAGTGCTAGTTTCTTTTTTTTGGAAAATGGTGCTAAGACACCATGTTCTGTGTTTTAAGGATGCTTATTGACACTAGGTTTGTTGCTTCTGAAATTTTGTAGTAGACACAATTAGAAAACTAGAAAAAAGTTAAATACATTTTTAAAAAATAGATGAGTTCATACTGATGTTTTTAATTCAAATTTTGGGCTAGAGAGATTTTCCTTAACCTCCTATAACTTAATGTGTATCTTTTTCTATGCAAAAAATCTCTTATGCCAACATAATTACTCATTTGCTTTTGTACACTACAAAATAATAATATAAATTTAGCTACACATAATATGATTAATAAAATATGTCAGACCTTTCGTTGCAGATCCTTTGTCCTTGTTCTTAGGTCATGTAATTTGAAAGATATAAAGTCAAATTACTGTATTTTAAATCACTTGACATAGTTCCTCCGTGTATGTTTATGTTAGTAAACTAGGTATGTTACACTCATTTGTTTCTTGACTTTTTTTTTTTTTTTGAAACAGGATCTCACTGTGTCACCCAGGCTGGGATGCAGTGGCACAACCATGGTTCACTGCAACCTTGACCTCCTGGGCTCAAGGGATCCTCCTGCCTCAGCCTCCCAAGTAGCTGGGACCACAGGCAGGCATCACCATGCCTAGCCAATTTCTCTAATTTTTTGTAGAGATGGGGTCTTATCATGTTACTCAGGCTGGTCTGGAACTCCTGGGCTCAAGTGATCCTCCCACCCTGTCCTCCCGAAGTGCTGGGATTATAGGTGTGAACCACAACACCTACCCCACTTGTTTCTTCAACTTTATTTTTTATTTTTAAAACTTGATTTTCCCTCTCAACTTTATTTTTGTCTTATAATTACATAAAATATTTACATACTTCCAAAATCAACTGTATATAGTAAGGAATTTTCAAAGAAATTCATATTCTATTTCCATCCTCTCCACTCTATTCTCTTTTGCTGTTGTTGGTAACCATTTGTATGGTTTATGATTCCCTTCTTTCATTTTCTGTTTTTTAAAAAATAGACTTTTTTTTTTAGAAAGACTGTTCTTTTTTAGAGAATTTTTAGGTTTATAGTAAAAATGAGCAGTAGGCACAGTGATTTCCCATATCCTCCCTGTCCCACATTCGCACAGCCTCCCTCACTATCAAAATCCTGCACCAGAATGGTACATTTGTTTTAATCAATAAAACTACTTTGACCCATTTTCACCCAAAGTCCATAGTTTACATTATGGTGTGCTCTTGGTACATTCTATGGGTTTTTGACATAGAATGACCTGCACTCATCATTTTACTCAGGACAGGAATGTCATACAGACTAGTTTCAATGCCCTAAAAATTATCTGTGCTCTACCTATTTATCCCTCTGCATCTGCCAACTCCTGGTAACCATTGACCCATTTATTTTCTTTACAGTGTTGCTTTTTCCAGAGTTTTATATAGTTGAAATCATACAGCATGTAGCCTTTTCAGATTGGCTTCTTTCACTTCGTAAATTGCACTTAAGTTTCTTCCATGTCTTTTCATGGCTTGATAGTGCATTGCTTTTTAATGCTCAATATTATTCTGTTGTCTGAATGTACCAATGTTTATTTAACCATTCACCACTGAAGGACATCTTGATTGCTTCCAAGTTTCAGCAATTATTAAAAAAGCTGTTATAAACATTTGTGTGAAAGTTTTTGTATGGACAGGACTTTCCAATTCATTTGGATAAACTCTAAGGAGTGATTGCTGAAGAGTATGGTAAGATTTTGTTCAGTTTTGTAAGAAACTGCTAAACTGTTTTCCAAAGTGGCTATACCATTTCATATTCTCAGCAGCAATGAATGAGAATTCTTGTTGCTCTACGTTCTCACCGGAATTTGTTGTTTCTTCCTCACTTTCATAAATGTCAGCATATCATAAACACTCCTTTTAAAACTTGATTACATCCTAGAGATCATAATATCTAGAGATATTACTCATTCCTTTTTATAGCTGCAGAGTACTCCATTGTGTTGATGTAGGATGGTTTCATTTAACCCATCCCTGTTGATAAACATTTGGGTTATTTCTAGTCTTTGCTATTACAAATAGTACTTCAGTGAATTCCTTGGGAACCTAACTTTGTGAATTTTTGCCAGTGTATCTTTGTGGTAGATTCCTTGAAATGGGATTGCTAATTATGCATAATTTTGCTATGTATTTGTACTCTATAGGAGTGGTAACATTTTGTATTTCCATAAACAGCATATTAGGGTTCCTGTTTCATCACAGCTTTGTCAACAGAGTATGTTATCAGACTTTTGGATTTTCTCCAATCTGATAAGAAATAAATAATAACTCAGTGAAGTTTAAAATTGCACTTCTATTGGTATGACTTGGGGTAAAATATTTTCTTACATTTAAGAGCCATATATATTTATTTTCCCTATAAGCTCTGTTCTTATTTCTAGCTCATTTGTGTCATTTTTTTTAGTTTTAAAAGTTTATATATATATTTGAGATAGCAACCCTTTATCTGTGATGTATGTTGCAAATTTTTATCCCAGTTAGTCATTTGCCTTTATTTTTACATGTTTTAATTGTCACATTTAAAATTATTATCTAATCAAATTTATTATTTTAATTGCTTCTAGAGTCATAGTTTTCTCCACTTTCAGGCTATAGAAAAATTCAATTGTGTTTCCTTTTAGCACTTATTTAACCATAATAGTTTCATGGGGCATAAGCAGAAACTTTTAAAATAAAATACAATACAATAATATAGAATAGAAAATAATAGCATGCATTGCACATAACAAAGTAAGTATTAAAAGAGCTTGAAAGTTTTCATTCCCATATAACAATAAGAAAAAGGAACTGAACAAACTGAAAATCAATTCTTCTTAGATTCATCAGAGAATTGATGTGAAAAGATAAATTGCTTCCCCCCAAAACTAAAGGGACAGACAGGTGGATATAGAGAATCACAGTTTACCAGGAGCAGAAACTCAACAGGAGAAGCTGGAAGCTGGAGCCATTATTGGTAGGTATATTTTAAACTGTAATTGATGAATTGCTGGCTGTTCAGTGTAGACTAGTTTGAGTTAAAAATTTCAAGCATCCAATGTTAAGTGGACTTCCACACATTTGTGAGTTTTACCTCCAGGAGCCCTACCATGTTCTCATTGTAAAGATGGAAGAAAAATCCCCTCATGCAGGAAGAAGGAAGAGTAATTGTTTTAAAAATACATCCAGAGTTATCTGTTCCTCTTAAGAAAACCTACCCTCAAGGAAAACTGTTTACCAGATCCTAACTGGCTGAGGTTTTTCTAAACCATAACCTGCATGGAGGAAGGGAACACCCAACTCAAGCTCACTATAAGACAGACTTAATCATAGGACTCAAATGCTTTCCCTCCTTGGAGATTACAGCTCAAAGAGCTGTAAGTCTCAGGCCCTACTGAAGGAGTCTCTATGAAAACTCACAGACAACAGCGGAGGCAAAAGCAAAGACACTAAAGGAAATGTCAGCCTCTGACTCCACAACTACAATAAACAGTAAACACAGCCTAATTCCTAGTCAGATAAATATTAATATAAAGTGAGTATGGTTTTATAATAATTTTAAATGCTTAGTATATATTAATATAGACATAGTTATGAATGTGTTATTGGATTGTGACTTAAAGTGTATTTCTTACTGTGGATCACAGTAAAAAATGTGGAAAGCTGTTGGCCTAGAGAATCTCTTGGCTGTGCTCTCTCGAGAACCAAAGGCTACTAGTACCTACAAACGTATTACCCATTCAAGCAAATAAAGAATGTATTCTGTGTCAGTGAAGACATGGACAATGTATGTTCATGAAACTTATTTTATTATTTTCATTCATACAGTGGGATCTCATAATCTGGTACTTGTCAACCAGAACTTACTCAAACTCCTCAAATCAAGGCAAGTCCTTAGTGTCCCAGCAATGCTTCTTTTTTGCTGACTGTGATATCCACTGAGTTAGTAAAAGACACCAAAGATGCTAGAGGCCCTGTGACCCCAACTGACAGGCTTGTCCTCATTCTCCTTGTGCTAGCCATAGTCTCTGTAACACCACTGTCTCTGAAGCATGCAGAAGTTTTCAGGTATAAATATGTCACATAACTTATATATCCTTTAGCACTAAGCCACTCAGCAATTTAGTCTCCTTAAGGCACTAATGTTGTTACTCTCTTGTACTGCTTACATATGTCTATACCTTTGTTCTGGCTCTTAGATCTCACTCATCTGTAAGATCAAATTCCTCTTAAGTCAAACTCCCCTATGAGATTGTAAAGATTTCTATCTAGCTCTCCTTCTATTTATCTGTCTCCAAGTGTCCAAAGATTTTATTTCCAGAACCATTCTTTTTAACACAAGAATTATTTACTACCATAAGTGTATTAGTTAATTATTTCACAAGCATGAATCTTGACAGACTTGTTACATTACGAGCTCCTGGAGTAGATGGTCCTTTTTAAAATACTCTTCAGTAGTAAACAGATTGGCATACAGTTAGTACTCAATACATACTTATTCAGTAAGTGGATTCACGGACATTTCAATACATTAATTCTTTAACAAGGACAGTTGTGGACATATATATGTTAATCTCTTTTCATTTCTATTATTTTTATGAATATGATGAATTATTTACAAGTTCCCAAAACTAGCAATTCATGAGATGGGACCAGTACTTATAACTATGTCTTTCTAGAATTTTAAAATAACTGATGATGCTAGCACTCACAATTGCAAAAACATTTAGAAAGATGAATGATGAGGTTAGTCAGCCCTGTCATCAGATGACAGACCTTCCTATGTAAGACTATTTAGATACTTCCTTCTGCATGTGGAGTTTCTAATTAACTCTGGAACTCATAATCCCCTGGGGTTTTGCCACAACATCCATCAATTCAGTTCTTCTCTCAGTGATGCATGGATACCATTCAAAATATATTTATAAGTATAATTCCTTTGTCATTTTTCCACCTAAAAAGTAATCTTTACTACAGGATGAAGAAAAGTCAAAGAACAAACAATATATAATTGAGTTCCATGCCAAGTGCAATTTCTTAAGACTTAAGTTGTATACATTAAGCAGTCAATCTCAACCATTCAACTTTGGCAATTCCTTTTTTAAATCTGCGAGGCTCTTCCTTAAGTATCAACATCTTTGGAATCAATTATCCATCTTCTAATATATTCTCGTATTTCTTTTAGATTTGGAGTCCATAGATACTTCCTAATTAGTTTGGCTTTTGATTTTTTGTTTTATTTTCCTTAGAGAAAGGAAAGTACCTGAACAGCCTATCAAAATCTTCCGTATCCCACTAAGTCTAGGGTCACTCCTTTTGGTTTTAGGTTGAAACTGCTGCCTAAGTAGCCAAATAACCAAGCAGCTGAACTAGTAGCTCCATAAATTCTACCTACAAGTAATTCTGATTAAGAATTTATTTAGTTATGTACATTCAGACCCTTAATTGGTTTCTTACATAAATCAGGCATTTTTATAAACATTATAATTCTTCCTTTTTTATTTTCCATAACAAATTCATTTACAACTTGGGTTAGCCAGCTTTTTCTGTAGTAATAAACAACCCTAATATCTCTGTGACTTATAACAACAAACATATTACTTGCTAAAGTTTGAGAGAGTGGTAGCTCTGCCCAGTCTAGCTGAGCTTCGTTGAGTGAGACCTTGGCTTCATGACAAGTATCTTTTTACTCCATAGCCCAGGCTGAAGGAGTAAGCCACTGTCTTGGACAAGCTGTTCTCATTCTGCAGGGCAAAATCAAGAGAGTTAGTACTATGCTGAGTGAAATATGCAAGCACATTTAAAATTTCTACTCAGATATTCTAGTGGCCAAAGAAAGTAATATGACCTAGACCAAAGTCAGTGGGGCAGGAAAACAGATTTTGCTCACAATGAAGGATGGCAAAGGTACAGAGGGAACGAGTATTTGTGAAGTAGTGAAATCGACCACAGCCTTCTTCTTCTTAACAAATGTTCACTTCCTTCCTGTAGGCAAAATGTAATCACTTTATCCCAAAGATTCAAAGTCACATCCAATCAGAGGATCTAACTTGAAATCCAGGATCTTGATAATACCTCATGCCCAAATGTAGCTATGCAATGGTGAAAATTCCTATTCCAAAGTCATATAAACTAAAAGACTTACTATTTGAACTACATATATGCAACATAAAATGAGAAAATCCGTAATAAAGTCTCATTTAGACACAGGAAGGATGGGAGAACCCAGCAATCACTGGGTCCACAGCAATTCTGGAGTTCCATTGAGCAATTTTTAGTAGGTCCACTAACCTGGGAGTAGGAAACTGCTTCATTAATCCTTAGTTTTGTTTTCTGGAGGTAGCTTCTGAGTCCATGATTTTTCGTGGCTCTTGGCATCACCTTCTGGGAGAGCCTTCCTTTCCAATATCCTCTTCAGGAGAAAATGTACTTCTTAGAAGATGAGTAGCTATTCAGGCTGCTCATAGAAAGTCGAGGGCTTGAGGGCAGTTTTACTGCTCAATCATAAGCTGTTTCACTCAAACTGGTAGCACTTTGGGTACTGCAAATCTTTGAAAAACATTGTTGGTTTCTTTAATATCTTTGCTTCTTGTTAACACCTCCTGCCAATAGCCAGATCCATGATTAGAAGACATTCCTCTAGGTTAAATTATAGGAATTTCGACTCTATTGGCTTCCATTGGGCCAAATCTATATTCTCTTTACCCTGAGCCATATTGTGCAAGTGAAATGATTTACAGGGGACCACTTTAAAAGAATCAGAGGTCTTAACAAATGGTGTGGTGATCACAGTCTTTATTTGTTGCTTGTCCCCAAGATTGGGTCTTTATTATTATTGATGTTATTATTATTAATTGGGTATACTTTCCTTAATAAGATGAAAAGGTTAATTTTATATTGTGAGGGATGCTAAAAATGTTTTCATAGGCACTTTACAATGAACTTTGCATAATTGCTCATTTTCTTTTAAAAATTTCATGTATTTATTTTTTCCATCACCTCTTTGAATTCTATGCTCTCATTTTCTGATCCTTATAATGGGCATCTAAAAGCTAAGGGATAACAAAAGTTTCCACTTCTCCCAATATTTCCTTTAAATGCTATTTGAAATTATCCTTAAAATTGTTCACATATTACTCTGGTACTTTCATATTCAGAATTTGTTTAAGTTGCTAAATTTCTGATGTGCTTCAAATTCAGTAAAAAATCATTAAAATTTTTTCGTGTAAGACAATGTACACATAATTAGAAAACAACTAGCCATGCTTTGTCTTGTCTTTACACTGAAATTTTGTCATAATTTGAAAATAGTTCTCTGACTAGAGATGAGAAACACTTGTATCTTTCAATTCTGTCTCTGGATTTTAGATTCTCCTTTTCCCTTCCATTCTCACTTGCAAACAGGCCAATTCTTTTTCTGAGTTCCTCTTTCTTATAGAGCGTAAAAAGCAATTTTGGACTACCAACATTCTGTCTTGAAATTTCTTTGCCTTTCAAGTTATCTCAGGTGACAGTTTTACTAAAATTTTCACCATTGCGTAGTACAGGTATAGGTTGTCATTTTTCTGGCCTCATGAAACATCTGGGCTTCTATAACCGCCATGGTGCAAATATCATAGATTTTAGTTTTGTTGATTTTTTTGAGTTGTCGTTGTTACAGTAGTACCTTATTTCTATGTACTAATTTATTTATTAGTCAATTTATGTTGTGGCAACAAACCAACTCCAAATGTCAGCAACTTACAGCACCAAATAGTTTGTTGTTCATGTTACTGGACTCTGTTGGGCTCTTTTTGGCTCAGCTTGCATTATGTGTCTTCACTGTCTGAACTGAGTCTGAGGAGTAACCACTAACGGAAACATGTTTTTCTGACTGTGGGAAGCAGGAAGAACAGGAGGAATGTCAGACCATGCAAGTGCATCTCAATCTTCTGCCCAGGCATGCTGCAGGTCAGACCTGCTCACTTTCTATTGATTAAACCAAACCATAGGGCCACACCCGAAGTTAATGGGTGAGGGAAACATATACTGAACTTTGGGCAAAAAGATGAATACCTACTAACAAAAATAAAATACACCATAACAAATACTTATTGAAAAGCAACTGTGTCCCTTCCAGCTCTAAATACACTCTGTAAATGTAACAGTGTCTCTGATCTCAGAAAACTCAGTCCAGTGGAGAATTCAGCTAAGTAGAGAGGCAACTACAATGCAATGTGAGGCATGTACAGGAATCTATGCCATCTAATTCAGAATTGAGGCATCAGAGAGGGCTTCCTGGAGGAAGAAGTAACTGAACTGAACCTTGGATAGTGAATAGGAGTTGAGAAGCTATGGGCAGGAAGAGGGTTCCCAGCAGCTCAGCATGAGTGAAGCCTGAGGTCAACAGGAATCATGAAAGAACGAAAAATATTTTGGTATGGTTGCATTGCAGAGCCCAACCCTGTTAAGTACACAAAGCAATATTTGAGTATTTCATATTTGAAAGATAAATGTTGGTTTTAAAACTGCTAAGTCAGAAGTTTCATAAATAGTCTCATGGTAGTATACTACTATACACTGAAAACTGAAAAAGAAAAAGAAAAACTGCCTTTCAGAGTTGGAATGCCCCAGAGAGCATGGGCATTTACACTTTCATAGAGTCGGGGTGAAAAACAGAAGTAGTTTCATTAAACTGCCTCATGGCCTGGCACTTTTCTTCAGCATGCTTTGTGGGTGAGATCTTCAGTGTTGAAAATAGAGTTGAATGCTGTTAATGTAATGTAATTACATTAGCAGCAGAAAAATGTCCTTCAGGTTTATAACTAATATATCATATCAGAAAATATAGTACTTTTCACCAATTAACTACATAAACTAAATTTTGGAAAAAATAGAAATTGAAATGCAATTTTACTCTAACCTATTTTAAGGGTGCGGTCTTATGTTTGGTCTAAGCAAAGTGAAGAAACTTTAAGAACGTCCCTATTTTGTCCACAATGTAGGCAGCACAGTGTACTGCCCTGTGGAAGAGTCCAGCACATATCAACATGGTTAAGGCCCTATTGTCCCCTTGAAACGAACAGCTAAGGAATGTTAACATGCTGATAAAACACATAAAAATAGCGCTCTGGCTCAGTTTGTACTCATTGTATGAGTATTTTTAAAGGATTTTTAAAAATCCTTTTAAGTGTCAGTCATAAACTGCTCTCAAAACAGGATCTGGTAAATACGGCTTTGCTAAGTAGTCCAGGATACAGAATTCGTAAATATTCACCTTTAAGATAAACTTCTCATTTGCCCGAAGTGTCTGTGCAGTTCCCTTGCCTAGCTCTCTAAGGACCAGTCATAAGAAGAGAAGTTATAGTCGGTAAAAACAAAAATCCAGAAAGAATCATCTGAAGAGATCAAATGTTGATGTAACATTAATATGCTACACGTGATCTTTATTTCTCCAGAAACACTGGATACATGGGGATACATTTGCACCTCATCTCCACCATTGCATGCCACAGTGTTGTTGAAATCTGCATCTTGTCCTAAGCAAAAGCATAGAAAAGGCAAAGTATGTCTTTGGCGCCTTCTATTCATTCAGAATCCCATTGCTCTTGCTACAGAAATAAACCGATAAACAAATAAAAACCTCTTCTTCTCTACCTTCATATTAACAACTACCATTTATTGGTTGTTTAACCAGGCCATGGACACTGTGCTAGTCAATGTACACATCATAACTGTAGGAAGTAAGCATATTTCTTTTATCTTACAAATGAGAAAACAGGCTAGGCATGGTGGCTCATGCCTTTAATCCCAGCACTTTGGGAGGCTGAAGTGAGAGGATTGCTTAAGCTCACGAGTTGGAGACCAGCCTGGACAATACAGTGAGACCCCATCTCTATGAAAATAAAATAAAAAAAAAAACAAGGAAACTGAGACAACTCAAACAATATTTTTTCAAGACCATAAAGCTAGTAAAACGGTAGAAGCAAGATTTAAACCAGATCTTTTTGACTAAGAAAATCCGTAGTCTGACCATTCCACAATACAAAATTATGTTTTGCATAATTTAAATATTTAAAATGAAAAGACTGAAGAAAATCATGAGTTATATTAGTAGCAGACATTTGAATGCAGGTTTTAATTTTCCTGTTTAAGCACACAGGATGTTGGTAATCAGGGCTAGTACATTAATCCAATTTATATAAATTTAAAGCCTCTGATACCAATGTAAACCTTTCACTTGTCCTCATTCATAATTTATTTGCCAGGCAACTTCTATTTTCCTTTGTTTTCTTGCTACATCTAAAGAAAACTCTTTTCCATATGCTTCCTTATTCCCATTTCCTTGCAGAGTTAATTTCTCTCTCTTTTGTATTCCCAAAGCACATATTATCTCTCTCTATATAACAGCTCTTACACAGTACATTGTATTTTTTACATGTTAATTATTTTCATCTTAACAATCCTGAGGTCAACTTACAGATTTTTAATGAGAGCATCTAACAGTATCTGGTACTGATTAATTGCTGAAAAATAAGTATATAATTTCTGTCATTATTTCATGTTTGAAAAATGGTTGCCAAAGAGTCAGTGTTACCTAAAATGTGCATCTGCAAAAGTTAAATTTTTATCTATGTAAAAGTAATTTTTCTAATTCATTTTTACTTTTTCGAGATGGAGTTTCGCTCTTTCGCCCACGCTAGAGTGAAGTGGCATGATCTCGGCTCAGTGCAACCTCCGCCCCCCAGGTTCAAGCGATTCTCCTGCCTCATCCTCCAGAGTAGCTGGGATTATAGGCACTTACCACCAAGCCCAGCTAATTTTTGTATTTAGTAGAGACAGGGTTTTGCCATGTTGGCCAGGCTGGTCTTGAACACCTGACCTCAGGTTGTTCACCAGCCTCAGCCTCCCAAAGTGTTAGGATTACAGGTGTGAGCCATGGTGCCTGGCCCATTTCTTTTTCTCTCTTTTACTTTTTACTTGCTCATTCCGTCCTGCTTTCTCTTATATTCACGCTCTTTCAGTTTTGCTTTTTTAAAGCAAATTATTATTTTAATTTAATTATTTTACACACTGAGTATTACTCTTGTCACCCAGGTTGGAGTGCAGTGGCATCATTATTGCTCACTGCAGCCTCAAACTCCTGGGCTCAAGTGATCCTCCTGCCTCAGGTTCCCCAGTCACTGGGATTACAGACACAAGCCACTGCACCTGATGCCTTATTGCTTTTTGCTCTCTCTCTCTCTCTCTCTCTCTCTCTCTCTCTGTCTCTCTCACTGACTCTACCTGTCTCTCATCCATGGTCTGTCTCTGTTCAGCTTCATTCTGCAAACAGGCTTTTTACTATGGCTGGGAAGATGGTCACTGGTCCCAGGTTCAATTTTTCCAAGCTTAGCAACCTAGCAGAAAGAGAATTTGTTTCTTCTAGCACTAAGGATGTCATTACCCTGCTTTGGTACATCTTATCTTACTTTTTGCTGATAATATTCTAACATGAGGGTAGGTCAGGAGACTCGACCTCAGATATCTGCAACTTGATCTATTACTATCTTTGGTGTATTAATTAGGTTTGCACTGTGATTATGCTGTGTAAGAAGCAACCCCCCCAAAGCTCAGCCCAATTCTCAGAAGATTCTCCCTGGTTGTTCCAAAATTGTTGCCAACAGATCTCAAGGCTACTTGCTTCTCATTAACATACGTTTGGCTCACTCCCTCAACCTTTGATTTACAATCTCAGGCTTCACTCTTATTGCATTAAATTAGGTCATGCTGTTCTCTGAAACAATTACAAATCAGACTAATGCTAATTAGCTGAGGCCTGAGCCACATTTGCCATTCATAGATATGAGGTAGTATTTTCTGAAGTGCATAAACCACTTGGAGGGGTAATATCTTTCACTTTCATTTGAAAGACAACAGGGTGTGAGAGCCAAAAGAAGGTGATAAAAGGCTACTAGAACCCGCAAATCAGCACAGAATATCATGTTTACATTTCAGATTACTTACTTCACTTCAAGTTTGTGGTTTAGCTAACTTGGGTCTTAGGAAGAAGGACCATGCAATGACTGTCATCTGAACTCTCTGTTAGTAGATACCACTTCAAAGACTGAACTGAGAAAACGTGCAAAGGAAGATGGAAAGGTGAAGAAGACACACTTAGTAAGGGGTGATATTTTCCTTCCACCACCTGAGCTAGTGATAAAGAGCAGCTACTTGAGTTTAAACTTTTTCCTTCCCTGGAATGAATGTAAGAAATATTTGTGATACCGCGGTCATTGTTCCAACTCTAGGGGGAAAAATATTAAAATGTTAGTCATAATAGTAGAGAAAAAGTTACCCAGAAAAATTTTTTCTTGGCTAAGAAAATGAAATATATACATAAAAAATGGAAAGGGACAAATGTTAAATAATGCAGGAATTCTTTTTAAAAATCTAGTACATCTCAAATTTCTGATGTGACAAACAAGGATAAGGTTAAGAAACAATTTTAGCAATGGTGAGGACAAGATTATTGCCACTTCTGGGTTACACCCATGGAGTATCTTGGACCCAATGTTTATTCAATGGGCTGCTATGACTTATCAATGAAGGATTTTCTATACATAATTGACTGTAATTATAAAGCTTCTACCTTAAGTTTTTTCTATATTTGTCTGCAAGGTGGTTTTGAGCTACTCTGAAGATTTAGGGTGTTCTTCATAACTCTACTTGCAGCTATTCACCTGGAGAAGGCTCACAACTGTCTGTGTGTTTATATTTTCAGGGTGAAATGAAATAATACATGAAATATGGTTGAAATAGTCCTGGGTGCATGGAAAGTGCACGACCAGTTATCTTTCTTGTTGCTGCCTGTTTTTGTTTTTTGTTTTTGTTTTTTTTTTTTTGCTCCATATAATTTGAATCACTGTTCTGTAAGGTCAAATTCTGTGTGCTAGTTGCTGCTTCAAGGACTGGGTGGCAGGAAAGTCCAGCAACACCTTTGTCTGATCTTACAGGATGAATGAAGGAGGTTTCTAACATCTGGTTTCTAACATCTCTGCTCTGACAGTGCTCAGAGCCACCGGAGCCTCACATACAGTCAAAGTCATTGGTAGCTTCTGGAGAAAGAGCACTTGAACATCTTCAAAATGCCAGCGTTTTTCCAGGGAATAATATCCATGTGTCTCAAAGTGAAAATTAAATCCAAACTTCCTTCATCATCAAACACTTGCTGTTCCTCTTTTAAAACTTGGTGAATCTGGTGCTCATGAAAACATGGGTTAGTGAGGATCAGTGCAAAAGGCCAAGTAGCACATGTCTTCTTTCTACTCTTTGACGCTTCATTTTCATGGCTCTAATAATTCCCCAATAGAATAAAAGCAAACAGTGAAACAAAAAAGATATAGAAATGATGCTGACAAAGTACAGAGTCGTCCCACAGTTAATGACACAAGACTTGCTAGTTTAATGCAATACAACTTGTACTCATAATTAAACACTGATAATTAAATGACAATTTAAAGGTTTGGAATTACTGCATTTTTATATCATGATTTATTTGAGTAAAGGTTTTATGATATGTTTTAACTGCGTTACTGTATGAAGAGCAGTAAAATAATTTGCATTCTTTATTTTGAGATTTATATTATTTAAAAAATACCTATAGAGAAGTTTTGGAAGGTCATGCCCAAAATATAAAATGCAAACTGGAAAAAACAGTAATGAATATTTTTATACTTATTTATATTTAAAGGAATGCAAACCAAAGTGAAGTTTGATTAAAAAAATGTTTAAGATTAGACCAGGGTAAAATAGTGGAGGATGTGGAAATAAGTAGTCCAATATCCTGAAGGAAGAACTATCAGGATTTGTAGATGGATTGGATGAGGCATGTGCAAGGAGAAAGAGGAGTCAAGGATAACTCTGATGTTCTGAGTTTGAGCACCTGGAATGATGAATTTACTGTTGAATGAAATGAGGAAGATGGTGAGCAGAGCAGATTTGGGGTAGGAATGTGGAGAAGAGGGGTTTGATTTGGGGCATAATGGATTTTAAGTTTGATTCTACTATCATAAATGGTTTAAGTACTTTCCTCCAATTTATTTTAATTAGATCTATTGGTTTCCAGAATATAATATTTTTCAACTCTAACCAGCCTAAGGAAGAGATTTTATACTTAATTAATAACCTGGCTTTTCAAGAGTTCCAATACTAAAAAACAAAGACATAGGCTGGGTGTGGTGGCTCATGCCTGTAATCTCAGCACTTTGGGAGGCTAAAGAGGGCAGATCATTTGAGGTCAGGAGTTCGAGACCAGCCTGGTCAACATGGTGAAACCCCATCTCTGCTAAAAAAATATAAAAATTAGCCAGGCGTGGTGGCACATGCCTGTAGTCCCAGCTACTTTGGAGGCTGAGGCAGGAAAATCGCTTGAACCTGGGAGGTGGAGGTTTCAGTGAGCTGAGATTGCACCACTGCACTCCAGCCTGGGTGACAGAGCAAGACTATCTCAAAAAAAAAAAAAAAAAAAAAAAAAAAAGAAAGAAAAACCACTACCAAAGATATAAGTATCAACATAGGGTCTAATAACTCCCAGGTATTATCACTATATGTTAAGCACTATGCTTACAACTTTACAAATGTTATTTTCTCTAAACCCTACCATACACTCAGAGATGGTACTATTATTTCCCAGATTTTAAAAAAATGGGGGTTTAAATGGGTCAGGGGACACACAGTACTCAGCACAGCTGGGGGGATCAGTTTGACTGTAAAGCTCATGCTAAAAGCCATTAAAATATATTTCCTGTACTCATTTCTTCTTTATGAAAAATAGTAACATTGATTTTTCATACATACATTCATAAACATTTATAATTTGTATTTATCTTTTACTTTTTGTGAGCATATTCTTGTTTAGTTTAATACAAAATGGAAACAAATATTTAAATGTCAATCACGAAACAATATCTAACATAACTTAATATGACTGGTTTCAATGTAAGAATTGATTTGACATCAGGGCAGCCATACTGAATTGTCGTCAGGATGTACAGTCAAAAATACATGCTTAAAATATTGCTGAGTAAACTGAAAAATATGTCAATTATATATACTAGATAACATCTTTTTTGAAAATCAGATATATTAGTAAATTTTTTTTAAAAAGCTGAAAGTGCAGGCATGCCAAAAGATGTGCTTAAACACAGATACTCAGTCTAAATATTAAAATATTAAGGTGGGCACCTTAGTCCTTAGGAATGAAGAACAATCTGAATGAAACAAAACAGGTTAATTAATTACCACTTGCCCTGAAGAAATGCTATCTCAGGACTTTCCACAGAAAACACCAAGTCTGTCAGGGATGTCCTGAACAAAACAAGACCAGAAGAGCAATCTCGTGGTGCCAAGAGCAAACCTGGATTAATCATTAGTGGCTGGTCCTTAGATAAAAGCAGTTTCCTGTTTGGGATGTCACACTCCTGTTTTGATTTTGACTACTACCATCAAGACCAGACACCATCTTTTCCTACACCATCGGGCCCTGTGGAACATCCCATAGTATGTCACTCTTCTAGCATTTTCTTTAGAGAAAAATCACATTAAAGGGAGCATCAATAGTGGCACTGAAATTGAAAAGGACAGATTGGTGCTTTTTGGGGAAGGAAAGCCTGATTGCACTGCTCTGGGTGAGTAGTGAGGGTTATAAACTGATTCTCCAATAGGATCTTTGCTACAGAAAGTCTTCATATGTTATATACAGGTTACAGCAGTTGTCTTTTTTTCATATTTCCCTGGAGAGTCTATGACAGGCAGTATCCAATCAAAAGAAATATAGAAAACTACCCCAAAGAGAGAACACACAAGTGCCGGGACAGGTACCACTATTTTAGGCACCCATGTGAGTCAGTGGAGCTGTGAGGGCTGACAGACTATACTATATTTTCATTTTCAATTCCTGCCCTCTCTTGGTGCCTCTGGTGGCAGAATTAGCATGAACAGGCAGGTTATTTGATTGTTTCCATCCTTGCTGTCACCTCTTTCATAGATAAAGCCTTTAATCAAAGTCAACTATTGTATTCTACCCTGGGTGGCCTGTCGCCTGCCCTTTCCATGCTGAGGGGATAAGCCCAGGTAGAGACTTCCCAGGTGAGCCAGGAAGGGCTGCCTCCTCCTCTCCCTCTCATGCACCCCCAACATGTCAGGATAGGGTACAATTCTGTTACCCATTTGGAAAGGCTATTTGTTAAAAAGTTAAAAAAATGATGACACAGTGGACCCTTGAATCACGAGTTTGAACTGCACAGCTTCACATATATGCAGATTTTTTTTCAATAAAAGTTGCCCCAAGTGTGCCTGCCTCTCCTGCCTCCCCTTCCACCTCCTTGATCTCTTCAGCCTGTGCCACCCCAAGACAGCAAGACCAACCCCTCGTCCTCCTCTTCAGCCTACCCAGTGAGGATGAAGACCTATACAATGATCCACTTCCATTTAATAAATAGTAAATGTATTTTTCTCTTTCTTATGGTCTTAACATCATTTTCTGTTCTCTAGCCTGCTTTATTGTGAGAATGAATACAATACATAATATATTAACATACAAAATAGGTGTTAATCAACTGTTTATGTTATGGGCTTCCGGTCAACAGTAGGCTGTTAGTAGTTAAGTTTTTGGGAAGTCAAAAGTTATACTTGGATTTTTTTTTATTGTGTAGGGGGTCAGTGCCCCTAACCTCCGTGTTGTTCAAGGATGAACTAATTTTATTATTTATTTATTTATTGTGACAAGGTCTGGCTCTATCGCCCAGGCTGGAGTGCAGTGGCATGGTTTTGGCTTACCGCACCCTCTACCTCCCAAGCTCAAGTCATTCTCCCTCAGCCTCCCGAGTAGCTGGGACTATAGGTATGCGCCATCAAGCTTACTAATTTTTGTATTTTTTGTAGAGATGGGGTTTTCCCATATTGCCCAGGCTGGTCTTGAATTCCTGGGCTTAAGCAATTTGCCTCCCTCCACCTCCCAAAGTACTAGAATTACAGGCCTTAGCCACTGTGCCCCATCTAGAAATTCTTAACCTAAATTAGTGCTAACTAGCAGGCTAATAAAGTCCTGTTTGCTAATTAACATTTTTTTGGTGCCTCATTGAATGTTAATGTGGTATACCTCAACTTTATTCATTAAAAAAAAGAGGCCTGTGTATTTAATGCATAGAAAGCTGCCTTCCTTTCAGATGTCTTAGTCTCTGGTTTACTTCACTATTTCCAGTCTTTATTATTTCTACATGGATGAATGACTATATTTTTCTATTCTTAATTTAAAAACAGGTCATGAGACAAAAATTTATTCCAGTGCAACTAATCTTTAGATAACTAGTGCCAAAAAAGCAACATTCATAATATTGTCCTCACTGGCTTTCCTTTTGAAACTGTGGTGCCAGGGAAAATGATTTACTGCCAGCCTGGACTAAGACTTGAGCTTTGTAGAAAAGATTTATTGGTATCAACTTAGCATAACACCATAATCAGCCTGAAAAGACATTTGTCACTATAAACCCTTATTGTCAGGTGCCTGACACTTTCCATAAAACTATGCTTCAAGTGGAAAAGTGATTTGGATTTCACATCCTTTATTGCAATGTTTCCTGATCATTTAAAAGTCTATCATTTCTATGAACTTCCTGGATACACTAGGGCAGTGTTTCTGGGACCCATCTCTAGATTTCCATGAGACAGGGGTGGAAACTACAAATGTACATTTTAAACAAGTGCCTGAGGAGATTCTGTTGCAAGTAGTCTTTGAGAAACACTCTTTGGAAAAGGGTATGGTGTTCTGTGTATTAATTGTGGCCCCACTCTTTTTACATGCATAACTTTGAATAAGTTAATGTGGCCTCTCTGCCTCATTTGTTTCTATATGTATATTTCCTTACATATGGGTTCATTGTGCAAGTAAACTTTCTGTTCACAAAGAGTGACGTTTAAAGAAAATAAAGAAGTACCTAACAGAAAGTATAAGCAGGAAGCAGATGATACATCTTAGTTTTATTTTCCTACAATTCATGACAGCAAACACAAATCCACTAACAAAATTACATGTGCATATACATGTAACTCTAGAAATAGGGAATTGGTCTCTGATCAGAACGGCAAACGAGGCCACAGCATGGCAAACAGTCAAGGTTAGGAGACATAACCACGAGCCAGCATTTACAGCAAGATGGACAATCAGAGAGGGCTTGACTTGGGAGCCCAGTCCCAAGGAAGACTAAGAAGCTGAAAACATTCCACAGTATCAATGACAGTCCCTCAGATTTGACCAGAGTTTAAAGTGCTAAATGCACGTAAGTTTGCTTGAAATTACCATTTATCATATTTGTTAACTTGTCAGGATACAGAGACTTTAAAACTGTGCACAAATTAATTAGTCCATCATTTATTCTTATCTTTGCCACAAATCAGAGGAGTTCAAAAGTCACCCTAATGGCATTTGTGCACTGCAATTGATTCCAAATGTAGGATTATTATAGCATTTACTTTTTAAAAATAATTTACAGTGAGCATCCTTTGTAATGTGGATCTGTGAGATCGAACTGAGGCCACTTATTTAAAACGTGTAAATTGATTTTTATGTAATTGCTGCATTCTGCTTTCTATGTGAAACTCAGAGAAACATCTCCCTTTAGTGGATCTTGGAGAAAATACAGTGAATCTTGATGTCAGCCAAAAGAAAACAAAACTCCCAAGCAGCAATACATTTTATCAGGTAGCTGTTATTTCCAGAATTTTCTATTTTGGTGATACTCCAATATTTACTGTTTAAATTATATACAGTAAAATGAGATATATATTCAAAAAAAGTTTTGCCTTTTAGTTCACTGTATTAATCCATTTTCACACTGCTATAAAGAAATACCCAAGACTGGGTAATTTATAAAGAAAAAAGGTTTATTTGACTCAGTTCCACATGGCTGGGGAGGCCTCAGGAAATTTACAATCATGGTGGAAGGTGAAGGGGAAGCAGGCACCTTCTTCACAAGGCAGCAGGAGGGAGTGAGTGAACAAAGGGGGAACTGCCAAACACTATTAAAACCATCAGTTCTTGTGAGAACTCACTATCACGAGAACAGCATGGGGGAAACTGCCCCCATGATCCAATCACTTCCCTCCTTTGGCACAAGGGGATTATAGGTCCCTCCCTTGACATGTAGGGATTACAATTCAAGATAGGATTTAAGTGAGGACACAGAGCCAACCCATATGATTCTGCCCCTGGCCCCACCCAAATCTCATATCCTTTTCACATTTCAAAACCAATCATGACTTCCCAACAGTCCCCCAAACCTCTTAACTCATTCCAGCATTAACCCAAAAGTCCAAGTCCAAAGTTGCATCTGAAATAAGTCCCTTCTGCCTATGAGCCTGTAAAATCAGAAGCAAGTTAGTTACTTGCAAGTTAAAATGAGGGTATAGACATTGGGTAAATATTCCCATTCCAAATAGGAGAAATTGGCCAAAATAAAGGGGCTATGGGCCCTATGCAAGTCCAAAACCCAGTGGGGCAGTCATTAAATCTTACAGCTCCAAAATGATCTCCTTTGACGTCATGTCTCACATCCAGGGCAGGCTGATGCAAGGAGTGGGCTCCCACAACCTTGAGCAGATCCTTCACAGGATGGCGTTGAGTGCCTGCAGCCTTTCCAGGTTCACAGTGAAAGCTGTCAGTGGATCTGTATTTCTGAGGTCTGAAGGATGGTGTATCTCTTCTCACAGCTCTGCTAGGCAGTGCCCCAGTGGGGACTCTGTATGGGGCCTCCAGCCCCACATTTCCCTTCCACACTGTATTAGCAGAGGTTCTCCATGAGGGTTATGCTCTTGCTGCAGCCTGCTACAGACTTCTGCCTGGACATCCAGGCATTTCTATACATCCTCTGAAATCTAGGCAGAGATTCTCAAAGCTCTTTTGTCTTCTGTGTACTCACAGGCCCAACACCATGAGAAGCCACCAAGGCTTGGGGCTTGCACCCTCTGAAGCAATGACCTGAGCTGTGCCTTGTCCCATTTTAGCCATGACTGGAGCTGGAGTGGTTGGGATGCAGGGCACCAAGTTCCAGGGCTGCTCTGGCATGGAGCAGAGGAGCAGCTGGCCCACAAAACCATTTTTCCCTCCTAGACTTCTGGGCCTGTGATGGGAGGGGCTACCACGAAGGTCTCTGACATTCCCTGGAGACATTTTCTCCATTGTCTTGACTATTAACATTTGACTCCTCATTAGTTATGCAAATTTCTGCAGTTGACTTGAATTTCTCCCTAGAAAATGGGGTTTTCTAATTTCAAATCACCTCTTAGTAAGCATATATAACTGATTGCTTTCAGAATCAACCAGGTGACTTCTTGAATGCTTAAAAATTTCTTCTGTAAGATACTCTAAATCATCTCTCACAAGTTCAAAGTTCCACCGATCTCTAGGGTATGGAAAAATGCCACCAGTCTCTTTGCTAAAGCATAGCAAGAGTGACCTTTATTCCAGTTTCCAACCAGTTCCTCATCTCTATCTGATATCACCTCAGCCTGGACTTCATTGTCCATATCACTATCAGCATTTTGGTCAAAACCACTCCACAAGTCTCTAGGAAGTTCCAAACTTTCCCACATCTTTCTGTCTTCTCTTCTTCTGAGCCCTCCAAACTGTTCCAACCTTGTCTTGTTGTCCTGATTCAAAGTTGCTTCCATATTTTCAAGTATCTTTACAGCAGTGCCCCACTCCTGATATCTGTATTAGTCCGTTTCGCACGACTATAAATACATGAGATTGGGTAATTTATAAAGGAAAGAGGTTTAACTGACTCACATTTCCAGATCACTTCAGTCCAGGAGTTCAGTAGTGAGATTCCATCTCTACAAAAATTTAAAAATTGGCTAGGTGTGGTAGTGCATGCCTGTGGTCCCATCTACTAGGGAAGTTCAGGCCAGAGGATCACTTAAGCCCAGGAGGTCAAGGCTGCAGGTTGAGGCTGAGCAGTGATTGTGCCAAGGCAACGCAACCCAGGTGACAGAGTGAGACTCTGTCGCAAAAAAAAAAAAAAAAAAAAAAAAAAAGAACGAAAAAGAATAAATGATTCAAGAAGAGAATTTTTCATGGCATTGCATCTTTGTGGGCCCATTTCTTATCCATAAAATCATATACACACTATCCCTTCCCCAAAAACCCACCCTCTGAACCCCATCGAGCATTCTTGGGAATGTTCAAGTACTAGATAGGTGATTTCACCCTGAAATTATGAAGTCAAAATATGAATTTCAGCCATTTGATGAGATTAGGTTTTAGGTATTATGGAAATGTGTTTCAAAGTGAAATTAGACTTGATAGGTTACATTTTATTTCTGTATTTTAATCATATTTCTAATTCATAATTTCATGGTAAAATCACCCATCTTGTATTTAAACTTACTGAAGAATGGTGGTTGAGGGTTTGAGGGTAGGTCTTCGGGGAAGAATTGTATGACATTATGGGTAAGAATGGGTTAAAAAGGATGCAATGCCAGAAAAAGCATTTCTTGAGAAATTTATGAAAGAATGTTACATACAAAATTAAGCATGCAGTGGAGTGGCACAGACAGTTGAGTGACATACGTATGTGTTTCACTCACGTTTCAAGCCTCAGCTTAGAAATCCCTTCCTCCAGGAAGCCTGTCCTGATCACTAAGGTTAGATTAGATGCCCCTCCTATGCAGTTTCACAGCACTCTGTTCAACTCTGTCATAACACTCTTACATCCAATTGCCTGCTCACAGTTCTGTCTTATATAACAAAACAATAACAAGCATTCACTAAACATTTTACTGAATGTATTAGTCTGTTTTCATGCTGCTGATAAAGACATACCCGAGACTGGGAAGAAAAAGAGGTTTAATTGGGCTTACATATTCACATGGTTGGGGAGACCTCAGAATCATGGCGGGAGGTGAAAGGCACTTCTTACATGGTGGCAGCAAGAGAATAAATGAGGAAGATGCAAAAGTGGAAACCCATGATAAAACCGTCAGATCTCATGAAACTGATTCACTACCACGAGAACGGTATGGGAGAAACTGCCCCCATGATTCAAATTATCTCCCACTGGGTCCCTCCCACAACACTTGGGAATTATGGGAATACAAATCAAGATAAGATGTGGGTGGGAACACAGACCCAAATCATATCACTGAATAAAGCACTCTCTTTAAAGCTTTAAGTAATTATCTTCTTTAATAATAACAGCCACCTAGTAAGGTAGGTATTATACCATTTTGAAAATGAGGAAATAGAGGTATAAGGAGGTGAAGCAACTATCCAAGGTCAAAGAGCTTGGTACATTGGATAGAAAGAAATGAAATCTAGGCAGTGTGACTAAAAAGCAGGGAAAGTATATTTTTTATCCCTACTAGCAGAAAGCTGGGCACTTAATATCCAAATATTTGTTGAATGACTTGTTTAATGATTTCAGAGAAGAAGGAGACAGATGAAGACTAGAGCTATGGAGGAAAACTTGCTAGGGAGAGGGTGGAATTTGAACTGAGCCTTAAAGAATCGGGGAGATTTAGATGAACTTAGAGGAAGGTAGAGAGCACTTGGTGGGGAGAACTTGAGTCAAGCAATGAGAATAGGTATGCTGTGTGCCCTGGGGTCAGTAAGGAATCTATCTTAATTATAAAGGAAGAAGCAAGGTAGTGAGCATGAAGATTGGGTAGACAGGTTGAAGTTAGATTGTTGAAGCCCTCAGAATCCAAACAAAGTCACTGAGTAGTAAGTAGAAAGCCATTAAAAGATTTTTTATATGAGTATTACATATCAAGAGCAGTTTTTAAGTGAAAGCATTATGAAAAAAAGCCGCTATATAGACAAATTTTGAGGAATGCATATTTAAACTGATTTCAATGAGGGTAGCTTTCATTTTATAATTTTAGTTAGTTGACTAATGTTAATTGAGTACCTTTGAAACCATCATTGCAAAATTGTAGCTGAGGCAGTGAAAGAGATCTGACCCAACCAACTCCATCTTTCTTCTAACCTCCAAGCTGTCCTTGTTTATCCCTGGGCATAGGCTGAACTAACTTTGGGAGGAACTTAGTTTATAGTTTAGAACAAAGATAATAACAGGTCTTTCCCATGGCAAATCCCCTTCTTGCCTGGGGACTAGACTGCCTTTGTAGGACTAACACATTAGCCACAAGATTAGAAATTATGGTTTAGGGGTCATGTACCTGGAGGCTACAAGATTCTGACCCTCCCTAAACTGCTCCTAAAATCAGTGCTTGAGATATTTTGCAGACCCTGCACTTGATGGATCAGCTGGCACCAGCCAGATCAATAAATTGGCTCATCTGATCTTGCACCCCAACCCATCCAGGAACTGATCCAGCACAAGACAGCTTCGACTCCCTAGGATTTCATCTCTGATCTGACAAATCAGCACTCCTGGCTTACTGGCTTCCTGCCACCCACCAAGTTGTCCTTAAAAACTCTCATCCCCAAACTGCGAGCTCTCTAGGTCCCTAGGAAACCATTTCTGCCTTGCCTTACAGGGGTCCTTGGGGCAGGCTTCCTGATGTACTGGGAAAAGGCCACAGGGAGAAGGAAACCTCCAGCTGACCTTTGTAACAATTCCAACTAAATGAGAAGACTCCTGGCCAGAGCTCAGGGGAAGGTGTGAATCTGGTGTGCAGACTCCACAGTCAGGGAAGCAGGAAAGTCCTTTTTGCTTTTGCAGCTGGGAGGTGGGTAGCCTGGGGCGAGTTCTCAACCCTGCTCACACACTCTCTGGAAACAGACTCAATGCTGTTGTGGGGGGCAGGGTGGAAGGAAGATTGGTCTTTTGAGTTGTGTGGGAGCTGGGCAAAGCCTGTGACTGCCAGCTTTCCCCTACTTTCCTGACAACCTGCATGACACAGCAGAGGCAGTCATAAGCTTTCTGGGAATATAACTCCATTGTCCTGGGAACCACAACTTCATCCCCCACAGCAGCTGCAGCAAGACCCGCCCAAGGAGAGTCTGACCTCCGACACACCTAGCCCTGCCACAACCTGATGGTCATCCTCTACCCACCCTGGTAGGTGAAGACAAAGGGCATATACTCTTGGGAGTTCTAGGGCCCCACCTACCACTTGATCCTCTCCATACTACCACAGCTGATGCTCTTTTAAAAGTACCACTTCCTGGCAGGAGGCCAATGAGCACAAAAATGGTAAATTAAACAGCCAAAACTAAGGACCCTCACAGAACCCATTTCATCCCTCTGCCACCTCCCTGGAGCAGGTGCTGGTATCCATGGCTGAGACACCCACAGACAGTTCACATCACAGGACTCTGTGCAGACAACCCCCAGTAGAGCCCAGAGCCTGGTAGACTTGCTAGGTGGCTAGATCCAGAAGAGAGAGAACCAATCACTACAGCTCAGCTCTCAGGAAGCCACATCCCTGGGGGAGAGTACTACATCAAGGGAACACTCTATGGGACAAAAGAATCTAAACAACAGCATTGAGCACTAGACCCTCGTTCAGACAGAGCCTACCCAAATGAGAAGGAAGCAGAAAACCAACTCTGGTAATACGACAAAACAAGGTTCATTAACACCCTCAAAAAAATCACACTAGCTCACCAGCAATGGATACAAACCAAGAAGAAATCCCTGATTTACCTGAAAAAGACTTTGAAAGGGCAGTTATTAAGTTAATCAAGGAGGCACCAAAGAAAGGCAAGGCCCAATTTAAGAAAGTCAAAAAATGATACAAGAAGTGAGGGGAGAAATCTACAATGAAATACACAGTATAAATAAAAAACAATCAAAACTTCAGGAATCAAAGGACGCACTTATAGAAGTGCAAAATGCTCTGCAAAGTTTCACCAACAGAATCAAACAAACAGAAGAAAGAACTTCAGAGCTCAAAGCCAAGGTTTTTAAAGTAACCAAATCCAACAAAGACAAAGAAAGAAAATTATATAAACAAAGCCTTCAAGAAATCTGGGCTTACATTTAATGACCAAACCTAAGAATAATCAGCATTCCTGAGGAAGAGAAATCTAAAAGTTTGAAAAATATTTGGTGGAATAATTGAGGAAAACTTCCCCAGCCTTGCTAGAGACCTAGACATCCAAATACAAGAAGCTCAAAGAACACCTGAGAAATTCATTGCAAAAAGATCATTGCCTAGGCACACTGTCATCAGGTTATCTAAAGTTAAGACAAAGGAAAGAATCTTAAGAGCTATGAGGCAAAAGCACTAGGTAACCTATAAAGGAACACCTATCAGATTAACAGCAGATTTCTCAGCAGAAACTCTACAAGCTAGAAGGGATTGGGGCCTTATCTTCAGCCTCCTTAAACAAAACAATTATCAGCCAAGAATTTAGTATCCAGCAAAATTAAGCTTCACAAATGAAGCAAAGATACAGCCTTTTTCAGACAAAGAAATGCTGAGAGAATTTGCCACTACCAGGCCAGAACTATAAGAACTGCTAAAAGGAGCTCTAAATCTTGAAATAAATCCTGGAAACACATCAAAACAGAACCTCTTTAAAGCATAAATGTCATAGGACCTATAAAACAAAAATACAATTAAAAACAAAACACAGTATACAGGCAACAAATAGCACAAAGAATGGAATAGTACCTTACTTCTCAATACTGAGATTGAATATAAATTGCCTAAATGTTCTACTTAAAAGATACAGAATTGCAGAATGGATAAGAATTCATCAACCAAATACCTGCTGCCTTCAAGAGACTCAGCTAACACATAAGGACTCTTATAAACTCAAGTTAAAGAGGTGGAAAAAGATATTTCATGCAAATGGACAACAAAAGTGAGCAGGAGTAGCTATTCTTATATCAGACAAAACAAACTTTAAAGCAACAGCAGTTAAAAAACGACAAAGAGGGACATTATATAATAATAAAAGGCCTTGTCCAACAGGAAAATGTCACAATCCTAAGCATATATGCACCTAACACTGCAGCTCCCAAATGTATTAAACAATTACTAATAGACCTAAGAAATGAGATAGATAGCAACACATTTATAGTGGGGGATGTTAGTACTCCACTGACACCACTAGATAGGTCATTAAGACAGAAAGCCAACAACAACAACAAAATGGATGTAAACTATACCCTAGAACAAATGGACTTAACAGATATTTACAGAACATTCTATCCAACAACTGCAGAATACACATTCTATTCATCAGTGCATGTAACTTTCTCCAAGATAGACCATATGATAGGCCACAAAACAAGCCTCAATAAATTTAAGAAAATTGAAATTATATCAAGCACTCTGTCAGACCACTGTTGAATAAAATTGGACATCAACTCCAAAAAGAACCTTTAAAACCATGCAAATACATGGAGATTAAATAGCCTGCTCCTGAATGATCACTGGGTCAAAAATGAAATCAAGATAGAAATCAAAGAATTCTTCAAACTGAGTGACAATAGTGACACAACCTATCAAAACCTCTGAGATATAGAAAAGGCAGTGCTAACAGGGAAGTTCATAGCCCTAAATGCCTACATCAAAAAGTCTGAAAGAGTACAAACAGACAATCTAAGGTCATATCTCGAGGATTTAGAGAAAGCAAAGCAAACCAAACCAAACCCAAACCCAGCAGAAGAAAGGGAACAACCAAGTTCAGAGCAGAACTAAATGAAATTGAAACAACAGCCAAAAAAAAAAAAAAAAAAAAAAAGACAAATGAAACAAAAAGTTGGTTCTTTGGAAAGATAAATAAAATTGATACACCATTAGCAAGATTAACCAAGAAAAGAGAGAACATCTAAATAAGCTCAATTAGAAACAAAATGGGAGATACTACAACTGACACCACAGAAATACAAAAGATCATTCAAGGCTACTATGAACACCTTTACGTGCATAAACTAGAAAACCTAGAGGAGACGGATAAATTCCTGGAAAGATACAACCCTCCTAGCTTAAATCAGGAAGAATTAGACACCCTGAACAGACCAATCACAAGCAGCAAAATTGAAATGGTATTAAAAATATTACCAACAATAAAGGCCAGGACCACATAGATTTACAGCTGAATTCTACCAGACATTCAAAGAAGTATTGGTACAAATGCTAATGACACTATTCCAAAAGATGGAGAAAGAGGGGATCCTCTATAAATCATTCTATGAAGCCAGTATCACCCTAATATCAAAACCAGGAAAGGACATACCCAGAAAAGAAAATTACAGACCAATATCCCTGATGAACATAAGATGCAAAAATCCTTAACAAAATACTAGCCAACTGAATCCAACAATATATCAAAAAGATAATCCACTATGATCAAGTGGGTTTCATACTTGGGATGCAGGGATGGTTTAACATATGCAAGTCAATAAATGTGATGCACCACATAAACAGAATTAAAAACAAAAATCATATAATCATCTCAATAGATGCACAAACATTCAAAAAAATCCAGCATCCCTTTATGATTAAAGCTCTCAGCAAAATCGGCATACAACGGACATACCTCAATATAATATAAGCCACCTATGACAAAGACACAGCCAACATAATGTTGAATGGGGAAAAGTTGAACGCATTCCCTCTGAGAACTGGAACAAGACAAGGATGCCCACTCTCGCACTTCTATTCAACATAGGAACGGAGGTCCTAGTGAAAACAATCAGATAAGAGTAAGAAACAAAGGGAATCCAAATCAGTAAAGAGGAAGTCAAACTGTTGCTGTTTGCTGATGATATGATTGCACACCTAAAAATCCCTACAGACTCCTCCAAAAAGCTCTTAGAACCGATAAAAGAATTCAGCAAATTTTCCAGACACAAAATTAGTGCACAAAAATCAGTAGCTCTCTTATACATCCACACCAACCAAACTGAGAATCAAATCAAGAACTCAACCTTCTTTACAATAGCTGCCAAAAAAAATCCTTAGGAATATACCTTACCAAAGAGGTGAAAGACCTCTACAAGGAAAACTACAAAACACTGCTGAAAGAAATCATAGATGACACAAATGGAAAGACATCCCATGCTCATGAATGGGTAGAATCAATATTGTGAAAATGACCATACCGCCAAAAACAATCTACAAATTCAACGCAATTTCCATCAAAATACCACAATCATTTTTCACAGAACTAGAAAAAATAATTCTAAAATTCGTATGGAACCAAAAAAGAGCCCACATAGCTGAAGTAGGACTAAGCAAAAAGAACAAATCTGGAGGCATCACGTTACCTGATATCAAACTATACCCTAAGGCCAAGTCACTGAAACAGCATGGAACAGAATAAAGAACCCAGAAATAAACCCAAATACTTGCAGCCAACTGATCTTTGAGAAAACAAACAAAAACGTAAAGTGGGGGAAAGGACACCCTATTCTGCAAATGGTGCTGGGATAATTGGCAAGCCACATGTGGGAGAATGAACCTGGATCCTATCTCTTACCTTATACAAAAATCAACTCAAGATGAATCAAGAACTTAAACCTAAGACCTGAAACTATAAAAATTCTACAAGATAACATTGGAAAAACCCTTCTAGACATTGACTTCGGCAAGGATTTCATGACCGAGAACCCAAAAGCAAATGCAATATATATATAATATATATATATATTTTTTTGTGTGTATATATATATGAGTGTGTGTGTGTGTGTGTGTGTGTGTGTGTGTGTGTGTATTACAGTTTCTCCACTCGCTGATTCATGGGCAGTTGGGCTGCTTCCACATTTTTGCCATTGTGAATTGTGCTGCCATAAACATGTATGTGCAAGTATCTTTTTCATATAATGACTTCTTTTCCTCTGGCTAGATACCCAGTAGTGGGATTGCTGGATCAAATGGAGGTTCTACTTTTAGTTCTTTAAGGAACCTCCACACTGTTTTCCATAGTGGTTGTACTAGTTTACATTCCTACCAGCAGTGTAGAAGTGTTCCCTCTTCACTGCATCCATGCCAACATCTATTACTTTTTGATTTGGTTTTATGATGGCCATTCTTTCAGGAGTAAGATAGTGTCACATTGTGGTTTTGCATCTCCCTGATCATTAGTGATGTTGAGCATTTTTTCATGTTTGTTGGCCATTTGTTTATCTTCTTTTGAGAATTGTCTATTCATGTCATTGGCCCACTTTTTGATGGGTTTGTTTGTTTTTTCCTTGATAATGTGTATGAGTTTGTTGTGGATTCTGGATACTAGTCCTCTTTCAGATGTATATATTGTGAAGGTTTTCTCCCACTCTGTGGGTTGTCTGTTTACTCTGCTGACTATTCCTTTTGCTGTGCAAAAGCTCTTTAGTTTAATTAAGTTCCAACATCTCATATACATAAAATATAGGTATATCATATATCTTATCATATCTATATCTATACATAGATCTATATCTATAGATGTTCTTATTCATAAGTGAGAGCTAAGCTATGAGGATGCAAAGGCTTAAGAATTACACAACAGACTTTGGGGACTTAGAGGGAAAGGGTGGGAAAGGGGTGAGGGATAAAAAACAGGGTCTCGCTCTATCACCCAAACTGGAGTGCAGTGGCCTATCACGGCTTACTGCAGCCTTGAACTCCCAGGCTGAAGCCATCCTCCTGCCTCAGCCTCCCAAGTAGCTGGGACTACAGGTAGGTGTGTGTCACCACACCCAGATAATTTTTTTAAATTCTGTAGAGACAGGGTCCCACTATGTTGCCCAGACTGGTCTCAAACTCCTGGGTTCAAGCAATTCTCTTGCCTCAGCCTCCCAAAGTGCTGAGAGTATAAGCATGAACCACTGTACCTGGCTAGGAGGGCTAATTATTCCTTCTTATTTGCAGAGAATTTTTGAGGTTCCATGTTTAGTAGAGCTAATAGCACATGCTTTTGACTAGGCATGAAGGTAGATGTTACATGTTAAGACAAATGGCTTTTTACTTGAGGTTAACTCCAAGTAGTAAAGATCGTTTGAGAACAAACAACCCCTTCTGTCACTTGATCATCCCTAGCTTAAGTGAGCTTCCAATTAAAATGTCACTTACAGGGGTCTAAGGAGAAAAAAGCTTGCTTAAAACCTGAGGAAACTCTCCTATTTGCATCCTATTTGTAAACATGTTCTATCATATTTACTCTAGACTCATCTATCTTTAGTTGAATAGCTAATAGTCTTCTCAAAGATATCAAGCCCAAAGCTGACTCCTGATCTTCCCTCCAAACCTGCTTCTCTTGCAATCCTTCCCATCTTAGTAAACAGCAACTGAATTTTGTCAGTTATTCCTTTCAAAACCTTGAAGTCCACTCTTACTTATTCTGCATGCAATCCAAGAACAAATCTATTGGCTTTGGTTTCAAAATGTGCCACCTTCTAACTATGTCTAGATTCTGAATATATTTCTGGTTCTCACTCTCCCACTGCTACCATGCTAGTTTAATTCTCCATCATATTTTGAATTGGTTATATAACAGCCACTTATTTGGTCTTGCTGCTTCCATCCCTTTCCTCCTTATAGTCTATTCCCTAGTGGCCAGTATAATCAGATAATTTCATCCTTCTATTCAAAATTCTCCAGTGGCTTCACATCTCACTTAGAGCAAAAGCTTAAGAATACTCAATGGCTTAAAACTCCTGTACAATCTATGAACAATTAAAAAGTCTGACAATATTGAGTATTAGTGAAGTTGTGGAAACATTAAGAGCTTCTGTTTTATTTCAATTTTAAATGTTATTTTGTTTTTTAGTTTGCTGGTGAGAGTGTAATTGGTGTAGTCACTTTGGAGAACAATCTGTCAATATCTAATGAAGTTGAAAATACTACTGTGACAATAATTTTGTTTTTATGTTTATACCTAAAAAATCTCTTCTCTGTATAGAAAGTGACAGACAATAATTTTTATAACAGTATTACAACAGCAAAAAGCTGGAAAAATCCATGTCTATTTACAAGACATGGATAAATAAATCTCAGTATGTTTACATAATGATATACCACTTAGCAATAAAAATCATGGAACTGAAACTACATTTATCAACACAGAGGGCTACACAGAAAGATTAATCAGTATTAATGTTTTATCTCCTAAACTGGGTAGTGAGTTCAGAGGTATTCATTGTATTAGTCCTTATCACCTTCCTATGTCTGAAATATATCACAATTTTTAAAGGAGGTAGATGGGAAATTTGTAGAATGTGCAAAAAGTGTAGAGGGTGTTTTAGTTCATGCTTGTGTTGCTATAAAGGAATATCTGCGACTGGGTAATTTATAAAGAAAGATTTAATTGGCTCATGGTTCTGCAGGCTGTGTGGTAAGCATGGCACTGGCATCTGCTTGGCTTATAGAGAGGCCTCAGGGAGCTTTTACTCATGGCGGAAGGAGAAGCAGGAACAGGCACATCACATGGCAAGTGAGGGAGCAAGAGAGAGAGAGAGAGAGGAGAGATCCAGACTATTTTAAACCGCTGGATCTCCTGTGAACTAACTGAGTGAGAACTCACTTGTCACCAAGGGGATATTGCTAAATCATTAATGAAGAATCTGCCCCCATGATCCAATCACCTCTCACTTGGCCCCACCTGCAACACTGGGAATCATATTTCAACATGGACAAACATCCTAACCATATCAGAGAGAGCTTGTTAGGGGATGGGCATGAATGGACACAGGGATTGACATATAGAGTAGTGCCTTGGAATTGAGGAACTTAATTTTCATATCTTTCTTCATCATTCCACTGCATTTGGTGGTGTGTGTGTGTGTTCCAGTTTTCATATTCACAATAGCCTCTTGTTTGTTTTTCCTCCCTAAAGCCTTGTTCCCATCCATTCATTTTTTGTAGCCCTGAGTGGTTTGTATAAACTCAAATCTCATCATGTCAGTCCCACTGCTTGGAAACCTTAAAAAACTTTTCTCTGCTTCTACTGAGTATAAACAGATTTCTTAACATGCTACAGAGGGCCCCCTTTAATGTGGACTTGAGCATATTTACCAACATCTGATCCCAAGATTCTCTGTCCACAGCTCAGGATTCTTTTTTATGCCCCTCCTTGTGATCATGATCATTCTTTCCTTACACCTGGTAAACACCAACATGAGACATTATGTGACTTCTAGTTTCCTAGGGGAAGCAAGTCCTTCCTTACTCTGAATTTCTATAGCATTTTACACATACATCTTTTACAGCAGTCATATTGTGTAGCATTTTTATTAGGTAGTAGTTATATTTCTTTCTCCTCAATATGAGCTACCAAAAGTCACAGATTGTGTTTTTTGTTGTTGTTGTTTCATTTTGTTTATTTATTTCTTTGTTTTGAAATCTTTACACAGTTCTTGGCAAGATATTTAACACATAGAGGGTGCTAAGTAATTGTAGAATTAAAGAAAGAATGAGTGGAGGGTTTCTTTTTCGTTCTTTTTTTTATTGCTGTTATTTTGAGACAGGGTCTCACTCTGTTGTCCAGGTTGGAATGCAGTGGCAAAATCATGGTACACTGTAGCCTTGACCGCCCCAGGCTCAGGTGATCCTCCCGCCTCAGCCTCCTGAGTAGATGGGACTAGAGGCACACACTACCATGCCTAACTAATTTTTGGGATCTAACTAATTTTTGTAGAGATGGGGGTCTCCACAAAAAATAGAAAAATAGGAAAATGTTGCCCAGGCAGGTCTCAATCTCCTAGGCTCAAGTGATCTGCCCACTTCGGCCTCCCAAAGTTCTGAGATTACAGGCATGAGCCACCATGCCCAGCCTTCTTCTTCATTTTTAAAATTTTTGTTTTTAATTTAGATCTCCCTTCAAGAAAGACAGAATGAAGGTCTTATTTAGCAAACTTGTAGGTGGTAAGAATAGAATGTTGGGTGAGTTATGAACCTAGTTTCAAGTTCTTAGTTATCCAGTTGCCTTTTCCCATTAATTAAAATGCTATTTAGGCTTACATGTACTTTCAACACTTACTGACTAGTTTCAAGAAAGATAAAAAGATTCATTATTTTATTTGTGTTAGCTAAGAGTAGTCAAGAGTTGAACTAGTTCCCTTGCTAGGGTAATTTAAAACTGCTACACTCATGAGGTACCAGAATATTTAAATTTATTTTTGAAGTCTGAATTAATAGAACATTAGCTTTTTTTCTGAGAAGATATATAAGAAATTGTGGCTGTCTCCCTTACTCTCCAGATTTGAATTGGTGAGACCTCGAAACATATGATATCCTTACAGGGCCACACCACCATGAATGGGGAGTATATTGGGATGATAACACCTGTGCAGGAAAGTCTGCTTTCCTTAGTTTTTAAATTTTTGCACATCAACTTATTTCACAATTTGGAGAAAACAAGTTACTGCTCTCCATTGGTTCTCAGGACAATTGAATGTGGTAATTTGCATTTCTGAAAATATGTCAGTTTGAGAACTCAAACAAATTTACAAAAAAAAAAAAAAAAACAAACAACCCCATCAAAAAGTGGGCAAAGGACATGAACAGACATTTCTCAAAGGAAGACATTCATACAGCCAACAGACACATGAAAAAATCCTCATCATCACTGGCCATCAGAGAAATGCAAATCAAAACCACAATGAGACACCATTTCACACCAGTTAGAATGGGAATCATTACAAAGTCAGGAAACAACAGGTGCTGGAGAGGATGTGGAGAAATAGGAACACTTTTACACTGTTGGTGGGATTGTAAACTAGTTCAACCATTGTGGAAAACAGTATGGCGATTCCTCAAGGATCTAGAACTAGAAATACCATTTGACCCAGTCATCCCATTACTGGGGATATACCCAAAGGATTATAAATCATGCTGCTATAAAGACACATGCACACGTATGTTTATTGCAGCACTATTCACAATAGCAAAGACTTGGAATCAACCCAAATGTCCATCAGTGACAGACTGGATTAAGAAAATGTGGCACATGTACACCATGGAATACTATGCAGCCATAAAAAAGGATGTGTTTGTGTCCTTTGTAGGGACATGGATGCAGCTGGAAACCATCATTCTCAGCAAACTATCGCAAGAATAGAAGACCGAGTACTGCATGTTCTCACTCATAGGTGGGAATTGAACAGTGAGATCACCTGGACACGGGAAGGGGAACATCACACACCGGGGCCTATGGTAGGGAAGGGGGAGGGGGAAGGGATGGCATTGGGAGTTATACCTGATGTAAATGACGAGTTGATGGGTGCTGACGAGTTGATGGGTGCTGCACACCAACATGGCACATGTATACATATGTAACAAACCTGCACATTGTGCACATGTACCCTAGAACTTAAAGTCTAATAATAAAAAAAAAAGAAAATATGTCAGTTTGGACATATACTTCAAACTGAACAAACCCCACATTTTAAAAATCACTAGCTATTCAAGTTCCAACTACCAAATAGCTTGAATATTAAGAACTGATTTTAAAAAACCAAATCCACAAAGTACTCCAGGAATTGTAAATCATTCTTCAATTGTCAACCACCAAGACACTTCAATTCAGAAAAGAATCAAGAGACTTTCCAGTTATTCAAGTCTAAATGTCTTAACACACTTTTAGACTGAGGACAAAACACCCTAAAGAAATGAAAAATGTTACAACACTCACTCTTTTTTTCCTTTGGAAAGCTTTTTATACATTCTTTAACAGACAGGTATTATAAAACTGAGTTACTAGTCATTACTGACAGAGGTGAGAGGGAAACTGATGATCTGAACAGAGCTGAAAGAAAGTTGTCTAAGTAATCAAAATTCCAGACTTCCATTTAGACCCCTGAATCATTTCCCAAATTTTTTTGAAGTGGTTAAGTCCATCTTCTGCATTATTTCTCAAATGCATTATGATATTGTTACCATGTGTGTTTTTATTTTTTGTTACTGGTTTTATAATTTACCCTAATTGAATGAAAAATGAGGGCATGAAGTAAAGCATGGGAGTTCTTGATTATTTTTCTCCTTTAACACAACACATTAAATAAAGGCTTGCCTCATGCTGACTTTTGTAGCATTTTGTAAGAGGCCCCTATCCAGCAATCATTCTTCGTGACTTCCAGACAACTGCCAGCCATATTCTTGCTAAGGAGAAATGGAGTTTAGAAAACTGTAAATCAAGACATTCCACTATACAATCTTTTAGTTCTGTGTGACCAAGTCCCAGCCCAAAGCAAAAATTCACCAGGTCAGTAATCATTAGGCATCTAGCATTGTTTTGATTATTTAAAAATATTTTCCTTTATCTTTTTCAAATATATCATTTGAATGAGGTGGGAGTTATGTGATATTGCTGTAATTACCGGCTTTACAAATAACCAATTTTAACTCACTGTGTAAAGCACAGAATACTAAATTTGTATTGTAATTTGTGATAAATTTCAACATTCCTATTTGAAAGATTAACTTATAATATCAGGACTTTTATTTAATGATTTCAAACTAATAGTGGTTGCTTTTAGACAAATGATATTGAGGAATTGGGAAGGACAAGAGAAATACCAATTCTTTCCTATAAACACATTTGTACTTTGAGTTCCTGGCCACACAGAGGCAATACTCATTAACATTTGTTGTTTTATTAAAAATTTTATTTCAAACTATATTAGAGATACTAATTGCAGAACACTTGCTCTACCAACAAAGGTAGAAGGAATTAAATGGCTTGTCTAAAGGTTCCAGATATGTTAAATATGTCAGAGTTGGGAAGAGAATAAAAAATCAATATTCCAGTGTTTTCCTATCCATGGACTTCTCTACCACAATGCATTTAGATTTGGTTACAAATAAATATCTATTTCTAATACCTATCTCAAGGTTTTCTTTGTATTTTATTCCTAAATAGCTAAGCAATGTTTATTTTATTTGAAGCATATGTTAAGCACTCTCGACTATGTTTTTTCCAAAAATGATTTTCCCTAGTGACAACTGAAACTCAAGTGATGATTACAACAAAAGAGATTTTAAGAGTTCTTCCAGAACCAGGGTCATTGGTGTCATTTCCATAAATTACACACAAACTCAACAAAGACTAACTTACGGAGAAGCGTCATTCTAATAAGCATAATATACAGAGGTTAAAATAGCCCTGTTGTATTTATCTTTCACTGTGCAGCTTACCAAAACCAAATTTCTGTCATCGACAATTATTAATCATCCATATACCCCGCAGAGAATTTTAATAAAGCATATTAGGAACCTGGGGGTGGTGGTGGTATGAGAAAGACACAAATGTGATCCAAATTTAAGATAGGGGTCCCTATTACTCCACCACATCTGTTTGCCACATGTTCATAAATCACATCAATGTTTTGAACATTTCTCCTAGCACCTTCCTGTCACTTCAGTTTTATAGTTCATAATTCTACCTCTCATCCTCACAAAAAGAGGAGAAAAGTTTCTCATTATTATATTTTAGGCTTGAGAATGACATTTGACCAAGTATTAAGTCAACCAACTGCAGGTAAACGCTGGTGCCAAAGGACCCTCCAATTTCTCGAGATTTGGTCACAGCAAGAAAAAGTGGTAGTGAAACTTCCCGTTTATTCTAAAGGAAGAGTGTAATAATGTGAAGACACCAATGACCACCACTGCCAGACGAAAAGAAAGCTGCATTTAGAGGCTGAATCCACAAAATAGAATTACCAAAAAGAAAGCTGCTAACTAACTTAGAAAAAGATATTTTTCCTGGAAAATGGGATCCTCAGATACTCCATGTATGCTACTCTGTTTATTTTCATTTTCCAGGGATGCTAATGCATGTCTACATGTAATGCAGTACCTGTTCTCCAGGAATTTGCTATCTGTGACAACTGTGACATGTAAAGACAGAGCAACAAGATTCAAGGCTGCATTTTTGGGACAGTTTATGTGATCCATTGGTTTATTTAATGGAAATAAAATTAAGTAAACTGAGAATACAAAGAAAGTCAAATTAGCTAGGTGGTATCATATAGATAAAACTGAAATTTCTCGTCAACATGGTTCATTAACAGCCCCAACCACTGCTCCAAACACTGTACCGCTGAATAGATATAACTACCCTAAAAACAGGCATATATATATATATATCTCAGTTTGAAACAAAAAAAGGAAAACTACATGGTACCAGAAATGAAGAAAGTCAATCTGAAATCTGAGCAGTGAAGGGATCTAATGCCAAATGGCCCATAAGGTTACTGAGCCTGGATATTCCCCTAAGTTACTGAGGTTTTAACCTAAGAGTAGAGAGCTGAGAAGTAAGGCAGAAGTTGAGTTTCCAGGCTTGGTGGCATGGGAAGCTACAATTGCAATCCCAACTTAAAACTGAGAGCCTAGAAGGTACTATAAAAGTTCTTTCCCCTGGAATAGAGATTTAGGGAGAAAAATGGGCTGCCTGTACTAAGTCATGGTCGAAAACTAATAATCTTGGAAAAATCTAAACCAATACTATGTGAATATTGGGTTGAATTCATATATCAAGCTTGATTTAAAAAAATCTGAAGTCAAGAAATTATTGTAAAAACTATTTGAGAGACATTGGACCTAGCAGAGGTAAATATAAACCACCAGAGTGATAACTTCACAATCCTGAACCATGACACATCCTTGGAAAGCAATTTCCTCTGAAGATAGGTTCAAAGTCTGAAATTTGAAACACTCAAGAAAACAGACCTTGTTAGAGCCAGGAGTCTCTTTTAAATTATATATATAATTAATATTATTAATATATATATTATAAATGGAGGTGGGGTCTCACTGTGTTGCCCAGGCTGGTCCAAAACTCCTGGGCTCAAGTGATGCTCCCACCACAGTCTCCCAAAGTGCTGGGATTACAGACATGAGCCACTGTACCTGTCCAGAGCCAGGAGTCTCAACAAATGAGAATTTATATGCCAAACCAATGCATTAAAGGACAGTGTGAAAACAAATTTGCTTTAAATGTTAAAATATACAAATAAGGAAGAAATAAAAATCATAAGGATAACATCTCCTAAAAGAGAAGCAGCACTTTTGAAAAAAGTAAAAAAGAAAATCCTAGAAATGAAAACTATAATTGATAAAAAAGCTCAATATATAAACTTTATCCAATGTATTAAATACAAATAAAGAGGAAGAAAATAGTAAATGTGAAAACAGATCTGAGAAATTTAACCTTATATGCAATATAGATATATAGATGGATAGAGGATAGATATCTAGATATATAGATATGTATATGGTTCAGTAACATGGTACCTAACATACTATGTGCATGTTATTCCTGAATTTATTAATTATAAGCTCATTAGTAAATAAACTATATTAAAAACGAAGAAACATTGAGGATGGAATGAAAATCTCCAACAGATGTTTAATAACTCTAATACAGGCCGGGCGCGGTGGCTCAAGCCTGTAATCCCAGCACTTTGGGAGGCCGAGACGGGTGGATAACGAGGTCAGGAGATCGAGACCATCCTGGCTAACACCGTGAAACCCCGTCTCTACTAAAAATACAAGAAAATTAGCCGGGCGAGGTGGTGGGCGCCTGTAGTCCCTGCTACTCGGGAGGCTGAGGCAGGAGAATGGCGTGAACCTGGGGGGCGGAGCTTGCAGTGAGCCGAGATCGCGCCACTGCACTCCAGCCTGGGGCACAGAGCAAGACTCCGTCTCAAAAAAAAAAAAAAAAAAACAAAAAAAACTCTAATACATATTCTCTCTAGAATGAGAAATTAGGAGAGAAACAATATTCCAAAAATGAAAAATAAAACACGAATCTTCATACTCAAGAAGCAGATAGTCTTTAGTAGAGTAATTTTCCGAAAAATCCACCTAGACTTACCATGGTTAAGCTTTAGATTATCAAAGACCAATTTTAAAAATTTGTAGAAGAAACCAGAGAAAGTATAGTCCATCTACCAGGGAATGATGGTAGACTTGATATCAGCAAAAGATGCCAGAAGGAATGGTATTTTTCTATTGCTGAGGAAAAATAACTGTCTGCTCAACTAAAACTAAATGAACATTCAAGAGTAAGGGTAATTTTTTAAAAAAATTCAGATGTACAAAGACTGAGAAAAGTTACATTTACAGATCCTTACTGAAACATTACAAAAATATAATTTATAGTCTGTCATGGGATTAGAGGAAAAACAAATAAACAAATAAAATTTAAAGATATAATTGAGTTACGTAGCAGGAAAGAGTGCAGTAAAAGAACCAATAATGAACAAACAAAAGACTAAAAAGTACAATGAGAGATTTAGGTTTAAATGTGTGTGTGGACTAAAATAAACTAAAAAATAACACAGATGATGGGATGGGAGAAAACATTTTAAGATCCTTGTTTTATTTCAAGAGAAGAATAGAATTATTGATTTACCTCAAAACTTATTAGGTTATGTATACATTTTTATTCAGAGTAGCTACTAAAAGAATGGAAATAGAATGTCTAACTCACAAACTTACAAAAAGATATATTTTAAAAGTGATGTAAAGATGGAAATAAACTCAACCATTACAAGAGAGACAACAATCTCTAACCTGTCTGGGTTTTTTCATTGATTGTTACAGCTTACCAAACATATTAGCAAACGTAAGATATTACATGCATTTTCAGGAATTATGATGAAGATGAAGCTAGAAGAATTGTACATGGGTGTTTTGAATATTGAATGAGGAAGACAGAACAGGATGGCAGAATAGAAGTCTATACCCATTAATTCTCCCCAACAGGAACACCAAATTTTAACAACTGTCTGCACACAGAAAAGCACTATCACAAGAACCAAAACTCAGGTGAACAATCACAGTACCTGGTTTTAACTTCATATCTCTAAAGGAGGCATTGAAGGATACCAGAGAGACAGTCTTGAATGGCTGATGCTGCCCCACCCCCATGTCCCTGCAGTTGTAGGGTGTGGAGACTGCGAGACTGTGCACCTTGGTAAGGGAGAGTGCAGCGACTGGAAGGCTTTACATTGAACTCAGTGCTACCCTGTCACAATGGAGACCAAAGCCATGCTGGGCTCAGCCAGTGCCTGTGTATGGAGGGAGCATTCAGAAGACTTAGCCAGAGGAGAATCAGCCATCCCAGCAAGTTGGAACTTTGTCTGCAAGCCTTGCCCCATGGGCCAAAGTGCTCTGGGGTCCTAGGTAAACTTGAAAGACAGTCTAGGACACAAGGGCTGCAATTCCTAGGCAAGTCTTAGTGCTAGGCTAGGCTCAGGGCCAGAGGACCAGGGTGGCATGTGTTCTAGGGAGTTACCAGCTGGGGTGGCTAAGAGAGCGCTTGCGCCATCCCTCCCCAAACCTCGGGCAGTGCAGCTTGCAACAAAAGTGACTCCTTCCTTCTGCTTAAGGAGAGGAGAGCAAAGATAAAGAGGGCTTTGTCTTGCACCTTGGATACCAGCCCAGCCACAGTAGGGTAAGGCACCAGGCAGAATCATGAGGCCCACATGCCAGGCCCTAACTCCCAGATGACATTTCTAGACACATCCTGGGCCAGAGGTTACCTACTGCCTTGAAAGGAAGGACCCAGTCCTGGCAGGATTCATCACCTGCTGACTAAAGAGCCCTTGGATCCTGAATAACCAGCAGTGATACCAAGGTGGTCCTTGGGCTCTGAGATGTGCTGACTTCAGTCATGACTCAGCAAACTTCCAGCTGTGGTGGCTATGGTGAAAGACTCCTCTGAGAAAAGCACAGAAAAGTAAGGTGGACTTTGTGTTGCACCTTAGGTACCAGCTCGGCCACAGTAGGGTAGAGCAACAAGCACGCTCTTGGGGTCCTGAGTCCAGGCCTGGGCTCTTGGAGAGCATTTCTGGATCTGCCCTGGGCTGAGAGGAGCGCACTGCCCTGAAGCCTGAGTCTCAGGCCTGGCAGCATTCACCATAAGCTGACTGAAGAGCCTTTGGGGTTTTGAGTAAACGTTGGCAGTGACCTTGCAAAAACCCCTTGTGGGCTGTTGGTGGTGGTGGCCAGAGGGAGAGGCTCCTTTGCCTATGGAAACAGAAGGGAAGAGCAGGAAGAACTTTGTTTCGTGGTTTGAGTGCGAGTTTAGCTGCAGCAAAACAGAACATCAAGCAAATTTCTAAGGTTTTTGACTCCAATTCCGGCTCCCAGGTAGCATCTCTGGACTTGCTCGGGCCCTGGGGGAACTTGCCACCCTGAAGGCAAGGACACAAACCTGGCTGGCTTTGCAAACTGCTGATCATAGAGTTCCAGGGCCTTGTATAAACACAGGCGGTGGCCAGGTAATGGTTACAGCATGCCTTGGGTGAGACCCAGGGCTGTTCTGGCTTAGGATCTGACCCAGTACAGTCCCAGTGGTGGTGGCCACAGGGGTGCTTGCCTCACCCCAGTTCCAGGTGGCTCAGCAAAGAGAGAGAGATTCCATTTGTTTGGTAGAAAACCTAGTAATCCAGAGAATTCTTCTGGATCTTATCCAAGGCCACCAAGATGGTACCTCTATGAGTCTGCAAAAACCACAGCGTTATTGAGCTTAAAGTCCCTTCAAATACCTGGAAAACCTTGTCAAGAAAGATGGGCACAAACAGGCCCAGACTGCGAAGACTACAATAAATGGCAAACTCTTCAATGCCCAGACACTGACAAACATCCATAAGCATCAAGATCATCCAGGAAAACATGACCTCACCAAAAGAATTAAATAAGGTACAAGGGGCCGGGCATGGTGGCTCATGCCTGTAATTCCAGCACTTTGGGAGGCCAAGGCAGCCGGATCATTTGAGGTCAGGAGTTTGAGACCAGCGTGGCCAACATGGTGAAACCCCCCTCTCTACTAAAAATATAAAAATTAGCTGGTGTAGTGGTGCACGCCTGTAATCCCAGCTACTCCGGAGGCTGAGGCAGGAGAATAGCCTGAACCCAGGAGGCGGAACCCAGCAGAGATCGTGCCACTGCACTCCAGCCTGGGTGACAGACTGAGACTCCATCTTCTCTCTCTCATACCCTGATCACTTCTGTGTCTCTCTCATTACTATGCAGCAGATGACTGGGTGACAAATAAAATAAAATAAGGCACAAGGGACCAATTCTTGGAAAACAGAGATACATAATATTTGCAAACTACCCATCTGACAAGGGATTAATAATTAGAACGTACAAGAAGGTCAAGCAACTCTATAGGAAAAAAATCTAGTAATCTGATTTTAAAATGGGCAAAAGATATAGATAGAAGGGTCTCAAAAGAAAACATACAAATGGCAAAGAGGCATAGGAAAAGGTACTCAACCTCACTGATCATCAGAAAATTTAAATCAAAGCTACAATGAGATGTCATCTCACCAGAGTTAAAATGGCTTATATCCAAAAGATAGGCAATAACAAATGCTGGTGAGAATGTGGAGAAAAGGGAACCTTTGTACACTGTTGGTGGGAATGTAAATTAGTACAACCACTATGGAGAACACTTTGGAGGTTCCTCGAAAAACTAAAAATTGAGCTACCATATGACCCAGCAATCCCACTGCTAGGTATATATTCAAAAGAAAGGCAATCACCGGGTACAGTGGCTCATGCCTGTAATACCAGCACTTTGGGAGGTTGAGGTGGCTGGATCATGAGGTCAAGAGTTCAAGATCAGCCTGGCCAAGATGGTGAAACCCCATCTCTACTAAAAATACAAAAATTAGCTGAGCGTGGTGGCGGGCACCTGTAATCCCAGCTTCTCGGGAGGCTGAGGCAGAGAATTGCTTGAACCTGGGAGGCGGAGGTTGCAGTGAGCCGAGATCACACCACTGCATTCCAGCCTGGGTGACAGAGTGAGACTCTGTCTCGAAAAAAAAAAAAAAGGAAAGGAAAGAAAGGAAATCAGTATATCCAAGAGATACTGGCACTCCTATGTTGGTTTGTAGCACTGTTCACGATAGCCAAAATTTGGAATCAACCTAAGTGTTCAACAATAGATAAATGGATAAAGAAAATGTGGTACATATGCGCAATGGAGTACTATTCAGCCATAAAAAGAATGAGATCCTGTCATTTTCAACAACCTGGGTGGAATTGGAAGTCATTTTGTTAAGTGAAATAAGCCAGGCACAGAAAGACAAACATTGCCATGTTCTCACTGATTTGTGGGATCTAAAAATCAGAACAATTGAACTCATGGAGATAGAGTAGAAGGCTGGTTACCAGAGGCTGGGAAGGGTAGTGAGTGAGGGAGGGGGCAGGTGGGAATGGTTAATGGGTACAAAGAGAAACAAAGAATAAGACCTAGTATTTGACAGCACAATAGGGCAACTATAGACAAAATAATTTAATTGTACATTTAAAAATAACTAAAAGAGTATAATTGGATTGTTTGAACACAAAGGATAAACATTGAGGAGATGGATGCTTCATTATCCATGATGGGATTATTATGCACTTCATGTCTGATTCACAATATCTTATGTGCCCCTTAAATATATACACCTACTATGTATCCACAAAATTAAAGATTATAATTTTTTAAAATTTAAATTAGATAATACATTTAGAACAAGATGATCACACAGAAGGAACAAAGTGAAATAGCTCAATAAATGATAGCTATTATTTATTCTCATTATTATCATTATATTTAAATGTTGAATTTAAACTTTCAGAGTTAACCAGAAGAATCCTGCACCTTCCTTGATATTAATGTCTAATGTGATTACAAATGAGCATACTAAACTAACAGGCAATTTGGCAATCTGAAGCAGGAAGCAGAAGGCCAAAACAACCAAACCCTTCTGATATTTATCATACAGAAACAATAAGAACAAACAGTTCAGTGAGAGAAAGGGATAAACAAAAACCTCAAAATTGAATTTAAAGGGTGTGCATAGATTCATTTGAAAATTAGTACAGCTTTGAAAATGGTGAGAGGAAATTCAGCTTTGAGATAATGCTGGAAAACATTTAATATTTTCCACATTGAAAAGTGCTCTCTCTATTCTTAGAAATCTTACAGAACCTATTTCATTTTCATGAAATTTTCCACATTCTACTGTGTTTAATAATTTTTTGAGTACTTGTATTTTTTCTTGTATTTTGAGTACATGTATTTTTTTTTCCTGGATCATAAGAATTTGAAGGCTTGAATAATGTTATTCATTTTTGGCTTTCCCCATGTACCTATCATGCCTTTTACATAGTTGAAACTCATTAAAATTGCTTTGTAGATAAAGAGATAAAAATAAATCTTCTAAAAATAACTGCATTTGTGATAAGAGCTGCTTAAATTCAGTAGTACTTATCCTTCCTGTCACAGAGAAAGACAAACATTCTCTTTAACCCTCTTCTCACCCCACCAAACAGAGGCCAAACAGGAGCCAAGACTAAGATTTATCAAGGAATGTATGCATCCAAGTTTTTAAGGTGAAAGTCTTCAGATGTTTCAGAAATAGATCGTTCTGACAGAAACTCAAATATTCCTAGTTTTGAAGGTATCAGACACGTAAGTTGCATCACCTCATCATTCAGCCATGAAGTTGGTTCCTTTGTTCTTCATTTAAGAAGCATGTTACTTTGCAGCACATGCCATAATCAAGAATTTTAGTGGATCATGTTTCTCTCCAACCACCTATTGTACTTATAAAAAAAGAGGCAATAGGGTCGAATATTCACTGAGGCATATTCTTACTGAGGTTTTCTATGTTTACTTCTATCTTCTCTCTCCCATACCTTGATCACTTCTGTGCCTCTCTCATTACTATGCAGCAGAAGACTGGGTGACAAATCATTGTCTAAATATTATCCATTAGTTATCCATTAAGCCAAAGACTGCTTTCTTTTAAAGAGTGGCTTAAAAACTGCACCTTACTCTTTGTGTCGAACTCTTTAAGTGCCAGATGGTTTCATTTCAACAGTAAGTTGCTGATCTTCCCATGACACTTGCCAGGAGAAAGTTTGGGACACCTCTTCACATGTTTCTTCAAGTAGTCTCTTGATACTAAGGAAACTTCTCCAGATGTAACCCAGTAAAGATAATACCTTGCAAACCATAAATAAAATAGCCTCAACTAACTTCACATCAGGAGACGGACAGCGGGCAGGAAGGCATTTTTTTCTTCCTGTAAAACTCAACAAATAAGATGGCATGATATTGAAGGTACAGAGTGGGATTCTCACTCTGCTTTCATATTAGAATCATCCCAGATCAATTAAATTTGAATATCTAAGGAAGAGGGTATTTAGACATTGGCTATTATTTTTTAAAACTTCTTTGGTGATTCTGATGTTCCAGATTTAGAAACAGTGCTATGAGGCTACTGGCAGGAGTATCATATTTGCTCCTTAAAATGAAAAAACTATACATGCTTATTGTTTTTTAAAAGATAGCTACAGATAACCAAATATAAGACAAACAAAATTCATGTGTAATCCCCATTTCTAGAGATAAAAAGTATTAAAACCTGGGTATATTTCCTTCCAGATCCTTTACTTTGCATGCTTGTGTGACAACACGCATGCAAGCATAAGCAGTTTTTGTTTCTTGCATTTTTTCACTACAAAGATTATAAAAAATATTTAGGCTTATAATTCCATTGAGAAAATAGCTGATAATGTAGGAAAGAGGGTCAACATAATTCAGTCTTTATTTATATAATACCTCACTGAAAAAGTCTAATCCATCATTAGAATGACCCTATAAGCAGGAATGCATTATCTGACTTATTCCTTCTTTCTTGCCTTCTTGCCTTTCTTTCTGTTATTGCATAGGTGAACTTATCAAATACATTAAATAGGGCAAAATTGGAGCTCTCACCTTATACATTGCTGTTGAAAATGTAAAGTTGTGCAACTCCTTTAGAAAATAAATTGTCAGTTACTCAAAAAGTTACCCATAGAATGACCAAATGACATGGCAATTCCACTCCTAAGCACCTATCCAAGAAAAAAAATAAAACATATACCCCACACAATCTTGTGCATAAGTGCCCAAAGCAGCATTATTCATGGCAGCCAAGATGTTTAAATAACCCAAATGTCCATCAACTCATTAAATGATAAAAATGATATTCCACGATACACACTACAATATGAATGACCCTTGAAAATATGAGGCTAAATGAAAGAAATAAGTCACGAAAGACTACATATTGTATGATTTCATTTATATGAAATATTCAGAATAGGCAAATTTATAGAGACAAAATAAACTAGTGATTGCTTAGAATTGGGGTGGGAAAAGAGGAGCATGGTGATTGATTGCTAATGGGCTTTGGGTTTCTTTTAGGGATGATGAAAATGTTCTAAAGTTAGATTGTGCTGATGGTTGAACAATGCTCTGAATATGTTTTTAAAAACATTTAATAGTGCATTTTACACGGGTGAATTGTATGGTATGTGAGTTATTTCTCAATAAAGCTGTTAAAAAAAGAGAGACAAAGGCCGGCCGGGTGTGGTGGCTCACGCCTGTAATCCCAGCACTTTTGGAGGCCAAGGCAGGTGGATCATGAGGTTAAGAGATCAAGACCATCCTGGCCAAAATGGTGAAACCCGTCTCTACTGAAAATACAATAATTAGCTGGGCATGGTGGCGTGTGCTGGTAGTCACAGCTACTTGGGAGGCTGAGGCAGGAGAATTGCTTGAACCAGGGAGGTGGAGGTTGCAGTGAGCCACTGTACTCCAGCCTGTACAGTCTCACTATACAGAGTGAGACTCTGAATCAAAAAAAAAAAAAAAAAAAAAAGAAAAGAGATAGAAACTCAAAGCCCTTATTTTACATTTTAGTGTTCTGACTTGACCATTTATTACTTTTTAAAAAGAGATTCTATTAGTCTATTTTCATGCTGCTGATAAAGACATACCCAAGACTGGGCAATTTACAAGGAGGTTTAATTGGACTTAACAGTTCCACATGGTTGGGGAAGCCTCACAATCATTGTGGAAGGCACAGAGGAGCAAGTCACGTCTTACATGGATGGCAGCAGACAAAAAGAGTGCTTATTCAGGGAGACTCCCTTTTTCAAAACCATCAAAACTCATGATACTTATTCACTATCATGAGAACAGCATGGGAAACACCTGCCCCCATGATTCAATTACCTCTCACTGGGTCCTTTCCACAACACAAGGGAATTCAAGATGAGATTTGGGGAGATGAGATGTGGGGACACAGCCAAACTATATTATCCCACTCTTGGCCCCTCCCAAATCTCATGTCCTCGCATTTCAAAACCAATCATGCCTTCCCAACAGTACCCCAAAGTCTCAACCCATTTCAGCATTAACTCAAAAGTGCAGTCCAATGTCACATCTGAGACAAGGCAAGTCTCTTCCCGCTATGAGACTGTAAAATCAAAAGCAAGTTAGTCACTTCCTAGATACAATGGGGGTACAGGCACTGGGTAAATACAGTCATTCCAAATGGGATAAATTGGCCAAAACCAAGGGGCTACAGTGCCCATGCATGTCTGAAATCCAGCAGGGCAGTCAAATCTTAAAGCTCCAAAATTATCTTCTTCAACTCAATGTTTCACATGCAGATCATGCTGATGCAAGAGGTTCCCATGGTCTTGGGCAGCTTCACCCCCGTGGCTTTGTAGGATACAGCCTCCCTCCCAGCTGCTTTCACAGTCTGGCATTGAGTGTCTGCAGCTTTTCCAGGCACACGGTGCAAGATGTCAGTGGATTTACTATTCTGGGGTCTGGAGGATGGTGGTCCTCGTCTCACAGCTCCACTAGGCAGTGCTCCAGTAGGACTCTGTGTGGGTGCTCTGACCCCATATTTCCCTTCTGCACTGCTCTAGCAGAAGTTCTCCATGAGAGCCCTACCCCTGCAGCAAACTTTTGCCTGGACATCTAGTCATTTCCATACATCTTCTGAAATGTAGGCGGAGGTTTCCCAACCTCAATTCTTGACTTCTGTGCACATGTGGGCTCAACACCACATGGAAGCTGCCAAGGCTTGAGGCTTGCACCCTCTGAAGCCATGACCGGAGCTGTACGTTGGCCCCTTTTAGTCATGGCTGGAGTGACTGGGACATAGGACACCAAGTCCCTAGACTGCACACAGCATGGGGACCCTGGGCCTGGTCCCCAAAACCATTTTTTTCCTCTAGGCCTCCAGGCCTGTGATGGGAGTGGTCTCAACGGTCTCTGACAGGACCTGGAGACATTTTCCCCATTGTCCTAGTGATTAACATTTAACTCCTCATTACTTATGCAATTTTCTGCAGCTGGCTTGGATTTCTTCTCTGAAAATGGGATTTTCTTTTCTGTGGCATTGTCAGGCTGCAAATTTTCTGAACTTTTATACTCTGCTTCTCTTTTAAAACTGAATGCCTGTAACAGCACCCATGTCATCTCTTGAATGCTTTGCTACTTAGAGGTTTCTTCCACCAGATACCCTAAATTATCTCTCTCAAGTTCAAAGTTTCACCAATCTCTAGGGCAGGGGCAAAATGCTGCCAGTCTCTTTGCTAAAACATCATAAGAGTCACCTTTGCTCCAGTTTCCAATAAGTTCATTATCTCCATCTGAGACCACCTCAGCTTGGATTTCATTGTCCACATCATTATTAGCATTTTGGTCAAAGCCATTTGTTAAGTCTCTAGAGAGTTCCAAACTTTCCCACATTTTCCCATCTTCTTCCAAACCCTCCAAACTGTTTCAACCTTTGCCTGTTACCCAGTTCCAAAGTTGCTTCCACATTTTTGGGTATCTTTTCAGCAGCACACACTCTACTGGTACGAATTTACTGTATTAGTCTGTTTTCGTGCTGCTGATAAAAACATACCCAAGAAGACTGGGCAATTTACAAAAGAAAAAGGTTTATTGGACTTACAGTTCCACATGGCTGGGGAGGCCTCACAATCATAGTGGAAAGCAAGGAGGAGCGAGTCACATCTTACTTGGATGGCAGCAAACAAAGAGAGCTTGTTCAGGGAAAGTCCCATTTTAAAACTGTCAGATCTTGTGAGACTCATTCACTATCATGAGAAAAGTATAGGAAAGACACATACCCGTAATTCAGTCACCTCCTACTGGGGGTCTTCCCATGACTCATGGGAATTCAAGATGAGATTTGGGTGGGAACACAGCCAAACCATATCAGAGGTCCATCCCCTTAGTTTTTCTTCCTTTCATTCCTTCTTCCTATGGCTCTTTTATAAACGAGCTGATGAGGAACTCTTCACCATGTAGTGTTCAGGTAATGATATTTGCTTAGTTCTAGCTTAAAAGACATTTGATACTACAAATTTCAATGTCTTTAGAGGTTCAACTTCAAACCCATAGCAAAAAGCAGATCTGAGTGAAGGCTGTGTCACTAAAAGATGCCATCAACATTTGATATTAAAGTAACTATTTTCAGGACATATTAATTGTACCCAATTAGCTAGGTTTCTGGTTTGTTCTTTATACTGTTGACTGAAAACACACCTTAAAATAAACTCCATGTTATTCTGGAAAAAATGTTCCCATTAAAAAATTCTGTTGTCAGAATTTATCTTCCTAAAAATATTGGTGCATAATAACTTAGATTGGCAATGGGTTGAGATGTGAGAAACAGGAAGTTGGGACTGCTAAGAGTGTGCTAGGGAGTTACAAAATTGAGTAGCATTTTGTATCAATAAGAAGGGATATAATAGCAAATGCCTACTTCTTTCCTGATTCTGTGTTGTGGTTAACTTGATGAAAAGGCAAGTTTAAAGTCAACTTGAGATTCAGGGTTGCAATAAATTGATCAAACTCAACTATGATTTAAAATTGCACTTGGACACTTAGAAATAGCAATTTGGTGCTTTCTGGGAATTTTCCTTTCCCCCTTTGCTTTCAAATGTTAGAAAATAATGTGAAATCTTCTGGCCAATTATAAACTAATGGAATATGTATAGTAAGAAGTCAACCACTAATTAATCTCCTAAGGCAGACATCCCAGAACTGGTGGGTATATTTCCTTAGAATTAAAGTACCAGTTGAAAGCCTCATAAAGGAGAGTAAAGGGTCCATTAATCTTAATAAAACCCCAAAAGCATTTCCCATAATTTTTAGATTGGTAGTCATGTAATAGGAACTGTGGGAAGAAAAGGTAATTAAAAGAAGTTATATACTCTATTGAAACAGAAGGGTCCATATTAAAGTTGTATTCATGGTCCATTCAAGATGAGTCTCCTGTAGAGAAAAAAGGGGACATAGAAAATAAATGATATATTACACTATGACATTCCTGTGACATGAACGATCATTGTCTGTCAGAAGCATATGCCCTTAACTCACACTGTGCTCATTCCTTTGGAACAAAAAGCCCAGAAATATTGAATCTTCTCAAAATATAATTATAAAAGTTTGTGGTCTTGAAACTTTATTACTTGACTTTATTTTTTAGAGCTGTTTTTGGTTTATAGAAAACATGAGCAGAAATTAGAATTTCCATGTCACTTCTCCCCACCTCTATCCTTCATACAGTTTCTCTTCTTACTAAGATCTTGCATTAGGATGGTACATTTGTTACAAATGGTGAACCAATATTAATACTCTATTATTGACTAAAATCCATAGTTTATATTAGGGTTAATTCTCTATGTTGTATAGTGCTGTAGGTTCCAAAAAATGCACAGTGATAATTTCATGTATGCAACATTGGACTATCATATATAATAATTTCACTGCCCTAAAAATCCTACGTGTTCCAACTATTTATTCTTCCTTTCTTACTCTAAAGCTCTGAAAACGACTGATTTTTTTATTGTCTCTATAGTGTCGACTTTTCCAGAATGTCTTATAGTTGGAATCATATAGTAAGTAACCCACTCAGATTGGCTTCTTTCACTTAGTAATATGCACTTAAGGTCCCTTTATGTATTTGTGGCTTAATGGCTGATTTCTGTTTGTTGCTAAATGGTATTCCATTAAACAGATGCACCAAATTTGTTTATCCATTCACCTTCTGAGGAATTTCTTGGTTGCTTCCAAGTTTTGGCAATTATAAATAAAGCTGTTGTAAACATTTTTGTGCAGGTTTTTGTGTGGACTTAAGTTTTCAACTCATTTAGGTAAATATGAAGGAGTGTGATTGCTAGATTGTGTGATGAGTTCGTTTCGTTTTGTAAGAAACTGCCAAAACTGCCCAAACTGTCTTCCAAAGTGGCTATACCATTTTGCCTTCCCATCAGCCAAGAAAGAGAGTTCTAGTTGCTCCACATCCTTAACAGCACTTGGAGTTGTCAGTGTTTTGAATTTTAGCCATTTTAATAGTTGTGAGTAATATCTCATTGTTGTTTTAATTTGCAATTCCTTAATGACATATGATGTTGAGCATCTTCTCATAGGTTTATCTGCCATCTGTATGTCTTCAGTGAGGTATCTTTTAATACCTTTTGCCCACTTTCCAGGCTGTTTGGTTTCCTATTTTTAGGTTTTTAAGGACTTTTCATATATTTCATATACCAGTCCTTTATCATATATGTGTTTCTCTTAATACATTGCCTTAATGCTATCTTTTACAGTAGCAGAAGTTTTGAATTTTAATAAAGTCAAATTTATCAATGTTTTTTCAAGGACCATGGTTTTGGTGTCATTGCTACATCCAGCTCATCTACATTGTCTCCTATGTTATCTTTTAGGAGTTTTATACTTTTACATTTTACAAAAGTCTATGATCCATTCTGAGTTAATTTTAGAGAAAGATATAAGACCCTTGTCTAGATTAATTTTTTTGATGTCCAGTTGTTTCAGCACCATTTGTCAAAAAGACTATCTTGTCTCCATTGTATTGCCTTTGCTCCTTTGTCAAAGAACAGTTTATTATATGTATGTGTGTGAGTTCTCTACTCTGTTCCATTAAAGTATTTATTCTTTAGCCAATACCACAGTCTTGATACTGTAGCTTTATAGGAAGTTTTAAAGTTGATAGTGTCTGTACTGTGTTCTTAATACTCTGTTGCCTATTCTAAGTCTTTTTGCCTTTCCATATGAATTTTAGAATCCGTTTGTCAATATCCACAAAGTAACTTGCTGGGATTTGGATTGGTTTAAATTAAATATATAGATAAAGTTTGTAAGAACTGACATCTTAATAATATTGAGTCTTCTCATCCATAAGCAAGGAATTTATTTGGATCATTGATTTCTTTCATCTTACTTTTGTGGTTTTCCTCATAGAGGTCTTGTACATTCTTTTAAATATTAATATTTATTTTTTTCTTTGGTGCTAAATTAAATTGTGTTGTTTACTCATATTCATATTTCAACAATTAATTGCTGGTACAGATGAAAGGTATTCACTTTTGGTATTAACCTTGTACCCTGCAACTTTGCTACAATTGTTTATTAGTCTCAAGAGTATTTTTTGTCAATTCTTTGAGATTTTCTACATATATTGTTATGTTATATGTGAACAAAGAGTTTTATTTTTTCCATCCCAACCTGTAAACTCTATTTCTTGTCTTGTCTTACTATATTAGCTAGGACTTCCAGTACAATTTTGAATAGGAGAGGTAGGATGGTAGGACATCATTATCTTGTTCCTGATCTTAGGGGGAAAGCATCAAGTTTCTCACTATTAATTGTGATGTTGGTTGTAGGTTGTTTTAGATATTGGCAAGTTGAGCAAATTTCCCCTCCCTTTCTAATTGATGTATCTCTAATTGAGGTATTCAGATCAATTACATTTAAAGTGATTATTGATGTAGTTGGGTTTTTTAATTTAATTTTTTTTTTTTTGAGACAGGACATTGTTCTGTTGCCCAGGCTGGAATGCAGTGGGACACTCACAGCTCACTGCAACCTTTGCCTCCTGAACTCAGGTGACCCTCCCACCTCAGCCTCCCAAGTAGGTGGGACTACAGGTATAAACCACCATGTCTAGTGACTTTTTGTATTTTATATGAATCTATTTTCTTAGCATAAAAAATTATACTTAAAAATTTTTTTTAGCGGTTACCCTAGAGTTTGCAATATACATTTACAACTAATCACAGTCCACTTTGAAAAAAACAGTATATTTGTGTTAGTCTGTTTCCATTGCTATAAAGAAACACCTGAGACTGGGTAATTTATAAAGAAAAGAAGTTTATTTGTCTCTCAGTTCTCCAGGCTGTACAGGAAGCCAGGTTCCACCATCTGCTTCTGGTGACGGCCTCAGGAAGTTAACAATCGTAGTGGATGGCAAAGGGGAGCCAGTGTGTCACACGGCAAAAGAAAGAATAACAGAGAGAGGGAAGAGGTGGCAGGCTCTTTTAAACAAAAATCTTACATAAACTCTCATTACCATGAGGGCAGTATCAAGCCATTCATGAAGGATCCAACTCCATGGCTCAAACTTCTTCCACTAGGCCCACATCTAACACTGGGGATCACATTTCAACATGAAATTTGGAGGGGACACACATTCAAATCATATCAATACTGCTTCATGCTTAGTGCAGGTACCTTATAACAAAGTATTCCCAATTGCTGCCATTCATGCAGATTTTTCTTTTTTCTTTTCTTTTTTTTGAGACAGAGTCTCACTCTGCCACCCAGATTAGAGTGCAGTGGCACGATCTTGGCTCATTGCAATCTCTGCCTCCCAGGTTCAAGCAATTCTCCTGTCTTAGCTTCCTGAGTAACTGGAATTACGAGTACGCCCACCATGCCCAACTAATTTTTGTGTTTCAGTAGAGACAGGGTTTCACCATGTTGGTCAGGCTGGTCTTGAACTCCTGACCTCAAGTGATCTGCCCACGTCGGCCTCCCAAAGTGCTGGGATTTATAGGCCTCAGCTACTGCAGCCAGCTGCCATTCATTCTTTAAAACATTGCTGTTATTAATTTTATTTATCCATAAGCTATAATCACAAAATAAATTGTTCTTATAATTTCAAACTGCTCTTAGACTAATATTTAAAAAGAAAAATAATATATGAATATATGTTATTTTACTTTTGTTTACTGCTTCTACAACAATCTTACTTTTTTTTTTTTTTTTTTAGATGGAGTCTCACTCTGTTGCCAGGCTGAAGTGCAGTGACATGATCTGTTGCAGTGACGGCTCACTGCAACCTCTGCCTCCTGGGTTCAAGTGATTCTCCTACCTCAGCCTCCCGAGAAGCTGGGACTACAGGCATGCACTGCCACGTGCCGCTAAGTTTTGTATGTTTAGTAGAGATGGGGTTTCACCATGTTGGCCAAGATGGTCTCCATCTCTTGACCTCATGATCCACCCACCTCGGCTTCCCTAAGTACTGGGATTACAGGCGTGAATCACCGCGCCCGGCCTCACTCTTCCCTTCTTTTCTTGATGTAGATCCAGGTTTCTGACCTATGAATGAAGTTCTTCATTCTCTCTGAAGAACTTTTAACATTTCTTGCAAGGTAGTACTATTGGAACAAATTTCTTCAATTGTTGTTTGTCCAAGAGTCATTCTTTCTCCTTCACTTTTGAATGATAATTTCACTGGATACAGAATTCCATACTGGTGGCTTTTTTCTTTTGGAAACTTACATATTTCACTTCACTCTTTTCTTGAGTGCATAGTTTCTGAAGAGCAGTCAGATGTAATTTTTATCTTTGTTCCTGTGTAAATAGGTTCTCCCCACCACCAATCCCCAGTTTCTTTGAAGATTTTATTTTAGTCTTTGAATTTCTGAAGTTTCAATATGATATGCCCAGGTGGAGATTTTTTGGTATCTATCCTGGTTGATATTCTCTGAACTTCCTGGCTCTGCGATTTGGTATCTCTTACGGCTTTTGAAAGATTTTTAGCCTTTATTACTTCTAATATTTCCTCTGCTCCTTTCTTTCTCTTTTTGAGTATTGATATACTTATTATGCATATATTATGCCTTTTGTAATTGTCTCACCATTCTTAGATATTCTGTTCTGGGTTTTGTTTTTTTTCTTTTTTTTTTTTTGTCATTCCTTTTTTTTTTCTTTGCTTTTCAGTTTGGGAAGTTTCTCTTGATGTATTTTCTTGCTCACTGATTTCTTCCTCAGTTATGTACGTTCTATCCGTAAGCCCATTAAACTCTTCATTTCTATTACAGCATTTTTTATTTTTAGCATTTTCTTTTGCTTCATTCTTATTTCCTGTCTCTCTGCTTGTATTACTTATCTGTTCTTACATGTTGTCCCCTTTTCAACTACACCTTTTAGAATATTATTCATAATTATTGTAACTTCCTGGTTTGATAATTCCAAAATCTCTGCCACATCTGAGTATGTGAGCCTGGTTCTGATGCTGCTTTCTCTCTTCAAACTGTTTTTATTTTTATTTTTGGTTTTTTTCTTTTTTTGCATTTGTTCATGCTTTGTAATATTTTGCTGAAAGTCAAGAATGATGTATCAGGTAAAAGGAATCAAGGAAAATGGGTCTTAATGTGAGGTTTTATGTTTGTCTAGCTAAGAGGTAGGCTGTGTTTACTGTACACTGTAGCTGCAGGTGTCAGGGACTAAAGTTTCCTCCCGTGTTCTTGTTTCTTTCTTTCTTTCTTTTTCTTTCTTTTTTTTTTTTTTTTTTTTTTTTTTTTTTTTTTTGAGACGGAGTCTCCATGTGTCGCCCAGACTGGAGTGCAGTGACGCGATCTCGGCTCACTGCAAGCTCCGCCTCCCGGGTTCAAGCGATTCTCCTGCCTCACCCTCCCGAGTAGCTGGGACTACAGGCATGAGCCACAGCGCCGGTCCACTGTTCTTGTTTCTATCCCATCTTTTGTCTTTGAGTTTTTGTAGAGACTCCTTAAGTAGGATTTAAACCTGTAGTTCTTTTAGCTATAATCAACTATTATTATTAAGAGCCTGACTGATGGGTTGGTAAGGTGTAGGTAGAAAGGATGCATTCTGTAGTCCTATGATTAGGTCCTAGTCTTTTAGTGAGCCTGTGCCTCTGGACTGTGACCTTCACAATTGCTTCTCAGCCTCCCTCCCCATCCCCCTTAGGTGAGACAAGACATTTAAATGGGGGCTGGGGTTGTTTCCCTTCCCCCAAAGGTCAGTTAGGTTCTGGTAAAGTAGTTTCTTTTCTTTTCTTTCCTTTTCCTTTTTTTTTTTTTCTTTTCCTTTTGAGAAAGGGTCTCCCTCTGTCACCCAGGCTGGAGTATAGTGGCACAATCACAGCTCACTGCAGCCTTGACCTCCTGGCCTCAAGTGATCCTCTCACCTCAGCCTCCTGAGGTTGGATACCATACTCCTGGGCTCAAGTGGCCTACCCACCTTGGCCTTCCAAAGTGCTGGGGTTACAGATGTGAACTACTACACTCAGCCAAAAATAGTTTGAAGGAAGTCTTTGTTAAGAAAAACAGAACGCCCTGGGTGCATTTCAGGTGGTTACTATTCCTTCCCCTTGCCAGGAACATGAAGGAATTTTTCCTTGCTTCAGCCTTAGAACCTACTAGGGATCCTGGAGATAAAAATCATGAAAGTATGGGGTTATCCTAAAACTGAGTCTTAACAGACGTCTTAACTCTCAATCTAGTCCACATCGAGCCTTCAGAAAGTCACCATGTTAACTTTTCCTATCACTACTGCTTCCAGTGGCAGGATTTTGCTTCGGGCTTCTGCTCCTGGTCAGCTGTGATTCTTGGTATTTGTCCCTCCATCTAGTTCTGGGGGCCACAGTTAGCCCTGGAATCTCAATTCTCTGATGGATCTAAGAAGAGTTGTGCTTCTCAGTTTGTTCAGCTTTGTATATGTTGTGAGAATGGGAGTAATGACATCTAAGCTCTTTACATATCAGACCAGAAATCAGAAGTGATCCTAAAACTCTGATGATGCTTATCCATAAGCATCACTGAGAATCGGTGACAGAAAATCTCCAGTGAAAATCTATTGTACTGTGTTACTGGTACAGCTATTGTTAAAGTAAGCTTGTTATAATCAACAGCTGTTACACCTATACTGTAGCTATTTTCACCCTATATTTTAATATTTTCATGCAAGTTAAGGGCAGAACCAAGGGTTGTTTTTTTTTTCTACACTCATGCCATTATATAACACATTAATGGGCACAAAATATAATCAATAAATATTAATTACATGAGCAAATAATGTAATTAGGGTCCACTTTCCTTTAGGCTTGTCAAAACCTACAAGCATATGAAAACCTAACCACAGATTAATGGCTACTTTTAAAAAATCCATTGCTTAAAATGTACTAAACTTTTTGAACAACTGGAATAAATAAATGTTAGAACACTGAATTAGCTTTAAATTATCTCCACAGGAAACCTATGCCTCCTATTGGGATGTCTGGTAGTGATGAGATAGTAACAACTCTTTAGGAGAAATAGAAAAATGTGATTTCAAGAACTGTTTCACAAGGAAAACTAAAGAATTGGGAACAATTTAATTTATCATTATAAAGCAGGTCGCCTGAGAGAATTTTTTTTCTGGAACCTTTGTATAAAACCCAGTTTGGTTTCATACTTCTTTTCTCTATAGAATCATTCTCCATAAATCCAGGGTTTCCTGGGGATTAGCTATTCAAATCACATGTGTAAGTCTGAAACCAGTTATAACAATTTACTTATAAGATAAATGTGTAATTAACAATAGGGAGAGAGGCTGTTCCCCACTAAAATCTGTTGATGCCTTTTGAAAAGTCTATAATTGATGTGCTACAAGAGCCTAAAACAGTGTTTTTCAATTGCCCCTTGATTTTTAGAACAAAAAAATGACTTCTTTTAAAACAGATTCTCCAGTCAAATTCATCTTGGAATTTTTTATGCAATACCTTGCTCTTGTTAGAGAGATTATAATGAATGTATTATAACATATTGAAGTTTTTAAAAATTCTGCAATGGAAAACTACCCAGATTTTAATTAATTTGGTGACAGAACCCTTTGTTTACTTATTATTTTCCTATGACATCTATTACTATCTCATAAAACCCACTTTGGGATATATCCAATTAAAATATATTTTTTAAATAACCGATTTTACAATCAATGTTTTGGAAATCCAGGAAAGGTAGAGCTGAGCTAATGAATAATTTAATGCTTGCTTTGCTTTCGTGCTGATATGATAGATTCTGGGGGAGGGAGGTATAATAGAGACATAAGCAATCTAAAATGGGTAATACAGAAGTCCAAATTTTCCTTTAGCTGATGGACTTTTAATTATATCTGGTATCTACAATGACTCAAATATAAGAAGATTAAGTGAATGTTTTAAAACTATGGTGGTAAATGTAAAGGTGAATAGATACCACTTGGAAGGTTTGGATTTGCAAATTGATTCACATTCACCTTGAATATCATATATTTTATACATTATATATTATGTCTATATACTTTTGTTTCTTTTTACTTAAGAATCATAGAGGAAAAGATTTCATTTCATATTTGTTTTCAATAGTCCGTGAGAATTTAATGTATATAATTTGGTGATAACCTTGGCCCCCTGTAAAATATAGTTAGCATGTTATTTAAGCACAATTGTAGCAAATAAGATTCAACCTTAATATGTTGCTATCTGTAAAAGAATTGTATTAAATGTAATTAAAATGAAAAACTCTTTCCGTGTTAATGTAGCCATCATTCTGAACCAGTTGTTTTTCAGAATGATGCCTTTAGAGAAGCAATTGCAGAGTTAATACAAAAGCCCAAAGAAATGGAAGACACATTTAGCATACCTCCTAAAAGAGGAGTCACATTTTGCAGTGTTTTAGAAGATAGACAACTGAATTTAAGACGTTAATCAGTGTGGAGTGCATTAAAATTACAAGGCTGTCCTCTATGAGACTAACTGTATTAAAAAGAATTCAACTGGCCAAGTAGAGTGCTGATGCTTTAAACCTGTATTGACTCGGCCGGGCGCGGTGGCTCAAGCCTGTAATCCCAGCACTTTGGGAGGCCGAGACGGGCAGATCACGAGGTCAGGAGATCGAGACCATCCTGGTTAATACGGTGAAACCCCGTCTCTACTAAAAAATACAAAAAACTAGCCGGGCAAAGTGGCGGGTGCCTGTAGTCCCAGCTACTCGGGAGGCTGAGGCAGGAGAATGGCGTGAACCCGGGAGGAGGAGCTTGCAGTGAGCTGAGATCCGGCCACTGCACTCCAGCCTGGGTGACAGAGCAAGACTCCGTCTCAAAAAAAAAAAAAAAAAAACAAACCTGTATTGACTCATATTTGAAGTAGTAAGACATTTGACACTGGATTATTTATTTTGGTTTACATAGTCCTTGATGGCTTGAATGTGTCATAGATTCCTCAAATAACAAATAAAAGTTGGAATTACTTTCCATAAGAATTAAAAGTGGTATTTTGGTGCACATACTGTGAATCAGTGTAATTCTTCAGAGAAAGAACTTCAAGAAAAGCAAATAAACATGAAGGTGAATCACTGGTATGGGCCAAGTGATTGGATTAAATCTACTCTCATGTCCCTTAAAACTGTGAAGGATATACTGTCATGTAGTGTAATGTAAAGCACATGAGTTCTGAATTAGATAGACTGTATTTGAGTCTTGCATCTGGCAGTTTTTAGTTATATGACTGCAATGTATTTAATTTCTCTGAGTCTCAGTTTCCTAATAAAAATGATGGGATTAAAAAGAAAATACTTCTCTTGAAAAGCTACTGAATACAGTCACCATAAATGATCCAAAAGCATTTGGGAGGGCTCCCAGATAGCTGAACACATGAAGGTTCCTGGAGGGTGGTGTCCCAGAGGGGCATGGAATTTCCACACCCCTTCTCACATGCCTCACTCTGCGCATCTCTTCATCTGGTGTTCATCTGTATCATTTGTAATATCTTTAATAATAAACTGGTAAACCTAAAAAAAAAAAAAAACTTCCAGTAGAAAAGTATCAAACTGAAAGATCTCGTGTGAAGGATCAGAAATCAGAATGGCATCAGACTTCTCAATAGCAACACTGGAAGCTAAAAGACAATGTCATAAGCCTTCAAAATACTAAGTGAAAATTACTTTCAATCAGTTATTCTGTATCTAACCAATCTTTCAATCAAATATGCTTGTATAATAAAGATAACTTTGGATAGGCAAAATTAAAAAATTTCAATATACTCTTTCCAGGAAGCTACTCAAGGGTAATTTTCAGAAAACAAGAGGGTAAATCAAGAAAGAAAGATTATAATCAGCAAATCTTCTCCTAACCAGGAGTACAGGAGAAGGATGTACAATCCAGAAATCCATTTCATTAATTTTTAATGAGAAATATAATGATCAAGTACCCTGAAACACTGTTTGTCATCTGGCTGTTAAATCTTTTCCCTAGAGGAAAACCTAGATAACAGACATGGTTATAATCATAAAGCTGTTGCCTTGTTAATATGAATTAAAGTGAAGGTAGATAATCTATGAGGCCAGGAAATCCATGTCCATTCTCAGGAATCCCATCCCTCCTGGGGTAGCGAGGAAAATATGTTAGCATTCTTATTTGATATATTATCTACATTTATTGTCACCTTCTGTGTTAACTTGCTCTTTCTATTAACTAGATTAAATTGATGAATTAAACTTTATTTGAAGATTCCCAAAATTTCCTCAGTCACCTATTTACAAACCATCTTTCTAGAGTGAATTAATGTTATACTTTGATGATTATGTATGATTCTTACTTCTTTTATTCAAAGAAAATAACTTTATTTCCAACTTCTGGGGGCATCTCACCATAGCTACTTATGTACTGACCACATACGTACCCCCAACAAACTGAATAAAATTAACAAGAATTCCCAAATAGAATAATCACAAAACAAACTCATAATTAAGAATATGCTCAAAACATTTACCTTATTCTGAGCATTTTGGTTGCAAAGAACATAAATTAGCTCAAGCAAAAGATGGCAAATTATAATGACAGATCTTAGTGTATCCAAGGAAATGCTATACAATCATGAACAAATGAGGCCTTTGGGGATTTCAACAGTGAGAGATTATGTATCATTACTCTAGGCTTCCACTATTATTTAGCTTAGCTACACAACTTTATAGTGTTTCATCATTAATGTAACTCAGCTATACTATGTACGACTATTTTCTGTTTCCAAGTCTCTTTGATTTTAGAATATGTATTTTCTGAGATCAAAATACATGTATATATACTCTACCTTGATCAGTCATAACCACTATTGTAATAACCTCTCACATGTATATACACACACATACACATATGCACACACTAATATACACACATCAACCATTCAAATCTGGTTTCAAACCTAGCAAAGAAAAGCAAAAATAAAAACCTTTGGTATAATTTCAGAATGAAGAACAAGTTTTGACAGTATTTTTTTAAGTGTCAGTTAGAAACATTACGTCAAAGTATAGAGTTGACCCAAGGTTCCTACACAGGTTTGTTAAACTTGATCTGTTCTCTAATTACTGATATTTTCACTAATCCCAGTCACCTTCGCACTTTGAATCATTAGTCACAGCGGGGGATTCTGATGTAGCGTGAATGGATCAATACAAATCCACCCTTATTACTGGAATACTATCTCAAATTGCACACTCTATAGCAGGTAAGGGTAAACATCTTGATATGTAAGTGATTAATTACAACCACCATTAAAATCATGATAAGGAGCTTGTATTAAAACAAGTTAAAAGACAATCTAAAAATATGGAAAGATTAGAGAGCAGAGCAGCTGGAAGGGAAATGCTAGTGTTGGGGAAAGAAAAAACATTAAAAGTCAATGCCTAGATAGAGATTTAAGGGAATAGGAACATAGAGAAATAAAAGAAAAATGAAATATTACAGATGGACTTTGAAAAGTTGAGCCAACTTCTTGTGAGCCATTACATTAAGGCCCCATTTAAAAGGCAGTGTTCTGGTAATGGTTTGAGGACTCCATTCTCTTTACCTTACTATCGCGGGAACCCATCCCCAATATTTCAACGTAGGTTCTTTCTATTTTCCCTAAGTGTCAGCTGGTCTGAGAAATAAAGAGAAAGAGTACAAAGAGAGGAATTTTACAGCTGGGCTGCTGTGGGTGACATCACATATTGGTGGTTCTGTAATGCCTGCCTGAGCCACAAAACCAGCAGGTTTTTATTAAGGACTTTAAAAGGCAAGGGGGCATACAAACAGGGAGTAGGTCACAAAGATCACATGCTTTAAAGGGCAAATGGGAGAACCAAGATCACATGCTTTTGAGGCCAATAAAGATTAGAAGGCAAAGGGAAAAATAGAATTACTAATGAGAGTCTATGTTCAGCTGTGCACATATTGTCTTGATAAACATCTTAAACAACAAAAACAGGATTTGAGAGCAGAGAACCAGTCTGACTTCAAATTTACCAGGGCAGGATCTTTCCCCAACCTAATAAGCCTGAGGGTACTGCAGGAGACCAGGGTGTATTTCAGTCCTTATTTCAACCGCATAAAACAGACACTCCCAGAGTGGCCATTTATAGACCTCCCCCCAGGAATGCATTCCTTCCCCAGGGTATTAATTATTAATATTCCTTGCTGGGGAAAGAATTCAGCAATATCTCTACAATATCTCTAGTCTATCAAACAGAGTCTGTTTATAGACTCTCTGAGAGAAGAAAAATATGGCTCTAATCTGCCCAACCCCGCAGGCAGTCAGACCTTATGGTTGTCTTCCCTTGTTCCCTGAAAATCGCTGTTGTTCTGTTCTTTTTCAAGGTGCACTGATTTCATATTGTTCAAACACACATTTTACAATCCATTTGTACAATAGCAGTCCTGAGGTAACGTACATTCCCAGCTTACGAAGATAACAGGATTAAGAGATTAAAGTAAAGACAGGTATAAAAAATTATAGGAGTATTATTTGGGAACTGATAAATGTCCATGAAATCTTCACAATTTATGTCCAGAGATTGCAGTAAAGACAGGCTTAAGAAATTATAAAAGTATTAATTTTGGGAAATGATAATTGTCCATGAAATCTTCACAGTTTATGCTCCTCTGCCATGGCTCCAGCTAGTACCTCCATTTGGGGTCCCTGACTTCCTGCAACATGTTACCATTGCATTTAGGTATCTTTAAACAAGGGGATCTTACAGCTATATTGAATGACATGAGACTTGTTTCAAATGAGAGATTAATACTTTCAAACTCATCTATGATACGCAGTTTCCTGATCTTGAATTCACAGTCTCCCAAGTGACCCACAGATAGAATTTGAGGATCTGTAAACTCAGTTGAGAAAGATTATATCTTTATTTTTATTAACAGCCAACTTGAATTTAGCATTTCCTTCAATTGTGATTATAAACAGCAAACCACAGTAGTATTAATAATACCTAGAACTGTGTCATGGATAGAAGTCATATATATTTTCATGTCACATTACAATTGTTACCGATACCTCAAATTATAATTTATGCTTATTATTCCTTTGAATTTACAATAGTTATTAGATTTGCTTCTATTATCAAATGTGTCAATAAATACTTCTATGACTATATCACAATTTATTCTTTTTAATATTTTGATAACTATATTTCAATATAATTGGTTTCATTTATTTGTGTGTGTGTGTGTGTGTGTGTGTGTGTGAGACACAGGGTCTCACTCTGTTGCCCAGGCTCGAGTACAGTGGTGAGACCTCCCAAACTCAGTTGATCCTCATATCTCTGCCTCCTGAGTAGCTGGAACTACAGGTGCATGCCATAATGCCCAGATAATTTCTGTATTCTTTGTAGAGATGGGGGTTACAACAGGTTTTCCAGGCTGGTTTCGAACTACTAGGCTCAAGGAATCTGTCCACCTCAGCCTTCCAAAGTGCTAGGATTACAGGCGTGAGCCACCACTCGTGGTCTATAATTGGTTTCATTTGTATTCTTATGTATTTTATTTTAGGCATTTTAAAACATGATTGTGAGAAATGTTTCATAGATTCCAGGAAGATTCATGGAACAAAATTTTAAGACTCCTAATTAAGGGGACTCAAAGTATCAGTGATATGATTTGGATGTTTGACTCCTCCATATCTCATGTTGAAATGTAATCCCCAATGTTGGCAGTGGGGCCTAGTGGAAAGTACTGGATCATGGGGGCTAATTCCTCATAAATGGCTTAGCACCATCCCATGGGTGATGAGCGAGTTCTTGCTCAGGTATTAGCAGTTCACATGAAACCTGGTTGTTTAAAAGAGTCTGGGACCTCGCTCTTCTGTCTCTTGTATCTGTCTCACCATGTGAAATGCCTACTCCCACTTCCCCCGCCATGATTGTAGGCTTCCTGAGGCCCTCATTAGAAGCAGATGCTGGCACCTGGCTTCCTGTACAGCCTGAAGAAAAGTGAGACAATTAAACCTCTTTTATTTATAAACTACCCAGTGGCAGGTATTCCTTTATAGTAATGTAGAAATAGACTAACACAATCAGTGATTCAGTAAGCATTTTCATGTTAATTAAAAATAGATTTTTAAAATAAGTAACACAGGATCATTTTTAATAGGAGTATTTTTAAAAATATCAAATAGTATAGAATATAAATAAAATAGTATATGAAAGAGTCCTGGACAAGTGTGGTGGCTCACATCTGTAATCACTGCACTTGGGGAGACCAAGGTGCGAGAATCGCTTGAACCTAAGAGTTAAAGACTAGCCTGGGCAACATAGTGAGACTCCATCTCTAAAATAAAAAAATTGGCCGGGCGCGGTGGCTCAAGCCTGTAATCCCAGCACTTTGGGAGGCCGAGGTGGGCGGATCACAAGGTCAGGAGATCGAGACCACAGTGAAACCCCGTCTCTACTAAAAATACAAAAAATTAGCCAGGCGCAGTGGCGGGCGCCTGTAGTCCTAGCTACTCAGGAGGCTGAGGCAGGAGAATGGCGTGAACCCAGGAGGCAGAGCTTGCAGTGAGCCGAGATCGCGCCACTGCACTCCAGCCTGGGCAACAGCGTGAGACTCCGTCTCAAAAAAAAATAAAATAAAATAAAAAATAAAAAATAAAAAAAATAAAATAAAATAAAAAAATTAAACAACAACAAAAAAGAGTTCCCTCTTACCTCCATATACTCCTGTTACCCAGTTCATACCATAGTGTGTATTCCTCCTGACATTTTCTATGCACATTAAAAAGATTTTGTTAAACAAATCTCTTAAAAATATATAAATATATAAACAGAATCATAACATACATACTGCTCTACAACATGGCTTTTAAATTTAACAATATATTGTAGATATTAAAAAATATCATTACCTATACTTTTTTTTTCAAAATTATACTTTAAATTTTGGGGTGCATGTGCAGAATGTGCAGGTTTGTTCCATAGGTATACACATGCCATGGTGGTTTGCTGCACCCATCAACCCATCATCTACATTAGGTATTTCTCCTAATGCCATCCCTCCCCCAACCCCACTCCCCAACAGGCCCCAGTGTGTGATGTTCCCCTCCCTGTGTCCATGTGTTCTCGTTGATCAACTCCCACTTATGGGTGAGAACATGCAGTTCTTGGCTTTCTGTTCTTGTGTTAGTTTGCTAAGAATGATAGTTTCCAGTATCATACATGTCTCTGCAAAGGACATGAACTCATCCTTTTTTATGGCTGCATAGTATTCCATGGTGTATATGTGCCACATTTTCTTTATCCACTCTATCACTGATGGGCATTTGGGTTGGTTCTAAGTCATTGCTATTGTAAACAGTGCCACAATAAACACATGTGTGCATGTGTCTTTATAGTAGAATGATTTATAATCCTTTGAGTATATACTAGTATACCCAGTAATGGGATTGCTGGGTCAAATGGTATTTCTGGTTCTAGATCCTTGAGGAATTGTCACATTGTCTTCCCCATTGGGGATTACATTTCAACATGAGATATGGAGGAGTCAAACATCCAAATCATATCACTGATACTTTGAGTCCCCTTAATTAGGAGTCTTAAAATTTTGTTCCATGAACCTTCCTGGAATCTATGAAACATTTCTCACAATCATGTTTTAAAATGCCTAAAATAAAATACATAAGAATACTGTCTTCCACAATGGTTGAACTAATTTACATGCCCACCAGCAGTGTAAAAGTGTTGATATTTCTCCACAGCCTCTCCAGCATCTGTTGTTTCCTGACTTTTTAATGATCACCATTCTAACTGGCATGAGATGGCATCTCACTGTGGTTTTGGTTTGCATTTCTCTAATGACCAGTCATGATGAGCTTTTCTTCATGTGTTTGCTGGTTGCATAAATGTCTTCTTTTGAGAAGTGTCTGTTCATATCCTTTGCTCACTTTTTGAGGGGTTGTTTTTTTCCTGTAAATTTGTTTATGTTCTTTGTAGATTCTGGATATCAGTCCTTTGTCAGATGGATAGCCTGCAAAAATTTTCACCCATTGTGTAGGTTGCCTGTTCACTCTGATGATAGTTTCTTTTGCTGTGCAGAAGATCTTTAGTCTAATTAGATCCCATTTGTCAATTCTGGCTTTTGTTGCCATTGTTTTTAGTGTCTTAGTCATGAAGTCTTCTCCCATGCCTATGTCCTGAATGGTATTGCCTATGTTTTCTTCAAGGGTTTTTTTATGGTTTTAGGTCTTACGTTTAAGTCTTTAATCCATCTTGAGTTAATTTTTATATAACATGTAAGGACGGGATCCAGTTTCAGCTTTCTGCATATGACTAGCCAGTTTTCCCAACACCATATACTAAATAGGGAATCCTTTCCCCATTGCTTGTTTTTGTCAGATTTGTTAAAGATCAGATGGTTGTAGATGCATGGTGTTATATCTGATGGTCTGTTCTGTTCCATTGGTCTATATATCTGTTTTTGTACCAGTACCATGCCATTTTGGTTACTGTAGCCTTGCAGTATAGTTTGAAGTCAGGTAGCATGATGCCTCCAGCTTTGTTCTTTTTGCTTAGGATTGTCTTGGTTATATGGGCTCTTTTTTGCTTTCATATGAAATTTAAAGTAGTTTTTCCCAATTCTGTGAAAAAATTCAATGGTAGCTTGATGGGCATAGCATTGAATCTATAAATTACTTTGAGCAGTATGACCATTTTCACAATACTGATTCTATCCATGAGCATGGAATATTTTTCCATTTGTTTTTGTCCTCTCTTATTTCCTTGAGCAGTGGTTTGGGGTTCTCCTTGAAGAGGTCCTTCACATCCCTTGTAAGTTGTATCCCTAGGTATTTTATTCTCATTGTAGCAATTGTGAATGGGAGTTCACTCATGATTTGGCTCTCTGTTTGTCTGTTATTGGTGTATAGGAATGCTTGTGATTTTTGCACATTGATTTTGTATCCTGAGACTTTGCTGAAGTTGCTTATCAGCTTAAGGAGATTTTGGGCTGAGGCGATGGGGTTTTCTAAATATACAATCACGTCATCTGCAAACAGAGACAATTTGACTTCCTCTCTTCCTAACTGAAAACCTTTATTTCTTTCTCTTGTCTGATTGCCCTGGCCAGAACTTCCAATACTATGTTGAATAGGAGTGGTGAGAGAAGGTATCCTTGTCTTGTGCCAGTTTTCAAAGGGAATGCTTCCAGCTTTTGCCCACTCAGTATGATATTGGCTGTGCATTTGTCATAAATAGCTCTTATTATTTTGAGATATGTTCCATCAATGCCTAGTTTATTGAGAGGTTTTTGCAGGAAGGGCTGCTGAATTTTGTTGAAGAGCTTTTCTGCATCTATTGAGATAATCGTGTGGTTTTTGCTATTGGTTCTGTTTATGTGATGGATTATGTTTATTGATTTGCATACGTTGAACCAGGCTTGCATCCCAGGGATGAAGCCGACTTGATCGGGGTGGATAAGCTTTTGGATGTGCTGCTGGATTCGGTTTGCCAGTAGGTTATTGAGGATTTTTGCATCGATGTTCGTCAGAGATATTCGTCTGAAATTTTCTTTTTTTGTTATGTCTCTGCCAGGTTTTGGTATCAGGATGATGCTGACTTCATAAAATGAGTTACGGAGGATTCCCTCTTTTTCTATTGTTTGGAATAGTTTCTGAAGGAATCATACCAGCTCCTCTTTGTAGCTCTAGTAGAATTTGGCTGTGAATCCATCTGGTCCTGAACTTTTTTCGGTTGATAGGCTATTAATTGCTGCCTCAATTTCGGAACTTGTTATTGGTCTATTCAGGGATTTGGCTTCTTCTTTGTTTAGTCTTGGGAGGGTGTATGTGTCCAGGAATTTACCCATTTCTTCTAGATTTTCTAATTTGTTTGTGTAGAGGTGTTTATAGTATTCTCTGATGGTAGTTTATGTTTCTGTGGGATTGGTGGTGATAGCGCCTTTATCATTTTTTAGTGCATCTATTTGCTGCTTCTCTCTTTTCTTCTTTATTGGTCTGGCTAGTGGTCTATCTATTTTGTTTATCTTTTCAAAAAACCAGCTCCTGGATTCATAATATCATTACATGCAGATTTATCTCATTATTTTTTTCAATTGTGGAATAATATTTCATGGTATTGTTAGATCACAAATTACATAATTGATCTTCCATTAGTGGGTATTTAGATATTTTCAAACAAGTGCAGTGAACATCGTTATTTGAAGTGATATTGAAAATACTTAACAATCGTTGTCATGGGTACTGGCCAATAAAATGGATCCCAACTTTCATGCTGAAGGGAGGTCCTAGTGGTGCCCTCCTGGGCTACATATTAATCCTTTCATTGCTGGACCACAGACAAGCCCACTGCAGAGGGCCCAGAGGCTGAGGTACTAGGTGAGGTAATCAGCAAGTTCTGTGCAGCAACCACTTATCAATTGGCTCAGAAGTATTTCTGTGTTTTAATAACCAGTATGGCTATAACTTTGCCTAATGGCTGACTTTACACTCTGCTTGTCCATATATCTTTGAGCATTTGTGAGTACATCTACTGCTTAAACTGCTAAAGTACAATTATTAGTTTAATATAAATTTATATTTAATGCATAAATAATGTCAAATCGCCCTTCAAACAAAGTGCACAAATTTATTCTTCCACTTAAAAACCTTCAAAAACAATATCATTTTTCATCTTTGTCTATATGTGTATATTCTAATACTTAATTTTATCAAATGTCAATCTTTGCTTATTATGTGTTAATGGAATTGTATACTGCTTTCTTTTATTTTGCATTCGTAAAATTATGAGTGGGGTTGAGTGACTCTTTATAAGTTTATATGTTAGTTGGCCTTTTTTTTATTTTTAGCCCAGCTACTTTGAGTTCAGTACTTTGTCCATTCTGCTACTGAGTTTTCATTAGTTTTTAAAAAATGAATCTTTATGAGTTTTAAAAACATATATTAAGGACATTAGCCCTTTAACTATTTTTTTAGTTTGTCAGCCTCATTTTTTTCAGGTTTATTGGTGTTTTAAATACACAGAAAACTTTCTTTTCTATGTAGTCAAAATTATCTGCCTTTCTCTTCTGAATTCTAGATCTTATATCACTTTTTAAAAAGTTTATTAAAAACAGTCTTCTTAGTTCTTTTTTTTTAAAAGCTACTTCTATGGTTTTAGTTTAAATTTATTTATCCATCTGGAATTTATTTTAGTATAATGAGTGAGGTAGAAATCTCACTTAATTATTTTCCAAATGGCTAGCCAGTTGTCCCAACACTATTTATTGACTAATCAGGTTTTCCTCCACAGAGTATACTAAATACTTAAATATACTTACATCCATTGTTAGATTTTTTGATATTTTCTATTGATCTTTTATTCTTATTCTGGTATCACACTATTTTAGTTACTATAACTTTATGATATATTTTAGTATTTACAGGATTTTCCACTTTATTATTCTTTCCTTTAAAATTTTCCTCAATAATCTAATGCATTCAATCATCTGTCATGTAAACTTTTAATTTTTTTCACATTTCATAAAATTAGTTTTTTTCTTTTTTTGCTGTTGTTGTCCCAGGTTTACTGAAAATATTACAGCATTGCAGAAAGATTCAAACACCTCCCCGAGGGGTTTTAAGATTCATCCTAACTGTAGGCGGAGTGACGTGCAGGTTGTACAGACTGCCAAAGTCCAAAAGTTTCTGTATTTTCGTAGTGCCAGGATCTACTTGAATGATCTCCTGATCCAGGGGGCTGAGACCTGAAGAACATAATTGTCTTTCTTTTCTCTCTCCTTCTCCTGCAACTTGATGGAGGTACCTCACACTGGGACCCTCTGAATCCACTTCATCAGATGGATTACACAGCCTACTATCTTGTTCCGGAGATTCTTGCAGGGGATAATGGCAATTTCCTCGCACACATGCTTGTTGGTGTGGAAGTCATTGCCTAGGCACGTGTAGTACTTTTCTGTAATGACCCAGGCCACCTTTCTCATGGTTTTGGTGCAAATGTGGCCCATGTTGGTGGGTCCTTGGTAAAAGCACAAAATTAGTTTTCTATTTGGGATCAGAGTGAACTTATAGATTAAAAATAATATCATTAAAAAGTTGAGTCTCTCTAGAAAAATAATGTTGTCTTCCACTATAATGGCATCTTCAGTGGAATTTTATGTTGTCTTTACTTTTTAAAAACGTTTATTCCTGGCCGGGCACAGTGGCTGATGCCTGTAATCCCAGCACTTTGGGAGGTCAAGGCAGGCGGATCACCTGAGGTCAGGAGTTTGAGACCAGCGTGACCAACATGGCAAAACCCCATCTCTACCAAAAATATAAAATTAGCCAGGTGCAGTGGTGCACGCCTGTAATCCCAGCTACTCGGGAGGCTGAGGCAGGAGAATGGCTTGAACCCAGGAAGCAGAGGTTGCAGTGAGCCAAGACTGAGCCACTGCACTCCAGCCTGGGCAACAAGAGCAAAACCCCATCTCAAAATAATATTTATTCCTAGATTTTTGATTGTTCATTTTTATTGTGAATTGAATCTTTTTTCTTGTATAATTTTAAGCCAATTTTTTAGTGTGTATAGAAAAGTTATTGCTTTGTTTATTTTTTAAATTAGTAGGATTACTGAATTCTAATTGTTTCCCATTGTTTTAATTTGCTTTCTTGGGTCTTCTAAGTAAACAACCACACCACTTGCCAATACTGGCTCCTGTTTATGATTTTCATATCTTTTATTTCATTATCTTGTCTAATTGCATTTTCCAAATAGGAAAAATATCAGAATACTAAAAAAGAAATGGGGAATTTCTCCAAGGACAAAATTATATTATGAGTCTTGGATAAACTACAATGCTAAGAATAACTCTTTTGCCCAGGAAAGCACCTTTTGTATATCATTTTCATTGTATAAATCACTCTTGGTTATATTTTCAAGCTCAGCACATGCTCCCTGCCCCATAATTGGTCTAATAATTTTAAAGTAAAAATTGATAGCTGTGGACAGCTATAAATAACTGGCATTCGCACCATGCTTTCAAAATGCACTTGTTTAGCTTTATTTTGCCAATAACTTAAACCATATGGAAAGGGCAAATTCTCCTTCACAAATGCATTCTAAAAATAGCATGCAGTAAATGATAGCATTTGACAAGTTTTTACCAATTTACTGATTCTCAGAGACAGAAAGCCCAGTTGCTATAATCAGTTTAAAGTGAAAAAACATACACCTTTCCAGTCCAAGGTGTTTTATTTTTTTATCTGGTATTAAATCATGTTTATAGAACAGCAGCTTTGCCAGACAGGTTGCTGTGTATTCACTTCTATTTTCTTTGCTACTGTTCCAGAAGCTGAAGGGTCAGTGATGAGGTTGGTAACTTTTAGGAGCTTAAAGTTGAAGACATCAACAGACTTCCAGATGTTCTAAATCCTTTAAATATCAAAGTGTGAAACTGATGACTGAGTTTCACCACACCTAAAACATCAACTTAGTTTCCTTAGTTGACATGCTGTGGGGCAGGTATAGGGACAGAACATGAAAAGGAGTAATGCCCAGAAACTGATTATTTACACCATTGACCTTCTTTTCTAACAGGGATGTGAGGTGAAGGTAAAAGTACCTAATGACACCTAGATTTGAGCTGTGAATATTTATTTGCATGGGATAAAAAGTAACCCCTCTGATGTGCTTATGTGTGTCATAGCCCTTTTCCTATACATTGAACACTTGGACTTGGAGCACGAGCAGAAAGAGGTGAGAAGATGTTAGAGGCTAAATGAAGTCAAAGTTATGACTGAAGAACAGGGAGTTCTACACAAGTTAATTCTACTGTGTTTCCTGGTGAACACAAGTAGTTCTTATCTACACTCATTGTGAAATTGCATATTCCCACCTTTTTTTTTTTGTATTTTTTGCAGAGACAGAGCTACAAAAATTAGAAACATTAGTGTATCTGGCTAATTTTTACATATTTTTGTAGAGACAGGGTTTTGCCATGTTGTCCAGACTGGTCTCCAACTCCTGGGCTCAAGTGATCCTTCTGCCTTGGCCTCCCAAAGTGCTGGGATTACAGGCATAAGCCATTGTGCCTGGGTGATGATCTGTATATATTTACTATTTTATTTGGATTTCTATTGAAGATTTACTTTTTTCCATGAGGCTGCTATTCTAAGTAACTTAATAAAACTGAAGAATGACTAAATTTGGTGAAACTATTGAATGATCTAGATCGAGGTTTAGGGGATCTTGTAGTCAATTATTAGTCGAAGCTTTTCATAAGGACCAGGAGCATAAAAGAGAAAGCAGACAGGTGAGAAAGGATAATGTTACAGTCTATGCTTTGAGTGTTGAAAAGTAAAGATAAGGTAAGATAAGCAAAGATGTAGGCTGAGATGGTGCCACAGGCCGTTATGTTCGCTGCAGATACTGGGTTACAGTTGAGTGCCAAGTTTTAAAAAATTGAAAACAGAAACAGCCTACAAAACAGTGATTTTCAATTTTTTAAGTTGACAAAGCAGCCATAACCCTTGGTACTCTGATACTCTACTCCAAAATAGTTACAGATTTATGACATTATATGACAAGGAATAATTTTACCATCAGTAACTGGAACTGTGTTTGATGTCATAAGGGTTTCTGAATCTCAAAAAGAATAGTGGATAAAATTTACAATTTTATATATATATATATATTAGGATGATAGATATCTATCCTAGTTACTTACATACCTTATTTAATTTGAGGGACTAGCCTTGCTGGTTGAGTAATAACTTAAAATTTAATAATTTCAGCTGGGCACAGTGGCTCACGCCTGCAATCCCAGCACGTTGGGAGGCTGAGGCAAGTGGATCACTTGTGGTCAGGAGTTCAAGACCAGCCTGGCCAACATGGTGAAACCCCGTCTCTCTTGCAAGGGAAAGAAAATCAGTCCCCAGGGTGTAAACAGTTCAGATGAAAATAGGTCAGAATGCTGTAAGAATGATTTTTCCAAGAGATGGAATTAAAAGACTACCTGATTTGTCTAAACTTTCTTCATTTTTTTTTCTTTTTTTCAGAGAAAGGGTCTTTGTTGCCCAGGCTGGAGTACTGTGGCACAATCATGGCTCCCTGCAGCTTCAAACTCTTAGGCTCAAGCAATCCTCTTGTTTCAGCCTTGCAAGTAGACAGGACCACAGGCATGTGCTGCCACTCCCACTTAATTTTTATATTTTTTATACAGATGAGGTCTCCCTATTTTGGCCAGGCCAGTCTCAAACTCCTGACCTCAAGCGATCCTTCTACCTCAGCCTCCCAAAGTGCTAGGATTACAAGTGTCAGCAACTGTGCCTGGCCCAATATATCTAAACTTTTAAGGGGAGATTCAAGCAAGTGGCAGAGAGGTGACGGGCTGAATTGGAATTCATGGTAAGTATATTAAAAAAATTAAAATACAGGAAAACAGTATCGCGATTCCTCAAGGATCTAGAGCTAGAAGTACCATATGACCCAGCCATCCCATTACTGGGTATATACCCAAAGGATTATAAATCATGCTGCTATAAAGACACATGCACACGTATGTTTATTGCAGCACTATTCACAATAGCAAAGACTTGGAATCAACCCAAATGTCCATCAGTGACAGACTGGATTAAGAAAATGTGGCACATATACACCATGGAATACTATGCAGCCATAAAAAAGGATGCGTTTGTGTCCTTTGTAGGGACATGGATGCAGCTGGAAACCATCATTCTCAGCAAACTATCGCAAGAACAGAAAACCAAACACCGCATGTTCTCACTCATAGGTGGGAACTGAACAATGAGATCACTTGGACTCGGGAAGGGGAACATCACACACTGGGGCCTATCACGGGGAGGGTGGGGGGGAGGGATTACATTGGGAGTTATACCTGATGTAAATGACGAGTTGATGGGTGCTGACGAGTTGATGGGTGCAGCACACCAACATGGCACAAGTATACATATGTAACAAACCTGCACGTTATGCACATGTACCCTAGAACTTAAGGTATAATAAAAAAAGAAAAAGAAAAAGAAAAAAAAACCCAAAAGCCATAGCAAATATATGCAAAAATATAGGCACTGTTCACTTCTTACAAGTGCACACTGCAGCTGACACTAACTGTTTCGGTCCTTTGGAAAAGCAAAATGAAATTATTAATTTGAATTGCTTTTCTAAATATCCCAAACAATGGGTTTAATTTATTTCAATAAATCAATCATAATTATAGATCAAGGTAATAGAAATGAATTTGCATCACTAAAAATCATTTAAAAAAATTAAAATAAAGAAAAAATGAGGCAATTATTAACTCCAGGCATAGGGTAAAAAATAAAAGTAAAGAAAGCAAAGTCATTTCAATGGCACAAGTTTGAAGAGCCTTTAAAAAGTCCTGATATGAACACTGAACAATGATCTAACTAAAATTGTGCCTCAACAGTAGTGGAAGGATAAGGGATGGGAAACAAATGTATGCATGATAGGATAGGGAGAGGAAAGAGACCCAAATGCTAAGTTCTAGTAGGAAGTTGGTAGATGATGTCTACTGCTAAAAAAAGTAAGGTAGCATCACAACCATATGTTTTTAGAAATCTGAAAGTAAAAAAATATTTTCTAACAGTATTATTTTTCATAATAGTTTCTGTGGTTTTGGTAGAATAATTTAGCTCGTTATGTGTATGAACACCTGATAAAAATAAGAACAAAAAGATTTTCTTTTGATTACTAACATTTTCTTATCACTAAGACTATTTGGAGTGTAAAGACCTCTTATGTTGAGCTCAATTAAAACCATTTTCATATAGTAATTCATAATTAGAACCCATACTATTATAACATATAAATGTCTTTTAATTTTATATCTTATAAAATCTCTTAAAGATCCCTTTATAACTATCTCATCCTTAATGTATTCTGTATTCTTGTGAGCTAGGCATTATTTTCCATTTAAAGCGAAGTTTCAGAGAATTAGAAAAATTTTAAAAATTGCCCAAGATCTCTTAGAAATTTTGAGAGAGTAACAAGATCAGAACATAACATTCCAAATTATTTGTCTTTATGCCACACAATCATGTTGAATTTTCCCAAATATTTAAAAAATAATAAACAAAAACCCCAAATAATTTGAGAATGCCAAAAAGAAAAAAAAAGAAGCAACAACATTGGGACTATTGTAAACTAATTGTGCATATTTGACAAGGACTCATGAATTCCTCTTAGATATAAAAGTAGAGAAGTCAATTTCTTCCAAAGCTGTGACAATAATTGACTGAAGACTATTATAAATAAGTTTAAAAAGCAGAATAACCAATAAGATCAAGTATATAATCAGTGGATAAATATGGTAAAGACTAATTACAATATTCCTATGAAATCAATGAAGGGGAGAGAGCTACACACACACACACACCCCCCCCAAACACATAAAACTTTATTCCAATTATTTTCTATCAGTGGAGCCCATTATTTCTGGTTTTGATTGGCTCTCAGTTTACTTCTTTTAGATAAGAATACTATTTAAATCTAGTTTATATGAAATTCTTTCTCTTTAACAAAATATTAAAAGAACGAAAACAAGTGGGCAGATATAAAGTTGGCCTCAGATTTCTCATCTACAGAATTTGGATAACAGAACCCATGTAACAGAGTTGTGAAAGTTAAATAAAACAATGCACAGAAGCATCTGGCATAGTGCTTCAAGACATTTTAAAGACAAACTCTAATACCAATGCATTTGCTTAGTTCTCTGCCCTGTTCTTCCATTTAGGAAAATATCTTAGTGGACATCAAGATTTTTAAGTTATGCAAGGTCCTGAGGCATAGTCTGGAGAGAGAAAATTGAGCTGGGGAAAACTGAAAAGTTGCTCTGCATAATATATTATGGGAACTTTCAATTGATTGGGCATGGGGGCACAATCTGGGGGTTTAGAGGTCTTGGACAGGGAGGAGAGGAATGTAATAGAAGAAGAAAACACAGTGAGAAATACCCAAAGATGGAAAGACAGCTCAGTTTAAAACAATCTTCTAGTGATTAATTTTACTTTTTTTGCATCTATGTTGGGCATATTTCCCTCCCCAAATGTTTTGTTTAATAAAAAGTTGGCTACTCACCCAACAGTCTTTTGTTAGTGGAGCTTTGGGAAATTAACAGGGGGTTAAGGATACAGACAAAGAAAGGTCACAGAGGCAAGGCAGTAAATAGGGATTGGGACTGGGAGTGAAAGATGACTGGATGCTGAAGCCTCTCCGAGGCCCCCACCATCCTAAGGAATACCTGGGAAATTGTAGAGGACTCTAAATTAATTTCCCAGTGTATACAGAACAAGGAGTTAATATATCTGTTTGCTTACCATACAAGGCTGGCAAATTTGGACTTCTCAAGATTAACATCATTAATGGTTCTTTCCTTTAGTTAAAATAATTTAAAGCACGAATAGTTAGAAGAGATGACAGCTAGCCATAAGTGCTTCTCTAAACAATGACACATAATGAGTAAGTTTTCATGGCATGGGGGTAAGAAATGTAAATGTTTAGAAATTTTAATGTTTTATACAACTTTTCACAAGCATTAGCTCATGTAATTGTCACAAAATCTCTGAGACTATGGAATCCCTTTTTATTTTTAATAAGAGAAGCAGACTTGGATATGCTAAGAAATTTGCCCAAAGGATCATAGTGAGAATAGGCTTTCTGCTGTACTACAAACAAACACAAACCTTAGTGGGGTGGAGACAGGACAAATCCGACCTAATTTAAATTTTGCCCATACTCTTTCTGAATAGACAAATCAACTTAAAAACTTTCTACATTCCTAGTATTATTGCAGCTGTCATTTCAAGACATTCATGAGTGTGATTTGGGTAATCTAAACCCAGAACATTTTTAAAATTTGCCAAAAATTAATGTGCATCCTAAAAGAGGTTACCCTCCAGCAGGATTGTTTTATCAATATTTTTATGAGGAGACATTCTACATTCCCTTCCATCTCCGTTCTTTCGTTTTCCATTATAGTTTAATAAGAAAGCTAATTATTTCAATAATCCCAGTCTATAAAGAGGAAATCTTTAAGCTAAAGTGAAATAAAAGCTAGTCTGTAAATATATCATCTTATTATCAAAGTACTGATGGAAATACGGGTCTAAACACAAATGAGGCAGAAATTTAATGCCATTTAAAAGCAAATACTCTGGTGAAGGCCAAAAGAAATTGGACTTAGGAATTGAACCACTAGAGAACCATTACAGAGATAAGAGACAATTACAGTTTATGTTATATGTTCATATTAGAGATATATTGGCTTGTGCATTCAAAAGTCTATGCATGAATAAATGGCTATTATGTGGCTCTGTATCATGTCTTTAATATTTGGTTTTCCTGTAACAACCCATTGGAAGCACATAGGAAATCAGTTTGGGTACCATATTTCTATTTCCCAAGTATGCAGTTACTCCCCCACTACCCTCACAATTGGCAGTGATTTCTGTTTACACGATTGGTGTTGAAAAAGCCAACTTTTCCTTGCTTTCTGGTTTCTATTCATAAGCAAAATGAAAATCTATTGATTAAATACTGGTGGAGGCAGTTTGTCAGCCTGTTTGTCAGCCTTCTCTTGAAATCGTATTTAAAATAATATATGAGTTTATGTTAAATCGATAGCTATTTTACTTACAAGTTGGATGTGTAAAAGGTTCTCTGTACCTGTGCTTTGCTAAGATTTAATGCTACTGAATACAAGGCACTCTTCTACCAAATATATCATGCCAAAAAGTTATGTAACAATGGAGCCCCCAAATCTGGGTGATCACAGCAGCATGATAGCAATAATGCTAACCTTTCTATATACCTTGGCATCATTGCTGATAAATGAAGACAATGATAGTGTATACCTCATGATGACTCAATCAACATTTGTTATTTATTGTTTCTGGCTTCTTTTTAGCATAATTGTTTCATGATGAATGTATTTACTAAGATGTTTTTAGCTGCAAGTGGCAGGCCAAATTGGTGTGATCCAAACATACAGAACTTTGTTCTCTCACTTCACAAGAAATCTGGAGATAGGCAGCTCCCTCAGAGGCTCAACGATGTCAAAGTGTTTGTTAATAAATGTTTCTGGAATTATTTTGCTTCCTGTGCTCCCAAGCCCTATCCATGATCACAAGATGGCTACAGCATTACTTGAGAATATTCAGAGTGGAAAGGAAGAAGGCAGGAAGAAAAGAGATTTTCTTTCCCCAAGGAGTAGAGTATCTCCTTAGGTCTCATTTTCCTGAACTGGGTTGCATTCAAACATGTAGACCAATAAAGAATGAGATCCCTATGACTAATGGAGACTAGTAAGAATTTATTCCCTGGGCCTGGGGTTAGGAGATTACTACCCAAACAAAATTGTGGTGGTGTTCGTAAGGCAGAAGAGTAGAAAGGCATTGGCAAGGCAAACCACAGGGTGACTGAATGTTTCCTACTAAGGCTCCTTGTGATCAAGCTTGATTAACATTGTAGAGCTGAATTATTACTGACCTATTAGTTTTTGTTATTTCAATATGTAGCAAAAGGCAGGCAGGATTCATTATTTGTTTTTGGCTTCTAAACAACAAAATAAAGAACAAGTCTATGAAGTTATATGAGGAAATTCAATGTGTGTAAGTAGGCCTTCTTTGCAGGGTGGGGGTGGTTTGTTCATTTTTCCTGATTTATCCAGATAAATGTTTTCATTGCTAACTATATCCTATATATTTATACATAGTCTCTTTACATAAATACAGATTTGGGTTTTTTTTTAAAAATAGATTGAACAATAATTCCTGTCTAGAATGAATTACATATGTAATATTATGCAAGATACCTTCCAAGTATCTTATTTTTGAAGTTCTACATACAGCTGATCGCCAAGAGAATTACTTGGCAGTCAATGTTAAATGGATAAAAATGTAAGTGGAAATTATATGTAAAACAACTGAACAGAAAACCATACACATTTGGAAACAATGTAATTATTTGATTTGAGAACTTGCTTATTTAGTTTAAACATTCAAGGAATTTGATTACTTTACATTGTGAATAGCTAAATACGAAAATGCCATTCACAGTGTAAATATCATTTCTTAGGTTTGTTTTCAGGTTTTGTATTTATTTTATTTTTATTTTGTTTTCTACGAGGCAAGATTCTGACATCAGTACCATTCTTTCTCCTTTACCCACTGCTGCCTTTAGTATAATGCACACAAGAAGGCTCCCCCTATGCCAATCATTTCTAAGGTATCATAGTAGCTGGGAGTTATACAAGTATTCATGAGAACACCACACGAGCATTTGCTCATTTTATCCCCTTGTGACTGTTCAAGCCCCATTTCGGTAATAATATATTACAATATTTTATAAATTGTACATAACAATATATTACATCTAAAGACACAATAATATTCTGACAAAGAACTGAAAAATATTTGAGATGTGTCAATCAACATAGAAATGGGATCAAGTTCCTTTAAAAAAGACTAATTTTTTGGTCAGAAAGTTGGTAAACTAAGAATGCTTTATTCCTATAAAAGGTTTCACAAATGATTTCTAACATACTGTAAAGATTTTTTTTCAGCACTTTAAGGAGGTTTTATTAAGTGCCTGCAGTTTGTGTTCAAAGAAACTTTGATGAACTGGGTGACCTATATGAAGAGGCTATGTAAGTCACTCACATGAAATGATATTGGTAAGAAAATGTATACATTTGACATCCAGGCAATATTTTCTTTTTAGGAGATTTTCAGGTCCAAAATACCTCTGCTAAAAATTAAACCAAAAGCCATGAATAAATAATCTTCAATCCAAGGCTTCATTTCTGATGAGGAGAGAATTAGAAAAATACATCATGGCCATCAGTCCTGAGAGGTGTGGTGACTATATTCAGAGATTGTCATCTGTGGTCTCCTAGCTTTAATTGGCCTCCTGGGGCACATAGAATGTTGTGTGTTTGTCACACTTATAGAGATCTTGGCACAAACTATTTTCAGCTGTTTGGAAACTTAACATACAATAGAAAGGGCCTGCTGAGTCTGGCATTTGCTAACACAGCCTTGAAGTCAATGGAAAAGTCTGGCTTCTTTTTTGAGGTTCTCACAGTGATGGATCTGCAGACTGTAAAGTATACAAGAAGCTAAGAATCTCCCTTAGCATAGCCAAAGCTCTTCCCCACAGAGACTCCAGGGAGTCTTGGCTAGTACACTCTTTCTGCAGGGTCCTGGAATATTTTCACCTTCTCTACTTGAATATTAGTCTCCACAAGAAAAGATTTTACAGCATTTTGCCTAAATTTGCCAACAGAGATTATGCAGAGGTGGCAGGGTGGTAACCTGAGGGCTGAATCTAGTGCACAGGCATTTGCCTTTGTTTGCTTGTTTGGCTCTTCTTAGCATTTCGCTTTGCTTTGTTTCATTAATTTGAGTTAACTGCCAGCTTTTGAAATTAGGACATTTCACATTTAAAAAAAAAAAATACCAGATTACTGATTTCTCTAGCAACACAAGGTCTGAGTTCCTGCTTGGCAACAGGTAACTAGGGCTGGGTAGCAGCTGCCCTAGTTTGGAGGGGATATGGGTCTCAAGTGCCAGAGACCCATTGGAGGGCCTCTTGCCTTTACATTCCCTGACTGGCTGTACTAGACACTTGAATTAGCAATAAACATGCCTTTAAAATACAAATAGAACATGCCTTAAAATACATTTCAAATATAAGAAGCAATAAAGAATAATATTGCGTACAACATCACCACCTCTTAGCTTGCTTAAGTGGTAACATACTTTTTTTTTAAAGAAGTGAAACATTATATATACATTAATTCTTCCTGTTTATCCTCCCCAAATCTCAATCATCTTTCTCCAACCATATACACATGACTACCATTCTAATTTTGGTCTTTATCATTCCCATGCATGCTTTTTTTCTTACTTCTACTTTTGTCTCCATATAAATGACTTTTTAAAAATGTAAATAAGATCACAACTCCTTGTGTAACATTCTTCAATGACATTCTGCTATGCTTTATAACAAAATCAGAGCAGAATTTCCAGTCTCAGATCTCACCACTGTCTGCTTCCGCTGTGGCTTATCAAAGCTGGAGGTTTCACCTCTATTAAGAATCCTCCCTGACCACTTTATCTAAAATAGTCCTTCCATTCTGACTTGCCTTCCTATTTCCAATTACACTGTAAAACATCACCCTATTCGTTATTCACTTGGGTGTGATTCACACATCACACTCTGCAATCATATTATTTGTTTATTAATTGTCTGTTTCTTCAACTTGAACATAAACTCGATGAAGGCAGAGTGCTTCTCTGTCTTGATCATGCTAGTATCTCCAACTTAAACTAGTGCCTACCATACGGTTGGTGTTAATAAATATTTTTTGAGTGAATAGATAAAAAATAGTTCTTCCTTCCTCTTCCCTGTAATTATCCTATGTGTAGGCTCTGCACTCTCTGATTCTACCTTGACTCCAAGGAAGAAAATTATTAGATATTGGAAAATCAGTCAAGAACAAAGTTCAAATTTTTCTAGACAGCTACTTAAAATATGTATAATTCCTCCAAAATTTTAGGAAGATAAGCGAATGCCTTCCCACTGAATGAGCAGCTTTCTAGGTGAGCTAATCCACGGGTTCTAGTCTAACTATAGTAGTCCATTTCTACACTGCTATAAAGAAATACCTGAGACCGGGTAATTTATAAACAAAAGATATTTAATTGACTCACAGTTTTGCATGGCTGGGGAGGCATCAGGAAACTTACAATCATGGCCGAAGGTGAAGGGGAAGCAAGACACGTCTTACATGGTGGTAGGAGAGAGAGAATAAGCGAAGGGCAAACTGCCCCTTTTAAACCATCAGCTCTTGTGATAACTCACTCAATATCACGAGAACAGCATAGGGGAAACCGCCCACATCATCCAATCGCCTTCCCCCAGATCCTTCCCTCCTACACGTGGGGATTACAATATGAGATAAAATTGGGGGGGAGGGACACAAAGCCAAACCATATTACTAACCAAGTTCTCTAGGGTTAATATAGCTTCTTGGCTGTAGAACTATGCTCCTTATGGTGGTACCATCCCCATTCCTACCATACTGTATGTTCCTTAAAGTCAGGGACCCTGTTCTATTCATTGCTATATTCCTGTTGTTGAGCACAGTACCTAGCACATGGTACGTGCTGATTAAATGTTGATTAACAGAACCCAGTCTGTGGTTTCTTACCTAGGGACTCCTCTTTAAAAAAAAAAAAAAAAATCACAATCCCTTAAGCTCCCACTGCAGTTGTCCCCCTCCCTTCTCGCTTTCATTGTCATCACTTCCACTACTCTCTGCTTCAACTGCCGCCTCAGAGGTTAAATATCTGGGTTACTCCAGGCAAGCAAGGTATTCATATGGGATAAATATTCTCTCTGTAAGTTAATGTCCCTCAAGACATTTATTTTCTTTACCCGTGTTTCAGCATTCCCAATCTCTGAGACAAATCTTTTAACCTAAACATTGCCTCACAGCTGGCAGATAGTCTCCAGACCCACTGAACTCCAGCTCACTGTGAAAGCCAATAATTCACTGGCCTAAAATATGAGCAGCAGGGCAGAAGGCTGCCCCTCTGCTGCTGCAAGGAAATTTTATTTGAGAAACTCTAATTCTTAGTGATATATTTACTATATTCCCATTTTTTTCTTAACTTTATTGCCTCAACAGTAAAACTAAAACCGACCTTAAGTATTCAAATAGAGCAAGTCAGAAATTAAAAAAAAAAAAAAAAGTCAAATGGACAATGTAGGGGCTGTCCTATGCATTTGTCTTACCCTCAAAAGTCTAAGTCCTATGAGAAAAAAATAAACAGAAAAAAATAGTTACTCTTGTCAATAAAATAGATACCAATTTCTGATACAGAGTGACAGTTCAGGGAGAAAAGATAAAAGCAAACTTGGGACTTTTAGAAAAATTTTTGAGAGAGGACGAATGAGATTTTCAGACCAATATGAAGCTAGAGCAACGCCAATATAACATGGGATTAGTATCAGTGTATTAACAGCTGTCATGGTGAGGTTGGCTTCTCACACTGTTATCCAGTTGGCATTTATTTTGAATGCAGTAAACAGGAATGGTGGGAGTGTGGAGCATGGGTGGGACTGCATTAAGTGTCAGACAGAATAATCTGTGAGATGAATGTGGCTCAAATGTTATGTCTTACAAATGCTGAACTTAAGTACAAGAAGAAACATGCTGCACTCAAGAGTTCAGTCCCGGGGACGGAGGCTGACTCACAGCAGAGCTAAATGAAGCTTCAGTTTTAGGTTCCCTTCTTTTACACAGGTCCCTTCCAAGGACCAGTATCTAATTTGTATCCATTATCGTTTTTCTTTCCAAATGCCGCCCCGACCCCTGCCACCAAATTGTACAAGTTTCAAACTCTAAAACACCTACATTTCCCCCTGCCAGACAAATTAATTTTTAAGGAGTTTCCAAAAGATGTTGATGAACATTATAAAGACACACAGGTTTTAAAAAGTATGTAAAGAACTGCATTCTGGGTGCAGTGGCTCACACCTGTAATCTCAGCACTTTGGGATTGCTTGAGTCCAGGAGTTCGAGATCAGCCTGGGCAACGTGGTGAAATCCTGTCTCTACAATAAATACAAAAAACAAGCCAGGTGTTGTTGTGCACACCTGTAGTGCCAGTTAGCCAGGAGGCTGAGGTGGGAGGATCACCTGAGTCCGGGAGGTCATGGCTGCAGTGGGCCATGATTAGATTGCACTCCAGCCTAGCCACAGATGGAGACCCTGTCTCAAACAACAACAACAACAACAACAACAACAACAACAAAAACAAAAACAAAAAAACTGCAGTTCTGAAAAACAAAAATGAATGAATGAATAAATAAATATGTAAACTATATCACTTGATATTTAATTGGAGGCAAATTTTCATGACCCCTCATCAAAAGGTTTAAGATGCTATCTCTTTCCTTAAAGATAGTATTGGGTAATTTAGGAATCAAGACATAGGTACATAAAAATAACTATTGTCTTACTATTGAGAAATGGGAGGTATTCTTTTAGCAAATACTTATTAATTGTGTCTTTTTTCCAGGCACTGCTCTAGGCCTCGGAGATCCAATAGTTAATAAAACAAAACAATCAGCCTTCATGGAGCCTACAGTTGAATGGGAAAGAAATTGAAAAAGTAAATAAATGAATAAATTAAATATTTAAAAGTTATAAAAAGTTCTGTTAAAAAAAAAAAAGATATCAAGTTGCTAAGACAGAGATTAAAGAAGAAACCTTTTTTACCTTGGGCAGTAGTCAAGATTTGCGAAGGTAACACACTTGAAGGAAGAGATAGCCATGAAAAGAGATGAAAGGAAGTATGTTCTGGGCAGATGTGTAAAGACCTGAGGTGAGAAACAGCTCAACATTCTTGAGCAACAGAGGAAGCCAATGTGGGTAAATACAGTAAGTGGCCAGACACACGAGATGAAGCAAGCAAAAGATCCTTGGTATGTTCTGCTTGCAAATGGAGTTTTCTGAATATTTGCTGCATTACATCTCTTCCTTAACCTGGGAAGTGATGGAATTGAAAAGCTAATTTTTGTTCTTAGAACATAGTAATACAAGTAATACAAGATCCAACCACTGCATCCCAAGTAGTTTATAAAAGTTACAGTAAAGGAAGAAAAATTAAGTATGTGTTGTTCTATAAAATTCTTATATCCCCTTTTCTGTCACATATATATGTGTGTGTGTGTGTGTGTATATACATGTATAATATATATACCTGTTGATTTGTGTTTCTATCAAGTTAGAAGATGGTGAAAGCCTACCTCTCAAAGTCCCAAATAAGAAACATTGTCATTGGATGTCAACACTATCATTCATATGGGTCATAAAAGAATGGGTAAGGCTGTACTCCACTCCCACCATTGGAAGAAATGAGCAACCATGTTCTTAGACTTAATTATACATGAATCTTTTTTTATTTAAAAAATTATTTTTAAAATTAAACAATAAGAATTGTACATATTCATGGGGTATGTAGTAATGTTTTGCACATATAATGTATAGTAATTAGATGAGGATAATTAGCATATCCATCATCTCAAACATTTATTTGTGTGGGGAACATTCAATATCCTCCTTCTAGCTATTTGAAGCTATATAATAAATTACTCTCTACAAACATACCACCCTGAATGTGCCCAATCTAATGCATCTTGGGTTTTTTTTTTTTTTTTTTTTTTGAGACAGAGTCTCGCTCTGTCACCCAGACTGCTGTGTAGTGTTGTGATCTCAGCTCACTGCAACCTCTGCCTCCTGAGTTCAAGTGATTTTCGTGTCTCAGCCTCCCTGAGTAGCTGGGATTACAGGTTTGTGCCTCCACACCCAGCTAATTTTTGTATTTTTAGTAGAGACGAGGTTTCACCATGTTGGCCAGCATGGTCTCAAATTCCTGACCTAAAGCGATCCGCCCGCCTTGGCCTCCCAAAGTGCTGGGATTACAGGCATGAGCCACTGTGCCCGGCCTGATGGATCTTATTTAATCTTCCTGTCTTCAGTTAGGGGAGAAGAGGGATAAGAACAGCAAGTACAATTGTCCAGAATTCTGAAATTAAAAAAGAAATACTATCAGCTGAGGCCTGAGGAACCGTGTGGGTAAAATTTCATTATTACTCAATATTAACTTGGATAAAAATAATAAAAGGAATTTTACTGAAAACCTTTTGGCTGGCTTCTTTCTCTTGGAACTCTCTATCTCCATTTTGCTTCTTAATGAAAGAATCAGTTAATTCCAGCTCAATAATAAAGAGGTAGGCAGGGGCCTGATAATACCTGGTTTTGAAGTCACTGGCATGGAGAATGGATTTTGATTTAAATGCAGTCGAAAGCCACTGAAAAGTCTTAGCTTGGAAAATTATTTGGCTCGATTTATGTTTTAAGAAGCTGTACATTTTAAGAAGTAGCACAGGCAATAAGTTATATAAAGGGAGGTTAGTGTGTGCTGATTATAGAGAAGAGTGGAGATAAAACTGGGCCCTTAAACGATAGGTGGATGACAGTAGAGAGATTAAGAGAGGGTATTCATGGTAAGAGCAATGAAATGAGAAAAGGCTTTGAGATGGGCTGGGTTGGAAGAAAGTAGGGAATATACCTGCCTGACTGAGGTATATTAAGTTCTGATCAAATCGTAGTTAGAATCTGTTTATCAGACTAGGAACATCAGGTAACAGGAGACAAGAAATTTCATATGTGTAACATAATGGAAGTAAAGCTTCAGAGACATGAATTTAATGGAAATGTGAAAAAAGACTTCTTTACAAAGTGGAGAAGGAACTTAAAAATTAAAAGAAATAAGAAAAATCAGAGCAACAAAATAAAGCCTGAAGTAAAATATACATTTCCTTTCTTATTTCCAGTTAAAACCTAAAGAAGTTTGGCAAAAGCTGTGTTATTCTTTCAGAGGCTGACCGGGGGAAACAGAGAAGCGAGATCAGGATAAATGCAGCTGGGGCTAAGACTAGCTGAAAGATGGTTCCCAAAGGAAGGTGGCATGAATCAAAATTACACTGAACTTGGCGATTTGGGCTTGGGTATAATTCGAGTTGATATTCAATTAGCTTAATTTGGAAGGTGGCAGGTGGTGGCTGATGTCCCATATATGTGTTGAAATAATCATCAGTCAGATGTTAGAGTCAGGTAAGTATCCTACTGGGGATAAAGGAGAAGTTCCAGGAATATACTGGAGGCTAGGTTATCTGTTAAACCCATGACAGAAGTTAAGCAATTGATCACAGTTTAGTCAATATACAAGTATCCCAGGTTGCATTTTGCAATCCAGGTTCTAAATTCAAATAGGTGAAATACTAATGAAATATCCCAACCACTGGGGAAAAGAGGCACCTATGACATTGCAAGCTTTAGTTCCAGTGCCCTCAGGACCTGAACAAATCTGAGATTTCCTAATGCAGGGAGGGAGTATAATGTAAAAGAGTCCAAATACCTGGGCTTACATCCTGAGTTCTGTCACTTACTAACTGGGTGACAAGTCATAATCTCTTAGGCTTATTTTCTATTTCTAAAATATATGGATACTGATACCTAAATGGCACAGTTGCTATGATAATGCTTGTAAAAGAGCTTGATACAGAAAATGATTCAATAAATGGCAGGGAGTTTGTTTTGTTTTAAATAAATGAGGTAATTAGCAAAAATGGTCTAGGGTCTAGATCAAGTGTTATCCTGAAGGGTTATTACACAATCTGAGATACTTGCTCATTTCCCCAGTGCTCTGAGACAGAGGTCACGGGGATTAAAAAAAAAAAAAAACCAAAAACGTTGTGTCTCATTGGACCACAAATAAGCACATACTGATGGAAAATAATGAGGATCATCAGACATAATGGCTCAGAATGTTGAGTGAGTCCTTGGCGACCCTGGTCTTTATGTTCCTTTCTAGAAAGTGGGTATTTCATGACATTTTAGAAAAGGTTGCTTAGAGTCCAAGGAGAAACTACTGTAAGCATCACCTCCGGTATGAAGACATTTAAAGAATGACAGAGCATCAGGTCACTTGGCAGTTGGTACAGAAAGTACTCCACACTAATAAATCTGTGCACAGAAAACCCAGCTATTCCCACAAGAGAAGGGACTGTAAAAGACGGACATGATACTTTTAAGTAGAATGAGGGTAAAATCATGCTAAAAGTAAAGTTGTTACAGAAAAAAATGGTGGGTATTGACCAAGTGATATAGTAGAGTTACTGAATTTGATTCTATAGAAGAGAGAAATGATTGTTTACACAAGTCCTGTGTTCACCTAGAATTCTGCATTTCCACCATTGCAGCACTTACCATTCTAGAATGTAATAGACCACCTGTTTCCCTCACTAGATCCAAGCTCTGTAACAAGATGAAGTCAATCTAACTTTACAGTTCTATCCCCAGGGTTTACGCACAGTGTTTGACACATAGTGGATGCTCAAAAAACACTTGATATTAAATGAGTAATCAAGCTAGTATCATGAAAAATACATGTAGAAAATAAGGTAAATTTAAGGATTTTCAAAGGGAGAAAAAAGGAGATGCAATGTAGCACATAGGTAGATATATTAACAAGTGAGGAATCAACTTCTCCATCCATGCCCATGATGAAAAAAGAGAAGTGAGTAAAAAAAAGATTAATTCCGAGTTGTAAGTATATAGTAAACTTTAAACTGTGGCCATAGCAGCTCAAAATCAAACGTAAGCTCAAATCAGATGCAAGCTCCATTTATGGTAAAAAACAGTTGTCATTTTATTCTGGTTTATGACTTAAAAAGTTAAATATCATTGGTTCTTTTACATATAGGAACCAGTCTTGGCAAAATTTACAAGAACAGGAGATAGATTCTTACAGTATAAAAGTCAAATGTAATCAAGCTTAGTAAAAACGATATGGTTATTAATTCAGCACCGAAGAAGGCAAGACTCCAGGTCCAAAAATCTCACAGACTAACTTTGACAAACGTGACCCATGGGCAACGCAGGATGACCAGGAGGTGTTGGAATTGGATGTACAGATGTATTGCTATATGTTACAGCTGGATTTAAGAGACCCCCAAAGCTAATGAATATTACAAGGAACCAGAAACTCCCTTGACAGCCATGTATACATGTGTAAAATAACAAAGGATCTGAATGCAAGTGTTTGTACTTCATCACTCAGCCTGAAATTCTATCCAATTCATTCAAGCCCAGAGAAATGTGCAGCTTTAGCAAAAACCAGTCCATCCCTTGAAACAAAATATGAAAGTTACCACTGACATACCCACTTTTCTAGCCCACTCTTCATTTCAGATGTTCTTAATAGAACTCAGACACTGCATCTGATCAATCCATATTAAGGGGCCAGCAACACAACTTGACATTTCTTCTGGAAAATTACATGTGTTAATACAAAATCTGGGCATTTGCCACAGGGTTATTTTGTATTAAGTGAAAACTGCTGCTAGAAGAACAAAAAATGTTGCCTGAAGAAAATTTGGACTTTGTATCCAGCTTAATTTGATATAGAAATTCAAAAAATGAGACAGGATAATATATTGCTTTTTCTACACTAATATTTATCCACCAAATCAAACTACTTTTGCTGTTTGTGTCCTTGCATTTTCTTTGATACAGTTTATCCCATATTAAATCTAACTTTAAAACAATAAACTTTTTTGAAAAAGTAATAAAACTTAGCTTGAGGGAAAAATTGACAAAGTTTGGATGGACTGGAGTAATTGGACAACCAGACACAGACTCTTTCTAGAAAGACTGCAGTTTTATTGTGGATAGTTTATATCTTTTCTTAAGCTATAAAATGTTATTATTTAATATCAAGAATAATTGCAACTTTTATTAATTTCAGGCTGATATAATAGATGTTGGAATCATTGTTTAACGACACAATCATCGTTTTCAAGATTTGGACATTTAAAAAGAAACGGTGTATCTACTGTAAGCCCTACCTCCTTAATATAAACTGATTTGGAATGGCCAAAAGATGTTCACTAATACCATTAATCCAATCCAATCCAATCCAATCCATATTTGCACAGTTTACAAGACAAAAACACAAGCTCAAATTGAAATCTCATATTGGCAAAGTCACATTTAATGATAGCAGATTAGATCAGATGGGCAAAAGTCATGGGCATCAGTGCTCCATGAATCATGACAGCTGTCTTGGCTAGCCAAAGTTCTGCTTTGACCTCTCTCACCTCTTTTCTACTCCAGCTCTTGAGTTTGGAAAGCTTCAGAAATTAGTCCTAGATCTTCTTTTCTCTATCTAGACTCTATTCCTAGGTAATCTTAACCACTTAGAGGGATCTAAATTACATCTCCAGCACAGACCATTCGCCTATACTCCAACTGCCTTTGATATATCCACTTGGATGTCACATATCCATTTTAGAATCCATTCTTCACAGGGTTATATTTTAAAAATAGGAAGGAGATCATGTCTCTTTTCTGGTTAAACTTCTTCACTGGCTTCCATGTGTCTTAGAATAAAATTCAAACACCTTACCATGGTCTAAAAGGTTTGCCTGATGATTTCTTCCTAATTTTTCACATCCTCTCTCATTGCTCTCATTGCTCTCTCATTGCTCTATAGTTCCTCATAGTTCCTTGCAGGAACTAAAGCCTTTGGTCTTTCCATACCTTTACACTTGTTCCTGGACTGCTGTTTTCTCTGCATTTGTTCCCTTGAATTGTTTATTCTTAGCTCTTGGGCCAAGGTGCAAAGACAACCCTCTTAGAGGTTTTCTCTGAGCACAGTGGCACGATCTCGGCTCACTGCAAGCTCCGCCTCCCGGGTTCACGCCATTCTCCTGCCTCAACCGCCCGAGTAGCTGGGACTACAGGCGCACGCCACCACGCCCAGCTAATTTTTTTGTATTTTTAGCAGAGACGGGGTTTCACCGTGTTAGCCAGGATGGTCTCGATCTCCTGACCTCGTGATCCGCCCGCCTTGGCCTCCCAAAGTGCTGGGATTACAGGCGTGAGCCACGGCGCCTGGCCTATATTTCTTACTTTATAGAATCTTGAGGATTATGATAATGTGTATACAGCACTTAGAATAGGATCTAGTGTTACTATCCACTTGATAATCTCTCATTCATTGTTTAAAATTGTGGTTAGCCTCATTGCCTCTTTGAAGACTTCCTTTAAAGTTATCCTTTTATTAATCCCCACCCCCTTGACAAAACATTTGCACCTCTATTTTTTGTATTTACTTGAATTACTAAGTTTCATGAAGAAATTTACTGCCAATCCAAACATAAGAATGGGTGTAATTTTGCTCAATTTTTGCAATTCCTATTAAAGGAACAAAGGTTTCTGTGATGATAGTTTCTATAGCAATATAGTTAAATAAATTATGGAACTGTAGAATTTTAAATCCCAGATGAAGTTTATTTCCTCCAAGGAACTTTATCAGGCACACTGTTAACTTAATTTTTTAAAAAGAATTTGAGAGGATAATTTATATGCCATTCTCAAATGTTACACTTTTATAAACTAAAAATTCCTCTGAGGTAGTGGGAGAGGCATTAGACACTCTTGTGTTCTGAATCTTACGTTAATGTCTCCATCTTACACTTATGGCATCATTACTATAACACCATGAATTCATACTCCAATTATTCTCAACTGCACATTGTCATACCTTTTTCCTTCTGAGATTACTTAAAAGTACATCATATTCACTTGTGGAATATCTAGAAATCACATTAATTAAGTGCACATGGTAAAATTACTTAGCATTCCAGGGTTTCTTCATGGTCTATACTTAGAGAATATATTACCAAAAAACGAAGCAAGAACAATTAAATAAACCATAAGTCGAAGGAATGATCAACTGTATTATTAGTATTTTTTTTTGAGATGGAGATCTTGTTATTTTGCCCAGGCTGTCCTCAAACTCCTGGGTACAAGCAGTCTTCCCTCTTAAGCTTCCTTAAGTGGGACTACAGGCATACACCACTGTGGGAATGACATATTTTAAAACTGTGCACTAGAAGGTAATGTGTATTTTTTACATTATACAATTGCTACTAATCACTTACTGTAGAGAGGCTTTTTAAATTACAGGTTGAATCAAAAACTGCAGAAATTCTTTATAATTTGTCTTTAACAAAGTGCTATTGAAGCTATATATGAATATATAGTGCTATATATGAAGAAGACTCCAAAGATTAAGTTTCTAATCGTCAATGAGAATGATTGAGCCGTAATTTAAGTCTTTAAACAACAGTGCTATTTTAGCAATGTGTTGAATTTCATCTTGCTCCTAGGTGTTAACATACCAGTGATACAAATAATTTCATTAATGAGATTAGGATCTTTTGCCTTTCCTTATGAAAGTTTCTTTCTTTTACTCACACTGGTGTTATAGTTGTAAATGCAGAGTGTACATAAACATTCATTTCCTTTCCAAGTGATTATGTTGCAACTCCAAGTGTATTGAGCATACTTTCTAGTCTCTATTCTTGGAACATCTTCCCTCTTCCTACCTTTCTTCCTACAGGATATACTTTTCCTTCTGCATCAAGGCTCCCCCAGATCTCACTTCCTCCCCAAAACTTCTCAACCTAAATGTGAAGCAAACCATAATGGCTTTCAATCTAAATCTCACAAAGTGGGTAAGTTTAATGTGAAAATACTAATTTGTCTTTTTTTCCAAGCCCTCTCATTCCGCCACCCCAATGATTCATTTCTACCATACAGCTCTACCCTTTAATGACCCTTAGCTTCTATTTTCTTATCAAACTTTACCTGCCTTGCATTCTATTCCTTCAGGGCTTTCTAGTGATGATTAGATCATATGAGAAACTAACTTGAGCTAATGTAACGTATAGAAGTAGCACTGCCTATGGTCTATAGGTATAAAACACATAATCTGAGAATGTGTGAGCTCAAAGGGGGCAGAGATCATCACTCACCTGGCATGCGAACTGGAACCAACAAGTCAGATTCTACAATTAGGAAAAGGCTTTGTTTCTAGTTAGTTTTATAGCTTAAGGTATATATTCTAAGTTTTGGTACTTTAAAGAAGACAAATTTAATGAACAATAAAAATCTTCTTAGAGAACACAGTCTTTAAAAAAATCATATGGAGTAAAGAGATGTTATTGGAACTAGAATGTAATTAGTTTCAATTAAGTAAGTAGCCATTGTAATACATGCCTTCTGATTAGATATTACTTTCCTTGAGCATGTTATGACGCACCAGCTTAAAGGTCAAGTGACTTCATTCTTCCCATTATGGCAATTTCCCAGCGTAACACACCCTGGAATGTATTATTGTGGTTTCAAAATGGGCTGTGTAGTGGCAATTTTGTCATAATTAAGATGTTTTGCAGAAAATAATAATGTGCCTGTTAAAATATTAAGTGAAAGTTAATTCTAATTATAAGCATTGACATATGTGGAAACTTAAGTATATAAATATATATAATTTAATATTTTTTACATTTTATATAGTTATATACACATGTCATATTTTACATATTATAAATAATTATATATACATATATAATTTTAAATTACATTTTAATTTTTTCCAGATTTAGTTCACACTCTGTGCAATTTATTTAGTTGGCATACTACTTCTTAAACATAAAATTTCTGAGGAGACTGTTGGTTGAAAAATAAAGTATATGAAGTTTTCATAAATTTTAAAAGGAAATAATCTAACAGCTATGGTAGCGTAGGGATTAATAAGCAAGGTCTCACAGTGCTGGTGAAGATGTGTATTGTTAAACTATTTTCTGGAGGTCAATTTGGTCTTTATAGTGAACGTCTTAAAACCATGTGTACCTTTTTGTCTAAAATATCCACTTCTAGAGTTTCATCCTAAGGAAATAGATAAAAGTATAGAGTTGCATATACAGAAATGTTCACTGTATCATTGCTTATCACTTTAATATAATTAACAATCATCTAAAAATACAAAGAGGGCCAGGTGCTGTGGCTCACACGTGTAATCCTAGCACTATGGGAGGCTGATGGGGGAGGATGGCTTAAGCCTAGGAGTTCGAGACCAGGCTAGCCTGGGAAACATAGGGAGACCTCGTCTCTACAAAAAATAAAAAAAAAATTAGCTGTGTGTGGTGGCATGTGCCTGTGGTCCCAGCTACTCGAGATGCTAAAATGGGAGGACTGTTTGAGCTTGGGAGGTCAAGGCTACAGTGAGCTGTGATCACACCACTGTACTCCAGCCTAAGCAACAGAGTGAGACTCTGTCTCAAAAATAAATTAAATAAATAAATAAATAAAAATAAAAGTACAGAAAGAGAAGTCTGATTAAATATATTATAGTATATAGGTACAATGAACAATTTGTGCTTTAAAATGATTATCCAGATTACATATGCTAACATGGGAAATGTTCAGTGAAAAAAATGTTCAGTGAAAAAAATCACACTACAAATATTATGTGTAGTACGACCCATTTATATTTTTAAAATACACATTTGTACATGCATAAAGTGGACCCTGGACAACGAATGTGGGGGTTAGGGACACTGTCCTCCTGAGAATTCAGAAATCTCCCCCAAAATTTTACCAAGAGCCTACTATTGACCAGAAGCCTTACTGATAACCTAGAGTCGATTAACACATACTTTGTATATTATGTGTGTTATATGCTGTTGTCTTATAATAAAGCAAGCTAGAGAAAAGAAAATTAATAAAGTCATAAAGAAGTGAAAATATATTACCTATTCCTTAACTGGAAATGAATCACTACAAAGGTCTTTATCTTCTTCCACATCTTCATGTTGAGTAGACTGAGGAGGAGGAGGAAGAGGTGGGGGTGGTCTTGCTGTCTCAGGGTAGCAGAGGCAGAAGATGTGGAGAAAAGGAGAGGTAGAAAAGACAGCCACACTTGGTGTAACTTTTATTGAAAAATGTCTGTGTATCAGTGGAATCGAACCTGTGTTGTTCAACCAGTATATAACTCTGTGTGCATGTGTGTATACGCACTTCTTTGTGCATGAAATAAAGTTTACATTCACAGCATCCTCAATAGAATCTTTCATCATGAAGTACTCCAATATGGTGGTCTCTAGCCATTCTTATGGCTGTGGAGCACTTGAAGTGTGGTTAGTGAAACTAAGAAACTGAGTTTTAAATTTTATTTAATTTTAGTTACTTTTCATTTAAATACCACATAGGGCTAGTGGCTTCCATACTGGACAGCACAGATTAAAAAGGGTATACGCCATTATGTTAACACTGGTTATGATTTACTATTGTTTATTTTTTTTTTGTATATTAAATTTTTAAGGTTTACAAATGAATATGTATTACATATATGATAAGAATAAGGGATCCTTTTTGAGGTGTTGGGGGGGGAATTTGAGCATAGGTCTAGTAGTCTGAAGACCTGGATTTGAGCACTAGGTCTGCTGTTTATTTGCTATATTAATTTTTACTTAAAGTTTTTAAGCCTATGTAATACCTGCAATACTTCTCATGATATTATCATTTCATGATGCTTTTTATTAAATTATCTAATGTTTGTGGCCGATGTCTTCATTTAGGGAAAGTTAAGAATAAAAAAGCATTATCTTAGAATTTCCATGTGGAAAAGGAACGAACAGAGAAGAAAGAAATGTGAGATACTGAAATCAACTTATAATTATGATGTTTATAAAATAGAAAATGAAAACTAAAAGATTGCATAGAAGGAAATAAGAGTGGGCACATGTACCAAAAGCAAATGAAATTACTTGAGGCAGAGTTATTAATGTGAATGAAACCTTTGGCTTGTGTCTTATAGATAACTATTAACCATCTTAATAAGACATAACAAAAACAAAAACATTTGTTTAAGAATATCTCACTGATTAGATGAGTTATCCAAAACATTAATAGAAGTCATGCACTCTGATATAATTAAATTTCACTAATTAAATTTTAAAATCCACATGACTGTGTAATAATAATATGGCATTTTGTATGACCAGTATATAATAACACAATAGTTGAAAGGCAGTTCTCCGTTTTAAAAGGCTGGTAAAGAATCTTCTTAAGATAATATTTTGTAAATTTAGAAGAACTCTGGTCAAAGAGTTCTTAATTCAATGAAAAGGGTTATTGCTTCATGAGGTCAACACAAATGCCCTCATAGCAGTACTTAAAAAAAAAAAAGGAAAAAAAAAAAAAACTTTAAAAGTATTGACTTACCATCATGTCAGACGAACACAAAATTACGAATTTTATACTTAAAATTAAATCATGCATAGAATATAATGGAACTTGGAAGCTGAGATTTAAAGAAACTCAAAAAGCTCTGTCTTCAATTTTCTGTTTTATTTTTCTTTAAAAGGTCCATAGGGAATAATGTTTTAAAAGACTGCTTACTGAGTGTGTCTTAGAATATATCTGTAGTATTCAAATAAGACGTCAAAAGAAATGAGCTAAAATTATGCAGAAAAATAGATATTTATTAAATATATGAGGCCGGGTGTGGTGGCTCACGCTTGTAATCCCAGCACTTTGGGAGGCCGAGGCGGGCGGATCATGAGGTCAGGAGATTGAGACCATCCTGGCTAACATGGTGAAACCCTGTCTCTACTAAAAATACAAAAAATTAGCCGGGCGTGGTGGCGGGCGCCTGTAGTCCCAGCTACTTGGGAGACTGAGGCAGGAGAATGGCGGGAACCCGGCAGGGGGAGCTTGCAGTGAGCTGAGATCCTGCCACTGCACTCCAGCCTGGGCGACAGAGCGAGACACAGTCTCAAAAACAATAAATAAATAAAGAAATAAAAAAAGAAATATATGAAGAGACAGAAACTAAGAAAAATATCTCAACTCTCCTAATGATCATTTTCAAGTGTTATTATTTTAATATCTGCCTTAGAAAAACTCATTTGTGATCTGATTCTTCTATGTGGCTACAAATGCATGAAAGACCAAAGGACCGCACTAAAATATATGAGAAAATAGATACTTTTCCAAACTCAAAGTTTTCCAATTTGTGAATTCCAGTTCTTTCCTCTTAGGTTTCGTAAGGAATTAGCTGAAGTCATCATAAGCCACTAATAATTATTTTCAAGACCTGGGGGTACTGGCCAGTTGCCAATGGGTGAGTAGTTGTAAGTGCTTATAACCACAAGGAAGGAAAATAACAATGTTAGAAATTATAGATTCATAACATCAACTATATAACTCAGAAAATATTGATAAATACTTCAGACAAATAGGTTAGTTTGCATGTCAGTTTTATAGTTTTGCCTTTTTATCATAAAAGTAGGAGATAAGATTAAAATAAGAAAAACAAGATAAATTAGTAAATGTATCTAAAGTAGGTAATATTGGTAACGCTTGAAACTAAAGTCTTTTGGCCTTTAATGACCGTTCTGAGGCAGTATCATAAGTACTTATCTGTTGATCCAGGTACCTTTTCTTCATGCATTACTAGAGTTAGGAAATGAAGGCCTGATGAATCTTTTTCCCGCCCACCCCCTCAACAACTGCATAGGCAGTGTGACTACTTCCTGGTACCCAATTACTCTTGCTTCAAGGTATGCACTCAATCACATGACCCTCTGTTTGGAATACAGCAGATCATTAACATAAACTTAAAAAATAAACTCCAGTCTAGACCTGCTGATTCTTTTAACAGCATACAATACCAAACCCATATGTAAGCATTATTATAAACTGCTTTTCTGAAATGTCAGGAAACTATTGTCCCAGGGACAGTGATTCATTAGAGCCACATAATCAGTTAGTTTTAAAGCAAAAATGTGTAACAGGAAAGAGATATTTGGCATATCACCTGCAATTAGCTGGTTCTCCTCTGTTCTTGAGAATTCTTACACCAAAAGGAACAAACCAACTATACCAGGCAAATGAAAATTCAGGATAAAATTGATCGATAAACTTATCTATGGTTTTACAACGCCAGCACAAACAATTAGTTTGGGACTCTCTGGATCAAAAATGAAATGCAAGGTAAAGCTGCATGTACTTTCTGTGTTTTTCTTTGTGATTATCAAATTACATCCTTGCTTTCCATGGCGTCCACAGAAATGTTTTCATTTCCTCTTGAACAAGTAATGGTTAAAGACCAGATAATGATTTCCAAGATTTCCCACATAGTTAAAACCTTCTTACACGTATGATGGCACACATAAGAACTTGAAAGGGTCAACCGTCTTCTTATTTCTCAGGGACGAGGCTAGGTCATAATGCAGGCATGTTTACCCGTTTTCCTATCTATGTGGAGAAAATTTCACAAAGGCCATTCCAACCTTTAAACTAGTACCAGTCATGTTGGCGGTGAGGTACATTTGATTTGGTCAGGCCTGTCTCTGCAGGGTAAGGTTGCAATCTGGCAAGTCTGATCTGTGAAGACAATCATTCTTTATAATTCTGAGAGAATATACATTTATTTTCTTTATAGGGTAGAGAAACCCTAAATTAACTTAATCACATCTTTAATAAGTTATTTTAATTTTCATATTCATTAGATTTGTAATATCACTAACAGTGATCTTATCAAAAGAGTAAGCATGCAACAAATGTAGAATTAATGTTGAAATTTGAATTAGTTTTTTTTTTTTGAGACAGGGTCTCACTGTGATGCCTAGGCTGTAGTGCAGTGACTTGATCTCTGCTCACTGCAGACTAGACTTCCCTGGCTCAAGCGACCCTCCCACCTCAGTCTACGGAGTAGCTGGGTCTACAGTTGCTCACTACTATACCCAGCTAAATTTTGGGTATTTTTTGTAGAGACAGGGTTTTGCCATGTTACCCAGGCTGGTCTCAAACTCCTAGAGGCAAGTGATCCTCCAGTTCCCTCCCAAAGTGTCGGGATTACAGGCATGAGCCACTGTGTGTGGCCTGAATTAGCTTTTAATGTTTGAATCTCTTTTGGGCACTTACTACGCGCTTTACAGTAAGCTAAGTGCTTTATCTACATTATGTTGGTTACCCCTCATTAATAATCCTGAATTAAGGAAAAAAGGATTGTCTATGTTACACATATATTCGCTACATTAGCATTCCCTAATATATTCCCTAGATTATCAGTTTTAAAAAACATCCAATGAAAATGAGAGCCCTGTGGTCAAATCTGTTATCTCCTCTTAGACATTTAAAACAAGGCAAAGATGTTCCCTTTACTACTTCTGTTCAGCGTTGTCCTGGAGATTCTAGCCAGTGAAATTAAGCAAGAAAAAGATGTACAGTTACTCAAAATCAGAAAGGAAGAAGTAAAATTTTATTTGCAAATGCCATGATCACCAATATAGAAAATCCTACGGTGTCTTAAAAAAAAAATCTACTAGAACTCAGAAGTGAGTTTAGTCAGATTGCAAGATAGAATATCAATTACACAAAAATCATCTGTATTTCTGAACACAGCAACAAACAATTGGAAGTTAAAATGTAAAGGAAACCATTTATATAACTCAGAAACAAAAAGTCAAATGTTGCATGTTCTTACTTATAAGTGGGGACTAAGCAATGGATACACATGGACGTACAAAGGGAAATAATAAACATTGGAGACTTCAACAGATGGGAAGGTGGAGGGTAGAGAGGGATAAAAAAATTACCTATCGAGTATAATGTACACTATTTGGGTGATGAGTACACTAAAAGCCCAGACTTCATCACTTCACAAGATATCCATGTAACAAATCTGCACTTGTAACTTCTAATTCCATTTTTTTTTTTTAAAAAAGGTTAACGATAGGCTGTTTTTCTATCAGTGAATGGAAGTGTATGACAAAGAAACACCTTTGCAAGCTAACCTTTAGAATATGTTATTACAACATGTTTCTTTCTCCATTGGGTCCTATTAAGTCAACCAGAGAACTACAGCAATAAAAGGCAAATGTAAGCATGCTTTCTTTCAAAAAATTAAAAGAAACCATTTACAATAGCATAAAAAAACATGAAACACTTAGGATATGTATTTTGAAAGTAGAGGGAGTTTTATAGGCTGAAAACTACAAGACACGAGTTAGAGAAATTAAAGACCTAAATAAGTGGAGACATATACCAAGTTCATGAATTGGAATGTCAATATCGTTGAGATGTAATTTCACCCCAAATTCACCTTTGGATTCAACAAAATCTCAATTAAAATCCCAGAAGACTTTTCTGTAGAAATTAACAAGTTTTATACAAACTTTAAAATTTGTATAAAAGTGCAAAGGACCTTGAGAAGCCAAAGCCATTTTGGAAAAGAATAAAGTTGGAGAACTCACACTACCTGATTTCAAGATCATAATGCTGTAAAGCTATGGTAATCAGTGTGGGGCAGTGGCCTAAAGATAAACATATATATATTTTAAAACTTCTTTTACAAAAGTGCCAAGAAAATTCAATGGGAATATAATTTTTTCAAATAATTACCATATAACCCAGGAATCCCACTCCTAGGTATTTTCCAAAGGCAATAAAAACATTATGTTCACACAGAACTCTGTTTGAGTATTATAGCAGCTTTATTCATAATAGTCATAAATTGAAAACAACCCAAAAGCCCACCAACTGCTGATAGACAAGTTGTAGTACATTCAAGCAACTTAATACCACTTAGCAATAAAAAGTAATTAATTACTGATACATGCAACATCAAGATGAATCTAGAAACATTATGGTAAGTAGGAGAAATCAGATACAACAGCTACAAACCAAACCCTTGTATGACAGTCTGGAAAAGGCCCAATTATAGGGTCAGAAATCAGATCAGTATTTGCCCTGGGCTGGGGATGGGGATAGGTTAATGACTACAAAGAAGATGGAGATAACTTTTTGGAATTACAAAAATGTTCTATCTCTTGACTGTGGGAGTGGTTATACAACTGTATACATTTGTCAAAACTCAAAAGAATTATACATTTTAAATGGGCAATTTTACTCCAGGTAGATTGAATCTCAAAAAACCTAATGAGAAAAAAAAGGCTCAGAAATGCTTCATTAAGAAACTAGTCTAACTCACAGTTTTTAAAGATTATTTGTTAAAGTTTATTTGCTACTTCTTTTATCATCCTATAGAAGTCTCTATCATGCTCAACTATATTAATTCTGGAATGTTAATCCAAAAGATATTTACTGCTAGAGTAAACACAAATAGGCAATATAATAAGTTAATAATTATAAAAAAGAAAGTTTCTTAATTTTAGGATTATAGATAAGAAAGTTTCTTAAATTTTTAGGATTATGGATATAATAGAGGCATAATATTCCATATGTTTGAGTACTACCTATAGAGAAGAAGTATAGAATAGTTCCCAAAAGTATTCACATTTAAGGAATGTCTACTATTTATTAGATACCACAGGAGCTGTTGAGAACACAGAGCTAAAAGACACATTTCTTGCCTTCAGGTTGCTCAGCAATAAATGTGGGAGAGAGGCAAGTCAACTGATATTGAAAACTAAGCATAATGAATGAGTACTAGAGGTGTTTACATAGTTACATGGAAGCACTCAAGAGGTACCCACAGTTCTAACTCAGAGGAGCAGGCAAGGAATGACTCAAAGAAAGGTTCCTTGAGGTAGTGCCTGAGTGAGGTCTGTTGGCACGGGTTGACTTTAGGTAGCTACAGAAAGTGGGGGAAGGGAGACAGGAACACGGCAGCAGCAGAAAAAACACGTACAACACAGGCGATATGACCCTTGAGAGAAAACTCAAGTGATTCTCCACTGTTGGAATACCATGATTTTTGTGGAGATTTCAATGAGGGCATGACTTAAATTTGGATTTAAAAAGCCAATTCTAATTGCAATGTAGAGATGTTTGGAATGGTAAGACTAAAACACAAAAGCCAGCTAGGAGGCCTGCTATGGTGTTTGAGATGGAAAGGTACTATGGGTGGCTATTAATGAACATGGAAAAGAGGAGACATATGAGAGAAATATTTAGAAGCTGGATTTGATACTAGTCGAACACTGAGTGAATATTCCGAATGAAGTAGAACAAGGGGTTCTTTCTGGGTCCCGTGAAGAAAACACGGAAGTGCAGTTCCAGATAAGGATCCTTCTCAAATTACTAGCACTATCCATAAAACAATATTTATATATTTTTATTCCTTATAATCTTTATTCCTTATAACTTTTATTCCTCACAATTTTTATTCCCTGCAATTCTCTTACAATGTTCAACAAGCAGGAGATTCTTAAAAACTGTTTGTTGGATGAATGAACAAATGAACAAACTAGAATAGTGGAGAACTAAATGTTAATAGTTTCAGATTCTAGAAATAGGCAGACAAGAGAGAATTTTTAAATAGAACTTCAAGAAACTACAATTGTTTCTAAGTCTCCGAAAATTCAATTTACTTCAAAGCCCTAAGAGTCAAATCATATGAAACACTTTATAAGACTAAAGACTTAGTATGTTTTTGTTTTTGTTTTGAGTCAGGATCTTGCTCTGTTGCTCAGGCTGGAGTGCAGCAGTGCAATCATAGCTCACTGCAGCCTCCAGCTCCTGGGCTCAAGTGATCATCCTGCTTCAGCCTCCAGAGAAGATGTGACTATAGGCATTCACTGCTATGCCTGGCTAATTTTTTTGATTTTTTTGATTTTTTTTTTTTTTTTTTTTTTGTAGAGACTGGGGTCTTGCTTTGTTGCACAGGCTGGTCTTGAACTCCTGGACTCAAGCAATCCTCCTACCTTGGCCCCCCGGACCTCAATAGGTTTTGAGACTAAAGTATTATATAAAGCTGAAGACAGTAATAATAAAAAAGAAGCCACTGGGTGCGGTGGCTCACGCCTGTAATCCCAGAACTTTGGGAGGCCAAGGCGGGGATTACCTGAGGTCAGGAGTTTGAGACCAGCCTGGCCAACATGGTGAAACCCGTCTCTACTAAAAATACAAAAACTAGCCGGGTGTGGTGGTGGGTGCCTATAATCCCAGCTACTCGGGAGGCTGAGGCAGGAGAATTGCTTGAACCCGGGAGACAGAGGTTGCAGTGAGTAGTGAGCCAAGATCGCACCATTGCACTCCAGCCTGGGTGACAAGAGCAAAACTCCATCTCAAAAAAAAAAAAAAAAAAAAAAAAAGCAGCTCTTTAAGTACTATCAAGTTACTTAGATGTACCATTTCTTTAAATCTTTTCAAAACATTTTTATTTGCATTTCTCTTACAAAGAACTGTTAGAATTTCCCACTCCTATTTTAATAGATCTTATCCTGAAAAAAGCATTTGCATAATTTGTATACACTTAATAAAACTAACTCATGGTAAATTCTCCACGTACTGTTCAAATTATTTTAAATCTTTTCCGTTATTCCCCAGATGCCCATTCCTATTCTTAACCCTCTCATTTTCAGTCAAAGACCTCACTTCTCACTTTACTAAAATATAAAGTCATCTAGCCTGAACTCCCTCATTTGCCTTCTCTATGCCTCCTAAATGACTGGAAGGAGATTTTCCTTAACAGAAGTTTATTTCAGTAGTTCCAGTGAAAGTGATTGATTTTGGGGTATATCAGACAAATAAACATATACCTTCCTGATACTGTAATACACAAATTCAATGTGGAACATAAAAGATGAGCTGGGCATACAACCTGACTTTGACTGATTCAATTACAGTGAGGAAACTGAAGTCCAAAGAAGTTAAATAAACAGTCAGTGTGACCAAGAGCTTTTGTTCACTTTAAAAGATACCTCCAGGTTCATTGATTGTAAGAAATGTACCACTTAGGTGAGGGATGTTGATGAGGGAGGCTATGCATATGTGGAGCTAGGGGGTATATAGGAACTCTCTATATCTTCCTCTTAATTTTGCTTTGAACCTAAAACCGCTCTAAAAAGATAGTCTTTTTAAAAAATGTCCCTCCAAGCTCTAAAAATATATTGTCCTATGATTAAACAGAAAGTCTATGAATAGGTTATGGGTAAGAGAAAGACAAAGACTAAATAAATTGGCCACAATTTATCAAATTAAAAGTAGACTAGGGTTATTTAAAATCTAGCTATGAATAGGTTAAAAATAAATAAATATATTAGTGTGTATGTTAACTTATTCAGAAAATACTTACTGAAGGCCTTTTGTGTGCCAACAACTGTTCTGGGCTGTGGGGACACAATAGTGAACAAACAAATAATAATCCTCCTTTTCGGGTTTATATTCTAGTGAGTGGTGATGCAGGACATACAACTAAATAAACTGTGCATTATATCAAAGAGTGAGAAGCATCATGGAAGAACAAAGCAGAAAGGGGCATAGTAATTGGCCAGGAGTAGGGTGGAGTCTACGAAGCTGAGGTGGGAGGACTGCTTGAGGTCAGGAGTTCAAGATCAGCCTGAGTAACATAGCAAGACCCTGTCTCTTAAAAAGAAAAAAGTGGGGTGAAGGGATAATCAGAATATTCTAAATGGGGTTGTCAGGGAAGCTCTCATTAAGAAGCTGACTTTGGAGCAAAGGCCTGAAACATGAGAGGGAACAAATTACAGAATGATTGGTGGGGGTAGGCTGGTGAGGAGGAGGATGGGAAGATGTGAGGACACAGGAAAGTTATCTTTTAGGCAGTGCAAAAGGTTTGAGGTAGAACCATTTCTAGCATGTTTCATGAACAAGAGGCTAGAACAAAGAAACCAGTGAGGCTGGAGCAGAGGGAAGAAGGGGAAATTAATAGGCAATAAGAATAGCAAGTTATTAGCAGTTTGCTGTACAGCCTTATATTCAGGCCTGATATAGAAGCTGTTGGAGGATTTTTGAGTAAAGAAATAATATAATCTAACTTATCTTTTAAAGGTCCCATTCTAGCTTTTATATTGACTATTAGAGGACAAGGTGAGGCAGGAATCAGTAAAAAGGCAGTTGCAATAATCTAGGTGAGAGACAGAATGTCACGCACTTCCGTGTGAAGAGACCACCAACAGGCTTTGTGTGAGCAACAAGGCTGTTTATTTCACCTGGGGGTGCAGGTGGGCTGAGTCTGAAAAAGGAGTCAGCAAAGGGTGGTGGGATTATCATTAGTTCTTATAGGTTTGGGATAGGCATACAAAGTACATTCTTAAGGGTGGGAGAGAATATTACAAAGTATCTTCTTTTTTTTTTTTTTTTTTTGAGACGGAGTCTCGCTCTGTCACCCAGGCTGGAGTACAGTGGCTGGATCTCAGCTCACTGCAAGCTCTGTCTCCCAGGTTTATGCCATTCTCCTGCCTCAGCCTCCCGAGTAGCTGGGACTACAGGCGCCCGCCACCTCGCCCGGCTAGTTTTTTTTGTATTTTTAGTAGAGACGGGGTTTCACCGTGTTAGCCAGGATGGTCTCGATCTCCTGACCTCGTAATCCGCCCGTCTCGGCCTCCCAATACAAAGTATCTTCTTAAGGGCAGGGGAGAATATATCCTATCAGTTAGGGTGGGGCAGGAAGAAATCGCAATGGTGGAATGTTATCAGTTAAGGTTATTTTCACTTCTTTTGTGGATCTTCAGTTGCTTCGAGCCATCTGGATTTATATGTGCAGGTCACAGGGGATATGATGGCTTAGCTTGGGCTCAGAGGCCTGACACAGATGTGGTAGGAAGTGGTTAATGCTGAGACCAGCTCAGTCCGGGAGACCCTAACCCAGCAGCACTAGAGGAATTAAAGACACACACATAGAAATACAGAGGTGTGGAGTGGGAAATCAGGGGTCTCATAGCCTTCAGAGCTGACAGCCTCAAACAGAGATTTACCCACATATTTATTGACAGTAAGCCAGTGATAAGCAGTTTCTATAGATTATAGATTAACTGAAAGTATTCCTTACAGGAAACAAAGGGATGGGCCATATTAAAGGGGCGGGTCTGGCTAGTTACCTGCAGCAGGAGCATGTCCTTAAGGCACAGATCACTCATGCTATTGTTTGTGATTTAAGAACGCCTTTAAGCAGTTTTCTGCCCTGGGTGGGCCAGGTGTTCCTTGCCCTCATTCTGGTAAACCCACAACCTTCTAGCATGGGCGTCATGGCCATCATGAACATGTCACAGTGCTGCAGAGATTTTGTTTATGGCCAGTGTTGGGGCCAGTTTATGGCCAGATTTTGGGGGCCTATTCCCAACAGGTTAAATTCTGGGTCTGTTTTAAAGGCAGAACCAATAGGATTTGTTGACAGAGTGGATGTGGGGTGCGAAAGAAAGACAATAAGGTTTTTGGCCTGAACACCTGAAAGGATGGAGTTGCCAACAATGAGGAAGGGGGGACTATGGGAGAAGCTGGCTTAGAGGAGGCTGGAAGAATGGAATATCAGGAATTCAATTTTAATCATGTTAACTATGAAATGTTTATTAGACATCCAATTGGGGGTGTTAAGTAGGAAGTGGATACAAGAGTCTGAAGTCAGAGAAGAGGTCTATGCTAGAGATACAAACTTACAAGTCACTAACCAAAAGATGGCATATAAAGCTATGGAACTGGGCTGGGTGTAGTGACTCACACCTGTAATCCCAGCCCTTTGGGAGGCCAAGACAGGAAGAATGCTTGAACCCAGAAATTCAAGACTAGCAGGGGCAACCTAGGGAGACCTTGTCTCTATTTAAAAAAAAAAAGAAAAAAAAAAAGCTATGGAACGGGATGAGATTATTGAGAATAAACAGACAGAAGATGTTCAATGCCTCAGCTTTGGGGCATTCTAATATTGCCAGGCCTAAGGAACAAATAAAGGAGTTTGAGAAAAAGTGGCCAGCAGGCCAGGAGGAAAACCGAGAGAATGTCTTGGAAGCCACTGTTTAAAATGCTGCTCGTAGATCAACTAAGATGAAGACTGGAAATGAACCAGTGGATTTAGAAAGACGAAGGTAATTTCTGTCCTTGATACAACATATCTGGGGAATAGAGGGAACAAAATTTTGATGGGAGTGACAACAACATGTTTTATGCTTATTAACCAAGAGAAAAGGAAATGAAGCAGGAGAGAGAACTGCTGGAATGGCCTGAGCTGATTAAAAGGCTTGAAGTCTAGTGAACAAATGCAGGGGTTGACCCTATGTAGGAGCACAAACAACTCACAAATAAGAATAAAGGCAGAATATATGTTTAAACAGCTTATGCTCATTTATTACTACTATTTTCCTTATATTTATATTTTCTTTGACATATATTTATTATTTTAAAAGTAAATTAACTTCTTTCTGTTGTATTACTGTACATATTTTATTTTTTATATGTAATTTTAAAAAATGGCTTTGTGGCTTTCTTACTTTCACTCCAAAAAAACTTTCTGAGCTCAAGCAATTCTAGTGTGGTGTAACATTACTTCAAATGGCAGAAACAACTTGAATTCACAGAAGACATTCCAAGACTCTTTACTGTTTTTCCTTAATCATGAAAAACGTAACCAATATACCTCATAAGGGTATTCCATGAACAGGGATATGCAGGGGTACGTGAAGGATTGTATGATTTTTAGTCTATATTATTTATCCCAAGTAATAATAGATCCCAGGGTAATATAATACTCTAGAGTAAATAATATACAGGGAGATAATATTTGGCATTTTTTATATTTAGGCTAAATAAAATACACTGGTCTTCTTTCCTATGATTCATAATTTGGAGCAAGTAAGGTGATATCAGTAAATTATGCGTACTTTTCAAATATTTTCAGTGATTCATCAGTAATCTAAACATTATTATTATTAGATGAGGTCTCACTCTGTTGCCCTGGCTGGAGTGCAGGCGCATGATCATAGCTCACTGGAGCCTTGAACTCGGCTCAAATGATCCTCCTGCCTCAGCCTCCCAAGTACATGGGATTACAGGTACATGCCAGCATGCCTGACTAATTTCTTAAGCAAAAATTTGTAAAGACAGGGTCTTGCTTTGGTGTCTGGACTGGTCTGGAACTCCTGGCTTTAAGTGATCCTCCTGCCTCAGCATCCCAACATGCTAGGAACAGGAGTCAGCCACCATACCTGGCCCTAAATATTATTAATAACCTAAATAATCTAAAATGCCAGAACTAGCATCGGGTCTCACAAATTCAAGTTACATGTTAAATATTAATGGGAAACATTATTTTTCAAAAACAGTTGCTTTGTATAATTCTATTTGTAATGTACTCTCTGTATATACTATAATGTATATACACACACACGTATATATACATACATGTATATATAGTCAGTTACTATTCAGCTACTTTGCATAGTAGCTGAATTTAAGCTTTTAGTCTGGTAAATTTACTAAAACAAAAAACAAAGCAAATCCCACATTGCTATTGATGGTACTACTGAATGTGTATGACTAGATATCAGTTTTATTGATGAGATAAAAAACATCACCACCTTATCTTTTATTGAAATTTAAACAAAAAAAAACCACAACTAAAAATAAAGTAAAATAAAACATTAAATTAGGCTGGGTGCTGTGGCACATGCCTAAAATTACCCAGTACTCTGGGAGGCCAAAGCAGGAGGATCACTTGAGCTCAGGAGTTCGAGATGAACCTGGGCAATACAGTGAGACCCTGTCTCTACAAATTTTCTTTTTTTTTAATTAGCCAGGTGTGGTGACACATGCCTGTAATTCCAGATACTTGGGGGCCTGAGGCAGGAGGACTGCTTGGGCCCAGGAGGCTGAGGCTGCAGTGAGCCATGATCATGCCACTGATCCAGCCTGGACGACAGAGTGAGCCCTTCTCTAAAAAACACACACACACACATTAAATTAATAAAATTACCAATCCTTTTCAATTTCTAGAAAATAATCCATGGGTATCAGTAAAATTACTTTTTTAAGAAAATGAATTTTATGTTGGGACAGCATGTGCTACTGATTTAAGTGTATTTTTCTTTTCCCTTCTTTTTTTTTTTCCCCCCTGGTCTTAAATAGTCTTAGTTTGTTTAGGCAGATGTAACAAAATACCACACACTGGATGGCTTAAACAGAAGAAATTTATTTTCTCCCAATTCCGAATACTAGAAGTCCAAGATCAAGGTGTCTGCAGGGTTGTTTATTCTGAGGCCTCTCTCCCTGGCTTGTTGATGGCCCTGTTCTGTATTTTCATATGGTGTTCCCTCTGTCTGTGCTGTCTGTATTCTAATCTGCTCTTCTGGAAAGGACACCAATCATACTGGATTAGGGCCAACATGAACCAACTCATTTCAACTTAACCGTCTCTTTAAAGGCCTTATGTCTAAATATAGACATATTGTGAGGTGCTGAGGGTTAGGACTTTAACATATTAGAGTTCTGGGGGGACACAGTTCAGCCCATAAATAAGACAGTATAGTCAGTAATAGGGAAAATGCATGACTTGGAAAAGGCCTTAGGATACTTTTCTTTACGTAGTCATCATATTTTAATTAAATAGTAGTTCCATCAAATTAATCCTTTGGAATTCATTTTATTACAATAATTGGAATGTTCATTCTTCATCATTTTAAACAGAATCACTCTGTTTTCTTTGAAAAACCAAAAATGGTGGGATAGATTACACATTGCTTTATCATTTACAAGGAGCTTTCCTATATTTATTCTTTTTTGAGTCTAGCGACCCTGTGAAATTGGTACTCATAAAAATTTAGAAAAATATGGCTAGGTCTAAAACTTATGTCTTCCTATTCTTCACTCAAATGGCCGTTTAAAAGGTCTCACTGTGATGTCCAGGCTGGTCTTGAACTCCTGAGCTCAAGTGATCCCTCTGCTTTGGCTTCCCAAAGTGCTGGGATTATAGGCATGAGCCACCACATCCAGCCTAATTTAATGTTTTATTTTACTTTATCCCTAATTGTGACTGTTTTAGTTTAAATTTTCATTTTAAATTATGCTATACGTAAAAAAGAGAATAGCAGATGGAAATTTACCTGCGTGAGAATTTGGAAGACTCAAAAAATCAGCATAAATTGTAAGGGATTTTCTAGAAGGCTGACTTAGGCCTGAGCTCATCATTGCACAATGCTTTTTCAAGTACTGTAAGCATGGCTGCCTGCATCTATAAAAGGTAGAAGCAAGGTGAAATTAAGGAAAAAGGATAGGCTTATTTTGTAAATAGGACCAAGCTACCTTTCTGACTACTTACATTAGCACGTAGTTTATAATCAGACTTTCCTCAGACTCCAATAAGTTATTTTAAAGCTTTTCACAATGTATAAAACTTCAGATGACTCCCAGGAGGATAGTGACTATGGTCAACTAAAATTCTGTATTCACTCTTTTTTTTTTTTTTTTTTTTTTTTTTGAGACTGAGTCTCGCTCTGTCACCCAGGCTGGAGTGCTGTGGCCGGATCTCAGCTCACTGCAAGCTCCGCCTCCCGGGTTCCCGCCATTCTCCTGCCTCAGCCTCCCGAGTAGCCGGGACTACAGGCGCCCGCCACCTCGCCCGGCTAGTGTTTTTTTGTATTTTTTAGTAGAGACGGGGTTTCACCGTGTTAGCCAGGATGGTCTCGATCTCCTGACCTCGTGATCCGCCCGTCTCGGCCTCCCAAAGTGCTGGGATTACAGGCTTGAGCCACCGCGCCCTGTATTCACTCTTAATACTGCAATTAACGGCAAAGCCACATTTCACAGGATCAGTGGCAAACATATGACATTCCTTCTCCTCTTCGGGGGATATCCCCAAAGATCCATCACTCAGCTTGATCAAATTAACTGAATCATTGTTCCACTCATTGAGCCAGTGTGTTCATTGCCTAAAAATTCATAACTGTGCCAGCTGTGGCTACCACTATTATGGTGTGTTTTTTCCTGTTGGCTAATACCATGCTTTTCAGTGAGCAAAACTGTAAGATTATAATTGAGTTTGTCTTCAATTTAGGAAAATTCTTCATGCTTATTTTTTCATGTTGAAATCCCTAAAGTACTATACCTTGGGGATAAACTCATGACCTGGCAAGAATAATGAGCAGAAGCATCTTTAAGAAGGGAATCTAAATTTATACTTCATGAAGTAAGAAGGAAACTTCTGGTTAAACCTGCCTCTATTTCCTCATCCTCCTGAAGTCACCCCTCAAAAAAATTAAATTAATAAATTTACCGATCTTTTACTATTTCTAGAAAATAATCCATCAATATTGGTAAAATTAATTTTTAAGAAAAAATGCATTTTATCTTGGGACAACATGTGCCACTGACTTAATTATATTTTTCTTCCTCCACCCCCTTTGTTTTTTTTGGTCTTATATAGTATATTTGTTTGGGCAGTTGTAACAAAATGCCACACACCAGATGGATTAAATGGAAGAAATTCATTGTCTCCCAATTCTGAATACTAGAAACATGATTTTTTTTAAAAAAAGAACAAAAAATAAAACAAAAATGAAGAAAAAGAAAGACGATGAGAAATTTCAACAAAATTCTGGAGATAGAAAGCTGATGGAGAGTAGTGCCCAGTAAAGGAAGCTATAACCCAGTGCCTATATAGAAAGTTATCTACAAGAAACATCCTTTCTTTCCTTTTTCTTCTGTTTTCTTTTTAGTCTTATTTGCCCTCCAGACACCCAGAAAGGTTTAAGACATGGAGACACAACGTGCTGGAATGTTGTAGTGAGGTTTGCTGAAAACAACGAGAATGTTTGAAAGTGGCTAGGTTTCCAGATTTTGTCTCCTGTCTCACAACCCTAAGCTAACTATTTTTTTCCCTGTTTTCTCCTGACTTTTCACTCTGCAGGATACCAATGTCCTAACCTCTAGTTGAATTATTAGATATGAGAAGCTCTGGAACAGGGGCATTGGTCAGAGTGAAGTACGAGCAGGGAAAAGGGACTGAAGCCAAAGGGATTAAGTACAAGTTTTCATAGTGATTATTGGAACACCAGCCCCATTCCTCTACATTGCTCCTGGAACACAAGCACTAAGAGAGAATGTGATGGTTAATACTGAGGTGTCAACTTGATTGGATTGAAGGACGCAAAGTACTGATCCCAGGTGTGTCTGAGAATGTTGCCAAAGGAGATTAACATTTGAGTGAGTGGGCTGGTAAAGGCAGATCCACCCTCCTTAATCTGGGTGGGCACCATCTAATCAGCTGCCAGTGCAGCTAGAAAAGAAGCAGGCGGAAAAACGTGAAAAGACTAGTCTCCTAGTCTACATCTTTCTCCCGTGCTTGATGCTTCCTGTCTGCAAACATCAGACTCCAAGTTTTTCAGTGTTGGGACTCAAACTGGCTCTCCTTGTTCCTCAGCTTGCAGCCAGCCTATTGTGGGACCTTATGATCCTATGAGTTAATATGTAATAAACTCTCCTTTATACATATATCTATCCTATTAGTTCTGTCCCTCTAGAAAACCCTGACTAATACAGGGAAGAAGAGAATTCTTCTCTGAGGAACCAAATGACCGCTAAAGAAAAAGATCTATTAACAACAACAATTATAACAATATACTGTTTACAATTTCACAGACAGAGGGTTCATTCTTACTGTAGATCCTAGCAACCTCAGCATACAATTTTCTTTCCTTATTGAGTCAAGAACTTTCACCTTTTCATCTAAGGGACACACTTAAAGGTTTCTCTTTGGCATATCTGAATGGCCAGCATCATTATGCTTGCTCTTTGGGACAACTGTTAAGTAAAATAAGGGTTACTACAACACAAGCACTGCAATACTGAGATAGCGGATTTGATAACAAAGAAGGCTACTAAGTGATTAACAGGTGGGTAGTACGTGCAGTGTAGATACGGTGGACAAAGGGATGATTTGTGTGCCTGGTGGGAGAGAGCTGGATAGCATGATACTTAATCATGCTACTCAGAATGCTGTGCAATTTAAAACTTATTTCTAGAATTTTCCATTGAATATTTTTGGGGTTGACCATGGATAACTGAAACTGTGCAAAGGGAAACCATGGGAAGTCGGGGAACCACCCTACTTTATTCTTTCTATTCTCTTTCTGCAGGGCCCACAGGGACTCTCATCTCTTCAACTTTCTATGTGCCTGATTCATTACTCTCTTTCTCTACAGAATAGATGTCTCTGTGTTACTTAATCAAACCCAAACATAGCCATTCCAAGGTCAACTTAAGTGATCTCCCTAAATAATTCAAAATTGCTGACTAGGATTTCTAAATTCCAATTCCAAATGCTTGCAAGGGAGAATCCGATTGGCTCAGCTTGAGCCAATCAGCTGTGTGAGAGGGTGTGTGTGTGTGTGTGTGTGTGTGTGTGTGTGTGTGCCCATGGAGGATGTCATATGACCTAACCATTTGCTCTACCTACTCAGCTCTCTTGATAAGGACTCAAAAGGTTTCCTTCTATCCCTAGCCCCATTTCCCAACAAAGTGGACACTCAATAAATATGGAGTGACTGATAAAGATTTCAAATGAGGTGGAAATGTGAAAAGTGTAAAGAAAGAATGTATGTTTCTCTTCTCATTTTTGAGTAACTTTTTTTTCACATGTATGCCTGGGAATTCTAAATCAGGGGTGTAACAGGAACCTCCTGGTCCCATTCTATTTTTTTATTTCCTAGAGATAGTCCCACAATTGACCAGCATTTTAGGCAAAAATGATTCCCTGGTGCTGTGAGTTGTTACTTAATTTTCACTGTGGCTACCAGTGGTATGAGAAAAGAGTCTGTGTCATGGGAAAGGTTTCCAGAAGTTATTGTTCATGAGTTTGTTGCTTTGCCTATTATTACAGAACATAAAAATTACACATATATTTCCTGCTATATAAAACCAATTCTTACATCTCTATCCATTTTATACTGTATGCAGGCAAACAATAAGGAACACGGTTAAGATAATGAGTGATGGGCTGGAAGAAATATATTAGATTCTAAAATGCAAGATACTTAAACTAGCATGTTAGCCCCATTAAAATATCATAAATATTCATTTCTTGAAAATTGTCATTTCCTTCTAAAGTTGAAAACAATTTTAAATTACAATTATGTTAAATGACACTCATATCTTGGCTTTCCCACCTAAGGATATTAAGGGAAAAATTTGAAAAAGAAGAGTGAGAGGAAAACCCCTGTGTCTTAGCAGGGTTTATCAGCAGTGTTTTTATCGGTTAAAGAGGTTTCATTTTAGGTTATAATTTGTGGCAAAAGACATGAAACAGTGTGTTTACAATTTCATTTCATTTCAAGTATTCATAGAAAAGATAGTTTAGAGTAGGTAAGTGGTTATTTTATAAGGGTAGGAAACCATTTGGGCTTCCTGGATATCTGGCTGAAAATTCAAGACAACTGTCTTTAGATTTTACAGATATAAAGTAGATGGATTAAAGTGCGGATAAAAATGTAACTAATAAAAATTACCTTTGCTTCTTCTGAAATATTATTTCAAATATACATGAGACTTCTATTTAACAGTCACCAATAAAATATTACACAGTTTGCTAGATCATCTTGTACTACAGCTGAATGATGAATGGAAAAGAAAATAGAAATCATTCATGAAGTGATGACTTCATTGCAGTGATTATTTTTAACCACTTAAAATTTATTTTAAATGGTTAAAACATTCATGTTTATTTTTAACCACTTAAAAATCAGGTAATATGTGCTTTCAGATATTGTCACATTTAATCTTCTTACGAACCTTCTGAGATAGGTATTATTACCTTCTATCAAATGTGACAGTCAAGGATTTATGCAAGATCACATTGTTAATAGCTGATGTAGCCAGAAATCAAGTCAAAGTTTCAGGATTCTAAGAATATCAGTGTTTTAGTATGTTGGCTACAATTGAAAAAATAACTATTTCAATACAGTTTCTCTTTAGCAGTAACTGTGAGAAATGGCATGTCCTTATTTTTGTTATGTATTCATTCACATCATTATTTGCATGCCTACAATTTCATTTGGGTGTCTATTCCTTAATGACAATTTCTTCAAAAACAACTGTCTCCTTATAGGCTTGTCCACTGGTAATTCAAAGATATATTTCAGAAGCTCAGCTACATGAGTCTTTCAGCAAAATACTTTTATATTTTACTGATTAATATTATCATTTTTCTTCCTCAAATTAATCATTTCTTTCTATCTTCTCACTTAAAAAACCTGCCTATTTAAGTTAGTTTCATGTAACTAATCTTAAACGATCATAATTTGAAGCTTTACAGAAAAACTCTCAACATCAGACTAGTGCACTCTGGTTGAACTTTTGTTTTTCAGTTAATTGTGCTTAGTGTGCAGCTCAGGTTGATAATCTTGTCTGTGTTGACACTCAAATATCTACTCATTGATATTATGCTGCCAGTTATAACTATTTTCATAAGTGATAAACCAAATTTAGCTCCTGATAGTTCCAAAATATTTAACTACTATCATTAACACTTCTCAAAAAATGATACCAACATCATTTTTGTTTTTCATTTCCTAGTATTTTTAGAATGAGAAAACTCATGCTCAAAATTAATGGTTTAAGATGTTACTTGTGTGTTTATGAACTAAATGACAACATGCAAGACCACTTTATATTTTAAAAATATATAATCTGAGTCTTCATGTTCTATGCTCACGTTAAAACAGGCTAGATTTAATAGCAATCATAAATACCATTTCTATTAAATTATTCCTTCAATTGGCCAGGTGCGGTGGCTCACACCTGTAATCCCAGCACTTTGGGAGGCCGAGGCAGGCGGATCACAAGGTCAGGAGATCGAGACCACCATGGCTAACACGGTGAAGCCCCATCTCTACTAAAAGTACAAAAAATTAGCAGAGCATGGTGGCTTATGCCTGTAGTCCCAGCTACTCGGGAGGCTGAGGCAGGAGAATGGCGTGAACCCGGGAGGCGGAGCTTGCAGTGAGCCGAGATCATGCCACCACACTCCAGTCTGGGCAACAGTGCAAGATTCCATCTCAAAAAAAAAAAAAAAAAAAAAAAAAATTCCTTAAATTAACAAATTAGGGAAACTTACTGGAAGATGGCCGAATAGGAACAGCTCCAGTCTCCAACTCCCAGCGCGAGCGACACAGAAGACCGGTGATTTCTGCATTTTCAACTGAGGTACTGGGTTCATCTCACTGGGGAGTGCCGGACGATCGGTGCTGGTCAGCTGCTGCAGCCCGACCAGCGAGAGCTGAAGCAGGGCGAGGCATTGCCTCACCTGGGAAGCGCAAGGGGGAAGGGAATCCCTTTTCCTAGCCAGGGGAACTGAGACACACAACACCTGGAAAATCGGGTAACTCCCACCCCAATACTGCGCTTTAAGCCAACAGGCACACCAGGAGATCATATCCCACACCTGGCCGGGAGGGTCCCACACCCACGGAGCCTCCCTCATTGCTAGCACAGCAGTCTGTGATCTACCAGCAAGGCAGCAGCGAGGCTGGGGGAGGGGCGCCCGCCATTGCTGAGGCTTAAGTAGGTAAACAAAGCTGCTGAGAAGCTCGAAGTGGGTGGAGCTCACAGCAGCTCAAGGAAACCTGCCTGTCTCTGTAGACTCCACCTCTGGGGACAGGGCAATAACAAACATAGCCGAAACCTCTGCAGACGCAAACGACTCTGTCTGACAGCTTTGAAGAGAGCAGTGGATCTCCCAACACGGAGGTTGAGATCTGAGAAGGGACAGACTCCCTGCTCAAGTGGGTCCCTGACCCCTGAGTAGCCTAACTGGGAGACATCCCCCACTAGGGGCAGTCTGACACCCCACACCTCACAGGGTGGAGTACACCCCTGAGAGGAAGCTTCCAAAGCAAGAATCAGACAGGTACACTCGCTGTTCAGAAATATTCTATCTTCTGCAGCCTCTGCCGCTGATACCCAGGCAAACAGGGTCTGGAGTGGACCTCAAGTAATCTCCAACAGACCTACAGCTGAGGGTCCTGACTGTTAGAAGGAAAACTATCAAACAGGAAGGACACCTACACCAAAACCCCATCAGTACATCACCATCATCAAAGACCAGAGGCAGATAATACCACAAAGATGGGGAAAAAGCAGGGCAGAAAAGCTGGAAATTCCAAAAATAAGAGTGCATCTCCCCCGGCAAAGGAGCGCAGCTTATCGCCAGCAACGGATCAAAGCTGGACGGAGAATGACTTTGATGAGATGAGAGAAGAAGGCTTCAGTCCATCAAATTTCTCAGAGCTAAAGGAGGAATTACGTACCCAGCGCAAAGAAACTAAAAATCTTGAAAAAAAAGTGGAAGAATTGATGGCTAGAGTAATTAATGCAGAGAAGGTCATAAACGAAATGAAAGAGATGAAAACCATGACACGAGAAATACGTGACAAATGCACAAGCTTCAGTAACCGACTCGATCAACTGGAAGAAAGAGTATCTGCGATTGAGGATCAAATGAATGAAATGAAGCGAGAAGAGAAACCAAAAGAAAAAAGAAGAAAAAGAAATGAACAAAGCCTGCAAGAAGTATGGGATTATGTAAAAAGACCAAATCTACGTCTGATTGGGGTGCCTGAAAGTGAGGGGGAAAATGGAACCAAGTTGGAAAATACTCTTCAGGATATCATCCAGGAGAACCTCCCCAACCTAGTAGGGCAGGCCAACATTCAAATCCAGGAAATACAGAGAACGCCACAAAGATACTCCTCGAGAAGAGCAACTCCAAGACACATAATTGCCAGATTCACCAAAGTTGAAATGAAGGAAAAAATCTTAAGGGCAGCCAGAGAGAAAGGTCGGGTTACCCACAAAGGGAAGCCCATCAGACTAACAGCAGATCTCTCAGCAGAAACTCTCCAAGCCAGAAGAGAGTGGGGGCCAATATTCAACATTCTTAAAGAAAAGAATTTTCAACCCAGAATTTCATATCCAGCCAAACTAAGTTTCATAAGTGAAGGAGAAATAAAATCCTTTACAGATAAGCAAATGCTTAGAGATTTTGTCACCACTAGGCCTGCCTTACAAGAGACCCTGAAGGAAGCACTCAACATGGAAAGGAACAACCGGTACCAGCCATTGCAAAAACATGCCAAAATGTAAAGACCATCGAGGCTAGGAAGAAACTGCATCAACTAACGAGCAAAATAACCAGTTAATATCATAATGGCAGGCTCAAGTTCACACATAACAATCTTAACCTTAAATGTAAATGGACTAAATGCTCCAATTAAAAGACACAGACTGGCAAACTGGATCAAGAGTCAAGACCCATCAGTCTGCTGTATTCAGGAGACCCATCTCACACGCAGAGACATACATAGGCTCAAAATAAAGGGATGGAGGAAGATTTACCAAGCAAATGGAGAACAAAAAAAAGCGGGGGTTGCAATACTAGTCTCTGATAAAACAGACTTTAAACCATCAAAGATCAAAAGAGACAAAGAAGGCCATTACATAATGGTAAAGGGATCAATTCAACAGGAAGAGCTAACTATCCTAAATATATATGCACCCAATACAGGAGCACCCAGATTCATCAAGCAAGTCCTTAGAGACTTACAAAGAGACTTAGACTCCCATACAATAATAATGGGAGACTTCAACACTCCACTGTCAACATTAGACAGATCAACGAGACAGAAAGTTAACAAGGATATCCAGGAATTGAACTCATCTCTGCAGCAAGCAGACCTAATAGACATCTATAGAACTCTCCACCCCAAATCAACAGAATATACATTCTTCTCAGCACCACATCGTACTTACTCCAAAATCGACCACATAATTGGAAGTAAAGCACTCCTCAGCAAATGTACAAGAACAGAAATTATAACAAACTGTCTCTCAGACCACAGTGCAATCAAACTAGAACTCAGGACTAAGAAACTCAATCAAAACCGCTCAACTACATGGAAACTGAACAACCTGCTCCTGAATGACTACTGGGTACATAACGAAATGAAGGCAGAAATAAAGATGTTCTTTGAAACCAATGAGAACAAAGACACAACATACCAGAATCTCTGGGACACATTTAAAGCAGTGTGTAGAGGGAAATTTATAGCACTAAATGCCCACAAGAGAAAGCAGGAAAGATCTAAAATTGACACTCTAACATCGCAATTAAAAGAACTAGAGAAGCAAGAGCAAACACATTCGAAAGCTAGCAGAAGGCTAGAAATAACTAAGATCAGAGCAGAACTGAAGGAGATAGAGACACAAAAAACTCTCCAAAAAATCAATGAATCCAGGAGTTGGTTTTTTGAAAAGATCAACAAAATTGACAGACCACTAGCAAGACTAATAAAGAAGAAAAGAGAGAGGAATCAAATCGACGCAATTAAAAATGATAAAGGGGATATCACCACCGACCCCACAGAAATACAAACTACCATCAGAGAATACTATAAACACCTCTACGCAAATAAACTGGAAAATCTAGAAGAAATGGATAATTTCCTGGACACTTACACTCTTCCAAGACTAAACCAGGAAGAAGTTGAATCCCTGAATAGACCAATAGCAGGCTCTGAAATTGAGGCAATAATTAATAGCCTACCAACCAAAAAAAGTCCAGGACCAGACGGATTCACAGCTGAATTCTACCAGAGGTACAAGGAGGAGTTGGTACCATTCCTTCTGAAACTATTCCAATCAATAGAAAAAGAGGGAATCCTCCCTAACTCATTTTATGAGGCCAACATCATCCTGATACCAAAGCCTGGCAGAGATACAACAAAAAAAGAGAATTTTAGACCAATATCCCTGATGAACATCGATGCAAAAATCCTCAATAAAATACTGGCAAACCGGATTCAGCAACACATCAAAAAGCTTATCCACCATGATCAAGTGGGCTTCATCCCTGGGATGCAAGGCTGGTTCAACATTCGCAAATCAATAAACATAATCCAGCATATAAACAGAACCAAAGACAAGAACCACATGATTATCTCAATTGATGCAGAAAAGGCTTTTGACAAAATTCAACAGCCCTTCATGCTAAAAACGCTCAATAAATTCGGTATTGATGGAACGTACCTCAAAATAATAAGAGCTATCTATGACAAACCCACAGCCAATATCATACTGAATGGGCAAAAACTGGAAAAATTCCCTTTGAAAACTGGCACAAGACAGGGATGCCCTCTCTCACCACTCCTATTCAACATAGTGTTGGAAGTTCTGGCTAGGGCAATTAGGCAAGAGAAAGAAATCAAGGGTATTCAGTTAGGAAAAGAAGAAGTCAAACTGTCCCTGTTTGCAGATGACATGATTGTATATTTAGAAAACCCCATTGTCTCAGCCCAAAATCTCCTTAAGCTGATAAGCAACTTCAGCAAAGTCTCAGGATACAAAATTAATGTGCAAAAATCACAAGCATTCTTATACACCAGTAACAGACAAACAGAGAGCCAAATCAGGAATGAACTTCCATTCACAATTGCTTCAAAGAGAATAAAATACCTAGGAATCCAACTTACAAGGGATGTAAAGGACCTCTTCAAGGAGAACTACAAACCACTGCTCAGTGAAATCAAAGAGGACACAAACAAATGGAAGAACATACCATGCTCATGGATAGGAAGAATCAATATCGTGAAAATGGCCATACTGCCCAAGGTAATTTATAGATTCAATGCCATCCCCATCAAGCTACCAATGAGTTTCTTCACAGAATTGGAAAAAACTGCTTTAAAGTTCATATGGAACCAAAAAAGAGCCCGCATCTCCAAGACAATCCTAAGTCAAAAGAACAAAGCTGGAGGCATCACGCTACCTGACTTCAAACTATACTACAAGGCTACAGTAACCAAAACAGCATGGTACTGGTACCAAAACAGAGATATAGACCAATGGAACAGAACAGAGTCCTCAGAAATAATACCACACATCTACAGCCATCTGATCTTTGACAAACCTGAGAGAAACAAGAAATGGGGAAAGGATTCCCTATTTAATAAATGGTGCTGGGAAAATTGGCTAGCCATAAGTAGAAAGCTGAAACTGGATCCTTTCCTTACTCCTTATACGAAAATTAATTCAAGATGGATTAGAGACTTAAATGTTAGACCTAATACCATAAAAATCCTAGAGGAAAACCTAGGTAGTACCATTCAGGACATAGGCATGGGCAAAGACTTCATGTCTAAAACACCAAAAGCAACGGCAGCAAAAGCCAAAATTGACAAATGGGATCTCATTAAATTAAAGAGCTTCTGCACAGCAAAAGAAACTACCACCAGAGTGAACAGGCAACCTACAGAATGGGAGAAAATTTTTGCAATCTACTCATCTGACAAAGGGCTAATATCCAGAACCTACAAAGAACTCAAACAAATTTACAAGAAAAAAACAAACAACCCCATCAAAAAGTGGGCAAAGGATATGAACAGACATTTCTCAAAAGAAGACATTCAGACAGCCAACAGACACATGAAAAAATGCTCATCATCACTGGCCATCAGAGAAATGCAAATCAAAACCACAATGAGATACCATCTCACACCAGTTAGAATGGCGATCATTAAAAAGTCAGGAAACAACAGGTGCTGGAGAGGATGTGGAGAAATAGGAACACTTTTACACTGTTGGTGGGATTGTAAACTAGTTCAACCATTATGGAAAACAGTATGGCGATTCCTCAAGGATCTAGAACTAGATGTACCATATGACCCAGCCATCCCATTACTGGGTATATACCCAAAGGATTATAAATTATGCTGCTATAAAGACACATGCACACGTATGTTTATTGCAGCACTATTCACAATAGCAAAGACTTGGAATCAACCCAAATGTCCATCAGTGACAGATTGGATTAAGAAAATGTGGCACATATACACCATGGAATACTATGCAGCCATCAAAAAGGATGAGTTTGCATCCTTTGTAGGGACATGGGTGCAGCTGGAAACCATCATTCTTAGCAAACTATCACAAGAACAGAAAACCAAACACCACATGTTCTCACTCATAGGTGGGAACTGAACAATGAGATCACTTGGACTCAGGAAGGGGAACATCACCCACCGGGGCCTATCATGGGGAGGGGGGAGGGGGGAGGGATTGCATTGGGAGTTATACCTGATGTAAACGATGATTTGATGGGTGCAGCACACCAACATGGCACAAGTATACATATGTAACAAACCTGCACGTTATGCACATGTACCCTACAACTTAAAGTATAATAATAATAAAAAAAAATAAAAAAAAAAAAAAAAAAAAAAAAAAAAAAAAAAAAAAAAAATTAGGTATTGCCTTAATTAGGGCAACCAATATATTAAAATGGATTATTTTTCGCAAGTTTGATTGAACATGTTGTATATTTCAAAAGTGCTATATTCTTTTATTTTCAAAGAATTCTGATGAGGCAAAAAACACTAGGTTAAGAAAAGGCATAATTCTTCTTGAAAGTCTGCAGTGTATAGAGCTCTATAATTCATGAGATTTGTAACTTTTCTTCCTGTATATGAATGTTGTTTGATTTACTATTTTACTGAGAACTTTAGCTGGGAAATTTGCCAGCAAAATTATTTTATAACAGAAAATAGCATGCTTTTTTTTCAACATGACTATTGTAAAAAAATTGACTGAAACTAGACTGTTAAGGCCTCTTTCCTCTTTTTTCCTAAAGAAAGTAAAGAAGTTACGATATAAAGTAAAATAAAAATATGGAGAAAGCATAGATTTGTGAAAGGACAAGTCAGATTCAGAAATTTCTCCTAGCCTAAAGCATTACAACAGATACTGCACGCAGGCAGAATTTTTTTTTTTTTTTTTTGAGACGGAGTCTGGCAGTCTGGCTCTGTCGCCCAGGCTGGAGTGCAGTGGCCGGATCTCAGCTCACTGCAAGCCCCGCCCCCCGGGTTCATGCCATTCTCCTGCCTCAGCCTCCCGAGTAGCTGGGAGTACAGGCGCCCGCCACCTCGCCCGGCTAATTTTTTTTTTTTGTATTTTAGTAGAGACGGGGTTTCACCGTGTTAGCCAGGATGGTCTCGACTCGATCTCCTGACCTCGTGATCCGCCCGTCTCGGCCTCCCAAAGTGCTGGGATTACAGGCTTGAGCCACCGCGCCCGGCCGCAGGCAGAATTTTTAAGGGAGTCTCCTGTATCATCAAGGGTCTAGATTACATCATCATTGATTTAATCTTTTCCATCCCCTAATTTTGATGGTTTTGCTTTCCCAAAGGCTGTTGTAATTTATCCCATGAGTTCTCAAAATAAGTAAAATTTAAAATAGAAACACTGCTTCTGTGTTATCTTTATTGTCTTTGCCATTTCTTAAAACCACACCTATTTATAGAGGTAACAGTATCTTCTGCTCCAGTTCCAATGAAAATGCTTTTTATATATTCACTATTTTGTCACTGAGATCAAGAAGAATTTTTGCAATTTGTAAAATGAAAAACCAGTAACACATGTACTGTGCTTTAGTGTAAAACTTAACCAAATGGATTTTGCTGAATGCATGAGACAAGAGCCATATCCAAAATAAATTTGCCAGAAATGGTTTGCATCATGAGATACTTCAAGTATAATTTTATTTTTCTTCTTAGATCAGACTGCAGCAAGCCTTCCCCAAACGTTTTAAAAATAAAAAAATTACAGTAGTTTGTACTTCCTAATATGTTCACTTCTTCAGAGATTTACTAGGAAAGAGAAAAAATTCTTGAAGAGGATAATGAGTCCCAGCTGAGAATCATGTGCCAAGATGCTCAGTGACTCTTTTTCTTTAAAGACACAGATAATGAGGATAGGAAACAAGTTTTAGTTAGTTGGAAGTGTTTCTTTTTTTTTTTTTCTTTTTTTTTTTTTTTGAGACGGAGTCTCGCTCTGTCACCCAGGCTGCAGTGCAGTGGCCGGATCTCAGCTCACTGCAAGCTCCGCCTCCCGGGTTCACGCCATTCTCCTGCCTCAGCCTCCCGAGTAGCTGGGACTACAGGTGCCCGCCACCTCGCCCGGCTAGTTTTTTGTATTTTTTAGTAGAGACGGGGTTTCACCGTGTTAACCAGGATGGTTTCGATCTCCTGACGTCGTGATCCACCCGTCTCGGCCTCCCAAAGTGCTGGGATTACAGGCTTGAGCCACCGCACCCGGCCTGGAAGTGTTTCTTTAAAAAGAAATTTAACATCTAGAAGTTGCCACCTTGAAAACAGATGAGCTACCATTTCAAATTTCCCTAATTTATCTAGCGGAAGGGATTTAAGAAGTTGTCAGCCATTCTCAAAGCCATGTGGTGCCAATCTAGGTAGAAGTTGTCACTGGTCTCTGGTAAAAAAAAGTTAAATTTCCTCTATTGCAGGGACTGTTGTGTAGTGAATCCTTACAACTCCTTTGGTGTTAAATTATAATATTTTTTTACTATACTTTTAGTTCTAGGGTACATGTGCACAACGTGCAGGTTTGTTATATACGTATACATGTGCCATGTTGGTGTGCTGCACCCATTAACTCATCATTTACATTAGGTATATCTCCTAATGCTATCCCTCCCCACTCCCCCCTCCCCACAACAGGAACCAGTGTGTGATGTTCCCCTTCCTGTGTCCAAGTGATCTCACTGTTCAATTCCCACCTATGAGTGAGAACATGCAGTGTTTGGTTTTCTGTTCTTGCGATAGTTTGCTGAGAATGATGGTTTCCAGCCGCATCCATGTCCCTACAAAGGACACAAACTCATCCTTTTTTATGGCTGCATAGTATTCCATGGTGTATATGTGCCACATTTTCTTAATCCAGTCTGTCACTTTTAAGATGAAATGATGTGAACTAAATTGTAGCTGTTACTTTTAATGTCGTCGCTTAGCAAAATAAAAAATTGGCAACCTTTATTTTTTTCTCTTCACGCTTTTCCTTAAAATTTTACTGGTTCACAAAGCCCCCTAATAAGTGACCACTGATTTAATGGTTCTTCTTTGTCTTTACACAAGTACTTATTGAAATACTCTGGCAAAGATCGTCAGCATGACATACAGGTGTCAAACAGAACTGAGAGTTTAGTGACCGACACGTGTAATAATTTAATTGATAAGATGGGTGTTTTTGGAGTGAGGGAAGCTGAGCATATGAGAAGGGCCCATAACCCCAATCTGGGGAAGTCAGGTAAGGATTTCTAGGAAAGAGATAAAAAATGTAAATAGGGGTATGTTGTCCTCATGACCCATTAACTCGTCATTTACATTAGGTATATCTCCTAATGCTATCCCTCCCCACTCCCCCCTCCCCACAATAGGCCCCGGTGTGTGATGTTCCCCTTCCTGTGTCCAAATGATCTCATTGTTCAATTCCCACCTATGAGTGAGAACATGTGGTGTTTGGTTTTCTGTTCTTGCAATAGTTTGCTGAGAATTTAGGTATTTAGGGTTGGTCCTCTAGCCCCAGTCAAGCCTATAGACTCAGATGACATCTCCATTGATATACCTTGAGCCAGAATCACCCAGATAAGCTGGGAACCGTCTTGAAGGCTCCTATGACAGTTGGCGACCTTGCCTATAGCTTGTTAAATATTTTGAATATCACTTTCACACATGAGTCAGAGTAGCCTGGAAAGAGGTGAAGGCAGCAGGATAAGGCAAACCCCAAACTGAGATTAAATTTTTGTCTTCCCCAAAGAATGGTACCTCAAATAAAAATTGAGCTTTACAGACAACCAAAAGAATGTGAGAAAATATTTACAAAGCATGCATCTGACAAAGGTCTAATATTCAGAATCCATAAGAAACTTAAACAGTTGAACAAACAAAAAACAAGTAACCCCATTAAAAAGTGGGCAAAGGAGATGAACAGACACTTCTCAAAAGAAGACATACAAGTGGCCAACAAACATATGAAAAAAAGTTCATCATTACCAACCATTAGAGAAATGCAAATCAAAACCAAAGAGATACCGTCTCCCACCAGTCAAACAAACAAAAACAAAAAAACAGATGTTGACAAGGCTGTGGAGAAAAGGGAACACTTATACACCATTAGTGGAAATGTAAATTAATTCAGCCACTATGGAGAGCAGTTTGGAGATCCCACTACTGAGTATATACCCAAAGGAAAATAAACCATTTTGCCAAAAACATACCTGCACCCCTATGTTCATTGCAATAGCATTCACAATAGCAAAGACATGGAATCAACACGGGTACCCATCAATGGTGGACTGGATAAAGAAAATGTGGTACATATATACCATGGAATACTACAGAGCCACAAAAAAGGATAAAATCCTTTGCAGTGACATGGATGTAGCTGGAAACCATCATCCTAAAAAAACTAATGCAGAAACAGAAAACCAAATTCTGTATGTTTTCATAAGTGGAAGCTAAACATTGGGTATATGTGGTCATAAAAATGGGAACAGACACTGGGGAATAAGGGGAAATAAAGGGAATAAGGGGAAAAAGGGGATAGGGAGGGAGGGAGGTAAGACTTGAAACAAACAAACAAACAAACAAACAAACAGAAACTACATATTGGGCTGGGTGCAGTGGTTCACATCTATAATCCCAGTACTTTGGGAAGCTGAGGCAGGCGGATTGCTTGAGCCCAGGAGTTTGAGACCAGCCTGGGCAACGTGGTGAAAACCCATCTCTACAAAAAATACAAAAAATTAGCAAGCGTGGTGGCATCCACCTGTAGTCCCAGCTACTGGTTGGGGAGAGTGTAAGGCAGGAGGGTTGCTTGAGCCCAAGCTCGGGAGGTCGAGGCTGCAGTGAGTCTTGATCATGCCACTGCACTCCAGCCTGGGTGACAGAGTGAGAACCTGTCTCAAAAATAAACAAAAACAAAAACAAAAAAAACAACAACCACCACCACAAAACCTCAAATTATCTACTGGGTACTATGCTTACCATGTCGTGGCTGGATTCATTTATACTTCAAACCTATGTAACAAACCTGCACATGTACCCCAATTCTAAAATAGAAGTTGAAAACAAATTGTTTCATAAAAGTGCAAATTTTGTTCTTGCACACCTGAGTTTGTGTACTGAGATTCATAACTACTGTGTCCCATGTAACTGTGTCCCAAGAACTGCCAAAGTTTTATTCTGCTGCTTTAATTCTTTAAAAGAGATAATCAGCAGCCCTCTTCTGTTGCAAATATTTTAAAAAGAGACAATCCTTCTCTTTGAAACTTTACTAGTCATGTGAAGCCTAGGAAGCACTCTGTCTCCACCCATTAGGCACTGATTTCATTATATTATTCCTTCTGGCAATCCAGAGTACAGACCTCTATTAATTACCTTCCCAGAAGAGCATCTGTGCAGCACAGCAGATGCTAACTAAGGCTGCCTTGGCATTCAAAAGAGAGAACAGCAAGATGACATTGGGGGGCTGCATATTTACGCAGCATTCATATTTCACACCTGTAATCAATTATCTACTGTTGGAAAATACTGATAAAATTTAGCCTTGCTTAAGTTTATTAACAAGCAACCATCAATGATATTATGGCAGCTAGCCATTGAACTATCTAGGGGCATTCTGAGTGCAGTGTCTTTGGAATTTTCTAGTATTTCATGGACACCTTGAGTTCTAGAATTTTAGAAATGCTGCCATTTTTCAGAGTTATACTGTTATTCTTGGAAAGACATTTCTAAAATTCTAAATTACTTGGATATATTTGGCATCTGAGTAAAAAAAGGAAGAAGAAATACGAAGTTCTAGGTAATTTACCAATGGTAGTAGTATTAGTCTCCACCCATAAGAAGAATGAATGATTCCTGATTTATATCTCACAAAAACAAGCCTCTGTGGATTATAGGTATTCTACCATGTCTTTTCTTCAACACAAGGCAACCATTGCTGAGTTATTTATTATATACTAGAAAAAGACATTTTGACTAAAATGGGTAATTCCCATGTCAAATCACTAGTGACTTCTGAAGAACACAGACCCCTACCTCTCATCAACAATTCTTTATCTAATAGTGTTAGGGTAGTGCACACCTAGAACAGAAAGATAATAATAATGGCTACTATGGCAGCCATGAGGTATACTGCTTGAATCTCCCTTCAAAAAAGAATTTGCTGAAGTAGTACAGGAAGTTGACAGCCTCCAGCTATTAAAACCTTCAGGATTAATCTCAGCTTTTAAGTGGGGGCCATGCCCTTCTGGGTAGTCCCCAGCCAATAAATGAGCATGTCACTACACAAGGCCTGGTAATTTCTGTCAATTGTGGGTCTCCTCTAATAGGCAATCTTTGTTCAGAAGCTTCTCAACGAGTTGGCTGATACTCTCTCAAATCTAAATCATGGTCTACGGCTCTTCCTGCTCAATCATTCTTCCTACCTACTTGTCTTACACAGGCATTATATATGCGTCATGGTGTAAAAGCTCTCTATAACCAATTTTGCTTCCTCTTTCTCTTATATTTCATATAGAGTGCTCCCAATAAATCTCTTGCATTTCTAACTCCATCTCAAAGTCTGCTTCCCAATGGACCAAAATGATACAGCTACTGTTTACTAAGAACCTACAATGTGACAGAATATATCACAAGATATTTGGGGAAGTTATTTAACCTCTCCTAACTGTTCCCTCATCTGTAAAGTGGGGTTGTTTAAGAATTAAACAAAATAATCTAGAAAGAGGAATTTGTACAGTTCCTGGTATACAGAAAGTACTCAATAACTGATATGTACATTGAAAATATTATTATGCCAGACTCTGAGGAATTTTGTGTTTGTTACTTGTAATCCTTTTTATAATTGGCAAGTATTATCATGCTTGCTTTACATAGGAAACTAGCATTCAGTGAAATCAGCTTGCTCAAGTTACTTAATGTACATTGCTAGAATGTGTAACCTGAGATTAAAACCCATTAATCTCCACAGATGAGAGGAATGTAGATGTATGTAGGCAAAGAATCCATTGCTGTCACCTAGAATGTAAAGGTGCTCCACACCCTCTCTGGCATGGTATGTATAATGTAATTAACATAAACTATTTTGGAGATTCTTTCATAAATTTAAGTCTATTCTTCTAATTTCATCAAATATTTGAACTTAGAATCTATCAATGGGTGCTTAAGACTAAGCACTTGTCTAAAACTCAGTTAAGAGGAATATAGAATGGCACTGCTACCCCATGATGAGTATTAGTTATTTTTGTAGAATGGCTCTCAAATTGTGTTTGTCTGATGTTTTCTAATAACTCAATTGAGGTTCTACTTAAAATAATCTTGCATATTGCTAGAAAAATTTTATCAACTGAAACCACCCCCCATCGCACCTCCATCCCCACTGAACACACATTCAAATTTATTTAAAGATCCAAAAGAAATGTGTAATAGAAACATAATGAACAGAATGAAATTAAAATATTCTATTGGTGAAAGAATTTCTAGAGAGGTGGCAGCAATTTAAGTGGCGGCTTTTGAAGCATGTCTCTATTGTTCCTTACTTCAAAGTTTTAAGATAAACAATTTTAATAAAATTTTAAAAATTATGTTACATAAAATTTTGAAAAATAGAGATCATGCTATTTTCTCAGGAGGGAGATGGTGATGCATAGGTCTAATAGAATGGATTTGGGGGTGGGCAGTTTTGTTAGACATTCTGCTGGGAAACTAGTCTTTTTTTCCAAATAAAACCGTGGAGTTGACCAAATAGGCCCTCTCAGGTACAAAAGAGAGTGTGATTTATGATCTAGAAGAGAAGATGACCACATTATGCTCAATGTGGCTATTGTCCTTTAGGCCAATTTAGGCCAAGTAGTCAGTACGACCATAGAAAAAGATGGCCAGTAAAGAAAATGACATTCTGGTCTGGTGACCAGAGTAAGATAGCTGAGAACTACAGGTCTGAACAAATGACTTGGCCACTTGTAACTAGAGTAATGCTACCAAACTACCAAAGAGAGGGACTATTCAAAAATAAAAAATTACATCAATAATAGACTAACATGCATAATGTGACATTCAGTATATCTGCATGAGTTTGCCATAACATAATTTATTTATTGTGAATAAACACCTTTTTGAACATCTTTTTCAAGTAAAGGATTCAGTTATAGTCCTACTATAGAAAGTAGAGTCTAGATGGTCTTCAGGGACCATCAGGTCACATTAATAGTATTTAGGGACTCCTGGATATTTGGTAACCAAAAAAGATGTTTATGAAAATACATTTTTGCACAAGGAGTTACATTTACACAGATTTATGTGTGTATCAGAATAGAATATGCACTTTGGGGAAACTAAATAAATATCATTTGAAAAAGTAGACTCTTATGTATGGTTATAAATCTCAAAAAGAAACATCTAATTTATTGCCCATGTGGGGGAATTCTGGGTGTACTCTTTCTGGATGTACTTTCCTTTTCACTGTTACAACTATGGCACAGAGGGGTAATTATCAGTTTGTGAAATCTACTGTGAAAGTACCAAAGCAATCTCACTGGAAATGTTTCCCAGAAACTCCCCTTTCCTGTCTAAAATATAACTGGGTATGAAATGATGGCTGGCACATTTAAAAACATATATATTACAAATGATAACAAACTTTAAAAAAAATAGACCTGCCTAAATGCTACAGTTGTGCCAGCAAAGGGGGGACTGGGTATTGATTTTGGGGGAAACATATTAATTATACAATCTTTTAAAAATGTAATAAAAACAATGTTCAGTAGATTCCTAAAACAATTCCATATTAATCTGGTTTTTGGTAAATAAAATTCTAAGAAAAATTTCATTCTGAACAAGATGCGTCACAATGAAAGTCTGGTGACATGGAATGAAGATTATTTTCTGGTGGCATGGAATGAATAATATTTCCACTTAAATAAAAAGGGATTATGGTTATGGCCCACTAATTAGAAACAATGACATAATTTAAAAGCTTTTGTAAATTTTATAGGAGAGTTGTAGTGAGACCAATTTACTGTGATGGGTAACTATCACAGTAAATAGGAGTTACAAGCTGTGTTACATAATGTGGGACACTAATTCACTATGATTAAGACTAGGACAAAGCAGACAGAAGATTCTAAACAAATGGTTTGGTGAAGATGCTGAATATTGCAAAATCAACTAGAATAGTATTATGTTCCATCCTGTGAAATAACGTACATTGTATAAATGCTATAAAGTTTATTAAATTTAAGAGGTTGCTTTAGTCCTTCACAATGTCTGAAGATATTAATTGAATTAAGTAAACCATAAAAAAGATATACTCTAAAGTGCTCTGTGGACTAATTTGGCTTATATCCTGTGAAATAATGTACGTTGTATAAATGCCACAAAGTTTATTAAATTTAAGAGGTTGCTTTAGTCTTTCACAATGTCTGAAAATATTGATTGATTTAAGTAAACCATAAAAAGATGTACTCTAAAGTGCTCTGTGGACTAATTTGGCTTATATCCTACCTCAAAGAAAATGTGGGCTTATTTGAAGTTTTTCCTGTATCACTCTAGTTCATCCCGATTTATTGTCATTCCAACTCTTCAAACATAATCTTGCAAGAAAAAAACCAAATCACAATTTAGCTTCACACAAAAAAATTACAGACATTTTCATTGTGCTGTTGATATCACTAAGTGAGATAATGCTTCCGTGCTGTCTGACACATCTTATTCATAATGTGAGTACTAATATAACCTAATATTTGGATGCCTGGATATTTCCTTGGTATTTGTCACCAATATTGGGCAATGTTCAGTCAGAAAAACTGGATTAAATATTTTAAACATATGTGAATGAAAATTTTTCCAATGAGTGAGAGGGTAAGAGGCAAAACTTTGAAGACATCTTGTAAAGGAGGAGTTACAGAAGGTAAGATTGATGTTTATGTTTTCAGTGTTACAGTTCTATTTATAGAAGGTATTTTTTTCATTTAGTTATAATTACATGTTATACAATGTTAAAGAAGAATATAGAATTCTTGTCACTGACGTACCAGTTTTTTCCTAAGTGTGCCTGAGGAAGGTAAGTTTTATTAGACATCTAAAATGTTGCAATCTATAAGCAATAATTTTCCCCACTTCAGAGTACTGTTGGTGACAAAATTTCTCCTAAATATATTTTTCTCAATATTGTATCTTTCATCTATGATCTAAACAACTCATCTCCATATGAATCACCTATCTTTGTTACCTGCTAGTGGCAGAAACGTGGGCAAATCATTTCACGCTAGTGTCTCAGGTTAGGAAAGATGATATCCATTGGTGTTTTTTAAACTCTGAGTCATGATCTCATTCCTGTGCCACACCAGTAGTTTTATAAAATAAAATGTAGCTGACAAAATTTGAATACAAAATGTAGAGGACAAGACACATGACAAAGCTAGTTTGTAAATTTTGTTTCAGTTTTAAACACATGTACATATACTATGTGACAATGCAAAACATATTCCTTTAGTATGAGTTGCAGGAAAAAGAAGTTTGAAAAATATTGTTCTCAAGAATCATCAGCCCATTCTAACTCAAAAATGAAATTACTCTATTTTCCAGCTTAGAAATTCTGAAAATGATGACTTTTAACTCAGTGTCATATGGCTTACCACTTGACAGACAGTAGTAGCTAGCTATGGGATATTTAGTTGAAGTGATTAGAAAATATGTATTCCCTCAATTAGTTGTAACCTTTAAAAACCATTGCAAGGCTTTAAAAAAGAGCTCCTTGGGCTTTCCTAGAGGCTTTAGACCCCTCAAACAAATCAACAAAATGTTAAGTGTCAATAATTTTGTGAAAATATTAAGTGGCTCTTGTACGCAACATATTTTAGTAAGCACTGAGAGATATAAAAATGAACTGGTATGGTTGCTGAATTCATTGAATTTATAATTTTTAGGAAAGTATTGGCTATAAAAAGAAAACATCCTATGCTTAACTAGAGTTCATATGTGTACTATTAAGAAATGTTATTCTTAATAATCATTAATACAAGCTGTCATTTTTAATCTGACTCATTCATTCAAAAAACATTTTTACTGTCTCCAGGTGTTTTTCTAGGCTTGATGTTCCAAGGTTAAAATAACAAAGTTGGTACTCTGAAGCAGCTTAAAGTGGTGTAAAATACAGAAAGTAAGCAAGTAAACAAAAAATCCAATAGTGATAAGTGTCATGATGATGGATAGGCATTACCTAAGGGCTACTTTTTATTGGATGGTCAAGAGAGGTCTATGAGTACATACATTTAAAACTGAGATATGAATGACAAAAGGAAGATGGTTTCTAGGAAAAGGAAACAGCTGGGCAAATGCCAGATACAAGGCAGATAGAATCTTGGTCTGTTTGAGGAATAGGAAGTAGATGAGAATGGCTGCGGGCTAGTGAGGAGAGATAGAATAGTAAGAGATGAGGTAGGAGAGGTTGACAGATGTCACCTGGCTGAGTAAAGCCTTGTAAACCACGGTAAAGTGTTTGAAGTATATTTTTATTGCCATGGGGAGCCATTCGAGGCCTATCATCAAGGGACTTCTGTAGTCTGTTTTTTTTTTTTTTTTTTTTTTTTTTTTTTTTTTTTTTTTTTTTTTTTTAAGACCAGTAGCATTGTTGTATAAAAAAACCAGATTTTTTTTTTTTTTGATTGCAATACTCCTTTATTATTTCAAATCTGCCAAAGATAGAAAAAACTCTTAATGACCTGCTGATGTTGAAGCATCTCTGTGATGGACACAGAGATGAATCTTCATCTGGTTGATCTTTGTTTTCTACAACATGTATGGCTAACCACTGCACAATCCAATTGCATGAGACATTGGTTGGATGTGAGAGTGAGTAAAAATGCCTATTAAAATGCTAAAAGAAATTCGTATACAACAACAGCATTGTTGAGTGCAATGATAATGGAACAATTCTCATAGTAAAAACCAGAAAAATATACCACTACTTCAGCATAACCTGCTATAGGTTAGAATCTAATATGATGACACTGAATTATTTTTAGGGGAGTGAATTACCTTAAGTAGTAGAACTGTTTACAAAACTATTGACACTGATACTAGCCCATGTATCAAAATCCAAGGATTATTTTAATAATGAGAAGTCAATATCTTATTTTTAAAAATTTATGACTTTATCCAGTCAAAAGTATCTAAGTGTCTACATTTAACTTACATCCAACAAGTATTTATTGAGCACTTATTATTTGCCAGAAGCCATGCTAAGTAGCAACAATAGAAAGAAGATGGGACAGAAATACCTCTGCTACAGCATGCAATCAAGTGGAAGGCTGATATTTTAATCTAAATGGTTTTTCTTTTTTTTAAAAAAAAACCCAGATTTTACACAGCAAGAATGAAACAAAGGTGGCTAGGAAACTATCACAATCATTCAGGAGAGACATGGTTGTGACTTAGATTAAGGTAGTAGCAATAGATATGAAAAGCAGATGAACTTTGGGAAGTGCAATATAGAATTTGCTGATAGACTAGATATGGGGAGTGGTGTCAAAAAAAGGAATCAAAGGTACTTCCAATAATTTTAACTTGTGCAACTAGGTAAATGATTTCCTCACCTATGACGGGGAAAAGCAAGGTGGGAATGTGCAAGGTAAGAGCAGGAATCCAGAGTTCTGTGTGGGCTATGTTATCTTTGAGATGTGTATCAGCTAGCCATCTGAGTATGTCAAGCAACCAGACTAGGTTTTGGGAAGGTTTATCAGTTTGGGACTGATCAGCATATAAACAGTATTTCTAGACATAGGATGGTACTTCCATGAGAGTGCCACGCTGGGGCTTTAGCTGCAGCATCTGTTTTCATCTTGATTAACAACACAAGGTCGTAATTTTCTTTTTATACAGACAATATTAGATTTTTATATATGAGCCTTTTTGATGTTTAGAGAGAAATACAAGCTGAAAGTCACCCAGCTACTAAAAGCTAGAGCCTGGATTCAGATCTGGGAGTTCTTGTTCTTCCTGTTGCACCAGGTTGCTTTATTGGAGCATTAAAACATGTGAATTTCTGAGTAGAGTATTTTTTAACTTTTTGAATGAAAGATTTTTAAAAAGTCTGTTTAGAAAGAATGCCAGCTCATTCAGAATTCAATCCAAGTGTATAAATTCACTAGTCTTTTCTGTTGTTAAGTGACTTCTCTGGGGTAGATGACCTGATGTCTTTTTTTTCCTTTTTTTTTTTTTTTTTTTTTTTTTTTTAGAGACAGAGTCTCACGCTGTTGCCCAGGCTGGAGTGCAGTGGCGCGATCTCGGCTCACTGCAAGCTCTGCCTCCCGGGTTCCCGCCATTCTCCTGCCTCAGCCAAACTTCTGTGGTTGACAGGAGCCGACAGGTGAGGAATGGAGAGACGTTGGTCAACTAGTACACACTTTTGGTTGTAAGATGAATATGTTCTGGAGATCGAATGTACAGCATGGTGACTATAGTGATAATTCTGTATTGTACACTTTGAAGTTCGCTGAGAGATTTTTAAGTGTTCTCACCACACACACACGTACGGGAAATATGTACGGTGACGGATGTGTTAATTAGCTTGCTTGTGGTAATCATTTCACAATGTACATTTACATCTAATCATTACTTTGTATACCTTAAATATGCACAATTTCTGTCCATTATACCTCAAAAAAGCTGAGAAAAAAACCCCTCCACTCTTTTGACTTGTGGGATACGATTATTTCTACTTCTCAAATCAAATGCCCCTTCTTCATTGACCCATAACTCATGGCTGCATTGCAGTGATTTTTAGTTTTTCCTCAGCTTACATATTCCTCCTCTACAATCTTATGTCCCCCTTGCTTCAAATACTAAATATATGCTTATCATCCTCAAATTTTTTGCCTCCTGTCCAAACACTTCTCCTTAAGTCTAGGAGATGACGTTCAAAGTTTCCTAAAAGCAATTAGTCTGGTGGGAAAGGAGGCTGCCCCATACACCCAGGAGTAATGAGGAGAGAAGTTCAGGAACTGTGAAGGTCTCATTCTTACATACTCGCGACAGTTTCAAACCTAGTGTGGCATGCAGACATGGATGAAGCAATTACAGGCACGAGGAGCGTTAAAGAAGGGTACAAGCTAGCACGAGGGCATTCAAGGGAACTTCAAAGCTCAAAGGAAGAATCCCACTTACTCCCTCAAAACTTTGGAGTTTATCCGTTTAGTCGATTAAAAAGTGAACGGAAAGCAAATCCCATTAGGGAAGGAGGAAAGTTGGGGACAAATAAGGAATTCGTGCAGAAGGCTACACTGCGGCCGGCCAAGAAGAGAATAAGGGTACTTAAAGGAGTGTGAAGAGAATGAACACGCCTACGTAGAAAAAAACTGAAAAGCCAGGATTGGCGGACACTAAAAACCCAGCATGTGTTAAAAATCCACGGCAAAAAACACAAACAAAAACAAAACACACACGCACATACACACACAACAAAACACTCACACACACATACCCCTACCCCTCAAGCCGAGCCAGCACCGTCGCCCTGCCAGCAGCCAGAGTATTCTCAGATTCCGGGAGCACCGCGCACCGCCCACCTCGCTCCGCCCACTGTCCAGTTCGCTCCGCCCATCTTGTTCCGCCCCCTTCCCCGAAAGCCCCTCCGCAGAGCCGCGTGCACGTGTGTGGCAGATACCGCCCCCACAGCTCTCTTGGCCAATGAGAAAAAGTAACGTAACTCTCCACCGCCCGGTGGAGCGTCACGTGACTGCGTCTCCCCGCCCTCTCACCCCGCTGCTTCTAGGTTCTGGGAAGATGGCGAAGGTCTCAGAGCTTTACGATGTCACTTGGGAAGGTAACTTCGGGTGGGGACGGGTGCGGAAAGACCAAAAGCGCTGGGAAGCCGTTCGGGAGTACCCGCTGCCTTCGGAGAGCTGGATTCGCCGGTCTCTTTTTGGTACCAGAGCCCTCAGTGGACGGGCCAAGCTGAGGTGGAGGCTGAGGCTGACCCCTTCCTTGGCCCGGGCGCGTACTCCGCGGCGTTTCCCACGGTGTCTGCTCATCGGTTGACCTGCCCTCCTCCGCGCCAGTCCAGCGGCCCAGGGCCGCTTTTATTTATGAGGCGGGCGGGAGGGACTTGGGGCTAGGGTTGTCACACTCTAAGCGTGGTTGCTGGGCGGTGCGGAAGAGGCGGAATAGGTGGTTACTGAAGCTTCTTTGGAGCCAAGAAACACAGGGCCTCTAAGGCCCTTTACTAAGTGCTATGTGAGGATTACAGCTCTTTGCAGAAAAGCTGTGTAGAAGTTGCGTGAACAAATGTGATTCTCATATGCCACTCTACATTTGGTTTTCTCCTTAAACCTGGATTTCCAGTTTCTTTTCCTTTTAGTCTAGTCTCTGTCCCTCTCCATCTCAAAACACGTTTACACACACAACACAACTTCTTACTCCCTACTAGTAGATTTTTTTCTGAAGGGAAAAATAACTGATTAACTCTGGTCTACGTACGTGCTTACGTGTGATGGTCACTTTTCCCTATCCTTAGTTGATCTAGAGTGGGATATATTCTTTGAATCTTGGAACAGCCAAACCTTGGATCAATTCTGTGTGCTTAAGAAACTTGAGTTTCATTAAGGCGTGGAATTTGTGTAATTGGAATTCATATTTCCAGCATTTAGCATAATACAGGAGACTTCAGTAGCTCGTTTGTTCAACGAATGCCTTCTTGGGATGTTTTCATAATGACCTGAAAACGTGAAAGTTACATTTTCTGTTTTATCGTGAATAAATGTATCAGGTATTATAAAGTTGTAAATCCGTTACAAATAAAGCAAAATTCCTTTATACTTGAACTGAATTAAATGATTTGTTGGCTTTGCGGCCTCTAGCACGTTGTGAATCTCAGTATTTATACCTGAATTGAGGGATTCCATTATATTAAACAACAGTGTTGATTTCTTAGTGCAAAATCTTGGATCTATCAACACACAGTCCATACTTCCAAGGAATTCACAATCTAATGGAGAAAACAAACCTATAAACACAGTTTTGAAAGGCTTGTGTCAGGGTATCTTCCGTAAGCTGGATGGTAGATAAATGGCTGTTATTTTTAATGCTTTTAAAAAACTGTTTTAAATATTATATAATTTTTAGAAAGTGCTATTATGAAGGTATGTTTCATTATAGCTTTCCTAGATGATAGTAGCATATGTAAAATTCTGAGGGGCGAGTAGCTGTATGCTACCAACAGACAAGGTGATTTAACTGAGTAACTTGGACCTTACCCTGTGGTCATTCTAAAGAGGATTGATGTAATTGATTTGGAATAAATAATTACTACACAAATTTGTAGGAATAAAAGAGAAACATTTTTAAGTGTTTCGTAAACTGTTAAGTACTATATAAAAGGAGGTGTTATTATTAGCTAGTACTAATATGATTATGTCCCTCCTCTGTGATCTGGCCGTTGTCCGTGTCTCCACCTTTATTTCGAGCCATTCTCCCTCTCTCTCTGTGAGCTGCCTATGCTGGCCTTTGTTGAATGCCCAAAATTGCTATGCTGCTTCTTAAAGCTGGCACATGCTAGTCCTTCCACTGGGAGTGTTCTTCCCTCCTTGCCTCACTCTTGCCCCCATTAAACTTTATCATTTTATCAATTCCCCACAAAGCTCACCTAGTACAAAAAAGCCTTAGTTGAACACTCTACTGCCCAATTCCCTTTCCTCATCTCCCACCAAAATTGAAAAAGAAAAAACCCAAACAACAAAATGAAGCAACAAAACACACCTGTAATCCTTCGATTATATATTCTGTTCTCATACTATTGAAGCACTTACCCAATTGTGTTTTTAAAATTTTGTCTCTTCTAAGATGAAAGGGACCAGGCCTGTTTCTTCACTGTCACTTCCCTAGAGCCTGACACATGGGGACGGAGCTCAGTAATTATTTGTTGACTAAATGAATTGTTAGTGGGATTAATAATAAACACTAACACATTGTCAGAAAATATTATAAACCATTTTTCTAGCGTTGAAATAATTTCTTTAGTATCTTAAAGATTTCAGTATCTTAGATGAAATTAGGCAACTTGCTTAAGTAATAGGATACAGTGTGCTCACTAGTAAAGTGAAGGTTTAGACCTTTCCAGAATTCAAATTCTAACTTAAGGGACTTTTAAGAAAAGAGTATTCTAGATTTTTATTTCAGAGACTTATGATAACAAATTTTTAGGATGAAGGGTGATGGAAAGATTCTCAGGGATAGTGTTTTCAGATTTTTTTGGGGCGTGTGTGTCAGAGGTGTGTCCTTAGGAATTCCACTGAACAGTGTTGTGAATTGGTTAGTTCAGAGTGCTATAATTCTTGTGATAGGAAAATTTATCATTTGTTTATAAAAGACCTATGTAGTAAGTTTAACACTTCCACATCTGTGTTAGACTCTACTAATAGACTATTTGGTTTGTTTCTTCAGCCAGTTGAAAGTGATTAATACTTATTACGTAGGGAAGTTATTAGACATTTGGAGGTGGGAAAGAGAATTTAGACTTGTAAGGAGAGTATATTCAAGTTTCTTGAGAATATGATATTTGGGCAGGACATGGATAGGATGCCTAGAACAATGCCAGGCACATAATAGGCATTAAATGAGTATTTGTTGAAAACAAAAAATGTATGAGAAATGTTTGAGAGCAATTTAGTTGTTTATGTTCACTGCCCCTACTTCCTCTCTTTTTACTCAGACCTTCAACCTCAATTTGATTTCCATGCCCTACCACTCCACTAAGATCTCTAGGAGACCTAATAATAACATGTATTTTGTATACTTCTACTACTTTTGCTATTGTAGAGCACTCCTCTGTGGAAAACTCTTTCTTTGCTTTCTTAATGACATTCTTCTTGTTTTCTCCTTTCTTTTTGGGCCTTTCCTTTGTTGAGTTCTCTACATCCATTTGCTCATTTTTTGGTGTTTCAGTGTTTCTTAGTCATCGTCTTAATCTGTTATTGGTGGTTTTTAAGTTTGAGATCACTAGACTTTAAATTGATGCAAGCATAAGTGTCATATGGTCTGATGAAATCGGGCAAAATTTAGTGCATGTGTAAACATACATAGTTCTGGGAAAAGATGGTTCAAAGTTCTCATTAGCTTTGAAGATACCTAAAATAGATTAAATGGTATCTGTGGGCAATCTTATCCACATCCAATTTTAGCTATCAATTAGCCTATATAGTAAATAACACATTAAACATATATTTGAGTACTTTGCACCAGGCACTGTTGTAGTTCTTGAGGGTATAGTGCTAAGTAAGACAGGCAAGGCCCCAGATTTCAAGGGACATACCCTGAAATTTCACTTGTAAACTGAAGATCCATATTTCCAGTGTTCTACAGGGCACATGTAATGGATGTTTCACAATTAACAAAACTCAAAACTGAACTCATCATCTTCCTTTTGCCTTCTGCCTCCAACATCACTGCTGTCACCACTTAATTCTTTTCTGCATTTTCCCTAGAAATGTAGATAACACTGTGTACCTCCCCTCATTCATAAAACAACTTCTGCTCACCTTTTAAGATATAGATCTATGAGACTTCAAAGCCTGGAAAGTACAGATATGTATGGGAATGAAGTATATGCTTTGCAACGTCACTAGACGTTTCCAGTAAAATGTCTTTCTAGGTAAACTAGAAAGGTAGGTAAAAACTAGAAAGGTAGGTTGGTGTCTTGAATGCTAGACTAAGGAGTTCAGAATTCTTTTTTGTATATAGATGGGAGGCAAGGTCCTAAATTCAAAAAGAAAAAATCAATGGCTCCTTTCATTAAACTTTTGCATGTTGATATAGAACAGGGCCTTTTCTTTGGTAGAGATCTGCTGATTGAAATTCCTTGTCATGTTTAATAAACCATGTTTGGTTTTGCTTTCTTTAATGTGGAGCAGGAACATAAAGTCCCTAATATAGAAGCTTCAGTGCATAAATCTTTTAGATTTTTGTTATTTTTCTCATAATATTTTAAATTAAGTCTCCATATTTAATATGACAGCAGTTTTTCAGAGCTCTTTACTTTTATGGAGTCTTTTCAAAGCATCCAACTTTGTTTTTTAGAAACCAGTCTCTTTTCGCACTTAAGTTTTTTTGGCTTATAATATTTCATTATACTATATAATTACATTAAATTTAACTGGCATGAACTGGTTTGGATACAGGTAGCTAAATTTTTAAAATGTAGTAACTGTTGGAAACAGTTAACCAAGAGCTAGCTGATACGACTTATTAGCTAAGAGCTTCTAAAATCTTAGTGGCCACGATTATTAAGTTTTGTAGAAAGCAATTCTTTGAGTTGATTCTAACCGGAAGATGATTAAGAGAATTTTTACTGAACCTCATTAATCTCTCCATCATATTTTAATTACTTGTTTACATTCTTTACACACAGAGATCTTCTCAGTCCTTCCGTTGACCAGCCGTAGTGGTGAGAATCAGAAAACAAGCTCTCAGTAAATGCTCGTTTGTTCAGTGGGTGAATGCTAGGACATGAAGCTTGTTTTTGAAGTTTGACCCACTAGTGTATGTAGTAATGGTAATAATAATGAAAATAGTATATGAAACATTTTGTGTACATTGTCTCTTTTAATCCTCACACGTATCTTATGAAATAGGCTTTATTTCCAGTTTATAGATGAGGAAGCAAGCGAGAGGTGAAATGACTTGTCTGATATCCCACAGCTAGTAAAAGGGAGTCCTGTGATTTGAGCTGCTCTTATACACTTCTCCCCCACTGAGTTATTAACTAATTAAGTTCTTCCACCTAAGCTGTCATTCTGTTATTCTTGGAATATGCCAGATTAGTTTCTTTCTCCAGAATTTAGATTTGCTGTTTATGGTTGGCTCCTTCTCATTCCTCTCTTAGCTTGAAAATGACCTTCTTAGAGAACCTTCTCTGACCACCCTTTCCAAAAGCTCCTCCTTTCTCCCAGTCTCCTAACTTTATCATATGGTCTTTTAGTTTTATTTGTGTAATTTCACTATCTAAAGTTATGTGGATTTTCATCTTTTTACCTATTAGACTCTAAGCATTATGAGTATATAGGATATCTTTTTCTTTCTTTATCCTCAATGCCCAGATCAGCCTGACACGTAGTAGGCATTTAGTAAATATTAGTTGAATGAAGAAGAACAATATTTACTCCAAGAAGTAAGTATTAGTTGAATAATGAAGTAAAGTTCCAGTCATACACTATACTGCCTCAAAGAAGGTAGAAATCATTGGGTATCTTAAGAATTTAAATTGTAATGAAGTAAATCTTTAGAAATGTCTGCTAGTAATTTACAGATTGAATTCGGGTGGAGAGATCAGTTTGGAAGCTATCCTAGCAGTTTTAGCATGGGGTGATGAAAGCCTGGGCATGGATAATAGCAGTGGAAATAGACTAGAAGATGTAAATCTTAGAAATACTTCAAAAGAGTCCACAGGACTTAGATAACCAAAGTAGGAGTCAGAAACAGCATTCAAAAGTGGAATGTCAGGTAGTATTAACAGAAAGTAGAATTAACAGAAATGTGAACATTGGGAAGGGAAGCCATATTTTTGGGAATTGAAGATGACTTGATTTTCGGATGCTGTGATTTTGAGGTAATGAACTATCAAAGGTGAAAACGTGTTTTCTTCAAGACAGTTTTATTTTTATGAATAACTTTTTAGATAAATGTACTTAAGGCATTTCTAAAAATAGTATGTGACTAATAGTGCAACAAATGTATTTATTATAGCAGCACTCGAGTGTGGCAGGGTCAGCTAAGTAAGGTATGTAGCTTAAGGTGTTTATAGGTAAAATGTTGCTTGTTTTGTAAAAGTTATATTTTCATACACAAACAGTGTTTCTTGTTTTGTGTTCAGCTATTATATTTTAATATGTTTGTGACTGTGTATCAGACTGTTGTTTTTAGAAGTTATACTTTAAAAAAGTGTTCTCTTTCCTCCAAGAGTGTTTTTCCACAATGAGAAATACCTTTTACAAATCAACTCGTACTCAATTAAGTATACATATACATGAATCTTTGAGTGTATGTATAAACTGAAACCAAAGTTTCATTTACAAACTATTCTTATGAGTATTGCATTCTGTTCATTTTGTTTCATTCTCCCCCGCACCCCCTCCCCTACCAATATATTCTGGAAGAAATCCACTAAATTGATTTTATACCTTATTAATGGATTGTAATACACAGTTTGAAAAATACTTCTCCTGGAGCTCTGTGTGCATTAAAATAACGCTTTCCTTTTTCAAATCAGATTGCCTTTTCTTTTAGAATAACTGTTCCCAACAGCCTGCAGCCAATCTGACTAGATACTTTTATGGGACTATGAATAATTTAGAATTTATTATCCTGTAGTTATCAACCTTTTAAAAGAATATACTGGTTTATGTAAATGAATCTGTAAGTGGTATTTCTGAATATATAACAAAATGAAGTGGAAAAGATACAGGATTGGCGGAAGTAGTTTTGGACTAAAGAAATCAGCAGAATTAAGTAGCTGACATATTTTTCCATCTTTCAGAGGTCACCTCACTGCAGTGGCACCTCATGCAAGTTGTCATGGAAGGAATAAACAGAACAATCATAGCCACTCTCTTAACCTTTGACCTTTAGCTCATCCCACAGGGTTGCACAGTAGTTAATAAAATGTACAAGCAAGCAGTGAGCAGCTTACTTACATAGTATGTAATAAAATGACCTTGGCTTTGAGGAGCAGGCCTTTTGCAGGAGGGTGAAAGGGTAAAATGAAAATTTTAAGCCACCTTTGAGGAAAGAGTGAGGGAAGAGCCTTTATTTCTTTTGAGAGACTGAAACAGTTATCAGATTTTTTTTTTTTTTAAATAAAGATGACTAGAATTTTTGTAGGACTTCACATTTTATAAAATGCTTTACATGAATTTTCTAGTATTTGGTTTCCTAAACTCAAAGGCCAAGCAGATGAGGAAAATACATGTAGCTGGGTGAAAGACAGTAGTGGTGCCTATGAAGAACTGGTAAGTGTATATACCCTTATCTAAGGGTAATCAAAATCAACTTAAAAACAAAAATATCCAAACTGTTGTACTAACCAAGCAACTTTATATATATATATATTTTATGTAATCTTACGTGCTCATCCCTGAGCTAAAGGTAATACTATCTATTCATTGTTATTGGAAACTAAGTACAGATTCAGTAAGTTATGTAAGGTCATGTAAAAGATGGAGTTTAGATTCAAACCAAGTGTATCAAGTCCATGTTCTTTCCAGTAGACTCTACGTCCTCCATGACCGGAGATATGGTTTAGCTGTGTGTCCCCACCCAAATCTCATCTTGTAGCACCCATAATTCCCATGTGTTGTGGAGGAGACCCACTGTGAGATGATTGAATCATGGGGACAGGTCTTTCCCATGCTATTCTCATTATAGTGAATGGGTCTCACAAGATCTGATGGTTTTAGAAATGGGAGTTTCTGTACACAAGCTCTCTTTCTTTGCCTGCTGCCATCCACTTAGGATATGACTTTTTCCTTCTTGCCTTCCGCCATCATTGTGAGACCTCCCCAGCCACGTGGAACTGCAAGTCCAGTTAAACCTCTTTCATTTGTAAATTGCCCAGTCTCAGGTGTGTCTTTATCAGCAATGTGAAAACGGACTAATACCACCGGTTTCTTTTCTTTGAACTGTTTACTCCTTTCCAGTTTATCTTTTGGGGCTTTTGTTTTTGCTTTTGTTTCAAATTTATTTATTTTTAAAATTGACACATAAAATATAAAATTCTAGGGTTTTTTTTTTTGTTTTTTTTTTTTGCGTCAGAATGATTTTCCTGTCAGACAGCTATGATTGTGTTGCTTTTCTTTTGCTCAGTATTTTTTAGTTGTTCTGTACCTTTAAAAACAAACTTAAACATTCTTTAGTATAAAATAAACGTCTTCCAAGAAACTCACCTTGTTGTACACTCATTTCCCGATCCTAGTGTGTTTATTTAATTCTGAACTACCAGTAGTTCTTTCTGTGTGGGATAACTTACTTTGTTATTTGCCTGTTGTCGTTTTTCAACTTTTAAGAGACGGGGGTCTTGCTCTGTTGCTCAGAATGGAGTGCAGTGGTGCAATCACAGCTCACTGCAGCCTCAACCTCCAGGCTCAAGTGATCCTCTACATCAGTCTCCTGAGTAGCTGGGACCACAGGCAGGTGCCATCATGCCTCTTTTTTGTTGTTTTTTTGTTTTGTTTTGTTTTTGAAACAAAGTCTTGCTTTGTCACTCAAGCTGGAGTGCAGTGGCACGATCTCAGCCCATGCAACCTCCACTTCCTGGGTTCAAGCTGTTCTTTCTCAGCCTCCTGAGTAGCTGGGATTACAAGTGCTTGCCACCACAGCTGGCTAATTTTTGTATATTTAGTAGAGACAAGGTTTCGCCATGTTGGCCAGGCTGGTCTTGAACTCCTGGATCAAGTGATTCTTCTGCCTTGGGCTCCGAAAGTCCTGGCATTACTGACATAAGCCACCATGCCTGGCCCATTCATCACTTCTAAAGATAGTCGTAATACCAGTTGTAATGCTGTTTCAGCCTTCTAAAGGATCGGTTGCCTTTGTTCAGTTAATTTTCTACTTTATCAAATTTGAGCTACCACAGACTTCTACATGATTGTGAGTTTATTTTCCTTACCTAAAAAGTTGATTTTGTCTTGTCAGGTTTTTGACATCTATCTGGTGTGTATGCGTGTGTCTGGGTACATATACACTTAAATGTCATGTTACTTTTTTCAGAAATGCGAGATAAAATGAGAAAATGGAGAGAAGAAAACTCACGAAATAGTGAGCAAATTGTAGAAGTTGGAGAAGAATTAATTAATGAATATGCTTCTAAGCTGGGAGATGATAGTAAGTTCTTTTATTACATTCAGGCTCAGTACATGTCTCATTTATGGGCCTTTTTTTTTTTTTAACTATTCTTTCATTTATGATTTTTCTACTTGTCATGTTAATCTTCTTTGTGACTTTTCGTCCCAAGACTTTTAATGATAGTTTATTTTGAGATGGATTTATAATTGCTTGGTAGTAGTAAGCTATCAAATAGGCATTTTGTTTTAAAGCTCAAAGGGCTGCCAAATGTCTGACCAAAATGTATTGTCTAAGGACTCTTGTAGAACAGTAAAAGTATTAAATCATTGGAGATTTTAATCTTATATTAACATATTTTACACTGCTGAAACATGTAAGAATGCGTTCTTTCCTTAGTTTCAGAGATAATACAATAAATCAATTTTCAGTTGTAAGTAATCTTTTCTAGAAATATCAGAAACTAGAATTCATTAATTTCCATTTGTTTTATTTTTTAATATTAAATTTAGTTTTTTTCCCACCTCTGTATGTTTCTAGTTTGGATCATATATGAACAGGTGATGATTGCAGCACTAGACTATGGTCGAGATGACTTGGCATTGGTAGGTATTTAAATGAAGTATATATTTAATTTGCTTCATGAATTGTATACCGTACTTAAGACTTAATGTATGGCTTATATGGAATGCTTTCTGTAGCTGGTTTTGAGTGCTACTCTGAACAGTAAGTGGAACTAACTGGGTATTTTAGGACAAAGTATCTTAAATCTTTTTATTAGTCCTGAGAAGTAGCTGTTTAGTATCCTAGTTTTACTGAAAAGATTTAGTTACTGAAATTTGTCTGCTTAGTAGGTAACTTATCCTATTATATAGAGTTTAAAGTAAGAAAGTTTAAAACAATTTTATCTTTTGTGTTATTGAATGACTTTCATAGAATGTAATGTTCAATACTATTACACAATATTATAAACATATCTGACATAAGAAAATCCTGATGTATAGAACATAACTTAAAATACTAATAATATTTGGCCAGGTGAGGTGGCTCACGCCTGTAATCCCAGCACTTTGGGAGGCCGAGGCAGGCGGACCACCTGAGGTCAGGAGTTCAAGACCAGCCTGACCAATGTGGTGAAACCCCCATCTCTACTAAAAATACAAAAAATTAGCTAGGTTTGGTAGAACATGCTTCTAGTCCCAGCTACTCTGGGGGCTGAGGCAGGAGAATCGCTTGAACCTGGAAGGCAGAGATTGCAGTGAGCTGAGATTGTGCCACTGCACTCCAGCCTGGGCAACAGAGCAAGACTCCGTCTCAAAACAAACAAACCTAATACTATAGTTTTTAAAATAACACTGTAATGATAGCTGTGTTTTTGGACTTGTGCTAGGAACGAAGCTAAATGCTTTACTTCATGCTTTTATTGAGCCTTCATAATTATTTATTGATTTGATTTGTGTTTGATGTTATTATTATATTTATTTTATAAATCAGAAAGTAGAGGCGTCTGTTCTGTTGTTCCTATCATCTTGAATTCTTAAGTACCACTTCATGCTGCCTCTGTATTTAAACTGAAAGAAAATATACAAAAACAAAAAATTGAAATACCTGAAAAAAAATCACATCTGAATTAGTATTATCCTTTTCAAGGTTGGGTTGGCCATACATGTAAATCTAGTGGAGCTGTTAGTGGTGAAAACATTCCACAAAACCTTTGTTGGATTACCTTCAGTACCTATGAGACATAGTCTTTTGAGTATTCATAGAGGTGGCAGTTTTATATCTTGAGAGGTTTTTATTTTTATTTTTTTGAAATAGCCAAATATCACTTAATAAAGTAGGAAGTCAAATTAGAAAACACTGTTGATTAATAAAGCAGTATATCCAGTTAAACAGTAACTTTTTAATGGTTAAGATTATTTATACAGTTGGCTTGCTTGACTGACCAAGTAATATGATTTTGCTTGATATCAAAAAAATAAATGAACATATCTTCACTTTTGACTAACTTGAATATTTTTCTTACTGTGGCAAATTTCAGCCACAAACTTTGAAGCTGTATTTCCAATTCATATTAAAACTTATTTTATTACCAGTTAATAGTTTCATCGGTAGTTAATAGCATTATTTTGGTCACACATGCATTAATATGCTTCAGTGGACCATTTGTATAATCTCTAACATTTCTAGGACTTCCAAAACTTAAAATCCTTCATATGTTGCAGAGAATGTAGTTACTCAGTAAATATTTGATTATTTAGTCAAGTTGATGAGTCAGTTATGGATACTTGTTCAAAAAAATTGGTATTCCATCCGTTTAGTGTCTGCATTTTCTGACCCCCAAATCAGGATATGTTGATTGAAAGGATGATTGATTGACTGGGTGCAGTGGCTCACGCCTGTAATCCTAGCACTTTGGGAGACTACCGCAGGTGGCCACTGCAGGTGGATCACCTGAGGTCAGGAGTTCGTGACCAGACTGGCCAACGTGTTGAAACCCCGTCTCTACTAAAAATACAAAAATGAGCTGGGCGTGGTGGCAGGCGCCTGTAGTCCGAGCTACTTGGGAGGCCGAGGCAGGAGATTCGCTTGAATACGGGAGGTGGATTTTGTAGTAAGCCAGGATCGTGCCACTGCACTCTAGCCTGGGTGACAGAGTGAGACTCCATCTCAAAACAAAAAAAAAAAGGAAGGTTTATGGATTAATATAAAATTTCAACAGGACAAAATTAAACACTTAATGTTATTTGCTAGGAACTTGAGATGACTACTAAAAAACTTAGTTCTTACCAGTAGAATGCTTATGCTGCAATTAGGAAGAAAATGGCAAGCGCTGTTATCATTTAAGTAGGAGGCTGACACATAGTAGTAGTTTTTAAGGAGGAATAATATGATATTAGTACTTGAAGAGTTATTAGCGGTTCTCATAATCTGCTTATTTTCCTGGTTAAGAGCATGATCAGTTTCTAAACTGATTGTTGCCTTCACTGTAATGTCGTAGTTCTTCTTTCAATCCATTGTTACTGATTAATTTTACTTCATGTTATTAGATGACACTAATGAAATTATTCAAGAAAACACATTGAAGACTATATAGGCCATTCATTATAGCCCATTTAGTATAAATAATGTAATTACTACTCAACTCTTGTTTTTTTTCAGTTTTGTCTTCAAGAGCTAAGAAGACAGTTCCCTGGCAGTCACAGAGTCAAGCGATTAACAGGCATGAGATTTGAAGCCATGGAAAGGTAACCAAATCTTGTCAACAGTGTGATCCTATTAAAACTGGTAGGCATGGAGCTTATTAATCATGGTGGTGTTAATTTTTTTTTTATTTCAAACATTCTAGAGTGTGTGAAATACTGTCTCATGGCTTTAATTTACATTTTTTGATGACTAATGACGTTGAAAACCTTGTCATGTCTGCTTAGATATTCAAATAACTTCTTTTTGAAGTATCTTCTTTAGTCTTTACCCGTTTAAAAAATTGGGTTGTTTCACCTTTTTTACTGCTGATTTGTGGGAGGTCTTTATATATTCTGGATAAAAACTTTGTCAGATATATGTGCTGTGAATATTTCTCCCTATTCTCCTGCTTGAATATTTTATTTTCTAAATGGTGCCTTGTGAAGTAGAGAAGTTTTTAATTCTGATGAAGTTTAGTTTATCATGTATTTTTAATCGTTAGTGATTCTTTTGTCCTGTCCAATAATTGTTTTCTAATATCTCAACAATATTCGGTAGTGTTTTCTAGAGAGTAGGAACAGTTAAATTATGATTATTTTTAGTTCGTAAGAGTGCTTTCAGACTATTTTTCTTTTTGCTGTCTTTTAAAATTTTCAGTACTTCTGGATGATTGTGCTGTACAGTTCAACTGTGTCCTTATATTCTGCCTCTTATGTCTATTACTAACAAAGGAGTATGGAAGTCTCCAACTTTAATAGTGGATTCATCTATTTCTCCTTGCAGTTCTATTAGTTTTTGCCCCACATATTTTGATGTTCTGTTGTTCGTCACATAACATTAAAGGTTGTTGCATTTTTCTTGAGAATGAGCCCTTTATATTATGTAATGCCCCTCGTATATCCCTACTTATTTTCCTTGTTCTGAAGTCTGCTTTGTGTGAAATTGATATAGCTCCTGAGCTTTCTTTTGGTTAGTGTTAACAGCATATCTTTCTCCTTCCCTTTATTTTTATTCTGTTGTATCTTTGTATTTTGAGGGTTTTGTGTAGACAGCATTTAGTTGGGTCATGTTTTTAAATCCACTTTGATAGTCTCTGTCTTTTCATTGGTATACTTAGACCATTTACATTTAAAGTGATTATTAATATAGTTTCATTATCTGCCATATTCATAACTATTTTCTATTGATTGCTCTTTTTTCTTTTGTCATTTGTTTTCTGCCTTCTCTGATTTAATTGAGCATTTATAGAATTTCATATTTTCTCTCTCTCAGTATATCAGTTATACTTCTTTTTAAATTTTTTAAATAGCTGTCTGAGAGATTGCAATGTGTATTTAGAACTATCCAAGTCCACTTTTAAGTAACACTATACTGATTCACAGTTAGGGCAAATCCCTTACAACAGAGTATTTTTAATTCCTCTCTTTTGTCATTTGTAGCACTGCTTTCATTCATTTCACTTATTCATAAATCATAATCACCAAATACATTGTTGCTGTTACTATTTTGAGAAAACTTATCTGATCAATTAAGAATAAGAAAAAAATTTTATTTTACCTTTATTTATTCATTTTCTAATGATCTTTCTTTTTTTATATATTAGAAACTTCCAGAGGTTCTAACCAATATTATTTTCCTTTTCTCTGAAGAGCTGCTTTTAACATTTCTTGAAAGGCAGGTCTGCTGACAGCAAATTGCTTTAATTTTTGTTTGTCTGGAGTATATTTCTCCATCACAGTTAATGGACAGTTTCTCAGGATACAGAATTCTAAGTTGGTTTTCTCTCAGAACACTTCAAATATTTCCCTTTACACTTTTCTTGTTTGCATGGTTTCTGAAGAGAAGTCTGATATAGTGCTTATCCTTGTACCTGTATAAGTAATGTGTTTTTTTCTTCTGGCATCTTTTAAGATTTTCTCTTTGTTTTTGATTTTCTGTAATTTGAATATGTGTAGGTGTAGATTTTTTGATATTGTGCTTGATGATCTTAGAGCTTACTGGATCTGTAGTTTTGTGTCTATCATAAGTTTGGGAAAATTTTTAAATGTTTTCTATATTTCTTTCTTTTTTCCTTCTAGTATTCCATTACATATATGTTACATCTTTTGTAATCGTACACACTTCTTGGATATTGTGTTCTATTATTTTTCTCTTTTTATTTCAGTTTTGAAAGTTTGTATTGATAATTCTTCAACCTCCTGACTCTTTTGGGTTATGCCCAATCTACTGATAAGCCCAAGACCATCAAAGGCATTCATCATTTCCTTTGCATTGTTTTTGATTTCCAGTATTACCTTTTGATTCTTTTTTAGAGTTTCCATCTCTGTTTACATTACCCATCTGTTTTTGCATCTTGTTTACTTTTTGCATTAGAGTCGTGAAAATACGTATCGTTGTTTAAATTCCTGGTCTGTTTATGCCAATACTTCTACCATATCTACATCTGGTCTCCTGGTGCTTGTTATATCTCTTCATAGTCTGGCTATGTGTGGCTAGTTTTTACTTTTGTACTTTGGACAAATTGAGTCAGTATTTTTTTAAGGGAAATTTTCTGTAAGTACTATATACATGATCTGCTTTACTTAACAAAATAAAACTGTAGTAAACGTTTACTGTTATATGAAGATGGAAGACTTTGGTAACGATATATAAATGCGTTTAAAGCAATTATAAATGCATTTAAATTAAAAGATTAAAGCCAGTTTAATTTTTTTCTGTATTTACTATTTATCACTATATTTTTAAGGTAATAATTGTAGATGTTTCTTTTTCTTTTTAAATAGATATGATGATGCTGTACAGCTATATGATAGGATTTTACAAGAAGATCCAACTAACACTGTAAGTTGGCAGATTGTCTTGAAAAAAATTTAAAGTTTAATTTAAAAGATAAAATTAATTAATTGAGGAAATAATGGAAAGATACATAAGGAACTAGGTTTTATATTTTTAATTTTTAATTGAAAGATATTTTTATTTTTAATTTTAAATAGTACGTGATGGGCCACATTTTATTTTATATAGATTTAAGACTCTCCAATAAAATTTGACTTCTCAGCCTGACCAACATGGTGAAACCCCATCTCTACTAAAAATACAAAAATTAGCCAGGCGTGGTGGCACGCGCCTGTAATCCCACCTACTCAGGAGGCTGAGGCAGGAGAATCCCTTGAACCTGGGAGGCGGAGGTTACAGTGAGCTGAGATTGCGCCACTACACTCTAGCCTGGGCGACAGAGCAAGACTTTATCTCAAAAAAAAAAAAAAAAACAAAAACCTTCTAGAAGATATCTTATTAGAAAAGGGGCTAGTTATGATTTGGAAAGACTAGACTATGTGTTTGCATAAAATATTTTGAAGTTTATGAAATACTAAATTGTTTAATTTGTGCAGTTACTTTTTAGTTGTCTTAATGAAAAATAAAATAAGCCATTTCAGTAATTAGTATATGGAATTAATGAAGGCATTTTATTTTGTTTTTGCTTTTTTCTGTCTTATACATGAATAAGAAGAAACATACCCTTTTAATTTAGTGTACTTTTGAACAAGTATATTAGTTTATTGGATAAATTATTTGTTCTAAAGGTACCTATATAGTAGTATTTGTTTGAAAAATACCCTGGTGAATTCTGTTTTTAATGTTGAGAACATTATAGTTTATTGCCATAATAGCTTTCCTCAGACTTAACCTGTTAACTAAAAAGTTACAGAGAGACTTTAGATAATATGTCAGTCATTTTAATGTTTTATGTCATTATTTCCATGCACACATATGCCTGCTAAAAGAAAATAAGTATTTTTAAAATTTTTAAACAAAAACCAGGTTGAGTTTTTTTTCTTTTATAGGAGGAGAAATTGTTATATTAACACAATAAAGATACATGAAGTTTTTCTCTTATTTGGCAAGTATTTCTTTAAAAATAGACATAAAAAAACTTATATAATGTCTGACTGTAGATTTTAAAATGTAAAATGCTTAGTAATTGAACAACAGTAACTCGATGTCTGTAGTTTCTAGAGCACATTTATCTCAGGCATTGATCATAAATTCCCTATCTCTGCTTATTTCCTTTGATAGTCTGTAATAATACTTACGTATTACAGTAGTTGATATGTTTCTTAAATGATAGTTGCTTACTTTTAATCTTTTCCCACCTCAGGGAGATTTTCTGTGGAAATTTCTTAGGGTTTTGAGTGGGTGTGTGGGGGTTTGTGTAGGGATATGTGTGTCTGTGTGTTTATGTGTGTAAGTTTTATTGGACTTACAGTTTCTCATGGCTGGGGAGGCCTCACAAACATAGCAAAAGGTGAGGAGAAACAAGTTACATCTTCTGTAGATGACAGCAGGCAAAGAGAGCTTGTGCAGGGAAACTCCCATTTTTAAAACCATCAACTCTCACTATCAGAGACTCACTCACTATCACAAGAGCAGTGCAGGAAGCACCCACGCCCATAATTCCGTCACCTCCCACTGGGTTCCTCCCATGACGTGCAAATTGTGGAAGTTACAATTCAAGATGAGATTTGGGTGGGGACACAGTCAAACCATATCATTCTGCCCCGACCCCTCCCAAATCTCATGTCACATTTCAAAACCAATCATGCCTTCCCAACAGTCCCCCAAAGTCTTAACTCATTTCAGCATTAATTCAGAAGTCCACAGTCCAACATCTCATCTGAGATAAGGTAAGTCCCTTCCACCTATGAGCCTGTAAAATCAAAAGTAAGTTATTTCCTAGATACAGTGGGGGTACAGGCATTGGATAAATACAGCCATTCCAAATGGGAGAAATTGGCCAAAACAAAGGGGCTACAGGCCCCATGCAAGTCCAAAATCGAGTGGGGCAGTCAAATCTTAAAGTTCCAGAATGATCTCCTTTGACTTCATGTCTCACATCCAGGTAATGCTGATGCAAGAGGTGGGTTCCTATGGTCTTGGGCGGCTCCACCTCTGTGGCTTTACAGGGTACATCCTCTGGCTGCTTTCACGGGCTAGCGTTGAGTGTAGATTTTCCAGGTGCACAGTGCAAGCTGTCGATGGATCTACCATTCTGGTGTCTGGAGGACGGTGGCCCTCTTCTCACAGCTCCACTAGGTGGTGCCCCAGTAGGGACTCTGTGTGGGAGCTCCTGCCCCACATTTCCCTTCCACACTGCCTTAGCAGAGGTTCTCCATGGGAGCCCCACCCCTGCAGCAAACTTCTGTCTGGACATCCAGGCATTTCCATATACCCTCTGAAATCTAGACAGGGATTCCTAAACCTCAGTCTTGACTTCTGTGCACTCACAGGCTCAACACCACATGGAAGCTGCCAAGACCTGAGGCTTGCACTGTCTGAAGACATGGCTTGAGCTCTGGGTTGGCCCCTTTCAGCTACAGCTGCAGTGGCTGGGATGCAAGGCACCAAGTCCCTAGGTTGCACACAGCACAGAACCTTGGACCTGGCTCATGAAACTACCTTTTCCTTCTAGGACTCCAGGCCTATGATGGGAGGGGCTGCCATGAAGACCTCTGACATGCCCTGGAGACATTTTCCCTATTGTCTGTGGAATTAACATTAGCTGCTTGTTACTTATGCAAATTTCTGCAGCTGGCTTGAATTTCTTCTCAGAAAATGGGATTTTCTTTTCTATTGCATTGTCAGGCTGCAAATTTTCTGAACTTTTATGCCCTGTTTCCCTTTTAAAACTGAATGCCTTTAACAGCACCCAAGTTACCTCTTGAATGCTTTGCTGCTTAGAAATTTCTTCCACAAGATACCCTAAATCATCCTTCTCAAGTTCAGAGTTCCACACATCTCTAGGGCAGGGGCAAAATGCCACCAGTCTTTTTGCTGAAACATAACAAGAGTCACTTTTGCTCCAGTTTCCAACAAGTTCCTCATCTCCATCTGAGACCACCTCAGCCTGAATTTCATTGTTTGTGTCATCAGCATTTTGGGCAAAGCCATTCAACAAGTCTCTAGGGAGTTACAAACTTTCCCACATTTTCCCATCTTATGAGCCCTCCAAACTGTTTCAGCTTCTGCCAGTACCCAGTTCCAAAGTTACTTCCACATTTTTGGGTACCTTCAGTAACGCCCCACTCTACTGGTACCAGTTTACTATGTTAGTCTGTTTTCATTCTACTGATAAAGACATACCCTAGAAGACTGGGCAATTTACAAAGAAAAAGGTGACTTACAGTTCCACATGGCTGGGGAGGCCTCACAGTCATGGCAGAAGGCAAGGAGGAGCAAGTCACATCTTACATGGATGACAGCAGGCAAAGAGAGCTTGTGCAGGGAAACTCCCATTTAAAAACTATCAGATGTTGTGAGACTCATTCACTATCATGAGAACAGTGCAGGAAAGAGATGCCCCCATAATTCAGTTACCTCGCTGGGTTCTTCCCATGATCCATGGGAATTGTGGGATTTCCAATTCAAGATGAGATTTGGTTGGGGACACAGCCAAACCATATGAGTGTGTGTGTGTGTGTGTGAATGTGTATGTGTGTGATGTGTTTTGTTGTTTGATGTGTTTGTTTTGTTGCTGAGAACTTTCATTATTTTGTGAAGATTCTCAGAATATAGAAAGTTCAAGGAAAACTTTTGACAGCTGCAAACCTGTCTAATAAAAAATAAAAATAAGAAATAGCTTCTATAAGCTTATATAGATACTGAGAATAAAAAGTTAAAATTGGAAAGTTTTTGAATAATTTCCTAATCTTACAATTCTAATAGCTTACCATCTGTCTTAGTTCAACAGTTTCTTAGAAAAAGCACCCATTTTTTTTTTCTGAAGATTTTCTCATGTACTTATTCTTCACTTATAAGACTTCATTGTGGTTTCAAAGATACTCATTTTTCACTTAGCCATAGATTGAAAAAACTGAAATCAAGTTTTTGAAAACAGCTTCTGAATTTTATTTTTCTCATCCCAGGTTAAAAATCAATATAATTTAATTTTGGAATTAGGAATACAGTATTTTAATTCTGTCTCAGTTTACCCTGGAAATTTTTAATAAGTTATTTCACTTCTTCAGAATATAAGATAATGTATAATTATTGCTCTGTCTTTGTAGTACCTTTCATATTTTATTGCTTTTTGTGACTTTTAAAACTGGCTGAAAGAGAAATCCAAATGTTTCCTCCCATAGAATATGTGTGAAGTGGTACAAATTGAACATCCTTACGCTGAAAATTTGTAATCCAAAATGCTTCAAAATTCAGCACTTTTTGAAGAATGAAATAATGTCACAGGTGAAAAATTTCACCTCTGATCACATGTGATAAGTCACAGTCAAAACACAATGAAAACTTTGTGTTCTGCACAAAATTATTTAAAATATTGTATAAAATTGTTACCTTCAGGCTATGTGTATAAGGTGTATAGGAAATGTCAACCAATTTTGTGTTTAGAGTTGGATCCTTATCACTGTGATATCTCATGTATACAGAAATATTCCAAAAATTGAAAATATCTGAGATGTGGAACACTTCTAGTTTCAAGCATTTTGTATAAGGGATACTCCCTGTAGTAACTAAATCCCCTACCGGTAGGTAAACATTTGAGAGCAAGGCGACTTAATTCAGCTTTGCTAAATGTATTATTTTTTTTAATCAAACATGATCTAGTCTTTTCTCAGTCCCTTCTTTCCTTCTATAAACATGTATTGAATACCTCTCATGAACCATCAAAGAGTTGCCCTTACTAAGAGTAGAGATACTGTTTTTGTTCCTGTGTCCTTAGGAAGCACTGTGCTAGACATTGAAGGAGAAAACATAGCTGTAAAACACCTAGAACTAATAAAGTCTATAAGTAGGCTCACTAATATGCAACGGTTAAAGTTACTGTGTAGAAGACATCACCGTTTCTTTTTCCAAAGCAACTTAGTATCTCAAAGGCGGGAAAGTCCAGTTTTATTCTCATTTACTGTTCTCTGCGTTGTCAAAAAGTGATCACGTGACCTTTTATTTGTCTTATGCCTCTGTGTTTCTGGATATCCAGTATAGAAATGAAGTTGTTCATTGAAGCTTTAAGCAGCTGTACTTCCTATTCACATGCATTCATTATTCTTTCAGAGAACATTTGTTATGCTTGCAGTGTGCATGGTAGTGGGTACAAACACAAGGATGAATAAGCCTTTTCTATGCTTCTGGTGAGGTAGCATGATGTGATGAACATGCTGTAGACTTTGAAACTGATTTATTCTCTTTCTTTGGTGACTTGCATGAATTTTGAGTCTGGAAGGCCTTAAAGGAATGAGTGTGACTTAAATGATAGAAAGACATTGTATCCCAAGTGAATGCATGAATAAGCCTTAGTAATATTAAAGTACAAGGCCTGCTTAGGAAAAAAAGAATAAGGTAATTAGAATGGAAGTTCCAGAATTTTTTATTTGAGAGAATGGTGGAATGGCATACCTTCTCCCCATCTTTTTGAAAGCTCTGAAATACTCTATTGAGAAAGTCATACGCATGTTAAAAATTGTGGACAATAGGCCGGGCGCGGTGGCTCAAGCCTGTAATCCCAGCACTTTGGGAGGCCGAGACGGGCGGATCACGAGGTCAGGAGTTCGAGACCATCCTGGCTAACACGGTGAAACCCCGTCTCTACTAAAAAATACAAAAAACTAGCCGGGCAAGGTGGCAGGCACCTGTAGTCCCGGCTACTCGGGAGACTGAGGCAGGAGAATGGCGTAAAAACCCGGGAGGCAGAGCTTGCAGTGAGCTGAGATCCGGCCACTGCACTCCAGCCTGGGCGACACAGCGAGACTCCGTCTAAAAAAAAAAAAAAAAAATTGTGGACAATATAAAATGATATGGTAAAAAAAAATAAGTCTGTTCCTCTATCCCTGAGTTCAGGTTTCCTCTATCCCTGAGCTCAGGTACTCCTTCTCTTAGGGAAGCCCCGTTTTTTGTTTGTTTGTTTTGTTTTTTTTTGAGAGTGAGTCTTGCTCTGTCTCCAGGCTGCGGCTTAATGCAACCTCCCGAGTACTTGTGACTACAGGTGCATGCCACCACACCCAGCTAGTTTTTGTATTTTTAGTAGAGACGGGGTTTCACCATGTTGGCCAGGATGGTCTTGATCTCTTGACCTAGTGATCTGTCCGCTTTAGCCTCCCACAGTGCTGAGATTACAAGCGTGAGTCACCACGCCCAGCCAGGCAAGCACTGTTAATGATTTTTTTATGTGATCTTTCAGATATATTTTTTCATGCACAAATAGGTGTGCTTGTGTGTGTGTGTGTGTGTGTGTGTGTGTGTGTGTATGTGTATGTGTGTATTCCTCTGACGGGGAGAATGGCTAGAATTGCAAATGTGGTATAGTCTATGTAACAGTATAGTTTAAAGATCATGGCATGTCATCACATCCTTTACATTATCCTGTTGAGTAGGATTGCATTGCATGGATATATATTCCCTTGTCTTAATGAAAAAATTTCTTTAACTAAGTCCCCTTGGTGAACCCTTAGGATGATTCTGGTATTTCCTCTCAGAAACAGTTTTTCCATGGATGTCATTGGTGGGATGAATCTTTAGAGGTGAAATGTCTGGGTCAGGAGTTCCATGGATTTTAAATTTTGATTGATGTTACCAAATTTCCTTCTGAAAAGGCTTTTTATTCATCTGTACTCACTTTCTGTGGCATATGAGAGTGCCACTTTCCCCATATACTGCCACGTGATATATTATCAGCTTTTTCCTTTTAATAGTTGCCTAAATGGTTAAAAATGTTACTTTGTTTTAATTTGCATTATGAGTACTGCTGAACATTCTTTAATATTCTTTTTTTTTTTTTGGACGGAGTCTTGCTCTGTCTCCCAGGCTGGAGTGCAGTAGCGCGATCTTGGCTCACTGCAAGTTCTACCTCCTGGGTTCACGTCATTCTCCTGCCTCAGCCTCCCAAGTAGCTGGGACTACAGGCGCCTGCCACCTCGTCCGGCTAATTTTTTTGTATTTTTTTAGTAGAGACAGGGCTTCACCGTGTTAGCCAGGATGATCTCGATCTCTGGACCTCGTGATCCACCCGCCTCGGCCTCCCAAAGTGCTGGGATTGCAGGAGTGAGAAGATCTTTTAGTATTCTTAAACAGCCATGGGATTACAGGAGTGAGAACATCTTTTAATATTCTTAAACCACCATTTGTATTTTTCTTTCTGAGCTGTCTCCTTTTACACTTTTTTCAAATTTCATTTCTCTTCTGATAAAGAGAGGGCAAAGTTCTGGTACTCTGCCTAGTTAACCTTCTTCTCCTCCGCTGATTTACTTCTAAGGAAGATAGTATTTTATACCTCTGAGTTGATTCATTGTACAGAGTAGCTAGAAGTACAAAAAGAAGGTCTATATTTGTTAACAACTTGGTAATTTTTAATTTTTATTCTTAGAGAATGGAGTATGAAGTCAAATTTTGATTAGGTAAATACCATCAGTTAGTTTTAGAGATAATGTGTCATCGAAATAGGATATATTTTGAAGGAGATGAGAAGAGATAAGTAATTTGGAGGCTGTTCTTAGGCTAGAGATTATGGGAATCTAAAACTAAGACAGGTGGAATTGGAGGCGACTGGGCTACTGACAACTTTTGTTATTTATATTACTCCAGTACCAGTTTTGCACTTTTTTTTTTTTGGCTTGCGTTTTGAAAATGATTGACTTTTCATACTTTGAATCTTCCTTAAGGGGAAAAAATTCTATCCATTGAGTGGGAGAGTGCCCAGCATTTGGTAGGCTTCCAGTGAATACTTGTTGAAGGAATGCCTTTCAGAAAGCAGAGTAATTATTGTTTTTTAGTTGATTTCATACCTCAGAAAGATCAGATTTTGTCCTGAATTGTGAACTCTGCCTATTGTGATATATCAAATATTTGTAGTTTTATTTATGAATTAGTTGTAATTTTCTCTGTGCCAAGGGTAAAGATTATTTTTATTTTTATTTTTTGGTGAGGGGAGGTGGGGAAGGGGGTTGATTTTTATTCAGGCTTCTCACAGTTGTTAGAGCCGCTCTGTCTTCAGAACAGTCACAACACAGGAAGTGCACCACTGAGACTGCCTAGGAAAGTCTGACCAGCTAAATCTTATTGCTTAAAATACACATATTCACAAAAACTGATAAACGGTAACATGCCTCACACAGGAATGTATTTGAATTTGCAAATGTCCTGACTAGCTGTAGTACCAAACCCTCCACCAACCCCTCATTCACTTTGAAAATCAGTGTCAGTCACATCTCCCTGGCCCCCTAACTATTCCTTCAATTCCCTATTAAATCTCTTGTCTCAGAAGGGTAGCCTCCTGTAGCAGGAACCAGACTGTGACATGGGAATTAAGCCCAGCTCTGCAGGTTGCATTTTCATCTTGTTCGTCTTCTCGTGTCTTGAGGGTAAGATGGTATAGTGAATCCCACAATTAACACTCAGCCAGTTCCCCACTATAACTAGGGAAAGAAACTTGAGAGGGTCCGAATACATCCATTTGATGAGTAGTTAACTGAAAAAGGGTTCATTTTGGTAAAACTTTTTCGCCTTTGAGTCATTTCAGTGAGTTATTTGGGATTCTTTAAAAAAGGTAAAGGAAAGGCATCAGAGGGCTTTGACACACTCTGGCCATACGCCAGCCTGCTTGTGCCTATTGGACTCAGCAGAGGGAGGCGGGCCCTGCGTTACCTCCAGGGCCAGCAAAGCTTTCTCCTGGCAATTCTGGGCGGGGCCAGTGTCTGGGCCACAGCTAGTCCAAGTCTGTCATTTAAGATCCAATCAAGCTCCTGTCTGAAATTCCACCTTCTTCTGTCCGAAGTGGTTGTGGACACCCCCAGGGGTTGGTATGGAGGACCAGGTGCAGCCGCGGGAGGCAGACAGGCTCAGAACATGTTTCCATTTACAGGGAACAGAACACAGGCCTCTGTGTGACTGTGGATCAGTGTGCAGGTTGCAGTGATGAGTAGAGTAAAACCTCTTCTTTGAGCTCAGTATCTCTGGTAAACACAGGGAACTGCAGGCAACAATGCTGCTGAATACACCCGAGTACACAGTCAGACATTTGTTCCATAAACAATAAATGTGTAAGACCAGTTACCTTGAGAGGGTGTCTTGCTCTGGAAGATGGTTTTAAAATGCCACATTTTTCAGGCTTCTAGGTATAAACCTTGGAGGCAGGGAACCTGGATTCTGCTTTCCTTTTGCTGGTCAACTGTCCAGTTCCTTCTGGGTCACTGAGTCTGGAGTGAGGCAAGAGGGAGGTTCTAGATTGTATTTTGCCTTAATCCTTTAATCCTTTTCTAGGTAATATCTCTTCCCCCAGGTAGCCTATTTAAAATAAAAAAAAAAAAAGTATGTCTTTCAAAACAAATTGCTAACTAGCCCTATTCTGTGTAACATTATAGAAGGCATGTAGCCAATTGGATGAAGATTTATTCATGGTCTTTAAAAGTTTGAAACAAATTATATAGGTTTCCATTTATGGTTTGGCATTAGTGTATATATATATATCTTCAGTTGGAAAAATCTTACAGGAGCATGACTCTTCCAATTCTAGTCTTTATTCAGGGTCTAGCTGTCCTGTAGCCACATCCCCTTTGATTGTTTTAGTAAACATCACAATAACCTTTATGCTCACTCCACAGTTTAAACAATACAGTACTTTTCAGTTGTTCCTTATCAGCTTTATTTATATTATATTTAACACATATTTCAGATAAAAGAATGTGAATTCTCTGAAGCCAGGGATTGAACCTTATGTATTCAGTGCTCTTTGAAGAAAATAGAATAGGATCCATGTTGTTGGCCAGTTGATTTACTTTTGGATAATGGAGTACATTGCTTGTGATTCATGGTATTCTTTTAGTAGCATGTTTTTCACTATCATACATGGGTTCTTCAGAACTATTGTTGCGTTTCTTAATACCTCAAGATTGTTTATTCAGAACATCAATTAGGGCTGCAGACAAATTATTTGAATTGGTGTTGGCTAAAAATCTAAACTTTGTGAGATCAAAAAATGTAATTATTAGCATTGATTAAGGGATGATATAATTTGTTTAGCGAGCTCTGATTTTGTGAATTTTTGAAAACATTTAAGTAAAGTATGTTCAGTTAAAAGAACAGCTTATATGATCATCCAGATTTATTTTCTACTTTACAACTGAGAAAAAGCTGCAGCTTTCTACAAAGCAGAGTATAAATATGAGGAAAATGGTGAAAGGAGGAGTGGTAGAATTGAAGAAAATGATGATGACGTGATAATGAAGAAAGGTAATGTTTATCAAATATTTACTATGGGCCATCACTGAGCTAAACACTTTACATATATTATCTCATTATCATAATCCTTTCAGATATTGTCTTTATTCTATAGGCACACAAGATCATAGAGAAGTTAAGTGACTTGCCCGAGATTGTACAGTTAGTAAGAAACTCTGGATAGGTACTTTGATTTCAGAAATTAAGGCTCTTTATCATGAGGAAAGAAGCAATGGTAATAAATGGAATTGAGAGTAGGTAGTTAACACATGACAACCAGCTATTACTCCTACAGAAATTTTATTATTTAAATTTAGTCATTTAACAAGACTGTACTTGCCACTATTGAAGAGTATGTGAAGATGAATAACTTGTTTTTATTTTTAAAAATCTAAGCATAATTTTTATTGTATAGAATATTATGCTAAGGAAGCTATGATAGAATTATTATTTTTTTCTTGAGACAGGATCTCGCTCTGTTACCCAGGCTGGATTGCAGTGAGGCGATTGTGGCTAACTGTAACCTCTGACTCCTGGGCTCAAGCAGTCTTCCCACTTCAGCTTCCTGATTAGCTAGTACTACAGGCATATACCGCCATACCCAAGTAATCTTTTAAAATTTTTCATAGAGACAACATTTTGCTGTGTTGTCTAGGCTGTTCTGAAACTCCTGTGTTCAGGTGATCCTCCTGCCTTGGCCTTCTCAGAGTGTTGGGATTACAGGCATGAACCACTGTACCTGGCCAAAATTGGTTTTTGTTAAAATCGTTTTTTGTGTGCTCTAAATGAGACTCAACAGCCACAAGAAGCCTTGTTGAGCCTCATTCTGGTTGCTTGATAATCACTCAAAACCTAGGGTTTTGTGTGGCTTTTGGGAGATATGCTGCTTGACTCTATTCACAGTTAGACATTATATGAATAAGGAGTTGTACAACTGAGTAGTAAATGTCCAGAGAGCAAGAGACTATGGCAAAAAAGAGACATGAACAGATTCAGGAGCCCCAGGATTTGCAGTGTAAGACTGCGCTTTGGTTTTTGTCTACATAAAATGAAGAGAGAGAATTATCACTGCCTGCTCCTCATTTCTTTCCAGCTGTAAAATTTGTGATGTATTCATTTATTCTGCAGATAGCTACCAAACTGCAGTATATACTTCCTTCAGTGCCCATTACTGCTCTGTATGAATGCACAGAAACTAAGATGTGTGTTTCTATTTTTATCTTAGGTTTTTGAACCAGTGTATTTGTTATTATAATTGCTTTTTTTATGTATGATACGTTGTATATTGTTGTTTAAAATTTTACATAAGCTTTGAATTATGTGACAAAACTTTAAGACTTGAAATGGCTTTTTTTTTTTTTTTTTTTTTGAGACTGAGTCTCGCTCTGTCGCCCAGGCTAGAGTGCAGTGGTGCAATCTTGGCTCGCTGCAACCTCCACCTCCCGGGTTCAGGTGATTCTCCTGCCTCAGCCTCCCAAGTAGCTGGGATTACAGGTGCACACCACCACACCCAGCTAATTTTTGTGTTTTTAGTAGAGATGGGATTTCACCATGTTGGCCAGACTGGTCTCAAACTCCTGACCTCAGGTGATCTGCCCGCCTTGGCCTCCCAAAGTGCTGGGATTACAGTCGTACAGGCATAAGGCCCACACCCAGCCCTAAATGGCTTTTAAAAAATAATTTATCCTATATCATACTGAGTACTTTTTGAAGTTTTGTACTTTATAATAGATTTTAACTCCAAATATTAGAATCACTTATGCAGAAGTTTTCATTTTTAAGACTCTTAATTCACTTTTGTAAAGATAGATCCAAACCAAATATTTAGAAAAAATGAGAACTTTGGCAGGAGAAAAAGTAAAAGAAAGAAATGCAAAATCGGCCTGGCGTGGTGGCTCATGCCTATAACCCCAGCACCTTGGGAGGCCAAGGCGGGTGTATCACCTGAGGTCAGAGTTCTCGAGCAGCCTGGCCAACATGGTGGAACCCCATCTTAACTAAAAAAATACAAAAATTATCCAGGCTTGGTGGCAGGCGCCTGTAATCCCAGCTACTTGGGGGGCCGAGGCAGGAGAATCGCTTGAACTGGAAGGCAGAGGTTGCAGTGAGCCGAGATAGCACCATTGCATTCCAGCCTGGGGGACAAAAGCGAAACTTTGTCTCAAAAAAAAAAAAAAAGAAAAAAAAAAGAAATGCAAAATCAAAGCTGTTAAATATTCAAGACTATTAACATGTAGTCTTCTTAGCACTAGTTTTTAACTGCTTTCACATGTAATTGACATAGAATAAATGGCACATATTTAAAGTGTACAATTTAGTAAGTTTTGATGTTTGTATACACCTGTGACACCATCACCACAATCAAGATAGTGAACAGAGCCATGCTTAAAGTGTGCTCTAAATGAGACTCAACAGCCATGTTTGCCTCTCTTTCCATGTTTGTATTCCTATATTCTTGAGCTTTCTTCTGGGCTGCAGTTAAGTTACTTGCAAATAGTTTGAACCTTTGAGTGTTTGCTAGACCTGATCCAGAACAGTGTTTAGACCAGGGCTAATTATACCCCATTACTGAAGCAAGATCCTTCTGGATACTCTATTCAGTGCCCATGAATCATGACATTTTCCAGGCTGACTGGTAGAAGAGACTGTTTCCAGCCTTGTATCAGTGCTGTGCACTGTTCCCCTTAACCCTTTCTGGTGTTTGTTTCCCTGGCCTTGGGTAGTTTCCTCACCCGCATGCACTGATCAGTACAAAACTAAGTACTCAAGGGGACCACTGCAGAGCCCCAGAGTCCTTATTCTATATTTTTCTCTCTTTGGCACTCTGTCCTATGAAGTCCAGCCTCTTTGATCATCGTGGACTTTCAGCTCTTTCTCCTGAACACCTGAACTTGGCTCAACCTGGTTTTCCCCTTCCTGCACAGCACCCTTGAAACTGTCAAAGCAGTGAGCCAGGGTAATAAAAATGGGACGCACCTGGTTTGTTTCCCCACCTCTCAGGAGTCACTGCCCTTCATTGCCTAATGTCCCATATCTTAAGGCAGGAGGAGTAAATCTGGTCCTGTTGTGTCTTTTTGGCCAGGATTAAATTATCTGCTTAATTTAATACAATTATGATAAAGATTGGTTCTTATGTCAGGATAGTATGATTTTCTTTAGAAGAACTAACCTGTAAAAGGCTGTTATTTAGTAAAAAGTTTGTGACTTAATAATATACCTTTGCTCATATGGTAATGATAGTTTAGTAGGGTTTTTTTTTAAGCTACCATGTATATTTTAATTAGGAAGACTGGCTTTGCATAGCTGAATGGTTACCACTTAAACGTTTGTTTAAAATTTTAGAATAGTAGGAGATAAAACGCTATATCTTAGATTTTACATGATTGAGAAATATATTGCTCATACACTAGGGATTTGGGGACATGCTTCTCTAATTAATAAAGCATAGTATTTATTTATTTTTATTTGTATTTTCTTTTATTTTTGTTTTCGAGATGGAGTCTCACTCTGTCGCCCAGGTTGGAGTGCAGTGGCACAATCTCGGCTCACTGCAACCTCCGCTTCCCAGGTTCAAGCAATTCTCCTGCCTCAGCCTCCCGAGGAGCTGGGATTACAGGCACCCACCACCATTCCCGGTTAAGTTTTTTATTTTTAGTAGAGATGGAGTTTCGCCATGTTGGCCATGCTAGTCTCGAACCTCTGACCTCAATTGATCCTCCTGCCTCAGCCTCCCAAAGTGCTGGGATTACAGACGTGAGTTACCGTGTCTGGCCAAGCCTAGTATTTAAAGTCTTCTATCTTCCTGAAGTTTTTATCAGATGGAATTGGTTATTACAAAATTAATACTAAATTTCTTTTTTGCATAATTCTTAGAGTCATGCTAGCCACCACAAATGGACATAATTCAAAATAATAATGAATTATTTACTTTGTAAGAAATCTGCTTCTTTTAAGAAGTCTTTTTTTTTTGAGACAGAGTATTGCTCTGTCGCCCAGGCAGGAGTACAGCAGTGCAATCTCTGCTCACTGCAGCCTCTACCTCCCAGGTTCCATGATTCTCTTGCCTCAGCCACCCGAGTAGCTGGGATTATAGATGTGCGCCACAACACCTGGCTAATTTTTGTATTTTTAATAGAGACCAGGTTTCATCGTGTTGGCCAGGCTGGTCTCGAACTCCTGACCTCAAGTGATCCACCTGCCTCAGCCTTGCAAAGTGCTGGGATTACAGGCATGACCCACTGTGCACAGCCTCTTTTAGGAAGTCTTATAGAAGAATCTAGGATGAGAATCAGAAATTTCAGATACCCTAGTTCTCCCTCTTGACACATTTCAGTTGGATACACATCTATTTTCCATCATTTTCAAAAGAATTCTCTTTTAAAAGTTATTTTTAAAGATTAATGATCTTTGAAACAGTCTAAAATATTGCTTTACAAACTGTATTCTGCAGAAAGCTGCTGACCTGAAAACATTGTGTTTGTATGTGTTCAACAGTAGAGGAATGATTCTGTGGTCAAATAACTGAAACAGTGAGTCAAAGTTAGGTGTTTTCAGTCCACCTTCATGAAACTTATTGTACCTAAGTGTCCAGGACAGTGTTCATGCCACTTATTACTATAGATGTGTTAGTTGCTATCATATTTATACTTTGATTTTTTTGTTTGATTTGTGGCATTTGTATGCAATATTTTCTTTTTAAAAAAATGTTTATTTATTTTTATTTTTGTAGAGACAGGGTCTCACTATGTTGCCCAGACTGGTCTCTCACTCCTGGGCTCAAGTGATCTTCCCACCTCAGCCTCCCAAAGTGCTGAGATGACAGGCATGCACCTCTGCTCCCAGGTGAATCCAATTGTTTTCAACAAGTTTTCACTGCATACAGTATCTCATCTCTCCTGTTACAAATCCTGTAAGGATTGGGACAAGATATAAATATCAAATAAAGCAAGTCTGTTCCAGTCCTTTAAATATTATTTGGTTAGAATTTTGTGGCAAGATTTAACACATAAACATTAAGCCTGGAACCAAATGTTGGAAGATAACATTTATTTAATATTATTATATGCTGTGTTAGTTGTTTTATATTGATGCTTGAAGGTAGATGGTATTACTGAGGTTTGCAGAGGTTAAAAAAGCTAGTAAGTGATAAGAATTGGGATTCAGTTTCTTGTCTTTTTGATTTCAAAACAGACTTTTTGCTCTGCATATTGTCTGTGGAAGAAGTAGTGTCATGAAAAATGAAAGATTAAATTAATGTTTCAAATTTTGGTGAAATCAGATATGGCCAAAAGAAAGTTTCTTGATTACATGTTAATTTATCCCTCATCTATTGGGAGGACTAGGGACAATGCTCCCATTTTAAGTCTAAAATTCTTAATGGTTTTAGGGTTTGAGTTACTTTCAGAGCTTTACTTTTACTTCTGAGTTCTTGAGACTTTTAAAACTTTTCATTTATTGTGGTACATTTTTGTTTTACTTAGTAAAATTCTAAAAATTAAAATATATTAAAATATTAAATAATTTAATTAATTAATTAAAATAAATAAATTTAAAAATTAAAAATATTTGCCTGTGCCTACTGTGTGACAGGCATTGCACTAAGGCCTTTGGCATGACCTGATTAAGGATATAGATTCTTTTTTTATTTTTTTTTTACTCTCAGGATATGCTTAAGGATATATATTCTTAAGACATCATTTTTAATTACCCAAATATTACCACAATTATTATAAACATTGCTCTGACCCTTGTTTATTAGTCTCTTGATTTCTCTAAACTTTTACTTTCATTTCTTCAGAGCCAAATCACTCACTTGCCACCCCATAATGAGTAGCTCTTGATACTCTAAAGAGGCCATATCCATTTTACTTCTGTCTGCATCTTGTGGAATATTATATAAAACAATAAGAAATTTTATTCATAATTAATAAGTTTAGCTTGGCCTCAGTTATAGTATGTTTCATTGTTTATCCTTCTGTATTTGAAGCAAACATAGAGGGGATGTAAATTTAATAATTTATACAGTGTGCTCCGGTTCCTGACTGTTTACCTCAGCCTCAAACTTGTAGTCTTGGATTACATACAGTACTGCTTTCTCCAAGGCCTTTGCTCGTGTGTTCTTCCCACTATGCACATGAGTTTCCATAAATAACTTCCTATTTTGATTTTTAATGTCTGCTTACTCTTTGTTTCAGTACGGGTATCACATGTGGGACCGTCTTTGCTTTCTGTCTTTCCACTTTGTCCACTCTGCCACAGCATGTGTCAGGATCTCTTCCTTATTTTCATAACACCCTAGATATCTCTGTCATTGCTCTTACTGCATTAAATTTTTTATTTGATATGTTTTTGTCATGAGAATGAGCTTCTGCAAGGAATTATCATTTCTTTTTTATCTTTATATTTTCATTGTGTAGCACAATATTAGCAAACAGTAGAAGTCTGGTACATATTTGATGAATGCACAATAAATGGCACTGATTTTTATGTTTATCATTTAAAAAACTTTAGAATACAACTTTTAATTGTTTTACTTATTATACAATTTTTATTTCAGGACTGTATTATTCTTGTGAAAGACTCATGGGTAGATTTTCTCTTAAAATTGTGAAAAAGTTGTCAGAAGCCATATTTATATAATGATATTCAAAGGCCATGCCATGGTGAGATTTTTTTCCCCCTAATCTCCACCATTCCTCCACCTCTTATGATACAGATCTTATGAATGAGACAGAGTAAAGGACTTTAAGTTGGATAAAGATTAGGATTCCCTGCTGGCTAGTAATTATCAGAATCTGGATGGTTATTTATTTGGATGAAACGGTGCATACATTGTGTGCATCAAAAGTAAAGCATATGTGATTGTTAGAGGAATGTTTGAATTCCCCAGTGGGATGTCATGGGGTATGTTTATAAACTCCCACTAAGCAGTAGTTCTACAATGGAATTTCTCTGGCATTGAGATAATAATTTGCACAGTCAAATTACCTTCTTTACAAAACCCCAAGGAATCATGAGGGCCTAATCCTTTATTAATGTCAACCCACAGGCTGCAAGAAAGCGTAAGATTGCCATTCGAAAAGCCCAGGGGAAAAATGTTGAGGCCATTCGGGAACTGAATGAGTATCTGGAACAGTGAGTGTTTTACAAGAGGATCGTGTTTTGTTATTCTGATAAATCTTTTTTAATTAAAATGGAATTTGCATTTGATTTTCCTGTTTGTCTTCATGCTGTTCATTTGCAGAATATCTACACACTTACTTTTTTTTTCTTTTCCTCTCACCAGATTTGTTGGAGACCAAGAAGCCTGGCATGAACTTGCAGAACTTTACATCAATGAACATGAGTAAGTTATTAAACACACTTAACATTTTGTTGAGTGCAGTTTTCATCACTGTAAGTTCAGAAAGCACTGTGGTTTCCAGAGGATTGGTGAGAAGGTGTGAATCATGTTGTTTGAAATGAAAAACAAAACAAATCAACAATTAAATGAAAATAAATCAATAATTTGCTGGTCATAATATGTGAATAGCTTTAACTGGGTCATTTGTGTTTTGCCATATTGTTTATGTTTAGGAAATAAGTTTTTCTTTCAAATATAGGTGACATTCTTTGGAAGTAAAAAGGCCTGCATTTGCTAAGCTAAATTTATTTTTGGTGAATCAAAAATGTGAATTTTTAGAGTTCAGATTGTTCTTATAATACAAAGAGTATTATACTCCCTGCTGTTTAAAAATTCTGTCAATTGTATGCATGTATTAGCCTTAGTACTGAGAGAATCAACTCTTCCAAAGTAGAAGCATTCTGTTGCCTGGGTAAAAAACTGAGAATAATCAAGAATGTTGAATGCTGTAGGATCTTGCTTATTGGATGTTTAATGTTTTTGTTAGCTTTTTTATTGCTGTAGTGACAGGAGGAAATCCCAGTGTGAGAGGATTAGTCCAGAGTCTTAGTGCAAGTTTGCTAATATTACAGCATTAATGCTAACCTCCATCTAGAGGCATGTTTTTTATTTTTTTTCTTAGTTCTTCTGAATCTGAAGTATATGACATTGCTTCTTTTCCTTCTTTTTTGACAGAATAGAATCAGATTCTTATGCACGTTTTCTTGTGCATGAATATTTAACCTTGTTCTCATACTACAAACAACTGATGAGAAATAGAATGAAGACATTTGTCTGTTGTCTGTGGTCTATATATATAATGTGATAGAGAGGATTGAAGTCTATTTGCATAAGTCTAAGAAAAGTGGGAGCTAAAATAAAAGTAATAGCTGTGATTTAATGAATGTATACTATATTCTGGGAACATTTTTGAAGTTCTCTGCTATACTCTGAAACAGATACTCTGGTTTTGATTAGGAAATTATTTCCTGAATCACATTCAGTATAGATGATATGCTTGTTTGTACACATATGTAAACATACGTATTTCTTATGCATGTGAGGCAGTGTATAATACTTATATTTAAATACATGAAATTGAATCTTTAGAATATAGTAAAAATAATTAGCATTAATTTTATTTTGTTTCGAAAACAGTTGACAGTCATTTAACATTTTTTTGTACTTTTTAAAACTTTTCTAACTGAAAGCATTTTTAAACATTTCAAATTAACAAGGATTTTTTTTTCAAGTTAAAGGAATACCTAATGCAGAAAATTTGAGAAACACAATAAAGCATAAAGACCAAGACAAAAATTACATGTAATTCCAGCATCCTAAGTTAACTATAGTTTGAATTTTGTCCTTCCTTACCTTTTAAAACAAAAGCCCAAAATAAAACTATCTTTCGTACTTTATACTTTCCCTTATATTTTGTCAAAAATTTCTTGTCACTATAACAATCTGCAGTGTGTTTTGAATGGTTTTATATTATTTCATCTTACCAGTTTACCCTAGTATTTTTAACCAGTTTCCTAGGGAGATATAAAGGTATTTTTATATTTTTATATATAATGCTGTAGTGATCATTTTTATTTTGTTTCCTTGGGTTAAATTCTTTGAACTAAAATTGCTTAATTAAATAAGATGTACGTTTTCTGTGGTTTTCATGATAGTACCTGATTGTTCCCTAGAATGTTAACATCAGTTTACCAGCACACCAGCGTTTACTAGAGTCCCTTAACAATATTGGATATTGTGATTCTTTTTTAATCTTTACAAGTTTGATAGGTGAAATTGGTTCTACCTTTTTAGTTCATTTTTAAGAGCTCTTTTTTGTAAAGGAGAGTAACCGTATGTCGAAAGTATATCCTTGTTATATGCTTTTTAAATACTGACTTCTTAAAATTATAGAAACTTTACATTTTTAGAAAATCAGATTCATCAGTTTTTAACATCATGTCTGCTACCTTTAATAGCTTAAAAATTATATCACCTTTTTTCACCTACTTCATTTGCAATTTTATTTTTTTGCATGTATTTCTAATATTTATTTCATCATCAAATTTAGGTTATACCTTATTTTTAACCTACCATTAAATTTATTTATTTGTTTCACCATGTGGCACCATGTTCAGTTTTGCTTTGTTTTGAATCTAAAGAGTTTATTAAAATAGAGGTGAATGTACACTTAAGAGAAATGAACTGAGAAATCTCAAAAAATCAAGAAATACAAAGATGTAGGAGCACCTGAAAAAAATTTTTTAGACGAAATGATAACTATGGTCAGCCTACCCTTTTATCTAGTATCACGAAAGTCTTTTTGGTCTTGAAGGTAGTTACAAAATGACCATTTATTTTTTCTAATTGAACACGTAGAAGGAATATTTATGTTTAGGTGAGTGGAAATACATATCTACAGATTTTTTGAAACTGAAAATTGCAGTCAATTCATATGATTCATTTGACATGTTTGAGCAAGTCATTATAGGAGGAGTTTTTTGGTGGAATGTTAAATTATCGTAGGATATCAGTTTTAGCACCAGTCTCGTGGACACAGTGGCAAAAATGTAGCAGTTTTCAAAATGTTAGATATATTTAACATTTAATATTCTTTTCTGCGTATGAACAGTTATAAGCTTTTTTAAGTATAATAGGTCACAGGCAGCTTTGGTAGCCTAGATCTAGAACTATTTTTTTTTCTTTAAGAGACAGATGTACGTTTTCTTACAACATTTCCCAGACTAAACTTGAGCTCCTGGGCTCAAGTGCTCTTCCCATCTCAGCCTCTTGTGTAACTGGCACTACGGGTGTGTCACTATGCCCAGCTCTGGAATTTTTAACTCCAAATAAATATCTGTAGTATAATTTTCATATAGCCCTATTTAATGTTTTTATAGAGAGAAAAAGGGATATAGAATTATGCCACATAACCGTTTTATATTTTTAAGTTACTTTTATAAGTTCGTTTCTGATTTATAAATTATAGTTTGTTTTTAGTTATTCCAGGGGTATATGTTACACCCATTGACCATATTGAGACTCTTGTTCTAAAGTTTTAAAACTACAGTTAATTTTTTGTGTGTCAGCACTACCAATATGTATTATAGGTTAAGTATCCATAACCTGAAAACCTGAAATCCACAGTACTCCAAAATCTGAAACTTTTTGAGTGCCAACATGATGCTCAGAGGAAATGCTCATTGGAGCATTTTGGATTTGGGATTTTTGGGTTAGGAATGTTCAACCAGTAAGATAATGCAGATATTTTAAAATCTGAAAAATTCTGAAATCTGAAACATTTCTGGTCCCAAGCATTTTGGTTAAGGGATACTCAACCTTTGTGAGCAAAAATACATTCACATTATGAAAGACAAAATGTTTTTACTCGATTTGTAATTGAAACTAGATACTATACAGCAAGGAACAGTTTAGTATAATACATTTATTATGATTGTGATTATAGTTCCTTTTCATAGGTCCAGCCTTTTAAAATTCCATATCAAAGGGAATTACCACAATTCTGTAAGGAAAAATCGTGATGTTGGTAAAGTAACACACATTACCAAATACTGTAACCTTTAGTTATATATACTTTTGTAAGGAAGAGAAGAAACTTTATTTAGTCCTAGTACTGACTCTAACATTGTAATAACAATTGTTATTCTGTTTTAAGTAGATTCAAATTATTTTCACTTCTCTATTCTTAGTCTTGTTGAGTCACTGTATATAATGAATTAACTTTTCTATGCACCTAGAATAGTACTGGCTATGTATTATCCCTGACAAGATTGAGGAAATAGTCACTTTTTGTGTGGCCTAACAATGGCCTAGAAAAGCTGGACTAGACCATATCTTGAGCTCCTTCTAGCCCTAATTTTATTTAATTCTATATTTTATCCACAAAATTAGTTTGATACCATACTTTGTAAAATTGGGGGAAGGAATCCTTTTCTCTATGTGATGCTAATTGATTTTTGATAAAATATCTTGGTATTCATTTTACCCTAAGAGCTACTACTACCTGCCCATTTTATCTTGCTTTATGCACCAGTGTCACAGTTGTGCTCAACCCATTTAAAGCTCTAAGAACTTTTATTCTTAGTCTCAACATGAATTTTTGGTATCATACTTTATACTTAAAGGAACACGTTTAGAAGAAAACTGTCTTTTGATAAAGTGTTTTAAGGTAGAGACAAATTTTCCCTTTTCTTTTAGAGTGATAAATAGATATTAAGTAGGTAGTCATAATACATTTGTTTTAGACATTTATTTAGTCATTTGTTCAGTCTTACTAAATACCTATCATGTGTCAAGAACCAATGCTAGGTTTTGAATTTAAAAATGGAAAGGGCTAAATAGCTGCATGATCTTAGATGAGAGTATATATATATGGTCCTTCATAAATCTAAAATGCTGTAATTATTAGGTAATCTGCAGGGTGTATTTTTCTCCTCAGTCCCTTTGGGTGTGACTGCTGTACACATTTTCATGTTACCATTGAGATCTTCAGTTTTTCAATGTTATGTGTAATGCATATAAACAGCATATGTAGTGGTTAAAGAGTACAGGCTGTCTGGAGTGGCACAGCCTGGGATTCAGTTTACAGCTCTGTGCCTCAGTATTCTCAGCTCTAGCATGGTGATAATAATTTCCTTCTTCCTAGGATTTTGGTAGGATTAAATGAGTTAATACATGTAACACACATAGAAAATGCATGACACCTAATAAACAATTAGTAAAACTTAGCTTATACTTGTGTGAAACAGGAAAATAATTTTAAAAGTATATCAGGCATTAGTGTCAAGGTAGATACTTTTGTATGTTGGTAACAAATGCCAAAAATAACTTTAGGTAACCTCTTTTTGTTGGGTAGTGTCATCAGTTCCTCACTGGGAAGAAATCTTGTAACACCTGTGTTCATTAGGATTTCCTATAGATAGTGAGGATAGTCACATGGCATTAAACATTTAAAATATATTTAGTGAATTATAGTCACATGCTTTAAAATGTTTTTCCAGAGCTCTTTCTGGCAGTTCTCTTTCCTTAGGTTTTCAGCAAGATTTTTGTTTATTCTACCACAAGATTAAATAGTAGCACAGTGTATATCAAAACCAACTTGATCTATTTTTCATGGGCTTAGAAATTTATAACTTTATTATAATTTGGCATTTGACAGTAAACTTAGGTAATGAAATCTTTGTAATAGAATATGTTGGTAAATATATGCCTGTGAAGAATTTTTAGTGAGTAGAGAATATTTAATAAAGTATTTATTTTCTCCTTACACATTAGCTGTTTGAATATTTTTTTAAATGATCAGTCAACTTTCAGAAGTTATTCTATATACAACTTGATCCAAGGTCTTGAAGCCTTTCTTATTAGTAATGATGAGATGTAGTAGGAGTGACCCAATTTTTAAAATGCAGTATCTATTGATTGTTTACAGGCTGCTTTAAGATTTAAGCCTGTGTTTATTAATTTCATGATAAAATTTAATGTCATTGATATTTATGAATGTCAGATGACAAATATTTTATTAATAAAGCTATGTAAATTATTTTGTGAATAAATTGTTTAACATCACTAAAGTTGTTTTTAAATTATTTCAAGGTTTAACTAAAATAAAAATTTGTGACTTTTAAAATTAATTTCTCCTCTTGATGTGTTTTTAGCTATGCAAAAGCAGCCTTTTGTTTAGAGGAACTAATGATGACTAATCCACACAACCACTTATACTGTCAGCAGTATGCTGAAGTAAGTGTTTTCAGAACAATGGCATATAATTTTATTTTGGTTGCTATTCGGTATTATTATGGAACTAAGAATATTTCCTTCATGTTAAGCAAGTATATGTTTAAAACATCTGATAAACATTACATTGTGGGAATAAAAGTTTAAATTTTTTAACATTGCAGTGGTAATACTGACTTCAATTAAGACATACTTAAAACAGTGAAATTCCTTGTATTTTTATATTTGTGTACTATTTTCTTTCCTAATTATAAGTTATATCACATTTGCTACCACTTAATGGCTTCTGAGACATTTATAGTGATTATGATTGTTAAATCCATATTCAGGGAAATTTGTATTAAAGCCAGTTGGGACATAGGAAGTATTTATTTAATTTGCATACTGTTAAGAATAGCAGTACAATTGAATGCTATAAGGCTAGAAGGGATTCATTATTAAAGAATGTCCGTACAGATTATGAAAGGACAATTCAATATTTAAGTCCACATTTATAATGCCAGTAATAGAAAATACAATGTGAAGTGAAGCATTTGTGAGGCAGCTGAAATAGAAATTATTCTGGCTTTTTATTGTGGCAGCATTTTTGTTTTAAAAACTACTCAGTCATCTCAATGTTCGTAGAACAGAATAGCTTTTTGGGGGAAGGTTATGTTTGAAATTTTAGATTAGCTTTAAAAACCTTTAGGTGAATTCTTTTAACATCTTGTATTTGTTTTTAGAGAGAATATCTGTTTCGATTACTTAATGCCTGTGGTATGATGAAACCATGCTATATTTCAAAGTAGTAAAATAAACGGTTTTCAGCACTTTGCAATTTTTAACAGGTTAAATATACCCAAGGTGGACTTGAAAACCTCGAACTTTCAAGAAAATATTTTGCACAGGCATTGAAGCTGAACAACAGAAATATGAGAGCTTTGTTTGGGCTTTATATGGTGAGTTGCGGTGCATGTTTAATGTTATTTTTAAAAATCTGTCACCTAAAATCCATTCAACTATCCCCTCCAATCATTCCTCTCCTGTTTTTTGTATTTTATTGATAAGCATATAATATTTTTCTGTAATTCTGAGCAATAGCTTGTAAGCCAGTTTTATTTTTGAATGTTACTACAGCCTGTTTGACTTTTTTTTTTTTGTAAACTATCTTTTATCGTATCAGAATTGAAATCTGCCCTTATAAAATTAAATAGTAACAGGAAAAAAAACATGATTTCTTGTTTTGATATTCTTGGGTTTATGCCCAACATTATTGTATTTCTTCCCTAAATTATAGTTGTATGACGTATTTTTAAACTATGCCAATAAAATACATTAGAAATAAAATCCCTAATATATAAAATTAAAACATTTTTTATGGTGTAGAAAAACAGTTTGTAAATTGTGGGAAGTATATAATGATCTCTTGTTTAGGTATGCCAAATGTAGAGTTTAGAAAAGTCAATTAGTAAGAGTATGGGAAATGGAGGAATAATTTGCTGACCTTTAAGACATGTATATAAAGTGAGCACCTCTCTAAAATAAGAAAGGCTGGGAAAAATAAACTTTAATATGTCAGTTAGTTCTTTGAATTTTTTATTTATCCTGTTCTTTTGACAGACTTCTTGATAAGTGTCTTCTAGTTGCAGCTCAATGATAAAGAACTGATTGAAGAAATGGAGATAGGAAGAAATAAAAATGAAATAATTTTTAAAAAGGAATGGCAAAATATGATTAGAAAATGGTTCAAATGTATTTCAATAAAATTTTCCTGGATTCTAGCAAAGCGAATTGCAATGGCTTGAAAATATACTATAGTAGAAGTATCTCTTTATCAAATACATACTAATTTTAAAAACTATATAATATACAACATATTATTATTAATAGTTTATACATAGCACTTTATGTGCTGGGCCTTGTTCTGACCTGTATTTTTTATTTTAAATCAATAAATTCTCACATCAAGTATTTGAGTAGGTGCTCTCAATACTATTCTCAGGTGGTGAAACTGAGACACGGATTTAATTAATTTGCCCAAAAATGGGCACAGAGCTCCTAAATGATTGAGTTGGGTTTCCAGCCCTGGAAGTTAACTCCATAGTTTTTCTTGTAACCACTGCATCTACTAAAATTCATAAGAAGAAGGTAACATTAAAGTCATAGAGGTATAAAAGTGAGATTTGGGGATATAGATTCTTCACTGGCAGAGACGGAGACATAGGTGAAAGAGGCTATAGCACAGCCTGGCATAAAACAAAGGCTTAACCTTTTTTTGAATCACATGGTCAGATTCTTTTAAGAGTAAAATATATTTAAGAATAGGATTAAAGTTATATCTTAGTCTTCACAGTAATATATACATTTAATAATTAGCATATGATTTTGGGGTTTTATGGATTCTTTCACAGATCCCAGATTAAGAACTGCTCATTTAAATACATTTTTAAAAAGGAGAGGGTGGATCAAATTGCAGGGACTAATTGGTTCTCTGAAACACAGTTTGAAAACTCATGGTATAGTGAAAAGAGAAATGGATTAGAGATAAAGATCTTCTTTATTTCAAAGACCCATTATTTTGCTTTGGTCAAGTTAAATCTCTCCTATTGGACTTAAATTTCTTTTATCTATTAATGTAGGATGTCAGGCTAAATTATTTTTGAGTTTCCTTTTTCTATAAATATTCAATAATTATGTGATTCTGACATAGGCAAGCTTATGTAATTCAATAACAAGAAATAGTACCAGTAATATCCTACAGTGGTAAAGTGCTTTTGGTTTATAAAGTGTTCTTCTATAGCTTCTTTATTTAAACGATACGGAGTTTTACCTTTAAGAGCTGTTACAGATACATAATTAAATAATTTTAGGTATTATTTAAAATATATTTTCCCTTTCCACTATTTTGGATTTATACTATATTTTAAAATGTATTTTCATTTTTAAGCACTAATATTCAATTTTATGTTTATATTAAAAATTGGTACAGTTTTTAAAAATTCTTTATTATCATCCCATTGCAACCATGTCCCTTATGTTTTTGATTGTCTTGACTAGCAAAAAAGGAATTTTGCTTTTGATGTTATTGTTTGTTTGTTTTTAGTCGGCAAGTCATATTGCTTCTAATCCAAAAGCAAGTGCAAAAACGAAAAAGGACAACATGAAATATGCTAGTTGGGCAGCTAGTCAAATAAACAGAGCTTATCAGGTTAGTATTTATTGATCATTTTGCTATGTAGGTCAGTTAATGTATTTCTTAGTTTTGTTTCTACAAACTACAAAGTCAGATGTCTGGCATTGGACTTATATGCCTTTGGGGCTTTATGAAATGTATTTTGTGTAGAATTAATTTGTGGTTTTAAGACTACCTTTTTATCCCCTCAAGAGGAATCTGTTAGTATTATTATTTCATAATTGACCTTACAATCTGGAAATCTCAGTGGTTCTGCATTTGGCAAACGCAAACTAATTCTAAAAACTCAGGATAAATAAATATGTCGCATTTCAGAAGCAGATGGGGTATGTGAGTATATTTTTAATCATAAGTATCTCAAGAAATAGAAAAGAAGGAAGAAAAGCCTTAAAGTAAACTAATCAAACTGCGTAACAAAGTTTGTGCAGTCTGCTTATACTTCAGATCTTTTACTGAAACTTCTCCATTTGTATCTTCGTTTTCTAAAGCTCATCCTTAGCAGATTTTTGGGAAATTATTTTTCATGAGAAATTTACTCATGGGAAAATACATCTTCTTATATCTTTAGCCTTATTTGTCTATAGCCTTTATATTTAAAGGACAGTTTGGCTTTTTATATACCCGTTGATCCTTTACCTAAGTATCTTAAGCATATTGTTCAGTTGGTTTTTTTTTTGTTTGCTTTTAATATGGACGAGATCTTGCTACATTGCCCAGGCTGGCAGTGAACTCCTGGCTTCATGCGATCCTTTTACCTCAGCCTCCTAAGTAGCTGGGACTACAGGTGCAGGCATCACCATGCCCCACTGTTTCATTCTGTTTCAGAATAAAATGTTGCCGTCAAGAAGTATGATGCCATCTTGACTTGCTTTTTGTCATAAGTGACTTTTTGTCTGGTTACCCAAAGGAATTTTTTCTTTATCTTTAAAATCCAGTAGTCTTACTACGATTTGTTTTATTGATTCTTCTTGGGTCAGTTTTCCCAAATACACAGTACACCCATTTAGTACATCAGTTTAGCCCTTTTAGTTGAGAAAAGTTGCTTATAGAATTACAAGTATTTTTTTCTCTGCTTCGTTTTCTTTTTCAGGGTTTCAGTTACAAGTATATTAGACTTCATTTTTCTATGTCCTTTATTATTCATTTTCCTTCAAATTATTTTGTCATTTTCTGTATTTTATGTTTTCTCCATAATTTTTTATGAAGTTGATTCATATTTTTCTTGTCCTCCATGTTTAAATGAGGTAGTGTTCCTGGACTTTTAGGAGGAGATGTTTATGGAATGGCAGGAAGTTGGAGATAGATTAGGGTAGCTTTCCCAGCTTGGCTATTCTATGGCTACCTCCTTTTTTGGCTTAAGAGAACTCAAATATGACCTCTTTGTGTAGCCAGTCTTTCTTAGAACTGAGTGTGAATGGAGAGTCTGTCTTAGAACTGAGTGTGACCCAGAAAGATTTTCTGGCTTCAGCCCACTGTTCTGTTTCTAGAGCCCTCGAGATCTTGAATTCTGAAGTGTTGCTGTCAGCTTTAAATATTACATATTGTTGTTACAGTTTGTGTTTCTTCCTTTTTGTTTTGTTTCCTTCTGGGATTGCTGCCTCTGGGCATCACTCCTTTTCTCACCTCTCCTTATCTGAACCATCTCTCCTTCTTGCCCTGGTGTTTCTGCCCTGTTAGGTTTGGTTTCAGTTTTTAATTGTTTTTCTTCAGGGTGTGAAGTTTTGTCCTTCTGGAAGAGGATGTTTGCTAGATATTTTAGAGATTTTAAGATAGTAGATGGTTAGACTTGTCTAATCTCACATTTGTGAATAGTTTTTTACACTTATCTTTGTTTTGGAGCTTATGAAGACTTCTAGGCCCTTGGCAGATGCATCATCTCAGGTTTTCTTGTTTCGTGGATTAAGAATTCATGATTTGTTTGGTTTCTGGTTTCTTGTAGAGTAGTAGGTTGTCCTCTATTTCTATTTCTCCTACTACACAGTTGTTAATCTTTTGTAGGTCGTGCTGCTCTTGATGCCATAGTCACATTCTAGGGTTTAGAAAATTGGCACCTAGTTTTTTTGGAAATGTCGTCTGTGGGCTTGGGTTCTATTATGTTGGTTTTGGTGCTGGCTTTTTGTTGTTCGTTTTTGCCCTTCTGGTTGGAGAAAATTGAGGAGATTTAAAAAATGTAATGCCTCCATAATCACATCATCGAAAGTCACCTTTGTGTATTTTTATTGTCTGTTATAGAGCATGTTAGTTTTGTTGGCATATTGTAAGTCAGCGTATTTATAAATATTAGCGAGACTGTGCTTCTTCAAATGTAGTTTGGGATAGCTCAGATCTGTAATGGAGTTCCACACAGAGTAGGCTTGGGAGTATGTTGAAGTGTGTGATTTAAAGGTAAGATTTGTATAATATAAAAGTAATGCTGTGCATACTACATAATCGTTTTTAAGACATTTATGAAAAACAGCTCTTCAGAGTGCTTTTTTGACATAACTATTTTAAAATCAATTTTTACTAAATTACAATATAGAAATAAGAATTATAACAGAAAAAAAGGATGCAAGTAATAAATGTGCCTTTCAGTGACTAATATAAGGTAAATATATCCAGGCTAATAAATATAAACACTGCAGCATCCCAAAGCCCTCTTGGTAAGTCCTCTTAATTTCTCCTCTTGTTTTCCTTAAGAGTACTCACTTATAACCCTGTAGTTTATGGAATCAGCCAGTATGTATTCTTTTTTGTCTTGCATATTTCTATCATTATTCAGTTTATGGGATTTATCCTTGTTTATGTCTGTAGTTCATTCATTTTCTTCTACTGTTCTTCATTGTATGAATGTTATACTTTGTCTAGTCAGTTATTGCTATGCATTTGGAATATTTTCTGTTTGGGCTATTTTGAATAAACTATACTGAATATTGCTGTACAGATCTTTTGGTGGACATGTATGTGCAGTTCTTACTGTATGTGCAGTTCTGTATATCTTTGAGTGAAAATACTGGGTCATAGAATATATGTATATTTAACTTTAGTAGTTAAAGGCAGTTTTCCAAGTTAGTTTACTCCCACCAGCGGTAAGAGTTCTAATAGTCCCACATCTTCACCAACACTTGGTTCTGTCAGTCTTTGTAATTATAGCCATTCTGGGACATGGTTTTATTTTGCATGTCCCTGATGATCAGTTCCATTTGGATATCCTCTTTCATGAAATATTTTTCTCATTAGTATTTGTATGACTTATTTATTTAGTTTTTTGCTTTGAGCCCTTTTTTAGTTATATATATAAGCAAATATATATAACTTTTTACTTTTTTGCTCATATGATCTTGAGGAATAGAAGTTCTGAAATGAAATGTGTTCAAATGCCTCAGTCATTTGTTTGTGTTTTTTGTGTTCTGTTTAAGAAATCTTTTGCTACTCATGGTCATAAAGAATTCTGTGTGTCTTCGGAATTTCTGTTTTACTTTTCATATTTAATCCACAACCCATTTGGAATTGATTTATTTTTAATTTTTAATTTTTATTTTTTTGAGACAGAATCTGGTTCTGTGGCCCCGGCTGGAGTGCAGTGGCATGATCATGGCTCACTTTGCCCTCAACCACCCAGGTTGAGTTATCCTCCTGCCTCAGCCTTCCAACTCGCTGGGACTATAGGCGCATGCCACTGTGCTCAGCTAATTTTTAAATTTTTTGTAGAGATGAGGTCCAGCTGTATTGTACAGGCTGGTCTCAAACTCTTGGCCTCAAGTAATCCTCCTGTCTCAGTCTCCCAGTGGAGTGCCAGGATTATAGGTATGAGTCACTGCATCTGGCCTGGAATTGATTTTTATGTATGATATGAAATAGGGGGTCAGTTGCTCCCCATATGGATATCTAGTGTTTCTGTCCATCTTGTATTCTATCATGAGTTCTGTCCATGGAAGCTAGTTCAGTGTAGTTAAAGAGAAGATTACAGATGCTGGACACTTGTTGTCTGGGTTCAAATTTTGACTCTGATATAATTATTAGCTATGCAAACTTGAGTAAATTACCTAACATCTCTTGGCTTATCTTTTCTTCTGCAAGATGGCCATAATAAAATATTCTGAGAATTAAAGAAGTTAAAACATAAGTTATTTTGTTTTTCCTTCTCCTTGTCTCTTCAGTGTGACAAGACCCCCTTGAGGTGTGTTGAGGTATAATTTACATGTAATCAAATGCATATATTTTAAGTATACAGTCTGAGTTTTAACAAATATGTATACCCCCTTACCAGCCCCCCACTCAAAATAGCATTTTCATCACCCAAGAAAGCTTCCTTCTGCCATTTTGCAGTCAACCTCATCCCCCACTGGGAGATAAACAAGCACTGATTTGATTTTTATCACCAAACATTAGTTTTGCCTGTACTATAACTTTGTATAAATGAGTTTATAGGCTATGTGCTCTTCTGTGTCTGGCTTCTTTCACTCAGCATGTTTTTGAGATTCATTCATTTACAATCCATTTCATTTTTCCTATTACTTTGTCTACCCATGTATTTTCCACAAATTATATAAAGATACCAAGCAAGGTATCTCAGTTATTACAATGCATGAATCACTGACCTCTGAATTTGATAAGCAAGTTTTTATTATTTGGTTGTGTTTGTGTTTTTTCTGGTGAGTTTTCTTGTAGATCTTACAGAGAATTTTGAAAGATTTACTTAAGCAAAATCTAACTGTATGAAAACAAAAATAGAGAATTTGTGAATCATGTAGAAGAGTATAACTTTCAGAGAATGACATTTTTGATAAATAGGTAAATCTTTGGGATCTCAGTGAGAATTTCTTAATCGTATCTAAGCATGTAAACCAGTATAGAGTATGTGATATTTAATATGTGATTTTTCTAGATATTTATAAATTAGGGAATATTAGGTTTCAAGAACTGCTTTTCTTTCTTTGTTTCCACTTAATGATGAAACAGAATATGGCTACTATTTGCTCTTCAATTAGGTAATTGGTTTAACATGTTCAGTAGAAGCAGACACATTTGATTAATGCACATGAAAAACTTTAATGTGAACTTACTCACAATGATTTTCCAGATAAATGCTTCTTTGGTGCACAGTTAAATCTGTGCTAGTGATTTATATGTTATTTGTGATTGCAGCGGTGATTCTGTTACTGTCCTTTTGGGAAACAGAAAATTAAATCATGATTTGGGAGAAAAAATGATTCTGACTTAATCAGTTAAATTGCCATACAATTCTGGAATAGACAGAATAATTGCATGTCACATTAAATTTGAAGTGATAGATTTATATTTCCAACTTTCTTTTATTTGTTCTGACACAAGTAAATTCATTTGGTTTTTTCCAAATTGCACTGGTTGTGGGTAATGTTGACACCATTTTAGGTGACTCTTTAAAATTAGCTAATTTTAAAAGATCACACTGTATTATTTTTATGTTTAAGTATAAACCAAGAAAAATACTGTATTTAAAAATACATGTTATGGTTTTAGCTCTACAGAATTTTTTTTATTTTTACTTTGCTATTTAAAAGCAATTAGAATAAATGTTATGTGGTAATGTTACTATGTGATGTCCTATTCTGTACCCCTAATTTTCTCAGAATCAGACCTTTAAGTATCTGATTAGGACCATTCCTATTTATATTTCATAAATGGTGGTAAAAGGAAAAGCTTTCTATTTCTGGTAAATCCTTGTGTATTGTGTAATTTATTGACTGGGTAGCAAAAGTAGTAAGCATGCCCCACAGCCTTTCGTCCTCAGGGGAAATTATAAAAGGACAAAGTTTTAAATGTGATATTGCTGTTACCGTATTTAACATATGAATTCCTTAAATTCGTGATGCCTTTTGAAAGGCAAGGTGATATTGATTTTTATGAGAAGTTTTTTTTTTCCTCTGGCATTTCCACTAGAAACATCCTTTATTTACTTTTTCAAATCAGGATTCAACTACAGAAACTAATCTAATGGTTTAGAGTGTAGTAAGTGTGAGGGAATCATAATGTTAAGCTGTAGCCAGAGGGGTCAGAGACAGGTTACCAGTTCCTGAAGCCTGTTGCTTCTATGATGTTACCTGTGCTTGATCACTTAATCTTTCTGAACAGGTCATGAGAAGTTTTCCAAATTAAGGTAATTACAAAAGACAAGGAACACATCGTAAATCAAGTACTAAGTGCTTAAGACAGCATTGTTATTTGAAGAAATGATCAGTCACTTGAAAATGTATTGAGTGGTTTGATGTTAACTTGAAAACACTAGATGTTGCTAATACCAAGTATTTTAATCATATTTAACCAGGGGGAAAATGGGTAAAGTATATATATATAAAACAAACTTTCTCCCATCTCCAACAAGGAACACTTGCTTATCTAGTAAAGCTTTTGTTTTAAATCAGACTAATAAATGATGGGAATTGTCAGTGCAGTTAACAAACTCATTTTAAAATCAGCATGTGGTATTCAACAGTGTTTCCCTCCAGCGATTATGTGTACGATATTGAATTTAATATGCCATGGATTTGCTTTTAAATACACAAATATAGGGTATATTTTGTGTATGTATTGATATATTTTGTTTTCATAGTAAAATCCAATCCCAATTAGTTTTATAATGTAAGTAAATTACAATTAATAAAGTAGAAATGCATACTTTAAAACATTTTTACATTGTTTTAATGTGTAGCGTAGGTTTTTACTTGACAGCTGTTTGCAGAACCGTATCATTTAGTTAACTAATAAATCTGGAAACTTAAATTATGAGCTACTTTAAATAATTTTAGAGAGTACTTGCAACTTTAAAATGTTTAGTGAAATAACTTGTATTTATATTGTACCTTTGTTTGAAATTGTAAAAATCTGTTTAGACACCAGATGAGTAGAAATGGTTCACATTCCTACATAAATGTAAGCTAAATTGCATTTTAAAATTATACTTTTTATTTCATGTTTTTTTGATCTGAGTAGGATAGTTTCAAATCTATGATTTTATAGGTTATTATACTACGTAAGCATTTAAAACATTTAAACTGGCCAAGTGTGCAGTGAAATCTCTGTACACTTCTACTGAAGGTAAGACCTTAAAGGAAAATGTCCTTAATACCCAAATTTTATTCTTACTGAAAATAACAAAGAATATATTTGATTTCCTACTAGTTATAAAATAGTCAATGTTAAGTTTCATTAGCAATGTGAAGGTAAGATTGTCATTTTGAACCTGCCATTGAAATTGAGCCTAATTGAGCTTTTTTTTTTTTTAATTAGTTTGCAGGTCGAAGTAAGAAGGAAACCAAATATTCTCTTAAGGCTGTCGAAGACATGTTGGAAACATTGCAGATCACCCAGTCTTAAGGTTTCAAAAACTCTTTGACATTAGATTTCACAACTGCACAATTGAACTTATTGGCCTGTAACTTATTTACTAAATGCCCAGTGCTGTTTATATACTACAGTGATTTTCTGTTAAGAAGGCAGTTGTAAAGAATGTGTTTATATAAACCTAAAAATGCCTTTTATTGCTAAGTGGGAAGATGGGGGAAATCCATGGAAGAGAGATTTAAGACTTATTGATTGTACATCAGTCTCTTCATATCACATATATATATAAAAAACTCTAATGTAGAATAACCTTGTTAAATAAACCATGATGATTTATTAAACTTGCGTTTGAAGATTCTAACTTCATTTTATTATACTCACAGTGGATATATTGTTTAAGAACTCAGTTTCTAGTTAACTCCTTACTGGTGAGAGCAAAGACACAGCATATGTAGCTGACAGAAGCAGATTATTTTGGCTTTGTTTATATTGTTGAATTGGATTTTGCTGTACATTCCAGTGGACTATTTGAATTGTTTTATCTGCTGTAATATCCTTCTGATGAATCTTGCTTAAAACATGTCATTCTCCAAAGTTCAGCAATATTTCTTTGTAAAATTTTTGTTTTGATATAGGACATAATTGAGATTTTTACATATAAAATGCCTTAAGGTAAATATGTTATGACACTTAAATTTAACTTTTATGCAAGTTATATTTATTGAATCCTTTAATAGTAAATTATTTGAAAGAATATTCAAGAATCATATAGAGTAGGGATTAAGGGGTTTTAGTGGCTGAGTTATTTTTAATTTTGAAAAAATAAGAAAATTAAAACTATTCTTAGAAACGAAAATATTAAAATTTTCTTGTTCTATCATTACCTTAGTTAGAATTTTTTATTTTTCTCTTTTCATAATAAACAACCATTAGGCTACCTTCAACAGTATTTGACATGTTTCAGTAAAATAGAAAAGACTTTGAAAGTTAAATTTCATTTAGACACAAATCAGGTTTTAAAATGGCAACCGTTCATAGCAAATATTTATGGTATTTATAATAAATATATTTAAATTTATTTTTACTAAAAATATACAGAGGCATCTGCAGACTTGCCATTACCACTTTGGGCAAGTGGGGATTGTAGAGGAATTGACAATCTAGAAGTGTTTAGAAAGAAAAGTATTGTCAATATCAGCTGCTTTTAACCTTTTGAATAGTTCTGCTAATAAATTATTCTCCATATCTAGTCTAATTTTTCATATTACAGTCATTTTTGGTTTATTCTGCCATGAGTAATAGGCAGCTAATTAATATCTTCCATGAAAGAACTCTTTTTATATGAAGGTAATTTTCTGCTAATCTTTGTTACAACAAAGATCTACTCTTTGTACACATGAAATTAGTAACTGCATTTTCAACATGATGAACCATTTGAAATTTACATTTTCTGTAAAGAAAATAGTGCCTGCACGTTGTCTCACTGCCTTTTCCCCTTCAAACCTCCTCCGCATCAGTCACTGGATTAGTGCTTACTCTAGCAATTATATTTGTGTAATAAGTAATTCCGTGCCTCTTATAGCTGTCTGCCTTAGTTTCACTTTTTTTTTTTTTTTTTTTTTTTTTTTTTGAGAGACAGTCTCGTTCTGTCACCCAGACTGGAATGCAGTGACGTGATCTTGGCTCACTGCAACCTCCACCTCCCAGGTTCAAGCGATTCTTGTGCCTCAGCCTCTGAGTAGCTGGGACTACAGGCATGTGCCACCATGCCTGGCTAATTTTTGTATTTTTAGTAGAGACGGGGTTTCACCATGTTGGCCAGGCTGGTCTCGAACTTGTGGCCTCAAGCGATCTACCCGCCTCAGCTTCCCGAAGTGCTGGGATTACAGGCATGAGCCACTGAGCCTGGCCAGTATCACTTTATTTTTTCAAAATTTTAATAACTTCTTGCCAAGATTTTATATTTGTTAAGCACATTGTCATTCCGTAGTAATTTATAAACTTCAACTTAAATGTAGTGATAATCCCATTACAGTAGGCAGTTGCCTACAGCTATTACCTTTATTTCTTCTTTGTTTAACAGTACCCTAATTTGATCCGATAGTGGCAAGGATCCCTTTTTCTCAAAGACATTAGGACCTTACCCCAACTCCAGAGGCTGCACCTTCATTGATCTGAACCAGAAGTGGTAGTTTTATTCCATATAGTCTGTTTAGTACAAGGCAGCACTTTTTGCAGTGAAGGAAATCAACCATCTGTTCTGTCTGTCTGTTGTGGTAGCTACTAACCATATGTGATATTGAGTACTTGATATGTGGCCAGTGCAATTGAGAAATTGAATGAAATGAACAGAACCCTACTGAGAAGGGCTTTCCTTTCAAATTAAAAAATCAGAGCTTTGTGTGAAAACAGTCTTTGCCTCTTTCTCCTCTTTCTGACCAACAACGTGCCTAAAGGTGCAGCTGCCATCTTAAATAACCTTGAAACAGCAAATATGAGAATGAAAGTTACATTTCAGAGATGGAACTGGAGGAGGATTAAGGGGATCCTGGGTCCCTGATAAGGCATTGTTGAACACCCAAACCAAGATGAGCAATTGCCAAACTCCGCTGGGTCCCTGATGGAATTGTTGAACACCCAAACCAAGATGAGCAATTGCCAGACTCCCCAGTTATTACATGAGAAATAATAAACTCCTGATTGTTTAAGACACTGTTTGATTTCCTGTTACTTCAACCATGTATGTTTCTGACTAATATATCTGCTTATCCACTCTTCAACTTTTTTTAACGTGTAAAATTCTTATTTTAGACATGTCAGGAATACTATTTCAGAATTGAATCATTTAAAGCAAGCAGATAATTGCATATAACAAAAGAAGTAATGTCTTATTGCAGCTCAGCACCTAGCATTCTGAGCCAACAGAGGTGAAAAAGGGACATGTTTACACAGCTTTAACCATAAAAATAATACTGATTTGGGGGCACAAGAGGATGTAGAGAAAAATATAAAGGGAAGACCAGTATTTTAATATGCTGCAAGCATATACTTCAACTTTTTATTGATAAATATTTCAGGTAATCTTTTTGTCTTATATATTGTAGCCCACTTACTGTCAAAGTAACTTCATTTTAATTCATTTCATAGAACCATAGGATTTTAGACAGGACTTTGGAGATGATTTTGTTGTACTTCATGTTAAGATTAGGAGATCTGAGGTTCAGATAAATTAACCTCTTGTGTTACAGAGCATGGACCAGACCCAGGATGTCAGGGGTTTCCAAGTCAGCATTTTTTCTGGTATCCTCTGCTGCATCTGGCTATCTTGTGATGTTCCAATTTTAGAGTGACAAAAATGAGAGCCAGTTATATGCAAGGGTCATAACTTGTTAGCAGATCAGGGATTATAATTCAGATGTTCTGATTTATAAAACAATTTTTAATTGAATAAGAAGGTAAATTATATTTTAATTTAAATTGTGTTTAAATTATTTAAGATATTATTTCATTTACATTCAATATGAGAACTATTTCAAAATATTTAGAATATAATATAATGCCATTTTGCTCCCTCCCCCTCTGCCCCCACCATTAAAACTCTTGTTGTTTTCCATTTATTGGCCTTCGAGGATCTGTATAGTATCAGAATCAAGGGGAGAATTCAGATTTCTTTAATTGTAAACAATGTCCTTCCACTTTCCCACACTTTGAATTCAGCTACACTTAAAGTGCATGAAGTTGTTATACTTCCTTCTTCCACAAACATTCAGCATCTACAAAATAATGTGATGAAAGACTAAATGCATTCCTCTTAAGATTAGGAACAAGATAAGGATATGCACACTCACCACTCCTATTCAATGTAGTACTTGACATCCAGTGCAATAATGTAAGAAAAGGGGATAAAAGGCACAGAGATTGGAAATGAAAAAATTAAACTTTATATTTGCATTTAACATTATTTTCTACATACAAATTCCTCAGAAATCTCCAAGAACTTACAAGAACTAGTGAATTTAATAAGATCACAGAATACAAGATCGACCACACAAAAATAGTGTTTCTGTATGCTAACACCATTTACAGTTTTGAAATGTAATACTAAGTATAAATCCAACAAAACACCTACAGGACCTTGATGAAGAGTCAAACTCTAAAATATTTGAAGAGATTTATTTTGAGCCAAATGTGAGTGACTAATGGGCTGTGACACAGCCCACAGGAGATCCTGAAAGCATGTGCCCAAGGTAAATGGGTTACAACTTGGCTTTATACATTTTAAAGAGATGTAAGGCATCAGTCAAGACAGGTAAGATGTACACTGATTTAGTTTAGGAGGGTGGGACAACTGAAAGCAGGGACTTCCAGGTCATAGACAAATCCAAATATTTTCTGATTGGCAGTCGGTTATTATCAGTAGAAAGGGATGTCTGGGATAGTGGGTTTTAGAGACCAAGGTTTTATGCAGATGAATCCTCCAGATAACATGCTTCAGAGAGATAATAGATTCAGAGAGATAATAGATTGTAAGTGTCTAGACTTAAAGAGTCTGAAGCATAACCATTTATACGAATTGGAAGACAATATATTAACTAAGTTGCCCCCAAGTTGATTTATGGGTTTAATACAATTCCTATAAAAATCCCAGAAGGATTCTTTGTTGAATAATTCTGATTCTAAAGAATGTAAAATTTCCACCACAGGTTTAGCTACCTGGGAGGTAGAGGTTGCAGTGAGCTGAGATCACGCCACTGCACTCCAGCCTGGGCGACAGAATGAGGCTGTCTCAAAAAAAAAAAAAAAAAAAGAGAAACTAAGGCAGACAGCTATAAGAGTTACTGAATTACTTATTACACAGGTTTAGCTACCCTGGAAATCAGTTTATCATACACTTTTATATTACAACTATCATGCACCTTTCATTTGGAGCATTTATCACTTTAATTATATTTTCAGGTGATTATCTGTCTCCCTCAGTAGATTCTTAAATTGCATGAGGGCAGAGACCCTGTATGTTTTTGGCCATGTTTACCTTATTAGTTTCTACCATGGTGCTTGCATATGGTATGTATTTGAATGAGTTAAAAATACTATGCACATTTAAGTATAGTTTTAACAAACCTTACTTGCAGAAGTAGCTTAATTCTACATCTGCACTTAGTTCTCTAGTAAAAGAAACTGCAATCAGGAAGTCACTTCAGAAATCTAATCTGCAGGCTGGGTGTGGTGGCTCAAGCTTGTAATCTCAGCACTTTTGGAGGCCGAGGTGGGTGTATTGCCTGAGGTCACGAGTTTGAGACCAGCCTGGCCAACATGGTGAAACCCCGTCTCTACTAAAAATACAAGGTGGCCCATGCCTGTAATCCCAGCTACTCAGGAGGCTGAGGCTGGAGAATTGCTTGAACCCGTGAGACGGAGGTTTCTGTGAGCCAAAATCACACCACTGCACTCCAGCCTGGGTGGCAGAGCAAGACTCTGTCTCAAAACAAAACAAAATCTAATCTGCATATCATGAACAACACAGTAATACAACTAAGATGATCTTATATATAAAACACATAAAGAATAGGAAAAAATAATTCTTAGAAATTTCTTTGGTTTGAGAAATGCAAACTGGAGGCATTCTTAGCCCCCAATTTTTCCCGACTAAAGATTATGTGAATGCCGAGAGAGGTTGATGGACTATAGAAAGGTCTAGTTAGTGGTTCTCAAAGTCTGGTCACTTGGAAACTTGTTAGAAATGAAAACTGTTGAATCCCACCCTGTATCTACTGAATGAGAAACTTGAGTGGGGTCCTCTTTGTGTTTTTACAAGCCTGTCATATGTTTCTGAGGCCCGCTAAAATTTGAGAACCATTGGTGTCAAATAGACTGTATTTTGAAAACAATGATTGAAAGAAGCAAATGATTTCGTGGAGATCTGCATGTTACTTTGCTTCTTACATTATGATTGTGTGTGGCATTTTTTAAGTTATCCCCTATTCTTATTTGTATGTTTTTCCCCATCTCCTATTCTATTTTTTTTTTGGACGGGGGGAGGCAGCCATATTCTCCCTAGATGCTATAGTAAAGAACTGAGTTACACATGTTTGTTTTGTATATTGAATTGAATATCTTAATAATTTTAAAATTAGTACACAGAATTATACTATTATTTTCTTTCTCAGAAGCCAAGCTGAACTCACTTGATTTGTATTGACTGCTTTCAACAGCTTTTTAAAAAAAAAACTTAACAATTCTTAAGAGAAGGGAGTGAAGATGGGCCAGTGTTTTTGTTGTTTTGGTTTTTTTTTTTTGGGAGACTGAATCTAGCTTTGTCACCCAGGCTGGAGTGCAAGTGGTGTGATCTCAGCTCACTGCAACCTCTGCCTCCCAGGTTCAAGCGATTCTCCTGCCTCAGCCTCCTAAGTAGCTGGGACTACAGGCACCCGCCACCACACCCAACTAATTTTTGTATTTTTAGTAGCGATGGGGTTTCACCATGTTGGTCAGGCTGGTCTTGAACACCTGACCTCACGTGATCCACCTGCCTTAGCCTCCCAAAGTGCTGGGATTACAGGTGTGAGGCACTGCACCCTGCCAGGCCTGTGGTCTTTAGAAAAAGAAATTATTTATTTATCTATACACATATGTTCATATATGCATCTCTCTATGCATATATGCATATTTGTATGTATTTTGGAACCCAATTGTAAAAACCACAGTGGAAACAGAAAGTATAAACTTTGTATTATAGTGAGCATAGTAGAAGACAAGAATAATATGAAGACTTTTATTTGCTTGTTTTATTATTATACTTTAAGTCCTAGGGTACATGTGCACAACGTGCAAGTTTGTTACATATGTATACATGTGCATGTTGGTGTGCTGCACCCATTAACTTGTCATTTACATTAGGTATTTCTCTTAATGCTATCCCTCCCCCCACCCCCCTGCCCCAACCCACCACCCCATGACAGTCCCAGGTGTGTGATGTTCCCTGCCCTGTGTCCAAGTGATCTCATTGTTTAATTCCCACCTATGAGTGAGAACATGCGGTGTTTGGTTTTCTGTCCTTACAATAGTTTGCTCAAAATGATGGTTTCCAGCTTCATCCATGCCCCTATAAAGGACATGAACTCATCTTTTTTTATGGCTGCATGGTATTCCATGGTGTATATGTGCCACATTTTCTTAATCCAGTCTATCACTGATGGACATTTGGGTTGATTCCAAGTCTTTGCTATTGTGAATAGTGCTGCAATAAACATACGTGTGCATGTGTCTTAATATAAAGACTTTTATACAGATTGTTTTTTAATTAAAAAACTGATTAGTAATTAGATTTGGATGCCAATAAAAGTTAAATTAGAAGCATATTGCTATAAACCACTTGCAGCCACAAATAAATAGGTGAATTCCAGTAGGGTCATTACATCTCTCCTACTCCATATAAGAATGTGTAAACATTATAAGTAATACAATTTATATTCAAATCATGAGAACCCTGAAAAATGTTTCCAGCTCAACAAACTGCTGCCACCAACAATAAACTTGGAGACATTAATCTTGCAAGTAAGTCACTACTGGGGAAGCATCTACCTGCAGTAGACCAAGTAATGGTGAGTATTTCCAAACAGACAGAATGGATTCATAACTGAAGAAATCTGAGCTCATGCCTAACTAATTTGAGAGATATAATACTAAGAATTTATTTTAATTGTGAATTCAGTTCCCTTTTAGGCAACTTAAATATTACATGAAAACATGGGTAAGAATTATGTGAAAACGTATGTGTATCATCTTTTGAAAACCCTAGGTAAAAATGTGTACAATCAGCATCATATCTGTTTGAAATGAAATTGGAGGTCTCCAGAGTGGTAACAATAGCCAGTGATTTCAAGAGTTGGACTCAAATGACAGCTGATTTTGGATTTAGTTTCACTATACTGATCGACCTGTCATACGTAGTATGCCAGAGAACATAGGAGACAACACAGCCCCATTGGCTGGTAATTTTCTAATGACCCACCTACTCTGACCAAAACCAAACTGCACAGATAAATATGTCTATAGTTCTTATGAGAGGAATAAAAGTTGAGTAGTTCCAAATAAAAGCATTTGGAAAGACTGTATAAGAATGTCTTACTAAAACGAACTTCAGATAGCACCACTGATACGATGATTTAAGAGAAGTTGCAGCGGCTGGGACATAGACATGGTACAAAACAAATGGTTACCTCTTAAGTAATACCCAGGAGTCACAGCTGTACTTAGAAACAGGCCCTGTGGTATCAGCTGACTCTGGGGAGAGTAATCTGACGGTCACCTGGCAGATTTAATGTTGCTATCTTTTCATGTAAGCAGAATTGTTCTCAAATATTAAGGGCAATGAAATACATGTATTTGGAAAGGACTTCAGTGCCTACACAAATGCAGTCTTTCAAATATTAGAAAGAATTTCTGAAAATACAAACATTGAAGATGTAAAAATAGTTTAAGACAATATTGTTTCTTTTAACTTGGGGGTGCATACTGCTAAATATTTCATTGTTTTACTTTATTATTCTCTAAATAATAAAGATTTCCCCAGAAGGAAATATTTGCTAGTCTAAAAAGACTCATAATTAGGTATTTTGTGGCTTAAATTATGGCCTAATTTTTTAGTTTAATGACTTTGAATCTGTACTTAATATTTTCTTTTTGTCTTTTTTTCTTTTTTTTTTGAGTCTTGCTCTATCGCCCAAGCTGGAGTGCAGTGGTACGATCTCGGCTCACTGCAAACTCCACCTCCCAGGTTCAAGTGATTCTCCCATCTCAGCCTCCCAAGTAGTAGCTGGGCTTACAGGCGTGCACTACCACACCTGGCTAATTTTAAAATTTTTAGTAGAGATGGGGTTTCACCATGTTGGCCAGGCTGGTCTCAAACTCCTGACCTCAGGTAATCTGCTTGCCTCAGCCTCCCAAAGTGCTGGGATTACAGGTGTGAGCCGCTATGCCCGGCCATGAATTTGTACTTAATTTTTTCTATTAACAAACTTCAAATGTCAGTGGACAAGTTTTCAATTCAGTTTTAACAGTCATTGATTAGAAATAATAAAAAAGTTTGATTTTTCAATTGGATAATTTTCCTCCTACAAGCTTGTAGTAGTACGCCACCTAGAGCTTTAAATTTTTTTAATTATAGAAACTGCAGGCTGGTGTTTCTTGGTTTTTTTTTTTTTTTTTTTTTTTTGGTTATTTTAAACTAGAAGTAGGCATATTTTAATCAAAATCAAGCCAAATATTATAATAATTGTGGAAACTTATCATAAATGTATTCTTGGTTTTTACATGTAACTTTCTCGAGATTGCTATATAGGGGATAGAATATTTTTGTTTAATACTTCCGGATCAAACAATTCACCTATATGCCCACATAAGATAGACAATAAATCATGCTCAGGAATTATAATTTGTCAAGTCTGATTCAATGATATTGGGACTAATTTTAATATGTTGTCTGTACCAATTAAAATATTATAAATACTTGAAAGATATAAATAGTGCATTGTATGTGTGTATATATATGTATATATATAAATACAATCACAGTGTATGTTAACCTTGTTGTTTTCGATGGATTTTTAAGAAGTTTAATTGCAGATGACATAGCCATTGAGTAAACTTTAATACTGGAGATCTGAACATACCGGTAACGTTTTTCAAATGCTAATAAATTGTGGATGAAAATAACTTTTTATTTGGCTTCTTATGGTTTTCAGGTGGACATGATACATGCATATTTCTTAGGAAAAAATCTAGAAAGAACTGGTTTTATAATTTATCCATAGACCTAAATATCTTTATTGAGAAGATAATGCATAAGATGTTGAAGGCTACAGGCTTCTTCAACTAGGCAGTGTCAAAAAGTATTGAGATGTTATAGTGATTATGATGGAGAAAGATATTTAAAAAATTGTGAAACTTTGTTTGGATTTAAAACCAAAGCTATTTGCAGAGGTAAACAGCCTTTATCTTGTTCCTGCTTTAAAAGATTCTGTTCTCTTCTGGTTTTTTTATATCTGTTGATATGTAATGCTTGAAATTTTTACTTTTAGATGTTCAGACTTTAGAACAGTTATAGGCAAATGTTTCCTGCAAGATGGGCCACAAGAGATCAGATTCTCTAAGGAAGTACTGCTTTGATTTATTAGTGTCCTGAGTTAATAATTTCTAAAAGCTAGAAGAAAAATTCCTGTACACGAGGGGAACTTGTCTTCAATTTCCTTTCACCTACAACATCTAACATATATTGAGCCCACAGTGAATGCTTATGAATATTTGTTGATTTCATATTTTGTCTCCAAGCCAGCTAATGGTAAGGAGTGTCATTCAGTTGCTAAACTTTGACACTCAAATTAGGTTATCAGACTATGAATTTGGTTAGTAAAGTTGGAAAGTTGTTTGTGGTTTTTTTTTAAAATTGAATGTGGCCAATTTTATTTAAGGCTCAGCAGGAACTTTGTGATAGCAGTTATCTATTGCAGCAGTTCAGAATGAAAGACGTAGGAAATTTCTCAATCCATTAAGAATATGAACCAGACAGAAAAATTACCCATTGGGTAACAGTAAATGTCAGTGTTAAACAAAAAACAAAAAATGTTTTTTTCAGTTATAAGGGATGCATAAATTTTATTTATAGTATAGCCTCAAGACTGAATATGATGCCTAGAATGTCTTCCAGTTGCTATGGGGAGTTCTGTTGTTTGTCAATGTAGGGTTTCCTACTTGGCAGCATTATATATTTATGATGGCATCTGTATTTTCTGGTTGTTGCATTTGCAGTGGAACTTGTATTTTGGCCAGTTGAAGAGAGAGGGGAAAAGAAAGCAAATTAAACTTCTTGGTAACGAAGCAGTAGCTTCTTGTTACTTGCATCATTATATTCCAAGAACACCAAATGCAACTGCAGTTGTGTGCCATACTTACTCTACATATAACTGACTACATTTGCAGTATAATAAAATTTTATAATAATATTAAAACCCAAAAGTTAAAAAGAGTATTATGTTTTGTCAGTTTACATGGCATGTTTTCAAGTGGAATTTTAATATGAGAAATTAAACTATGTAGAATGATGTTTTTTGTTTTCTTTTTAGTTAAAGAAAAACTATCATCACCTATGCCATCATGTAAGTTTTATTAGAACAAGTGAAAATCTAAATGAACTAATTTAAAAATTGTTTCCCTTCAACTTTTATGAGAGAAACAGAATAAAAAGTAAACTCATAAGTATCTGGTATTTCTTCTTAAAAATTTTTTCAGTATATGTGTTAGATTTCGTTTTACTACACATTTAGCTCAAGCCCATCTTGTAAATTAATCTGCATCTACTACATTGACCTATAATGCTTAATGATGTTCATAAAGATTATCCTCAGTCATCCTGAGTAGTGCCTTTTTAATATTGAGGACATAGAAGCACCTTCTTAGTATTGGTTCTAAATATGAGGAATGAACTCCCAAATGCTCACATATTAAATTATATTCTCCATAATTTGTAGATTTGCAGATTATGTTCATTGTAATTTGTGTATTTCTTTTTATCTTTTGAACAATGGCAGTCTCAGAGGCAAAGTTTAGTTAAATATCTACTAACTTAATGTAGAGCACTGTATATGCTCTAACTATGGTACACAATTATATTCCCTGGCTTCTGGAAGCTTCTAAAATGAATATACCAGTGGTCCTGGTATGTATAAAACAGAAGGCTGCATGGAGACAAAAATCTAATACTTAGAGCTTGCCTTCAAGGACCTTGTAATTTAGTTTGTAGACAAGGCATAAGAATGAAAATTATTTCAGTATAATCAGCCTATAGCTTTCCAGTAAGTAGGTCAGTATAAAAGTGATTTTTTTTTTTTTTTTTTTTGAGATGGGGTCTTACTCTTTTTTTTTTTTTGAGATGGGGTCCAGCCAGGCTGGAGTGAAGTGGCACAGTCTCGGCTTACTGCAACCTCTGCCTCCTGGGCTCACGTGATCCTCCCATCTCAGCCTCCTGAGTAGCTGGAACAACAGGTGCGTGCTACCATGCCCAGCTAATTTTTGTATTTTTTGTAGAAACGGGATTTTGCCATGTCACCCAGGCTGGAAGAGTGACTTTTAATTGCCTACTGAATTAATATGTTTGTGATATTTATCTTCAGATGAAGATGCCACTAAAGATTGGAGGATTCTGTAAAGACAAGGGAGGAGAAGGGGCTTGGTCTTGATATTGAAAGTTGGATAGTATTTATTTATTTATTGAGACAGGGTCTCGCTCTGTCACCCAGGCTAGAGTGCAGTGGCCCGATCTCCCTTCACTGCAACCTCCGCCTCCTGGGTCCAAGCGATTCTCCTGTCTCAGCCTCCCAAGTAGATGGGACTACAGGCACGTGCCACCACACCAGGCTAATTTTTTGTATTTTAGTAGAGACGGAGTTTCACCATGTTGCCCTGGCTGGTCTCGAACTCCTGAGCTCAAGCAATCTTCCCTTCTCAGCCTCACAGAGTGCTAGGATTACAGGCGTGAGCCACTGCACCCGACCAAAAGTCAGATACTTTTAGATAAGAGTGCTGGCATTCTCAGTGGAGGGAGCAACTTATGCATCAGTCTTAAAGATGAGAAAACAGTAATTTTTAGAGGCACACTGAGTAGATTTTTCTTACTAGGATGAAGAATTTTAAAAAGCAAGTAGAGAGAAAGAAGGGTGGGAGATATTACTATATTAGAGCAAATATTTAGCACTTTACAGTTTATAAGAGATTTCTATATAATTCCCATTTAATCGAAATACCTGTTATCTAGTATTTTTATTACTCCTATATAAAAAATAAATATAGCGCTGAAGCAATAGGGAACTATTGTTATAAAATATAAATGAGCAAAACATAAATTTAACCTTTGATGAGCTAAAGAGAAAAATATAACAAAAATTAGGGTGGGGCAGAGGGTAGGTACAAGGTAGAGTGTGATAATCTTTCATTACAAAGAGACTGATTAAAGTTAAAACACATGGTTTCAAAAGTGACATCAAAGACTCTTAACATTTTTTTCTTAGCCTTAGAAAGATTATTTAGCAACCATATCTCCTGTGGAGGTGAAACTTTATCTGAATTTCAGTATTGTTTTCCTTTTATTTTTAAATTTTATTTTTACAATAATCATGATGATTCAATTTTTCTTAAATTATATCTGCTCATCTGAGGTTTCCTTTTACAAACTATGTATTTGTAAAGATGCTTAATAAAAGTTGGCAATGGCTATATTTAGGTGATGGGATATTTGTAGATTGTTAGAGTTTTTTTCTTGGCACTTTTTAGTGTACTTTCTAACCTGAATGTGCATCAGTTTTTCCTAAAATAATAAAGGCATTATTCTTAAAATAAGAACTTCATGCAACTGATGTTCTGAGGAATATACTTTGGGGACCACTGCTATTTATCATTATTTTCCAACCTTTTTGGATGAATGATGTCTTTCTCAATAATGTATGACCCTGCCAAATAAAAATTATTTTCCAATTTTTATATGGCATGTAATAAAGTGATTTAGGAAAACTTTTTATACTTATTATACTTTACTCTCATATGATGACATATGAGAGAAGGTTGCTACTTATTAGTATATCTTCACAAATAACACACAGTAGATATTAGTAGCTTTTACTCCCAGTTAAAATTAGATCATATTGGGTATTATTGTCACTATAGTTTATCTTATTAATATTGTTTTCCGGGGGGAGTACAGGAAATATTGATACACTTTTAAAGAATTATAATCGGATAAATTAAGCTAATGGGTCCAAGGAAGATCATTTTGTGGCAAATTTGCACATTTATCCTATTTCTACCCCTCATTATCATATATTTCAACATTTTCTCGTATTATCTTTCTTCAGTCATTGACTGCTTATGGATATAAATTATGTCTTAAGGGACCGGAAATAGATTATTTAAAACGAAGTAATGATGAATGCCATTGTCGTGACCAGCAGTGCTCTGTTGAGTCTGGCAGTGACTGCACTTGGAGCACCTTCCTTTGATTTCTGATGATTACTGTTATTTTCACTGTGCTTCCACTCCCAGGCTCTCCAAATGCTCCATTTGAGATGAGTATTTTAAAAATAATTTTTATTTACATTAAAAAGTAAGTACTGAAACAGATACTATTATTAACTTTAACATCGTGATCCTCTAGGAGAACTTCGTGAGCCCTTAAGGATTACTATTTGGAAAATGTCTAAATAGGAGCTGATGAAGGCATTGGTTTCCATGTAATTCTTAAGGAAAAGAGGGAATGTAGAGAGAGAAGAGCAGGTTAAGGGGCTAAAGTATCAGGCTTCTTATCCCAGGATTTTGGGAGGCCAAGGCTGGTGGATCACGTAAGGTCAGGAGTTCGAGACCAGCCTGACCGACATGGTGAAACCTCATCTCTGCTAAAACTACAAAAATTAGCCGGACATGGTGGCCGGCACCTGTAATCCCAGCTACTTGGTAGGCTGAGGCAGGAGAATCTCTTGAACCCAGGAGGTGGAGGTTGCAGCGAGCCAAGATCGCGCCACTGCACTCCAGTCTGGGTGACAGAGCAAGATTCTGTCTCAAAAAAAAAAAAAAAAGAAAGTTGGAAGCAGAAGTAAAAAACATGGTAAAGGAATGAGAACTAACTAAATAAATATAATAATTGAGAGCTCTGCATTAGATGTGACCGGGAGAACAAGCAAAAAGATACTTCAGAGAAGATCACTGGAATTGGCAAAGGCCTTGAAGGGCAGAGTCTAGCATTCAGGAGAGGTAAAGCCACATTCTTTGAAGGTAAGTAGATGTGTTTACCTCTTTCTCACTGTACTGGTGCATTATGGGGTGAATGTTGTGTATTTATTAGTTTTCCTTGTATTGCTAAGCACAGAGTTTTTCCTATAGCAGGCACCAGACTATGGTCTTGGTAGTACATGACTATTGATGATTACAGATCAAAAAAGACTTGAAATGACCAGTTTAAGGTCTTGATGGGTATTGAAGATTCAAAGGATGATGGAACTCTGGGAGTGATCCACAGAAGGACAGATGATTTGAAGATGTTAGTAACTAAAGACAACATGGATGTTAAATGATGAAAAATAAAGTTGGATGGAAAATAAACCATTTGGATTGGCCTCTGGAGTCCAAGAAGAATATTATTCCTTCTACCTCTCCCTTACTCTGGCTCTTCCTATTGTAGCCACGTGGGTCAGTAATGCCATTGAAAAACACAATTTTAGACTAAGTGGGGTCACAGAAATTTTGGTCTATTTTAAATTGATGACATCTTATTAATCTTAAATAATTTATTGTATAAAATGTGCTTATTCCGGCATTTTTTTCAATGAAGAAAAAGTCTTTTAGTGTAATTCAGTGTACATTTATGAATTTCAAAAGATCAATAAAAATGGGCAAAGTATATGACTGCATAATCCATAGAAGAAGTTATCTGGCAAATGCAGTTCAATAAATATTTTTTAAAATAAAAATTAGCCTGTGGTAAGAATTGAAATGGAGAAACAGAACATAGCCAGGTTACCAACAGCTTTGTATATTACACTATAGAGCTAGGACTTTATTCCATAGATGAGGGAAGTCTGCTAAAGTGCTATCTACATTGAACCCATTATCTTACTAGCATTGTAGTTGACGTACCTAAAACAGACTTGAGCCAGTAGAGAAAGTAGGTAGGCAGACTTGTCCAAGTGAGAAAAAAATGAAACTATGGTGAGGATAAAAAGAGGAGAGAAAAGGAGCAGATTTAAGAAATATTAGGACTAAGACTTGATGATGAACTAGATGTGTTAGATAAGAGATAGCATGGAGTCTAGTAAAAATTCTGTTTTTCTCTCTCATGTGACTGCCTCGATGACACAAAGCTTGATAGGAAATAAACATGAGATAGCACATGGATCTACTACAAGTTTTTGAAATTGAGCTTCAAAAGCTACTTTAAAAAATAAATTCTGGGCCAGGTGTGGTGGCTCATGCCTGTAATCCCAGCACTTTGCGAGGCCAAGGTGGGAGAACTTGAGCCTAGGAGTTTGATACCAGCCTGGCCAACACAGTGAGACCTCCATCTCTACAAAAAATAAAAATAAAAAATGAGCCAGATGTGGCGGCTCAGATAGGAGGATCACTTGACTTTGGAGGTTGAGGCTGCAGTGAGCTATGATCATGTCTCTTTCTGTCACACAGGCTGGAGTGCAGGGGCACAGTCATAGTTCGCTGCAGCCTCATCCTCCCAGGCTCAAGCAGTCCTCACACCTTGGCCTCCTGAGTAGCACAGCGCCACCATGCCTGGCGTGTGTGTGTGTGTGAGTGTGTGTGTGTGTGTGTGTGTGTGTATGGAGTTTTGCCATGTTGCCCGGACTAGTCTTGGTCTCAACTCCTGAGCTCAAGTGGTCCATCTACCTCGGACTCCCAAAGTGCTGGGATTACAGGTGTGAGCCACTGCACTTGATTTAAAAAAAAAAAAAAAATGTGAAAATGTATTTGTTTTTCAAATTGGTGCTACGTGGAGTTAAGAAGTTTTGTATTAGTCAATTAGTTGTATATGGAATGCCATCCATCCTCCAAACTGAAATCACAAAATAAAATTTGGAGACAATTTAAAAAATAGCTCAAGAGTAAATGTTGATTAATTATCTATAGTAATAATAGACATGGTAAAATATTTTCCTTAAATGTGGTTAAAAAATACAGTTATTGTAAGGGTCTAGCCATTATATTAAGTTCCAGTTGGTGTCTAAAATAAGAAAAATATTTATTTATATTTTACTTAGAGAACTTAGAAGGGGTACATATCCTATTGAACATTTCCATTTTGTATTAGTAAACACAGTTTTAAATTTAGAGATTCTAATAAAGAAGCTCATTTCAGATATGTAAATGTTATCCTATGTGAAAACGTTCTAACATTTAGTTTTTGTGGCATATGGAAATGCTCTTTCAGAAAACTATGTAAAACAGTTTGAAAAATCCATTTTATAACATGAAAATATATGCTGAAAAGTGATTGATGTCTTCTACTTTGGCACTGCCGCTTACTCAGAGTCGATAGAAAGGTAATTGATAGAAATTCTATCTGTGAATATTCACGTTTAACTTCATTTAGAATACTATCAAATAGATTAGACTGAATAAAAGGTAGGCAACAACACCAATGTGCAATGCCAGTGTCACATCTGTAAATGATGACATTCTATTACAAGCTTAATAAACAGTTTCATTTCATTTTAGCTTTTAGATGCAATACTTAATATGGCTCAAAGTAAATTATTGAATCCTGGTAACAAGGAAATGAATAAGATTATTAGCATTGCAACAAAGCTCTGAAACGAAATATAATTGGGAAAATACAAAGCTGATTATATGCAGGGTAAGGAAAAAAATTAGAAACACTTTGTTCAATCAGAGCCTTGCTTTTGAAAATGAATAAAATGAGTCAATATATTACTATATAAAATATTATGAGACCGTCATTTCTGAAAAACAAAGGATAACATAAGATCTGTGTTTTTATAGAGTGGGAGTAGGAGCTAGTGCCCTGTTTGCATGTGCCTTCTCTTAATACTTTAATCCAGACTGATTCTTTTCGCATTAAAATACAGGTAGACTAAAGGAACAAATTACATCTAAGGGAATCTGGAACAGATAAATGTCTTTTAGGACCCGAGTTACATATTACATGTTCCAAAATACTTGCCTTCCACTTTTACGTAAACCAAGAGCCTCATGTTTTTCATAAGCAACAGGGCAGAAAACTTTTGTAAGTTAGAACGGCAGAGTAAATGAAGTAAAGTAAAACACTGAAATTATGCACAACCTCACTTTCCCATATGGCAAAATAAAATATATTGTTCTGTAACAGAAATTGTAGTGCTTATAGAAAATATTCTATACCACAAAGCATTATAATTTTAATAATGTTAATTCCCAATGAACAAAGATATTAGTAGAAAAGGAATTCCAAAATTCTTTTCCTCCTAAAATTCTTTAGGGTTCCAAAATTCTTTGAACCTGAAATATGAAGTAGAATCTTATTTGTACCTATGGTGAAAGATGACCTCCTTAGCTTACCAAGTGTTTTAAGTGTTACTGATCATTTCCTCTTCCTAAATCACTAGTACATCTCCGATTAGCTATGGTGTTTACTGAATTCTTAGCATTATTCAGCTTCCCTTTAATCAAGTAGAGCCTTGTTACAAATCCAGTCAGTTTTTTCTTTGAAATGAGTCAGTAACTAGTTCTTGCATCTGTGAAGCTAAAAATCCTGTTCTTCTGCCATTTGCTTGCCTGGCAGTTTAGTACTGAGTATGATTTAGTTAGAAGGATGTTTAACATTAGGGATGATTTGGATTGCATGAAATAAGATAGTCAGCTGGTGGAAGCCAACTCAGGCCGCACATATTTAAGACTGAAGTGCTGAACCTGCGTAGTGCATGTAGCTGATTGGGAAGTTACCAAAAAGGAGTCACACAGCCTATGTGCTGCAGACTGGGTGTGGTCTAAAATGACCTGAGGTTTCCAAATCTGGCTTTTTTCCTCTTTGGATAACACCAAAACAATTTTCTTCATTATTGAAGCATCTAGCTAGCTCTACATTTTCTTTTTAATATTAACTCAGGGAGAAAAATTTATTCAGGGGGAAGAAAGTTACGGCCTAATCCAAAGTTTTTGCAGAAGATAAAGCTTAGTGGTAGTAGGGTGCACAAGTCTGTGTTTGTGTAGCTCTAAGATGAGCAAAATAACAGTATCTTATTGTGTTCAGAAAGTAGAGAAATTTGAGTGTAGTAAATCCATCAGTCTCTCCAATATTTTCAGTAGAGGCTGAGTTCTTGCTTCAATTGCATTGCTACTTCATTTCTTTAGCACCCGTGAATTTACTAGCTTGTATCAAATCTAATTTTACTTTGAATGCAGTATATAAGTAGTAGTAAGTTTTCCTTTGTAAAGCCTGAGCTACTCAACAAAAGTGTATTCTTTTACTTCTCAGGCAGTTGATCCGAGCTGTTAGCTCATGTTTCTGTAGATTGAACATAAAAAAAAAAGTTATTCCCTAATTCCACACTACTATTTTATTTATCTCACAGTATGAGTGAGGAGACCTATCTATTAGCTAGCTGGATTTTTAAAGTAATTCTTTACATCATATCTGGGAAAATCATCCCACCTTACTCTGTGTGAAAAATAAAGCTTCTCCATACCCATGTTGATAGAGTTATTACCACACTGTAGGTGAATTACTGCTGCTTTTGGTGTGAAGAACCACATCCTATTTCTCTTCTCAAGTGGCAGGTGTCTCCTTACTTTTCCTCTTTCCAATTTTTATTTCCCTTCCAGATGTGTATCCCTCCTAATCTGTAACCTTGCCTTAATTATAAGAATTAAAAATATGTTTGTTGACTGAACTTAGTTCCTTTAGTTAAATAACAGTCGTCAGAAATTGACGCATCCCTTTGGACATATATAGGTGTATTTACTGATGAACATCAGTTATTATTAAACTGATGCAACTGCTTTCAAATAAAGAAGCTATTTTAGGATAACTATATACAGAACCCCAGTTTTTGAAATTATTTATGTGCAATGTTTTTTTTTTTTAATCCCAAACCAGCCTTCTAACAACATCGAGCATCTGAATAAACGCTGTCTCAGGAAATAATGAAAGGCATTGTATACTTCAAAGGTTCCTGAAAGTTCTTTTGTTCCACACTAGATATAGCAATGCTTGGTTTCTTAGAGGTTTTTTACTGTATTTTTACTGAATTCTTTTTCCAGAAACCTAAAACAATACTGCTGTACACATGAAAAGTCAGATTAGCCATGTAGGTCTAGTTTAGCTATATGTATTTAATGAAATAAGTTTTTCCTTGCACTGTAGAAAAGAAGCACAGTAGAGAACTGGAGACTCTACATCAGAGACCCATGAGCAATAGAACAGAGTTAAAACAAGAAGGTATTGTACAATATGGGAAGAAAGAAAATTGAGTTGACAACTAAAGAAAGCTGGACATCGGGATGTATATTTTTGGAGATTAGGTACCCAAAGTTACCGTTTAAAATGGATTTTAAATATGCTACATAAAATAAAACATTTACATATTTTTAAATGGCATTGATGAGTTGGAAAAAAAAAAAAAGGAGCCGTGTCTAAAAAGAAAGCAGGAACCATAAAAGATAATGTCATATGTACTTTTTGTTCTGAGAATTTCTGCTGAATCCTGAAATACTGGGTTTGCATTTTGACAGCTTCTTGGGACATGGAGAATACTAATGAAAACTCAGGGTCCATCCATGGTAGGAAGCCTAACAGGATACCCCCACGCAAAGCTGAGGATGTATAAAGGTGAAACGAAGGAAACAACAGGGAAATTTACCTGCATTAGCAATAATGCTAGATAAGGCTGGGTGCAGTGGCTCATGTCTGTAATTCCAGCACTTTGGGAGGCCAAGGTGAGCTGATCAATTAAACTCAGGAGTGTTAGACCAGCCTGGGCAATATGGTGTAACCTTACCTCTACAAAAAATGCAAAAATTAGCTGGGCATGGTGGTGTGCACCTGTAGTCCCAGCTACTTGGAGGGAGGCCTGCTGAGGCGAGAGGATGGCTTGAGCCAGGGAGGTCAAGGCTGCTGTAATTGTGCCACTGCACTCCAGCCTGGGTAACAGACAGCCTGTCTCTAAATAAATAAAAAAATAACAGCAATGCTAGATAAGTGGTGGAAGAAAGTAAAAACTTCCTTGAAAATGTAACAGTAATGCTAGATAAGTGGCAGAAAAAAGTAAAAACTTCCTTGATAAGCAGAAGTTGGCCCTCAATGGATCTGAAAAACACTTGAGAATTTAGCCTAGAATGTTCCTGGCTAATTGTGCACCCCGGCAACTGGCAGAAACAAGGAATTTAGTTTCCATCTAGGCCTCAACCACATTCTATCTACAGATATAATTCCAAGGAAGATGAACATTTGCAATCAAAAATCAAAGAACACCCAAAGATGTCATAAGTAAGAAAGCAGTAGACCCCAAAACCATAAACATTGGGATTATCAGAGAGAATATACAACCATATTTAATATGATTAAAGAAATAAAAGAGAACCTTGAAAACACAGGTAACGATTTTAAAAATAACTATTATAAATAGAACTTATAGAAACTATTAATTTAATAATTAAAATTCAAAACTCTATGGGAAGATTAACCAGAAGACTAGATGTGGCAGAAGACAGAACTGGTGAAGTCATTTCTGAAGAAAATGTAAAACACAGTCCAGAGAAACAAATGAAGACTATGATACAGAAGTTAATAGTTGTGGAGAATGGTGGGAGAAGGTCTAAAATACTTCTAGTTAGAGTTCTAAAAGGAAACTATAGAACCAATAGGGAAGAGGGAGTAGAATTCAGAAAGAACCCCCTAAATTGTTGAAAAACATTAGTCTTCAGATCAGGAAAGCTAAATAATGGCCAGGTGTGGTGACATGCACCTGTAGTTCTAGCTATATGGGAAGCTGAGGCAGGAGGATTCCTGGAGCTTGGGAGTTCAAGGTTACAGTGAGCTATGACTGTGCCACTGCACTCCAGCCTAGGTGAGAGAACAAGACCCTGTATCCAAAAAAAAGAAAAAGCCAAATAAATTCTAAGATTAAGATTAAGAAATTCCCTTCATCAAAAATCACCATAAAGTGAAAAACCACTGGGAGATGACACTTGCAATATATATAACCAACAAGTAACTAGTATCTCTCTAGAATATATATGTATAATATGTACAATATATATACATACATAAAATATATAATTATACATAAATGTAATATATATAACTGGCAATATATATAACCAAGGTATTAGTGTCTCTCCACAATGAATATATACATATTTAATGTATATAATGTATATATGCACATAATATAATTATACATAAAAATGTTATATACTCATATGTAACATGTTTTTTGTTATGAATTAAAACAGAGAAATGGACAAATTCAACTTATTTCAAACTGAACTTATCTTCTTCCAGAGAGCAGCTCCACCTACTAACTCAGTTGGAAAAAACCTCCAAATTATCTTAAACATCCTTCTAAATTCTCTTAAACATCTTCCTTTGCATGCCTATAGCCAATTCATCTCCTTGTTTTGGTGATTCTCCATCTGAAATGTTTTCTAAATTGTCCCCTTTTCTTCTAGTTCCGCTGACACTAACTTGGTTCAAATCTTCAGGATACATATTCCCTTTAGCCTAGGGAAATACAGTTCTAATTGATTTCCCTCTCCTTCCTTCATTATTTGTTCTTTCTGCAGTGCCAACAGAAAGCTTTTGTTTTTTAACACAGGTAGAACAAGCATTCTTCTATTCAAAAATTCACCATGGGTCGGGCGCGGTGGCTCAAGCCTGTAATCCCAGCACTCTGGGAGACGGAGGCTGGCAGATCACGAAGTCAGGAGATCGAGACCATCCTGCCTAACACAGTGAAACCCCGTCTCTACTAAAAAATACAAAAAATTAGCCGGGCGTGGTGGCGGGCGCCTGTAGTCCCAGCTACTGGGGAGGCCGAGGCAGGAGAATGGCGTGAACCAGGTAGGCGGAGCTTGCAGTGAGCCGAAGCTTGCGGTGAGCCGAGATCGCGCCACTGCACTCCAGCCTGGGAGACAGAGCGAGACTCCACCTCCAAAAAAAAAAAAAAATTCACTATGGTCTATAAATTATGACTGTTCATTTTTCAGTTTTATCAAATTATGCATACACATAGCTTAAAGAATCACTGCCACTACCATTACTACTGCTATAACCATTTGGGTTCTCATAATGAATTTCCTTAGGGGTTTCCAGTGACTTCTGATCAAACGAAAGAGGTAAAGATTTTCAATGTCCATTTTAAAATTTTTCATGAGAATTCCCTTGTCTGTTTATCTTGGCCTACTATTTGAAAGACTTAGGATGCCTTTCCTCGTCTTCTCTGTTCTGCCTCAGGGACAACTTAAGTCCTATGTAATTAGTTTTGATAATACTTTGTATCAAAGCATATAACTATATGACTTAACTTATTACCTACTTGGCTTTATTTAACTATTTCATATTTATTATTATTATCTCTTCAGTGACTTCCCAGGCCTATAAAATGCCAACTGAAGTAACTGCTTTCAAAATTTTCTTTCTGAATATTTTTATCATGTCCAGCAACATGGGTTAATCCAGTACCATGAATTACAGATACTTAAATAACATATTAATTGGTCTAAATTTTAGGTGAATACATAAAGGAAGGAAGAAACTTAATCTTCCAGTAATATATATAGTTTTTGGAAACAAATAGTTTTTATTCTTAAATGCTACCTGGCTGATGATGCTATTTTTCTACTCATCCCTTCTTCCCTTCTCAACACGTTTTCTCCAGAAAGTCTTTTTCAAAATTTTGCTTTATGGGGGTTTTGGAAAAAATAAAATAAAGCAGGTAGATGCAGGGGTGGTAGAAAAGAAACCTTTAGCCAGCAACAACAACAACAACAACAAAACCTCCCTCAGCAGAATTGGAGTCCCAAATAGTCACAAATGAACAACACTTAATGAGGCTGTTCTTACCACTAATAGTGCTTTACATGCAGGGATTTCTGGTGAATCATTTGTCATTCATTTCATTGACAAGCTCAGAAGGAATTTAAAGTCAGATAAAAGATGTTTCTATTACTTTAGACTTCTTGGAAATCTCAAGTGAAAAAGTACCATCATGGCACATGGAGTAAAACTAAATCTCTCCCTTTCCTAGTTTAGCTAATTTTTGTTGTTGTTGTTGTTTCAACTTCAGATATAGTTGGGAAAATATGTGTTTATTTTAAAATCAGCATTATGTGTTTATTTTAAAATTTGAAACAATTACTTTAAATATGGATTATTTAAAAGTTTTGCTAATTAAAATAATGTATCAACGCAGTGAAATTTCAGTATTTAAAAAATATTTATTTTTAAAGTATTAACTGACATTCAAGATAAAAAAGGAAGAGATTCTGCTAAAATGTAGAATTTTGACTGATGGATGAAAACATCAGAAAACACTCTGGAATAAAATTCTGTTCATAGGCTATGGTTACAACTGCCTATTTTTAAACTACTTTATTGAGATATAAGTGATACACAAAAAAACTGCACATATTTAATGTACACAATTTAATGAGTTTGGACAAATGCATATACCCTTGAAACCATCACTACAGTCAAAGTAATTATCATACCCATCACCTCCAAAAGTTTCCCTAGGCTCTTGTTTGTTTGTGTAGTAAGCACCCTTAACCTGTGATCTACCCTGTTAACAAAATTTTTACGTGCACAACACAGTATTGTTAGTCGTAGGCACTATGTTGTAGAGCACATCTCTATAACTTATTCATCTTGCATAACTGAAACTTCATACCCATTGACAACTCCCAAATTCCCCCTTACCCCATCCCCTGTCAACTACCATTCTACTCTCTTTCTTTGAGATTGATTATTTTAGAAACCTTATATAAGTGGAATCATATAGTATTTGTCCTTCCATGGCTGACTTCTTTCACTTATCATAGTGTCCTCAAAGTTACCTAAATTTGTTGCATTTGGCAGATTTCCTTCTTTTTAAAGGCTGAATTGTATTCCATTGTATATATTAAATATATACCACAATTTCTTTTTTAATTTTTTTTAAATGTTTTAAGTTCAGCAGTACATGTACAGGTTTGTTACATAGATAAACTTGTGTCATGGGGGTTTGTTTACAGATTATTTCATCACCCAGGTATTAAGCCTAGTAAACATTAGTTATTTTTCCTGATCCTCCCTCTCCTCCCAACCTCCACCCTCTGGTGGGCCTCAGTGTGCGTTGTTCTCCTCTATGTGTCCATATATTCTCATCATTTAGCTACCACTTACAAGTGAGAACAAGTGGTATTTTATATGCCATATTTTCTTTATCCATTCATCTATCAATTTACATTTAGGTTGTTTCCACATCTATGCTATTGTGAATAATGATGCAGTGGACATAGGAGTGCAGATAATCTGTCTGAGATCCTGACTTTGTGTGTGCATAAATTTCCACTAGTGGAAATTTCTGGGTCGTATAGCAGTTCAATTTTTAATTTTTTGAGGCATTTCTATATTGTTTTCTATAGTATCTACACTGTTTTGTATTCCCACCAACAGTGTAAAAGGGTTTTGACTTTTCCCTGATGATTAGTGATGTCGAGCATACCTATTGCTAATTTGTATGTCTTCTTTAAATAAATGATTATCCAAGTCCTTTGCCCAGTTGTTAATCAGGATACTTGTTTTTGAATTTGATTTGTTTTTGTGAGTTCCTTATGTATTTTGTATATTAACTCTCTATCAGATATATGGTTTCCAAATACTTTCTTCATTCCATAGGGAGCTTTTTAATTCTGTTGCTTTATTTGCTGCACAGAAATCTTTTTCATTTGATGTAGTCCCACTTGTCTATTTTTCCCTTTGGTGCCTGTGCTTTAGGTGTCATATCCAAGATGTCATTTCCAAGACCAATGTCAAGAAGCTTTTCCTTTATGTTTTCTTCTAGGGGTTTTACAGTTTTGGGTCTTAGATTTAGCCTTTAAATCCATTTTGAATTTATTTGTGTGTGTGGTGTAAAGTAGGGGTACAATTTCATTCCTTTGCATTTACATATCCAGTTTTCTCACCACCATTTGTTGAAGAAGTTATTGTTTCCCCATTGTGTATTCTTGGCACCATTGTCAAAGATTAGTTGACCATATATGTATGAGTTTATTTCATCACTCTCCATTATGTCCCACTGGTCTATATATCTGTCTTTATGCTGGTACCATACTGTTTTAATTATTGTAGCTTTGTAATATATTTTGAAATCAAAACATGTGTGATGCCTTCAACTTTGTTCTGCTTTCTCAAGACTTTGACTATCAAGGTCTTTTGTAGTTCCATATGAATTTTAAGATTGTTTATCCTATTTCTGGAAAAAAAAAGTCTTTGGAATTTTGATTGGGATAGCATTGAATTCATAGATCATTTGGGGGTAGTATAGACATTTTAACAACATTAAAACTTCCAATTCATTAATGTGGGGTGTCTTTCCATTTATTTGTGTCTTCTTTAATTTATTTCATCAATGCTTTGTGGTTTTCAGTGTACAAGTCTTTTACCTCCTTGGTTAGGTTTAATTCCTAAGCAAATTATTCTTTTTGATACTATTATAAATGGAATTTTTTTTCTTAATTTCCTTTTTACATAGTTTGTTGTTCACATATAAAAATGCAACTAGGGTCAGGTGCAGTGGTTCACATTTGTAATCCCAACACTTTGGGAGGCTGCGGTGAGAGGATCAGTTGAGCCTAGGAGATCAAGACCAGCCTGGGCAACATAGGGAGACCTTGTCTCAAAAAAAATTTAAAAACTAGCTAGGCATGCTTGCACATGCTTGTGGTCTCATCTACTTGGGAGGCTGAGTTGGGAAGATTGCTTGAGCCTGAAGGTCAAGGCTGCAGTGAGCCATGATCATGCCACTCCAGCCTGGGTGAAGGAGTGAGACTTTGTCTCCAAAAAAAAAAAAAAAAAGTAACAATTTTTACATGTTGATTTTATGTCCGGCAACTTTACTGAATTCACTTATTAGTTTTAACAGTTTGATGATTCTCGTGTGTGTGTGTGTGTGTGTGTGTGTGTAGTTTTTAGGGTTTTCTACATATAAGATCATGTCATTGGCAAACAGAGATAGTTTTACTTCATCTTTCCTGATTTGAATGCCTTTTATTTCTTTTTCTTGCCTAATTGCTCTGGCTAGGACTTCCAGTACTATATTGAATAGAAGTGGTGAGAAAGAGCACCCTTGTCTTATTCCTGATCTTACAAGAAAAGCTTTCAGTTTTCCAGTTTTGAATATGAAGCTGTAAACTTGTCATATGCAGCTTTTATTATTTTGAAGTAAATTCCTTCTATATCTAGTTCTTTGAGAGGTTTTTTTTTTTTTTTAAATCATGAAAGGCTGTTGAATTTTGTTCATTTCATTTTCTAACTATTGAGATTAATATGTGATTTTTACCCTAATTTCTTTTAATGTGGTCTATCACATTTATTGATTTGCATATACTGAATCATCCTTGACATATCAAAGATAAATCCCATTTGTTCACGGTGTATGATCCTTTTAACATCTCGTTGAATTCAGTTTTCTGGTATTTTACTGAGAATTTTTGAATCTATGTGCATCAAGAGTATTGGACTGTGTTTTCTTTTAGTTGTAATGTCTTTAACTTTGGTATCAGGGTAATACTGACTTCATAAATGAGTTGAAAGTGTTCCCTTCTCTTCAGTTTTTGGTAAGAGTTTGAGAAGGATTGGCATTCATTCTTTATATATTTGGCAGACTTCACCAGTGAAGCTATTTGGTTCTGGACTTTTCTTTTTTGGGAGATTTGTGATCACTGATTTAATTTCCTTAGTTGTTATTTGTTCAAATTTTCTATTTCTTCATGATTCAGTCTTGGTAGGTTGTATATTTCTAGGAATTTCTTCGCTTCTTGTAGGTTTTACAATTTGTCGGCATATAATGGCTCATAATAGTCTCTTAGGGTCCTTTGTATTTCTTGGCTTTAGTTATAATTTTCCCCTTCATTTCTAATTTTATTTATATGAGTCTTATCTCCTTTTTTTGGTTAACCTAGCTAAAGGTTTATGAGTTTTGCTTATCTTTTCAACAAACAAACTCAGTTTTATTAAGTTTTAAAAATATTCTCTATTTAACTTATTTCTGCTCTAATCTATTATTTTCTTGCTCTGCTAACTTGCTAACTTTGGGCTTAGTTTGTTCTTCTTTTTCTAGTTCATACTTTGTGGTTGGAAAAGATACATGATATGATTTCACTTTAAAAAAATTTGTTCAGACTTGTTTCCTAATCTAACATGTGATCTATCCTGGAACATGTTCCATGTGCGTCTGATAAGCATGTGTATTCTGCTGCTGTTGGCTGAAATACTATGTACGTGCCCTTTAGATCCATTTGGTCTATAGTATTATTCAGGTCCATTATTCACTTATTGATTTGCTGTCTGGCTGTTCTACCTGTTATTGATAGTAGGGTTTTGAAGCCTCCTACTATTATTGTGTTGCTGTCTATTTCTCCTTCAGTTATGTCAGTGTTGGCCTCATATATTTATGTACTCCAATGTTGGTGTATATATATTTATAATTTATATATAATCCTGATGAATTGATCCTTTCACTATAATATAACGTCCTTCTTTTTCTCTTGTAAAAGTTTTTGACTGAAAGTCTGTTTTGTCTGATACAAGTTTAGCCATTCCAGCTTCCCGATCAAATTCATCATTTTTTTCCATCATATCTGTGTTCTGTTTCTTGGTTAATTGATTTACTAGTTTTTTAGTCACCAAAGTATAAACCTTGGACTATTTTCTCTCCTTCATGGTCATGAGTTCTGCAATTCTGTCTCTGAAAAGCCTCTTGAATTTCCTTTCTCCATTCATTTTTCATTTTCTTGATTCAGAGCTTTACTAGCCTATTGTATTATGCTCCTAATTGGTCTTCTACTCTCTCTAGCTTCTCAATGTGCCTTTCAGTAACTTTGATTATTTTGCATTAAGAACTTTGATTATTTTGCACTTGTTATGGCATTAACTCTAACTTTATTAATAGAGCAATTAATGTTCTTTCTAGCCTCAGTATTGTTATTGGTGGTGGTCAAGGGTAGGTCTTTAAAACACACAGACCTGGATGAAAATTCCATTTTCAGGACTTCCTGTGTAACTTACTTAGGCAGATTTCCTAATTTTAGTAAGACTAGTTTCCATATCCACAAAGTGGTAATGATGAGAGCAATAATAATTTCCATTTCCTAGAATTTACTTAGGGATTAAAGGAGCTATAATCCACTTAAAGTGCCCAACATGTAGCATACACTTAATAAGTTAGCTTTCATTTTTGTTTTCTACCATTTCATCCACCATTCCTATTGCCTAATATGCTATGAGTTTTTCCCATTTCATCAGTCTTCCTATGTTTCCCTTTCTCTATCTGATACACTTGTTTACTTGTTTTCAAAGTCCTACTTAAATGCTACTTTTTCAGTGAAGGTTTCCTGGGCTGAACTGACTTAATTAATCATTGTTTCTTCTGAGTTTCTCCGTGCATATTCATACTAACAATTGGGTTCATAACACTGTAACATAGCTATATGTTTGAAAAGGCTCTTTCCCTTATACATTGTATACACCCTTAAAGGTTGAGACCATATCTGGTCCATCCTTATATCCTCAGTACCTAACAAAGTGTTGAATGAAAGAAAATGTAAATACTTCCATTTCTATCCTGGTTTTGTTCACCTTGAACTAGTTACCTGAAAATATAGACAGCTGAAGGTCTTTCTCAAGGATAATTTAAGAAATAGTAAATTGACAGCACATTACTAATTTAGCAGTACTTTAGAAAGTTTGGAAAATAAAAGTAAAAATTTACCCACAATCATGCAGTCAGCACAGAATTTCTATTATTTTTTGGTGTTTTTCTTTTAATAGTTTAGCTGTACATTTGCATAGCTATAGTTCCAGTACATATTTAATTTTTTGTTATGCTTTTTAAAAAAACCATTATGTTTTAGGTACTTCATATGCTTTTATGGAGCATTTATAGCCATTGTTTTAAAAAGCTACTTAAATCTTCACGTGAGTATTGAACAATTTGAAATTTATTGTTGTATATTCCCGTCTACCATTTTTCCTCTTTTTCTAGTGTACATAATGCTGTAGTAAAAAATTGCATGACAGTAGCATTTTGTATATGGTGGGTTAATTCTCTGATATACATTTCTCAAAGTGAGATTAATGGTTTAAAAATGATTCACTTCAGTTATATGCCATGCTAAGATTGTAACTACAGTGTTTAAAGAGGCCACTAATGAAATTGGAATATATTGGGGTGGAAGGATTAGGAGGGAAATATATTTTCAATAAAATTATATATTCTTTAAGAAAAGATACTCTGCCTTACAGTTTTTTGCTATCTCCTCTTGTAAAAAAGCAATGTTTATTTATTAATATTTATTTACAATTTATTTATTGAGTACTTTAAGTGCTGGGCATATGCAAAAGGATAAAGCCAGCTCTCAAAAAGCTTACAGTTGACTGGGAGGAACAGACATGTAAACAGGCAACTAGACTATACAGAAGTAAAGACTTCAATGAGTGTAAGTACATCCACTTATTAAGAAACACACAGAAAGAACAACCAAACATATTGCAGGGTTCAGAGAATTCATTCAGAAAATCCTGTGTTAGTCACCAGAGATAGAGTACTGAAGTTCAGGGAGCTCCAAGTCTGGGAGAGAAGACTGACATATATTTCTGGTGGAAACTTATTTTTGTAATGACATTCTTGAAGTACTTAGAAAATACTTTCCAAATCACTAAAAAAATAATGAGCTACTAGCAAGTACTTATTGATCATCTATGATGTCCCAACAACCAAGTAAACTTGGTATGTTTAGCTCTATTTTAGAGAGGAGAGAACTCCGGTGCAGTACATTTCAGGAACGTGCTCACGATCACACAACTAGTAAATGATGAAGGAAGTAGTTGTACCAAAGTTTGGAAAGTTTAGAAAGTTTGGAAAATAAAAGTAAAAATTTTTTTTTCTTTTTTTTTTTTTTTTACTCAGAGTTTAACTTTTTTCAAGGAGTTGACAATCTGGATGGGAGGATGACTAATACATTTTAAAAATAGAGAATAATTAAACCCAAAATGGTACAGTAGGGACTATGGGTATGATATTCAGAGGATAGTTTAATGGAGGTACTAATAATTAGACTTCAAGCAGAGTGTTAAATTTGAGTTAGGTCCTGAGGAAATTTCATAGACAAAGTGGAGAGAAAATACTTGGTCATGGAGTAGCAGAGCAAAATAATGCAGGGATAAAAAGCAGAATGGTAAGTTCAGGGTATTTTCAATGTTGCATATATTTAACTGCTTCGAATTTAGTAACCCACTTCCAACCATTATGAACAAAAAGACTTTATTATGAAAATCTATTTTAGATTTTTAGAGACTTAAAAAAAAATCTGTCCTGAGAATTTGGGCACAGTGAGGGTATGCAATTGATAGAAAGTTCTGGAATCCAATATGCTTTCTCTACTACCACACTGCTCTGGGCAGGTGAGGTAAGGGTAATGGATGGGGGTGGGAGGAGAGAAAGCCTAGAGTACTGGGTATTCTCAAACTGTCTCCTGTCCAAGCATGAAGCAGACCCAATTCTGCTTAGTTTCCCAGATTGCAGAGCTGTCAGAAGGAAAGGAAAAAGTATATGAAGTTTCTTTTAAGGTACACACGTGTGGATTGGTGTTTCCTTTCTTGGCTCTGGGCAGGCGCCTTCATCACAGTACAAAGAAATGTTCTTGATACTGTGGGGATTTGCTGGCACAAGTTACAATGTGCCACAGAGGCACCTTTCTTCTCTTTGCAGAGTTCTGTAGGATGGGTGACAGGGCAAACACACAATAGGCTTCTGAGATATGGTGTACAGAGCCTGAAAAGGAAGGGAGATAAATTTGCTCTTTTACCTCAATCATGCTCTTATAATGAAATCATATTGTAAAATAGAAAAAGCAGTTTATAGTTCATAGACATTAGCTTTTTGGCTAGGAGATGAGGGCTGCTCTTTTAGCAGACAGGTAGGCCAGAAGGTGTAGAAAATGAAGCTTAAAGAACTGCTTGATTCTAAGAGGATTCTTGGAAGGTCATTCAGTAAATGTCCTTAAAATCTATTTGGGAGGCCTTTAAAAATAGGAGTGATAAATTTGTATATTCTTTGACACTTTTTCACATGTTTCTGCCTACAAATGGATGCAGAGAACTAGATTAGATAACTTATACTCCAGCCCTGCAAATCTATGCTTACATTCATATCGTTTAGCCTAGGGGCGTCTAATCTTTTGGCTTCCCTGGGCCACACTGAAAGAAGAATTGTCTTAGGCCACAAATAAATTACACTAACACGATAACTGATGAGCTAAAAATAAAATTGCAATAAAATATAATGTGTTTTAAGAAAGTTTACAAATTTGTGCTGGGCTGCATTCAAAACAAACCTGATCCACGTGTGGCCCATAGGCCACAGGTTGGACAAACTTGTTTTTAGCCCAAAGGAACTGGCCTTTAGATATTTACAAATATTTAGTAGAAAAACATTACAAAGTCTACCTTGTAAAAATAAAATTTCACAATTATTAACATGTTTAAAAATTGGATTCCTAGGATGGAAGTTTTAGAAAGAAATTCATGAAGGGTTTGTTGATTGATACAAGCATACTTAAATAATCTTGTTTCTTTGCAGTAGAGGGGGTACCTTGAGATATTCTGTACTTGACACCTACATATAAAGAAAAAAGTCTACCAATGAGGGCTATGTTCCTTATTATGCCTCTGCCTTGCTTTTGTATTTTGGGCTCACATCCCTAAATAAATGAGCAACTAATCTTCACGAAACTTGAGTCTTCTGCCAAGTATAGATGTTATATGTAAGTATAGGTGTTATACTTAAAGAGGCATTGCATGCTACTACAATGTTTATGAAGCCTTTACATTCTCTGGTTATGGTTTCTAAATGCCCCTGGTTAAAGTGCAAGCAAATAGGAAATTGTTACTTCCATATGGGTCTCTTGGGCTCCATTCATTAAGTAAACACCTAGTATGTGCCAGTCATAATTCAAAGTATTAAGAATACAATGAGAAGGCCTGGCACGGTGCCTCACACCTGTAATACCAGCTACTCAGGAGTCTGAGGTAGGAGAATTGCTTGAATCCGGGAGGCAGAGGTTTTGGTGCTTGGGCAACAAGCGTGAAACTCCGTCTTGAAAAAAAAAAAAAAAAGAATACTATGAGAATATGATAGACATTGTCCTTGTCACTAAATATTTATTATCTGAACTCCTAAGCTCTTTAGACAATCCAGTAATAATTTAACATAATTAGAAGAAGTTCCCTCTGTAAAAAGCTAATTGTTTTCAGAATTATTGTAATACAATAGAACATTTGGGAATTGGAAAGGACCAGTGAATGTTTCCTTTTGAGTCAAAAATACATTTTAAAATGACTGGTAGTTCTAGATAAATCAGAGTTTCCAAGTTATTCATGTGGTAGAATATAGTATATTTTCATAGATCTGCAACAGCAGCTTTGGTAAGGGAGGTATGCAACTAAAACCAATTTCAAATTTTGTTTCTGATTTCCAGAATCGTTTTCTGTCATAACTCTGGAAAACCAGCACCATGAATTTTCAAAATTATCATTAGGCAGCTCTGGCATAATTTATGTTAAGAGGTTTTGGCCTGTTTATGTACCCTGGAATTTGCCAAAATTAGTAATGTGATATTTCACAAACCTATAGAGCACTATAAATAAGGACACATGCCTATTGGGGAGCACTGTTTGTTTAAATTCTTTTTTTGTGGTATTCATGAAATGCAGGGGACTTCCAACTCAAATTCTGCAATATTAGGCAGCAAGTTGTATTATGAACCAAACCAGATGGTGGTCAGCTCTCTTCCTATTATCTATTCAATACAGCGATGATTACCAGATCTTACTTGTGACGTTAACATTTGGAACAGATTAGCAGCAGTTAGCCTGAAATAAGAAACCTCCATTTCTCTAAAAGGCTCAGAACATATCATGTTGTAAAATCAGAAAGACTGGTAAGAAAACTTATCAGGGAAAGAGTTCACTGCCTACCTTGGTTTTTCCCTGCAGGACGTGTCATTTCCCTTTTATGAGTGTCTATTCAATGGAATTTTAATGTGGGTTATTGTGAGGATTAGGGTCTGTTAGTCTATCACCCTCCTGAGGTGTCCTGTCCCACAGCTTGTCGAATTTCTCTCACTGTAGCCATGATCAGTCTAGGCCTTGGGACAAGAGGGATTGTCTGCATTTTCGGAGGTTTCCTACACAAGAGGTTTATGCACACACGTACATACACACAGCCCTTACAAGTTCAGACTTTCATCCAGCCTCTGAAATTCATGAAACATTTGAGCTGCCTAGATCTGGCCTGTGGATTTGTTTGTAACTGGCTAACTGCTTTGCTTGATCTGTCAATGCCATGTGCTGTCTACTTCTCACAAATTTTTTTTCTCTTGGCATCTCTTGGTCAAGTCAATTCCCACGGTTTTTATAGGATCAGGAAAAACTAGGGTGTGTCCAGCATTTCCAATTTTGTACACAGGTGAAAGCAAGTCAAGGTGAACACTAAAGGGCAGCAAGTTTTAGAGTACAGCTATCAGAAAGAAATGTTGAAATCGACATATGACTGAGTTCGACTTCTATTTTACAGTATAGAAAACTGAGGTACTGAGAGGTTAAAGGATTTTCCCCAAAACACACAGATGATGTGAGTGGTAGAGGTGGTGGGAAAAGGCTGTGAATGTTGCTAATATATCAGCATTCTTTTATGACCACGATTCAGAGACAGATAGGAAAAGGTAGATCCTCTACTTTCTATATCCAAATGGTGGCAACCCTGCTCTTGTTCTGGTAAGCCAAACAGCCTACCAAAGAAACCATTCAGTGAGACCAGCTACCTCTGTGCATTTCTGTTTATTCTTTAGCCAAGACCTTGCTTCAGGGTTGATTGAAAAGCCTTTTGCCTGCTTCTAGGTGTGATAGGAAATGCAAATTCCTCTTTAGGGATGGAGTTTTGGAACCTCTTGCACTGTGCAGAGTTAGGGAGGACAAAAACAATGCCTATTTCCAAGAGGATAAGAATACCTCACCTGGTCTACTTGAAGTGAATTTTAGGATGCAGTTGTTAGGAATGCAGATAATGAAGTTAAGAGATCTGGAGGAGAGTGACAAGAAGGGGTGGGGGTCGGGGGGGAGAGAGAGAGAGAGAACCAGGCAGGGAAAAAGTACTGCAAGAAGGAGATTGTTCTTTATTATAAAAGTAGAAGAAACATTTTTAAGCACTTCTAACTAGGAATAAATACGTGATAGGATTTACATTTTGGAACTATGTGGCTGCAGTCTAGAAGAAGGATTCTTCAAGAGTAGGCTGGGCATGGTGGCTCACGCCTGTAATCCCAGCACTTTGGGAGGCTGAGGCGGGTGGATCACTTGAACACAGGAGTTCAAGATCAGTCTGGCCAGCATGGCACAACCCTGTCTACCAAAAAATACAAAAGTAAGCCAGGTGTGATGGTGTGCACCTGTGGTCCCAGCTACTCAGGACGCTGAGGTGGGAGGATTGCTTGAGCCCAGGAGGTTGAGGTTGCAGTGAGCTGAGATGGCGCCACTTCCCTCCATCCAGTCTGGGCAGAGAGCGAGATCCTATCTCAAACAAACCAACAAACACACAAACAATCTGTCAGGAGTAGATGAAGACTAGTTAGGAGGTTAACACAGTTAGGAGGAAATTACATACTTCAGATGAATGAAAACTTTGAATGGGCTGCTCCTTCAAGTCTTTATTCTGCTCATTATCTATATCTACTCATTTCTAAGCTATATTTTTAAAAGAAAATTTGTTATACCATATATATTAAACTTTGAATTTTTTAACTTAACAATTTTTTTGTGAACATTTTCATCATTTTTTTCTATGTTATGATACAGAAATATTATTTCCTCACATGAGAACATCATAATTTATTGAATCATCCCCTATTGATGGATATTGAAATTTTTAATTTTTCAATAAACACTACTGTAATGACTATCATTGTAAATATATCTTGCCTATATTCATGATTATTTCACTGGAATAACTTCTAGAAATAAAATTTCTGGGATAAAGAGCAATCAAAAGTCTTAAATTTGCTGGACATTGCCACATTTTATAACACATGGCAGCAATTCAAGTTCCTTTGGCAGTACCCAAGAGGCTGCATGTGAGTTGTACCCAAGAGCTGATACCCAAGAAGCTACATGTGAGTTGTAGCCAAGAGCTGATACCCAAGAAGCTGCATGTGAGTTGTATGCAAGATCTCCACACTGTATGTGTTAGTTGTGATTCTTATTATGTGACGTACCCTTTAAATAATCAATACACCAGTTACTTCTCTTGTACCAGATATTAAAGTTAAAATTTGGAATTGGAAATGAATTGTAAAATTTGAATTAAAAACCTATTTTTTAAATTAGTGGTAGATCTAGACTTATCAGATTCTCCAACTAATTAATAATGTGATAGAATAGGTAAAAGTTTATCTATCCATCTCCAACAAATACATTTTCTAGCTATGAATAAACATAATCCCTGCCTGCAAGCATTAAAAAAATAGACTTTTAAAGAGCAGTTTTGGTTTCATAGCATAATACAGGCATTTTATAATTTAAAAAAACAAAAAAAATCAGGGACATAAATAGATACATACTTTTGAAGTGAAAAAATATTTTTCTTTAAACTTTTGATAAGGTTATATTATAATTGGTTAATAATTGGAAGTATCTACAATAAGGAACTATTATTTTGTAGTAGCCACAAACATGGTGAAGGTAAATGAACTTATTTAGGTCTAATGACAGATTTAAAATAAAACATAAGCGGCTGGACGCAGTGGCTCACGTCTGTAATCCCAGCATTTTGGGAGGCTGAGGCAGGCGGATCACCTGAGGTCAAGAGTTTGGGACCAGCCTGGTCATCATGGTGAAGCCCCATCTCTACTAAAAATACAAAAGTTAGCCAGGCGTGGTGGCAGGCGCCTGTAGTCCCAGCTACTTGGGAGGCTGAGGCAGAAGAATTGCTTGAACCTGGGAGGCAGAGGTTGCGGTGAGCCGAGATTGTGCCACTGCACTCCAGCCTGGGCAATACAGTGAGATTCCATCTCAAAAAACAAAACAAAACAAAACAAAGAAACCATAAGCAAAACAGATGATATGTTTATTACATTTCTCTTTCTTTTCCCTAGTCAATATTCATGAGAATTTTCCCTGATGGAGAAAAGATTTTCAGTGTATTGAGAACTTTTATTCTCACTGTGGCATTTATGTTTCTAATAAGATGAACATATGGCAGACTGGAAAGAAAATAATTTGTATTTAATACAATTACTTGTTACATGTTTACATGCCACAAACTTACTTTTCAATTAAAATAATACCTAACTCTGATTCTTCTTTTTTCTAACTTCAAACACTATTCTGTTAAATACTAGATACATAGTAGGTGCTGGGATTACAGGTTTGAGTTACTGCACCCACCTGGCGGCTTATTTCTTTGAGGCTTCAGAGATCCTCATTTAATAGGCCCTTTCCTTTCTATTTGCCAAACACCAAGACGCCTTTGGTGTCTTATTAGACAACATTTTCTCTGTTAAATCATTGTCAACTAACACTTCAGAGGGAGAGTTTAAGATATTACTGTTTTCAGGAATAATTGCATTTTATTAAGAAGATCCTTGAAAAGAAAAAAATAACTTTATGACTTAAAATAGCAATGTATAGCAGGAGGAATTTTAGATAATAAACTATGGGTGCCATGCGGAAAGTTCTTTTTACCGCTGGCAGTGTTTTCCAGCATTTCTCAAATCATACCTGATAAGCTGATGCCAAGTTGATTGACATTGTCTGTCCTTTTTGTCAAGATTTTAAAAGTTATTTTTTCATAATCTGCCTTTTGTATCTACTATTCTCCTTTCTCTCCTAAATAAAGAAGAAGCTGGCTTTTTTTCTGTGATCTGCCTTCTGATCATACTGTTTTCTTGAGATTTGTGATGTCCCAAAGGCCAAATCCAATGGGTACTTTTTAGTTCCCATCCAGTTTAACAACTCCTTGCGAATGACTTTCCCTTTTGAATTTCTTTTTTTCATTGCAGTGTATCATTTTCTTAGTTCCCTTTCCCCCTCTTCCAATATATTTGTTTCCAAGCACGTTCATTAGCTTTTTCTCTTCTTCCTACATGGCATGTGGGTACTTCCCATATATTGGCAAGTCTCTTCTCATTTTGTCCTAGACTTTCTCCTTGGGTGATTTCTTTCACTCTCTTGTCTTTAGCTCTTCTCTCAATGCCCACTGCTCGCTGACAGCCTACCCTCTCTCTGGAGCTCCTGAACATTGCCATTTGTATCCTTTTAAGATGTAAATGAAACAAACTCAACATCAAACTCATTATCTCCTATTTTTGTCTTCTTTTGCATTTTCTGTCTCAATTAGTGGCATCACCATTTGTGCAACAACTCTCCCCTCCCCAAACTGCTAGATAATTCATATTTATCCTTGAACTCCCACTTCTACATCCAGTTGACCACTAGATTATTTTGTTGGTCCTTCTAAATTTGTTTAACAGCTTCTCTCAATCTTCAGTGCTCATCTTTTAGTTTTTTAGACTTTCACCTCCCCTAACCTGTCTTACTACAAGAGTCTACTAACTGTAGGCAGAGTACCTACATTGTTCTCTTTCAACAGTAGAGTTTTGTCACTGCTGCTGGATATGTTCGTTAAACGCCTCTTTATTGAAAATTTTGATAGCTTCCTATGCTTACAAGCAAATCTTTCCTTCTTTCATTCATTCAATTAAAATAATGAATACCTACCAAAAGGTTGAGGCTGGGTAAATATTGGTGAACAATGACTAATACTCTATATTGTTTTCTTTATTCAAGGATCTAATTCCAACTTAATTCTATGATACCCCTTCTCCATACCCCTCCTCACTGCCTCCACCTCACACTACTTCATTCTTTAAAAGGTATTCTTTACTTCAACTATTCAGATGTATTATACATTCTGCTAAGATATGCTCTACCATCCTGAGGGCAATCTTTCAACCCCTTCTTGCTTCATAAGAACAGATCTTGGACCTAGAATATGATTTTACCGAGAGATAAAGCGTTTTCACAGCCTGTACTGGTCTTGTCATCTTGTGGGGGAATAACCTTCCTGTTTCAGGCTTCATGTGCATTCCTTTGTTCTGCTTAAGTGTGTGTGTTGTATGGCATCTCGCCAACCCCACAAGTATACATCTGTCCACTGTGGGAAGGGGATGAGGTCTTTCTGCAACAGCACAAGAGGGGTGCATCAGGCCAATTGCTTTGCATCAGCTGCTAGGAGGGACCAGTTGGCCATGGGATACTGACACCCACTACTGAAGCTGATCTTGCTCTGTCTCATCTCTGTGGAAGGAAAGTAGTATTCCATCCAGTGCTTGACAACTGCAATACCAAGACACAGTGAGCAGAAGTGCTTGGATTTCTACTCTTGATAATAGGCAACAGATGCCACTTGCTCAACACATACCAGGTTCCAGTTACCTGGTAGCATTTCTGGAATGCACATGACAGTATTCAGTTAACATTGAGAACTTAATGAATGCAGTTCTCCTTTTCCTGACTTCCTTCCAGTCAGCCTCATCTTCTTTCTAATATCTGAAGTGTGAAGGAATTTTTTAAAATTTCCCTTTTAAAGCACATCTACTGTTAAAAACTATCCTCATTGTAGTCTCACTCTATAACCAATGGAAGAGATGACTTCCTCTACTTGCTCTAGCCCAGTCAGAAATGTCCCCACCATGGAAATGTATGCCTGTTTGTATTGCTTTCTTATTTTTGATGTATGGCAAAATTTTCATGAATATAGAAAATAGTTTGTTATTGAACATCTGTAGTTCTAACATTTTATATAAAAGTGGCTTTATCATATTGTATATATCCTTGTACCTAAATGAAATCGTACTGTTAAAACATTTGCAATTGTCTTTTAAACCCTTAAGATATAAACCCCAGCTTGGCATTGACTGAATGAATGTGTTCTTGTCTAATTTGTGATATGGAGAATCACACTATATTTTAGTTGATGCTGTTAATAATTATTGATTGGACTGGTTTAGTTGATGCTGTTAACTGTTCTTTGAGCTTTCCACCATTCAGACTTTATTATTCAGGTCAACTTTTCTACAATACCAGCTATTATCCAATTACCTTTTAGAACTAGACATAAAAAGAGTAAGAAAACCATATTTAGGCCGGGCGCGGTGGCTCAAGCCTGTAATCCCAGCACTTTGGGAGGCCGAGGCGGGCGGATCACAAGGTCAGGAGATCGAGACCACAGTGAAACCCCGTCTCTACTAAAAATACAAAAAAATTAGCCGGGCGCGGTGGCGGGCGCCTGTAGTCCCAGCTACTCAGGAGGCTGAGGCAGGAGAATGGCGGGAACCCGGGAGGCGGAGCTTGCAGTGAGCCGAGATCGCGCCACTGCACTCCAGCCTGGGCAACAGCGTGAGACTCCGTCTCAAAAAAAAAAAAAAAAAAAAAAAAAAAAAAAAGAAAACCATATTTAGGGGAGTGGTGGAGAAGACAGAAACAAGTTTGAGTATTACTCAAGATAGAACAAGCCTATGCTTCACAGCAAACAAACCTCCAGATCTCTTTGGCTTAACTCAGTGGGCCCAGGTGACTCTCTAGGAAAGTTTCTTCCATATATTAACTTGACCATTGAGGTTACTTGGGTCCTGTGGTTTCACTGTCTCTTCACAACAGTAAGACACCTTGGTAGAAGAATAGAGTGAATGGAGGGTTCATAACCTTCAAATCCTACTGGTCAGAGCTTATAAGGCCCCACCAAATTACAAAGGCTGACAATAGTAGTCAGTATTGCCAGTGAGAACATAGCTAGATTTGTCTAAATTTTGAGGAGGAGGGTCAATCATGAGAAAGAACGCGAAGTCTAAGAGGAAACTAACATTTATTGGGTAGCTTTCTGCAGAAGTTCCCAACCCTTTTTTATTTAAGGCATTAAATATCTCAGTATGTTTTTGAATTGATTCCTCGGCTGAAATAACTAACTAACAGTGCCATGAATTGAATGATTAGGTCCAAACAACTTAAAATGTATTTATACACTAACTTAGTAGCCGTTTGAAAATAATACACATACATTGAAAGAAAGATAATAATTTTTATTTCAGCCTTAACCACAGATACTTATTCACTAATGAGATGTGTGGGTTTCTTGGACACTGTGCACCTCTCAGACCTTGGAATCATACTAGATCCCACCACCTTCATTTCCTGTTTCGAAATGATTTTCATGTTTACTGGCTTTTTATCCAGCCACCACCACAACTTAGCTCAGCGGAGATACGACATCAATGAAAGAAACGTAGTATGATCTAATGTTGAAACTGTACACTACCTTGAGCTAGTAGTTCACATAGTGGCTGACAGGATTTGAGCATTGCAGTATTTTCCTCAACACTGTGAAATATCCCATGGCTCCCATGTAAGCATGCTGCAGTGCCCTCGGGTGCTTCAGTGCCTGGTTTGGGAAGCCTACGTCTGTTGGCCTAGGTACTATATATAAATCACCTACTTCTTAACAACAGTTTGGAAGGTAGGTGCTATGATTTTCAAGTTGGACGTGGAAACTAAAGTTTGAAAGGGGGCATGCGTTCTACCCTAAACCTCCTAGTTAGTAATTAGCAGAGCAAAGGCTTGAACCTAAACCTTCTGGCTTTAAACCCCATTGCATCATGCCATGTGTCATGAGATTTGCAGGATTAAGGTTTTCACAGCTTCCTCTCCCCATGACCTTTGCCTGGTTTCAAGCAACATTGAAATTACTATTTTCTAAAACATGTGGAAATGCTTGAAACTCATGGAAATGATTTTAAGTCATGTCTACTTTTTAGCTTTAAGGCACACCTGCTAGAAAATAAATTTTCCTGAGCAGAGATTAAATAACTTTACAATGGCCTTAAAATGGCTCCAAGAAAGATTGTTTAAGATCTGAAATCAAGACAGCAAATTTCTAATTAACTTGTAATTATTTTACTGCTAATTTTTAATGTGACATTTAGTAAGAACCACATATCACTTTTCTCCAGCTGTCAGGACAGTTCCTATAAACTAAACCTTCTTCACCAGCTGTTGCCTAATTCAGTATGGTCCATGTTGGAATTTTTCCAACTCTGCCTGAACATTATTGCTAAGTCTCAGCAGACCCATGCAAAAGTGAACCATAACTATAATCTTTCATGTTACTCATAGTTCTATTTAATTATCTGAAATACTACCTGATAAATAGTGCAATCAGAAGAATTTCAGTTTAACAGTAACTACTTCCACATCGCTTTTCTGCTCTCATCTGATTTGAAACAGGTTTTGGATTACTACCTCTAAATTATGTAAACTCCTAATCAATGATTAATTTAAGAGTCTTAGAGCTGCTGGTTTGTGTGTGTGTGTGTGTGTGGTTCTTATGTGTTAATAAATTCAGCCTTAGGAAAACACACTTTTTTTTCTTCCCTAGAGTTTTTAGGCCTTTATTTTCTCCCAAGCTTGTTGAGGGGATAAAGGATAAGTAGCTGGAACCAAGGAAGAGTAAATCCTTGCAAAAGAAATTTGTTTTCAAAGAAATTTCACTTCACATAGAACTAAATGTGTATTTGCATTAAATGCCCCTAACACAGGTTATAATTCAGAGAAACATCTGAATAGTGGAAAAACTGTTCTCTACTTAAAAACAAATTCATCAGCAAATGGAAATAGACTAACATTTATTAAGCACCATGTAAATGCCAGGCATTTTACATCTATTACTTTGTTTGAACCTAAATATAACACTGGGAGCTCAATTTTATGCCCTTCATTTTGCAGAGGAGGAAATCGAAGGTTGAGAGTTTTAGGAGATCTTCCAAGTTTACAAGTGAATAAATTTTAGTGCTTGCGCTCAAAGTCAGGTGGGTCTCACTTCACAGCCATGGCTTTTGCCTACAGGATTGCACTGCCTTCAGATCATTTATGTTTTGTAATGGTGATTATATGTGAAAACATGGTATTAATTTTTTGTTGATCAAATATTTATTTGGTAAATAAAATGTGACCAGCACATTTATAGGAGTGAATTAATGGAAATTATGATTATTGACATTTATTAAAGCTGTATATTTGTATTTTCTAAAAGTCAGTGATTTATTTTCAGCCTTTCTGTAATTTTTCATTAAGGATCTCAGAAAATCCCGGTGTGTTGGTGTGGATCTTCAATGTTGAAAAAATGTTGGACTGGATCCCAGGAGACCTGTGTTTGCCTCTTCCACTTGCTATCTCTGTGATCAAAAGAGTCAGTTTCTATATCTGTGGCTCAGTTTCTTTATTTGTATAATGAAAGGACTGGAATATACAATCTCTGAGATTCTTCTGAGTACTACAATTCTATGATTTTACTAAACACACTCAACTTTTTCATTCCCAAAAATCCATGTGAGTAAACTGAAATGCTGGGGGTGTATATAATTCAGAGCTGACGAAATGCCTTCAGATTTGGCTTTGGAAAGTATAAATGAAGTACAGGGAATGAAACTTTTAAAACACGATACCTATTATATTAGTTTCTTACCGCTTAGAGCACATTACCACTCATTTTGTATCTTAAAACATTACACCTTTGTTATCTCCCATCCATGGTTTAGATGGGTCCTCTATTCAGGGTCTCACAACGGTACAATTAAAGTGATATGACTTGGCTATGTCCCTACCCAAATCTCAACTTGAATTGTAATAACCCCATATGTCAAGGGCAGGGCCAGGTGGAGATAACTGAATCTTGGGGGGCGGTTCCCCCATACTGTTCCTGTGGTAGTGAATACGTCTCATAAGATCTGATGGTTTTATAAATGGGAGTTCTCCTGCACAAGCTCTGTTGCCTGTTGCCATGTAAGATGTGACTTTGCTCCTCATTCCACCACGATTGTGAGGCCTCCCCAGCGATGTGGAACTGTGAGTCAATTAAACCTCTTTCCTTTATAAATTACCCAGTCTTGGGTATGTTTTTATTAGCAGCATGAGAACAGACTAGTACACAAGGTGTCAGTGGACTGAATTTATTTCTGGAGCTTGGTTTTTTCCAAGCTCAGGTCAATGGCAGAATCCATTGTTTTGTGGTTGTAGAATGGAGGTCCCTGTTTGTTGTTGTTGTTGTTGTTGTTGTTGGCTGTCATCCAGGAGCAGACAGCGTTCAGCTCTTAGAGGTTGCCTGCAATTTTTTGCTGTGTAGCCCCCTCACAAACCTTCTCTCAAAGTCAAGATATTTACTTTTTCAAGCTCAATAATGGATAGTCTCTCCCTCTGTCTGTTAAGACAGAGCCTTATATAACTGTCCTGGGTTGAATACTGTCTCCCCAAATTCATGTCCACCTGGAACCTCACAATGTGATTATGTTTGGAAATAAGGTCTTTGCAGATATAATTGGTTAAGGTAAGATGAGGTTATACTGGAGTATGTAGGCTTGATCCAGTGACTGATGTCCTTATAAAAGAAAACAGATACACACAGACACGCAGAGGGAAGATGGCCATATGACAATGGAGGCGGAGATTGGAGTTACGCTGGTACAAACCAAGGAACACTAAGGATTGTTGGCAACCACCAAAAGCTGGAAGAGGCAAGGAAGGATTCTTTCCCTAGACCCTCCAGGAAGAGCGTAGGGCCTATATGCACTTTGACTTGAAGTTTTGTGCCTCCAGAACTGTGAGAGAATAAATTTGTATTGCTTTAAGAGGCCAAATCTGTGTTAACTTTGTTTCAGCAGCCTGAGGAACCTGATGTAATAATGTAATGTAATCATGAGAATAACATTCTATTACCTTTCACAGAAAACAGTAACCAAATCAAGAGAGAATTTGTCATATTCTGTCCATGGAAAGCAAGTCACAGTTGCCTTCACTCTATAGGGGAAAGGACTGACTGGGGATCACCTTAGGATATGTCTGCCACAACAATGCAAGGTTATAGTGTTTTATCTTATGAAAGTGGGCCTCTTTATTGTGTAGGAATTCAGCAGCTCTATCTAATTCCCTTCACAATCTCAAGTTATTTCAAAGTTATATACAGAGGTATTTGTTTTATTAAAAAGTTTCAGCATAACTGTTATCTTCTTAAATGATTGCTCTGTTCTTCAGGGTCCATCTATCTTGACATTTAATTGTGCTCTTGTCTTTTAAAAAATTGATTTGATGATATATTAGCTGTAGGTTGTTTTAAATATGCAAGTTAGCTGATCATTTGAAAATATAAAGCAGAGAAACAGAGAAGTTTATTAGCTAAACTCTGCCCTCTTAAAAGCATCATTAGCCCTCCAAGAGATGTTGGTCAATTGACTCAATTTCATTAAGGACCTGCCATATATTCAGCATTGTACAAGCTTATTAAGTGTATTTTAGTACATCCTCCCTATTTTAAATGATAAAATGATATGGTTAAAGGAAAGTCGAGACTTGTCAGCCAGCAAAATCGCTGCCTTCAGATTACTCTAGGATATGCTTACACAAAACATTAGTAGATTCCACCCATATTCTTAGATTTCACAGAGCTGCAGGCCAGGGTTAGCGAGGACCAACAAAGCAAAGCAGTGGCTCTATTTAACTATAGATATCCTGTAGTTTTTATATTGATTTGTGAATCCAAATGTTTACTGATACTATAAACTGCAGTCAGATTTGTAAACTAATGTTCCAGACACATCTTTCATAATTTCAGATGGATTTTTTTGTGGGATGTCAGACAAACGTGTGTTTTTCTTTGGGTACTGCCATAGAGCTCCCTTATGGGATAAATTTCAGCCCTTAGCCTTGGAGAAAAATAAATGTTTCCCAATATATGAAATTAGTGCATATCACATTGCATAACTATTCTGGGTGCACAGTGCCTGTGTATTTTGAATATTCTCACAGGTTCAAACTTTCCATTCAGAGATAGTTTGTTTGAAACTCTATTCAGTTTTGTCAGAGATAGAGGTTTACATACTTTCTTATATAATGTGGTCAAAATCCAGTCCCTAAACTATACTTGATTTTATAGAGACCACAACTAAAAGCCTTTCATCTTGCCAAATTCCCAATCTTTAACACTGCATGAGTAATCCTTTAGGGTAGTGGTATTTAATACTGTTAGAAAGAGGTATAAAATGCTGTAATTTCAGAAAGATTATTTGCGCAGTATCAAACTGAAAAAATAAGCACATTTTGGGTCCCTAAAGTTAGAATTGCCATGTAATGTGAAAAGAAGTTCATATGGCCAAGTTTCCCGGCTCTGGATTTTAGCAAACTGAAGTAGTGTTCTATAGGCCCCTGATGAAATTTAGATGATCAAAGGCAGCATTTCTCATCTGCACTTTCTGGATTGGGTCTCTCAATGAGAGAGATCAAAATCTATAGATAAAATTACAAGCTCTGGAGTGAGTTGGACTGTGTTCAAAACCTGAGCTAAATTTACAGTATTTAGCTGTAAAATGGGATAGTATAATAGAGAATTTGCAGTGATTAAATAATGAATGTAAATTCATAGCATGAAGCTAACGGGTAGGAATTGCTACCTATATGTTAGCTAAGAAGAAGCAACAAAATAAAGTTTTCACTCAACACTCACTTCCAAGTGTCTGTGAAACAAACTTAAACTATGGTTAAATTTACAAATGATCTTGGGGTTTTCTTTGGCGTAGAATACTTTGGCATCCCCATATAGGTAGGAAGAAAAAAAACATTCATTGGCTACTTGCTGTATGTCAGATGATATGCTAGACTCTGCATAAAATTCATCAAATTCTCAAAATAAATTTATGAGATGTCTTCATTTTTAAATAAAGTGAGGCTAAAACAATAATAATAATAATTACAGACCTGTGATTTCAGTCCACATAGGTATGACTCCTTAATCTGAGCTCTTCTTGCTCTACCATACTGTTCTCAAAAGGTGAAGTCCCCTGTAGTTCATGACTTCTGTGAACTATACAGAGATAAAAATAAGAATGGAAAGTGATGAGATTTCTATCACATAAATGACATTTTCTGTGAAAAGGCAAAGATGATTTCAAATAGTGAACGAGCCTAGAAACTTTGTAAGGGGCTTTGGAACATAATAGAGACACATAATCAGACACGTTCTCAGACTAATGCATGTAGGTCTCTCCTTTGTCCTCCCTCCCACATAGACATGCAGGCACAGTCACCTAGACCAGTTTGTGTCTATTGGCAATCTTGGGCTTATCTAGATGGGATGAAGGTAGCTGGGAATGGTGGATTGGAAATAATTACACTTGCATTTTGAAAAAAAATCACATGAACTGCAGCACAAAGAACAGATTAGAGAAAGGCCAGAGAGATGAACATGGGGAGATAGGTTAGGAGGCTTTTGTCATAGTCCAGGTGAAAAATTGTTATTCTTAGAGTAGACCAGAAATAAGAGGATGAGAAGTTAATGGATTTGAGTTAGAGGTTAATTAGTGGGACTTTGTGATGGACTGAGTATGCATGATGAAGTTAGGAAGGTTCAAAAGAACTCTCAGTTCTGCAAGGTTTACTGAGATAGGGGAAACGGAAGTAGAATCACATTTTAGGGGATAGATCAATACACTAGTTTTTGTATATGATCAATTTGAATAGGCTGAGTTTGCATATGCTGAGTTTGAGACTTCCAAATGGAGATGTAGGACAGGACATTGAAAATAAAGATGTAAAGCTCAGAGAATAGTTCTGGCTAGAGACATGCATTTGGGAGGGTGATCATAGTGTATGTATGGTGACGGAAGCTATGGACATGGATGCTATTTTCTCAAAAAAAGCATAGAGTATGAAACAGAAAGATTTTCTATCAACTAGGCTTGTGGAAGTCCAATCCTGTGATGTTGGTTGGATGAGGATGAACCTGCAGAGGAAATAGAGGATCAGAGATAGAGAAGCAAAAACCAAGTGACTGGGGTGAGAAGTATTGCAAAAGAAGAGATGATTAAGACATGTGGCAGTAGATGAGGACTGGAACATGTTCATAGATTTTGTAACATGGAATGAATTAGTGACCTTAGCAAGAGCTTGGTGAAGTGATGAAGGAATTTTAGAGGTTAGAGGAGTAAACAGTAGATAAAGAATTGAAACGATGTACAGAAAAAACCCAACCAACCAACCAAACAAAAAACCTTTTGAGAAGAAGTTTAGTTGGGCTTTTAGAACCCAGGAAAAGCAGTTAGGCTTTCTCTTTCTTAGGTCAACTTCTTTCTTGTACCCTAAAAAAAAAAAAAGAAAAAAAAAAGGAAAAAAGAGAGAGAGAGAGAAATTTCAAGCCAAGGGAAAATATTCATAACTTTTTAAAGTAGCCTGATTCTTCCACCTAGCGATTGGGAACTAAAGTGTGGAATGTGGATCTATTCCAGGCCAATACAGAGGAACCTTCTTACTTGAGGAGGGGCAGACAGGCGGCAGGGCACAGTTATGCTGGTGGTGGGTATTCTAGTTGGATGAGATAAAAATCCAGTTTAGCTAAACTACCCTAGAAATTCCCTCATTGTCAGAGCTTGAGCTCTTGATGTTCCCAAACCAGAGGAGAAAAATCCCTGGTATAAAACAGAGCAACATAAAAATTCTATTTCTTAGGAGAGTGAGAATAAGTAATTTTGTTTGAGTCAAATACATGTATAATATGTTTCTCCTTGATTAGGTTTTGAGTACCAACTTGGTAGAAAGCATGTTACCAGTGTTTTGGTTACTCTTCAACATATTTCTGCCCATAAGCTTTTTGAGGTGAAAGAGCTTATTCTTTTTTTTTTTCCTTTGGATACAGAGTGTCACTGTGTCTCCCAGGATGAGTGCAGTGGTATGATCATGGCTCATTTCAGTCTCAAACTCCGAGGCTCGGGTGATCCTCCCACCTCAGCCTCCTGAGTAGCTGGGACCACAGGCATGTACCGCCACACCTGGCTAATTTTTTATTTGTAGAGATGTAGGTCTTGCTATGTTGCCCGGGCTAGTCTCAAATTCCTGGACTCAAGTGATCTGTTCACCTCAGCCTCCCAAAGTGCTGAGATTACAGGCGTGAACCACCTTGCCTGCCCATAATTTTATTCTCAATTCTTAAAAATTATATTTTGAAACTTAACATACAGTAATGTTGGCTTTCTTTTGGTATGCAAGTCTGTGAAGTTTAACACATGCATAGATTCTTAAGCTATCACTGCAACCAGAGTACAAAATCATTCTATAATCCCAAGAATCTTCCTCAAGCCCGTTGTAACCTCTTCTCACCATCATAACTATTGATCTATTCTCTGACACTATAGTTTTACCCTTTTGAGATTGCCTCAGCTACTATGGAGAACAGTATGGAGGCTCCTCAAAAAAACAAAAACTAAAACTACCATAAGATCTAGAAATCCTACTGCTGGGTATATGTCTAAAAGAAAGGAAGTTAGTATATTAAAGAGATAACTGCACTCTTATGTTTATTACAGAAGTATTCACAATAGCCAGGATGTGAAAGTAACTTAAGTGTCCATCAACAGATGAATGGGTAAATAAAATGTGGTACATGTATACAATGGAGTACTATTTGGCCATAAAAAAGAATAAAATTCTGTCATTTGCAATAACATGGATGGAACCGGAGGACATTATGTTAAATGAAATTAATCAGGCACAGAAAGACAAATATTGCATGTTCTGATTCATATGTGGGAACTAAAGAAACTAAACTTATGGAGATAGTGGAATGATGGTTGCCAGAAACTGAGAAAGGTGGCAGGGAGAGAGGGATAAGGTGGTGTGGTTAATGAGTACAAAAACACAGTTAGATGAATGAATAAGATCTAGTATTTGGTAGCACATTAAAGTGACTATAGCTAATATTAATTCTATGTATATTTTTTGAATAACCAAAAGAGTTGAATTGGAATATTCCTAACACAAAGAAGTGATAAAGGCTTGAGGTGATGGATACCTCAATTATCCTGATTTGATCATTACACATTGTATGCCTGTATCAAAATATCACCAGTACTCCCTAAGTATATATAACTAGTAGGTACCCACAATAATTAAAAATTTTAGAAAGTGGAATCATAGAGTATGTAACTTTTTAAAGAGACTGGCTTCTTTTACTGAGACTAGCACCTTTAACATTCATTCATGTCGTTGCGTATATAAATAATTCATTCCTTTTATTGCTGAATAATATTCCACTTTATAAATGTACCACAATTTGTTTACCCATTCACTTGCTCAAGGACCACAGTTGTTTCCAATTTTAGCAACTATAAACATTTGTGTACAGGTTTTTGCATGAACATAAGTTTCCTTTCTCTAAAGCAAATAGGAGTAGAATTTCCAGACCTTATTCTAAGTGTGTGTTTAATTTTATAAAACACTGTCAAACTTTTCCAGAGCAGCTATACTTTGTATCTTTGTTTTAAAATTAAAATGAGATATACATCTATGATAATGGCTACAATTAAAATGCTGACAATTTCAAGTGTTGGCAAAGATATGGAGCAACCAGAACTCTCATATATTGTGAGTGAGAATACAAAATGACACAGCTGGGTGAAAAAAAAAGGAATCTCAATTCAATTAATTATAGAGACAAGGTCTTGCTCGGTTGCTCAGGCTGGAGTGCAGTGGTGCAATCATAGATCACTGAAGCCTCAAACTCTTGGACTCAAGTGATCCTCCTGCCTCAACCTCTCAAAGCAATGGAATTACAGGCTTGAGCCACTGCCTCCAGCCTTTAAAATTCTTTTTGAGACAAGGTCTTGCTATGTTGCTCAGGCTGGTTTCAAATTACTGGGCTCAAGCAATCCTCCCACCTTATCCTTCCAAGTATCTGGGATGGCAAGCATGCACCACCACTCCCAGAGTTACAATCTTTGATAACTTAATCACGGAAGTGAATTTCTTCATTTTGCCATGCTCTACAAGTTGAGCATCCCTTATCTGAAATGTTTGGGATCAGAAGTGTTTCAAATTTCAGTATATTTTTTGATTTTGGAATATTTGCCTATACCTAATGAGATATTATGGAGATGGCACCGGAGTCTAAACATGAAATAATTTTGTTCCTGAAACAAAGTTTTGACTGCAACCTATCACATCAGGTGTGGAATTTTCCACTTGTGGCATCATGTTGGCGCTCAAAATTTCAAATTATGAAGCATTTCAGATTTTGAATTTTCAGATTAGGGATGCTCCAGCTGTGTTGGTTAGAATCATTAGGCTTAGTTATTAGGTTTAGTCCACACTCAAGGAAAGGGATCTACACAAGGGCATGAATACCAGGAAGGATGGATCACATTGGGAGCCACTTAAGAAGGCTGCCTACAATAATAATGTAAAGAACATGAGAGGAAAAAATAATATATTCACATAGAATAATATGTTTGCATAGATATTTATCATTTCTATTGCTCTTCCTTTATTCCTGATGTTCAAAATTTCCTTCTGCTATCATTTCACTTTCTGTCAGTGAAATATCTGTTATCAATTATTTCAGAACAGATATGCTGATAATGTATTCCCTTAATTTTTCTCCTGTTGGGAAAGTATTTTCTTCACCTTTATTTCTGAAGGCTATTTCACTGCACACAGTAGAGCATTCTGGGTTAACAGTGCTTTTCAGTTCTTTAAAATGTATTCAATTGTGTCTGACCTCCATGGTTTGCAATTAATCTGAAGAGTTTTCTTATGTATAATAAGTCATTTACTCTGATTACTTTCAAATTTTTGTCTCATTTTTAGCGGTTTAATTATGATAGATTTCTTTGAGTTTCTCTTGTTTGGGATTCCTGAGCTTCTTGAATGTGTACATCTACATATTTCACCATATTTCCAAAGTTACAGCCATCATACCTTCAAAAAAATTTTAACACTGGACTCTTTTTCTTCTTTGGTATTCTAATGGCACAAGTATTAGATATTTTGACATATTACTATAAAATGAGGCTCTGTTATCTTTCTCCCAGTATCTTCTTCCCTTTTTTGTTGTTGAGAGTTGTAATCTTTTCTTTAATTTCTAGAGTGCACTCCTTTATTTATTATAAGGTCTTTGTAAGATAATTTCAACATCTGTGTCACTTCAGTGTTGCTGTCTATTGGTTGTCTTTTTCCATACAGATTGAGATTGCCTAGTTCTTTATATGACAAATAATTTTATATTGTAGCCTGGATATTTTGAATGTTACGTTACGCAACTCTTGGTTTTGTTTAAATCCTATGGAGAATGTTAATATTTTTTGTTTCAGCAGGCAATTGGCCCTTGCAGTTCCAATGTAAGCTTCATTCTCAAAGCCTTTGTAAGTGCTTTTCTGATCTGTCCAATGTACACACAACCTGATGCCGTTCTGGGACCTATCTCTTAGTTCAGTTCTCATAGTGTTTGTTAAGCTGTTTAGGATCCAATCGATGCATATACAACTTCAGAGAAAGCCTAGGAGTTCATAAATAATTTTATGGGGTTTCTTTCCCAAGATCCTTCCTGTTCCTAGCACTTTCTAGTTTCCTGATGTTCCCATAGCTGGTCTTCTGGCTAGGATGATGGAACTTTATTTAACCTGCTTTGCTTCCCACTTGTCATAAATGCACCTTCAATAGGACCCCTTGGTGGGAGGAGAGATAGAGAAAAGGGCAATGGGATTTCATCCCACCCTAACTGAATCTGAGTTTCCTTACTCACTGAGCATTAAAACACATTTTCTTGTTAACATTATATTATTTTTAAACTTCTTTGAAATGAGTTTGGAAGGGAAAGTCATTTGCTGAAAGCTTGCACCTTTCTCATTTGAATCAAAGGACTATACTTTATCTGTTACCAAGCATCGGAAACACATGGTGGGACCAGCTGTCTGAGGTAAGTGCCATGTACTAAGGGAATTCTTTGCAGAAGAAGAGATCTGAAATCCACTGCCAGATGAGGAATCAGAAAACAGGGAGAAAACAGAGAGAGAGAGAGAGAGAGAGAGAGAGAGAGAGAGAGAGAGAAAGAGAGAAGAGTACAAGAAAGAAATGGTTAGGGCATCTAATAGGTATTGGTTTTGGTGCGATGACCTGATGTTGAAGTTAAAACACCACCACCAGCCCTAAAGTTAGGTTCATGCAATTTTTAGTTGTGTTCAGTCTTTAGGGGACATAAATTCCAAGTCCTACAATGGCTTCACTTTGATAGGCCTTTTGTCTATTCAAACCATATTTCTTTCTACTATAGGTTAATATTATTGAAAGATCATATTTTGATGTTTCTGGTTTCTGGAAGGTTTGTGGAATCAAAGTAAATGAAAACCAGGACTTTTAGAGATGTTCTTACCACCTTTTCAAGGTAAGGACACAAAGGAATTCTATTCATAGACAAATAAATACTTCAAAGATTTAGTTTTATGTGACTAAAATCTTTAATAAGTATTGTCCATTTTAGACTCTGAACTGGGCACTTAAAACCATGTGATTGGTTATTAGAATAAAAATAAAATGATTTTTTAAAATAAATAAAACCTCCTAAGTGGGGCATAAAAATGATGTCATCGAAATCTGAAAACTCTCTTTAACAGTTTATGTTTATACAATGATATCCTGCTGATGCCTGATGTAAAAGAAAAAGAAAAAAAAACTTCTTAGAGAAAATTAGCTACTTGAACTGAGGCTGCTGAATGCATTTAAATCCTGCAATTTTGGCAGAATATCACATCATCTAAATGGGGGGAGAGATAAACTCGAGGTGTAAAGGATATGAAATGCAGTTTGCATTCTTGACTTCCCAGACAGTAGATTGCAGAAGGTGATAAGTTAAAGCTTCTGAGGAAAAAGGTAAACTAATTCTGGAGCTGCTAGTGATATATCCTGGCTGGACTAAAATCAAGGCATTTTTCATTAGCCTAGGCAGCCTAAAAGACATAGTGTTATTTTATTTTTTAAAATATAATTTCCACCTTGTAATTACAGCATGAATATTTCTTATTGGAGAACTTGCACTTGGGTATAATTTTTAAATGGCTCATGTTTTCAGCAATGAGGAAAAAATAACCTTGAGCATAAATAACATGAACATTAATGGTTTTTAACTAAAGAATGAGGAGTTACATCTTAAAATAATTCCTGTACTCTCTTCATAATCATGCATTATGTATGAGAGGCAAAGTGCTCTGAGCATCTCTGAGGATAAAAAGTGATTTGTTATGTGAAAAATACTAAAGTTCTTTTGCCAATCTAGGTACAGGTAGATTGTTAGGGAGAAAGGGCATTGTACTATTATTACTAACTGCAAGAATGTATCATAGTCATTTAGTCTGTGCTGAATTTTGTCATGTAGATATCTTTAGGGCATCCTGGGGTAGTGGATAAGGGCTTAACCCCCACTGTTAGCCTCTCTAGGTGCCAATCCTGGCTTCACCATTTGCTTTAGGCCATTGTCTGTTTTCTCTTCAGCTTCATGTACCCCATCACAAAATGGGGCTATTAGTGTCTATTTTATTGATTTATTGTGAGCATTAAATCATCTCATGTAAAATGCTTAGCTCAAGAATCTTGCACTCACTAAACATACCATAAATGTTAGCTACTACAATGAATGAGAGAAAGATTCTATAGAACAAATCATTGAGTAAAAACTCTTTCCATGAGGAAAAAAAAGTCCTATGAAAGAATTCTACCTTGGATAACATTTGGTCCAGCATGTTTAGGGTTGCTGAACTCTGGTGTTTCAAAATCTGGCATACAATCTATGGATTTTTTACTATAATTTAAAAAGTTATTTAAATTATATTTATAAAATTAAGTTCTATTTAAACATTAACAGAAACTGGGAAATCTGCCCATGGACTCTTGGGTTTCTTAAAAACTCAGCTTAAAAATCGTGAGTTATTTTTGCTCTCTTCCCCTTTCCCTATATATAGGAGAGATTCATGTACAAAATTTAGTAACATTTCACTGCCTACTCCAGAATCAGGATATTTATCTTATTCCAATGAGACTGTTGTCTCAGATGGAAGAGTTAAAATCTTTTTGAATATTTTGAATTAACTTTTTATTCTTGCCATCGAATCTAATAATCAGCATTTCAGCTATGCACTTTTTTTGTATACCGAGATGGTATAGTAGAACACATAGTTTAAATAAGAGCTGCATATTTAAATGTGAAAGTCATCAAGAAGGGATTGAGCATTGGCTTCCTCTGACAAACTCTTAGGATTAAAAAAGAATAGGTTGTTCTCCCTGCTTCATACTCCCATAATGCCTGGCCATAATGGTGGTCAGTACATATTTTATAATAATTGAATTCAATTCAGTTTTGCCTGTACTTGCCTTTATTTTTCCTCTCACTGATAACATAAGCTCTTCTTCTGTGTATTCGTCAAGGCTCAGCTCAGTTCCTTTCTCTTTTCCTGGGAAACTTGCTACAGTGTTGATCTTTATAGTATCCATGGCTCCTTCTATATAAGTATGGTATCCTTTATAGTAGTTCTATATGTCTTTCCAACTAGGTGAGGGCATATAATGCATCACTGATTCTTTTTTCCCCGGACTCACACTACTGAATATGTTATATGATTTCACTAAGCATTTATTTGTTTATTCATTATACATGAGTGATTCAAATGTGTGACTCTAAGCTAGATTTCTGCAGATACTTTGTTAGTTGTGAGTCGGGACTTATATTTCTGGAAGTTTATAGATGAGATACTTTGAATATAAAGATGCAATAGATTTGTTCCATCAAGTTTAGCCAAGCTTTCATAAGTATGGCTTAAGGCTTCATGGAAGTCTGGGATTTGTGTATCTGCAGCTGTTACTAGGGCGTTATTTTCATCTTGGAATGAGTAGCAGAAATGCTATTTTACTTCATTAACTCTGAAATACAGAGGGTTTAGTCTATGTTTACTAAAAGTTTTTCAATGCCAGTTGGAGGCCATAAAAGGTTCTTGGGCTCTGTTTTCCATAATTAACTAATTCTGTGCCTCGCCTCTCTGTTTTCTTTTATAGGAATTACAGCTATTGTTCAACTCACTGGAACTTGGTACAAGTTGGAAGAGTTTACATCTCATAGTAATCTACAATTCAATAAAAGTAATAATTGCATGACAAGAACTGCTTCCTCAACAGTGAGGTAAAAACGAGGCATAAACGAGGCCAAGAAGACCACCCTGGTGAAGCATGAAAGTAAAGGAGATTTTTAGCAATGAAGACAGAGTGTCCTGAGGTTTTATTCTTATGCATGAGACCCAGATTTCCTGGAAGAGTCCCTCCTAAAGGTTTGGCTCTGCATAAGCTACAATATCCCTCCTAAATTGTATCACAGTAGCAGAGACTGGAAGATTGTTTGGATCTCATTGAGTGAGTTGCTTCTATTGCCCATCCCACAAATTATCTGCTTCCTGCTAATCCTCTCATTTGCAGATTCTGCAAACAAACACGGCTTCTGTGTGGATTTCCAAAAAAGTAGGCAGAAGAAAAAAGAGTAGGACTCATGACAGAGCTGTTACATTCCAGCAAACACATGAAGCATTGGATCCCAAAGAGGCCACAGACTAAGCCTTAGTAATAAGGCATCCAAACTCTGTTACAAATATGTGAAGAGCTTTTCTGGACCTTTGCTTCTGAAGTAAAATCTCACGGTTACTTGGTCTCCACAAACAGAAGGCAAACTATTTAGTTTGCTTTGAATGTGAAATGGAAATTGTAAAAAAAAAACCCAGGACCAGATGAATTCACAGTTGACTTCTACCGCATATACAAAGAAGAGCTGGTGCCATTTCTACTGAAACTGTTTCAAAAAATTGAGAAGGGATTCCTCCAACTCATTCTGTGAGGCCAGCATCATCCTGATATTAAAACCTGGCAGAGACACAACAAGAAAAAAATTCAGTCCAATATCCTTGATGAATATTGATGTAAAAATCTTCAATAAAATACTAACAAACTAAATCTAGCAGCACATCAAAAAACTAATCCACCGTGATCAAGTAGGCTTTATTCCTGGGATGCAATGTTGGTTTAACGTGCAAATCAATAAACGTGGTTCATCACATAAACAGAACTAAAGACAAAAACAACACAATTACCTCAACAGATGCAGAAAAGGCTTTTGGTAAAATTCAACATGTTAAAACTTCATGTTAAAAACGCTCAATAAACTAAGTATTCAAGGAAGATGCCTCAAAACAATAACACCCATCCATGACAAGCCCACAGCCAACATCATATGGAATGAGCAAAAGGTGGAAGCATTCCCCTTGAAAACTGGCACAAGTCAAAGATGCCCTCTCTTGCCACTCCAATTCAGCATAGTATTGGAAGTGCTGCCATGGTCATCAGGAAAGAGAAAGAAAGAAAGTGCATCCAAATAGGAAAAGAGGAAGTCAAACTATCCCTGTTTGCAGACAATGTGATTGTATTTCTAGAAAACCCTATAATTTCAGCCCAAAAGATCCTTCAGCTGATGAATAACATCAGCAAAGTTTTAGGACACAAAATCAATGTACAAAAGTCACTAGCTTTCCTATATGCCACCAACAGCCAAGCCAAGAGCCAAATCAGGAAGGCAATCCCATTCACAATTGCTACAGAAAGAAGAAAATACCTAGGAATGTACCTAACCAGGGAGGTGAAAGATCTTTATAATGAGAATTATAAAACACTGCTCAAAGAAATCAAAGAAGACACAAGCATGGAAAAAACATTCGATGCTCATGGATCAGAAGAATCAATATCATTAAAACAGCCATACTGCCCAAAGCAATTTATAGATCCAATGCTATTCCTATCAAACTAACAATGATATTCTTTACAGAATTAGAAAAAAAAAACTATTTTAAAATTCATATTGAACCAAAATAGAGCCCAAATAGCCAAGCAAAAAGAACAAAGCTGGAGGTATCATACTACCTGACTTCAAACTATACTCAGTGCTACAGTAACCAAAACAGCATGGCATTGGTACAAAAACAGCCACATAAACCAATGAAACAGAACAGAGAGCCTAGAAACAAGGCTTCACACCTATAGCCAACTGATTTTTGACCAAGCTGACAAAAACAAGCAATGGAGAAAGGATTCCCCATTTAATTAATGGTCCTGGGATAGCTGGTTAGCAATATGCAGAAGATCGAAATTGGACCTCTTCCTTATACCACATTAAAAAATCAACTCAAGATGGATTAAAGACTTAAATGTAAAACCCAAAACTATAAAAAAAGCCCTGGAAGACAACCTGGGCAATACCATTCTGGATATAGGAACTGGCAAAGATTTCATGAGGCAGACATAAAAAGCAATTGCAACGAAAGTAAAAATTGGCAAATGGGATATAATTAAACTAAAGAGCTTCTGCCCAGCAAAAGAAAGTATCAACAGAGTAAACAGAAATCCCATATAATGAGAGGAAGTATTTGCAAACTATGCATCTGACAAAGACCTAATATCCAGCATCTATAAGAAACTTAAACAGATTTACAAGAAAAAACAAATAACCTTCTTAAAAAATGAGCAAAAGACATGAACAGACACTTTTCAAAGTAAGACACACATGTAGCCAAAAACCGTATAAAAAGAAAGTTCAGTATCTGATCAGTAAAGAAATGCAAATCAAAACCACAATAAGATACCATCTCACACAAGTAAAAATGGCTACTATTAAAAAGTCAAAAAATAACAGATGTTGGTGAGATTGCAGAGAAAAAGGAGCACTTATACACTGCTGGCGGGAGTATGAATTAGTTCAGTCATTGTAGAAAGCAGTGTGGTGATTCCTCAAAGAAATAAAAACAGAATTACTGGGCGATCCAGCAATCCCATTACTGGTTATATAACCAAAGCAATATAAATTGTTCCATCATAAAGACACATGCACACATATGTTTATTGCAGCACTATTCCCAATAACAAAGACATGGAATCAACCTAAATGCCCATCAACGGTAGACTGAATAATGAAAATATGGTACATATACACCATGGAATATTATGTAGCCATAAGAAAAGAATGAAATCATGTCCTTTGCAGCAACATGGATCGAGCTGGAGGTCATTATAGTTAACAAGTTAATGCAGGAACAGAAAGCCAGATACCACATGTTCTCACTTGTAAGTGGGAGCTAAATGATGAGAATTCATGAACATGAACTGGGGAACAACAGACACTGGGGCCTATCAGAGGATGAAGGTTAGGAGGAGGGAGAGGATTAAAAAAAGATAACTATGGTATACTACATGACAAAATTATTTGTACACCAAACCCCCATGACACGCAGTTTACCTATTTAACAAACCTGCACATATACCTCTGAATCTAAAATAAAAGTTTGTTGTGTTTTGTTTTGTTTAAAGAAAAAAAAACTGGAAATTGCAGTTGGTTTTGCCTCTGGCTGTCACAATGATCAAGGTCTGAGTTTTGTAGCATTTTCTTCCCAGATATTGCAAACATTCTGTCTACTTCTCTAAAGTAAACTCATTTATTTAATTTTGATATAAAAATCCCTAGGATATTGTTTTTACCACTATCATCCTATGTGCAAGGCACTTTTATCTCTCTTTGGGTACAAGCACTACCAAAACCAAACACAGTCTTGCTCTTTTCCTTTGTGCCAACAAACTCATGAGGGTTAAAAATCCTCAGCCTATTCGGAGCCTGATACTTCTTAGAGGTAGCATAGTACACTGCTGGGAGTAAGCCAGGTGCAATGTGTGCAGAGCAGCACTCCCCACAAACTGATTATATCATCTCTGTGTAACCACACACATTTATTAGAAACTTACACGAGAATGCTAATGAACACACCACTGCACAGTCTCCACAATCAAATAGGTTTCCATCTCCTGTTACTTCTTAGTAACCAGAGAGGGAAAAAGGTAAGGATTAAACTGTTAACCACTTGCAAAGACTCTGGAAGAATTTGCAAAGACTTCAGTAGGTTGGGGAAACCCTTACTCTTTTTCTTATTTTTCTTCTCTTTCTCTCATTTACACACACACGTAACAAAAAAACTCAACTCTGAATCCACAATCATATGAAAACTCCCTTTAATAATATGCTTCTAGTAAAATACATGAAACAGAAACCTCTCCACCCAACCACACAAACTAGAGATACAGAACCACAGAAGTGAAGATCTAGTCATCAATAATTCTTTCCTATAGCTTACCTGCTTCAAATGTGCTGCAATTTGAGTGCAATTTCTTTCATTTTGTTATGAGATAGCATAGAAGCCACAGTTCTCTGAAACAGTTACTTTACACCATGAGTGCACAGAATTCCCACTTGGCTAGGCAGGAAGGGGCTAGGAATTGTGTTTTGGTTTGCAGACGTGACTCTGCAAAGGGCTGACTCCTGAGAAGCAGGCAATCGGACTCCCTGAACATCTGCATGGAGAATCCCAAGTCCTTAGATGGTTGGATAGGTAGAGTTGGCGTGGAGATAAAATGTACCTTCTGCCTTTGCACCTCTCATCTGCCTGTTTATTACTCTATTTTTTCATCTTCTGACATCCTCTCCATTCCAATTCTAGAGAGATAGCACTTTAAATTGCTCTTCAGCTGCATAAAATCCCGGTTATGCTGGCTTCCACTTTCACAATACTCTCAGATAGTATCTCTTCCCTTTTAATAATGCTACCCCTACTTTCTCCTCACAGAGCAATTTCACATGGGTTTTAAGAGAACAGCCTGTTGTCTGAACTAATTCACACTTAAGTATGAATAAGCCTTCTTATTACTTCCAGAATGTCTTCATTATTACCCAAAAGAATCAATAGCTGGAGACATTTCAGAAATCATGAAGTAAATTAAACCAGGCAGTTTGGGGAAGATTTCCTGGGGAGGTAAAGGCAGTAAGGAGTTGTTTCATTTGGTTCTGAAACAAAGCAAGGTCTGTTACTGAACAAGACAGCCTCTAAAGGCTGGGTACTGGGAAGTCACCCAGCATGAGGTGTCCTAGATGACAGTAGGAAAGGAGAATATCCTTTGGGAAGGGAACATCACAAAATGGGTTAGACATAAAAAAAGTTAGACATTTTCTAGGCCAATCCTCTCACTGTATTAGTGAGTACAATTAAGGACCACTACTGCCTTAAAGACATTTACATCATTCCACTGTCTATCAAAAAAGGAGGACTTGAAATCTGTAATTACAATTTACTTCTAATAGAGAAGTGATTTTATTTTTGTGTCAACTGCTCCATTGAATCTTTCAGGCATTTTACAGGGAGAAGAGCACAACTGGTGAAGACAGAAAGGGAATGGGTGAAGGTGCTGGCCGCGGCTTCTCGCTTCACGATGATCAGCATGGCATTTTATCTCTGAGCTTCAGGTCCTCATTGGTTATAATGAGATAATAATTATAATACATACTGCACAGGGTTGTTGTGGTTGTGAACAGTTACTGAGTTAACACAGAGCTTGGGAAATTGCGAGGCTTGGAGGCTTTCTCAAATTTTAGGTCCTTTCTTTCTCAGTCCTTCTCCTTTTAAGCCATAGGACACCTGGCACTTGAGATCCAGAATACACACTGGACCTAGATAGACCTTGCATAATCTTGATTTTTTTCCATTTGAGTGTTTGTGTGTACGTATTTGTGTATGTGAGGTTAAGGGGATGAGAGTCCCGGAGTCTCTAAGGCCTGGGCATTGGAACTGGACCATGAAGTACATGTCGGTGAATGACAGGTTCATTTTGCTCTGCACCACCTCCAAAGAGAAATGCAGGTTCTTCATCCTCATGGGTGCACCCCGGTGTAAAAACCATACCAGAGAGGACCTGCTTGTTTAGAGATCATCATTGCATCTCTCACAAAGGCCAAATAAGACAGCATGAATGTCCCTCACTGGGGGATTGCCACACCTGCTGGCTTGAAAACTCTTAATTTCTCAAGACTGCACCAAAGTCCTAAGCTATCATGAGTCTCTGCATCTAGTCTCTTCATGACTCTTGGCTAAGCCAGCTCAATTTCTTCCTATCCCTCTCCAGCTAAAGCTACTTTCACTCACTCCTTTTTTTCTTTTACTTTTTTCTTTTTTCTCTGCACATATGTCTGTTTTCCAGAGGTTCAACCACAGTGGCATAAATATTTTTTCCCTGAGAGCTGACTATAGTGAAATAAGATAATTCAGTCAACTAGATTTTCTTTTTGCGAGTAGAGAGAACTCAGGGAAGCTTCATTAGGGTGGTACAACATCCTTCTGGGAAAACATCAGTCACACTAGTGCAGATTCCACTAACCAAGGCTACTGATGATTGAAATTAGAAAATCCCTGTGATTCACCAAACCTGAATCCTTGCCTAAAATATAGCACTATGTCTATCATTATCCATTTAAAAAGCCAACTGAGTCTCAAAAGATTTCCTCAAGCAGAAAAGAACTCCATATTTTCAGAATTGGCAAGATGGCTGTAATGAGGGGTGGTGAGTTTGGGGGATGGGAAGGTGGTTGGGGGTATCAGATGTTTTCCACCCTAAAGGTATGTGCTGATTTTATGTTTCTTGCCAGTTTTCTTTAGATCCTTGTGAATAGTTCCATTAGGCACTTTAAATTTACTTCATAGAACTCATTCCCTGCTTGAGAGCTAGAGCTGATATTTTCATTCCTCTTCTTTTTGGCTTTTTGGCATAATTTTGACTCTTCAGAATAGCTATTCATTTTCTTTTTTGAAAATTTGTCCTTTCTTTCATTCCTCCTTCCCTTACTCCCTCTCAGTTTTTAAAAATTGAACATTCATAGAATTAGATTGATCATAATTCTCACTTTATAGCGGAATTGACCCATGTCCCACTTTCCTTTTGTATTTGATTCATTCATGTAATTGTATTATTCTGTATGTCCCCATCTCCAAATCCATTTTCCCATCAAAGACATTTATTCTTCTGTATTTAATGTGAGTTTTTCCAAGCCATCTTTTATATATTTATTTACATATATATTCATAAGCAATAAATAGTATTGTTATAGGTATGTGCTTTCAATTTACAGAAATGCTCTCATCTGATGTACCTTGTTACTTTTCTTCACTCAACATTATGTTTTTGAAATCTATCAATGTCAATATGTTGCCCAAGTTCATTCTTCTTGATTTCCACATATTTCATCAATTTCCCTATTGATAGCTATTTAGTTTGTTTCTAACTAGGACAATGCTACAGTGAACATACTACATATATATTTTTACCAGTATAAAAGGTTTCCTTGGCAGGGGATGTTTTATAACAGGATTATAATCACTAGGTTCACAGTAAGCATATCGTCAACTTTTGTAATTATTTCCAATTTGCTCTTCTGTGTGGCTGCATATACAAAGATTCTCACTGCCATATTTTTTAATCTTGACTTGAGACTGCTCAACATTTTATTTTGGCCAAAATTATGGGTATGAAGTACTATTTCATTGTTATTTTAGTTTGGCATTTCTCTGATTGCTAATAAGGTTGAGTTCTTTTTCATTTGTATATCAGGTACTTATGCTTCCTGTCTGTGGATTGTATAGTCATATTCTCTGCTAATTTTACTATTGGGTTTCCCATCTTTTCTTGCTAATTTGCAGGAGACCCTTGTGCAGCCTATGTATTCTTTGCCAGATGGAAATATCATCTCTGGACCTGTCATCAGAGAAAATCAAATCCATGAGACTTCCCCTTTATGGAGTTGTGCTTTTGCATCTTACTTCAGATTCTTCCCTGGATGCTGTGAAATTAGCCTTTTATATTTTTATTTTTTTGTTTTGATTTTAATATTGAATATAATACTGCAATTCATATAGTGCAATGGAAAAATAAAAAAGTATGAGGATTAGAAAAGAAGTTGATAGAAGTATTTGTATAGAACATTCTTAAGAATCAGCAGGAAATTATTAGAACTAGTAAAAATTAGCAAGATAGCTGGGTAACATTAACTACTTGCAAAAATAAATTTAACTTTAGAAAATCAATCTAATTCACCATTTTTACAGAATGAAGGGAAACAATTATTTATCATCTTGACAGATGTAGAAAAAGCGTTTAATAAATTTAACAACTAATAAAAATATTTATAATAAATCTCATGCAATTCATTTAAAATAGTGGCACATTATGCTCTAAAAAGTAACAATTTCTCTGTCTTTTAAACCAGTTATTATTAAACAGAAAATATAATCCCATATATAATGGCAATAAACCTTAAAAAATGAATAAGACTTTTACAGAGAAATATTTTAATACATTATGGGAAAACACACAAAAAATATCTAAATGAATGGAAAGATATACCACATCTCTGAATGAAAAAATAACATGATAAAGATAATATTTATTCCCATTCTAATCTGTAAATTTAATGCAATTCAAATAAAAGTTGTGGATATCCATAGCAATTTAGAAAAGAAGAGGAAAGATGAGAGAGTAAGGCTTACGATATCAAGGTTTATAGCAAATATGTGACAATTAAATTACTCTAGCACTGTCACAAAAAGAGACAAATAGACTACAAAAGTAGAATAGAGGTTCCAAAATCATGCCTATGTGCAGATGCAAAACTGATAAGAATAGATTAGTTACTTAAATCATTCATGAAACAGTGGACTATTTAAAAACTAATGTTACCTATAAAATAATAATGACAACACTTATTGAACACTTAATGTGTACTAGCACTGTTTCAGATGTTGAAATATATATTGACTTGATCTCATAAGAACAATATGAATATTCTTAGCACCATTTTGCATCTGACAAATCTAAAGCACAGGTACAGAGAGATGGATAACTTGAAGACTCCCAAGCATGGATTCCAACCTAGACAGTTTGGCTTCAGTGTTTACATGTATAACAACTATTCTACACATCCATTTCAGAGCTATATTAGCTCACTATAAGTGGAAAAATACAATTTAATCCTTACTTTAAACAACACACACACACACACACACACACACAAAATGACCTCCAAATGAATCGTCCTGTCCCCTCCCCTCCTTTATTTATTTATTTATTTATTTATTTCATTTATTTTTGAGACAGAGTCTCATTCTGTTGCCCGGGCTGGAGTGCAGTGGCGCGATCTCAGCTCACTGCAACCTCCGCCTCCTGGGCTCAAGTGATTCTCCTACCTCAGCCTCCAGAGTAGCTGGGACTACAGGCACCCACCACTATGCCCGGCTAGTTTTTGTATTTTTAGAAGAGACAGGGTTTCACCATATTGGCCAGGCTGGTTTCAAACTCCTGAGCTTGTGATCTGCCTGCCCCAGCCTCCCAAAATGCTGGGATTACAGGCGTGAGCCACCATGCCCGGCCTCCCCTCCGTTTTCAAAAGCCCATACATAAGCCAATATTTCTGGTCCCTGGTACCTGGTGAAAATCACTCACTTTAAAATATGAATCTAAGAACTCTAAATTTCTTAGAATCACCCATTGACATCTGTGTTCATTTTTAATTTTAGTTTTTCAGTTTCCTTTGCTCAATACCTTATAGAAGAAATGAATTTTCATTACCAAAAATTAACTATTACATTACAAGGATAAAGTAAAGAAGTGATGAACCATGCTGGCTTTCCATCAGAATG